>NC_092708.1:98277349-99756098 GCF_047496885.1 Scyliorhinus torazame
TGGCCCATCACGGGCTGGAGAATCGCTGGGGGGGGCCGCTGTCAGCGGCCGCTGACCGCGCGGCGCGATTCCCGCCCCCGCCAAAATCCAGGCACCGGAAAATTCGTCAGCCAGTGGGGGCGGGATTCACGCCGCCCCCGGCGATTCTCCGGCCCGGCAGGGGGTCGGAGAATCCCGCCCCAGATCTCTCTTCTTTGCATTGGGAAACCATGTCAGCGTTTAAACATGCATTATTAATGGTGCAATCACAACAGACGCAAACTGGGAGATAAGGAAATAGAATGGACATCTGAGATTAAGGACTACTGTTAATGTGGTGGTAAAATACTAGCATGAATTTGTTGGATTGAATAGCGTTTTTCAATGTGCAATTTCTACATAACTCCCCTTGCCTGAATGAGTGTAGCTCCAATAAGACTCAAGAATCTTGACGATATCCAGGGCAAAACATCCTGCTTGATTGGCACCCCATCTAGTAAGATTCACTCCCTTTACCACTGATGCACAGCAGCAGTGTGCGCCATCTACAAGAATGGACTGCAGGAACTCACAAAGGCTCCTTAGGCAGCACCTTTCAAACCCACGACGACTACCATCTCGAGAAGGACAAGGGCAGCAGATACATGGGAACACCACCACCTGGAAGTTCCCCTCCAAGTCACTCATCATCCTGACTTGGAAATATATCGCTGTACCTTCACTGTCGCTGGGTCAAAGTCCTGGAACTACCTTCCACCGGCACTGTAGGTGTACCGGCACCACATGGGCTGCAATGGTTCAGGAAGGCAGCTCACCACCAACTTCTCGAGGACAACTAGGGATGAGCAATAAATACTGGCCTAGCCAGCCACACCCACATCCCTTGAATGAATAAAGAAGATTGATCACCATTAAATAATGACACTACAGCAGGAGCTTTGACTCAGCAGGGTCTTTTAAAATGTTTAACTTTTGTATTGAAATATTATAAAGAATTGATTTGTAACACTAGGTGGCATCCGTACAATGGTAAATGGATTTCCCGCATATGGTATAGTGGTATGACATTTTTCTTTCTCCTATTTTAGCTTTTTCTCTGCTGCTACCTACTGCTATAATTCAGGCTTCAGCCATGAATGTTGATTGGCAATTGGTCAACATATTATCTAACTGTAGGATCGTGTCAGTTCTCACAAATTCTCTTGTCCTACGATGTTTTGCTAGTTTACGCTGCATTTGGGAGGCTGAATTTAAATTTAACTGGTGCCAGTTATGCTTGTCTGGACAACAGCGAAAGGGAAGTGGCTGATGATAGCTCCAGAAGGCAAAAGCTTCCCTACCCTTTGGGAAGACTTTAGCTTCTCTCCCTCGCTCTCCCCTGACATTTGCAGCCTCTCCACCCCGTCAGCCTGCCCAGATATCATGGCTGCCCCACCTCCATCCGTCCAATCTATGAGTCCTAAGGGGCCCAGGCTGCCACCTCCTGCCACTGGAATTCTCATCTGGCAACCAGTCAGTAAAAGTTATTATTGCGATCCTGCTGTTGGATTCGGCAGGACCTCTGTATCCCCAGCCTCGACGGGTTTGCGCCTTGCCATCTTGCTCGCTTTACACCTTCCTCTGAAATATCAGAACCAATCTGTCTGATTGAAACTCCCAACTTTAGGAGATGCTGTAGCTGTTCCTCCAATGTGCAGAAACGTTAACTGAATTGACGTGTTTGGCCTGAAGAGTAGTTCCAAAGCTCTTAAATATACCTGAATTAAATATTTCTACATATTTCATAATAATGAATGTGCTCTTTTTAATAGAGCGGCCAAATGTTCCGAAGATCCTGTGGATTGGTCTGAACCAACTGAACGTGGCTGGTGGCTGGCAATGGTCGGATGGGACACCTCTGGCATTTGTTAATTGGAAAGATGGTAAATCAATATTTTTCATGTACAAACTGTATTATCTTATTTTCAAACTTGGATGTGTGGTTAATAACAGAAAGCTAACAGAGACAAGATTGCAATGCAATCGCCGTAACTCACAGCTAAATTATATGTTTGGATTTTTCTCCATTTAGACCTAAAAATGGTTTTGGTAGTGACCACATGAAGTCAACCAAAGCATTACATTTCTCGTTTTCTTTCTTATCGTTATTCTCCTTTCCTCTATCTGCTCCTTTCTTGCTCCATCCCTCCCATTATTCAGGTCATTCTGTTTCTGTCCCTCCTTCTGTTTATTGCTTTCTTTGCTTGTGCTTTTCTCGATAACTGGTTTTGTGATTTCTTACTCCACCTCTCACAATCCACTGAACTGTTTTTTGATTATTGTTTTGTTCTTCCCATCATTTTAGTTCTTTTCCATAATGTCTCCCATACTGTCTGCCTCATTCAGTATATGAGGAAGTTGCCAATGTAATGCACATTTTTAATTTACCTCAAGCCCCTCTGAAATTAAACCAGCTAAATAATTATTCCCACATAATGGTGAGACTTCTCAGCTGAGACTTTGCAACTTATTACGTTTAGGTATATTTGGTTTGTATCATCTTGAGGAATCTAGCTGTGCTATGATGAGCTCTGATTCTGATGGTCACTGGCGAACTAGCCCTTGTGAAGCTGTCTTACCATATGTATGCAAGAAACCGCTCAATAAGACAAGGACGGAGTCGATTGGTAAGTGCCATTTGATTTTTTTTTCTACCCTTGTGAAATCAATTCTTACTGATGCAACTTTTACTCTTCATCAATTGTTTCTTCTGTGGTCAGAACAATTGGCGATCTTAATCAGCACTATCACTGTCAAAGTGAAGCTTAGGACATGGGGTAGACGTCTTTAGACATTAAATTTATATAACACCTTTCACTCGCTGCCTCAAGTTGTGCCCAAGTATTTTGCAGCCAGTGAGGCACTTTTGAAGTGTAGTCATGATTATAAACTGCTATAATGTATACCAAAATGCAAGCAAATAAGTGGCCCCACCTGCCATTTGTTCAGTACAAATTAAACTGTTCTCCTCCTCGGTAAAATGTGGCAAATTATTTATTCTTGCATCCTATTTAGTAACAGTAAGAAGTCTTACAACACCAGGTCCAACAGGTTTGTTTCGAATCACCAGCTTTCGGAGCGCAGCTCCTTCCTCATTCACCTGAAGGAACATGTCTGAATGTAATGAGGTATTCTTGCCTATGTGCTAGGGTAGTATACTGGAAACAAAAAAATAGAGGATACAAGAAATTGAAAAATTGAATCATTCTTTGTGTACATTTATGAATTTTCCATTACTTTTGTGCAAAACAACCAGAATCTAGGGCTAAAACCCCAAAGCTTCTCTTGGAGGAGGCCGACAAACATTTTCAATGCATATTTGTTGGGCTGGAAATCTGTGTTGCTTTGTTTTCACCACTTTGGATTTTTTCAAATACTTTTTTTCAAATACGGAGAGCAATTGCTCTCAGATCCTGTGTTGCTTTACACTCCAGATGCTCTTACAATCCTGTCTTAACATGAGCGTTGCCAGATTTTATCGGGAGTTTAGTTTTGTATTTGCACCTTCAGAGCTTGCAAACAATATCCAAATGTGTCATTAATTTTGTTTTTGTAAATTTACTGTACCCAATTATATTTTCCAATTAGGGGATAATTTAGCGTGGCCAATCCACCTAACCTGCACATCTTTGGGTTGTGGGGGTGAAACCCATGCAGTCACGGGGAGAATGTGCAAACTCCACACGGACAGTGACCCAGGGCTGGGATCGAACCCGGGTCCTCAGCGCCGCAGTCAGCAGTGCTAACCACTGCACCACCGTGCCACCAAATGTGTCATTAATTAAATGTTTTATTTTCTTGTCAGTGTCTTCTTCCAATTGACTGCCACAATTTCCTGGAAAAATGTCTAAGCGTGGTAGCGAGCGGGAATTGCCGCGAGTTTCCTGGCACTTGGCCGGCGAGGCCGGCAACACAACTCAGCGTTAATTGATCCACTTAACGAGGCCTCACAGGCTTCTCGCCAGCTCCCCGCTAACAAGGTCAAGCAGCGCTTAAGCTGCACTTGCTCAGCCAACCCCAGCCAGCTTGCAGCAATGGCACCGTGGAAACCAGCCCCAAGATCCGGGGACGCTGACCTGGGGAGGCTCCTGGATGCGGTGGAGGCAAGGAGAGATGTCCTGTTCCCCCGAGGTCCCAGAGGATGATGGGTTATCTGAGGCTATGGAAGCCTGGCCAACCCAAGTTAAATTGGTGGCGCCCAAGCTTATTTACATGAATAATCTGCCTCCTGGGAGCTGACTGATTGCTTCAAGTAACCTAGTAATTGTCCTCATCCCTCTCCTACCCCCACACACCAGCTAAGATTTTCCAGGCCCCCAGTGGTGGGATTTTCCATGGCAGAGGTGACTTGCCATTGGCTACCGGCGGGACCTTGTGGTTCCACCAAAGCCAATGACAATATGCATGGCTCGCCCATCCCTCCACTGGGGAGCTTCCAGCAGGGGCCAACTTCGGCAGGGTCAGGAGATCCCACCAGCAGGATGGGCTGGCCAATCCCAACCACACTGTTTAAGCTGTGAAAGTGATGTAAGTCTAAAGCTACTCGAAACTGAAAACACCAATGATCTTGTCACAAATCCAGAGTTCTAATGTTGAATGACTTGATCATTGTAACTATGGGTGTACAAATTATTTTAATTTATCATTCATCCTGACATAAATATACATGTTAAAACATCACTTCATGGATCAGAGGGCAGGAAATGATCTCTGTGATGTTTTCCAACCATCAAGTTAATTGTACACAATTGATGCCAAGGTAAATTGTTTTCAATCTTTGGAAATGCTTCACTTTGACTTGGCACTTCTCCAAATGCTCTAGTGTTGGTAATCTGCCATGTGACACATCTCAAGTTGCAAAATCAGGTCAGATGCTCCTGTGATGCATCAACCAACTGCATCACTGGCCAACTTTCTCACTTGGTAATATTGATTCTTAAGTGATTCTTTGGGAGAAATTTTTGTTTAAGGGTTATGTCAAGCCATACACCACCACCAGTTACAGAATTACTTAAGAACAAAATAGAATGACATGTAGGTTTTTAACAATATATTACGTCAACAGCATTTGCTGCCTGTTTGTACTTACCCTTGAACTGAGTAGGTTGCTCGGCCATACTAGAGGGCAGCTAAGAGTCAACCACATTGCTCTGGAGTCACATGTAGGTCAGACCAAGTAAGGAAGGCAGATTTCCTTACATTTGTAATCTAGATGGGTTTTTACAACATTAATGATGGTTGGCCTGGTCGTCATTACTAATGACGAGCTTTAAAATACCAGAGTTATTAATTGAATTTAAATTCCACCAGCTACCATGGTGGGATCTGAACCCATTTACCCAGAGCAGTCGCCTAGGCTTCTGGATTACTCATCCAGTGGCAAGACCACGAGGCCACCGTCTCCTCCGGTAAAACTTTACAGGCCTTAACTTCCCATCAAGTGACAATTGAGTTGGATTGCCGCTCTGCTCAAAGGTTCGTGGTTTAAAATCCAGCCTATCTATTGTGCCCGAACGTCCAACTCAAGCCAGGCAAGATCAGGTCAGTGCAATGCGTCCCTGGGGTCTATTGTCGAAGGGCTGTAGATTCACAGGTAAAGAAGCCACACTGCCTGTTTTATATCCCCAGCTGCTGTGTGAACCAGGTATGTTTAAAGATCTTTGACAAATGTAATGTATAAGATAAGTGAGTTGGGTTGTGGGGAGAGATGGGTCGGGTCAGGCCTTTGTGTGATTGGTGGGCAGAGGTCAGATTGGGCCTTGAGGGGTCATGCCTGGTGGGAGAAGGGTGCTTCCATGTTGAGTTTTGTTAGGGTTCGGGGGTGGGGAGGTGGTGTGGTGGGGTGAGAGCCCGAGTGGGGTGGTGGGAGCAAAGCCCTGTGGGTTGTGCAGCCGGGGGGTTAAATCACATTTTGGGGTTGTTCCCTGTGCAAGGCAATTGCCTTTTAGAAGTTTGCATTTCCCGTGCAATTACTGCGCAAACTTTACCTGGGAATCACTGGGTGATTTCCAGAGCTCGGAATTAAACATTCACTGATGGGTGTGCATTCTCATTACCTTAGTTAGTTTAGTTTATTTTTGTATATTGATTTCATTCTCTGTTCCTTGATGCTAGTTTTGAATGTTTAAGATTCACAAAGTTAATTATATTTTCTGAAATTTGCAGTGGTCCTCAAATGTTTTTTTTTATAAAACGCAATGGTTGAGAAATCTGAACACTGGTTTAAAGCATCAACTCAGTAAGCTAAAGACCTGCATCCGAAGGTAGAGACCCAAGGATCACAAAAAATTGGTCCTCAGGCCTCCGCGAAATATTCGTGGAGAGCTGCCTCAGTAAATCCCATGGGAAGGAAAGGACTATAGGGGAGGGGCTGATCACAGCTGCAGAGGCTGTTGAAATGATTCCAACTCCTCCTGGCTCTAAAGATGTATATTAGTTCACTCCTTTCCAGTTGTGACCACTGGAAAACTGCATGCAGATTCTAAAACACATTCAGGGCCTACTCCAATCATAGTGGCCCAATTCCTAAGAGTCCTTAAACAGATAGTGAGACAGTCTTCAATGGAGGTGATGAAGGTTTCACTTGCTGGTTGTAAGGCTGGCGAGAGCCTCACATCACCTCTTTTAGGGAAAGCCCACAAGATGAATTGCCAATCAGACTGGACAGGTGTGGGCCTTCAAGAACCCAAGGGGAAGAGGTGCCAAACAGAAGCTGACATCTCTATTCAACGGCAACACCATTGCGGAGTAAGTAGCCCATGCTGGTGTGATGCCCACCCAAGGTCTGTATCCTAGACCACAGGTGAGAGCTGGTAGGATCATGGGGTTGGGGTCATTCTCTTCTTCCCAACACCCCCCCCGCCCCCCAAAGCAATCCCGATGCATGGATTAGCTTGGTGCGCTCTCTGCATGGCAGCACTCTCCACGCCCACTTAATTGCCCAAGTAAGGGCCTCAAGTGGTGGCAGGATGGATCTGCAGGCCTTACCATCATGGACTTAATTGGGATGGAGGCAGGAAAGTGCCGGGATTCCCAAACAGCCAAACACACAAGGTAGATATCCAGGATAGTTAGAAAATGGCCTGAACCATTTTCAGGTTGGGTGTTTTCAAGACATTCTATCCCAGAATTTACACCTGCAGCAAGAGTGCCATGCAAAACAATTTCTACCCTAAGGTTTACAAATGCCAAACACTAATTTTCTTAGGAAGTTGTATGAAATTTATAAATTTATTGTGGCTGCTTTATTATCAGATACTTGGGAGTACATCAATACAGAATGCGAAGCTGGCTGGCTTGCATTCAATGGCTTCTGTTTTTATATGAACACAAAAGAGTTGAAATGGGATGATGCAAACAATTCCTGTAAATCCAATGAAAGTCAGCTTATCAGCATACATTCATTAGCAGATGTGGAGCTAATTGTCGACAAACTTCATGAAGGTAAGAGTCAGTGTAAACCCTAATCTTATTCCGAGTAGCAAAAATTGTCCAAGAATCCTGGTATGCTAAACAAACATGTATCACCCTGGGAAACTATCAAAAGCTGACCAACAGCTTCACAAAAGCCAATAGTCCTCAAGGAGCTGACCCCAAAAGAATTTACCACATTTACAAGCCAGGATTTGTGAAACAATTACTGAGATAGTAATTGCAGCCCAAATTTTGATTAGAAAATTATTATGTGTCTACAGGTCCGCTGCTTCCCCTTTCAAAATGCCCTCCTCACAATGCACCACCTTTCTCTTTTTTAATATAAATTTAGAGTACCCAATTATTATTTTTTCCAATTAAAGGGCAATTTCACGTGGCCAATTCACCTTACCTGCCCATCTTTGGGTTATGGGGGTGAAACCCATGCAGACATGGGGAGAATGTGCAAACTCCACACAAACAGTGACCCAGGGCCGGGATTTGAACCCGGGTCCTCAGTGCCGCAGTCCCAGTGCTATCCACTGCGCCACATGTTGTATGCACCCCTTTTCTGACCAGAGAACTCAAATGAGGAAGGTCCTAATGTATGCAGGGGTTGAAGGTTGGGAACTTGAGCATGGATCAAAAGGGAGAGAAACAACGCTGGAAATGAAAAGCAGGAAATTAGTAAGTGAGCGTAGAAGGCTTATAAAGCAAAGGATAGAAAATAGACAACAAAGGAATTGTTGAGTGATCAGTGGGATATAATTCAATGCAAGCAGCCCAGTGAATAAAGCAGATGATGCCAAATAGTCAGTGGTGGGAGGGATGAAATGCTGTAAGGGTCAATGAATGAAGTCATATGGATTGAATTGACGATTAGAAAAAGGTGTTATCGTTCCGGGTGCGGCTATGCAGAGCTAGGTCGCATATTCGGCAGCTCCTGCTTGGAACGGACTTTTGGGCTCTTTTACAGGGCCCCCACGGCATTTGTTTGACATTTCCCGGTGTGGGAAGAAGGCGGCAATATTCCCCCGACAGTGTCCCCCAGGAAGGGTATGTCTCTTGGTTGCCAGACACACGCAGAAACAGTGAAAGATTTGGCTGCAACTACAGGATAAACAGGGCCTCTTCCAGCATGCAGGCGGGGGAAGGGCAAGCTTAAAGCTGCAAGCTGACCTGAGGGCCTGTATCAAAGGTGAATTCTAGCAGCAGAGGGAACAACTGTGAAAAGACCTCATCAAGGCCACTGAAGGGACTTCCGGTTGCGGTGATGCCTAGCTAGCCGCACGCTTCGGCGGCTCCAGCTCCGACGGACCTTCGGGCTCTTTTAAGAGCCTCAACGGGGAATTTTTCGACGACGCAACCCGGTGTGGGGCGTGTGAGAAGGGAGTCCCCCCCAAACGAAGGAGGAAAAAACCGGCGGCGGCGGCTGCAGCGCGAGGAATCGTCGACCAAAGGGTCAGAAAGAGAGAAGTACAAGATGGCGGCGGAGAAAGCGCAGGCGACATGGGGGCCTGAGCATGAAATTGTGAGACGGTGCGTGGAGCTGCTGAAGAGGGAGGTGCTGACCCCGTTGCTACAGGCAATTGAGGGGCTCAAGGAGACATTAAAGACCCAGGAGACAGAGCTCCGTGTGGTGGAGCAGAAGGTGACAGATATTGAGGACGAGATCCTGGGCCTGGCGGTTAAGACACAGACGCACGAGGCACTTCATAAAAAGTGTACTGAAAGGATCGAAGCCCTAGAAAATGGAGCGCGAAGGAAGAACCTTCGGATACTGGGTCTCCCTGAGGGTGTGGAAGGAGTGGACTGTGGAGCGTACGCAAGTACGATGCTGAGCTCACTGATGGGTGCTGAGGCCCCTACGGGCCCCTTGGAGGTGGAGTGGGCAAATCGGATTCCGGTGAGAAGACCAAAAGCGGGAGAACCACCCAGGGCGATAATCGTGCGATTTTACCGCCTTAAGGATAGAGAAGAGGTCCTGAGATGGGCTAAAAAGGTGCGGAGTAGCAGGTGGGAGAATGCAGTGGTACGGGTATACCAGGATTGGAGTGCGGAGGTGGCGAGAAGGAGGGCGAGCTTCAACCGAGCCAAAGAGGTGTTGCATAAAAGGAAGGTGAAGTTCGGGATGCTGCAGCCGGCAAGACTATGGGTCACGTATCAGGAGAGACACCATTATTTCGAGACGGCGGAGGAAGCATGGACCTTCATCAAAGAAGAGAAATTGGATCGGAACTGAGGGACTGATGCTGCAGGAAATGTTATTGTTAATGTTACGGTGGAAGTTAATTGAGAAGTAAACAGGGAAGGGGGGAGACATTGGGGAAATGTGGGCGCCGGTGAGGGGGGAAAGACGGGACATAGTTGGAGAATGGGGAAGGGGAGGGGGAGGGGAAAGGGAGCTGCGCCATAAGAGGCGGGTCAGGTAAAGGGATGTTCCCGCACCAGAAAGAATAAGGCGGGAAGACAGGCGCAAGGCGGATGGGAGTTCCCCACATGGGGGGGGGTCGAGGAGTGAGCAGGAGTAGCCGGGGTCAGTTGAAGTCAGCTGACTTACGGAAGTAATATGGGGGGAGCAATCAAGCTAGAAAGAGATCTAGCGGGGAGGGGAGGAGGGAGGGAGAAGGGGGGGGGGGACAACTGGGTTGCTGCTGCGGAAATCCAAAAGGAAATGGCTAAAGAGTGGGTGGGCGGGGATGGTGTGCAACGCTGGGGGAGCGAGCGGGAGCGTGGAGGCGGGATATGGGACTGGCCTAGAGAAGGTAATGGCTAGTCGACACGGGAGGGGGGCAGGTAGCCCCTTAGTGAGGCTGATCACGTGGAACGTGAGAGGCCTGAACGGACCGATAAAAAGGGCCCGAGTGCTCGCGCATTTGAAAGGACTAAGGGCAGACGTGGTTATGCTCCAAGAGACGCACCTAAAGGTGGCGGACCAAGTTAGGCTAAGGAAAGGATGGGTGGGACAGGTGTTCCACTCAGGACTGGACGCAAAGAATAGAGGGGTGGCCATTTTGGTGGGGAAACAGGTCGCATTTGAAGCAAAGAACATCGTAGCAGATAGCGGAGGTAGATATGTAATGGTGAGTGGCAGGCTGGAGGGAATGGAGGTCGTGTTGGTTAACGTGTATGCCCCAAACTGGGACGATGCGGGATTTATGAGACGGATGCTGGGGCGTATACCGGACCTGGAGGTAGGAAACTTGATTTTAGGAGGGGACTTTAATACGGTGCTGGACCCGGGGCTAGATAGATCCAGCTCAAGGACCGGAAGAAGGCCGGCAGCGGCCAAGGTACTTAAGGGGTTTATGGACCAAATGGGGGGAGTGGATCCATGGCGATTTCTTAGACCTAGGGCTAGGGAGTATTCCTTCTTCTCCCATGTCCATAAAGTGTACTCCCGGATAGATTTTTTTGTTTTGGGAAGGTCGTTGATCTCTAGGGTGGAAGAAGCTGAGTACTCAGCCATAGCGGTTTCGGATCATGCCCCACATTGGGTGGACCTGGAATTAGGAGAGGAAAGGGAGCAGAGAACACTCTGGCGATTAGATGTGGGACTGATGGCGGATGAGGGAGTGTGTGCAAGAGTGCGGGGGTGTATTGAGAGATACCTGGAGGTCAATGACGACGGCGAGGTCCCTGTGGGAGTGGTATGGGAAGCACTAAAAGCGGTGGTCAGAGGAGAGCTGATCTCCATTGGGGCCCACAAAAGGAAAACAGAGGCCAAGGAAAGGGAAAGATTACTGGGGGAGATTTTAAGGGTGGATAGGGAATTTGCAGAGACCCCGGAGGAGGAATTGTACAGGGAGAGGAGACAACTCCAGACGGAATTTGACCTTCTGACCACCAGAAAGGCGGAGGTACTGTGGAGGAAGGCACAGGGGAGGAGGTATGAATATGGGGAAAAGGCGAGTCGCCTGTTGGCTCATCAATTGCGAAAGAGGGCAGCAGCGAGGGAAATAGGAGGAATTAGAGACGAAAGGGGAGACACGGTGCGAAGGGCAGGAAAGATAAATGAGGTGTTCAAGACCTTCTATGAGGAACTGTATAGGTCTCAACCCCCAGAGGGAGAGGAGGGGATGCGGCAGTTCCTGGACCAATTGAGGTTCCCGAAAGTGGAGGAGCGGGGGGTGGTAGGCCTGGGGGCACCGATTGGGGTGGACGAGGTTATTAAGGGACTGGGAAGCATGCAAGCAGGGAAGGCCCCAGGACCAGACGGGTTCCCGGTGGAGTATTACAGAAAATATGTGGACTTGTTGGCCCCGTTGATGGTGAGGACGTTCAATGAGGCCAGGAAAGGGGGGACTCTACCCCCGACGATGTCGGAGGCGACGATATCGTTAATTTTGAAGAGGGATAAAGATCCGTTGCAGTGCGGGTCCTATAGACCCATTTCATTGTTGAACGTGGACGCCAAATTGTTGGCAAAGGTACTGGCATCGAGGATAGAGGACTGTGTCCCGGGGGTGGTGCACGAAGACCAGACAGGGTTCGTAAAAGGGAGACAACTGAATGTTAACGTGCGACGACTATTAGGGGTGATAATGATGCCCCCAGTGGAGGGGGAGGCAGAGATAGTGGCGGCAATGGACGCAGAGAAGGCATTTGATAGGGTGGAGTGGGAGTATTTATGGGAAGTGTTAAGGAGGTTTGGGTTTGGGAACGGGTTTATTAGCTGGGTTAGACTTCTTTATGGGGCTCCAACGGCAAGCGTAGTTACAGGTCGACATAGATCGGAGTATTTCCGACTATATAGGGGAACAAGACAGGGATGCCCGCTGTCTCCATTGTTGTTCGCGTTGGCAATTGAACCTCTGGCCATGGCGTTGAGAGACTCCAGGAAATGGAGAGGGGTGATTAGAGGGGGAGAAGAACACCGAGTCTCGTTATATGCGGATGACCTATTGTTATACGTGTCGGACCCAGCGGGGGGAATGATAGAGGTTATGCGAATTTTGAGGGGGTTCGGGGATTTCTCGGGGTATAGGCTAAACATGGGGAAGAGTGAATTATTTGTGATACATCCAGGGGACCAGAGTAGAGAGATAGAAGGCTTGCCTCTAAGGAAAGTGGAAAGAAACTTCCGATACCTGGGGATTCAGATCGCTAGGAGCTGGGGAACCTTGCACAGACTTAATCTGACACGGTTGGTAGAACAAATGGAGGAGGACTTCAAGAGGTGGGACATGCAGCCTCTATCGCTGGCGGGCAGGGTGCAAGCAATTAAGATGATGGTCCTCCCGAGGTTCTTATTTGTATTTCAATGTCTCCCTATACTAATCACTAAGACCTTTTTTAATAAAATAGACAGGAGCATCACGAGCTTCGTGTGGGCAGGGAAAGTTCCGAGAGTAAGGAGGGGGTTCCTTCAGCGTAGTAGGGACAGAGGAGGATTGGCACTACCGAACTTGGGCGATTACTATTGGGCCGCCAATGTGGCAATGATACGTAAATGGATGATGGAGGGTGAGGGAGCGGCGTGGGAAAGACTGGAGAGAAAGTCCTGTAAAGGGACGAGTTTAGAGGCGCTGGTGACGGCGCCGCTACCGATCTCACCTAAAAAGTTTACCACGAACCCGGTGGTGGCGGCAACATTGAATATCTGGGGACAGTGGAGGCGACAGAGAGGGGTGCGGGGAGCCCTGGTGGGGTCCCCAATCAGGAACAACCATAGGTTCGCCCCAGGAAGAATGGATGGAGGATTTCAGAGCTGGTTCCAGTTGGGAATTAGGAGGGTGGGAGATTTATTTATAGATGGGACTTTTGCGAGCTTGGGAGCATTGGAGGAAAAGTATAAGTTGCCCCGGGGAAATTTCTTGAGATATATGCAGGTGAGGGCATTTACTAGACAACAGGTGAGGGAATTTCCATTGCTCCCGACACAGGGGATACAGGACAGGGTGCTTTCAGGGGTGTGGGTCGGAGAGGGCAAGGTGTCAGAGATTTACCGAGAGATGAGGGAAGAGGGGGAGGAGTCGGTGGGCGAACTAAAAGGAAAGTGGGAAGAAGAACTAGGGGAGGAGATAGAGGAGGGTATGTGGGCTGATGCCCTAAGCAGGGTAAATTCCTCTTCCTCATGCGCCAGGCTTAGCCTGATTCAATTTAAGGTGCTACATAGAGCACACATAACGGGAGCAAGATTGAGCAGGTTCTTTGGAGTGGAGGACAAATGTGGGAGGTGTGGCGGGAGCCCGGCAAACCACGCACATATGTTTTGGGCATGCCCGGCACTGGAAGGGTATTGGAAGGGAGTGACGGGAGTGATTTCGCGGGTGGTGAGGGCCCGGGTCAAACCAGGCTGGGGGTTAGCTCTATTTGGAGTTGCGGAAGAGTCGGGAGTGCAGGAGGCGAAAGAGGCCGACGTTGTGGCCTTTGCGTCCCTAGTAGCCCGGCGCAGGATCCTACTCATGTGGAAGGAGGCGAAACCCCCCGGACTGGAGGCCTGGGTAAATGATATGGCGGGGTTCATTAAACTGGAGCAGATAAAGTTTGCCCTGAGAGGATCGGCTCAAGGGTTCACCAGGCGGTGGCAGCCATTTCTCGACTACCTAGGGGAACGTTAGAGGGAAGACAGATGACCAGCAGCAGCAACCCAGGGGGAGGGGGGGTTTAGTTTAGGTCAAAGATAAAGGGGTTTTGTTACTTGTGTATTGTTTAAAATTTCTGTATTGTTATTGTTGCGTTTGCTTTGTAAGAGGGGAAAAATTGTTGTTTGGGAAAAAATTTTCAATAAAACATTTATAAAAAAAAAAAAAAAAAAAAGAAAAAGGTGTTATCAGATTGCTGGGTGTGTACTGTTGACCCTGTTACAATCCTCTGACCCCAAACTGTGTTACAGTATTTACAGGTTAAAATCTGTGTAACTTCATCTGCAAATATCAAAATTAAATTAGGCTCTTTGATCCCAGGATTAATTTGGTGAGCTTCTGTATAATCTTAATTGCTATTGATTTTCCTTCGCTATTGTTACTTAAATTGTTTTCCAGTTCACATGTATGATGTCTGGACTGGATTAAGAAGCAATCAGTTTCCAGCTTGGTTCGAGTGGTCAGATGGATCTTCCGTGACCTTCACTTACTGGGACCAGGCTCAGCCTAATATCCCCGATAACACGACAGAACACTGTGTATCATACGCAGGCAAGGCAAGTTCATGACTGATTCATTATTTCTGCATTCACTTTTCTCGGAGTGTGTTTCTTTAATTCATCAATAGACCATTAAACATTTTTTAAAAAACTATGATTGAAAATCAGACGGGTGCCAACTGTCCTAACATTGGCTGCACGAGGCCTGGGAGATTTTGACTCCTGCGATGGCCTCTGCATGTCCATGGACAGTTTCTTACCTGCGCCATCAAAATCAATTTCCCTTCTTCCTTCCTCTTTTGCATTCCAAAGGGTTTGTTCCCTCCATGACAACATAGCATAGACTTTGAGGCCATCGGTGACTGGGCATCGAAGGGCTTAGGGTGTGTCAGAGATAGTTTAAATGTTATTTAGTTTCAGTTTCTTTTGTATGATTTGAGAGTCTTTTATTTCTGCCCCTCTTTTTTTTAAAAAGGAGGCACTAATACCTTGGCAACCTAATGCCCCCACATAGGTCAATGGCAAAGGAATAGTTCACTCTTTGGTGCATTGGCTTCTACTTTTAGGGGTTGTGTTTGAAGGCAGTAACATGGTTGGTTGTGTATGGATGCAATGTTCTAGATTCTTTTCCAGCTACATCTAATCCCTTGTGGTTTAGTTTTGTACGGACAATACCAACCAGCTGATAGTCCATTTTTAGGGCGAGGACTCATTAGCATAACAACAGGCTGCAGTTGGAGCTCAAGCATGCTGAGGCATTCCAGCAGCTCTGAACCACCCCAAGATTGAGCAACCTGGATATTCTCCAGGACTCTGAGATAGACCCCAGTGCCAGGGAAGGGGAAGGCTGTGTGAGCGGCAGTCTGGTTTATTGTGCTAAGAGAAGAATTCAAGCTTCCCCTGGCCCTACAAAAATAGAGGAACTTGCCTTTAGGATTCTCTTCAGCCAGGCCACCAGCTAACACTGCTCAGAACATGCACAGTGCATGTTCTAACCAGTTCAGTCAAATGTCATAGGGTCCCCAGTTAACATTTTAATTGGGCCTATTGTGTGACTCGAGTGGCCGCCCAAGCTGCCTGTGAGAGACCTCCAGAAATATTGCTGCAATGGAGTGATAGTGCCAGCTTGGTGGTTTGTTCCTTTGCTTAGCATATTGATACGGCATCATCATCCAATTCTGCTGGGTGGCCAGCCTAGAAATTGAGCCTGTAGAATATAAACAAAAGTTATTAAGATGTGGGAAAGAGTTTTAATTTTGGTCATGATAGTTACAAATGGCTGATCAAGCTGTTAGATATTTGACCACCTTTAGCAAAAACTATGCTTATGCCATTTTTTGTAATAAACGCTTTCAGATATGTCATATTATTCATGCAGCGGTCAGATTTAAGATGGCTAGAAACATTTTAGTCACTATTAAAGCCTAATGAAGGCTTTCTAACTAATTGTTCAATAGGGTGAGTGTAAAATGGGTATGAAAAGGAACAGTAGCGGAAACAGTTTTTGGTTGAAAACATCCAGGGCACAGTTTTCCCAAAAGGGAACAAAGGCCCCTAGCGAGTGGGTTTAGCCCCATGTTTCCCGGCACTCGCAGTGCCAAGAAACACATGACTATTCAACGTGACCCGTGTTGAATAAGGAATCTGAACGGGGAACACGCAAGTCCGCATATAGCCCCGTTTTGTACAGTGGGGAGCTCCGCACGTCGGAACTCCATATTGTAGCGAGATATCGCGACGTTATTTTTACAATCCCCAACCCCCTGTTGCTAACCTTTGGTTGGTTCAATTGGCTCTGTTTTCTAACCTTTGCTCTCGAGTCGCCAGGTATCTTTACGATACCGCCACAAGGTTCAAGTTCAAGTAATGATCAATAACTCAATACACCAATTAGTAAGATTCAAATCAAAGCACATTTATTTACACACAGTCAAATCTACTCATGCATAAATGCTACTTTCTAAGCTACTTCTATAACTAACAGGCCTATACTTAGCTTCGGACTGGCCCACCAGGTCAGGGGAACAAATGGCCTTTCGTTCGGGTTCTGAGTCTGCGGGATTCAAAAGCTGGTATGGACTGGTAGCTAGGAGCACCTATCTCGTAGCGAGCGTTGACTTGACTTGGTCGCCACACTACCAGAAGGATGTGGAGGCTTTAGAGAGGGTGCAGAAGAGATTTACCAGAATGTTGCCTGGTATGGAGGGCATAAGCTATGAGGAGCGATTGAATAAACTCGGTTTGTTCTCACTGGAACGAAGGAGGTTGAGGGGCGACCTGATAGAGGTATACAAAATTATGAGGGGCATAGACAGAGTGGATAGTCAGAGGCTTTTCCCCAGGGTAGAGGGGTCAATTACTAGGGGGCATAGGTTTAAGGTGAGAGGGGCAAAGTTTAGAGTAGATGTACGAGGCAAGTTTTTTACGCAGAGGGTAGTGGGTGCCTGGAACTCACTACCGGAGGAGGTAGTGGAAGCAGGGACGATAGGAACATTTAAGGGGCATCTTGACAAATATATGAATAGGATGGGAATAGAAGGATACGGACCCAGGAAGTGTAGAAGATTGTAGTTTAGTCGGGCAGTATGGTCGGCACGGGCTTGGAGGGCCGAAGGGCCTGTTCCTGTGCTGTACATTTCTTTGTTCTTTGTTTGTTGTTGAGACTTACGGTCTTTTGGCGGCAGCTGAACAGGTCACTGTCAAGGGTTGGTTCGCGCTGCTCAGTGATCCTGTCAAGAAGGAAGATTTGAACTTGGGGGCTTTACTTTATAGTCCCCAGGGGCTTCCCGCATTTCGGGGCGGACCCCGTACCTGGTTCCAAGTGATTGGACTTTTTTCCAATCGCTTGGTTTGATTTCTCCAATACTGGAGAGGTTCCCTGATCGATGGGGCAGTCTTTAGGCGTCCATTAACCTCTTTTGTGTTGGCTCCTGCTGGCGCTGAGGAGTCTGGCTTGGCCTTGTTCATCTCAAATGTTTCAATTGTTCCCAGGGATCGCTCATTAGTATGTAGATGGCCGCTACATTATTATGCAGATGGTTGCTGGTATTGATGCTGTCTGGGCTTTTGCAGAGTTTAATACACAGTAAACTTGCACCTGCTAGTTTCTGCCTGTGTTGGCTGAATTTCCCTTCAGCCTTTGCTGTTATCCATTTTACGTCAGGAATTGGCTAAATTTGGCTAAATCAGGAATTTTACGCCAGGTGGCTAAACCCCCCTCCTTCCCCCAATCACAATATGGGAGAGTCCCCACACCCCAAAACCCACACTGGGTAGCCCCAGCCCGATCATACACAAATGCCAACTTAGCACCCAGGTGACACTGTCAAAATGCCAGACTGGAATTACCAGGGTACTGAGGTGGCGCCAGTTGTACCAGGGTACCACCCAGCCCAAAGGGCATGCAGTTTGGGGTCTCCAATCCCATTCCATCTGGTCACTATTTGTGAGGACCAGTACCAAACAGCACTCAACTGAGGTCTCTGGAGGTAAAGGCATTGAATACCTAAGCCTCAGGTACCTCGGGAATCTGCACATTAGAGTAAAGCTAGCTGTCTCGCTCTAATATGCAGATTTGTTAGTAAGTGATCCCGATCATTGCATTGAATCTCGCGGGAGGTTGCAAGTCGGCTAGCGGGGTCTCCCAGCTTTCAACTGCGCCATGGCAAGCTGCTTTTCTGGCATAGCATGGCCATTGGATCGCGCTCCCAATGCCATATTGGGTCAGATTGTTGATCAGGCATCTAGGTTGGACTTCTTACAAATACTAATGAGGGCCCAATCAGCTGACTGGCTGATTGTTTTAGGATCATTATCTTCTCTATTTGACCTCATCAAAGTTTTAATAGAAAAATGAAACGCTCAAAACTGTGAAAAGCCTTCAAAGGAAAATAATAAAAACATTTTAAGAGCAATCCCTTCAAGCGCCAAACATCATCCATAATGCCACAAATCTGTAGATTCTTAATTCGCACATGCTTATTCTTCCTGAAGATATTGCATCATTTTACTTCATCTAGTTCAAGTTTTTAATGTTAATTACTCATTTATGTTGCTCATGTACTAGTTTTAAAATCTGCCAGTTGAATGCGGCATCATATGAACTTGGAGTTTCCTCTACCAGCCATGGCTCATTAGTTTCAAGTCAAACTCCAGAGATTTGAACATAATACACAGACACTCGAGTGCAGTATTAAGGGGCATGCTGCACTTTTGAAGGTGCTGGCTCTTGGGTGAGCCATTCACATTTCAGGCAGATATAAACTTTCCAGGGCAGCATGGTGGTGCAGTGGTTAGCACTACAGCTTCACGGCACCGAGGCCCCAGGTTCAATCCCGGCCTGGGTCACTGTCCGTGTGGAGTTTGCACATTCTCCCCATGTTTGCATGGGTTTCGCCCCTACAACCCAAAGATGTGCAGGGTGGGTGTATTTGGCCATGCTAAATTGCCCATTAATTGGAAAAAATGAATTGGGTACTCTAAATTTATTTTTAAAAAGATATAAACTTTCCCATGACTCTACTTGAAGATGACCACAGAAACTTTCCCTGGTGGCCTGGTCAATATTAATTTTTCAATAAGCATCACTCACAGCAGTCATGAGCACATGACTGTGGGACTTTGCTGTGTTTCCTACACTACAATAGTGACTATGGAGTTTTCATTGGCTGTACAATACCTTGCAATGTTCTGAAGTCATAAAAGGCACCATGTAATTGTAAGTTCCTCCTTTACGTAGATTATTGCACTTGGAGAATGTGAACTTCTCGATGGTAAAACTTTAAAAATTTCATATTCTACAGTTGGGTCGGTGGAAGTTTGCAGATTGTGACAACAAGCTATCATATGTATGTAAGAAACCAGGAAAGATTGGGAATGAAACAGATCTGCCTGATGTAGGATGCCCTCAGAATGAGGTAATCTTCTTATTTTATGGTAACAATGCACTGCATCTACTTGATTCTTTTGGTTAAACCTTGAAATGTACAGTTTTGTGGCTTTAAATATACACAGGCTAAATTAAAGTAAAGTATCTATTTTTTGAAACGTGTCAGCAACTGTCAGCATTATAAAGTTTGCTCATGGTTACTAAGCTCTGATAACAATTAAATTTCATCCAGGCATTATCAACTTAGTCTGTTCACTGAACAATGTTTGGATATTGAAAAGGCCTTACAGATGGTTGCAGTGGAACACTGCCATAAGCATAATAAGCAGATAAAGGTGGGGGGGAATGACAAAAATAGGAATGTTTTTGGATTCATTTATAATAAATGTGGGGGTTTATAGTAAAAGTAATGTTTGCTAATATACATCGTTTTCCTACATTCTGCATCATAAATATAAAGCAGCAAGATCAAAAAATGTTTTACATCCTTGGCTTGTGAAGGTTGAAAACAACTCTAAATCTTATGTTTTCCCTTTTAAGCCCTGGAAAAGACATGGAAACTACTGCTACAACCTTGAATCATCAGAAGTAGCCTTTGAATCAAAATGTCATCTTACAATACAGAACAGGTACACAAAATCTTGCAATTTACTTTTTACTTTAAGCGATGATGACAATTATGATCATTCTCACTCAAACACAATGGGTGGGATTTTCCAGCCTTTGCTGGCGGAGGGATAGTCCGGTCCCACCGATGGAGAGCCCCTGCCTCAGGCCCAGTGATGGAGGGTGTGAACTTCGGGTCCCACTGTCAGCCAATGGTGGGCCACCGCTGCCACCACTGCTGGGAGGGGGAGAGTGGGGGAAAATCCCGCCCAATGTTTGTACATGCAAGAAGTGTGACTTCCCTAGCGATGGCGTGAATTTGTTTTTCAGTTGTTGAGTATCAAGGAAGGAAATCTGCTGTCCTTACCCAGCCTAGCCTTTATAGCTTGCTGCAAATATCTAGTTTGTAATTCAAATCAATGGAAAAGCCTGGAGGTGACATATTTTGTTTGCATTTCCGTTTGAGAAAAGCATGGTGCATTGTGATCGAAATGGGCTGTTGATCACCGTTTAGTTCATCTGTGTATGTTTAGTGCCAGAAGCAAGTAGTTTAGGTTAGGAGCCTTGCAGCAGTCAGCAGTCAGTCAGCTTGGAACAAGTAGAGAGAGCATCTGCCAAGATCTGGGAATTAGCTGTGGACCAGTACCTGTACAAAGGCTGTGGAAGCATAGAGGGCTGATGGGACTCAGGAGTGTTCCTGATGTTTAAATCCCGAAGCAAGAAACCAGTTGTAGTTTTGTTTGTAGTTTCCACTGGCCTAGCCAAAGGCCAGTGGAAGGACCCCCATTAAATATTAAACAAAAACAGAAAATACTGGACAAATGCAGCAAGCATGACAGCATTTGTGGAGATAGAAGGGAGCTTACATTTTGAGTCTGGATGACTCTTTGTCAAAGCTCGACTCTTTGTTGAATCATCCGGACTCAAAACATTAGCCCCCCTTCTCTCTCCACAGATATTGTCAGGCCTGCTGTAATTGTCCATTATTTTCTCATTTTGTTTCAGTTTCAAGCATCCACAGTCATTTGCTTTCATACCCATAAAATAGTACCTTGGAGAAGAGCTGGAACACCAAGATGAAATAAAGTGACTTCCAGAGGGCTATGGCATACCTTTGGGTTAGTCCTTCATGAGGCTTTTTTTATTTTTTAAATTCATTTACGGATGTGGGCGTCACTGCTTAGGCCAGCATTTATTGCCCATTCCTAGTTGCCCTTCAGAAGGTGGTAGTGAGTTGCCTTCTTGAACCGCTGCAGTCTTTGAGGTTCACCCACTGTGCTGTTAGGGAGGGAGTTCCAGGATGTTCTCCCAGCGACAGTGAAGGAGCAGCAATATATTCCCAAGCCAGGGTGGTGAGTGACTTGGAGGGGAATCACCAGGTGATGGGGTTCCCAGGTATCTGCTGCTCTTGTCCTTCTAACAAAGAACAAAGAAAAGTACAGCACAGGAACAGGCCCTTAGGCCCTCCAAGCCTGCGCTGACCATGCAGCCCATCTAAACTAAAATCTTCTACACTTCCGGGGTCCGTATCCCTCTATTCCCATCCTATTCATGTATTTGTCAAGATGCCCCTTAAACGTCACTATCGTCCCTGCTTCCATCACCTCCTCTGGCAGCGAGTTCCTGGCACCCACTACCCTCTGTGTAAAAAACTTGCCTCGTATATCTCCTCTAAATCTTGCCCCTTGCATCTTCATAGATTTCATAGAATTTACAGTGCAGAAGGATGCCATTCGGCCCATCGAGTCTGCACCAGCTCTTGGAAAGAGCACCCTACCCAAGGTCAACACCTCCACCCTATCCCCATAACCCAGTAACCCCACCCAACACTAAGGGCAATTTTGGACACTAAGGGCAATTTATCATGGCCAATCCACCTAACCTGCACATCTTTGGACTGTGGGAGGAAACCGGAGCACCCGGAGGAAACCCACGCAGACACGGGGAGGATGTGCAGACTCCGCACAGACAGTGACCCAAGCCGGAATCGAACCTGAGACCCTGGCGCTGTGAAGCAATTGTGCTATCCACAATGCTACCGTGCTGCCCAATCTTAAACCTATGCCCCCTAGTAATTGACCCCTCTACCCTGGGAAAAAGTCTCTGACTATCCACTCTATGCCCCTCATAATTTTGTAGACCTCTATCAGGTCTCCCCTCAACCTCCTTCGTTCCAGTGAGAACAAACCGAGTTTATTCAACAGCTCCTCATAGCTAATGCCCTCCATACCAGGCAACATTCTGGTAAATCTCTTCTGCACCCTCTCTAAAGCCTCCACATCCTTCTGGTAGTGTGGTGGCCAGAATTGAACACTATACTCCAAGTGTGGCCTAACTAAGGTTCTATACAGCTGCAACACGACTTGCCAATTTTTATACTCAATGCCCCAACCAATGAAGGCAAGCATGCCATATGCCTCCTTGACTACCTTCTCCACCTATGTTGCCCCTTTCAGTGACCTGTGGACCCATACACCTAGATCTCTCTGACTGTCAAGGGTTCTACCATTCACTGTATATTCCCTACCTGTGTTAGACCTTCAAAAATGCATTACCTCACATTTGTCCGGATTAAACGCCATCTGCCATCTCTCCACTCAAGTCTCCAAATGATCTGAATCCTGCTGTATCCTCTGACAGTCCTCACCGCTATCCACAATTCCACCAACCTTTGTGTCGTCTGCAAACTTACTAATCAGACCAGTTACATTTTCCTTCAAATCATTTATATATACTACGAACAGCAAAGGTCCCAGCACTGAACCCTGCGGAACACCACGAGTCACAGCCCTCCAATTAGAAAAGCACCCTTCCGCGAGACGACAACGGCAGCGAAACCCATCCAAGAGAAGCAAATGACAACACCAACAACAGACCCATTCGAGTATTGCCCTCTGTAATTGTTTCTCCGGCACCCAAATGTATATCTACCTCCCCAGTCTCCCTGCCACCCACAAATAGATGCCTACTTTTGTGTTGTAAATAATTTTGCCAATTGTACAGAGTTGCTACTGTTGAGCTGGTGCATAATACCTTACTAATTACTTTATTTTATTTTTTATTCATTTTTTATAATTCATTTTTTTTCTTTTTTGGTATGTTTGTGTGTGCCCTTCTCTTCTATATATATATATATATAATTCTGTGTACATAACAGTAAATATACTTTGTTCAAAAACCCAAGAAAAAACATTTATATTTAAAAAAAGAAAAGCACCCTTCCATTGCTACTCTCTGCCTTCTATGACCTAGGTAAGAAGTTTTACAACACCAGGTTAAAGTCCAACAGGTTTGTTTCGATGTCACTAGCTTTCGGAGCGCTGCTCCTTCCTCAGGTGAATGAAGAGGTATGTTCCAGAAACATATATATAGACAGATTCAAAGATGCCAGACAATGCTTGGAATGCGAGCATTAGCAGGTGATTAAATCTTTACATACCTCTTCATTCACCTGAGGAAGGAGCAGCGCTCCGAAAGCTAGTGACATCAAAACAAACCTGTTGGACTTTAACCTGGTGTTGTAAAACTTCTTACTGTGCTCACCCCAGTCCAACGCCAGCATCTCCACATCATGGCTTCTATGACCTAGCCAGTTCTGTATCCATCTTGCCAGCTCACCTCTGATCCCATGTGACTTCACTTTTTGTACCAGTCTGACATGAGGGACCTTGTCATAGGCCTGACTGAAGTCTTTATAGACAACATCCACTGCCCTACCTGCATCAGTCATCTTTGTGATCTCCTCAAAAAACTCTATCAAGTTAGTGAGACACAACCTTCCTTTCACGTGCTGCCTCCCGCTAATGATAGTGGTCGTGGTTTCGGTAGGTGTTGTTGAAGGAACCTTGGAGAGTTACTGCAGTGCATCTTGTGATAGTGCCCACGGCTGCCACTGTTCATCGGTGGTGGAGGGTTTGAATGTTTGTGGAAGGGAGAGCAATAAAGCGGGCTGCTTTGTCCTGGACGGTGTCGAGCTTGTTGAGTGCTGTTGAAGCTGCACTCATCCAGGCAGGTGGAGAGTTTTTCATTACACTCCTGACTTGTGCCTTGTAGATGGTGGACAGGTTTTGAGGGGGTAAGGTGGTGAGTTACTTGCTGTAGGATTCCTAGACTTTGACCTGCCCTGGTAGCCACAGTGTTAATATGGCTAGTCCAGTTCAGTTTCTTTTTTAAAAAAATTATTTTATTACAAACATGTATCAAAACAGGTTACAGCGAACAAACACCCCGAGAAACATGCTTCCCTACAATTAACTATGCAGTCTGTACAGATTTTCCTCTTTTTCACTCCCCCTCCCCCGTGACGAACAACCCTTCAAACACGGTCACAAATATCCCCCACCTTTCCTCAAACCCCTCTGCTGAGCCCCTTAACTCAAACTTTATCTTCTCTAAACACGGGAAGTCATACAGGTCACCCAACTAAGCCGCTACCCTGGTGGCGATGCCGACCGCCACTCCAACAAAATTCATCGCCATGCAATCAGAGAAGAAAAGGCAAATACATCAACCTTCCTGTCCAGTTCAGTTTCTGATCAATGATAACTCCCAGGATGTTGATTGTGGGGGATTCAGCGATGGTAATGACATTGAATGTCAAGGGGCGGTGGTTAGAGCCTCTCTTGTGGGAGATGGTCATTGTCTGGCACTTGTGTGGCGTGAATGTAATTTGCCACTTGTCAGCCCAAGCCTGGATATTGTCCAGGTCTTGCTGCATGAGGACATGGCTGCTTCATTATCTGAGGAATTGCTGAAAATTGTGTAGTCACCCACAAACCTCCCCACTTCTGACCTTATGATGGAAGGGAGGTCATTGATGAAGCAGCTGAAGATGGTTGGGCCTAGGACACCATCCTGAGGAACTCCTGCAGTAATGTCCTGGAGTTGATATGATTGACCTCTAACCACCACAACCATCTTCCTTTGTGCAGGTATGACTCCAACCAGCGGAGAGTCTTCCCCCTGATTCCCATTGACTCCAGTTTAGCTAGGGCTCCTTGATACCATACTCGGTCAAATGCTGCCTTGATGTCAAGGGCAGTCACTCTCGCATCACCTCTGGCATTCAGCTCTTTTATGCACTGTAATAGTTCCACGGAGGCAGAAATCCCTTCACCAAAACCCATTTTATTAACAAAACAAGCAGTAGTAAGACCATGTGCACTCAGCTTGCTATCTACACTGGGATCTGACACTCCCTGTTCTCTACAAAGAAGAGGTTCCCTGATTGGTCCACTAATCAGGGAACTCTTATTCCAATTGGCCAATCTCAAAGGCCTGGTCTAAGTCATTACATGAACCTTCAAGGGTGTTGTAATGTATAAAGGAATTTGTGTGGTGGTTTGATAAAAAAGACAACTGAGTTCATAGAACAAGTAATTCTGAACGATAGTATTAAGTTAATAGTGTTTTCTCTGTCTAATTCATATATACAGTAAAGTTTGTAAATCTTGTGGTTTGGTGAAATCTTGTGGTGCAGTTCTGTTGGTTGATTACTGACTGTTCAGATTTGTTTTTAAATGTTAATGGTCCCTAATAGGATCCTAACAAACTCCAGACTCCAATATGGTTGACTCCTTACTGCACTTTGAAATGCCCCAGTAAGCCACTTTGTTGTATTCAAGAAGGTGACTCGCTACCACCTTCTTGGATGGGCAATAAATTCTGGCCTTGGCTGCGACACCTGCATCCTGTGAATAAATGAATGTAAAAAAGGTTATGTTTATCAGACCTGTACTAGCCATAGAGTAGTAAGTTTCTCTATTAGTTGCAAGAAAATTTGAAAAGCACCATTTTGTGCAGTGTCTACGCAATAGAAAAGAGCCATTGGTTTCATTTCTGAAAAGTAAATGCATATTTTTTCCAAACTGCAGGTTTGAGCAAGAATTTATTAATAGCCTAATTGCAAAACATACCACAGAAAATGGCAAGTACTTCTGGACTAACTTTCAGGATAGGAATGGTACTGGAGAGTATACATGGTTTACTTCACACCAGGAGAAAGAGCCTGTAACATATACAAACTGGAATGCATATCAGCCAGGTAGGTACTTAAGAGTATTCCGGATTAAAAACAGTAAATAATCTTATTAGTTGGCAAAACTAAAATTTCAGGTCCTTCCCAATAGCTCAGTTGGTGAATGCAATATCTAACTTAGAACTGAGACTTGTAGATCAAGGAGATCCCAGGTGTTACCCCCTGTATGTGGAGATGCCGGCGTTGGACTGGGGTGAGCACAGTAAGAAGTCTTACAACACCAGGTTAAAGTCCAACAGGTTTGTTTCAAATCACTAGCTTTCGGAGCACTGCTCCTTTCTCAGGTGAATGAAGAGGTATGTTCCAGAAACATATATATAGACAAAGTCAAAGATGCAAGACAATGCTTTGAATGCAAGCATTTGCAGGTAATTAAGTCTTTACAGATCCAGCGATAGGGGTAACCACAGGTTAAAGAGATGTGAATTGTCTCAAGCCAGGACCATTGGTAGGATTTCGCAAGCCCAGGCCAGATGGTGGGGGAGCGTAACAGACATCTACAGACGCTGAAAGATGCCCTCGTACGAACGGGATCTGGTGCTCGACTCATTGATCGATAGTTCCAACGCGCCACAGCAAAAAACCGCACCGACCTCCTCAGAAGACAAACACGGGACACAACAGACAGAGTACCCTTCGTCGTCCAGTAATTCACCGGAGCAGAGAAACTACGACATCTTCTTCGCAGGCTTCAACACGTCATCGATGAAGATGAACATCTTGCCAAGGTGAACATCTTGCCTTCAAACAACCGCGCAACCGTAAACAAACCATTGTTTACAGCAAACTACCCAGTCTTCAGAACAGCTACCACGACACCACATGACCCTGCCATGGCAATCTCTGCAAGACGTGCCAGATCATCGACATGGGTACCACCATTATACGTGAGAACACCACCCACCAGTTACGCGGTATATACTCATGCGACTCGGCCAACATTGTCTACCTCATAAGCTGCAGGAAAGGATGTCCCGAAGCGTGGTACATTGGTGAGACCATGCAGACGCTGCGACAACGGATGAACGGACATCGCGCAACAATCACCAGGCAGGAATGTTCCCTTCCAGTCAGGGAACACTTCAGCAGTCAAGGGCATTCAGCCCCTGATCTCCGGGTAAGTGTTCTCCAAGGCGGCCTTCAGGACGCGCGCCAAAGCAAAATCGCCGAGCAGAAACTTTTACCCAAGTTCCGCACACATGAGTACGGCCTCAACCGGGACCTTGGATTCATGTCGCATTATATTCGCCCCCCACCATCTGGCCTGGGCTTACGAAATCCTACGAACTGTCCTGGCTTGAGACAATTCACACCTCTTTAACCTGGGGTTACCCCTATCGCTGGAACCTATCTCTTCATTCACCTGAGGAAGGAGCAGTGCTGCGAAAGCTAGTGATTTGAAACAAACCTGTTGGATTTTAACCTAGTGTTGTAAGACTTCTTACTGTGTTTAAATTAGGCAGTAAATTAGATAATCTTAACTGGGAGTTAGGGGAGGGGATGCATAGGACTGCATTTAGCCTCAGTATCATTTGAGCTAAAATGGGCTAAACACAGTTTCTACCTCTGCTGCTCAGCTCTCCGGATTAATAGAATATGCTGGCAAATGGTCAGCAAGAAAGGTCTCAATTGGACTTGTTTATGATGCCTGTGGAATCAGAGAAGGTGAATGCAGTCACTGCCACGTACCCTTGTGATAGAAAGATGCTAAACATGACCTTGCACGTGAATTGGATTATGGTGAGGGAGATTTGTGCACCGACAGTCTCACTCTCCTGTCCTGACCTATTTTGGTCCAGTAATATGATGAGCCGAGATGACTGGAGATGGATCCGGATGCAGTGGCTCACCAGGAACCACTGTGTCTTGCCAAGCTCAACATGTTCCATAACATGGCACTAAATTGTCATGTGTACTAAATTGTCTTCAAGACTTTGGACCTCAAATTGGTCTCATCTATTGAGTCTGCCAGAATCGGTCTTCACATGCCAGTGTAGACAAATCCCGAAGTTGCTGAGTCAAAGTGAGCAGGGTGTGGCCACTGTTGCATGGTCACAACTACTGGAACCGCAATTGAGATCTGTGTGAAGGTGAGGATCAGTGCAAAACAAATCAATCCAAGAGTACGGTGAGCCACCTCCAAAAGGAGCTTCTCCTCCCTTACACCATTGCACGCACCTTCAAATACAAGTGCACATCAAAGGAAGAGAGAAAACGCAAGCAGAGGAAATCCTGAAATAGCGACTTGCTCAAAAGTCGTTTGTCTGTGCTATCCTGTCCCAATTTCTGCAGAATCTTTCGGCCACAGATCGGCCAATGTACCCACCTGAACCCTACCAAACACCCCAGATGATGGGCATGAAGTATGACCACATTCGTGGGAGCAGCAACGGCAAGAGTATGATTTAATCCATTCTAGAAAGAAGGCAATGTGCCTTTTCTGCAAGTATTGGGTAATTAGCAAAGTATAAAGGCTTTGTTTAAAAAAAAAAGTGATGGAGCTTTCAGAAGTGGCAATTTAAGTGAAACAAAAAATTACTGTGTTGAAACAAATGACAGCATTTCCTTACTTTTTCCAGCATCTCCGGGTGGGTGTGTTGCCATGGCCACAGGAAACGCTCTTGGACGGTGGGAGGTCAAAAACTGTAAAAGCTTCAAAGCAATGTCCATTTGTAAGAAGAGTATTGGCAATACCACAGAAACTGAGGAAGCTCACCCAACAGGTTCTTGCCCTCCTGGGTGGTATACTAATGCAGTCCTTGATCAATGCTACAAGGTGAGAATATCATCTGTTTTGCTTGGTGTG
Organism: Scyliorhinus torazame; assembly: GCF_047496885.1. NCBI lineage: Eukaryota > Metazoa > Chordata > Chondrichthyes > Carcharhiniformes > Scyliorhinidae > Scyliorhinus > Scyliorhinus torazame. The sequence goes on from NC_092708.1 coordinate 98,306,205, forward strand.
TACACTTCTTTTTTACTTTAAAGAACAATCAGTTAATTTCCAGTTGTTTTTTGTCCCAGCGAGAGGTAATATATATGGGGCGGGATTCTCTGTTAATTGACGGCAAAATCGTGGCGTGGGCACGGACAGAGAATAGCTTCCGACGCCAAAATCGCGGCAGGTGCTTGTTTGACGCCGAATCGTGATGCTCCGCCACCTCGAAAATGGCGCCAATGTGATGCACACCGCATGTACTTTAAACACCGTTTGCATGTCATTAGTGGCCCACCCATGATTCTCCGCCTCCGATGGGCCGAGTTCACGATGGCGCGGTCCACGTGGGCTCTCAAATCTAGTAAACCTGACGTGGTGGCTCTGAGAGAGAGGGAGGGCGTACGGACAGTGTCCAGCGACGCCATACTTCGCCGACAGTCATGCCGGTGGCTGGGGACTTCTGCCAGGGCCGGGAAGAGTAGTGGGGGTGACCAGGAGGTGAGCTGTGGGTTGGGGTGGACGGATACGCAACACAATTAACTGCAGCCAGCAAGGCAGCCATGCGCTCCGCTGACAGCCATCTTTAAACAGGGTGCCCTGGACCGTAGTAGTTGCCCCTCCCCCCCGGGCACCCCCCTGGGCGCCCTCTGGCCCCAGCTGATCCATCAGCCGTATGGGTGCTCCAGCACAACCTGTCCAAGCGTTTTAGCTCCAATAAGTGTGTCTGTGGGGAGTGTATGTTTGTGCGCGGCTGCAGCTTGTCAGCCCTGCGAGTGTCGATCACGGATCCGGCGAATCCTGCACCATTTTTCATGCGAATCATAGAATCATAGAATTTACAGTGCAGAAAAAGGCAGTTCGGCCCATCGAGTCTGCACCGGCCCTTGGAAAGAGCACCCCCCTTCAAGCACACACCTCCACCTTATCCCCGTAACCCAGCAACCCCATTTAACCTAAGGGCAATTTAGCATGGCCAATCCATCTAACCTTCACATCTTTGGACTGGAGGAAACCAGAGCAGCTGGAGAAAACCCACGCAGACACGGGGAGAAAGTGCAGACTCCGCACAGACAGTGACCTAAGCAGGAATCGAACCTAGGACCCTGGCGCTGTGAAGCCATAGTGCTAACCACTATGCTACCATGCTGCCCCTAATCATAGAACATAAAACATAGAACATTACAGCGCAGTACCGGCCCTTCGGCCCTCGATGTTGCGCCGACCTGTGAAACCACTCTAAAGCCCATCTACACTATTCCCTTATCGTCCATATGTCTATCCAATGACCATTTGAATGCCCTTAGTGTTGGCGAGTCCACTACTGTTGCAGGCAGGGCATTCCAAACCCTTACTACTCTCTGAGTAAAGAACCTACCTCTGACATCTGTCCTATATCTATCTCCCCTCAATTTAAAGCTATGTCCCCTCGTGCTAGACATCACCATCCAAGGAAAAACGCTCTCACTGCCCACCCTATCCAATCCTCTGATCATCTTGTATGCCTCAATTAAGTCACTCTTAACCTTCTTCTCTCTAACGAAAACAGCCTCAAGTCCCTCAGCCTTTCCTCATAAGATCTTCCCTCCATACCAGGCAACATTCTGGTAAATCTCCTCTGCACGCTTTCCAATGCTTCCACATCCTTCCTATAATGCGGCGACCAGAATTGCACGCAATACTCCAAATGTGGCCGCACCAGAGTTTTGTACAGCTGCAACATGACCTCATGGCTCCCAAACTCAATCCCTCTACCAATAAAAGCTAACACACCGTACGCCTTCTTAACAACCCTCTCAACCTGTGTGGCAACTTTCAAGGATCTATGTACATGGACACCGAGATCTCTCTGCTCATCCACACTGCCAAGAATCTTACCATTAGCCCAGTACTCTGTCTTCCTGTTATTCCTTCCAAAATGAATCACCTCACACTTTCCTGCATTAAACTCCATTTGCCACCTCTCAGCCCAGCGCTGTAGCTTATCTATGTCCCTCTGTAACTTGTAACATCCTTCCGCACTGTCCACAATTCCACCGACTTTAGTGTCATCTGCAAATTTACTCACCCATCCTTTTACGCCCTCCTCCAGGTCATTTATAAAAATGACAAACAGTAGTGGTCCCAAAACAGATCCTTGTGGTACACCACTAGTAACTGGACTCCAGTCTGAACATTTCCCATCAACCACCACCCTTTGTCTTCTTCCAGCTAGCCAATTTCTGATCCAAACTGCTAAATCACCCTGAATCCCATGCCTCCGTATTCTGCAGTAGCCTACCGTGGGGAACCTTATCAAACGCTTTACTGAAATCCATATACACCACATCAACTGCTTTACCCTCACCCACCTGTTTGGTCACCTTCTCAAAGAACTCAATAAGGTTTGTGAGGCACGACCTACCCTTCACAAAACCATGTTGACTATCTATAATCAAATTATTCCTTTCCAGATGATTATACAGCCTATCTCTTATAAATCTTTCCAAGATTTTGCCCACAACAGAAGTAAGGCTCACTGGTCTATAGTTACCGGGGTTGTCTCTACTCCCCTTCTTGAACAAGGGGACAACATTTGCTATCCTCCAGTCTTCTGGCACTATTCCTGTAGACAAAGATGACTTAAAGATCAAAGCCAAAGGCTCAGCAATCTCCTCCCTAGCTTCCCAGAGAATCCTAGGATAAATCCCATCCGGCCCAGGGGACTTATCTATTTTCACACTTTCCAGAATTGCTAACACCTCCTACTTATGAACCTCAAGCCCTTCTAGTCTAGTAGCCTGAATCTCAGTATTCTCCTCGACAACATTGTCTTTTTCCTGTGTGAATACTGACGACAAATATTCATTTAGCACCTCTCCTATCTCCTCGGACTCCACGCACAACTTCCCATTACTGTCCTTGACTGGCCCTACTCTTACCCTAGTCATTCGTTTATTCCTGATATATCTATAGAAAACTTTAGGGTTATTCTTGATCCTGCCTGCCAAAGACTTCTCATGTCCCCTCCTGGCTCTTCTTAGCTCTCTCTTTAGGTCCTTCCTAGCTAACCATAACCATAACCTAACTTGTGACTCTCAAGCACCCTAACTGAACCTTCATCACCAATCGATGGTGATCCATGCAGCACCGGTGCTAGCCCCTCACCGGTTGCAGAATCGGTGCAGGTATGAGTCCACGGATTCTCCATTGGCGTCAACAGTTAGTTGCAGAAATGGCGAATCCCCAGGTCTTGTAATTCGTGAAATAGGCAAATTTACCATACTGAGAAGAGGCCTGGTAGCATGTTCCTTTGGGGAAAACATTAATAAATCAGGATACTAAATGTATGATTTTTCTTATAAAAAATTAAATAATAAGAGTACACATACTCACAGTAAACATTCCCAGGAACTGAGCACTGCATTTAGCATTGTTCATTTTACTGTAATTTAAGATACAAAGTAGATCAGGAAGATGAAAATTGGATAGCATACCAAACAATTGGATAGCATTCCTATTCCTGATCACTCCGACTGGAAATATGTATTTGTGTGGACATGAGAAACGAGCAGGAGTAGGTTCATTGTAATGGTGCCCATGATCAAATAGTTTGCCAATACTTGCTTAGGTATTCAAGAGTGTTATTGCCTATAGAATAGTACCTTTTCAATGGAGGAAAGAAGAAGAAAACAAGGGGGGCATTTTGGGATATAAGGTTGGCTGAGGCCATGGCAATCAGGAGAACACTAATTTTTTCCCAAACATTAACCCAAGGGCATTGAAACGACTTGCAGCAGCATCATTACTGTCCATATCATGATTTGTTAAAATGATGTATTGTCGCATATGGCAGCCACTTTTTAAAGAATAAATAGTTTAGGTTTATAATGATTAATCTGATGTGAAACCCAGGAATGCCAAGCCCCCAAAACAAACATTTCTTCCAATCCCCAAAAATGACGTGAGTGCCGTTAACAGAAAACACAGGAACAGATGAAGTGAATAGTTGTCAGGAAATCCATATTAATTTAGTTGCTTTCAAAACTATTTGTGTTCTGTTTAGAACATCAGTAGCAGTCGTGTGTTTGGGATTTGAGCAGAGACTTGCGTGTGCATTGTGCAGGTTGTCTATGATATTCGGCCTCTGTTTGAGATGCCGCATAGCTACATGTGTGTAAACGTTTGAGATGGAGAGTTGAGGTCCAGGCTATATTGTGTTCATGATATTGTTGTTGACCATCTTCGATGTATGCTTTCTTCAAGTTTTGGATCAATCAGAAAGTCAGCGGACAGGGACCAAATGCTGCAGCTAACATGCCATTGATTTTTCACGACCCTGGGCCGGGCCGGAGAATCCCCGTGAATGGGCCATGCCACCTCGACGCCGGCACGTGATTCTCCGCAGAGAGGAGAATCGACACCATTGGCGCCGGCGTGGTTGGTGCGGCACCGGTCGCGGGCCGCTCTCCATAAGAAAAGGACCGAGCCGTAAGAAAAGAACCGAGTCCCGCCGGTGCCGTTCCAACCTGCTTTGAGCCGGCGGGACCTCGGCGTTGAAGGGTCAGGTGGCGGCCTGTGGGGGGATCCGATGTGGCCTGGCCCGCGATCGGGGCCCACCGATCGGCGGGCCGGCCTCTGTGGCTGAGAGCTTCCTTTCCTATGCACCGGCCCCTGTAGTCCTGCGCCATATTGCGTCGAGGCCAGCGCGTTGAAGGAGGTCACTGCGCAAGCGCACGTTGCCGCCACGCCACTGTGCATGTCCTCGTTGGCGCCGACGCAACTGCGCATGCGCGGATCCCGCGGTACACAGTTCACGCCAGGATCGGCAGCTGGAGCGGCACGAACTGCTCCAGCGCTGTGCTGGCCCCCTGTAGGGGCCAGAATTAGTCCTGGGAGCGGCCCGTACACGCCGTCATAAGACGCAACGGTATTTACGGTGGCGTGGACACTCTGCAGCGGGATTGGAAAATCCCACCCCTGTTTCTGTGTCCTAACATTTCATGATTTATTTTGGTGTTCAGTGTTCAAATCCAACCCAGACTGCAGGCCTTATTGCACCTGAAAAATAATGATCAGCAACTAAAAATGAGTGTGGTTGGAGGAAATGGTAGTGGGAGATAACCACCCAGCGCAGGGACAATAGGGGAACCAGACTTGCTATAAGTTAAGACACAAGCAGCAGAGTTTTCAATGAATTTCACTAGAATTTGTAGGATTAGCCCCCACCATTCAAAAGAGTCAAAAGTATGATCTAATGAGCATTGATTTGCTGGATGCAGGAGTTTTACCCCTCAGTCAGGGGGAGGTCCCACCTTGGAAAGCTGCCAGCCAATCTGATTCGCTGGCAGTTCTCCAATCCCTCCAGCAACAGCGCTGAACGACCGGAGGAAATACTGCAAGAAACGTCCTGAGCCTAAATCCAGGGAACCAGAGAAAAACATGTCAGTGGTGTCGAGGTGGGGAGGGAGAAAAGGTCTGGGGTGGGGACCTTTAAAAATTTAAGTTGGGCAGGAAACGACCCTTATGTGGCCACAACGTCCTTGATTGGGACATGTGTGAGCTTCTTGTCCCAGTGTAAATAGAGTTGGTAGCAAGGAAACACATTTGGAAACAATGGCTTCTCAATATTTAATTGGAGAAAGTTTCTGCTCATTCGGGATGTAAGATACAAAGTCTCATAATTTAGGAAAAGTGGAAGGTTTGAGGGAGGTGGTGGTGAGGAAGAGCTGAGCGTCGTCAGCATATGTGCGCCTTCAGATGAATGATGCTGAGGGGCAGCGGATGAGACCAGACTAGATCTTTGGATGCCGGAGGTAACTATTTGGGAGCAAGAAGTGAAGCCTTTGCAAGTGATTCACTGGCTATGGAACCACGTGAGAGAAGCCCCACTGAACTGGACGACAAGGTGGCACATGTTGGAGGAGGGGATGATGTGGTGAACAGAGTCAAATGTTTCATGCCATATTTAACTATATATTAAGTGACTTCCGGTTGCGGCTATGCCGAGGTAGGTCGCACGTTCGGCAGCTCCCGCCGGGAACGGACTTTTGGGCTCTCTAGAAGGGCCCCAACGGCAATTGTTCAACGGCTTCCAGTGTGGGAAGGTGACAGCAAGGTCCCCTCGACATTATATGGATTGGACCAGGAGTGGAGCGGTGAAAAAAGTGATCTTGGAGCAGCGAAAAGTGAGAGGGAGAAAAAACAAGATGGCGGCGGGTGGAGACCAAGCAGCATGGGCGCAGTGGTCGCAGGAGCAGCAGGGGTTTCTTAGACGCTGCTTTGAGGAGCTGAAAACCAAAACGCTGGCGCCAATGAAGGCGGCGATTGAGAAGCTAGTGGAGACCCAGAAGGCCCAAGGGGCGGCGATCCGGGAGGTGCGTCAAAAAGCCTCGGAGAACGAGGACGAGATCTTGGGCCTGGCGGTGAAGGTGGAGGCGCACGAGGCGCTGCACAAGAGTTGGGCGGAAAGATTTGAGGACCTGGATAATAGGTCGAGGAGGAATAATCTTCGGATTCTGGGTCTCCCCGAAGGAGTGGAGGGGCCCGATGCTGGGGCATATGTGAGCACAATGCTCAATTCGCTGATGGGCGCGGGAGCCTTCCTGAGGCCCCTGGAGCTAGATGGGGCTCACCGGGTCCTAGCAAGGAGACCCAAGGCCAACAAGCTGCCAAGGGCTGTAGTGGTGAGGTTTCACCGCTTTATGGACAGAGAGTGTGTCCTGAGATGGGCCAAGAAAGAGCGGAGCAGCAGGTGGGAGAACACGGAGATCCGAATCTACCAGGACTGGAGTGCAGAGTTGGCTAAGAAGAGAGCTGGTTTCAATCGGGCTAAGGCGGTGCTCCATCAAAAGGGGGTGAAGTTCGGTATGCTGCAGCCAGCGCGACTGTGGGTCACATTCCAGGATCGGCACCACTATTTCGAAACGCCTGATGAGGCATGGAGCTTTATACGGACTGAAAAGTTGGACTCAAATTGACGGTTTGTTGTGGCGGGATGTTTCCTGTGTACATGGTGTTTATTACGTTTAGGGAATGTTCCTCTGGTTCGGGTGCTGGATGGGGATGGGTGAAGGGATTTGATGGGGAGACTGTGGGAGAGCGTGGCCGTCGGTGTTGGAGGGGCAGACCCCACGAAGGAAGAGGGGGAGTGGAGGCCCGGGGATGGGGAATGGGGTAAGGCCGCAAAAGGAGCTGCGCCAGAGGGGGCGGGGCCGGCTTAGGAAAACGCGGGCTTTTTCCCGCGCTAGAGAAGGACGGGGGTGGGGGCCGGGGGGGATGGGCGATGCTGGAGAGGAGCACACACTGACTGCCATGGAGGGGGGATTCTCACACTGGAGGGGGTCGATGGAATGGCGGGAGAGGCCAGGGTCAGCAGGAGTCAGCTGACTTACGGGAGTGAGCAGCCCCCCCAATCCGGCCGATAACTTGGAATGTGAGGGGCCTGAACGGGCCGGTCCAGAGGGCCCGGGTGTTCGCGCACTTAAAGGGACTGAAGGCAGACATGGTTGTGCTCCAGGAGACATATTTGAAGGTGGCAGATCAGGTTAGGCTGAGAAAGGGATGGGAGGACAGGTGTTCCATTCAGGGCTGGATGCGAAGAACAGAGCGGTTGCAATACAGGTGGGGAAGCGGGTGTCGTTTGAGGCAATGAATATTGTAGTGGATAATGGAGGTCGATATGTGATGGTGAGCGGTAGGTTGCAGGGGGTGCGGGCGGTGGTAAATGTATATGCCCCGAACTGGGATGATGCCGGATTTATGAAGCGCATGCTGTGTCGGATTCCGGACCTGGAGGTAGGAAGCTTGATAATGGGGGGGTGGGATTTCAACACGGTGCTGGCCCCAGCACTGGATCGCTCTAGGTCCAGGATGGGTAAGAGGCCGGCTGCGGCCAAGGTGCTTAAGGGGTTTATGGACCAGATGGGAGGAGTGGATCCATGGAGGGTTGTCAGGCCCCAGGCCAGGGAATTTTCATTCTTTTCCCACGTCCATAGAGCCTACTCCCGGATAGATTTTTAAATTTTGAGTAGGGCGCTAATCCCGAAAGTGGAGGGAACGGAGTATTCGGTCATAGCCATCTCAGACCACGCCCCGCACTGGGTGGAGCTGGAGTTGGGGGAGGAGAGGGACCAGCACCCGCTGTGGCGCCTTGATGTGGGACTGTTGGCGGATGAGGAGGTGTGCGGGCGGGTGCGGGGGTGCATTGAAAGATATTTGGAGGCCAATGACAACGGGGAGGTGCAGGTGGGGCTATTCTGGGAGGCGCTGAAGGCGGTGGTCAGGGGAGAGTTAATCTCCATCAGGGCCCACAGGGAGAAGAGAGAGAGCAGGGAGAGGGAGAGGTTGGTGGGGGAGATCTTAAGGGTGGACAGGAGATATGCAGAGGCCCCGAGGAGGGACTACTCAGGGAGCGGCTGAACCTCCAGTCGGAGTTCGACCTGTTGACCACGGGGAAAGCAGAGGCACAGTGGAGGAAAGCGCAGGGGGCGACGTATGAGTGTGGGGAGAAGGCGAGTCGGATGCTGGCACACCAGCTTCGTATGAGGGAGGCAGCGAGGGAGATAGGTGGAGTTAAGGATACGGGGGGAATACGATGCGGAGTGCGGTGAGAATAAACAAGGTATTTAGGGACTTCTATGGCGATCTGTACAGGTCTGAGCCCCCAGCGGGGGAGGAGGTAATGCGATGATTTTTGGAACAGCTGAGGTTCCCGAGGGTGGAGGAGCAGGAGGTGGCTGGTTTAGGGGCGCCAATTGGGCTGGAGGAGCTGATTAAAGGATTGGGGAGCATGCAGGCGGGGAAGGCCCCCGGGCCAGATGCGTTCCCGGTCGAGTTTTACAGGAAATACGCGGACCTGCTAGGCCCGTTGCTAGTGAGGACTTTCAATAAGGCAAGGGAGGGGGGACCTTGCCCCCGACAATGTCCGGGACGCTGATCTCTCTGATCCTGAAGCGGGACAAGGACCCACTGCAATGTGGGTCGTATAGACCAATCTCGCTCCTCAATGTGGATGCTAAGTTGGTGGCAAAAGTGCTGGCTACGAGAATTGAGGACTGTGTCCCGGGGGTGATTCATGAGGACCAGACGGGATTTGTAAAGGGCAGGCAGCTAAACACTAATGTGCGGAGGCTCCTCAATGTGATTATTTTCGGCGCGGGCTTGGAGGGCCGAAGGGCCTGTTCCTGTGCTGTACATTTCTTTGTTCTTTGTTATTATGATGCCCTCGGTGGAGGGAGAAGAGGAGGTAGTGGCAGCTACGGACGCGGAGAAGGCCTTCGACCGGGTGGAGTGGGAGTATCTTTGGGAAGTGTTGCGGAGGTTTGGGTTCGGGGAGGGGTTCATCAGCTGGGTCAGATTGCTATATAGAGCCCCGGTGGCGAGTGTGGCTACGAATCGGCGGAGGTCGGAGTACTTTCGGCTGTACCGAGGGATGAGGCAGGGGTGCCCCCTGTCCCCTTTGCTGTTTGTATTGGCAATTGAGCCTCTGGCCATGGCATTAAGGGAGTCCAGGAAATGGAGGGGACTGGTCCGAGGGGGAGAGGAACATCGGGTGTCGCTGTATGCGGACGACCTGTTGCTGTATGTGGCAGATCCAGTGGAGGGGATGGCGGAGGTCATGCGGTTCCTAAGGGAGTTTGGGGACTTCACGGGGTATAAGCTTAATGTAGGGAAAAGTGAGCACTTTGTGGTGCATCCAGGGGACCAGGGAAAGGGGATAGACGACCTGCCGTTGAAGAGGGCGGAAAGGAGCTTTCGGTACTTCGGGATCCAGGTGGCTGGGAGTTGGGGGGGCCCTGCACAAGCTCAATTTGACGCGGTTGGTGTCGCAGATGGAGGAGGATTTCAAAAGATGGGATGTGCTGCCACTCTCGCTAGCGGGCAGGGTGCAGTCGGTTAAAATGTTGGTCCTCCCGAGGTTTCTCTTTGTGTTCCAGTGCCTTCCCATTATGATTCCCAAGCCCTTTTTCAAACGGGTAGGTAGGAGCATCATGGGTTTCGTGTGGGCAAATAAGACCCCGAGAGTAAAGAGGGTGTTTCTGGAGCGTAGTAGGGACAGGGGAGGGCTGGCTCTGCCGAATTTGTGCGGCTACTATTGGGCAGCCAATGTGGCGATGATTCGTAAGTGGGCACAAGCCTGAGGGCGCTGGCGACGGCACCGCTGCCGCTCTCGCCGACAAGGTCCACCACGAATCCGGTGGTGGCGGCGACGTTGAAGATCTGGGGGCAGTGGAGACGGCACAGGGGTGAGGTGGGAGCCTCGGTTTGGTCCCCGATTCGGGAGAACCATCGGTTCGTCCCGAGAAGGATGGATGGGGGATTTCGGAGCTGGCATCGGGCAGGGATTAGAAGAATGGGGAACCTGGTTATAGATGGGACATTTACGAGCCTGGGGGCGCTGGAGGAGAAGTTTGGGCTACCCCCGGGAAATGCTTTCAGGTATATGCAAGTGAGGGCATTTGTGAGGCGGCAGGTGAGGGAATTCCCGCTGCTCCCGGCACAGGGGACTCAGGACAGGGTGATTTCGGGTGTATGGGTTGGAGAAGGCAGGGTTTCGGCGATCTACCAGGAGCTGAAAGAAGAGGAGGAGGCCTCGGTAGAGGAGCTAAAGGGCAAATGGGAGGAGGAGCTTGGGGAGGAGATAGATGAGGGTCTGTGACCTGGTGCCCTGAGTAGGGTTAATTCTTCCTCCTCTTGCGCCAGGCTCAGCCTAATCCAATTCAAGGTTATTCACAGAGCGCATATGACAGGGGCGAGGTACAGTAGGTTCTTTGGGGTGGAGAATAGATGTGGGAGGTGCTCGGGAAGCCCGGCGAACCACGTCCACATGTTCTGGTCATGCCCGGCACTGGATGGGTTTTGGAGGGTTTTCGCGAGGACAATTTCCAAGGTGGTGAAAGTCCAGGTCTAGCCGAGTTGGGGGTTGGCACTATTTGGGGTAACGGACGAGCCGGGAGTGCAGGAGGTGAAAGAGGCCGGTATCCTGGCCTTTGCGTCCCTGGTAGCCCGGCGGAGGATCTTGCTATTGTGGAAGGTCGCGAAGCCCCCCAGTGTGGAAGCCTGGATAAATGACATGGCAGGGTTCATTAAGCTGGAGAGGATAAAGTTTGCCTTACGAGGGTTCTTCAGGCAGTGGCAACCGTTCCTAGACTATCTCGCAGAGCGTTAGGAGGAGATCAGCAGCAGCAACCCGAGGAGGGGGGGTGGGGGGGGTCTCTTTCAGGGGGGGAATTTGGGTGGGTAGGGGGAGCTTCCCTACGAGTACCTTTGAATGTCATATGGGGGGGCTACTGTATATGGGGAAACCCAATGTAAAAATTTTGAATAATTTTTGACTTTTGTTTGCGTTTCTTTCTTTTTGTTATGGGGGGGGGTTGTTAAAAATTTTGTTGGAAAATTTGAATAAACACATTAAAAAAAAACCAACTATATATTAAGTCACAACAATCAAAAACACAATTGTTAACAAATTTGCACTTGCAGATCTTTCATCATGAGAGGGTAGCACAAAAGAGAACATGGGAAGAGGCTGAACGATTCTGTGAGGCACTCGGAGCACACTTGCCAAGTTTCAGTCACAATGATGAAATGATATATCTTCACAACTATCTGAGAAACACAATTACGTAAGTAAAGATGCAGAAAGAAATGCATGGCTTATCTTTGTTGCTTTCATGCTTGGCTTTGCATAATTTGTAAACGGCAATTTAAAATCGGTAATTTCATTCCTTGAATGCCAAATGCTTTGTAGTTAATTGGGTTATTCTGTGTTCATCAGAAGCTGTTCTGGGTTGGATGTCAGCCGTAGACATTTACCAGATCTTCACCTACAAAGTGGTACCTTGCATTTTTTGATTGCACATAACTTTGGGGTGAATAGCTCTTGCTGTAAACGTGCAAAAATGTAATTTCCATATTAAAAATTTTTTTTTTAGAGTACCCAATTCATTTTTTCCAATTAAGGGGCAATTTAGCATTTCTAATCCACCTCCCCTGCACATCTTTGGGTTGTGGGGGCGAAACCCACACAAACACTGGGAGAACGTGCAAACTCCACACGGACAGTGACCCAGAGCTGGGATCGAACCTGGGACCTCAGCACCGTGAGGCAGCAGGGCTAACCCACTGCGCCACCGTGCTGCCCTAATTTCCATATTATGATGGAAGTCAAATAAATGCTCATGGAAATTTCTGTATTGCAAAGTGTGTTCATCCCCTCCAAAAAAACAGACATTTCGGGTTGCTTGATTTTTGTGTTAATAGAAAGTCAACACTTCTGGGGAAAAAATGGTGTTATCTTGAATCCCCCCTGCCCCCCCTGTCCGCAGGTTTCCCAGCGGCGTGGGGTGGCCTCAATGGGAAATCCCATTGACAGCGGCAGGGACAGAAAATCCCGCCATCAGCGAATGGCATACCGCCCCCCGCTGTCGAGATACTTGTGGCTGGGAGGCCGGAGAATCCTGCCCTATGTTCCTAGAGCTTAAGCCAAGAGTTTTAACATTGCATTTTTTTCGGTGTTATTTGGTCCATAGATTTCCAATCAGAATATCCAATCTATTCCCGAATTCAAATCAGCTCAATTAAAATTATTTACTGTAATTTATAGACGTTGAAATTTTGATAAATTATTATTCGATGAAATCAAACTTTTGTGATGTAAACATTATTTCAAATTAGACAGATAGACTTCTTCAGAGAGAGAAGGGGTTCAAAGGAGCAGTAGCAGACAGGTGAGGTAGCACCAAAGGTGGACATCTCGCCCTCACAGTTTGTCTGTACAGCTGGGTTCTAAGCTAAAGGAGATTTAATTTGGATTTGTCAAGAATTCCAGTCCTAGTGCACTGCAGACAGACTGGACAGTTGGACTAAATACTGAAACTCGGCACAACCAGTGATCATCAAAGTTACCAGAGCATTCAGACTTTCTGCATGAGATTCATTTTAGAGTTGTTACAGGGCAACATTGAAGATATCAGTTCATCTGCAGTGATTAGATGTAGCACACAGGTAGTCAGTGCCTTATTTGTCAGAGCAAGCAACTCAATTTTCCACGGACCCAGTCTCTTGCGTGAGGCATTATTGCACCTTTAAAAATTGATGAATCTCTCTGGTCTAGGACCACGCATAGCTGCCTACTATGAACTGCACTACCAAATTATAGGTGGTGACCAGCACAGGATTAGATGGATTGGCTATGCTAAATTGCTCTTAGTGTCCTAAAATGGTTAGGAGGGGTTATTGGGTTACGGGGATAGGATGGAAGTGAGGGCTTAAGTGGGTCGGTGCAGACCCGATGGGCCAAATGGCCTCCTTCTGCATTGTATGTTCTATGATTATGCATGTCAGTGCCTGTTCCCCATGCACCAACTATGTCATCATTTAGGCCATCCTTCCTCTTTTCATTATTTGATGTGCAACGTGGAGCATGAAGCTAGCTCCTCAGAAATCAAGGTTACTCTTTTTGACCTCGGTTCATGATAGCTATGTGAACAGTTGTTGAGCATAGGCATAATGAAGTATATCCAGCGAGGAGAATTGGCTTTGACCAAATCATTGATAGCTTGGAATAGTGCTTCAGAATTTTGACACATCTGGGGAAACAGCTCATTCACACTGTCTATGATTCTTATCAGTCTACTGTATGCTTTGTTTTCTGTGCAATAAGGTCTGCATAAAGAGAAGGCTAGGAAAGAAGACAAAAAATACAGGCAGAATCCGACAATTCTGACATGAAGGCTGCTGGAGCTATATGATGTTTCTACAGTAGCAATGCATACATGCAAAAGAGATGCATGTCTAGACTGCCTCTGTGAGGATGGGTAGGGGGGTTTGCTGTATTATCCTGGAGTCCCCAAATCACTCCACTGTAACTCCATCCTTAATTGTTCTCGGAAATGGATATGAATCGTGTACTCCTTCACAGTGACCTTGATCTGTTGCAACTAGATTAGATATGTCTTGAATCAGTGGCATCCACTGGCGTTCTGAGAAAATATTTTTCTTTCAAATCCTGAAGTTTCATTAGAGAGTTAAATAATTTTAAGATAACTTTTCAAATTTAGCTAGCTTGACAATCCATCACATGTTATGGAGCTTAATTGTAAACTTTGCCAAATGCTGAGTGAGTCAGCATATACATGAATTTGGTAAGAAAATAAGAAGCATGATACTGTCACTTTGTTGGAGAGACCTACTTCCGCATCACCCACTCAAAACCAAGTTGTAAAATATTTGGAGAGTAGTCGATTCAAAATCTATCTGTCCTTGGTAGTTCTTGTGACACCGCCTTCATTGCTTACACTATTATTTATTCACCTGCAAAATGGTTTGTGAAGTTCCAATTAACTGAAGTATGTACAGTGTCAGCCGTGTTGTATCCATATTAACAGGCTTTACATGTGCTTATGATTTGTAGTCACAGATTATAAGAGTCCCATTAATGAATTGTATAGAATGACATTACTGTAGGAGTGTTTTCAGAGGCTAAGTATTGAGCTGGCTTCCATGTGGGGGATTCCCCAACTCAGACTCACGGAGACAGCAACTCTGGTAAAGATGTTCTTTATTTGCCAACGCACGATAGGAGAGCAATCTGAGGCAGATTAACTCTACCTGACATTGCTTTCGATTCAACAACTATACAATTTCCAAAACTCCGAAGCCCTGCCTAAGCTGGACTTGATCCAATCATTGTGGCTGCAGATTACATACATTGATCAATAAAATTGCTTTTGGGAAACTTGGGGCTGCCTGACCAGCTCATGCACCTGCGGAGCCTTACTCATGATCTTCTGATGTTTCCCAGACTCTTCTTATCCACTGTCCTTGATGCTTTGTACAAACAGTCCTCTTTATCTTCCTTCTGTCTTTGATTGTTGCTGTAGTACCATTGTCTAATTAGCCAAAGCTGTTCGGAGCTGAGGATAAGAAATATTCCTGCTGAGCTGAACAGCCTGCATTCTGTCTGTCTGTCCTTCCTAGGAATGTGGTCAAGTCTGGTTGGTTTATGTCCCATCATGCTTAGCGTGCAATTCACCATCTTCGGTGCCCATACCCAGAAGTGTGTTGCCTGTTACTCGGGTTTATGTTTGTTTGATACTGAACCTGTTGGTCTTGTTTATTGAGCAATCCAAGTATATAGGTGTATGCTGGGTTATGTACTACTTGTGCCTTACTTACTTTACCCCCTTTCAATTACCTACAACACACAAACCAGCAACTGGTTCTACAAGTGCTTATGTTCACACCAGACTACTCCCATTCGATCAATGAGTGAAGGAGGGGGTCATACTGAAGATTCTTTCTCACAGTTTCAAAAGCACTATCCTGCTACTTGTGGCTATAAAGTATGTGCACGTATACTACTGAGATAGGATCCTCCTAAAATAATAATATATTACATTTGGAATTGTCACCTTTATTGGGTTTGTTTTCAGATAGTCAGACAACATAATATTGTTGTACTTTTGAGTTAGTATTAAATTAACTTTGGGCTACAAACATACTGGACACCAAGAGGAACTAGAACAGCAGAAACATACAAGAGAAGTAAATTGCTGTCCTAGACTGTATAACATTGCATATCCGAAGGTGGTGTTTTGATGTTAAATGACTCATTGAAGCGTTTTGTTCACGTGCAGTCCTCATTTCTGTAATGGTACATAACCAGCTGTTTTAATGATTATGTCTTGTGTTTGGCTGAGTGGCTTATCTATTATACAACAAAGCATTTTTAAAAATCAGACTGAACACTGTTTCGCCGAGTGGGAGCATAACAATGAAGCTCTGTTGTTCCGCGTGGGATCTCTGCTTTACACACATTCTCCTAAATTTCTTTGGCAGATCAGGTTAGCACCAGAAAATGCCACATTTAATATGATTCATGAAATTCTTTTTGGGCTGCAGTTTAAGGAAAATATGTGGACAGCCATTCGGGGTTTCTCTGCTTGTGCTTCAGAGGGAGAGCACAAATATATTATGCACGTGATGGTAGGCTGTTCTTG
The DNA here is from genome assembly GCF_047496885.1 of Scyliorhinus torazame. NCBI lineage: Eukaryota > Metazoa > Chordata > Chondrichthyes > Carcharhiniformes > Scyliorhinidae > Scyliorhinus > Scyliorhinus torazame. The sequence goes on from NC_092708.1 coordinate 98,322,158, forward strand.
CTGCTTTCTCTGTGCTTGTTGCTGTAACATAACTGGTTCATGGTATGAATGGTTGATTGTACAGTATTTAGATGAAAGAAGTGTAACCGTATAAGATAGAGTTCAATGTGAAGAGATGTGAGGTCATCAACTTTTGGATTTTATTGATGAGCGACTAAGACCTTTGGAGGGGCAAAGGAGTTCAGGTGTCCATATACACATTTATACGGTGCATAGTTATGAATGGTAATCAGAAATGCATATAGTGAAATTTAAACTGCCGTCAGACAATGGTTTCAGATATTTGCAAGTGAAAGACTTCCTGAGAAAGCAGGTGCCGGCCTTTCCGCTGCTGCCGCCACGGGGGATACAGGATAGGGGCCTAATCCTGTTCCTTAAACTTGTTGTTCTGTTAATTTTTTCTTTTTACAGTGATGAACGTTGGTTTTGGGTTGGATTAAGCAAGAGAAATCCAGATTCCAAAGGCTCTTGGGAATGGAGTGACAGCAGGCCGGTAAACCTCGCAGTTTAACAGATTTTGTTTATGTTAATAAAAGCTAATTAGAAGTTCAGTATCACACCAAACTGCTTCAACTTCAGAGGTTTTCCTTTGCAAAAATGTTCTCTTGTTATATTCCCACTATGATTTGTTAATTTTGCCTTTACATTCAAGTCTCTTAGATTATGAGGGGTATTTTTCAGAGCTCGTCTTACACTCAGACGCTGAACTGATTGAACTTAGTCATGCAATAGAGGCCACAAGTGCACCATAAGATGTTTTCTCCATTTCCACAATGCCACAATATGCATCTTAAAATGCACCCAGAAGAACTTTTTAAGCTGGTACGTAGAAGGTCCGAGAAGAGAGTGGGTGGTCCTGGACTTAATTTTAGGTAACGAAGCCGGGCAAGTGGTTGAAATATCGTGAGGCGGGCTGGTTCAGCACACTGAGCTGAATCGCTGGCTTTTAAAGCAGACCAAGGCAGGCCAGCAGCACGGTTCGATTCCCATACCAGCCTCCCTGAACAGGCGCCGGAATGTGGCGACTAGGGGCTTTTCACAGTAACTTCATTTGAAGCCTACTTGTGACAATAAGCAACTTTCATTTCATTCATTACCTGAAACAGTTATTGCCAGATATGTTCTAATATTTTATTTTTGATAGGTTTCCTTGGCGGTGTTACCCTTTGATTTTAAAGAAGATGACTATGCTGTCAGGGATTGTGCTGCATTTCAGGTGAGACTCCCAACATTTTTGTGGAACCAAATTGTTTATTTTATTTGTTCAAGATGGTAAGAAAGCTACATTTGCTGCTCATCCCAGTTTGCTCTGAGAAAATGGTAGTGAACCATATGCTTCTGTGGAATTTTCTCCCCCAGAGCTCAGTGGAGGCATTGAATATTCTCAGGGCTGAGTGAGATCGAATTTTTAATAGACAGGAGAGTTTAGGGTTATGCAGAGGCTACAATCAGATCAGCCATGTTTTTATCAAATGGTGGAGCGGGCCTACTCCTTCTAATTCTTATGTTTTCATGTTTCAACTGTTATAGCCCCTATACCACTGATGTTCCCATAACTTTGTTAGGCAGTGATCTCCAGAATTTTGACCAAGCAACTATGCAGAAATAGCATCTCGATTCACTTTAGGATGATGTGGTTTGAAAGTAAATTTAGAGATATTGATGTTCCTGTAAACCTCTTGCAACTGTTCTGAGGGTGTTCTTCAAGTAAGCTTCATGGGTTGCTGCAGTACATTCTGTACTTAGTTCATTCTTGTATCTCTGGTTTCAGTGACAGGCACCAATCAAGCACACTGCTTTGTCCTTAATGGTGTTTAGGTTTCAAGCGTTATTACAGCTCCATCCATCCATTTGAGTGGTGAATATTCCATTACACTCCTGACTTTGTTGTGGAGAGGCTTTGAGGAGCAAGAAGGTCAGTTTCAATATGCTGATGATCGGTGTACCAGCGTCTACACTGACTGGTCCAATTCAGCTCCTGGATATTTCTCAGTTGTGATTCAGCAATGATTATGGATGCAATTTTCCCAAAACGGCACGCAGTGCTTGGTCAGGCAAAAAAAGCTTGTGTGAATCCTGCTGGCTTTACAGGTGCCGTTTCTCACCTGATTGAACAGTGCTCTGTGCGATTTCAGAGTGCTGCCAAGGATCTCACAAGAATCAGGGCTCTTCCCTCTTCCCCCCATTCAAAGTAGGTGGGTTAACACCCCCCCCCGTCCATCCTGCCAGAGCCGCCTTGGCAGTTCCCTCTTGTGCCCTTGGCACTGCCCCTGGCAGTTCTGGGGCACTGCTAGGGGGCACTGCGTGCCAGTGGGCAATGCCCAGCCTTAGCCCTCAACTCCAGGGGCCAAAGGCGCGCCCAGCACAGTCATCACGACCGATTTTCACTTTTAAAAACCTGTGGTGATTTGTGCTGTTGTGATGTCATGCCGCCGGGGGAGGGAAAGATAAGTTGTAGGTGGATCCTTTGGCACCAAGCCCATTAATTATATTAAAATTTATTTGAAGACCTGGAAATACTTGATTACATCACGAATGGATACTGGAGAGGGAGGGGGAGGATCCAGTTGTTGTGGTCCATGTCGGTACCAACAACATAGGCAAGTCTAGGAAAGAGGACCTGTTTAGAGATTATAAAGAGCTAGGATTCAAATTAAAAAACAGGTCCTCAAGGGTCATAATCTCCGGATTACTGCCCGAGCCACGTGCAAATTGGCATAGGGAGGCAAGAATAAGGGAAGTTAACACGTGGCTGAAAGAGTGGTGTGGGAAAGGGGGTTCCTTTTCATGGGACACTGGCATCAGTTTTGGGACAGGGGGGACCTATACCGTTGGGATGGTCTCCACCTGAACCGAGCTGGGACCGGTGTTCTGGCGAAAAGAATAAATAGGGTGGTCAATAGGACTTTAAACTAAAGATTGGGGGGGGGGAAGGGAAAGTCAGGGAACCAAGAGGTGAAGTAATCAGTGGGAAGCGTAGCTGCTTAGGAATACAAAAAAGCACGAAAAGACAAAACTCAGGAGAGGTTACGATAGTCCCCATCCCACAAGATATGACACTGTGTATGGAAAGGCTCAGTAAACCAAGGTCCACCACACTAAGAAAACAAAAAGGGACGGTCAATCGAGAATTAAAGGTGCTATATTTAAATACGCGCAGTGTACGGAACAAGGTAGATGAGCTTGTGGCCCAGATTGTGACTGGCAGGTATGATGTGGTAGGCATCACAGAGACATGGTTGCAGGGGGTTCAGGACTGGCATTTAAACATCCAGGGATTCACAACCTATCGAAAAGACAGGGCGGTGGGCAGAGGGGGCGGGGTTGCCTTGTTAATTAGGAAGGAAATTAAATCAATAGCACTAAATGACATAGGGTCAGATGATGTGGAGTCTGTGTGGGTAGAGTTGAGGAACCACAAAGGCAAAAAAACCATAATGGGAGTTATGTACAGGCCTCCTAACAGTGGCCAGGACCGGGGGCACAAAATGCACCACGAAATAGAAAGTGCATGTCAGAAAGGCAAGGTCACAGTGATCATGGGGGACTTCAATATGCAGGTGGACTGGGTAAATAATGCTGCCAGTGGACCCAAGGAAAGGGAATTCATTGAATGTTTACAGGAGGGCTTTTTGGAACAGCTTGTGATGGAGCCCACGAGGGAACAGGCCATTCTGGACTGAGTGTTATGTAATGAGCCAGACTTGATTAAAGATCTTAAAGTAAGGGAGCACTTAGGAGGCAGTGATCATAATATGGTAGAATTCAATCTCCAATTTGAAAGAAAGAAGGTAGAATCAGATGTAAAGGTGTTACAGTTAAATAAAGGTAACTACAGGGGCATGAGGGAGGAACTGACGAAAATCGACTGGGAGCAGAGCCTAGTGGGAAAGACAGTAGAACAGCAATGGCAGGAGTTTCTGGGTGTAATTGAGGACACAGTGCAGAGGTTCATCCCAAAGAAAAGAAAGGTTATCAGAGGGGGGATTAGGCAGCCATGGCTGACAAAGGAAGTTAGGGAATGCATCAAAGCAAAAGAGAAAGCCTATAATGTGGCAAAGAGTAGTGGGAAGTCAGAAGATTGGAAAGGCTACAAAAACAAACAGAGGATAACAAAGAGAGAAATAAGGAAAGAGAGGATCAAATATGAAGGTAGGCTAGCCAGTAACATTAGGAATGATAGTAAAAGTTTCTTTAAATACATTAAAAACAAACGGGAGGCAAAAGTTGACATTGGGCAGCTCCAAAATGACGCTGGTAATTTTGTGATGGGAGACAAGGAAATAGCTGAGGAACTAAATAAGTACTTTGCGTCAGTCTTCACAGTAGAAGACATGAGTAATATCCCACCAATTCCGGAGAGTCAGGGGGCAGAGTTGAATATGGTAGCCATCACAAAGGAGAAAGTGCTTGAGAAACTAAAAGGTCTAAAAATTGATAAAACTCCGGGCCCAGATGGACTACATCATAGAGTTCTAAAGGAGATAGCTGAAGAAATAGTGGAGGCGTTAGATATGATCTTTCAAAAGTCACTGGAGTCCGGGAAAGTCCCAGAGGATTGGAAAATCGCTGTTGTAACCCCCCTGTTCAAGAAGGGAACAAGGAAAAAGATGGAAAATTATAGGCCAATTAGCCTAACCTCGGTTGTTGGCAGGATTCTAGAATCCATCGTTAAGGATGAGATTTCTAAATTCTTGGAAGTGCAGGGTCAGATTAGGACAAGTCAGCATGGATTTAGTAAGGGGAGGTCGTGCCTGACAAACCTGTTAGAGTTCTTTGAAGAGATAACAAATAGGTTAGACCAAGGAGAGCCAATGGATGTTATCTATCTTGACTTCCAAAAGGCCTTTGATAAGGTGCCTCACGGGAGACTGCTGAGTAAAATAAGGGCCCATGGTATTCGAGGCAAGGTACTAACATGGATTGACGATTGGCTGTCAGGCAGAAGGCAGAGAGTTGGGATAAAAGGTTCTTTTTCGGAATGGCAACCGGTGACGAGTGTGTCCCGCAGGGTTCAGTGTTGGGGCCACAGCTGTTCTCTTTATATATTAACGATCTAGATGACGGGACTGGGGGCGTTCTGGCTAAGTTTGCCGATGATACAAAGATAGGTGGAGGGGCAGGTAGTATGGAGGAGGTGGGGAGGCTGCAGAAAGATTTAGACAGTTTAGGAGAGTGGTCCAAGAAATGGCTGATGAAATTCAACGTGGGCAAGTGCGAGGTCTTGCACTTAGGAAAAAAGAATAGAGGCATGGACTATTTTCTAAACAGTGACAAAATTCATAATGCTGAAGTGCAAAGGGACTTGGGAGTCCTAGTCCAGGATTCTCTAAAGGTAAACTTGCAGGTTGAGTCCGTAATTAAGAAAGCAAATGCAATGTTGTCATTCATCTCAAGAGGCTTGGAATATAAAAGCAGGGATGTACTTCTGAAGCTTTATAAAGCATTAGTTAGGCCCCATTTAGAATACTGTGAGCAATTTTGGGCCCCACACCTCAGGAAGGACATACTGGCACTGGAGCGGGTCCAGCGGAGATTCACACGGATGATCCCAGGAATGGTAGGCCTAACATACGATGAACGTCTGAGGATCCTGGGATTATATTCATTGGAGTTTAGGAGGTTGAGGGGAGATCTAATAGAAACTTACAAGATAATGAATGGCTTAGATAGGGTGGACGTAGGGAAGTTGCTTCCATTAGCAGGGGAGACTAGGACCCGGGGGCACAGCCTTAGAATAAAAGGGAGTCACTTTAGAACAGAGATTAGGAGAAATTTCTTCAGCCAGAGAGTGGTGGGTCTGTGGAATTCATTGCCACAGAGGGCGGTGGAGGCCGGGACGTTGAGTGTCTTTAAGACAGAAGTTGATAAATTCTTGATTTCTCGAGGAATTAAGGGCTATGGAGAGAGAGCGGGTAAATGGAGTTGAAATCAGCCATGATTGAATGTCGGAGTGGACCCGATGGGCCGAATGGCCTTACTTCCGCTCCTATGTCTTATGGTCTTATGGAATGAGGAGGGCGGGGAAGATCTCATATTGAGATCTAGCGGGCACAAATCCCAGTTTGAATGTTATATTATTTCCTGCTGAATCTTTGCTCTATGTTACATTTTTTCCCATGCTCTCCACACAACAATCTTGCTAACAGCGACAGTGTGACTTGCGAAACAACAAATGCTGGATGAAGTCCTCTGACGATTTTACTGACACTCCGAATCAGAGGGAGAAACAAACGTGTGAAAAAAGCAAAATAACAGCCAGAATGATAAGCATGATTGTGTCTGACAACACATTTGCAGAATTTGCCAATCCAAGCCCTTTCCCAGTAATTCTATACAATTGTGCATGCTATCATATCTCAATCAACACCAATGTCTCCGTTACCATCTACAGTATGTTAACTAGCTTTTGTCCCATTTGATTTAACTGTGTCTTTCTGCAAGTGAACTGTCATAACAACAAGTATAACCAGTTTTGTTTTTCTTCTTCATCTGTGGCCAATCTACTAGTATTTTGCCTGCATGTTAATTGTTATCACCCCATCTTATTCCTGGCTAATGTTGCAACATCAGCTAATCTGCTGTCCAGACATGTTTCAAACAGGTGACTGATGAATTAGTCATCATGACTAACACTGTTCCCAATAACAATATCGTTTTTTCCATTACACAACTTTAGATTTATGTGACACCTTTAGCACAGTTAAGCCTCCCAAGGTTCTACACAGGGACATGGCCAAACAAAAATTTGATGAGCTACATGAAGAGATATTAGGAGACGCACTCAAAACTTTAGCCAAATGGGTAGATTGTTAAGGAGCAACTTAAAATGGAGGAGGGAGGCAGCGAGACAGAGAGGTTAATTGAAGAATTGCAGAGCTTGGGGCTTCGGCAGCTGAAGGCACAAGTCCAACAATGCGGTGATTTCAATTGGATGCTCAAGAGATCAGAATTGGAGGAGCACAGACAGCATCTTAACGGGATGATACTGCTGCATTTTCCAAAGTGCAGGAAGTCACTAAATGGCAGTTATCCAAGCAGCAGGTCCTTGTCCATGTTTTCAATTATATTTACCATCCTTCACCTGTGCACTGTCTCAAGCAGTGCTACCTGGTTTAACTCTGCTGCATAAGTATTTGCAAACTTGAGAGAGCGGGAGAATGCTGTGTGTAGCTGCATTACTCTGAGGCAGTGGCGTAATGAAAGTGATAGAACACTGGCTGAAATAAATATGAATGAGAAGAAATGAAGAGCTATGATAGCTTTAGACATGAAAGATGGGGGAAGGCTCGAGTTGAGCATAAATGCCAGCATGGACTGGTTGGGCCAATGGCCTGCTTCTGTGCAGTATATCCTGCGTAAAACACCGCATTAATATACTTGACATGGCAGCATGCTGTGTATGATTTTTTTTAATGTTACAATGGTCATGTATAGCTGTGTGGAGGCAAGTGAGCAAAGAGATGACATCCGAATAGGTCTAGTATTAGGCCTTATAGGAATGGTGCAGTGCTATGGCCTGAGTATGTGCCTTGGAGATCCAAGAATTTGCCAGACTTTCCATACCCGCAATGTGCAACTGTGCATCTGCTTTGTAAGCTATCAGACAAGAATTTGATGCCATGCCACTTGCCAATGACTGCATTTCATGTATCTTAGTGAATTTTGTTTTCCCTTCAGTTTCTCACACATAAACACCAAGTACCCGTGTTAACAATGATTGATAAATACTGAGAATCTATTTTAACTTTTATATAGACTGAAACAATATTTGCTCCCAAACCCAGCTGTAAAGCTTGGGAAGTCCACATACTCTAAATTTGAGATACTAGCTATATTTCCAATATCCTCACTAAGTTATCTTTCAGCTCAAGGTCAAAAACAAAATGCTGAGCCAGCACTTCATGCTAATTATTTAAATGATTTTATGCTAAAAAGAAATGTGAGCAGTCAACACTTTGGGCTTTTTATTAACTTTGTGCTAGCAACTGAGACATTTGCCAGGATTGCAAAATTTGCTTTTGATATTTTGAGAGTGGGATGCAAGTCAAAAGTTCACCCCATGTGAATTTAGTGGAATGGCTTTACAGCGTGTCAGAAGCCACTTTCAGATTTGGGCCCAGCCAGGGAATTGTGGGCACCAATGCTCTGCTGCAGATCATTAGTTGTAGGAGTTCCAAAAATTGGGTGGTTTCTACTCTGACCCTATATGGGGCGTCAGCAGATTGCAGTTATTTTCTGAAAAAAAATTATGCTATGTTTGTGAAGCAGCCATGCTCTTACAGTTGTATTGTTGCACTCTGAGCTCTACAACTAATGTAGGATTCAATTTGCATATTTAAATGGGCTTTCATTCAAAACTGATACGCTTTAAACATTTTTACATTCTCAATGAAAATTATGCCAGGCAGAATTTAATGCCGAGGGGGACTGTGCGATTGGATGGGAGGGTGAAGGGTGGATGTCCCATCACCTTCCCGCCTCCTCCCAATTAAGTCTAGGGCAAGAAGGCAACCTTTCTGCCAGAGGCCAACTGAAACATTTCAGTAGCCATTCAACCAGCGGCGGGTAGGATACTTGCATTATCCAAGGAGACCCAACTCTGTTCGATTTGCCTGTGGATTGTTTTGGGGTTGGAGGGTCTTTCATTCTCAAGCACTGTGCCTGATCAAGGGATCCAGTATTGGGAAGTGGGTAATCACATTGGAAGCTGCCCATGCAATCTCCATCGTGCTCATCTCTATCTGGGGATCCATCGGTGATCCTTTGCATAGGCCCCAGTGCAAAACTCGCAGTGGTGCTACCAGTAATGCTGAGCTCCAAATTGTGCTGCTGCTACCACAAACCTGAGACCCTCTGCCCTCAGCTCTCAGTGAGATTTGCACCCCACTGGAGCCTTTTCATTGGGAGGCTGCACACTGTCCAGGAAGTGTCTGATTGTTTTGGAGTAGCGTTGGGTCACCTGTGGAAAGGAAGTGCTGGCCCTACACCGCCGGTGTTCTCCAACTGGTGAGGTGGATTCATGTCACCATCTCTAAATTCTGCCCACCAGATGAGGCTTGGATATGCAGCGTCTTCACCCTCACCCCACCCCCATTTCCACCTGCCAGCTGCTTCACCTTCCGGTGAAAAACAGGTGGGAATCCGGTAGGAAATGTGTAAATGTTTGAAACTATTAGTTAAAATATGCATAATAACTGAATTGGTGAGAGATTTTGTGAATTAAAAATCAAGAACATTTGTTTTCAAGAGCTTTTGGAAGAAAATTCTGCGATTAAGCAATGGCAGTAAATTTAACTCTTACTCCAGGAGGGGTACAAGCACGGACCTGTGAATGTTTAGTCAACAGTTAAATGCTCCCCCTTCCTTGCAGCTGAAATGTTCAGCTATTAATGACATCAGTTGGAAGCATCAAATATGTAATGTAATTGTTTTTGATTACATTGAACAGTGCCTTACAATTTTCTTTTGTACTTCCACAGACCCAGAAACCTGTGTGGAGACATTTTATGATGTTTGACATCAGAAAGAAATTTGACTATCACTTAATGCCCTTCCACTGTGATATTAAACTGGAGTGGGTGTGTCAAATACCTCAAGGTAAATTGCCATTTATCCAAATTAACTGAAATTGTTTGTGGCAGCTTAGTCAACTTTGTTGTTGCAATTGCGATTGTGTCACTCCTTTGATTAAATCTTGAATGTTGTGTCTTGACATTGCTAAATTCAGTACATTTAGGATTTATTACTTAATGATCCTTTGAATTTTTGATTTGTTTGTTTACATATATTTTACAAGCCAAAGAGCCACGTTGGGGAGAGTGAATCACAGCATTTTTGATTTTTGTCACGAATAAAACAAGCTAATTTTAGAAAAGACGTGGGGACAATTTTCACAGGTTCCCTGTTCTTTGCTGTAACTTAAGGGAAGACAGGCGGAATCCCTGTAGAAACAGCATAACTGACCACTTAGGCCATTTACACTATTTCTCCAGGAATGTAGTCAAGGTTACAAAAGGAGAGCAGGAGTGGTTCCATGAAAATTCCAATTGACAATTCATTAAATGTTACTTTGTTATTTATTTTATAATTTGCCTATAAGTAATTATTTCACACCTTTTATTTGGCAGGGGTTAAATTGAGGACACCTGCCTGGTACGTTCCTGGTAAGTCAATGCACAGAGACTAGTCTCCAGCTGAATTGTACTGAGATTCAAGTATCAAAATTTTTAAAAACGTGCTGCATAGTATTTTGTTTCCCTCATCACTTGGAATAAGACAGATAAATACAGTGAACCTACAAAATTGAGCACCAGCCACCTGAGATCCTGAACACACATCACTGGTCCATGCTCAGGAAACACAGGCACCTTGCACACACTGCCAAGAGCTTAACAATTTCAATCAATGCAGGAGACTTGTCCGCATCAGATGACACCAGTGTAGCATTACCCAAGAAGACTTTATGTTCTTTAATGCTGAAACTTTATCAGCACTGAAGAACTATTGACAATGACGGCAAGGAGAGAGCCCAATGAAAGCTTTTTGAAAAATTCATTTACAGGATGTGGGCGTCACTGGTTGCCCATCCCTAGTTGCCCTTCAGAAGGTGGTGGTGAGTTGCATTCTTGAACTACTGTGCTGTTGAGGAGGGAGTTCCAAGATTTTGACCCAGTGACTGTGAAGGAACAGCGATATATTTTGATGTCAGGGTGGTGAGTGACTTGGAGGGGAACCTCCAGGCATTGTATAAATTGGGAAACCACGACAAAGATTCTGAATTTGGTCCTTCCAGGGACAGGAAGCTAAAATAGATCAGTGAGTATATGGGAAGGAGGGGAAGAGGAGGAGGATGGGTGACTAAGACCGAGTATCAGGCAGGGTGAAGGCGGGAGAGTTTTGGAAGAGATCGGACAGGATTCTACGGCCCCTCCCGCCCAGCAGGATATTACAGTCCTGCTGAGGTAAACAAATTAAATTGCCCACTGCATCCATCATGGGAGACACGCCATGGTGGGGTTGTAAAATCCTGGCCATGGAGTTTTTAATAAGTTGTCCTTTGTATATAGTTCAGAAAGCCAGTGCAATGTTTGGAGAAATCCAGTCTGGAGATAATCCAGTCTAGAAATAATAAAAGAGTGGCTACATTGTCGTGGAGACATGCAGTATTGCAGAGTTGGAGGAATGCAGTTTAGTGATGCTAACATATGGGCCAAGAGTTTCTGTTTGCTTTCAATTGGTAAATTGTGGTAGTAATCTGCATTGAAACCTTTGCTCAGGTTTCTGCTCAGGCTCATTTACATATTCTTGAAGATAAAACTATCCATAAGTCAGCACAATCAAACAGCAATTTAGAGTGTATTTAAAAAAAATAATTTTGCATTAAAAACTATTTCTGGCTTGCCTTGGTGCAGTTGCATTAATATAGGGCAGCACGGCAGCACGGTGACGCAGAGGGTTAGCCCTGCTGCCTCACGGCGCCGAGGTCCCAGGTTCGATCCCGGCTCTGGGTCACTGTCCGTGTGGAGTTTGCACATTCTCCCCGTGTTTGCTTGGGTTTCGTCCCCACAACCCAAAGATATGCAGGGTAGGTGGATTGGCCACGCTAAATTGCCCCTTAATTGGTAAAAATTAATTGGGTACTCTAAATTTCAAAAAATATATCGGGCAGCACGGTGGCACAAGTGCCTAGCATCGCGGCTTCACAGCACCAGGGTCCCAGGTTCGATTCTCCACTGGGACACTGTCTGTGCAGAGTCTGCACGTTCTCCCCGTGTCTGCGTGGGTTTCCCCCGGGTGCTCCGGTTTCCTCCCACAGTCCAAAGACGTGCAGATTAGGTGGATTGGCCATGCAAAATTGCCCTTAGTGTCCAAAAAGGTTAGGAGGGGTTTTTGGGTTACGGGGATAGGGTGGAAGTGAGGGCTTAAGTGGGTCGGAGCAGACTCGATGGGCCGAATGGCCTCCTTCTGCACTGTATGTTCTATGTATAGTTGAAAATGTCTTTGCCACCGAAATCAACTCTGATCAGCGCTCAGTCCGCCACCTTCGAGTAATCTAATATTAAATCATTGAAAATTACATTTAAAAAATTTACTTGTTTCTTGTTGCATGGTAGTCCATGGAAATTACATATTTAACGGGCTGGATTCTTTGATTTGAAGATTAAGTGCTGACACCGGCGTGGGAACAGTGGTGTTTTATGCCCGAATAAATGGCGCAAAAGCTGCACCCGATCCTCCGTCTGGTGGGGGGCTAGCAGGCACGCAGCGTAAAGCCCCTGGCTTTACCTCCGGATACAGCCGGAGAATTGCAGATGTCCGTGGCGGAGTATGCGTATGGCGGCGGCTTGCAGCGCGCCAGGCAACATGGCGCTGGCCGCGGGCGGACCAGGCCTGCCAAAAACTGCCCCCTGTAATCAGCCTCGCCACCCCGGAACAGCTGCCACCTAAGCCCCCCCTGCCCGTGGAATTGCTCCCCCCCCCCCCCCCGACTGTGACGGCGCTGGACTCAGCCCGCAGCCGCCACATCGGGTTCACGAAAATAAACAGGACAAGTGTTCCACGCCGTTGGGAACTCGTCCCATCGGAGTCGGAGCATCGGAGGAGGGCCTCAGATGGCATCCTGAGGCCGTCCCGACAGCGAGTATGCCGTTTTCAAGGTGGCAGAGCATTGCAAACACAGCACTGCTCCCGATTTTGGCGCAAACGGGGATTCTCCGGCCGATCACTGAATGCGATTTTGGCGTCGCCGACTGGAGAATCCTGCCCAACATCTTTGAGGTACATAATAATGGTGTACCTGTGTGGTAGCGTTGCTCTTTAAGGAAGCAAGTCCTCGGAGGGTCATGTGACCCTTGGGGCCAATCAAGCCAGAGCACGTGAATCTTGGGGCTGAACCCGGGTTTTACTGTTAGTTCGGTGTTTGGAGTTGTGGAGAACGGTAGCCTTTATCTCACACTCTGTAAACAGTTATTTGTCTTAATAAACCACTTAATCGTTAATCGACTTGTTGGTCGCCAGTCTTTCAAGATTCTACATTTGGCGATGAGGATCAATTGGAGTGCCTTCCTACTGCTACAGAAATCAGGAGAGCAGACCTCATGTGAAAGCCTTTCCTTTGAAGTAAACTCGTTCAGCAGTCTGAGAGTGTTAAAATGCACTTTTGTGCGAATCCTGAGCCATTCGATTCTAACACTAAGCAGTAGGTGTTCTATGTTGAATGCCTGTGCTGTTTCTTTAAGACCAATGAAATTGGGGGGCAAGAGAAGCAGTGGATAATCCTATTAACAGCCTGCAAGGCCCCAACCTATAACCTGATTAGGAGTCTGAGTTCTCCAGATGCTCCTGACTCCAAAACTTTTGAGGAGCTTCTTGAATTAGTCAAGGGACATCTTCATGCAAAGCCCTTGGTGATAATGCAACAATACAACTTTAATTCAATGACAAGAGTCTCAAAGGAGATTATACCAGTATTCGTGGTGGGCCTAAAACAAATGGCTGAGCATTATGAGTTCGGGACTAGACTCAACGACATGTTGGGAGACAGGCTAGTCTGTGATTATAACGACACGGTCATACAAAATAAATTGTTAGCAGACTCAGCAACTATCTCGAAGAAGGCATTGGAGCTCACCCAGTGTATTGAACATGCTGAAACGTGGGTGATGGAACTGCAGAGCATACAAGTAAGCAAGGTCCACCAAGTTTGGTGAGAAGCTACTGGCAGTTGTGGTGCCAGGGATGAAGGTGTAGATGGTAATGAGCAAAGAGACCTGGAGCAAAAGTGAGTGGAGAAATACAGGAAATTTGGTCCACAGACCAGGAGTTATGAAGAATATTATCGGTATGGGAGAGATCACTCCCAGGAAAGATGTAAATTCAGGGAAGCTGCATGTTATGCCTGCAATAGGAGGAAGCACATTAGGAGGAAGTACATGGCTTGGCAGTGCTTACAGGGGGCCAACAAAAAAGAAACTCCAACTATAGTACAGTGGTGAGAACAACCCTGAAGAAGGATCTGAAGTATACAGTTTAAACAACATTAAGATGGTCAAGATGGGGCAGCACGGTGGCGCAGTGGGTTAGCCCCGTTGCCTCATGGCACCGAGGTCCCAGGTTCGATCCCAGCTCTGGGTCACTGTCCGTGTGGAGTTTGCACATTCTCCCCGTATTTGCGTGGGTTTCGCCCCCACAACCCAAAGATGTGCAGGTAGGTGGATTGGCCACAATAAATTGCCCCTTAATTGGAAAAAATGAATTGGGTACTCGAAAGTTATTTAAAAAAAAGATGGTCAAGATGACCTCAACTACATTTGTATTAATGGCGAATGGTCAGCCACTTAGAATGGAGGTGGACATGGGGGCCTCCGCTACAGTTGTAGTTGAACAAACATATTGTTATTTACAAGGAGGGGTCCAGCCCCTGAAATTAAGAACCATGATGGCCAAACTAGCCACATATACAGGGGAAGCTTTAAGAATCAAACAACCACAATACCTGTGAACTACCAGCATCAGTCAGCTCAGCTGCCTCTAATATTAATGGGGAGGGGAGAAAGGCCAATTCTGATGGGCTGCGATTGGCTTCACCAAATTAGATTAAATTGGCTAGAAATCTTCAAAATTAATGAGGGAGACTTTCATGACATCTTAATAAATATACGAGGAGGTTTTCCAAAATGAGTTAGGCAAGATACACGACTTCAAAGCAAAGATTTATGTGGATCCTGAGACCACATCCAAGTTTTACAGAGCCTGACCTGTCCCCATGCCTTACATCAAAAGGTTAACGCTGAACTCAAGCGGCTTGAAGAATTAGGCATCATCAAGCCTGTACAGTTTTTCAGAGTGGACGGTTCCCATCGTGGCAGTGGTTAGGTCAGGTGGAACCACTAGGATATGTGTGAACAACAAAATTAACCGTGAATCAAGTGCCAAAACTGGACTAATACCCAATGCCAAGAATTGAAGATTTGTACGTTAAATTAGCAGGAGATATAACTTGCATAAAAAACTTGATATGAACCATGTGTATCAGCAATTAGAATTAGTCGAGGCTTCTAAAGAATTACTATAAATATCAACGAAGGCTTATACCAGTATACCCAGCTGCCCTTGGAGTCTCATCAACGTGTGCAATTTCCCAGCGCATGATGGAAAGTTTATTACAGGGCCTACCCAAGGTGATTGTCTGTTTAGACGATGTATTGACAATAGGAGCATCCAAAGAGGAGCACCCAGCAAATCTCAAAGTTTTAAAAAGATTTAAAAAGGCCGGCGAAAGGCTGAAAAGAGAAAAGTGTATGTTCCAAGCTCTTGAAGTGACGTACTTAGGATTTAGGATAGACCCAAAAGGGTTGCATCCTATGGAGGAGGAAATAAAAACAATTAAGGAAGCACTGCACCCCCAAAATACATCCTAAATGAAATCCTTTTTAGGAGTGGTGAATTATTGTGGCAGATTTATTCCTAATCTTTCTACAATGCTGGCACTCTTACACACACTACTCAAGAAGCACCAGAGGTATTATTAGACAGGGCATCTGAAAGAAACCTTCGAGCAGGTCAAAGTAGCTTTGCAGTCTTCCAGTCCCTTAGGTCATTTTGACCCCTCAAAAGAGATCATTCTTACCTGCGATGCATCTCCTTACGGAATCGGAGTGGTTTTAGTGCTGAAGATGAAAGATGGTGCATAAAGGCATATCACCTGTGCCTTGAAGACTCTGACCGATGCTGAACAAGCTTGCTCGCAAATCGAGAAACAGGGACCAGCATTAATCTTTGGAGTGAAAAAGGTGCATCAATACATCTATGAACGACATTTTAGAGTAGTTACACAAACCCCTTTTGGACTTACTTAGAGATAATAAGGCCATTCTCCGAGGCGACCACCATCGAGGAGTCAAAGCTGTCTCCCCCACCTGCCAGCAGTGCAGAGACACACACCTTGATGGGTGATATTAGTGGACAGGCTTCTGGGCACAATCTGGTGAGCACCGCACAGTTGCTGATGGGCATCAGGTGGAGTTAGGAACGTCCAGGTGAGACAGCAGTTAGAGATCTGCTGCATTCCAGGACTCAGCTGGGGCCCAGTCAGATGCCGAGCCTCTGGACAAGGTTCTCCTAAAGCTGATGCAGATGACAGGACACAGCAGTGACATTCAGGAGAGGATATCAGCGACATTCCAGCAAGTGCATAGCTGATTGAAGGAGTCCCAAAGACTACAGGCATTAGGAGATGATATGAACAATACCTGGCACTGAGGCCAGCACTGCTAAGGTGGTGACCGCAGTAGAAAGCCTGGAGCACAAAGTCTTGAGTGGTGGCGTGGCTCAGTCAGTTCCTCCCTGGACTCGTCCTCCAGCTCCTTCTGGCCCACCTCCTCCTCAGAAGGGGTTACGTGTCCCTCCTCCTCCAGCATGCCGCCTCACTGCTGTGTCAGGTTGTGGAGGGCACAACCTCCACAGATTAACATTCAATTCCAACTTAATCAAATCAGAGATTCTTGAAGAGCAAACGTATTTCACATACAGATTCCATTTCAAGCATATAGTTGGTTTGAAGAGTAGGAAACCGAGGGCACAATTTAACTACCGCAGGAGACCCTCTGATGGGTGTACTGCAGGGCCCAACAGAGCAGTCCAGGCTCTATTCTCCATCCAGGAGCCACAGTGCAGGCCCTCAACATGGCCCAATCTCACCGGAACCAAATACTGGCATCTACATATTCCATTGGCGCTCAAGGTGCAGTTGAACTTCCTTGAATTCCAGTCTGTTTAACCCACGGTGACGTGCCAGTTACTTGCAGCACTCACCACACCAGCAACAAAAGCATCAGCAATCTGCGAAAGCATTTCTTCAACGGAATCATCAGGTGACCCATTTGGATCAATGTTACACACTGGGTCCCGCAGCGTCTTTTTGCTTCAAACTGCATTGCCTTCTGGACATCCCTCCGAGTCTGGTGTTCCAGGACAAATGCATCGTAGAAAAAATTGTCCCTCTTTCTGGCTACAGAAAAGAAAGGAAACAGCAACAGCAGCCTCCAGGCATCTGCAACCACCAGCAGGAGCAAGCAGCAAACACAGCCTGCAACTGTGAAGTGCTCTTACAACTAATAAGGCTAATTTGTCATTTGCAATAGCCTTTACTGTGAAGTTGGGGGCTGCTCACAGTCAAAAGGAGTGAAATTGACTTTCAACATTGAAGCCACAGGAAGGCGGAGTATTTAGTCGGAGACACAGGCTGAAGCTGTGGTTGCCCCTGTTATGGGTACGCATAATATTTAAAGATGGCTTGAAAGCCTCACGGATGCAAATCCCCTCACATCCCACATCCCATCCCATCAGCTTAACGTTATTAAAAAGGAGTACTGTTGCAGGGAAAAAGTCAGACTGAGTCAGAAGTTTGAATCGCAAGACAGGGTTTATTGTCTGAAGCTCCAAGGAGAACAACGGGCCGGCGTTAAAAGACAGCATGGTCCACACTGAACTCAAAATACATACAGAAAGGCTTTATCTTATATAGTACAGATTTCTTACAAGTTTTGGCGGGCTTTTGGGTTCATGCATATTTACAGGTTTACCCTGCAGACATGATTGGGCCAGGTGTTCCCACTTCACAGCCCATTCATTCATGATTTCATTCATTCATAGTTTTTCGCGGGCTTCCTGGTTCTGACGTCAATACCATGCATTTTAATAGGATTTATTTAGGTTCACAATAGAGCTCCCTTTAACTAGATTAAATGGTGATGGCGTTTGGGTGGCAGTTGAGATATGTTCCGGGTTTCATAACGAGGTGTTAAATGCAGGCTTTGTATTGATTGGGAATACTTTTATTGTCCTGATAGGATCTGTGTCTGTGGTTTTTAAGTGTGTTCTTTCTGTGCTTTCTGATTTAACCCTTTGCCTGCCTGTTTCCGGTACAGTGTCAGCCATGATCTATGGTCTTGATCCGTTGTCCCGAATTTTTCCCTTACAGTACAAAACGGCGTCATCATGATTTCTCGTTGGGGAGTTGGGTAATTCCTGGGAGGCTGCTGCATTTGATTTCAATCGCGCTAATGAGATTGAAATGAATGCAAATGAGGGTGAATGATATGATCGCTATTTTGGGGCGAAATCCGGAACTTGCCCTCAGGAGCGGGCCGGATAAATGGCCTTGATCTTGATTTTGGCCTTTCCCGCTATTTACTCAGCAATCCAAGATCCGTGCAGGGCGCAACATGGTAATTAGATTGCACCCTAGGTGTTCCTATTCTTCAAACCAACCCTGTCTATATGCTTGAAATGGAATCTGTATGTGAAATACATTTGCTCTTCAAGAATCTCTGATTGACTAAGTTGGAATTGAATGTTAATCTGTAGTATCCATTGGAATTCTGAAAACAAGTGCTTAGACACTCAAACAATGTACATTAGGGGTGAAACTCAACTTCAATGGGACAACAGAACAAAAGTTGTAGATCAGTTGTCCATTAAACACAAACCTCATCCCCCTTATTGTTGTCTTCAGTGGAGGGGGAAATTGGGCAAAATGTATTATGGGCAGCTGATCCGCTAATACCTGTTTTGTGACTTCATTGAGGGTGATGTTGAACATCTGTGTGTCTAATGGGGCAAATTTCAACAAATGCATCCTGTGCTGAAGAGTAAATGTTTGGGCAGAGGAAGGTGGGTAAATTTTCTGAAGAGAAGGGGGATAAAAAACGACAAATGTACAGGCACGTATAACACATGCCTTTGAATTACTTACCTTGATTTTCTCCTTCCATATTCCCTTTGGATCTATGTTAGGCAGGCTTTATGCTCAACCGTAACTCATGACACTGATGGCAGTGGATTTTCCTCGAGCAGTTTTATCAAAAGATTATTGCATGGACAGCCAGTGGGTGTTCCAGCAGTGCTCTGGAGCTTGAATAAGGGGAGGAGTGTAATTCCTACAAGTCTCAGACACCTGAAAAAAATGTATAAAATATTTTCAAATTTTACATTTGTCATGCATTTATCACCCGACTTGCAGGCCATTTAAAAGGACAATCCCCTCCGTCCCAGACCCCCCCCCTCCCCACCTCCTTAACAACAGTGGAATGTAATAAAATTTCTGACATCCAACACTGTTAACATATTGTTGAAGAAAAGTTTTATTTTCTTTATTCGTTATGGGATGTAGACGTCGCTGGCTGCGACAGCATTTATTGCTCATCCCTGAGGACATTTAAGAGTCAAACACATTGCTGTGGATCTACGGTCACATGTAGGCCAGACCAGGTAAGGATTGCAGGTTTTGTTCCCTAAAGGACATCAGAGAACCAGATGGGGTT
This sequence comes from Scyliorhinus torazame, assembly GCF_047496885.1. Classification (NCBI taxonomy): domain Eukaryota; kingdom Metazoa; phylum Chordata; class Chondrichthyes; order Carcharhiniformes; family Scyliorhinidae; genus Scyliorhinus; species Scyliorhinus torazame. The sequence goes on from NC_092708.1 coordinate 98,341,483, forward strand.
TTACGGCAATCGACAATAGTTTCATGGTCGTCATTAGACTTTTAATTCCAGATTTTATTATTGAATTCAAATTCCACCATCTGCCCTGGCGGGATTCAAACTCAGGTCCCTAGAGTATTATTCTGGGTCTCTGGTTTACTAGTTCAGCGACAATGCCTCTACGCCAGTGCCTCCCAAAAAATTCCTTGGATGATTTTTTTTTCCTTCATTACCATGCCAGTTTGAGCATCAACTATCTGCTCCAAACAAGAACCCAGAAGTCCGGAGTGATTGGTGAGAAACGGAACAATCCTCTGTCTGATGTCATTTAATTGTAATTTTTTAAGTTATGTGCAGCCAAATGAACCATGGCACAAACTCATGGAATTTTTACGTGTTCCTATACATATCTCTCCTCTGTGTGTTACGCTTCCAATCGAAGCCAAGATGCACCAAAACCACACACTTTTGGATGGGGAGGAAACATAAATCAACACGTTATTCCCAACTCGCTTCCATTTACTTCCTTACAGGCAATTGAGAATGTTATTTGGAAAGGGCCCAATGCTAAGCCCATGGCGGGTGGATCAAAGTCACCAGAAAAGTATTATTAATTGAAAAGTGTTCTCTTTTTCTTTCTCCCTCACAAACTGTGAACTCTGATAACATTATGTACAGATTGACATTGTTTCATTTTCTTAACTGTGAAGCATTTTCCTGTGTACATTTCTTTAGATGGAGAGAGTATTCATGGTCCCACAGTTGTTATTGATGGCGATGAGTATTGGTTTGTGAACGATACTATATTAGCCTACCAAGAAGCTAATCTATATTGTGCGAGGAACGAGAGCAAATTAGCTTCTATCACATCCGGACCGGCAATAAAAATGCTTAAAGCTCATCTTCTAAAGGTGAATCTTGTGTGTATCAGATTTTTGTAAATGTTTTTGTCTGTATATTTTCAGTATTAATGACTGAAGTATTTTTTCAGTGTACACTCTGATAACATCAAGTATATCCAGATAATTTAGTGACTTTGGGCACACCCCATCAGCAACACAACGTTCCCTTTAAAATTTGGTTCTTGAGTGCAATCAGTTTTGTTTTTTACAATCCTTCAAATTTTTGTGCTGCATGTGTATCTGTATCTGACACAGACACGGCCTGTGTGTTCCAGGCTGCTGCAAAGCCCGCGCATGCAGCTTAGATGGAATATTGGGTGCGCCAAGTGACGTGGAAAGTCCTATCCAGTATTCACGCCCAGCAGATGAAGTGACTCACTATGAGCACAAAATCAAAAATGTATATCTCGAATGTACACAATCTTTCCCTTAATGGGAAAATCTGATCGCAATTTGCTGCTGTGGCCTCGCAACCAAGAGCACAACAATCCGGAATCTCAGATCATAAACGGGAAAGGAAAAATCTGAGCCCTCCACTTTCCGAGTAACATTTGGAATAAATGTTTTATGAAGGACCTGAGTGCAGGAACTTTCAAGCTCTTGAAACTGCATTTTAAAAAATATATATTTAAATTGACTTTTCTTCCTCCTCACAGCATTTTCCTTCATTGCCTAAGTGGTGGGTAAAGGTAATCAAATACAATACCATGGACAGTCCATTGTGAGTATAAAATATAATGGCATGGAGAACATATTTTTCAAATTTTCTACTTAGTATAATTTCTGTTAATTCTCTTAGTCTGCTTTCACAATGTAATAGAAATTCAGTAATGTATGCCTTTGTAATGCAGTATTTTCCAAGCATTTAGTGAAAACCTTTTTATGCAAATTTAGATTATTCTTGTGATATTCAAACCAAATGTAATACAAGTTATATTTATATTTTATTGGTGTTAATTGCAGTAATGTTATTTTCTACTACTAGCAATGTCATAATGGAAATCCATCATTTGTTGTACTAATCAATAATTAGTTAAGTATTTTACTACTAGGGATATCACAAAATTCCAAGATATAATCCTCCATCCATGGTGACCTAACTGAAAATAATTAGGATTAGGATGAGGAAAATTGTGCTGGGTTCCACTGCTGATCATTATCCAAGAGCTCATTGTTGGAAACAAATATGTGGATGTGATATGAGGATATTTTCTTTGATCATTCACTGGATGCGGACGTCACTGGTTAGGTCAGCATTTATTGCCCATCCTTAATTGCTCTTGAGGATATGGTGATCCACCTTCCTGAACCGCTGCAATCCCACATGGTGTAGGTACACCCACAGTGCTGTTAACAAGAACTTAGCCTATTCACACATGAAGAACGGCCACTCCGCTGACATGTTAAACCGTGCCTGATGTCTACAAGCTATATTTCAGCAAGATTGATCCCAGGGAGCAGAGCTAAGCGCCAGTTACTTTTCTCAAATGTTAAATGTCTCTTCTCTGTTCCTATTTCTAACAAGTGCAAAGAATTCATTGACCTTTGGCACCAAGATAGAGATCTTTGATTCCAACTGGCTTTGCAGCTTTAACTCCTTTCCCCTGTCCATTAGGTTAACCTGTGTCCCATTTACTTCCAAATCCTCCCTGAACTCATCCTATCCACGAAACCCTTTCCCATTCCGGCCCTTGTACTACCTGATGCGGTAAATGGTGACTTTGCCTCGGGTATTTCGGCACAAAATAAATGAGACGTGGTTACAAGGAGATCAAACTGAGAACTAAATATCCAGGGATATGTGATTCTTTGTAAGAATAAGCAAGAAGGAAAGGGTGATGGGGAAACTTTGTTAGTACAAGGTGGAATAAGTACGATAGCGAGAAATTATCTTGGATTAGAAGATGTAGAATCCATATGGGTGGAGGTAAGAAATTATATGAGGAAGATGACACTGGTGGGAGTAGCCTGTAGGCCTCCTAACAGTAGCTATTCTCTTGGACGGAGAATAAATCAGCAGATAAAGAGGAAATGTAAAAAAAAAGGCAATACTTCAGTCATGAGTGCCTTTAATCTTCATGGTGATTGGGCAAATCAAATTGGCCATGAGGAAGAATTCATAGAGTGTATTCGGGACAGTTTCCGAGAATAATATGTTATGGACCTTAAGTGACCAGATTAGGGCCCCAGTTGGCCTCTGGGCCGGACTGTTGACTTGATAAGGAGGGTTGGAGGTGGGGATCCCCACCCTGCACTCAATCACACACCCCGCCCCCTTCCCCACAATCCCCATCTGTGGAGGTGCCATGGGGATTAAATTCCACCCAGTATTCAAGGGATCATCAGTCATACTGAACATTGTAATCATTTTTTAAAAAAAATATTTTTTATTCTCCTTTTTCACATTTTCTCCCAAATTTACACCCACCAACAATAAACAATAATCAGCAACAAATATGTCAATCCCCATATCAATTACAACGATCCCATCCTCCCACCAAACCCCAAATATTAGCCCACATGTTCTCACAAACAAATGACAAAAAGGAATCAGGAATCACCTATAGTCACCCTTAATACACACAGCCCCCCACCCCCCCAGCCCTCCCACCCATCCCCCCAACTAATGTTCGATGTTATCCAGTTCTTGAAAGTGCATAATGAATAATGCCCATGAATTGTAGAACCCCTCCATCCTTCCCCTCAGTTCAAACTTAACCTTCTCAAAAGTCAAGAATTCCACCAGGTCCTCCCGCCACACGTGGGCACAGGGTGGAGAGGTTGCTCTCCATATCAACTGGATCTGCCTTCGGGCGATCAACGAGGCGAAGGCTACGATATCTGCCTACGCACCCGTTTCCAACCCTGGCTGATCCGACACCCCGAATATGGTCTCCCGGGGATCCGGGTCCAGTTTCACGTGCAACACCTTGGAAATTACCCTAAAAACCTCCTTCCAGTAATCCTCTAGCTTTGGACAGGACCAAAACATATGAATGTGATTAGCGCCCCCCCCCCCCCCCCTTCCCCTCCCCTCCCCCGCAATGCTCACACATATCTTCTACTCCTTCAAAGAATCGGCTCAACTTTGCCCTCGTGAGGTGCGCTCTGTATACCACCTTCAGCTGTATCAGTCCCAACCTCGCACACGAGGTGGAGGCATTTACTCTCCGGAGCATCTTAAACCAGAAACCCTCCTCCATAACCTCTCCCAACTTTTCCTCCCACTTTGCTTTGATCCTTTCCAGTGGTGCCTTCTGCTCTTTCAAAATTGCTCCGTAAACCGCTGACACTACCCCCTTCTCCAGTCCCCTTGTCGTCAGCACCTCCTCCAGCAATGTGGAGGCCGGTACCAGTGGAAAGCTCTGTATCTCCTTTCTGGCAAAATCCTGATCCTGCATGTATCTAAACACTTCCTCCCGCTGCAGCCCATACTTCGCTTTCAGCTCCTTCAGTCCTGCAAACCGACCCCTATGAAACAAATCTTTTAGCGCCTTAATCCCCTTCACCTCCCATTTCCGCAAATTTCCATCCCACCTCCCTGGCTCAAATCTGTGGTTGAACATTGTAATCATAAGCGAACATTCCCACATCTGTCTTAATTTTTTTTTAAAAATATATTTTATTCAAAATTTTCGGCCAACCATAACAGTACATTGTGTATCCTTTACACAGTAATATAACAATATAAATAACAATGGCCAGTTTTAAACAGGAAATAAATACTATATAAACAACATCAAAATTTAAAAAAAACTAAGTGGCAACTGCCTTGTCCCAAATAAATACTCTCCAAAAATACAATTCAACAGTCCAATATACAATTACCTATAACAACAACCTATACATATTATACATATACACTAACATCCCTGAGAGTCCTTCTGGTTCCTCCTCCCCCCCCCCCCGGGTTGCTGCTGCTGTCTTCTTCTTTTTTCCATTCCCTCTATCTTTCTGTGAGGTATTCGACGAACGGTTGCCACCGCCTGGTGAACCCTTGAGCCGATCCCCTTAGGACGAACTTAATCCGTTCCAGCTTTATAAACCCTGCCATGTCATTTATCCAGGTCTCCACACCCGGGGGCCTGGCCTCCTTCCACATCAACAGTATCCTGCGCCGGGCTACTAGGGATGCAAAGGCCAAAACATCAGCCTCTTTCGCCTCCTGCACTCCCGGCTCCTCTGCAACCCCGAATATAGCCAACCCCCAGCTTGGTTCGACCTGGACCCCCACCACCTTCGAAAGCACCTTTGTCACCCCCACCCAAAACCCCTGTAGTGCCGGACATGACCAGAACATGTGGGTGTGATTCGCTGGGCTTCTCGAGCATCTCGCACACCTATCCTCTACTCCAAAAAATTTACTGAGCCGTGTTCCAGTCATATGCGCCCTATGTAACACCTTAAATTGTATCAGGCTTAACATAGAACATAGAACATAGAAAATACAGCACAGAACAGGCCCTTCGGCCCACGATGTTGTGCCGAACCTTTGTCCTAGATTAATCATAGATTATCATTGAATTTACAGTGCAGAAGGAGGCCATTCGGCCCTTTGAGTCTGCACCAGCTCTTGGAAAGAGAACCCTACCCAAACTCAAGACCTCCACCCAACACCAAGGGCAATTTGGACATTAAGGGCAATTTATCATTAGCCAATTCACCTAACCCGCACATCTTTGGACTGTGGGAGGAAACCGGAGCACCCGGAGGAAGCCCACGCAGACACGGGGAGGACGTGCAGACTCCGCACAGACAATGACCCAAGCCAGAATCGAACCTGGGACCATGGATCTGTGAAGCAATTGTGCTATCCACAATGCTACCGTGCTGCCCTTAAGAACAAATGAATCTACACTATATCATTTTCCCGTAATCCATGTACCTATCCAACAGCTGCTTGAAGGTCCCTAATGTTTCCGACTCAACTACTTCCACAGGCAGTGCATTCCATGCCCCCACTACTCTCTGGGTAAAGAACCTACCTCTGATATCCCTCCTATATCTTCCACCTTTCACCTTAACTTTATGTCCCCTTGTAATGGTGTGTTCCACCTGGGGAAAAAGTCTCTGACTGTCTACTCTATCTATTCCCCTGATCATCTTATAAACCTCTATCAAGTCGCCCCTCATCCTTCTCCGCTCTAATGAGAAAAGGCCTAGCACCCTCAACCTTTCCTCGTAAGACCTACTCTCCATTCCAGGCAACATCCTGGTAAATCTTCTTTGCACCTTTTCCAGAGCTTCCACATCCTTCCTAAAATGAGGCGACCAGAACTGTACACAGTACTCCAAATGTGGCTTTACCAAAGTTTTGTACAGCTGCATCATCACCTCATGGCTCTTAAATTCAATCCTTCTGTTAATGAACGCGAGCACACCATAGGCCTTCTTCACAGCTCTATCCACTTGAGTGGCAACTTTCAAAGATGTATGAACGTAGACCCCAAGATCTCTCTGCTCCTCCACATTGCCAAGAACTCTACCGTTAACCCTGTATTCCGCATTCATATTTGTCCTTCCAAAATGGACAACCTCACACTTTTCAGGGTTAAACTCCATCTGCCACTTCTCAGCCCAGCTCTGCATCCTATCTATGTCTCTTTGCAGCCGACAACAGCCCTCCTTACTATCCACAACTCCACCAATCTTCGTATCGTCTGCAAATTTACTGACCCACCCTTCAACTCCCTCATCCAAGTCATTAATGAAAATCACAAACAGCAGAGGACCCAGAACTGATCCCTGCGGTACACCACTGGTAACTGGGATCCAGGCTGAATATTTGCCATCCACCACCACTCTCTGACTTCTATCGGTTAGCCAGTTCGTTATCCAACTGGCCAAATTTCCCACTATCCCATGCCTCCTTACTTTGTGCAGAAGCCTACCATGGGGAACTTTATCAAATGCCTTACTAAAATCCATGTACACTACATCCACTGCTTTACCTTCATCCACATGCTTGGTCACCTCCTCAAAGAATTCAATAAGATTTGTAAGGCAAGACCTACCCCTCACAAATCCGTGCTGACTATCCCTAATCAAGCAGTGTCTTTCCAGATGCTCAGAAATCCTATCCTTCAGTACCCTTTCCATTACTTTGCCTACCACCGAAGTAAGACTAACTGGCCTGTAATTCCCAGGGTTATCCCTAGTTCCTTTTTTGAACAGGGGCACGACATTCGCCACTCTCCAATCCCCTGGTACCACCCCTGTTGACAGTGAGGACGAAAAGATAATTGCCAACGGCTCTGCAATTTCATCTCTTGCTTCCCATAGAATCCTTGGATATATCCCGTCAGGCCCGGGGGACTTGTCTATCCTCAAGTTTTTCAAAATGCCCAACACATCTTCCTTCCTAACAAGTATTTCCTCGAGCTTACCAATCTGTTTCACACTGTCCTCTCCAACAATATCGCCCCTCTCATTTGTAAATACAGAAGAAAAGTACTCATTCAAGACCTCTCCTATCTCTTCAGACTCAATACACAATCTCCCGCTACTGTCCTTGATCGGACCTACCCTCGCTCTAGTCATTCTCATATTTCTCACATATGTGTAAAAGGCCTTGGGGTTTTCCTTGATCCTACCTGCCAAAGATTGTTCATGCCCTCTCTTAGCTCTCCTAATCCCTTTCTTCAGTTCCCTCCTGGCTATCTTGTATCCCTACAATGCCCTGTCTGAACCTTGTTTCCTCAGCCTTACATAAGTCACCTTTTTCCTCTTAACAAGACATTCAACCTCTCTTGTCAACCATGGTTCCCTCACTCGACCATCTCTTCCCTGCCTGACAGGGACATACATATCAAGGACACGTAGCACCTGTTCCTTGAACAAGTTCCACATTTCACTTGTGTCCTTCCCTGCCAGCCTATGTTCCCAACTTATGCACTTCAATTCTTGTCTGACAACATCGTATTTACCCTTCCCCCAATTGTAAACCTTGCCCTGTTGCACGTACCTATCCCTCTCCATTACTAAAGTGAAAGTCACAGAATTGTGGTCACTATCTCCAAAATGCTCCCCCACTAACAAATCTACCACTTGCCCTGGTTCATTACCCAGTACTAAATCCAATATTGCCCCTCCTCTGGTCGGACAATCTACATACTGTGTTAGAAAAGCTTCCTGGACACACTGCACAAACACCACCCCATCCAAACTATTTGATCTAAAGAGTTTCCACTCAATATTTGGGAAGTTAAAGTCGCCCATGACTACTACCCGATGACTTCTGCACCTTTCCAAAATCTGTTTCCCAATCTGTTCCTCCACATCTCTGCTACTATTGGGGGGCCTATAGAAAACTCCTAACAAGGTGACTGCTCCTTTCCTATTTCTGACTTCAAAACCTGGCACACGAGGACGACAAGTTCACCCTACTTAGGGCATCAGCCCACAGCCCCTCCTCAATCTCCTCCCCCAGCTCCTCTTCCCATTTCCCTTTCAGCTCATCTACCATAGTCTCCCCCTCGTCCCTCATTTCCCTATATATGTCTGATACCTTACCGTCCCCCACCCATGTCTTTGAGATCACTCTGTCCTGCACCTCCTGCGTCGGGAGCTGCGGGAATTCCCTCACCTTTTGCCTCGCAAAAGCCCTCAGTTGCATATACCGGAATGCATTCCCTTGGGGCAACCCATATTTCTCGGTCAGCGCTCCCAGACTCGCAAACGTCCCATCTACGAACAGATCTCTCAATTGTGTTACTCCTGCTCTTTGCCATGTTCCAAATCCCCCATCCATTCTCCCCGGAGCAAACCTATGGTTATTTCTTATCGGGGACCACACCGAGGCTCCCGTCTTTCCCCTATGCCGTCTCCACTGCCCCCAAATTTTCAGAGTAGCCACCACCACCGGGCTTGTGGTGTATTTCTTCGGTGAGAACGGCAACGGCGCCGTCACCATAGCTTGTAGGCTAGTCCCCCTGCAGGACTCCCTCTCAAATCTCTTCCACGCCGCTCCCTCCTCTTCTCCCATCCACTTACATACCATTGAGATATTGGCGGCCCATAGTACTCACTTAGGCTCGGTAGTGCCAGCCCACCCCTATCCCTACTACGCTGCAAAAATCCCCTTCTCACTCTCGGGGTCTTCCCGGCCCACACAAAACTCATGATACTCTTCTCAATCCTTTTGAAAAAAGCCTTCGTGATCACCACTGGGAGGCACTGAAACACAAAAAGGAATCTCGGGAGGACCACCATTTTAACCGCCTGCACCCTCCCTGCCAGTGACAAGGATACCATGTCCCATCTCTTGAAGTCCTCCTCCATCTGTTCCACCAACCGCGTTAAATTTAACCTGTGCAATGTACCCCAATTCTTGGCTATCTGGATCCCCAAGTAGCGAAAGTCCCTTGTTACCTTCCTCAGCGGTAAGTCCTCTATTTCTCTGCTCTGCTCCCCTGGATGCACCACAAACAACTCACTTTTCCCCATGTTCAGTTTATATCCTGAAAATTCTCCAAACTCCCCAAGTATCCGCATTATCTCTGGCATCCCCTCCGCCGGGTCCGCCACATACAACAACAAATCGTCCACATACAGAGATACCCGGTGTTCTTCTCCTCCCCTGAGTATTCCCCTCCACTTCCTGGAACCCCTCAATGCTATTGCCAGGGGCTCAATCGCCAGTGCAAACAATAATGGGGACAGAGGACATCCCTGCCTCGTCCCTCTATGGAGCCGAAAATATGCAGACCCCCGTCCATTCGTGACCACGCTCGCCATCGGGGCCTTATACAGCAGCTGTACCCATCTAATATACTCATCTCCAAAGCCAAATCTCCTCAACACCTCCCACAAATAATCCCACTCCACTCTATCAAATGCTTTCTCGGCATCCATCGCCACCACTATCTCCGCTTCCCCCTCTGGTGGGGGCATCATCATTACCCCTAGCAGCCTCCGTATATTCGTATTCAGCTGTCTCCCCTTCACAAACCCAGTTTGGTCCTCATGGACCACCCCCGGGACACAATCCTCTATCCTCATTGCCATTACCTTGGCCAGAATCTTAGCATCTACGTTCAGGAGGGAAATAGGCCTATAGGACCCGCATTGCAGCGGGTCTTTTTCCTTCTTTAGGAGAAGCGATATCGTTGCCTCTGACATAGTCGGGGGCAGCTGTCCCCTTTCCCTCGCCTCATTAAAGGTTCTCATCAGTAGCGGGGCGAGCAAGTCCACATATTTCCTGGAAAATTCAACTGGGAATCCATCCGGCCCCGGGGCCTTCCCCGCCTGCATGCTCCTAATTCCTTTCACTACTTCCTCCATTTCGATCTGTGCTCCCAAACCCACCCTCTCCTGCTCCTCCACCTTAGGAAATTCCAGTTGGTCCAGAAAACACATCATTCTCTCCTTCCCATCCGGGGGCTGAGCTTCATATAATCTTTCATAGAATGCCTTGAACACTCCATTCACTCTCTCCGCTCCCCGCTCCATCTCTCCCTCCTCATCCCTCACTCCCCCTATTTCCCTCGCTGCTCCCCTTTTCCCCAATTGGTGGGCCAGCAACCTGCTCGCCTTCTCCCCATATTCGTACTGTACACCCTGTGCCTTCCTCCACTGTGCCTCTGCAGTACCCGTAGTCAGCAAATCAAATTCTACGTGTAGCCTTTGCCTTTCCCTGTACAGTCCCTCCTCCGGTGCCTCCGCATATTGCCTGTCCACCCTCAGAGGTTCTTGCAGCAACCGCTCCCGTTCCCTACTCTCCTGCTTTCCTTTATGTGCCCTGATTGATATCAGCTCCCCTCTAACCACTGCCTTCAGCGCCTCCCAGACCACTCCCACCTGGACCTCCCCATTATCATTGAGTTCCAAGTACTTTTCAATACACCCCCTCACCCTTAGACACACACCCTCATCCGACATTAGTCCCATGTCCATTCTCCAGGGTGGACGCCGTTCTTTTTCCTCCCCTATCTCCAAGTCCACCCAATGTGGAGCGTGATCCGAAATAGCTATAGCCGTATACTCCGTCCCCCTCACCTTTGGGATCAACGCCCTTCCCAAAACAAAAAAGTCTATTCGCGAATAAACTTTGTGAACATAGGAGAAAAACGAAAACTCCTTACTCCTAGGTCTACTAAATCTTCATGGGTCTACTCCTCTCATCTGCTCCATAAAGCCTTTAAGCACCTTGGCTGCTGCCGGCCTCCTTCCAGTCCTGGACCTGTCCAGCCCTGGTTCCAGCACCGTGTTAAAATCTCCACCCATTACCAACTTTCCCACCTCTAGGTCCGGGATACGTCCTAACATGCGCCTCATAAAGTTGGCATCATCCCAGTTCGGGGCTATTACGTTCACTAAGACCACCGCCTCCCCCTGTAATTTGCCACTCACCATCACGTATCTGCCGCCACTATCCGCCACTATGGTCTTTGCCTCAAACATTACCCGCTTCCCCACTAATATAGCCACCCCCCTGTTTTTCGCATCTAGCCCCGAATGAAACACCTGCCCCACCCATCCTTTGCGTAGTCTAACCTGGTCTATCAGTTTCAAATGCGTCTCCTGTAACATAACCACATCTGCCTTAAGTTTCTTTAGGTGTGCGAGTATCCGTGCCCTCTTTATCGGCCCGTTCAGCCCTCTCACATTCCACGTGATCAGCCGGGTTGGGGGGCTCTTTACCCCCCCCTTGTCGATTAGCCATCCCCTTTTATCCAGCTCCTCACCCGGTTCCCACGCAGCTGTGTCCCCCCCAGGCGGTGCCCCCCCGCCCCGCCCACCCCACCCCATACCAGCTCCCCCTTCTCCCCAGCAGCAGCAACCCAGTAAATCCCCCCTCCCACCCCCCCCCCCCCCCCCAGCTAGATCCCCCACTAGCGTAGTTACACCCCCCATGTTGCTCCCAGAAGTCAGCAAACTCTGGCCGACCTCGGCTTCCCCCCGTGACCTCGGCTCGCACCGTGCGACGCCCCCTCCTTCCTGCTTCCCTATTCCCGCCATAATTATCATAGCGCGGGAACAAAGCCCGCGCTTCCCTTTTGGCCCCGCCCCCAATGGTCAACGCCCCCAGCTCCTCCACCTCCCTTCCTCCCTCCCCCACAACCTGTGGAAGAGAGAAAAGTTACCGGGTCGCAGGATTAACAACATAAAAATCATCTCTTCCCCCCTTTTTCCCCCCTCTTCGCCCCCCATATTCGCCCCACCACTTTGTCTCAAACGTTCTTTTTTAATAACCCACTTATTCCAATTTCTCTTCAACAATAAATATCCACGCCTCATCCACCGTTTCAAAGTAGTGGTGCTTCCCTTGATATGTGACCCATAGTCTTGCCAGCTGCAGCATTCCAAATTTGATCTTTCTATGAAGCACCGCCTTGGCCCGATTAAAGCTCGCCCTCCAGTCTTGATATACGCGGATCACCGCATTCTCCCACCTACTGCTCCGAGTTTTCTTTGCCCATCTGAGGACCATCTCTCTGTCCTTAAAACGGAGGAATCTCACCACTATGGCTCTGGGAATTTCTCCTGCTCTCGGTCTTCGCGCCATCACTCGGTATGCTCCCTCCACCTCCAACGGGCCCGTCGGGGCCTCCGATCCCATTAACGAGTGCAGCATCGTGCTCACATATGCCCCGACGTCCGCCCCTTCTGCACCTTCAGGAAGACCAAGAATCCTTAAAATCTTCCTCCTCGCATTATTCTCCAGCACCTCCAGCCTTTCCACACATCGTTTATGGTGTGCCTCGTGCATCTCCGTCTTCACCACCAGGCCCTGTATATCGTCCTCATTCTCGGCAGCCTTTGCCTTCACGACCCGAAGCTCCCGCTCCTGGGTCTTTTGCTCATCTTTTAGCCCTTCAATCACCTGTAATATCGGGGCCAACAGCTCCTTCTTCATCTCCTTTTTAAGCTCTTCCACGCAGCGTTTCAAAAACTCGTGTTGTTCAGGGCCCCATATTAAACTGCCACCTTCCGACGCCATCTTGGTTTTTGCTTGCCTTCCTTGCCGCTGCTCTAAAGGATCCACCGTAATCCGGCCACTTTCCTCTCCTTTTTCCATCCGTATCCAGGGGGGATTCCCTTCTGGTTTACCGCACAGTGCTTTTAGCCGTTAAAATTGCCCTTATTAAGAGCCCAAAAGTCCGTTCCACCGGGAGCTGCCGAAATGTGCGACTTAGCTGGTCATCGCCGCACCAGGGAGCCCCATCTGTGTCTTAATGATGATAGGAAGGTCAGTGGTGAAACAGTTGGATGGGCTTATGATGCTAACCTCATAAGAGAAGAAGAAAAATGTAACTTCTGTTTAATTCAGCAGTTATATATTTGATTGCACTATAACCTATGTTTATATTTTTTCATTTTAGTTACGGTTCCCCTTTCTTTTACGGTCGATTTCACTCCTTCCATAACCAATATAGGAATTGCTGGTTTGTAACTCCTTATTATACCAGGTGGAGTGGTAAGTAACTTGTGTATTATAGATATATTTTGTATTTGAACTTCAAATCCATTGATCTCATAGCCATAAAGATAATGAGACAGTGACAGCATGGGTATACAATTGGCTCAGTGTCAGTGAAATCGAGAGTAACAGTGAGTGGTTGATTATCAGACTGGGTGTTCCCCAGGAGTCAGTATTTGAATCGACCACTGCTCTTTTTGATATATTCATGTCCAGGACTTAGGGCAGCATGGTGGCGCAATGGTTAGCACTGCTGCCTTACAGCACCTAGGACCCTGGTTCGATCCCGGCCCCGGGTCGCTGTCTGTGTGGAGTTTGCACATTCTCCCCCGTGTCTGCGTGGGTTTCACCCCCACAACCCAAAGATGTGCAGGGTAGGTGGATTGGGGATGCTAGATTGGAGAGAAAAAAGAATTGGGTACTCTAAATTTAAAAACAAAATTAGTGTCCAGGACTTGGACATACTAGGCAAAATTTTAAATTTGCCGATGATATGAAACTCAGAAATGTAATAAACAATGAGGAGCATAGTAAAATTCTTCAGGAGGACATAGGCAGGCCAATAAAACAGACAGGTGGCAAATTAAATCATTTACTGTACAGGAGGAGGCTATTCAGCCCCTTGGGTCCATACCAATAAAGCAATGCAGTCAGCCCCATTCCCTTGTTTAATCCCTTTAGCCCACAAATTAATTTCCTTAAAGTGACCATCAAATTTCCTTTTAAAATCGTTGATTGATTCAGTGAGTACCAGGTCATTCCCACTTGCTGCATAAAAGAACGTTCTTCCACACATTTCCCCTGTATCTCTTGCCCATCATTTTAGATGGCTGACCCTTAGCCCTTGTACCATCAGCAAATGGAAAGAGTTTTCCCTTGTCAACCTTGTCTGCTCCTGTTATAATCTTGTAAACCTCTTTCAAATTACCCCTCAATCTCCTTTGCACCAAGGGGAACAACCTGAGCCTTTCCAAAGCTACTTTGTAACTAAAACCCCCAATCCATGGAACCATGCTGGTAAAGCTCATCTCTACCCTCTTGAGGACTTTCATATCTTTCCTAAAGAGTGGTGGCCCGAACTGGATGCAGTACACTAGTTGGGCCAAAACAGAGCTGCTGAAGGTTCAGCCTGACTTCCCTGCCTTTGTACTCAATGGGCATGATTTAATGGCCGTGATGTGCTGAAGCGAGATCATAAATAGGTCATCAGATCACAGGAGAGGCCGAAATTGAGAACCACGCCTGGCACCGATCTGTTTGTGATCTAACCGGCCCGTCCTCATAGGCAAAACCAGGACCCTGCCACAGCATTACCATTTAAGCCCAATCTCCATACAATTAACGGGAATGACCTCCTATCTAATGGCCTTCCCAATAACTGGTCACACGGGCGCCAATTAGTACTCATTTTTAAAAACGTGAATATGGCAGAAGGGCTTTTGCGGGGATCCAAGGAAATGAGTAGCCATCTTCACTCCTGGACAGTGAGCTCAGGGGCACTGGCACCATGTAGCATGTGGGAGTTATTGCCTAGCATCCCAATTAGATTGTGATGCCTGTATACTGTGCCTGAACACTGCGGGTAGAAACACCACAGACGCAGCAGCCAACACCCAAGCACCCAGGGGCTGGGGCCCAGCACGGGAGCATTTCAGCGACCAGAGGGTGGGCGTGTGCTCCGGGATAGCGCCCAGCGTCCGGTCCAGGAAATGTGACGTGTGGGTGTCTGGGTTACAGGGATTGGGGTCTGGTAGGCAGGGGCTGGGGGTGTAGGCAGGGTGTGTCGGACGGCAGAGAATGTGGGGGAAGGAATAGGAAGGAGTGGGAGCAATGGGGGGAGGGGGCGCAATGGCATAACGGGGGAAGGAAAAATGGGGGAATGGGGAGGGTGGGGGGAAGAGGCATCCAGGACCCCCATGTCCATGGAGATCTGGCACGTGATTGGTGCGCGGCCCAAATTGGGGGACAGAACACCAAGGGAGTCATATTGGTAGAGGTCAACAATGTATAATAATTTACATGTGTCCCCAACTGCCCCAATCCCCCAAAGATGCCCTCCACTCTGATGGAGGGTGGGGATGACAGCTGTGATGCATCAACAGTAGTATCCTCGGAGCTCTCCTCTGAGGTGTTCTCAAGGGAGGCGGGGTGGGGAAGGACCACCCCGGATGGGCCTGCACTGTCAGCTGAGGATCCTGCGGGAGAATGGACATGTGGTCAGTGGGAGGAATAGGTCATTCCGTATGGCATTAACAACTCACATGTGACAATTCAATTGAATTGGGGCAGGTAGACCCTCAACTGTGAACTGTATGCTGACCTCTATGTTGGTGACAGGTCTGTCCTTGGCCACTGCCGCAAATTCCAGGGCCCGTTCCTCATAGTGTGTGAGGACTCTGATGTCCGGCACTCTGTCTTGGCCCTCTCCCGTGTGTTGTGGGCTAACCTCTCCTGCGGGGATACAAGGGCACGTGTCATTCATCAGAGGGGTGGGGGGGGTGGGGGGGGGGGGGGGGTGCCCGAGGGTAGGGGCCTCTTGGGGGGTTGGGGAACTGTGCCATATCTTGGGGTGATGGGGGGTGGGGGGGGGGGGGGCATGGTCAGCACTGCTGGACATGAGCCTCAAAATTGAGTAACTATGGTCAATTAACCTTAATGTATCGAAAAGGGATTAAGTTCCTGATTGAAACTGATGTATTTTGAAATGAAATGAAAATCGCTTATTGTCACAAGTAGGCTTCAAATGAAGTTACTGTGAAAAGCCCCCAGTGGCTACATTCCGGCGCCTGTTCGGGGAGGCTGGTACGGGAATTGAACCGTGCTGCTGGCCTGCCTTGGTCTGCTTTCAAAGCCAGCGATTTAGCCCTGTGCTAAATCAGCTAAATCAGCAGATGACATAAGCATCATATAAAGGGCTGCACTTAAACAGCGGAACATTAGCCAACAAACTGCCGGTTCTAAAACTGGTGAGATTTACAACTGTTACAAAGTTAATGGTCCTTTTGCTTCAATGTTTTATTTTTACCCCGCAGAGTATCATGAATTTGTGGAATGCACCAAACCTCTTCCCTTCATTTGTCAAAAGTTGAATATATCATCATTAGAACCATGGTCTCCAGAAACCAATGTGTCAAGTACCCCGTGCACTGATAGTTGGATCCCCTTTGGAGATAATGTAAGAGTAAAGAAATGTTCTTCTATTTTTCACATTTATTTAAGAGCACAATAGTTGAATAAGCTTTATTAATATTTGTAAAAATTTGTAATTAAGTCTTTTTTTTTGATGGAAGTTCCTGCTGGAAAATATATTGAAAAACTATGAGTTGGATTCTCCATACCACGACCTCGAAAATGTGATTGGCGATCAGGCGGAGAATGGATTCCAACGCCGGAATTGGGGCCAATGTTGGTTTGACGGCAGTCTGCCATGCTCTGCCCATTCCAAATTGGCGTCATCATGCCACGCAGCGTTTCAATGCCGTTGGCGCGTCATCGGCCGAGTTCCTTACGCCGCGCGCCACGTGTAGTCCCAAGTGTGCGGGAACCCGGCGTGCGGGCCGCAGACAGTGTCCAGCGCCGCCACACACGGCCGGGATCCGTGCTTCGGGTCGTGTGGGGTTTCTGCTAGTGCTGGTGGGACTGGTGGGGGGTGGCCACGGGGTGGGCTGTGGGGTCGCGGTTGGCGCATTGGGGTCGCGCACGGCCGGCACCATGTTTTGCGGCGCGACCGGTGCAGGTCATTGGCCGTGCGCATGCACGACCCGGGACCTGGCCATTCTCTGCCCGTTTTCAGCGGGATCCGCGGGAGTTTCACTTGGCCCCGATGCTTGGCCCTCATCGGAATCGGGAGGGTTTTGCATCGATTTTTCCGTTGTGAAAGTCCACACATGCTCTACTGGCATCAACACTTAGGGCGGGATTCTCCCTGGGCAGCACGGTAGCATTTGTGGGCAGCACGGTAGCATTGTGGGTAGCACAATTGCTTCACAGCTCCAGGGTCCCAGGTTCGATTCCGGCTTGGGTCTCTGTCTGTGCAGAGTCTGCACATCCTCCCCGTGTGTGCGTGGGTTTCCTCCGGGTGCTCCAGTTTCCTCCCACAGTCCAAAGATGTGCAGATTAGGTGGATTGGCCATGATAAATTGCCCTTAGTGTCCAAAATTGCCCTTCATGTTGGGTGGGGTTACTGGGTTGTGGGGATAGGGTGGAGGTGTGGGCTTGGGTCGGGTGCCGGTGCAGACTCGATGGGCCGAATGGCCTCCTTCTGCACTGTAATTCTATGATTCTATGATTCTGGGGACTAAGTCCCCATGCCGGCAGGAAAACCAGCGCCAACCACTCCGGCGTCAACAATCCCTGAAAGTGAGGAATTCTCCAAATCTTCGGCGGCTAGGTTGACGCCAGAGTGGTTGATGGCGCTCCAGCCGGCACTGAAGGGCCGGTCCGAGTTCGCACATGCGCGGAACGGCCGGCGTATTTCCACGCATGCGCGGAGGTTCTCTTCTCCTCTCCGGCACCCGGGCAATATGGCGGAGCCCTACAGGGGCCCGGCGCGGAGGAAAGAAGGCCCCAATGGAAATAGCCCGCCCACAGGATTGGTAGGCCCCGATCGCGGGCCAGGCCATGGTGGGGGTCCCTCCCGAGGTCAGATCCCCCCGCACACTTACCTGCCAGGTCCCGCCTTGCATGAGGTGAGTAATTCACACCGGCGGTACTGGCCAAAACTGGACGGCCGCTTGGCCCATCAAGTCCCTGAGAATCGCCGGGAGGGGGCGCTGCCAATGGCTCCCGACCTGCGTGGCGGGATTCGCGCCTCCCCCCCCGGGGATTCTCCAACCCGGCACAGGGTCAGAGAATCCCGGCCTTAGTCTCTCAAATGGAGAATCCAGCCCCTGTATTTTCTTAAAATAAATTTAGAGTATCCAAATTTATTTTTCCAAATCAAGGGCAATTTAGCGTGGCCAGTTCAACTACCCTGCACATCTTTTTGGGTTGTGGGAATGAGACCCACACAGACATGGGGAGAATGTGCAAACTCCATACGGACAGTGACCGCGGGGTCAGGATCGAACCCGGGTCCTCAGCGCTGTGAGGCAGCAATGCTAACCACTGCGCCACCGTGCCACCTAATTGAAAAATTATATAATCAATTAATTAATCTTACGATCCAAGGCAATTAAGGATGAGGATGGTTATTTGCCTCATTATCATTCATACAACTCCATTATCTGCAGCCCATTCTATGTGTTGAATACTCTTTCTGTGCAGCAAGACCTCAGGTTATTGAGATTACATTTGCTTGCTAGTAGTCTGAACCTATGACCTCTTGTTCTGCTCCTGAAATTTAAAGTGATGTTCCAGAATTACTTTGTCCGTGCACAGATTTTTGATTTTTTAACATAAATTTAGAGTACCCAATTCATTTTTTCCAATTAAGGGGCAATTTAGCGTGGCCAATCCGCCTAGCCTGCGCATCTTTGGGTTGTGGGGGCGAAACCCACGCAAACACGGGGAGAATGTGCAAACTCCACACGGACAGTGACCCAGAGCCGGGATCGAACCTGGGACCTCGGCGTTGTGAGGCAGCAGTGCCATCCACTGCGCCACCGTGCTGCCCCCATGCATCAATTTTTATACCTTTTAAGCCCATGTTTTCCAAGTCTTTCTTGCTGACTCAGACTTGTCTGAACAATGATCAGCCTGGGGCTGTTCCCTATACTACTTCCAACATTTGAGTGAACATATTAAAAGGCCTGGCTCAAGCAGGTACCCCAGAGGTCCTGTGGCAGGCCTTTGGGAAGATGGCATCAGCCATGCTATCAGCAGGGACAACATTAGCAACTTGTATTGATATAGCACCTTAAACATAAAACATCCATAGCGCTCCACAGGAGAGTTATGACACAAAATATGACAACAAGTCACATACGATATTGGGGCCACCAGCTCAGTCAAAATAATACATTTTAGTGAGCGCCTTAAAGGCGGAAAGAGGGTTGGACATTGATGGCGCAGTTTAGGAAGGAAACTCCAGAGCTTAGAGCCTAGGCAACTGAAGACACGGTTATCAATGGTGGATCAGTTAAAATGAAGAATGCAGAATAGGTCAGAGTTAGACGAGTACAGATATCTCAGAGGGTTGTGGGACTGGAAGAAATTATAGAGGTAGGGAGGGTTGACACCTTGGAGAGGCCATTGAAAATAAGGGTGAGAATTTTAAAATCAAGATGTTGCCTGACTGGAAGCCAAAGCAGGTCAGCAAGCACTGATAGGTGATGGGATTTGGTGCGAGTAATGACACGGGCACCAGTGTTTCGGATGACCTCCGAAGTTTGGCCCAATGGATTAATGGAAGGGAAGAAAGCGGCAGGTCTAATTGAGTGACATGGAAGTCCACAAGCTCCTTGCACTTTTTGTTGGAGGTGAGGGTGGAGGGGCGGGAAGAGGAGTTTAGGAAGATTGTTTTCATTAGAGAACATAACGCAAGGCTTCTTTGCAGAATGAAGCGTCAGGTCATATCCTGCCATTTTCAAGGGTCCAGTGCTCTTTCCACTTGGTGATGAAAAATTTCCCCATTGTGAAAGGCATTTTATTATCCCTCTACATGTTTTGGTATTTTTTATATCTGCTTTACATTAATGAAATAAATGTTGCTTTAATCAAATTGGTCACAGATATTTATAATTTAAAGGTTTTGATGCTAGGATTATAAAAAATCAGTTTATAGAATTGATGTTTCTTTCGTTATTTTTTGGGGGTGTTCTTAGTTTTTTCCAATTAAGTGGCAATTTAGACTGGTCAATATACCTACCCTGCATATCTTTGAGCTGCGCAGACACTGGGAGGTGCAAACTCCACACGGACAGGGGCCAGGATCAAACCCGGGTCCTGGGCGGCGTGAAGCGCTACCGTGCAGCCCAGCTGTTTCTCTTGTGAGCCAAGTTCTTTTCAAATCGTAACTTTGGATCGGAATATCAAATTCCAAAATAATGTGAATAGGAGCTAATGGTGTATCAAGTACGAGTAGTAGGAAAAGTCGTGACATGTGATATATATAGTAACATGAGTCATATTTTATCTGTTTTAGTGCTATCATTTTTTAAAGCCACATGCTTCCACGTGGGAAGATGCAGCACGACTCTGTCAGAGCCTAGGTGGGAACTTGCCGACGATCGCCAATTCTGTGGAACAAGGTATGTTGTTGGCTCAACCAACAGAAGTGTGTTGAATCAGAAATAAACTCCAAATTCAAAAATGTTACGTTGTTTTTGTTCAAGTAGATTTGCAGGATTTATAAGTTTAAAAAGTAATTGTTTTGGCAGAATTGCCTAGAGATTGGATGGCACTTACTCACCACTTAATCATAGAATCATAAAATGTACAGTGCAGAAGGAGGCCATTCGGCCCATCGATTCTGCACTGACCCTTGCAAAGAGCACCCTACTTAAGCTTAAACCCACGCCTCTACCCTATCCCAGTAACCCCTCCTAACCTTTTTGGACACTAAGGGGCAATTTAACATGGCCAATTCACCTAACCTGCACTTCTTTGGATTGAGGGAGGAAACCGGAGCACCCGGGGGAAACCCACGCGGAGAAAGTGCAAACTCCACACAGTAAACCGAGGCGGGAATTGAACAATGGTTCATCGAGCTGTGAGGCAGCAGTGCTAACCACTGTGCAACCTTTCCATTTAGTTTTCAGTATAGTGGGCAGGAAGTGCACATTCATCATGAGCCAGCAGTGTGTTGTCTGCCGTGTGTGCGTGTGGAGGGAGAGGAAAAAAGATATCCAGGGCCTACATTTGAAACCGGTGTGAGATCTTTTGCATATTCCAATAAGGAGCTGGGTGCCTGTTTGACATCCCCTCTGCAAGATTGAGTTGGCCTGAGCCAGGTCTACATCCTGCCTAACAGGTGACTAGAAAATTATACTTTGCTGAATGTGGAGCCAGGAAGGGTAAGAAATGCCCATTTATGTCTGAAGCCCACCAGCTTGATGATAATGAAAGCTAAGGCCCAACATTATATGCACCTTAGGCTTATCAATTTGGGTACAAATTGCATGCTAGTTGTTGGGCACATTTTATATATCTAGGCCTACATCCAGAGGCTCCTGACATAATTAATATTAATACCGTTTTAATGCTCAGTTTAATTTCCCATTCAGCTTGTACAGATTTAAGAATGTGAAGTGTGAGGTGGGTAAAAAAGAGATGGCTGCAGTGAGAAAAGGCAGAAGTGAAAAGGCCTTCCAGTTGCGATCCAAGTGAACCAGACTGCTGTTTGCGACTGTTGACTTGGAAGTGAGTTTGTAATTGTAGTGAGAAATAGCTGCTACCTTGACTCCCAATGTGTGTTGAAGAAAAATGCAGCGGATGTGTGGGGTGGGAGGGGGAAGAGGAGAAAAGAAGGAGTCTTGCAGAGGGGCATGGGGAGGTTTTTAAAAACATGCTTTGGGAAGGTGTGACTCGTATTAATGGAGTCAGCAAGACATTTAGCCTTGCTGTTCTAGTCAGGTCGTTAAACTACATCTAGGATAATGCTGTCGGCACAGACCACCTCAGCAATCTTCCTCTAGGCCTGCTGCTGTGATTGTTTGGCATCTTTATGCCATCTTTCTGTTTCAGTGCCTGTACTATGGCATCACAACATTCTGCACATACTGCAAGTAAGTGAAGAAACATTAGGAATTAGTCTTCACGGGACCACTAATGAAAAGCTAATACCAAAAGAAATCTGACCATTAAAAAAAAAATCGCAGAACCTGGAGGCCACTGAAATGATAACAATTGCCAGTAAATTGATATCATGCAGCATTCTTGATAGGGTGGTCTCATCATGTCTTTCTAAGAAGTGCATTAATCCTTTGTCAGCCAGCAATACTACCTCCAGATTTGTGGACTGTCGATCAATTTTAATAACTTTTTAAAAAAAATCTTTATTGCCACAAGTCGGCTTACATTAACACTGCAATGAAGTTACTGTGAATAGCCCCTAGTCACCACATTCCGGCGCCTGTTCAGGTACACAGAGGGAGAATTCAGAATGTCCAATCCACCTAACAGCACTCCTTTCGGGACTTGTGGGAGGAAACCGAAGCACCCGGAGGAAACCCACGCAGACACAGGGAGAACGTGCAGACTCCGCTGGGAATCGAACCTGGGACCCTGGAGCTGTGAAGCAACAGTGCTAACCACTGTGCTATCGTGCTGCCCCAATGATCCCAATGCCTGGGCAAACTGTCAAATGTCACAGAAGTAAGATGAAAATTCACCCCATGATTATTTTAATGAGAAATGGATGCGACAAAGAAGGAAGAAAACTGCCACTAGCCATTATTGTCTTGTTTCCATATTTATTTGAATTTGATTTCTCAAATCTGTTTGCACTTTCTGTTCAACAGATTTTATTGTATCCCATTTATCATCACTACCACACACAATTTGGCTTGGTATGCAGAGCTCAAGTAGAACTCGAATGAAAAAATGGATAACCGGAAGACTGATTGATTATACAAATTGGCAGTCATCATTTGAGTTGGAACCGGGTATACTAGATTTTGATGTAGGTTAAATGCTAATATAGTTCAGTATGAAATTGTGTGGAGTTAAACTGTTGAGTGTTTATTGCTTTGTGTCCAGTTATGAGTACATTTGGATCACAGACATTTGCCAATTCTTTGTAAGATAAGAGCAATTTGACTGTTCCTCCAATACTCTATTCCCCTTGATTAACTGTGTCTGAGGAGTGCCGGAATTCGTCTCTTAAATTGTACTGAATTAATTGATCTTTTCCCCATGGAAGCCTTTTTGACAAAAATCCTTCTACTGTTAATGCACAATCATAAGGACACAGAAATCAGAGCAGGACCCATTCTACTCGATCTCTCCTCATAAATCAGACCACTGATCCCCATAATTAATCTAGTCAACATTTGTTAAATCCCCTCGAAGGACAATATAACTTCTCTTCAGTAAAGGGACCAAAACTGTGCTGGTAGGTTCTTGCAGAAATACCCTTTAAATCCAGGAGTTTCTTATATGGTAATTGCTTGCAATAAAGGCTAGCTTCCCATTTCTCTTCCGAATTGCCCGATGTACCTGTATGTTATTTACAAGGACCTGAAACACCTCTAAATCCCATTATTTACTTGTGTCTCACCTTTTAGTATAAAAAAAAGTAAATTTTACTTGCCAGTCTTCTGTCCAAAGTGGATAACTTCACATTTCCCCAGATTATATTCCGTCTGCCACCTTCTTTCCTATTCATTTAACCAGCCTATATTCCTTTGCAGCCTCATTACGTCTTCCTCAGAGTTTATTGTCTCACATAGGTTTCATCATGTCGCTCCAACAGTTACACCGTTATCTCAAAAATAACTCATATATTCCTAATATTTATTTCCACCCTTTAACCAATTCTCAATCAATGCTAATATATTACCCCTAATGCAATGTAGCTTTAGTATATGACAAGCCTTGGTTTGCAGCATGTTTTCTGGAGACTAATAAAACAAATATTTTGCAAAAACATAAATCAGTTCAAATTCAACTCCAAATTGTTGAGATTCTGCAACTGACCTCAGCAGTCCTAGGCTAGAGGGGGAATATTGTCGAGGGTTCCCATTATTGGAAGAAAACGTGTAAATTTTGGTTGAAGAATGATGACATTTCTCAGTATTCCACTCTCTGTTACCTGTCCCAGTTTGGCAGATGATGGGTGAACTAGAAGTGATTGATGGTCAGCTGTCCAACTATGGGGATCATCTGCTCTAAGACTAACACTATCATCATAACTCAAGAAATTCATATGCACATTATAGCAGAGGTTGCTGGATGACTCAAGAATGGGAAAAACCATCTACCTTTTTTCTAGCTCAGAGACCGTGAAACCACTTTTAGTGTTCCAAGTTTACTTCAACTTAAGTATGTTAATTAAGTGCAAACAAGCTTCAAGCCTGGGATTTTCCTGACCTGTTGGATGGTGTCCAAGTAACTAATCTTTAACGCAGAATAGATAAATAGCAGAGGAACTTCTGGCTTTTACAACAGTACCTGTTTTTTTCCAAAACAACACTTTTTTTTTCTAGCTTATGACTGTCAATAAAGTAAGTGTAGCCACTATTAGACATCTGACAATTTTTATTTTAAATCTATATGCACATATTATCATAGATCTGGCATGCAGTTACCTACTTAATGTCTGCCCAGTGTGGTACAATCTCCAATGTGCCCTACGTATAATATGTAGTTGTTCTTTTTATTTAGTAGCTGGGAAGAGAAAAAACAGTTTAATATTCATATGTGGACCTTTAATTTTTCTTAAATCTCCAATTTCTACCATTAGTAATCTTTTTATGCTGAATTTGTTATAAAGCTGGGTTTTTTTAAATTGGACTGTTGCAAAAAGAGTCCTGTGGGAGAATTCAAAAAGTCAAATATTTTACAACAAAAGACCAGAAATTGTATATTTCCCAATGATAACAACTTACAATATTTTCCTGTGTTTTTAGTTCTATAATTTAGAAAAACAATGTGCTGTTCTACTGAATGACCCAGGCACAGCATTTGTTGGAAAATGGGATGTGGTCACATGTGATCAGAAGCAGTACTACGTTACTGTGTGCCAGAAACATCGAGGTAAAGTCTATAATATATTGTTATATAATGTATTTCTATAAACATTGTTTCTAGTTTAGTTCCAACCTCTATTACACATTAAGTGGCATCAACCCTGATGGTTCATATTCTTATTCAACAATGTGCTATTCAGTTCACCTAACAAGACCCCCACGTTAACTTCCGCTAATTCCCACTCATTTGTGGTACAATTAGAATTGATTTCTTTCCAGATAAATCTCAGTTGGCACATTTAGGTTCAGAGCTCTGAAAGTGCAAGCAATGATTCAATATAAACTTGGTTAAATGTCTATCTCTGTAATTCCTAGAATGATTACAGCACAGAAGGAGACCATTCAACCCATTGTGGCCATGTTGACTCAATGCAAGTGCAATTCACCAATTTCCACTGCCCGCTTTTCCCTGCAACCCTGTAAATTTAGTTGCCATGTTTCCTACATCATAACAGTGACTACTTCATTGACAGTAAAGGCTTTGAGACATCCAGTGGTCATGAAAAACACAATATAGATGTAAATCGTATGTAAATTGTATGAGATGCAAATTTGTCTAAGTACTGGGAAGACTGGAGCCATCATTAGTCCTCACTACAGATTCCATCCACTCGCCACTGATATTATCCTCTCTCCCTAACCACGATTTCAGGCTGCACCACACTGTTTCCAACCTTGGTGACCTTTTGGTCCCCAAACTAAATGTGCTTCCCCACCACATCTTCTCCAACACACACAACGTCTGCTTTTGTTCATCCCTCCAATTTTCTGCCACTGAAACCTTCAGCCATACCTGTGTAACCTCCAATGTTTTCTGAGCCAGCTCCCCATCTTCCATCCACTGTTAACTTCTGATCATGCAGAACTCTGGCTTTATTCAATCCTCTATCCACCTATCACACCTTTCCTTGCTGACATGCATTGGCACCGTCCGCTGCCCCCCCCCCCCCCCCCCCCCCCCCCCCCCCCCCCCCCCCCCACCTCCAGCTGCCTGAAATTAAAATTCCCATTCCCATGTTGAAATCCCCCATTGTCCTTTCTGTCTGTAACCTCCTTCATGCCTGTTTTGAACCAACAATGTGTGAATGATCCACTTCTCCAGATTACCACCCCAGGCAGCATAGTTTAAATTGACACCTTTGTCTCTGTTCTCCAGGAACTACCTTGTATGTTTTTTAATTTCTGAGATTTAGATTTCTGAGGTAAATTAGAAGGATTGTTTTGAGGACGTTTCTGAATAAATTGGAAATGATTGGCCATCTTTTCTTTCTACATTTCATGAAAGAATGACACAGAAATGTGCATGTTGCACCTTTGTGTGTTAACAAACAAAGAACAAAGAAAAGTACAGCACAGGAAAAGACAATTCGGCCCTCCAAACCTACGCCAACCACGTTGCCCGTCTAACCTAAAACCTTCCACACTTCCGGGGTCCATATCCCTCCATTCCCATCCTATTCATAGTATTTGTCAAGATGCCTCTTAAATGTCACTATCGTATCTACTTCCACCACCACCTCCAGCAGCGAGTTCCAGACACCCATTACCCTCTGTGTAAAAAAAACCTCCCTTACACATCTCCTCTAAACTTTGCCGCTCGCACCTTAAACCTACGTCCCCCGGGTAATTGACCCTTCCACCCTGGAAAATGTGTCTGACTATCCACTCTGTCCATACCCCTCATAATTTTGTAGACTTCGATCAGGTCGTTCCTCAACCTCCATCGTTCCAGTGAGAACAAATCAAGTTTATCCAGCCTCTCCTCATAGCTAATGCCCTCCATGCCAGGCAATATCCTGGTATCCCTCGTCTGTACCCTCTTCAAAGCCTCCATATCCTTCTGGTAGTGTGGCAATCAGAATTGAGCACTATATTCTAAGTTAAATATAACTTAAGAAAACCTCCAATTGATATAAATAATTGTTGAAATGAGGTGAAACACGTTCAGTATGTTGGAATTTGTTTCTTATGGGTCTAGGGCATAAAATCATAACTTTCTGAAAGTCTAATCCATGTTCTCGGTTCCACAATCAATTTTATTCATTTGCAATTTGAGCAGTTTTGTAATAAGTGCATTAAATATTTATCTGAGCAGTCACTAACAATTTTTTCCATATTCTTTTCATTAGAACATTCCATTCATGATAAGGTCACTCCTCCTTTAAATGACACATTGCATTTTCTCAACCATACCTATACAATAATCAAGAAGAACCTAACCTGGGAAGATGCAGTAACTGAGTGCCAGAAGAACGGTAACAAGTTGGTTAGCATCACTGAACCCTATCATCAGGCTTTCCTCACAGTTACCGTAAACACTCGGGGGTATCCAGTGTGGATCGGACTGTACAGTCAAGATGTATGTATAATTTCTACGAGTTTTTTTGAATGGGGAAAGTGGTTTACAGACAGTCTAGTTTTAATGGAGCTAGAGAAGAGCCAATGCTACTCTGATCCCTGTAGAAACCATTAATATTTAAAAAGGGATTTCAACACCCAGTGATCAACTAAAATAAATTACACCACAAGATTCCATGGTTTAAAACAAGTGAAGTTTATTATACAAGAAACAAGTGTTAAGAACACCAATTATGTTACGTCCCAATGTGTCTGAAACCCCCAAAGGATAACTTGAAACATTGATTCTTAGTGGTGTATATTTATTTGGAATAATGTGAGGAACAATGTACAACTCAGC
Organism: Scyliorhinus torazame; assembly: GCF_047496885.1. Classification (NCBI taxonomy): domain Eukaryota; kingdom Metazoa; phylum Chordata; class Chondrichthyes; order Carcharhiniformes; family Scyliorhinidae; genus Scyliorhinus; species Scyliorhinus torazame. The sequence goes on from NC_092708.1 coordinate 98,369,113, forward strand.
TAGGAACCAGACCAGTCGTTGTGTAAACAACTAATAAAGAATAATTAAAAGGAAAAAAAGTGACAAAAATTAATATACACTGTGACACTTAAGTATATTAATAACTAAACAAGTTTTTTCACCTGAAGTTACCTCTTGTTCCCAAAATATATCCACATTCCTAATAGTTACCACACAATACCACCTGGAAACTGCCTCTTCTTGGTTCAGCGAAGGCGCAAAACTGCATCTTTTTGAGGAGAGTATGTGCAATCTGCCGTGGCTCTAAATGTAAGATCTAACAGGCCTCCATGGCTTGGATTATATATGGAACTGGCCTGGATACTGTTGGATGGAGAACTAGCCTGTTTCCCCAATGAGGGTGCTAACAGTTATACTGTTCAGTCTCTTTGATATCCCACCCTGTGGATTCAGCTGTCTACATCTCTCAAATACCTTGTTTTTAGAAGTTATCATTTGTATAGCCACATTTTTGTTTCTGATATGGCCATTCACACCTCAATGTCTCTAGGTGCCTGCTAATGGGCAGCACAGTAGCGCAATGGTTAGCACTGCGGCTTCACAGCACAAGGGTCCCAGATTTAATTCCCAGCTGGGTCATTATCTGTGCAGAGTCTGCACGTTCTCTCCGTGCCTGCATGGGTTTGCTCCGGTGCTCCGGTTTCCTCCCACTAGTCCCAAAAGACACTGCACTCCCTCCATAGCAAGAACATTCTTCCTCAGATAAGGACACAAAAACTGCACACATTACTCTAGGCGTGGTAATCCTCACCAATGCTCTATACAATTGCGGTAAAATATCTCTATTCCTGTCGTCAAATCCTCTCGCTATGAAGGCCAGCATACCATTTGCCTTCTTTACTGCCTGCTGTACCTATGCCCTTACTTTCATCGACTTATGTATGAGGACACCAAGTCTCGCTGAGTATCCAACTCTCTCAGTTTACACCCACTCAAATAATAATCTGTCTCCCTATTTTTGCCACCGAAGTGGATAATCTTACATTTATCCACATACAACTGCATCTGCCATGCATATGCCCACTCACTCAGCCTGTCCAAATCCCACTGAAGCATCTCTGAATCCTCCTCACAGCTCACTCTCCCACCCAATTTGTATCATTAGGGCAGCACGGTGGCGCAGTGGTTACCACTGCTGTCTCACGCCGCCAAGGTCCCAGGTTCAATCCCGGCCTCCAGGTCACTGTCCGTGTGGAGTTTGCACATTCTCCCCGTGTTTGCGTGTGTTTCATCCCCACAACCCAAAGATATGCAGGGTAGGTGGATTGGCCACGCTAAATTGCCCGTTAATTGGAAAAACAAATTTTAAACTTTGTATCATCTGCAAATTTGAAGATAATACGTTTAGTTCCCTCGTCCAAATCATTAATATATAATGTGAACAGTTGGGATCCGAGCACAAATCCCTGCGGTAACCCTCTAGTCATAGAATCATAGATAGAATCATAGAAGTTTACAGCATGGAAACAGGCCCTTCGGCCCAACCAGTCTATGCCGCCCAGTTTTTACCATTAAGCTAGTCCCAGTTGCCCGCACTTGGCCCATAACCCTCTATACCCATCTTACCCATGTAACTATCTAAATGTTTTTTAAAAGACACAATTGTACCCGCCTCTACTGCTACCTCTAGTCACTGCCTGCCAATCAGAAAAAGACCCATTTATTCCAACTTTTTGCTTCCTGCCTGCTAACCAGCTTTTATTCATCTCAAGACACTTCCCATAATCCCATGCGCTTTAACTTTACATATTAATCTGCTATGTGAGACCTTGTTGAAAGCCACCTGAAAGTCTAAATAAATCACATCCACGGTTCTCCCTGGTCAACTCTACTAGTTACATCTTCAAAGAATTCTAGTGGATTTGTCAAGCATGATTTTCCTTTTATAAATCCATGCTGACTTTCTCTGATTACAACACTGCTTTCCAAATGCTGTGTTATGAATTCCTTGATAATGGACTCCAGCAACTTCCCTACCACTGACAGTACACTCACTGATCTATAGTTCCCTGTTTTCTCTGTACCTCACGTTTTGAATAGCGGGGTTACATTCGCTACCTTCCAATCTGTAGGAACCATTCCAGAGTCCAATGTTTTTTGGAAAATGGTCACCAATGGATCTACTATTTCTAGGGCCAATTCCTTAAGTACTCTGGGTTGCAGATTATCAGGTACTGGTGATTTATCTGCCTTCAATCCCATTAATTTCCCCCAAACCATTTATTTTCTAATAATAATTTCCTTCAGCTCCTCACTAAAACTTGTGCTTGTCAGAACTTCCAGTACATTATTCATGTCTTCCTTTGTGAAGACAGAAGCAAAATACAAATTTAGTTCCTCAGCCATTTGTTTGTTCCCTGTTATGAATTCCCGGTTGAACATGGCAAACAGCTCCTTCAGAAACGGAAGCAGCTGCCATCAAAGGGACAGTGCTTGCTTCTAAGGTTACAAGGCTGTAGTCACAATTTTCCAGTCCATATTCTGTCAAATACATGCTCCATGTTGAAGGCCTAGATTTGGTTAATTTATTCTATGCTGTTTAGTGAACCTTGAAGTTTGCATTTTGAGAATTGTGGAAAATGACAAGTAAACTACTGCATACATGTGAATTCCTGATCTCTTCTGTTGTCTCTAAGTGCATGTGTTTAATATCTGTTAGTTTGTGATGTGCAATGTAACGTTTTGTTCTGTTTTCAAAATCAGGATGGATTACACTTTCGCTGGTCAGATGGAGAACACACAATATTTAGTCACTGGAGCAGAGATGATTCTGCACCGACTGACAATTGTGTGTACATGGATGTTGATGGGTTCTGGAGAACCTTGGGCTGCGATTCAGTTTTAGAAGGAGCTGTTTGCTATTTTCAACAAAGTAAATATCTCACCTGATTCAAAATATTTGCTACATTTATAATTTGAGGGGCTCCTAGAAGTGCTGTCTTTCAGATGTGACATGAGACAAGTTATCCTCTTGGGTGGATGTAAATTATTCTGTAACCGTATTCAAAGAAGAGAAGGGGAGTTCGGAGTTCTCATTTATAGCTAACAAGTAAGGTAGGTGGATTGGCCACGCTAAAATTGCCCCTTAATTGGAAAAAATGAATTGGGTACTCTAAATTTATTTAAAAGAAATTTGAAAAAAAAAAAAATTATTGCTAACATTTTTCACCAACCAACCCCACAGAAACCAATTATCTGATCATTTCCTTCTCGGCTGTTCTGGGGATCTTACTCTTCAGACTTTAGTTGCCATTTGTCCCTATATTCCAACGATAACTAAATTGCTTAATGGTTGTAAAGCACTTTGAGACAACCTGAGGATATAAAGCATGCTACATGAATGCAAGTTTTGTAAACTTTTGTGGGACTGGCAGCAACAAACAATTAAACTGCCGTGAGACACATCACAGAGAAGAAGTGGAACAACAAATTTAGGATGGATGATGAGGTCTAGTCAAAAAGATTTTGGAAATGTAGACAAAAGTAACAAAGCAGAAGGGTTTAGGGAGGGGGTTCCAGCTGGAAGTTGACTTGTATAGGAACCTGAATCAGAAGATCAAACGGTTTGCGATGGGACTTGGGGCTGACAGAGGTTGCTGCAGTGGTAAGGGTGAGTGAGGCTACAGAGAGATTTGTAAAGCAAGACCTGGATTTTGAATTCTGTGCTTAGGAGGAGAAGTATTTGTGCAATAATTTTGTTGTGCCTGCTTCTTGTATGATCTACCCAGAAAGAAACCAGTAAATTGCATATTTTAAAATATATATTTCAATTTTGCAGAAGAGTTAGTACCCGAAAAGCCTGATGTTGAAACCATGAGGTGCCCCCATAAGCTTCAAGGATCATTATGGATACCGTTCAGAAATAATTGTTACGCTTTTCTCCTTACTCCTAAAACACATATCATTTTCGAAGAGAGAACTGTTCACAACATGTGCAAGGAATCAGGTGAGAAATATTCTGCATGTCTGTTGCCAGTTTTAATTCTGTAGCTTGTAAATTCTAGCCAATAAATTCTGCATATTGTACATGTTTGTAGTGGTTCACGGTGGCACAGTGGTTAGCACTGCTGCCCCACAGCTCCAGGGAACCAGGTTCAATTCCGGCCTCGGGTGACTGTATGTGTGGAGTTTGCACTTTCTCCCCATGTCTGTGTGGATTTCCTCCGGGTACTCCGGCTTCCTCCCACAGCCCAAAGATGTGTAGTTAAGGGGGATTGGCCATGCTAAATTGTCCCTTAGTATCCAAAAGGTTAAGTTACGTGCAGAGGGTGGCTGCGTGGGCCCTTTCCACGGGCCAGTGCAGACTTAATGGGCTGAATGGCCTCTTTCTGCACTGTAGGGGTTATATGATCTTCAAATCTTTTTATGCAACATGCTTTAAAATGTCTTGATGTGTACAGTTGCAGGGGCAACTGGTTAGCGCTGCTGCCTACAGCACTGAAGACCCGGGTTCGATGCTGGCCCTGGGTCACTGTCTGTGGAGTTTGCACATTCTCTCCGTGTCTGCATGGGTTTTACCCCACAACCCAAAGATGTGCATGGTAGGTGGATTTGCTAAATTGCCCCTTAATTGGAAAAAAGTAATTGGGTACTCTACATTTTTTTAAAAATGTGTACAGTTGCAGAGCTGAAAAATATAATGTAACCAGCTGTTGCTTTAATCCCTAGATTTCCCTTTTAAATCATTTTATTCACCTTGTGGTGTGCATGCATTTTAAATCAGGTGGAAAGTATAATTTATGTTAATATCTTTTGCCAAACAGATTCACGGTCCAATCTTTTGACTATTAGAAGTGAAGAAGAGAACAACTTTGTCACAGAACAACTTGTAATTCACAGTTATTTGTATAGATGGGTGTGGCTAAGTATTAGACATAATGGTAAGTAATGCAAATGTCTTACTCTAGTTTATATGGTTTCAGTTTTTTTCTTGGTGCCTGGATTGATGATCGATTGTGTGTTCCTCAAGATACCTTTGGATATATAATATTGACAGTTTTTCTTCCCCTATGGTGGATGGATTGCTTATCATTGCAATTCTTAAAAACAAAAATATTTAATGTATGATAAACTGACCTAGAATCTAATTTGTCATTGAGGGTTCTCATTGTAGGATTAATGCTGCTTGACTGTTCCACAATCTATTATTATCACAAATGGGGACCTGCACGTCCAAAGTGTGATTGACGGCACAGAGAAGAGTGTGTGTGGGTGTGAAGGAAGAGGTTATAAAGGGATTAGCTGTCTTTGTTGTGAAGCTATGAATACAAATGTTTGTTTTTATAGGGGATTAAGTGCTGGGATTTTAAATGTATTGAATGAGAATTGAATAATGAAATCTGTAATAGATACCTTAGCACTTTATTCCATCTCACCATGGCCCCTGACATTAGCTCATACTGGATGCTGGTGAGTTGACAAAGGAGGTCTAAGAGCAAAGGGTGGGTGGTCACGTGTTGACGTCACTTGGCAGATGGCAAGAAAGGAATATGTGGAAGAGTGGACATAGGGGTTATGATGTTGAGTATAACGATGGGTTGGCATGTGTTGGCATAGGGGCTATGGGATGAATATGGGGTGATGGGTTAGCATAAGTTGGCACGAAGTTGGAATGGAAGGTATGAGGGACTGTGGGTGTGGGTAAAGGGTCATAGGTGGTGTGGAAAGTGAGGGGTAGGATGGGTGGAGGGCATAAAGTGGCATCGATGGGGCATGGGGATTGTGCGGGGCCTATGAAGGATGAGATCTTGAGTACTGTTTTCAGTTTTACTGCTCCTTACAACTGGGACGAAAACCCAGAGCACCGTGGAGGGCCTTTTAAGCATCCCATCCCAGAACTTGGCATCCCTGAGGTGACCTCCAAACTCTGTCAAGGGTAGTGGGCCCAACTTCAGTTCACACCCACCTTGCCAGGATGAAAATCTGACCATTTGAGGCACTTCCTCCCAAGTTGAGTTTGCAGAGTTGGGAATCTTCCTAACTCTGCATTTCTGACACAGGAGTGAAAATTCAACCCCCCGTCCCAGCTCATTTGTTGCTTAAACCTTGGTTCATATTTTTGCTCCCTCTATACTTGACTATTCCAATGCAGTCCTAGCTGCTCTCCCAAATTCTACCAGCCTTAAACTTGTCATTCAAAACTCTGCTACCCATGTCCTATTTCGTACCTAGTGCCATTCACCTATCAATAATAATAATCTTTATTATTGTCACAAGTAGGCTTACATTAACACTGCAATAAAGTTACTGTGAATATCCCCTATTCACCATATTATGTCACCTGTTCAGGTACACAGAGGGAGAATTTAGAATGTCCAATTCACCTAACAAGCAATTATTTCGGAACTTTGGGGAGGAAACCGGAGCACCCGGACAAAACCCACACAGACAGAGGGAGAACGTGCAGACTCCGTACAGACAGCGGGAATCGAACCTGGGACCCTGGTGCTGTGAAGCAACGGAGCTAACAACTGTGCTACCATGCAGCCCATATCACCATTGTGCTCACTGATTTACCTTGTCTCCCAGTCCAGCAACGTGTTGATTTTTAAAAGTTCTCATTCTTTTTCACAAATCCCTCAGTGGTCTCGTCCCTCCCTATCTTTCTAATCTCCTCCAGCCCCACAACCCCTTGCGACATCTCTACTCATCTAATTCGGGACCTTTGATCACTGTACCATTGGTAGCTGTGCCTTCAAGCTACTTCAGCACTAAGCTCCGGAATTCCCTCCCTACACCTCTTGTCTCTCTAGCTCAATTTCCTCCTTTATGACACTTAAAACCTACCTCTTTGATTAAGCCTTTCATCATCTGACCTGATCTCCCATTATGTGGCTCAGCGTCATATTTGGTTTTATAAAGCTCCTGTGAAGTGCCTTGGGACATTTTATTATGTTAAATTCTTGTAGATTGGTCATTGGAATGAGAAGCTGAGTAAATTGAGATTATACACTGTGGAATTTAGAATAATTCTTTGAAACATATAACGCTCTGAAATAAATTAATAAGTAGACACTGAGGTTGTTTTCTTGGCTGTAGAATCTTGACCATACGAGCACAGTTCCCTGTATACGGGGCCAATTCTTTAGGACAGAGATGAGGAGAACTAAAGGGTTGTGAATGTTCAGAACTCTCTACCCCAGGAATGAGGGAATCTCCATCATTGAGTATATTAAAGGCTGGGAGATCGCTTCTCGGCCTTTTGGCTAAGGTGAGGGTGAGGTCAGGTTAATGCTTAGATCTGGTATGTCTCTCTTGTGGGGACCATGAATTGGATTCAATTTCAATTTGAATTGGTTTTTAGAGCAGGCAAGGAGCTGGATTACCCCTGTCCACACTCTGAGCTCTGGCTTTGTAACTCTGATAAAGTAATTTAAAAAAATTAAAGGTTTGAAGAAAGAGATTTTTGGGATGGAATTGTACCATTCCTTCGCAGAATGTGGCAGTGTACAGGGAGAGCGGTGTTGAAGTAACCAGCACCTACAGCGGCTTTCTCCGGCGTATTGTCAGAGCATAGCCCAAAAAACGTGAAGGTGTGAGTCCCGCGATGTTGAACCTGCTCCACCAGTAACTTTGTTTCTTAAAAGATCAGGGGCGGGATTCTCCGACCAAATGCTGGGTGGGAGAATCGCCGGGAGCCGGCATAAATCCCGCCCGCGCCGTCCTCCTAATTCTCCCGCCCCCCAAAATCCGGCCCGGCGTGAGTCGCGCCGCCCACCTCGGAGAATAGCCGGGTCCGGCGCGACTCAATGGACGCTGGGCTGCCCGAAATCTCCGGCCCGCGATGGGCTGAAGTCCCGCCTGTCTGTTGCCGGTCTTGCCGGCGTAAATTGGAGTAGGTCCCTTACCGGTGGGATCTGGTGGCACGGGCGGGCTCCAGGGTTCTTGGTTGGGCGCGGGGGATCTGGCCCCGGGAGGTGCCCCCACGGTGGCCTGGCCCGCGATCGGGGCCCACCGATCCGCAGGCGGGCCTGTGCCGGGGGGGCACTCTATCCTTCCGCACCAGAGGCTGTGGTCCTCCGCCATTCCCGATGCGGAAGCGAATCCCTCTGCGCATGTGCGGGGATGACAACAGCACACGCTGGCGCTCCCGCACATGCTCTGACTCGCGCCAGCCGGTGGTGGCACTTCTGCGTCGGTTGGCGTGGCGCCAAGCCCCTTTCCCGCCGGCCGGCAGAGCGCCAACCATTCCGCACCTTTGGGGCGCCCCGACGCCAGAGTGATTCACGCCACTCTGCCCCACCTGGACCCCCTGCCCCGGCGGATAGGGGTGAATCCCGCTCCAGGACTCCATTTTTAAAGGCCGCCACTGTGCACAAAAGTTAAATTGGAATACCCCCAAGTACTGCACAGCCTCTCCCCTCAGGAGCTCCTCCAATAGGTTCTTCCCACCAGGTGCACTCACGCCAACATGAATGGATTATCGGAGTGCGGGGTGATGGGCATAGAGATCTGACAATGACGTTCACATTTATTATAATGGTATTCCTGTTGTTGAACATTGGGATTTTCATTATCACTGATGGGGGGTGGGGTGATTGCAGTGAGGCTTCCTGCTGACACAAAATACGATTTGGTCCCCTCGAGAGTTTTTCTTCTTCTGATTCGAGTAGAACGGGAGCGGAAAATCCTGGACTGGTTTCCTCAGGGAATCGAGGGATGAAGAAGAGGGTGGGAAAGTGGAATTGAAGCAGAAGATCAGCCATGATTATATTGAACAGCTAAAAGGCTCAAGAGGCCACATGCTCTAATCCTGCTGCTATCTCTTATGCTCTTTCATTCTACATTGAAGGCGTTAAAAAATTGTTGTTTTTTTCTCTCGCATTTTTGTTTTAATTCTGGGAATAGTGTAATTTCTTTCTCTGTTTTAGGTAACCATACGATGTGGTACGATGGTTCTTATGTGCAATATTCAAACTGGCGCTCTGGAAGACCCAAATTTCACAAAACACAGTCCCGTTTGCAAGCAGTTGGCCTTGATATGGATGGTTTTTGGCATCAGTTTGACCAATATTTGCAACGGTTACAATTGATATCACAAAGCATTTTTGCTTGTAAGATTGAAATGGGTAAGAAACTGCCAACATATTTTGACCACAGCTAATTGTATTGATTACAAGTATTTCTAATATACATTATCAGATGTCAAAAGGCATTTTATTGAACGTTACTGTATGGCAACCTTAGAGGCCTAGATCTTTCGGGAGCACACATTGCTGACTGCAATTTATTTATTTATTAAATGCTTTTATTAAGGCGTTTTAAGTTATACAAGACAACGGCAATTGTTAACACACATTAAAAATAACTAATAGGCTTTAATCAGCTAGAACTGTACCCAGCAGCTTCGATGCAGAAAATGAAGGCTGCTGGGATGGCATTGGTTCTTATACCCCGCCTCTCAGGGCGGAGCTATGTACGTTAGCCAATGGTAGACTCCTAGGTCTAGCCAATGGTCATCCACCTCTCAGGTACTGCAATACCTGGTATTACCACATTCACTCCCTGTTAAAAAGAACCCAGCGGGGCGATGACCAGCGTTACTGTCGCCTTTTGCATGGTAGGACCAGGTATGGAGGTACCGTGATGTCGAGGGTAACAGAAAAAGTGTTTGTGGTGCAACAATCAGACGATCGGGGGGACTAGTCGTCCTTCTGGAGCGTCTGGGCTTCGGCGGTGATCCTGGTGGGGGCCCCGGCGGTTGCGGCTCCGGGAACGTGGTGTCTTCCTCCCAGGCAGCTTTGTCACCCCGAGGCGTCGCTGTTGGGGCGAAACGTTGGCATGGGAAGGGGCACCTGTAGGGGGCGTCGGTGCCTGTTCGGTGCTGGGTAGGGGCGGCGGCAGTACTGACCCTCCGGTCAGGTGCTGCGAGGAGGGTGAGGGTGGGGGCAATGGTGCGGGTGCGCGTGGGGCTCCGGCGGGCGCCAGGTCCCGAAGGGAGACCGTGTCTTGGCGGCCGTCGGGGAACGCTACGTAGGCATACTGGGGGTTGGCAAGCAGCAGGTGGACCCTCTCGACCAACGGGTCCGACTTGTGCGCCCTCACATGTTTCCGCAGCAGGACGGGTCCCGGTGTCGCTAGCCAGGTTGGGAGCGAAGTCCCGGAGGAGGACTTCCTGGGGAAAACAAGGAGACGTTCGTGGGGTGTCTGGTTTGTGGTAGTACAGAGCAGTGACCGGATGGAGTGAAGGGCCACTGGGAGGACTTCTTGCCATCGGGAGACTGGGAGATTCCTGGACCGAAGGGCCAGCAGGACGGTCTTCCAGACCATTCCGTTCTCCCTTTGTACCTGCCCATTTCCCCGGGGGTTGTAACTGGTCGTCCTGCTGGAGGCGATGCCTTTGCTGAGCAGGAATTGACGCAGTTCGTCGCTCATAAAGGAGGACCCCCTATCACTGTGAATGTATGCGGGGAACCCGAACAGTGTAAAGATACCCTGGAGGGCCTTGATGACGGTGGTTGCGATCATGTCCGGGCAGGGGATGGCGAATGGGAACCGGGAGTATTCGTCAATCACGTTCAGGAAATACGTGTTGCGGTCGGTGGAGGGGAGGGGGCCTTTGAAATCCATGCTGAGGTGTTCAAAGGGACGGGAAGCCTTTATCAGATGCGCTCCCTCTGGCCGGTAGAAGTGCGGTTTGCACTCCGCGCAGATTCGGCAGTCCCTGGTGACTGTCCTGACCTCCTCGATGGAGTAGGGCAGGTTGCGGGTCTTAATGAAATGAAAGAAACGAATGACCCCCGGGTGGCAGAGGTCCTCGTGAAGGGCTCGGAGGCGGTCCACTTGCGTGGTGGCACAAGTGCCGCGGGACAGGGCATCAGGAGGCTCGTTCAGCTTCCCGGGACGGTACAAGATCTCGTAATTGTAGGTGGAGAGTTCTATCCTCCACTGCAAGATCTTGTCGTTCTTAATCTTGCCCCGCTGCGCATTATCGAACATGAAGGCCATCGACCATTGGTCCGTGGGAGAGTGAATCTCCTGCCGGCCAGGTAATGCCTCCAGTGTCGCACAGCTTCTACTATGGCCTGGGCCTCCTTTTCGACCGAGGAGTGACGAATTTCGGAAGCATGGAGAGTGCGGGAGAAGAAAGCCACGGGCCTGCCCGCTTGGTTGAGGGTGGCCGCCAGAGCTACGTCGGACGCGTCGCTCTCGACCTGGAAGGGGAAGGACTCGTCGATGGCGCGCATCGTGGCTTTTGCGATGTCCGCTTTGATGCGGCAGAAGGCCTGGCGGGCCTCCGTCGACAGGGGGAAGGCTGTGGACTGGATCAGGGGTCGAGCCTTGTCGGCGTAATTAGGGACCCATTGTGCATAATAGCTAAAGAAGCCGAGGCAGCGCTTTAGGGCCTTGGGGCAGTGAGGGAGGGGGAACTCCATGAGGGGACGCATGCGTTCAGGGTTGGGGCCTATGACTCCACTTCTCACTACGTAGCCTAGGATGGCTAGACGGTCGGTGCTAAACACGCATTTATCCCTATTGTAGGTCAGATTAAGGATATTCGTGGTCTGGAGAACTTTTTGGAGGTTGGTGTCGTGGTCCTTGTGGTAGTATGTATTAGGGGTCCTGTGGGACTGTGAAGCCGTGATGCTATTGGTTGACAGATCCCGGGTCCTGGTTGGCTGTTGACCGCTAGCTCCGCCCTGAAGGCGGAGTATAAGAACCCGGGCTTCTCCCCGCCGCTCCAGTCTGTTGCTGAACTGCGGGGAACAAGTCACGCTTAATAAAGCCTCATTGACTTCATCACTATTCGCCTCTCTCGTAAGTCATTGTGCGCTACAATTTATTAAGCGTGCTTAAAGGACTATTAAGCTCAGGATCGCCCCGGAATGCCTGCGGATCAGCCCCCACGCAGTGAACTCAGCAGCAGTTTTTAAACACTGGCAAGCTTGTTTCGAAGGCTACCTCCGAACGGCCCCCGGCCAGATCACAGAAGACAAGAAACTGCAGGTCCTGCACTCAAGGGTAAGCCCGGAAATTTACCCTCTCATAGAAGACGCAGAGGATTTCCCGACGGCGCTCGCAGCACTAAAGAGCGTCTACGTTCGCCCAGTGAACCAGGTCTACGCACGCTACCAACTCGCAACGAGACGGCAAAGTCCCGGAGAATCGTTAGAGGAGTTCTACGCCGCGCTGCTAATTTTGGGACGGGGCTGCAGCTGCCCGCCGGTAAACGCGACTGAACACACGGACATATTAATTCGCGATGCGTTTGTGGCAGGGATGAACTCTCCCCAAATCCGCCAAAGACTTTTAGAAAAAGAGTCGCTAGGACTCTCAGAGGCACGGGCCATCGCAGCTTCCCTAGATGTGGCCTCGCAAAACGCCCGCGCCTACGGCCCCGACCGCGCGGCAGCCCCTTGGGCTCCGTGGACCCCCGTCGCGACAAACCCCCCCCCCCTCACAGGCTTGCGCGGTAAAGACGCCAGATCATCCCGGGGGGGGCCCGCTGCTATTTCTGCGGGCAGGTGAAACACCCCCGGCAGCGCTGCCCGACCCGCGCAGCGTTTTGCAAGAGCTGCGGCAAAAAGGGCCATTTTGCGGCTGTGTGCCGGTCCCGGGGGGTCGCCGCTGTCCCCGGAGAAGAAAGAGTCCAGCGCATCCCAAACGCTCCCCAACCCCCCCAGCGCCCCATGTGCGACACGCGGGCGCCGCCATTTTGGGTCCCGGCCACCAAGAGGGGAGGACGGGCGCCGCCATCTTGTGACCCCCCCAGCCATGTGCGATGCATGGGGGCGGCCATTTTGTCCACCCCCGACCACGTGCGATCCGTGGGGGAGGCCATTTTGTCCACCCCCGGCCGCGTGCGATTCATGGACGCCGCCATCTTGGATGACAACAAAGGACCCCAGCATCGACGGCTCCACGGGGTCCGAAGAAGGCGCTGAGACACTACGACCACATCTGGCCTCGGTGACGCTGGATCAAGCACGGCCCCGAACGCTCCAGACGACGACAACAACGGTGCTGATCAACAGAGACACGAGGCACCATGCCTGATCGACTCCGGGAGCACCGAAAGCTTCATTCAACCCGACACGGTAAGACGCTGTTTTTTGACCATCCGTCCCAGTACGCAAAAGATTTCCCTAGCTGCAGGATCCCACTCCGTAGAGATCAAAGGGTTCTGCATAGTGACCCTGACGGTGCAAGGGAGGGAGTTTAAAAACTACAGGCTCTACGTCCTTCCCCAACTCTGCGCGCCCACATTACTGGGATTAGATTTCCAGTGCAACCTGCAGAGCCTAACGTTTCAATTCGGCGGCCCAATACCCCCACTCACTATCTGCGGCCTCGCAACCCTCAAACTTGAACCGCCATCCTTGTTTGCAAACCTCACCCCGGATTACAAACCCGTCGCCACTAGGAGCAGACGGTACAGCACCCAGGACCGGATATTTATTCGGTCCGAAGTCCAGCGGTTGCTGAAGGAAGGCATAATCCAGGCCAGCAATAGTCCCTGGAGAGCACAGGTGGTAGTAGTAAAGACCAGGGAGAAGCAAAGGATGGTCATAGACTATAGCCAGACCATCAACAGGTACACACAGCTAGATGCGTACCCTCTCCCCCGCATATCCGACATGGTAAATCGGATTGCCCAATATAAGGTTTTCTCCACCGTGGACCTCAAGTCCGCCTGCCACCAGCTCCCCATCCGCCCAGGTGACCGCAAGTACACAGCCTTCGAGGCAGACGGGCGTCTATACCACTTCCTAAGGGTCCCATTTGGCGTCACAAACGGGGTTTCGGTCTTCCAACGGGAGATGGACTGAATGGTTGATCAACACGGGTTGCAGGCCACGTTCCCGTGTCTCGACAACGTAACCATCTGCGGCCATGATCAGCAGGACCACGACGCCAACCTCCAAAAATTCCTCCAGACCGCTAACGCCTTGAACCTCACATACAACGAGGAAAAGTGCGTGTTTAGCACAAACCGGCTGGCCATCCTGGGATACGTAGTACGCAATGGGATAATAGGCCCCGACCCCGAACGCATGCGCCCCCTCATGGAATTTCCCCTCCCCCACTGCTCCAAAGCCCTGAAACGCTGCCTGGGGTTCTTTTCATATTACGCCCAGTGGGTCCCCCAGTATGCAGACAAGGCCCGCCCACTAATACAGACTACTACCTTCCCCCTGTCGACAGAGGCTCGCCAGGCCTTCAGCCCCATCAAAGCGGACATCGCAAAGGCCACGATGCGCACCATCGACGAGTCCCTCCCCTTCCAGGTCGAGAGCGACGCCTCCGATGTAGCTCTAGCGGCCACCCTTAACCAAGCGGGCAGACCCGTGGCCTTCTTCTCCCGAACCCTCCACGCCTCAGAAATCCGCCACTCCTCAGTGGAAAAGGAAGCCCAAGCCATAGTGGAAGCTGTGCGACATTGGAGGCATTACCTGGCCGGCAGGAGATTCACTCTCCTCACGGACCAACGGTCGGTAGCTTTCATGTTCAATAATGCACAGCGGGGCAAAATTAAAAATGACAAAATCTTAAGGTGGAGGATCGAGCTCTCCACCTTCAACTACGAGATCTTGTACCGTCCCGGAAAGCTGAACGAGCCGTCCGATGCCCTATCCCGCGGCACATGTGCCAACGCACAAATAGACCGTCTCCAAGCCCTCCACGAGGACCTCTGCCACCCGGGGGTCACTCGGTTCTACCATTTTATAAAGTCCCGCAACCTCCCCTACTCTGTGGAGGAGGTCCGTACAGTCACCAGGAACTGCCACATCTGCGCAGAGTGCAAACCGCACTTTTTCAGGCCGGATAGAGCACACCTGATCAAGGCTTCCCGCCCCTTTGAACGCCTCAGTCTGGATTTCAAAGGGCCCCTCCCCTCCACCGACCGCAACACATGCTTCCTGAACGTGGTGGACGAGTACTCCCGTTTCCCTTTCGCCATCCCCTGCCCCGACATGACAGCGGCCACAGTCATTAAAGCCCTTAGCACCATATTCACACTGTTCGGTTGCCCCGCACACGTCCATAGCGACAGGGGGTCCTCCTTCATGAGTGACGAGCTGCGCCAGTTCCTGCTCAGCAAGGGTATAGCCTCGAGCAGGACGACCAGCTACAACCCCCGGGGGAACGGGCAAGTAGAGAGGGAGAACGGCACGGTCTGGAAGACCGTCCTACTGGCCCTACGGTCCAGGGATCTCCCAGTTTCACGGTGGCAGGAGGTCCTCCCGGACGCTCTCCACTCCATCCGGTCGCTGCTGTGTACCACCACTAACCAAACGCCTCATGAGCGCCTCCTTGTCTTCCCCAGGAAGTCCTCCTCCGGAACGTCGCTGCTGACCTGGCTGGCGGCCCCAGGACCCATCTTGCTCCGGAAACATGTGCGGGCGCACAAGTCGGACCCGTTGGTCGAGAGGGTTCACCTCCTCCACGCGAACCCGCAGTACGCCTACGTGGCGTATCCCGACGGCCGACAGGACACGGTCTCCCTGCAAGACCTTACGCCCGCTGGCAGCACGTACACCCCCCCGACACCGATCACCCCCTCCATGCCACCGGCGCACCCCGCGTCCGCCCCCTTCCCGGGAGGATCGGCCCTCTTCCCGTGTCCGACCAGGAGTGAAACAGAAACAGACACCGAAAAGCTCCCGGATACGACAATGCTGGAACAAGCACCTGCACCGCCACCGGGGCTGAGGCGATCGACAAGGAAGACCAGACCGCCCGCTCGACTCGTGGCATCGGTGTAACACAAGAATGTTGTTGGACTGTAACGAAAATGTTCTTTTCCTCTTACGAATATTGTAAATAGTTCACAAACCCTGTACATAGCCCAGTGTAGGGCTAAGATTGTAATGACATGCCAGGACCAGCCTTGTAAACCCCTACCACCATGTGAACCACCACCCCGCCGGGTTCATTTTTAACAAGGGGTGAATGTGGTAGTATGTATTAGGGGTCATGTGGGACTGTGAAGCCGTGATGCTATTGGCTGACAGATCCCGGGTCCTGGTTGGCTGTTGACCCCTAGCTCTGCCCTGAAGGCGGAGTATAAGAACCCGGGCTTCTCCCCGCCGCTCCAGTCTGTTGCTGAACTGCGGGGAACAAGTCACGCTTAATAAAGCCTCATCGACTTCATCTCTATTCGTCTCTCTCGTAAGTCATTGTGCGCTACAGTCCTGCTGGTCATGGCCACAAATGGTGACGTTATCAAGATATAGGAACGTTGTGTGTAAGCCGTACCGGTCAACCATTCGGTCCATCTCACATTGGAAGACCGAGACCCCGTTCGTGACACCGAAGGAAACCCTTAAAAAGTGATAGAGCCGCCCATCCGCTTCGAAGGCAGTGTACTGGCGGTCTCCATTACGGCGGGGTAGCTGCTGGTAGGCAGACTTGAGATCCACCGTGGAGAAAACCTTGCATTGCGCAAGGGGGAGATCTGGTCGGGCAGCGTGTAGTCGGCTGTGCTAGGGGCTTGAGGACCATCCAAGATGGCGTCAGCCGCGGGTCGCAAATGGAGTCCGGGGATGCCGAAGATGGCAGCGGCGAGGGACAAAATGGTGGCACCCACCCATCCAGCGTGGTGGCCGGGGGGGGGCAAAATGGCCACGCCCGTGGGTCGCACACTGCCTGGGGATAGAAGGGCGGCGGTGGGCCTTGGACGGCCGGGACCTGAAAGAAAGTCTGCCGATAGTCGCTGGAGACCGCGGCCATGGCGCGGGCCTGGCAGACAGCGACATAGTGGCCTTTCTTGCCGCACCATTTGCAGGTGGCGGTGCGGGCCGGGCAGCGCGCATGGGGATGATTCGCCTGACCGCAGAAGAAGCAGCGATAGCTGGCAGTGAAAACGGGCCGTCTTGCCGCACAGGCCTGCGGGGTTAGCGGGAAAGTCTGGGGGGCTGCCACGACGGGGTGCCATGCAGCCCAGGGGGGTGCCGTGCGTCTGGGAGCAAAAGCCAGTGCGTTTTTGTACGCAACGTCCATGGACCCTGCCAGGGCCCGTGTCTCAGTGAGGCCCAGTGTGTCCATTTCAAGGAGCCTTCGGCGGATGTCGGGGGAAGTCATACCTGCCACAAAAGCATCCCGAATTAAAAGTTCCGTGCGCTCGTTCCCCGTAACTGCTGGGCAGCCACAGTTTCGGCCCAGCACTAGTAGTGCCCGATAGAAGTCTTCCAGTGTTTCTTCTGGGCTCTGCCTTCTAGTTGCCAGCAGGTGATGGGCGTAGACCTGGTTCAGAGGACGGATGTAATTTCCTTCTAGCAGCTCCATAGCTGCAGCATAGTTCGCCGCCTCTTTGATCAGAGGGTAGATTGCAGGACTGACCTGCGAGTGTAGAAGGTGCATTTTCTGCCTTTCCGTGGGGGTGTCGGCGGCCGTGTCAAGGTAGCCCTTAAAACACGCCAGCCAATGCTTGAAAATAGCAGCGGAGTTGTCTGCGTGGGGGCTGAGCTAAAGGCACTCCGGCTTGATGCGGAGATCCATCCTTTCAGAAGTAATAGCTGATTAAATTGATGCACAATTAGTTACTCTCGAGACAAGGTGAGTCATAACTAATAGGCTTTAATCAGCTAGAACTGTACCCAGCAGCTTCGATACAGAAAGTGAAGGCTGCTGGGACGGCATTGGTTCTTATACCCCGCCTCTCTGGGCGGAGCTATGTACGTTAGCCAATGGTAGACTCCTAGGTCTAGCCAATGATCATCCACCTCTCAGGTACTGCAATACCTGGTATTACGACACATCCGTTGTCTTTTGCTACTTACATCAGTTATGGCTTCTTGTTTTGCGTTCTCCAGTGGGCGCTTATTCCCAGCCGGGTTCCCCATTTCCGTCCCCCCACCCCCTCTCTTCTCAACCACCCCCCCCCCCCACTTCCTTTCGAGTCGCCTGGCGTGCCCTCTTTCCTCTTCAGTTCCTATATTTTGTTCCTGTATGATTGGCATGACTCCGTGTATTTTGTTATTTGCTGATCTTGGTTGGGCTCTATGCTTCTTTGTTCCGCCGCGACCCCTCCTCCCCACTTCCCCTTTCATTGGCATTTGTTATTGTGCTGTGGCTTTTAGCTGCCTCTGGTTTACTGGCTGTTGGCTGCAAACAGATTTTGGAACAACTGAGTGAATGGCTCCCATGTTTTGTGGAAGTCTTCCTCCGACCTGGATAAATTCCGGAAGGGAGAATGACCATTGATCGGGATGAGGGGACTGAGCATTCCTGAGGTGATGATGGAGGTCAGCATTGTTGAAGCAATGTGTGTGTTTCAGAAGCTAACATGTCCATTTATAATCTGTGCGAGTCAATGAACTGAAGATGGACCTTAACGGCCATATCTTTAGATCATGACACAAAAAAAAGGGGCATGGCCTCGCTGGAATTACCCTTTGCCACTTGGCCTTCTGACACTGTTCGTCACTAGATTGAAACTGGAGCCGGGACCAGAAGATGCAAAGACCCCAGTGTAAAAAATTGTAAATAGGCAGTTAAATCGCAGTCAGTAATCGACCTCCGGTGATGGGGATGTACTGAGAAGTCGTACATCAGGTGGCTCTCCTCATATGAACCCGAAAATAGGCTCATTCAACCGAAATAGCCTGCTTTTACGAAGGAAAATTTTCAAATGGTTCAGTAAAACACGAGCCCTGACAACGACACCTTTCCCACCACAAAGAAATCGATGCAGGAGTATACCCAATCAACATGCAGGAAGAAGTATTCCCTCTCTGCCTAAACCTCCACGGCTCCAGCCCCCCCACCTAATCCATAAATACCCCCAACTCCCTCACCATCTCATTGACTTGGGACTTGATCTATTCACCCTAGGATCCAATACACAATTAAAATCGCCCCCATAATCAACAAATTAGATATAGCTCTGAGGGGCAAAAGAGATCAAGTGATTTGGGGGGAGGCGGGATCAGGGTATTGAACTTGACGATCAGCCATGATCATAATAAATGGAGGAGTAGGCCGGAAGGGCCGAATGGCCGCCTCCTGCTTCTATTTTCTATGTCAACTGATGGGAATCCATGTCCGGGATGGACACTTCTTAAAGTCCGCGTTGTCCCAGTTGGGCGCGTATACAATCACTAGAACCACCAATGCCCACATTAAAACCCCACTCACCATCACAAACCTACCCCCAGGTCTCGCACCTCCCTAGCTCTAGATGTGAACTAGCCAGGGATTTGTATTGCTGTTGCAAAATCATCCCTCCCTGCACCCCACCCCCCCCCCATATTTGTTTTTCACGGGTCAGCAGCTGTCTGAGACAGTCCCGCAATGGCTGTCCCCCTGAGGGAGAACATTAGAAATGCCAGCCTGCACCCTCCCTTTTCTTGGCACCACCCCTCCCATCCCCGGCAGCGCTCAGCGTTTCAGAGTGCGCTTCACGCTGGGTGGCCGTTAATTGACCAGCCTTCGTGAAATTGCGCTGCAGGCCGACCGTGGCCGTGAACGCATAGCACGTCTGCTTCAAGGCGCCCGCCTCACAGACAAAAGATTCAGGTCTATAATAGGCTAGGCCTCGCTGGGATGTAATATCTTTAGTCTCCTACAAATACTAAAGAGAATATTTGGAATTTGGTGTTTGTTGATATGGATGTTTTGTTACTTTTTTTTAATAAATATTTTTTTAATTAAAGTTTTGCAAAGTTTTTCATAATAAATAGTAATAATCCTAACACAGCAAAACAGAGTGAACATTAACACAGTGCAAAAAGAGAATATACAATAGCAATTGACTACATGTGACCCCACGCGCCTCAGTCTTCCCACACCCTCCCAACGGAGCACTCCCCCCGCCCCCACTCCCCTACGGGTCGCTGCTGCTGCTGACGTTTTAATTTTCCCTGAGAAGCCATCGGACAGTATTATGCCCCCGCTCAACAGCAGCAGCTCTGTACACTTGACAAAATTATTTACATACTGTTCGTGGTGTTGTCGTCCCTTGCTTCTCCCAGACGGAGTTCGCTGCCGTTGTCGTCTCGTTCCGCTTCTGCGCATTTCCGCCTCTGCGGCCCTCCCGTCTTCCCCGTTTTCTCTGTATGTTTTGTTACTTGAGGTGTTAATGTCACCACTACAAGCCTGACTGCTGATTTGCATCCAGGGTCACAAGCAGTGATTGCTGGTGTTGCTGCAAAGGGGGTGCACTGTCAGCCCAGCCATCTGCTGTACCTTTTCAGAGGCTTTGAAGGAGTATATGTGCTTGATGTCCTACCAGTACAGTTTTCATAGCAGGTTCCTGAGATATAGGAGCTGAAATTTCCTTATCCTCTCGTAACTGAGGCAATCAGGGAGACCCTCCACTCAAATTTAATTTGTACGTAAATCACATTTAAAAGCCTAAAAGTAAATACCTTTGTTCCTGAACGTACTCTCGAGATATTTTGATACGCAGAATTATCCAACAAATATTATCGTTGCCAAGGTCAGAACTGTCAACATTTTCAAAATCTTGAGTCTTTTTCAATTGTAAACTAAAATAATAAGTGTAGAAAATCAGAAGGTGCCTGTCCCTTGGGCCAAAGGGAACAGTCTGGTTCTAATATAATCTTCTCTCCTCTTTTGTACCCTCTTTTCCTTATCAAACTTTTGATTTGTTTTCTTCTGAGCATTCAAAAAACAAAAAAAGAAAATTGAGCCCAGCAATGCCTACTCCATATGCTAAGCAACATTATTATGCCTAATAATCTCTAACAATGCTCCTGCGTTTGTGAGGGGTTGGTGGAGGAAGGGTTAAAAAAATGTGAACGGTTTTAGAACAACTTAGGAGCGGCACAGCAGCACAGTGGTTAGCACTGTTCCTTCACAGCGGCTGGGACCCATGTTGGGTCACTGTCTGTGTGGAGTTTGCACTGTTATGGGCCAGGGTTGAGACATTCCCAAAGTGTATCATGGAGTTCACCTGACCCACAACTTTTAATAGATTGTGGTATGGGGAGCACATGGCCCACTCTACAGGTGTGGTACTTCAGAAAGGGAAAAGTTATTTTTTAAAGCAAAACAATGTTTATTCTATGAACTCAAGTTAACATTTTTAAAACAAACAGTGAATATCTTAGCAACCATTTATTCAAAGATAACCCCCAAAGAATACAACACTAAGTAACCTGTATGCTGTCCTTTTACACCCAAAAGACGTAACAAACCTTTAAACAGAAGCACATCAGAGTTTACAGTCACTACTGAAAACATTTGTAATCCTTCTGAATTCACCAAATGATCAAGAGATAGTCCTTCATGACAGAGAGCTCAACAGTACAGCTGCTATGGCTGCCTTCAGCTGCAACACACTGAAAAACGAAACCAAAGACAGTCACACCCAAGCTTTTCTCAAAGTGAAACTAAAAAGCAGAGCCAGAGCTCAGCTCCATCCACATTCTGACATCACTGCAGTAACATGAGCAGCTAACCATTTCTTAAAGCGACATTCTCATGACAGCGCTTTCTCCCCGTGTCTGCATGGGTTTCCTCCGGGTGCTCCGGTTTCCTCCCACAGTCCAAAGATGTGCAGTTTAGGTGGGTTGGTCATGCTAAATTGCCCTTAGTGTCCAAAATGGTTAGGTGGGTTACGGGTATGAGGTGGAGGTTTGGGCTTAAGTGGGATGCTCTGTCCAAGGGCTGATGCAGACTTAATGGGTCGAATGGCCTCCTTCTGCACTGTAAATTCTATAAAATCTATGAACTTGGGACAACTCCTATCCAACTGCATTAGGAATTAAGCAACCTCCAAGAGTCTATGGTCACCTATGGTTTACCTCATCCAAGCCTGCATAAACACTTTTTATTGCTCCTCACTCAGGAATTTATAAATTTCCTTATGAATAGGCGGTACTGTGTCACAGTGGTTAGCATGCTGCCTCACAGCGCCAGAGACCCGGGTTTAATTCCGACCTTGGGTCACTGTCTGTGTGGAGTTTTTACGTTCTCCCCGTGTCTGTGTGGGTTTCCTCCAGGTACTCCGGTTTCCTCCCACAGTCCAAAGATGTACAGGTTAGGTGGATTGGCCATAATAAAATTGCCCTTTAGTGTCCAGGGATGTGCGGGTTAGGTTATGGGGTCAGGGCTGGGTGGATGGGTGAGTGGACATGGGTAGAGTGCTCTTTCGAAGGGTCAGTACAGGCTCGATGGGCCGAATGGCCTCCTGCATTGTAGGGATTCTATGATTCTAATGTGCCCATCTCACTATGTCCTTGGGTGGCTTTTTGTTTTAGAACTTCCAACAATATGGAAGGAAAAAAGAATCCTGACACCTAACTTGATTTTTGCCTGTATTTTATAACATTGCCTCAGTGTCTGAACACAGTAAGTTTCAACAGTTTAAACATCTCTAGGTCTCTTTAAAATGTTCCAGTTTGTAAATCAGTCATGTTTTTTGTCAAGGTGTAAAATGCTATGAATGGTGAATAAAGACTTGTGGTTTAATTTTAACATCTTTTGTATGTTTAGACCCGAACCCAGGTCACTTTGAGCCTCCGCCTACAAAGACAGAATATGGAAACCACAATTACATGTTAATTCAGAACAAGGTGACTTGGTATACGGCACTACAACAATGTCAAATGTCTGGATATCAACTCGTCAGTGTCTATAATGAATCTCAGCATTTGTTCCTGAAGAGCTTGGTGAAGTCAGATGGTTTTCCTCTTTGGATTGGCTTGTTCAGTCAAGATGTAAGTTTTCTAAAAGGGCACATTCCTCATCATTGTGACAATATCATATTGATAGCATTCTATAAAATTCTGTCTGGCCTATAGAGAGGTTTTTAGTAGCTTTTATTTCTGTTATTGTAAGTCTTTGCTTGTATGATAACTCAGCAATAGGTCATGTCTGAATTTTGAATTGGAAGTAGGAACAGGAGTAGGCCATTCAGCCCGTTCTGCTTGCTCCGCCATTTAATGCGATCATGGTTGATCAGTCACTTTGATGCTATTTAAACCCACGATCCCCATGACACTTTACGTTATTGTTAATCAGAAATCTATCAATCTCTGCTTTAAACATACACAATGACAGGGCTTCCTCAGCCCACTGGGTTAGAGAATTCCAAAGGTTCACAATCCTCTGTGTAAAAGAGATTTCTCCTCAACTCAGTCCTAAGTGGCATTCCCCTTATTTTGAAATTGTGCCCCCTGGTTCTAGACTCCTCAACCAAGAGAAACATCTTACCTGTAGAAAGTATATGAGAGCAGTCCGGGGTAAATCACAGACTGATCTATTGTTTCTCCACACTGTGGAAAGTCCCCAAAGTATCTGGTGGTTTGACATCCCCCTTGGAGAAAGTCAAGTAGATCTTCACTTTGTGCGATAGTGCGGAACGGGCAATAGTAAGTCACCAATCTGTTTTACACCGAACATACAGCACAGAGACTGTGCAGCACTGTGTTCAGGAAACATTGGGCTGGATTCTTCCGCCCCGGCGAGACGCGAACAACGGAGAAGCCCATTGACCTCAGGTGGGATTCTCCAGTCGCCGGGCCGATGTGGCCGGAGAATCCCGCCCATTGCTTCATAAACTGGGAACTAAAGTCAGGAATTAGGTGATGCGACCATCAATTCACTGAGAGACACGTTGAGAAGTAAACCGTGGTTTTAATCAGCTTACAACTGAGCCTGCCTGTGACCGGTACAACAATGAATGCGGCTCTGCAGGTCAACTGCCTTTATACTTCCTGTAAGGGGTGGAGCCATGGGCGAGCCTGTACATGCCCCGACATATCCCCCTGTGGGTGAAGCCGTACAATGGCCCGTAGGTGGAGCCCACAGGGTTAAACACATAACGTAACACGATACAGCAGTAACATGATATCACAGTGCACTGGTGAATTAACAGTAGTTCCATTTACCACATTCACCCCCTGTTTAAAAAATGAAGTCCGGCGAGGGTGACGGGTTTACAGATTCAGTCGGTCTGGTGCCCGGATCGTACGTTGCGACCGCCGAAGCACTGGTGTTGCAACTGTTTAGGGTGGCTGTGGAGCTGGGCCCGGAGCAGGCACAGGCGTGGACTCCTGGAGCAGCTCTTCCGGAGCTTCATTCCTGTGGACCGGTGCGGCGGGTGGGAGGGAGCGCGAGAACCATATCGGGGTAGGGGCGCTGAACATGGGAGGTTGGATAGGGGTGGGGGCGCTGAACATGGGAGGTTGGACGGGACACAGTGTGAGGGATGCAGTAGTGGTCGTGGTGTCGGAGCCTGCGGGCGCCAGGTCCCGGAGGGAGACGGTATCCTGCCGGCCATCGGGGTGTCTGATATACGCATAGTGTTGGTTGGAGTGCAGGAGCTGGACCCTCTCTACCAGGGGGTCGGTCTTATGGCTCCGAACATGTTTTCGGAGGAGGACTGGACCTGATGTCATCAGCCAGGGCGGAACGTAGGCCCCTGTGGTAGCTCCCCCAGGGAAAACGAACAAGCGGTCATGAGGGGTCTGGTTTGTGGCCGTGCAAAGGAGGGACCTAATAGAGTGGAGCGCATTGGGGAGGACCTCATGCCAGTGAGAAACCGGGAGATTCCTGGACCGTGGGGTCAGTAGGACGGTCTTCCAGACCGTCGCGTTCTCCCTCTCCACCTGCCCGTTTCCCCTGGGGTTATAGCTGGTAGTCCTGCTCGAGGCGATGCCCTTACTGAGCAGGTACTGATGCAGTTCGTCGCTCATGAGCGACGAGCCCCTGTCGCTGTGGACATAGCTGGGGAAACTGTGTTGCTAACTTTGCCTTGGTTCAATTGCTCTGTTTTATTACCTTTTATTATGAAGTGATTGGACTTTGTCCCAATCGCTTGGTTCGATTTTCTCCAATACTGGAGCCGTTCCCTGATCGATGGGTGCTCGTTCACCTCCTTTGTGTTGGCTCCTGCTGGCGCCGAGGAGTCTGGCTTTGCTTTGTGTGTCCAAAATGTTACTTATTGTTCCCGGGGATTGCTCATCAGTATGCAGATGGCTGTTACTTTGTTATGCTGATGGCCGCTGGCTCCACACGCAAAGGTAATAAAACAGAGCAATTGAATCGAGTCGCCAAGTATCTTTATGATACCGCCACGAGGTTCAGGTCCGAGTAATGATCAATACACCGATTAGTAAGATTTAAATCAAAGCACATTTATTATACACAGTAATCGCTACTCATGCACAAATTCTACGTCTAAGCTACTTCTACAACTAACAGGCCTATACGTAACTTCAGACTGGCCCACCAGGTCAGGGGAACAAATGGCCTTTCGTTCGGGTTCTGAGCCTGCGGGATTTGAAGTTGGTACAGATTGGTAGCTAGGAGCGCCTATCTCGTAGCGAGCGTTGAATTAAGACTTACTTCTGTCGGTCGGCACTGCACCGGTCACGGTCAATGTTGCTTCGTGTTGCTGGGTGACCCGGGCAGGAAGAAGAGAGTGAAGAGGAGCTGCTGAACAGTGAAGAGAGCGATTTGAACTTGGGGCTTAACTCTTACAGTCCCCAGGGCCTTCCCGCCTTTCGGGGCGGACCCTGTACCTGGTCCAAAGTGATTGGACTTTGTCCCAATCGCTTGGTTCGATTTTCTCCAATGCTGGAGCGGTTCCCTGATCGATGGGCAGTCTTGAGGTGCTCATTCACCTCCTTTGTGTTGGCTCCTGCTGGCGCCGAGGAGTCTGGCTTTGCTTTGTGTGTCCAAAATGTTACTTATTGTTCTCGGGGATTGCTCATCAGTATGCAGATGGCTGTTACTTTGTTATGCTGATGGCCGCTGGTATCGATGTTGTCTGGCCTTTTCAGAGGTAAATACACAGCAAACCTGCAGCTGCTGGTTTGTGTCTTGTTGGCTGACTTTCCTATCAGCCTTTGCCGTTCGCTATTTTGAGTCGGGAGTTGGCCAATTTAGGTGGCTACAACCGAACAGGGTGAAGACACTATGCAGGGCTTTGATGACTGTGGGAGTGATCATATCGGGGCAGGGGATGGCAAACGGGAAACGGGAGAACTCGTCTATGATGTTCAGAAAGTACGTGTTGCGATTTTTGGAGGGGAGGGGCCCTTTGAAATCGATACTTAGGCGTTCAAAGGGCCGGGAAGCCTTTACCAGGTGGGCCTTATGTGGCCGATAGAAGTGCGGTTTACACTCCGCCCAGATTTGGCAGTCTCAGGTTACAGCTTTGACCTCCTCGATGGAGTAGGGCAGGTTGCGGGCCTTGATGTAGTGGGCGAGCCGGGTGACCCCCGAGTGGCAGAGGTCATCGTGGATAGCACGTAATCGGTCGTCTTGCGCGCTGGCGCACGTGCTGTGGGACAGGGCATCTGGGGGCTCGTTGAGCTTCCCAGGACGATATACTATATCATAGTTATAGGTGGAGAGTTCGATCCTCCACCTCAAGATCTTGTCATTCTTGATCTTGCCCCGCTGCGTATTGTCAAACATAAAGGCAACCGATCGTTGGTCGGTGATGAGGGTAAACCTCCTACCCGCGAGGTAGTACCTCCAGTGCCGTATGGCTTCCATGATGGCTTGGGCTTCTTTTTCGACTGAGGAGTGTCGAATTTCGGAGGTGGTGAGGGTGCGGGAAAAGAACGCTACCGGTCTGCCTGCTTGGTTAAGGGTGGCGGCGAGAGCGACCTCTGAGGCATCGTTCTCCACCTGGATGGAGGCGGACTCGTCCACCGCGCGCATTGCAGCTTTGGCGATGTCCGCCTTGATGCAGTTGAAGGCCAGGTGAGCCTCTTCTGTCAGTGGAAAAATGGTAGCCTTAAATAATGGGCGGGCTTTGTCCGCAAACTGGGGGACCCACTGGGCGTAATAGGAGAAAAATCCAAGGCACCTCTTCAGTGCCTTGGGACAGTGAGGGAGAGGGAATTGGAGGAGGGGGCGCATACGGTCAGGGTCGGGCCCTAGGACCCCGTTTTCCACGACGTAGCCGAGGATGGCTGGCCTGGTTGTGCGGAAAACGCATTTCTCCTTGTTGTAGGTGAGGATGAGTTTTTGGGCGGTTTGGAGAAATCGGTGGAGGTTGGCGTCGTGGTCCTGCTGATCATGGCCGCAGATGGTTACATTGTCCAAGTACGGAAACGTGGCCCGCAGCCCGTACTGGTCCGCCATTCGGTCCATTGCTCGTTGGAACACCGAAACCCCGTTTGTGATGCCAAAGGGGACCCGGAGGAAATGGAAAACGCGGCCATCTGCCTCAAATGCCATGTAGTGGCGGTCCTCCGGGTGGATTGGGAGCTGGTGATATGCAGACTTCAGATCTACCGTGGAGATCTGATTTACCATGTCTGCAATCCGGGGAAGGGGGTACACATTGAGTTGCGTAAAGCGGTTAATGGTCTGGCTGTAATCAACCACCATCCGGAACTTTTCCCCGGTCTTGACGACCACCACCTAAGCTCTCCAGGGGCTATTGCTGGCCTTTATGACCCCTTCCCGCAAGAGACGCTGTACCTCGGACCTAATGAACGTCCTGTCCTGCATGCTATACCGCCTGCTTCTGGTGGCTAATGGCTTACAATCGGCGGTGAGGTTCGCAAAGAGGGAGGGAGGGTCGATTTTTAGGGTTGCGAGGCTGCATATGGTGAGCGGGGGCAGGGGCCCCCCGAATTTAAGAGTTAGGCTCCTGAGATTGCACTGAAAATTGAGTCCTAAGAGGAGAGGAGCGCAGAGGTCTGGGAACACATATGGTTTAAAATTAGCGTACTCAGTGCCCTGGATTGCTAGGGCTGCAGTAGTGCACCCTTGGATTTACACCGAGTGCGACCCAGAGGCAAGGGAGATAGTTTGTCGCTTCGGGAATATTGGGAGCGAACTACGTCTTACCATGTCCAGGTGAATGAAGCTCTCTGTGCTCCCGGAGTCGAAAAGGCAAGGGGCGCGATTCTCCGCACCCGCGCCGGGTGGGAGAATCACCTGGCACGCCATTTTTCCCCGTGACGCCGGTCCGATGCCCTCCCGCGATTCACCCAAGAGGCGAGAACGGCCCTGTCGATTTCCGCCCGGCGCAGCCCGGATAATCGCCCAAGACACCCAAAATGGCGATTCTCCGCCACCCCCGCTATTCTCAGGGCCGGATGGGCCGAAGTCCCGGCGGCGTGACCCCAGTTCACGCCGTCGCCGTTCACACCTGCTATTTAAAGTCGTCAGCCAGTCGTGCTGGTTGACCTTGAGCAGTGAGGAGGTGAGCGGACTGTTCCGGAGCTCCTGGAGACCGGGTCGGCTTCCCCGAGAAGGCTGCGGCCAAAGGGGGGGTTTGGGAGAGTGTGCAGGTGGGAGGGGGGGGGAGAGGGAGAGTGTGCAGGTGGGAGGGGGGGGGAGAGGGAGAGTGTGCAGGTGGGAGGGGGGGGAGAGGGAGTGTGCAGGTGGGAGGGGGGGATGAGGGAGAGTGTGCAGGTGGGAGGGGATGGGGTGAGGGAGAGTGTGCAGGTGGGAGGGGGGTGAGGGAGCGGCATGCAGGTGGGAGGGGGCATGAGGGAGAGTGTGCAGGTGGGAGGGGGGGTGAGGGAGAGTGTGCAGGTGGGAGGGGGGTGAGGGAGAGTGTGCAGGTGGGAGGGGGGCATGAGGGAGAGTGTGCAGGTGGGAGGGGGGGGTGAGGGAGAGTGTGCAGGTGGGAGGGGGGTGAGGGAGAGTATGCAGGTGGGAGGGGGGATGAGGGAGAGTGTGCAGGTGGGAGGGGGGAGAGGGAGAGTGTGCAGGTGGGAGGGGGCATGAGGGAGAGTGTGCAGGTGGGAGGGGGGAGAGGG
The DNA here is from genome assembly GCF_047496885.1 of Scyliorhinus torazame. Lineage (NCBI taxonomy): Eukaryota > Metazoa > Chordata > Chondrichthyes > Carcharhiniformes > Scyliorhinidae > Scyliorhinus > Scyliorhinus torazame. Next base: position 98,397,780 of record NC_092708.1, read on the forward strand.
AGAGTGTGCAGGTGGGAGGGGGGAGAGGGAGAGTGTGCAGGTGGGAGGGGTTGATGAGGGAGAGTGTGCAGGTGGGAGGGGGGTGATGGAGAGTGTGCAGGTGGGAGGGGGGTGAGGGAGAGTGTGCAGGTGGGAGGGGGAGAGGGAGAGTGTGCAGGTGGGAGGGGGGTGAGGGAGAGTGTGCAGGTGGGAGGGGGGTGAGGGAGAGTGTGCAGGTGGGAGGGGGGATGAGGGAGAGTGTGCAGGTGGGAGGGGGGTGAGGGAGAGTGTGCAGGTGGGAGGGGGGTGAGGGAGAGTGTGCAGGTGGGAGGGGGGCATGAGGGAGAGTGTGCAGGTGGGAGGGGGGGTGAGGGAGAGTGTGCAGGTGGGAGGGGGGTGAGGGAGAGTGTGCAGGTGGGAGGGGGGGATGAGGGAGAGTGTGCAGGTGGGAGGGGGGAGAGGGAGAGTGTGCAGGTGGGAGGGGGCATGAGGGAGAGTGTGCAGGTGGGAGGGGGGAGAGGGAGAGTGTGCAGGTGGAAGGGGTTGATGAGGGAGAGTGTGCAGGTGGGAGGGGGGTGATGGAGAGTGTGCAGGTGGGAGGGGGGTGAGGGAGAGGGTGCAGGTGGGAGGGGGGAGAGGGAGAGGGTGCAGGTGGGAGGGGGGTGAGGGAGAGTGTGCAGGTGGGAGGGGGGTGAGGGAGAGTGTGCAGGTGGGAGGGGGGATGAGGGAGAGTGTGCAGGTGGGAGGGGGGTGAGGGAGAGTGTGCAGGTGGGAGGGGGGTGAGGGAGAGTGTGCAGGTGGGAGGGGGGTGAGGGAGAGTGTGCAGGTGGGAGGGGGGTGAGGGAGAGTGTGCAGGTGGGAGGGGGGATGAGGGAGAGTGTGCAGGTGGGAGGGGGTGAGGGAGAGTGTGCAGGTGGGAGGGGGGAGAGGGAGAGTGTGCAGGTGGGAGGGGTTGATGAGGGAGAGTGTGCAGGTGGGAGGGGGGATGAGGGAGAGTGTGCAGTTGGGAGAGGGAGAGAGGGAGAGTGTGCAGGTGGGAGGGGGGTGAGGGAGAGTGTGCAGGTGGGAGGGGGGAGAGGGAGAGTGTGCAGGTGGGAGGGGTTGATGAGGGAGAGTGTGCAGGTGGGAGGGGGGATGAGGGAGAGTGTGCAGTTGGGAGAGGGAGAGAGGGAGAGTGTGCAGGTGGGAGGGGGGATGAGGGAGAGTGTGCAGGTGGGAGGGGGTGAGGGAGAGTGTGCAGGTGGGAGGGGGGAGAGGGAGAGTGTGCAGGTGGGAGGGGTTGATGAGGGAGAGTGTGCAGGTGGGAGGGGGGATGAGGGAGAGTGTGCAGTTGGGAGAGGGAGAGAGGGAGAGTGTGCAGGTGGGAGGGGGGTGAGGGAGAGTGTGCAGGTGGGAGGGGGGAGGGGGAGAGTGTGCAGGTGGGAGGGGTTGATGAGGGAGAGTGTGCAGGTGGGAGGGGGGTGATGGAGAGTGTGCAGGTGGGAGGGGGGTGAGGGAGAGTGTGCAGGTGGGAGGGGGGAGAGGGAGAGTGTGCAGGTGGGAGGGGTTGATGAGGGAGAGTGTGCAGGTGGGAGGGGGGATGAGGGAGAGTGTGCAGTTGGGAGAGGGAGAGAGGGAGAGTGTGCAGGTGGGAGGGGGGTGAGGGAGAGTGTGCAGGTGGGAGGGGGAGAGAGGGAGAGTGTGCAGGTGGAAGGGGGGGATGAGGGAGAGTGTGCAGGTGGGAGGGGGAGGTGAGGGAGAGTGTGCAGGTGGGAGGGGGAATGAGGGAGAGTGTGCAGGTGGGAGGGGGGAGAGAGGGAGAGTGTGCAGGTGGGAGGGGGGATGAGGGAGACTATGCAGGTGGGGGGGGGAGAGGGAGAGTGTGCAGGTGGGAGGGGGCATGAGGGAGAGTGTGCAGGTGGGAGGGGGGAGAGGGAGAGTGTGCAGGTGGGAGGGGGGAGAGGGAGAGTGTGCAGGTGGGAGGGGTTGATGAGGGAGAGTGTGCAGGTGGGAGGGGGGTGATGGAGAGTGTGCAGGTGGGAGGGGGGTGAGGGAGAGTGTGCAGGTGGGAGGGGGGAGAGGGAGAGTGTGCAGGTGGGAGGGGGGTGAGGGAGAGTGTGCAGGTGGGAGGGGGGTGAGGGAGAGTGTGCAGGTGGGAGGGGGGATGAGGGAGAGTGTGCAGGTGGGAGGGGGGTGAGGGAGAGTGTGCAGGTGGGAGGGGGGTGAGGGAGAGTGTGCAGGTGGGAGGGGGGCATGAGGGAGAGTGTGCAGGTGGGAGGGGGGGTGAGGGAGAGTGTGCAGGTGGGAGGGGGGTGAGGGAGAGTGTGCAGGTGGGAGGGGGGGATGAGGGAGAGTGTGCAGGTGGGAGGGGGGAGAGGGAGAGTGTGCAGGTGGGAGGGGGCATGAGGGAGAGTGTGCAGGTGGGAGGGGGGAGAGGGAGAGTGTGCAGGTGGAAGGGGTTGATGAGGGAGAGTGTGCAGGTGGGAGGGGGGTGATGGAGAGTGTGCAGGTGGGAGGGGGGTGAGGGAGAGGGTGCAGGTGGGAGGGGGGAGAGGGAGAGTGTGCAGGTGGGAGGGGGGTGAGGGAGAGTGTGCAGGTGGGAGGGGGGTGAGGGAGAGTGTGCAGGTGGGAGGGGGGATGAGGGAGAGTGTGCAGGTGGGAGGGGGGTGAGGGAGAGTGTGCAGGTGGGAGGGGGGTGAGGGAGAGTGTGCAGGTGGGAGGGGGGTGAGGGAGAGTGTGCAGGTGGGAGGGGGGTGAGGGAGAGTGTGCAGGTGGGAGGGGGGATGAGGGAGAGTGTGCAGGTGGGAGGGGGTGAGGGAGAGTGTGCAGGTGGGAGGGGGGAGAGGGAGAGTGTGCAGGTGGGAGGGGTTGATGAGGGAGAGTGTGCAGGTGGGAGGGGGGATGAGGGAGAGTGTGCAGTTGGGAGAGGGAGAGAGGGAGAGTGTGCAGGTGGGAGGGGGGTGAGGGAGAGTGTGCAGGTGGGAGGGGGGAGAGGGAGAGTGTGCAGGTGGGAGGGGTTGATGAGGGAGAGTGTGCAGGTGGGAGGGGGGATGAGGGAGAGTGTGCAGTTGGGAGAGGGAGAGAGGGAGAGTGTGCAGGTGGGAGGGGGGATGAGGGAGAGTGTGCAGGTGGGAGGGGGTGAGGGAGAGTGTGCAGGTGGGAGGGGGGAGAGGGAGAGTGTGCAGGTGGGAGGGGTTGATGAGGGAGAGTGTGCAGGTGGGAGGGGGGATGAGGGAGAGTGTGCAGTTGGGAGAGGGAGAGAGGGAGAGTGTGCAGGTGGGAGGGGGGTGAGGGAGAGTGTGCAGGTGGGAGGGGGAGGGGGAGAGTGTGCAGGTGGGAGGGGTTGATGAGGGAGAGTGTGCAGGTGGGAGGGGGGTGATGGAGAGTGTGCAGGTGGGAGGGGGGTGAGGGAGAGTGTGCAGGTGGGAGGGGGGAGAGGGAGAGTGTGCAGGTGGGAGGGGTTGATGAGGGAGAGTGTGCAGGTGGGAGGGGGGATGAGGGAGAGTGTGCAGTTGGGAGAGGGAGAGAGGGAGAGTGTGCAGGTGGGAGGGGGGTGAGGGAGAGTGTGCAGGTGGGAGGGGGAGAGAGGGAGAGTGTGCAGGTGGGAGGGGGGGATGAGGGAGAGTGTGCAGGTGGGAGGGGGAGGTGAGGGAGAGTGTGCAGGTGGGAGGGGGAATGAGGGAGAGTGTGCAGGTGGGAGGGGGGAGAGAGGGAGAGTGTGCAGGTGGGAGGGGGGATGAGGGAGACTATGCAGGTGGGGGGGGGGAGAGTGTGCAGGTGGGAGGGGGGGTGAGGGAGAGTGTGCAGGTGGGAGGGGGGGTGAGGGAGAGTGTGCAAGTGGGAGGGGGGAGAGAGTGAGAGTGTGCAGGTGGTAGGGGGGAGGTGAGGGAGAGTGTGCAGGTGGGAGGGGGGTGAGGGAGAGTGTGGATGGTATCGTCCATCTGCGGATGCCACATGTCAGCCGCCCTGATATGGCAGGACGGTGACGAGGACACGGCCGCAGGTTGCCGTGTGGCTGATGGGCACAGGCGAGTGGCACACTGGTGAGGAGGACGGTGTGAACTGACCGTTGGGCGCAGACAGTGACCAGGTGTTAGGCTGGGTGCGTATCTGCAGCGCGACCATCCCACCGGGGCACACAGGGATCCCATGCAACCCGGCTGGCGAGGTGTGGAAGAACCTCCGTGTAACATGTCATTTCTCTGCCCCCCATGTATGCCAACCAGACAGCGATGTTCACTGCCGTGGTTGGAGCCGCAGCTCTGGAGTTTGCCATCCGGCAGCGTAGAGTCACACGGTCCACAGTGGCTGCAGATGCAGTGGTTGCCGGTGCAGCAGAGGGGATGGCCGCGGAGTGGCCCGTCGTCGCCGCGCAGGCCGCAGGCGCTCAAGCCCTGAATGTCCAGGGGGATGCCGAGGGGAACATTGACCCTCCCCCGACGGCGAGGAATGCAGAGGAAGTGCTTGGGGGGAGCAGGAGGAGGAGAAGGAGCAGGTGGAGCTGGAGGATCCACTGGTGGTGGTGCCAGGGCGCCACAGGCGTCCAACAAGGCCGAGGGTGTACCGTGACAGAATGTCGTTCGAGGCCCTAACGGACATCACATGCAGGAGGAGACTACGGTTCAGCAGGGAGATGGTCACACATATATGCCACCTCGTGACGCACCTCACACCACTTGGAACTGGTGGAGGACACGCGATACCAGTCTCCGTCAAGGTGACGGTGGCCCTAAACCTTTATGCGACCAGTTCCTTCCAGGCGCCGAGCGGGGATCTCTCCGGATATCACAGGCATCGGTCCACAGGTGCATCAGGGCCGTCACCGACGCCCTGTACGCCATCACGGTAAGGTACATAAATTTCCCGAGGACCGAGCACAGCAGGAAGCATGGGCACGTGGATTCGCCAAGGTGGCCGGGATACCAATGGTCCAGGGTGTCATCGATGGTGTGCACGTCCCCATGCGCCCGCCTGCAGACAACAAGGAAGTGTTCATGAACAGAAAGGGCGCGTACTCCATGAACATTCAGGTGGTGTGCGACCCCCACATGAAGAGCATGCACGTGTGTGCAAAGTACCCCGAGAGTGTGCATGACGTCTATATTCTGGCACAGTCATTCATCCCCGCAACGTTCGAGGGACGCCACCCCACCACCCCCGGCTGTGGGGCTGGTTGCTGGGCGACATGGGCTATCCGTTGAGGTCATGGCTGATGACGCCAATACGGAGGCCTCAGACCAACGCGGAGAGCCTATACAACGAGGCCTATACGGCAACCAGGGGTGTGGTGGAGCGGTGCTTCGGCGTGCTGAAAGTGCGTTTTAGATGCCTGGACCGATCCAGAGGCGCCCTGCAGTGGTTGTGGTCTGCTGTGCGCTGCACAACATTGCCATGCAGAGGGGAGATGCCCTGGTGGAAGAGTCGGAGGGAGGACCCGACGGCACCGGAGCTAATGCAAACGAGGGGGAGGAGGAAGAGGAGGATGCGGAGGATGAGGATGATGGCGCGCATCAGGGTGGGGGGAGGGGCGCAGGACACAGACACGGCCCAGGTGCTGGTTACGTCCAGGAGGCTGCACGACGGCACCGCCGGGGACAGCGGGCACGCGACGCGTTGGTGGCCGCACGGTTCACGCACTGTGGGGGTGGGATTCGCTGAACACTGCCACTTGCACCGCCAGTCCTGTACACGGGCAGCACACAGCGCCCACCACCCCCCCCCCCCCGCACCCCCGCACCGCTTTCATGGTACCAATTCCACATCACCTTACCTCTGCGGCACTACGGGATTGCACAACAGTGGGGATTGGGTAAGCGGGTGTGATCAGTGCCATGTTGAATGATGACAGCCCGCTCTGCGATGAGCTGTGTGCTCAGATTCGCCAGCCGAGGTCTGACTCATGGCTATAGCTGAACCATGCACTCCGGTGGTCACAGCCTTCCTGACGGATATTTCACCACATGCCCGTGTGGGGTGGCTGGCGTCGGTGTACCGAGGACAACGGTGTCCGATTATGGGAGGCAGGGGGGAAAGGGACAGCACACCCGGAACAGACCTTGAACGGCTCGTATACCACTACGCCAATCGGGCACCCTCACGAGCCCCCTGGCACCAAATTTGTGTGATTAACATAGGTGCCCTACCCCCTACAACTAAACTGTGCCCTGCACCCGTGCCAACTTCTTACGTGCCTTACACTTTTGCCTTACGGGACCTACCACTACGTCTAGGTGTCTCCCCAGATGGTACAGCAGGAGTGGAGACAGACTGCTGAGAATCACGTCCTTCGACATGGCTCCCCTTCGGCACGCGTTTCCTGGGGCGGCCCGGCTTCGATGGGCCAGGCTGCTCGGCGGGCGTGCTGGATGGCGTGGTGCCACCCTGACCTGCCCGCTGCCCACCAGTTGCGGCAGGGACGGAACGGGGGGAGGCCGAGTGTACCGGGACGTCCCTTGGTGGAGCTACCGGGACGGGCCCCAGAACCTCCTCCTCCCTCGGGAGCCCAGTGGCTCCCGAGCCTCACTGTGGGACGGAGGTGCGCTCGGAGACATGCCCCGTCGCACCACCGACACCTGGCGCTGCCAGTCCTGGAGGCCTGCAGCGGTATCGACCACGGTCCGAATGTTCGCCGAGACGGAGCCCAGGGAGTGCCACATTCCTGCCAAGATCTGTGCTATCTCAACCTGTGAGTGCGCGGCGCCATCCATCACGTGGGCCAGGCGGTCAATGCTCTCCGCGACCGACTGCTGGGACTGTGCCATCGCTTGCTGGGACCGGGCCATGGCATGGTGAGACTCGGCCAGGGCCCGGAGAGCGGCAGCAATGTCATGTTGGCTCTGGCGCATGGCAACCTGTGAGAGGTCAGCCCTCTCCTGGGCCATGGATGACGCGTGCACGTTAAGCCCAACGCCTTGCAGAACCTGACCCATGGCCGAAACCCTTTCACCCATTGCCTCCACCGCGGACGCCACCCGTGCGGTGTCGGCCTGGGTGGCTGCGATGAGCGGCACCACTCCCTGCTCCTGGACGCGGATGGACTCCTCCAACTGCGTGTGCAGGTCCTGGAAGATGGCCCTCATCCCGTTATTCAGTCCCTGGGTGTCCACATGCATCGGTTGCCCGGGTGGGTCAAGTACATCCAGGAACCCGGGAACCGTCTGGGTGGCAGCTGTTTGCTGGGCCTGGGCTGCCCTCCGACCGTCCAGCCCCTCGGCTGCTCCAAACTCCACCTGCTGTACCGGGTCAGATGTGGGGTGCGCACCAGACCGTGACCCGGGAGCCTCATCAATTATATGCCCAACCGAGGTGGGTGTTTCTGTGATGGTGTATGGTGTGGGAGACAGCAGTGCCGCAAGCTCAAGGTCATCATCCGTTAGGAATTCTTGTCTGTTCTCCTCCCACTCATGGCCCGGCGCAAGCTGCATGCGGGCCATGTCGTTTGGACCTGCAGGTGATTCCACGGAGTGTGTGGTCGTGATGTGCGATTCTTCATGAATGTCCGCCCTGTGCCCCTCACAATTGTCTCTCTCAGTGATGTGAGCGTCCCGGTCCTGCGTCCCATACTGAGAGGTTTGCCCTCCTGTCCAACCGACTGCCAACCTCTGGCGTGCGTCCCTGGGTGCGCTTGTCTTTGGCGATGGTCCGCTGTTTCCTGGGCAAGACGTCCCTGGACGTTCGGCGGGTGGCCCTGGGGAACATAAAGATTCGGGGTTCGTTAGACATGGTGGCACGGGTGTATGGTGGTGGTGGGTGCACAGTGTGAGGGGGGGAGGGGAGCGAGGGTGCAGTGGCATGAGTGTGAGGGGGGAGGGGATCGAGGCTGCAGTGGGCAATGTGTGAGGGAGACGATGACGGGTTGGGGGTGGGGAGGACATGCAGAGTTCTCTCACTTGCTTCTGCGCCTCCGAGCTGGCATGTCGCGACCTCCCGGGTGGCGGATCCCCCAGCGAGGTCCAGGGCCCTCTGCTCGTGAGCGTTTAGGGGGTGCAGCACAGGAAAACCCCCTCCGGTTCTCATACGCTCACGCTGGTTGTGAGCTGTCTTGTCCTGGGCGGGGGGGGGGGTTGGATAAAGCATCACAATTAGGTGGGTATCATCAGGGCGTGCAGAAATAAACAACATTTTTGCTGGTTCAGGAGACAGCACACCATGGCATCGCTCCAGGGGGGGGGGGTCCCGGGGCTCATGTGGGTCGAGTAAATCGTTGAGCGCCCTGACCCCCCCAAACCCCCCCTGGTGCCCCAACCCCCCCGATTCATTTATGACGCAGCGCCGCGTCATTCGGGCGTCGCGCGGTGACGACGCGGTTTTCACGACACGGCCCCCCGAGTTTCTCGCGGCCCTGAACCTAGCCCATTTTCGAGCCCTGAATCGGTCGGGATCGGGGCCGTTTCGCGCCATCGTGAACCTCGACTCCGTTCACGACAGCGTGGGCACTTAGTCGCGGGTGCGGAGAATCGCGCCCAAGGTGTCTCGTACCCGTTTACCCGGACGACCATCATGGAGCTCCGGAGGTGCTTCGGTCAGGACTGGTCCAGGGTGACCGCGCTGAGCTGGGGGTAGCCGGCGGCATGATCGGAGGTGCTGTCCATGTCGTTCGTACATCTCGGGTGGTGTAGCAGATGGCGGCCAAGATGGTCGGACCCCATGGATCGCACATGGCTGGACGTGTGGGGGAGAATGGCCAAAATGGCGGCCCCCATGAGTCGCACATGTTGTGCGGAGGCGGAGGCGGCAGACACGCTAACACTTTGCGGGGTCTGAGGGCCTGTGGAACGGGTCTGTGAGTTCGAGTTTTTAGACCTGGCCACGCAGACCTTGGCGAAGTGTCCTTTTCGCCCACAGTTACAACAGTTCGCGTTGCGGGCCGGGCAGTGCTGTCGGGGGTGTTGGGACTGGCCGCAAAAATAGCAGGGCAGCCCCCCATGATGGACGGGCGGCCGCGCGGCACAAGCCTGGGGTAGTCTCTGGTCGGGGGCCCACGAGTGGGGTCGCGTGGTTGGCGGGGAACGTAGTAAGGCTCTGAAACGCGACCTCCAGAGAGATAGCTAGTGTTACCGTGTCCTCCAGGTCCTGGGCCCCTTTTTCCAGCAGGCGCTGTCTTACATAGTTCGATCGGACCCCGCCACGTAAATGTCTCGGACAGTGAGCTCCATATGCTGAGGGGCCGTAATGGCCTGGTAGTCACAGTTGCACGCGAGGGCTTTGAGGTCGCGTAGGTAGTCATCTAGTGACTCCCCGGGGTGCTGGCGGCGAGTGGTGAAGCTGCGTCGCGCGTAGACCCCGTTCACAGGCCGCACGTCGAGGAGTTTGAGTAGTGCGAGCGCCTCTGTATAGGACGCGCTGCCGTCAAGCTGGACAGAAATACGATGGCTCACCCGTGCATGGAGAAGACTCAGTTTCTGTTCGACCGTGACGGATGGCGTAGACGTCGCGGCGAGATAGGCCTTGAAGCATCAAAGTCAATGTAAAAAAAATTATTTCGCCTCTGCGGCCTGTGGATCGAGTTCCAGTCTATCAGGTTTGAGGGCTGATTCCATCGTAGTATTTTAAGCTGATTAAATTGATGCGACCATCAATTCACTGAGAGACACGTTGAGAAGTAAACCGTGGTTTTAATCAGCTTACAACTGAACCTGCCTGTGACCGGTACAACAATGAATGCGGCTCTGCAGGTCAGCTGCCTTTATACTTCCTGATGTGGAGATGCCGGCGTTGGACTGGGGTGAGCACAGTACGAAGTCTTACAACACCAGGTTAAAGTCCAACAGGTTTGTTTCGATGTCACTAGCTTTCGGAGCGCTGCTCCTTCCTCAGGTGAATGAAGAGGTCTGTTCCAGAAACACATATATAGACAAATTCAAAGATGCCAAACAATGCTTGGAATGCGAGCATTAGCAGGTGATTAAATCTTTACAGATCCAGAGATGGGGTAACCCCAGGTTAAAGAGGTGTGAATTGTACCAAGCCAGGACAGTTGGTAGGATTTCGCAGGCCAGATGGTGGGGGATGAATGTAATGCGACATGAATCCCAGGTCCCGGTTGAGGCCGCACTCATGTGTGCGGAACTTGGCTATAAGTTTCTGCTCGGAGATTCTGCGTTGTCGCGGGTCCTGAAGGCCGCGTTTTATACTTCCTGTAAGGGGTGGAGCCATGGGCGAGCCTGTACATGCCCCGACATATCCCCCTGTGGGTGAAGCCGTACAATGGCCCATAGGTGGAGCCCACAGGGTTAAACACATAACGTAACACGATACAGCAGTAACATGATATCACAGTGCACTGGTGAATTAACAGTAGTTCCATTTGCCACATTAGGTGCAAATATACTGGTAAGTTTTTCTCAAACTGTGATTAAGATTAATATTTAGAATATGGCTTAGAAATTTAAAATGGCAAAAGAAATTGCAAGCTAGTAAAAATACATAGTTAACAAAAGCTGCCCATCAGCGGCAGTTAACTAGCAATCAGCTGAAAGTGGTTACCTGAATAAGTATAAATTACTGTAGCAGGAAGGCGATTTTGCAATTGTAACATGGCTGTGAGTAATATGGGCCGGGATTCTCCCCTACCCGGCGGGGTGGGGGTCCCGGCGGGATGGAGTGGCGGGAACCACTCCGGCATCGGCCCGCCCCAAAGGTGCGGATTTCTCCGCACCTTTACGGGCCAAGCCCTCACTGTGAGGGGCTAGGCCCGCGCCGGAGTGATTCCCGCTCCACCAGCTGGCGTGGAAGACCTTTGGCGCCACACCAGCCAGGGCAGAAAGGACTTCGCCGGCCGGCGGAAGTCCGCGCATGTGCGGAGCGTCAGCAGCTGCTGACGTCATCCCCGCGCATGCGCGGCGGGGGTGTCTCTTACGCGTCGGCCGTCGTGGAGGCTATGCCGCAAAGCCCCCACCCCCAAAGCCATCAATGCCCCCTGATCCCACCCACCCACAGCTCACATAATGCAAGCAAAAACGAAAATCACTGCTTAACTGCATTAGTGCTCTTTAACTTATGAGAACATGCCTGTAATTGCTTAGCACTGTTACCTCACAATGCCAGGGTCCCAGGTTCGATTCCCGGCTTGGGTCACTATCTGTGCGGAGTCTGCACATTCTCCCCGAGTCTGCGTGTGTTTCCTCTGGGTGCTCCGGTTTCCTCCCAGAAGTCCCAAAGATGTGCTTGTTAGGTGAATTGGGCATTCTGAATTCTCCCTCCGTGCACCCGAACAAAATAAGTGAGAGCCATTCGCTGGTTCATTCCTCAGGACAGTGCCTTGACCAATCAGAGTCAAGCTACCTGGGTTAAATTTTCAAACAATGCTTGGCAGTTAATTGTCAGTCACCATTAACTGGTACATTCTCTATGGCAAAGCCTCTATTAATCATAGTCCACTTACCAACCAATCAACACTCTCCTCTCACATAGTATAAATTTGTTGCTTGTCCTGACATTGATATTCTTGTGATTGCCCTGATAGCAACAATGATATGCAATATGAAAGCTTAGACAAAATGTATTTTTTCAGCAATAGTTCGGTACTACCATATGACTCGTTCATAACTACTTATGCTATGAACTTGGTTCTTTTAACCCAATCCCCTAACAAGGAGTGCCCTTTTACATTGCAAGAACCTTGAACGTTCATTCACATTTCCTGCAACCAACCCAGAGATTTGCCACAGTTCTCTAGAATTCTCTCTAATTCTCCTATGTATTTCATATTTCTACGAGATATGACATGGTGATTCTCCAATCAGCTTTTGGCTAAGCAATTGTCCAAATTATCTTCAAAACCTCATGACTGTTTACTTGTCAGCTCAAACTTGGGCTTCACTGCACTCTACAAGCTAACTGCTGATTTTTAATCAAGTGATACTGTAGATTTCTTTCTCTAGCTCAAAGCTAGGTAAATCTTCCAAGTTTCCTCCGCTTCTAAATCCTAAATCTCCAAACTGACTTCTGCTACGAAGCTGCCTCTAGCTACAAACTAGGAAAATCTTTCAGCTGCTTTTACCCTCACCATTCCAAATAGAACTCAAGCCCCCACCCATATTCCATGCAGCGTACGATAAAGTTAGTATTTTCTTTGCTTATGGTGCGAGCCTGATCAACATTTATTTCCTTTGGCTTTCCCTACTCAATGAGCTGCAGTCTACACCAAAATGTCAACTGACTTCTATATGAAGCCCTCAGCTAAAGTAAGCAAACAAAACTTCTACCCCCACAGTCCATCTCAATGACAATCTGGCATACGTTAGGATGTCCTCAAACAGAGATGTAAAATGGATTTGTTTAATCTTCAACACAACTATTTACCCATATGAATAATTTATATTGCCAATGGAGTTTAGGACACTTTCTCCAGACCTTGTGGTTTCATTACAAGCTTAGAGCTAGATCATTCATTTTTCAATTTTTTCGCTATCAACTCTGAACTTATAATATAAACACCGGCTGTCTTTTAGGTGTAATAAACCCAAGCTTGTTTTTTAATTGAAGTTATATCAGAGTTGTGTTTACCAGTTTCTCAATCAGGTGCCCCATTTATCTGCAGTTTAAACATCAATTCCTAAAACAGAAAGTTATATTCTAAAACATATGAATTATGAACCAGATATTCACAACACATTGAACAGAATAAATAATTGGAGCTTGTAACAGAGACAATGCAATAATTGTGGGGAACTTTATATTTTCAGAGAGTGGACAAATATAATTGACAAAGGCAGACCGGAAGATGAGTTTATGGAGTGGTTTTGTGACAGTTTCTTGGAATAGTTTACTGGAACCAAGTATGGATAAAGCTATCTTAATTCTAGTATTCTACAAAGGAGCAGATTTAATTAGTAATTTTGTGGTAAAAGATCATCTGGAGAAAAGGTCATCATGGATGCAATTGAATTTTATATTAAGTTGGATATCACCAGGCTATACCTGGATGCAGTACAGTGAAAGTTCATTGTATTAGTCCCTGGGATGAAGATTGTCCTATGATGAAAGGAGAAGTAAATATACTCAATGGAGTTTGGAAGATGGGATGTGATTTCATTGAAACATACAACATTCTGAAGGATTTTGGTAGACTAGACCTTGAGAGGTTGTTTCCCTGGCTGGGTATTGTAGAATGCAGAGGCACTGCCTCAGTATATGGAGTCAATCATTTAGGAATGAGATTAGGAGAGATTTCTTCACTTGGGGATTGTGAATCTTTGACTGCACCAGAGTGTTGCAGATTCTCCATTATTGAATAAATTCAAGCCTGGAATCGATGGGATTTTTGGTCTCCCAATCAATCAAGTGGAATTGAGGGAAGAGATCAGCCATGATCTTACTGAATGAAGGAGCACGCGCAAGGGGCTGAATTAATGCCTCCTGCTCCTATTTCTTCTGTTGTCCCATTGGAAACACATCGTTCAGCCATGTGATCCATGCCGGTGTTCATGATCCAGGCTAGCTTAGAAGATCATCATCTAACCTTCTAATCATAACCCCTATTCCTTCTTCCCTCATGTGTTTATCTAACTTTCGCTTAAATGCATCTGTGTAATTCACCTCAACAACACCTTGTGGGAGCGCATTCCACATTCTGACTAGCTTCTGCATAAAGACGTTTCTCTTGAATTTCCTATTGGTTTTAGTAATGGTGATCCAATGCTTATGGCTCCTAGATTTGCTCACCCCTTCAAGTGGGAGCACCTGGTTTAGCAAGGGGCTGGTTTAGCACAGTGGGCTAAACAGCTGGCTTTTAATGCAGAACAATGCCAGCTGCACGGGTTCAATTCCCGTACTGCCCTCCCTGAACAGGTGCCGGAATGTGGCGACTAGGGGCTTTTCACAGTAACTTCATTGAAGCCTACTCGTGACAATAAGCAATTATTATTATTATTATCTTCTCCGTGTCTTTCTGATGAAAGGTGATCACCTGAAACATTAGCTTTTTTCTCTGTGCACAGATGCTGCCTGAGCTGCTGAGTATTTTCTGTTCTTATTTCAGATTTCCTGCATCTGCATTATTTTGCTTTTGTGTTTTACTACATCTGTTAAATCTTTCCTGATTAATATAACTTCTTAGTTCTGGTATTGTCCTTGAGCCATGGGCTCAATAAGATGAAAGAGGTTAATGCGTGGCTCAAAGGTTGGTGTGGGAGAAATGTGTTTGAATTTTTGGAACATTGGCACTAGTACTGGGGAAAGAGGGAGTTGTACCGATGGGACGGCCTTCACCTGAATCAAGCTGGGAACAGGGAGTCCTGGCAAATCGCATAACTAGGGGCAGCACGATGGGACAATGGTTAGCACTGCTGCCTCACAGCTCCAGGGACCCGGGTTCAAATCCAGCCTTGGGTGACTGCGTGGATTTTGCACTTTCTCTCCATATCAGCATGGGTTTCCTCCCGGTGCTCCGATTTCCTCCCACAGGGTAGGAGGGTGCAGAAGAGATTTACGAGGATGTTGCCTGGTATGGAGGGCATTAGCTATGAGGAGCAGTTGAATAAACTTGGTTTGTTCTCACTGGAACGACGGAGGTTGAGGGGCAACCTGATAGAAGTCTACAAATTTATGAGGGGCATAGACAGAGTGGATAGTCAGAGGCTTTTTCCCAGGGTAGAGGGGTCAATTACTAGGGGGCCATAGGTTTAAGATGCGAGGGGCAAGGTTTAGAGGAGATGTACGAGGCAAGTTTTTACACAGAGGGTAGTGGGTGCCTGAAAATCGCTGCCAGAGGAGGTGGTGGAAGCAGGGACGATAGTGACATTTAAGGGGCATCTTGACAAATACATGAATAGGATGGGAATAGAGGGATACAGACCCAGGAAGTGTAGAAGATTTTAGTTTAGACGGGCAGCATGGTTGGCACAGGTTTGGAGGGCTGAAGGGCCTGTTCCTGTGCAGTACATTTCTTTGTTCTTTGTTCTTTATTCACAGTCCAAAGTGGGCAAGTTGGTGGCTCAGCCTTGATCAATTGTCCCTTAGTATGCAAGTTAGATGGGTTACGGGAATGGGGAGAGGAAGTAGATCTAGGTAGGGTGCTCTTTCAAAGGGTCAGTGCTGACTTGATGGGCTGAATGGCCTCCTTCTGCACTGTAGGGGATTCTATGGCTGTGCTGTTGATCGGGCTTCAAATTAAATAGTGAGTGGGGGGGG
Source organism: Scyliorhinus torazame (assembly GCF_047496885.1). Classification (NCBI taxonomy): domain Eukaryota; kingdom Metazoa; phylum Chordata; class Chondrichthyes; order Carcharhiniformes; family Scyliorhinidae; genus Scyliorhinus; species Scyliorhinus torazame. Next base: position 98,412,870 of record NC_092708.1, read on the forward strand.
GGTCTGTTTTATGGAAAATTAGAAAATCAGTTAAAGGAGAAGGTCGAAGTGCAAGTTAACAATGAGGACTTTAAACTAATTAAAGGGACCAAGGGCTCAGAAGAGGTTAGTAAAGTTTCCAAAACAAGTAATAGAACAGAGCATATGAAAAGCAGCAGGAATCTAACTTCAGGCATAGCAGATAAGGGGACAACTATGAGAAGGGAGTGGTCAACACAGGACTGAGTGCATTGTACATGAGTGCAAGGAGAATCCATTCCTCACTCATCATTATATGATTGTTTTCAACTGCTATTGTAATTCTGAAAACATACACTTGGACATATTTAACAAAAACATTTTTGGTCTAATGCTTTTATCGTGTGGTGCGGTGTCCCATGGCACCTTACAACCACTGGAAATGCAGCCACTTGTTAAGTAGGGAAACAATCAATTTAATTTTTGTGGTTTTGGCCAGGTCCTGGGAGAATTTCCTGCACTATTTTACATCTGTTAAACGATAAGGCTTCAGTTTAAGATCTCATCTTAAAGATGTAATTTTAATTAGCTCATTGCAGTTGTCCTTTTGTGTTAATTTTCCTTTTCCTATTTTAGGAAGGATCAACGTTTGAATGGTCAGATGGAAGCGAACCAGAATACAAACCTTGGGAGTCTGGACATCTGGATTCAACTGGCAGTTGTGTGTTTATGGACACTAAAGGTTTCTGGAAGCGTGCTAGTTGTGACAGCGTGAGTGAAGGAGCCATATGTTATGCTTCACAGAATAAAAGTATGTATCAAAGTCCAACAAAGTAATAATAATAATCTTTATTGCCACAAGTAGGCTTACATTAACACTGCAATGAAGTTACTGTGAAAAGTCCCTAGTTGCCACATTTCGGGTACACACAGGGAGAATTCAGAATGTCCAAATTAGCTAACAGCACATCTTTCGGGACTCCTGGGAGGAAACAGGAGCATCCAGAGGAAACCCACGCAGACACGGGGAGAAAGTGCAAACTCCACACAGACAGCGACCCAAGCTCCGGAATGGAACCTGGGACCCTGGAGTTGTGAAGCAACAGTGCTACCCACTGTGCTACCGTGCTGACCAAATTATTTACTTTTTCTCAGAATTGTGAATCAAAACCATTTTAATCTTACAAAAAAGTATTCAGACTAACGTTTTAATAAGTGTTGCGTTTTTAAAATAAATTCAGAGTACTCAATTATGTATTTTTTCCAATTAAGGGGCAATTTACCGTGTCCAATCCACTTAAACTGCACATCTTTGGGTTGTGGTGTTGAAACCCACGCAGGAACGGGGAGAATGTTCAAATTCCACACGGACAGTGCCCCGGGGCCAGGATCGAAACTGGGTCCTCAGTGCCTTAGGCAGTAGTGCTAACCACTGCACCACCGTGCCGCCCTTAATAAGTGTAGCATAGCATTACTTATATTACATGAATATCACAAAATGCAATAAAATTTCTAAAAGTAAGTCTCTTTCATTTCTGCTTGTAATTCAAAATGTAACTTGTTAAACAGCAATGTGTCAATGAACTTAATTTGCCAAAAATATTTGACAGTTTTCAATTACTCTGAATTCATCATATTTTCACTGAAATGTGCAGGACGCATCCGCTTCAGCTCATTAATCTCAGAAGTAACATCACTAATACCCTGACTATACAATGTAGTTTCCTAGTTCCATTGCAATTTGCAACTCAGAATGCTAAGATTCCAGCTAACGAAGAATACATTTTCGTGCTGATGTATATTGGAAATGGAGCACATTCTTGCAGACGACTGGAGTATTATCTTGTGCTTAGATAATTGAAATTCCAATTATGATGGCTTTCTCCATAGGAACTTAAGACCATAAGGGAGCAGGAGTCAACCATTCAGCCCTTCGAGCCTCCTCCACCATTTGAAAAGATCATGGCTGATCTGATTATGATTTCAACTCTACTTTCCTGCATGCCCCATAACACTTGACTTACTTGTCAATCATGAACCTATCTAACTCAGCCTTGAATAAATTAAATGGCCCAGCTTCCACTGATTTCTGTGGAATTCCACTAAGAGAAAAACAAATCCTCATCTGTATTTTTAAAGAGAGACCGCTTATTTTTAAATGGCTTCACCTAGTTCAAGTCTCTTCTCAAGAGGGTACATTTGCCCATTATCCACTCTGTTAAGTCCCCTCAGGATCTTGAAGGTTTCAATAAGACCACTTCTCATCCTTCTGAACTCCAATGTTTATAGGCCCAACCCATTCAAACTTTCTTCATAAGATAAGCCTGTCAATTCAGGAGTGAGTCCAGCGAATCTTCTTTGAACTACGTCTATTTCTAATTTATCCTTTTTCAAATAAGGAATCTAAAACTACACACAGTAGTTCAAATGTGGTCTCACCAAAGCCCTATATAACCAGAGCAAAATCTGTTGGAATATTTGCAGAATCAAAGGAATTGGCCTGGAAATAATGGATGCATTGGTGGTCATCTTCTAAAATTCTAAAGGCTCTGGAGCAGTTCCTACTAATTGGAGGGTGGCAAATGTAACCCTGTTATTTAAAAAGGGAGGGAGAGAATAATGGGAGAGTTACAAAACCAGTTAGCCTGACATTGGTCGTGGGGAAGATGCTAGGGTCTATTATAAAAGACCTAGGCTGGAATTCTCTGGCCGTTCGCTCACAATAGGATTCTCTGGTTCTGCTGGTAGCAAGCCCATGCTCGTGGGTTTTTCCGCAGCATGGTGTGGCTTCAATGGGAATTTCCATCGCTAGTTGCCCTTTGAGAAGGTGCTGGAAGGCCTTCTTGACCGCTGCAGTCCATGTGGTGTAAGTACACCCACAGTGCTGTTCCAGTGGGAATTCCAGGATTTTGACGCAGTGACAGTGAAGGAATAATGATATATTTCCAAGTCAGGCGAATGACTTGAAGGGAAATCTCCAGATGATGGTTTCCCAGGTGTTTGCTGCCCTTGTCCTTCTAGATGGTAGCAACTGTGGGCTTGGAAGGTGCCGCCTACGGAGCCTTGGTGAGTTCCTGCAGTACATCTTGCAGATGGTACGCACGGCTGCCACCCATCGGTGGTGCTGGAGGGAGTGGATGTTTGTGGAAGGCGTACTAATCCAGCGGGCTGCTTTGTCCTGGATGGTGTCACGTTTTGTTGGTGTTATTGGAGCTACACTCATCCAGGCAAGTGTTGTACCACACTCCTGACTTGCGCCATGTAGATGGTGGACAGGCTTTGGAGAGGTCAGGGGGTGAGTTACTTGCCGCAGGATTCCTAGCCTCTAACCTGCCCTGGTAGCCACAGTAGTAATATGGTTAGTCCAGTTCAGTTTCTGATCAGTGGTAAACCCCCCGGGATGTTGATAGTGGGGGATTCAGTGATGGTTATGTCAAGTGCACATGGTGCTTATGCACTTGCAAATGGAAAATTCACACTATTGTGTCTCTTTCAGAGATATTTGCATTTTTTAATGATATGTAATATATTATCAGCATTTTGCATTCTGTGTGGGGAAAAATGTTGGGATGGTTCCTAATTATTCAAATTGGCTTGGGTGAGTGGATTTCATGGATTTATCCCACAAAGGCACAGTTCTGGACATAATGAAAATATGGTGCTGCCTGACTCAATTTTAATGGCTTAATTTTTTACTTCAATTGCTGTCTGTATAAATTTAGTTTTTGGTGGATGGGGTGTAACGTTGCCACCATTGCCTTCAGTAGTTGGTCTCCAAGAGGTTCCAAGTGTAATTCTCTGTTCTGTTTTTTCCTTCTCTTTTCCAAGCTGGAAAATTGCTTCTATAATTGTGTCTTTTAAAAAGCATATAGATAGTTACATGGGTAAGATGGGTATAGAGGGTTATAGGCCAAGTGCGGGCAACTGGGACTAGCTTAATGGTAAAAACTGGGCGGCATGGACTGGTTGGGCCGAAGGGCCTGTTTCCATGCTGTAAACTTCTATGATTCTATGATTCTAAATGTACTTGTTGAGCTCAGTGAAGCCTATGTGAATAACACTGAGCAACATTGCAATGCCCCTGACACAAACATCCTTACAGACACTCTTTGTGTGGAATGCATTAATCTAACTGGAATTAACAGAAAAGTGTTTGTTCTAATCAATGAATATGTTTTAAGATAAATATAATTTGTACAACTAAAATCTCATCTTTCCAGCGACATCACCTAATCAGCAAGAGAACAAATCAAACTTATGCCCTCAGAAAAATGGGAGGTCATGGATTAGATTCAGAGAACACTGCTATGCATTCGACATGGGTTTATATAACTGGTCTGTATTTACCATGGACGAAACCAAATCAGTTTGTCATCAGCTAGGTATGTCCTGCTTCCATGTTTAGTAAACTTTACTGGAGCTGAAGAAAGTATTCGGGATGAGGCACTCTACATGTATTCTGTATTGGATTCATTATTAGTTTAAAACCATTGCCCTGAGTTTGTGTTTATTTTTGCTGTATAATTTGGAATGTAATTCATAAGAGTTCACCTAGATTTACTTTTTAATCACCAAAATGCCTGTTTAGGGGTCCCAAAAGTCAAAATAATTTACGTAAAAATGTTTAGTAATGAATTCTGTATTTTATAACCCTTTTATGTACTGCCAGTACATAATCATCTCAGTAAACTCTTTAAGGGTCGAGAGTCTGACATTCAGTTAGATTATGGTTGATCTGTACCTCAACATCCTCTATCTGCCTTTGCTCCATACCTTTTACCTAACACAATTCTATCTATCTCATTGATCTGCAGTCTTAGAGGAGAAGAGTTCCGGATTTCTACTGCCCTTTTTGAGGAAAAATATTTCCTGATTTTGCTTTTGCAGAGACTAGCTCTTATTTTAAGATTATATCCCTGAGTTCTGAATTCCCCCCCCCCCCCCACCCCACCACCACCACCACCCCCCACCACCCACCAGAGGAAAAACTTTATTAATAGTTACCCTATCAAATAACATTTTGAATAGCTTGATTGGATCACTCAGTCTTCTACACTGAAGAAAATACAGGTTTATGCAACCTGTTCTCATACTTTAACCCTCCAAACCCTAGTATCATTCTGGTGAATCTGCACTGGACCCTCTCCCGGCCAATATGTTATTTCTGAGGCGCGGTGAACAAAACTGGGCGTATTGCTCCAGACGAGACTTGGCCTAGGTTTTGAACTTTACAACAGAAGTGTAACTTCCTTCTTTCTGATCCACTTCCCCTGAAAGACCAACTTTCCAATAAATGTTTAGATTGCTTTTTGGACCAGTATGAAAATGTTCTAGTGGACTCTCAAATCTCTTTACATCTGTATGGTTCATAGTATCTTACTGTTTAGTAAATATTAGTATCAGGGTATCTTCATTTTATTGTTCATAGTAAAATATGAAGTTCTTAAAATTTAGATCCCTCTGCTACTACTTTGAGCATTAAAGACAGTGAAGAAAATGATTTTATAACGAGACAAATACAAGAAGAGCATGGAATCACTGGACGGATCTGGCTGGGAATTGTTCAAGATAGTAAAGGTAATAGAACATGTGTGAGTAATGGAACGTGTGTGAGCAATCAAAAAAACCTTGGTACATGTTAGAGAAGCTGAATTTATTTTTATTAGATATACATTTATAAACCGGATATGTATGTGCGCAGCGATTTTGTTTTTGTGCGACTCTGCTACTTCAAGTTATTTTGCCCCATTTTTCAATTGGATCTTGAAACACCACCCCGTGAAAGACAAGTAGATTAGTGATTAGTTTTTTTCTGAAATTAGTCATAGAGTGATGCTTCTCCCATTCTTTTTCTTCTCTGCTTAACTACCGTTCAGCAAATCAGCTGACGTCAACTATTTAGTGGTGCAGGTGACAATGGGTGCTAAGTACAACTGTCCACTAAATGGCATTTTTAAACTGTAGTTCCAATATGCAATTATAAATTTTTAAAAGTACAACATTTTTCATTTATGCAGTCCATTATCATGTCCCTCAGAAATGTCATAAAGCTGCCCTAGATTGAATTACTTTTTACATTTTCATATAAGCAAATTTGATGGCCAGTTTTCACAAAACACAAACTCACAATAGAAAAGAGCTGGATGTCAGCTTCAATTATGTGCACGAGTTCTGGAGTAAGACTTAAACAATAAACTATTGATTATATGATGGGTATGCTACCAGCTGAGCGATGCTGATATTTTTACATCAGGCATATATAGCAGGAGGAGAGAAAATCAAATAATTGTCAGGATGTCGGGCATTGGGATTTTTGCCATAAGCAATTTTAGAAAATGCGTGATCATCACCTGTATTTTTCCTATTTTGGCTGTGCTGAGCTGTTGTCAAGTGCAGACCAGAGTCTTTAACATGGAGATGATATTCACATTATACATTCTAATCTCTGAGCAATTCTACTATTTAATGGAAATCCACATTTTCATACTTAAAAGAGCCAAGTTTAACTTTAAATGACCAAATAATTAACATACCTACCTTTAAAATATGAAATAAACATTAACAGACTTTACTGACTGCTGGTTCTTTTCCTCCTTATAAATTAATGATTTGGGGGTTTTGCCAAAATTAATTAATTTCTATGATTAATTCAAGCAGCACAGTGGTTAGCACTGTTACCCCACAGTGTCAGGGACGATTCCAGCTTTGGGTGACTGTGTGGAGTATGCATGTTCTCCCCATGTCTGCATGGGTTTCCTCCGGGTGCTCTGGTTTCCTCCCACAGTCCAAAGATGCGCAGGTTAGGTGGATTGGCCATGATCAATATGCGGGGGCAGGGTGGGGTCGTGGATTATTCTTTCACAGGGTTGGTGCAGACTTGATGGGCCAAATGACCTCCTTCTGCACTGTAGGAATTCTTTTGTTCATATGAATTTAGAATACCGCATTCTTTTTTTTCCAATTAAGGGCCAATTTAGTGTGGCCAATTCACCTACCCTGCACATCTTTTTGGGTTGTGGGGGTGAGACCCACACAGACACAGGGAGAATGTGCAAACTCCATACGAACAGTGACCGAGGGCCGGGATCGAGCCCGGGTCCTTGGTGCTGTTAGGCAGAAGTGCTAACCACTGCACCACCGCCCTGCCCCTCACTGTAGGGATTCTAAAGATTATCCACTAAACAAATAATGTATTACGCAAGGTATATTTTTTTTTACATTGCCACACAAATTGCTCAGCATCAAAATGAAAGTCACAGTTTAACTCCCAGAAACTGATCACAATCCAATCAGACAAGTGTGAGATGTCTTCAAGTAGGCTGTTTCATATCACCTGTGCTTGACACAATGTGGAGTACAACAGAAATATATTGTGCGGCTGGTTTTTTAAAAATGTTCAAGTAACAACTTCTTGAAGTGACTGTTGCAACAAACTATGTGCTGCCACCTAATACCAAAAATGGAATTCTGAAAAGCTATAACTCTTGATAATTATAATGATCACTTATTGTCACAAGTAGGCTTCAATGAAGTTACTGTGAAAAGCCCCTAGTCGCCACATTCCAGCGCCTCTTCGGGGATGCCAGTACGGGAATTGAACCCACGCTGCTGGGCTTGTTCTGCATTACAAGCCAGCTGTTTAGCCCACTGTGCTAAACCATTCCCTGACTCTTGGTTGGTAGAGTGAAATAATAATCTTTATTAGAGTCACAAGTAGGCTTACATTAACACTGCAAAGAAGTTACTGTGAAAATCCCCTAGTCGCCACTTTAAGGCGCCTGTTCGGATATACAGACGGAGAATTTAGAATGTCCAATTCACCTAACAGCACATCGTTCGGGACTTGTGGGAGGCAACCAGAGCACCCAGATGAAATGCACGCAGACACGGGGAGAACGTGCAGACTCCGCACAGATGGTGACCCAAGCCAGGAATCGAACCCAGGTCCCTGGTGCTGTGAAGCACAGTGCTAACCACTGTGCTACCGTGCCGCCCATAATTTGAAGCAAGGGAAGCCCATACTATAAGATGTTCCTGAGTGGAATTAAAATGTACTGTAAATGAAATGGAACTGATATTGCAACAAAGCTGCAATCCATAAGACCATAAGTTGTAGGAGCAGAATTAGGCCATTCAGCCCATTGAGTCTGTTCTGCCATTCAATCATGGCTGATATGATTCTCATTCCCATTCTCCTAAGGCCTCTCAGTATTCTGTAATTCTCTCAGCACAAATGGAGCTTCAAAGTCAAAGCACAGTACTGGAGGGACTGTCGAGCAGGAGGCTCAACTGAAGCAAGAGAAATTCAAGACTGGTCCCTCTTGTTAATCTGCCGTATCAAAGAACAAAGAACAAAGAAATGTACAGCACAGGAACAGGCCCTTCGGCCCTCCAAGCCCGTGCCGACCATGCTGCCCGACTAAACTACAATCTTCTACACTTCCTGGGTCCGTATCCTTCTATTCCCATCCTATTCATATATTTGTCAAGATGCCCCTTAAATGTCCCTATCGTCCCTGCATCCACTACCTCCTCCGGTAGCGAGTTCCAGGCACCCACTACCCTCTGCGTAAAAAACTTGCCTCGTACATCTACTCTAAACCTTGCCCCTCTCACCTTAAACCTATGCCCCCTAGTAATTGACCCCTCTACCCTGGGGAAAAGCCTCTGACTATCCACTCTGTCTATGCCCCTCATAATTTTGTATACCTCTATCAGGTCTCCCCTCAACCTCCTTCGTTCCAGTGAGAACAAACCGAGTTTATTCAACCGCTCCTCATAGCTAATGCCCTCCATACCAGGCAACATTCTGGTAAATCTCTTCTGCACCCTCTCTAAAGCCTCCACATCCTTCTGGTAGTGTGGCGACCAGAATTGAACACTATACTCCAAGTGTGGCCTAACTAAGGTTCTATACAGCTGCAACATGACTTGCCAATTCTTATACTCAATGCCCCGGCCAATGAAGGCAAGCATGCCGTATGCCTTCTTGACTACCTTCTCCACCTGTGTTGCCCCTTTCAGTGACCTGTGGACCTGTACTCCTACATCTCTTTGACTTTCAATACTCTTGAGGGTTCTACCATTCACTGTATATTCCCTACCTGCATTAGACCTTCCAAAATGCATTACCTCACATTTGTCCAGATTAAACTCCATCTGCCATCTCTCCGCCCAAGTCTCCAGACAATCTAAATCCTGCCGTATCCTCCGACAGTCCTCATCGCTATCCGCAATTCCACCAACCTTTGTGTCGTCTGCAAACTTACTAATCAGACCAGTTACATTTTCCTCCAAATCATTTATATATACTACAAAGAGCAAAGGTCCCAGCACTGATCCCTGTGGAACACCACTGGTCACAGCCCTCCAATTAGAAAAGCATCCCTCCATTGCTACTCTCTGCCTTCTATGGCCTAGCCAGTTCTGTATCCACCTTGCCAGCTCACCCCTGATCCTGTGTGACTTCACCTTTTGTACTAGTCTACCATGAGGGACCTTGTCAAAGGCCTTACTGAAGTCCATATAGACAACATCTACTGCCCTACCTGCATCAATCATCTTAGTGACCTCCTCGAAAAACTCTATCAAGTTAGTGAGACACGACCTCCCCTTCACAAAACCGTGCTGCCTCTCACTAATACGTCCATTTGCTTCCAAATGGGAGTAGATCCTGTCTCGAAGAATTCTCTCCAGTAATTTCCCTACCACTGAAGTAAGGCTCACCGGCCTGTAGTTCCCGGGATTATCCTTGCTACCCTTCTTAAACAGAGGAACAACATTGGCTATTCTCCAGTCCTCCGGTACATCACCTGAAGACAGCGAGGATCCAAAGATTTCTGTCAAGGCCTCAGCAATTTCCTCTCCAGCCTCCTTCAGTATTCTGGGGTAGATCCCATCAGGCCCTGGGGACTTATCTACCTTAATATTTTTTAAGACACCCAACACCTCGTCTTTTTGGATCACAATGTGACCCAGGCTATCTACACCCCCTTCTCCAGACTCAACATCTACCAATTCCTTCTCTTTGGTGAATACTGAGGCAAAGTATTCATTTAGTACCTCGCCCATTTCCTCTGGCTCCACACATAGATTCCCTTGCCTATCCTTCAGTGGGCCAACCCTTTCAATGGCTACCCTCTTGCTTTTTATGTACGTGTAAAAAGCCTTGGGATTTTCCTTAACCCTATTTGCCAATGACTTTTCGTGACCCCTTCTAGCCCTCCTGACTCCTTGCTTAAGTTCCTTCCTACTTTCCTTATATTCCACGCAGGCTTCGTCTGTTCCCAGCCTTTTAGCCCTGACAAATGCCTCCTTTTTCTTTTTGACGAGGCCTACAATATCACTCGTCATCCAAGGTTCCCAAAAATTGCCGTATTTATCTTTCTTCCTCACAGGAACATGCCGGTCCTGTATTCCTTTCAACTGCCACTTGAAAGCCTCCCACATGTCAGATGTTGATTTGCCCTCAAACATCCGCCCCCAATCTATGTTCTTCAGTTCCCGCCTAATATTGTTATAATTAGCCTTCCCCCAATTTAGCACATTCATCCTCGGACCACTCTTATCCTTGTCCACCAGTACTTTAAAACTTACTGAATTGTGGTCACTGTTACCGAAATGCTCCCCTACTGAAACATCTACCACCTGGCCGGGCTCATTCCCCAATACCAGGTCCAGTACCACCCCTTCCCTAGTTGGACTGTCTACATATTGTTTTAAGAAGCCCTCCTGGATGCTCCTTACAAACTCCGCCCCGTCTAAGCCCCTGGCACTAAGTGAGTCCCAGTCAATATTGGGGAAGTTGAAGTCTCCCATCACCACAACCCTGTTGTTTTTACTCTTTTCCAAAATCTGTCTACCTATCTGCTCCTCTATCTCCCTCTGGCTGTTGGGAGGCCTGTAGTATACCCCCAACATTGTGACTGCACCCTTCTTATTCCTGATCTCTACCCATATAGCCTCACTGCCCTCTGAGGTGTCCTCTCGCAGTACAGCTCTGATATTCTCCCGAACAAGTAGCGCAACTCCACCTCCCCTTTTACATCCCCCTCTATCCCGCCTGAAACATCTAAATCCTGGAACGTTTAGCTGCCAATCCTGCCCTTCCCTCAACCAGGTCTCTGTAATGGCAACAACATCATAGTTCCAAGTACTAATCCAAGCTCTAAGTTCATCTGCCTTACCCGTAATGCTCCTTGCATTAAAACATATGCACTTCAGGCCACCAGACCCGCTGTGTTCAGCAACTTCTCCCTGTCTGCTCTGCCTCAGAGCCACACTGTCCCTATTCCCTAGTTCTCCCTCAATGCTCTCACCTTCTGACCTATTGCTCCCGTGCCCACCCCCCTGCCATACTAGTTTAAACCCTCCCATGTGACACTAGCAAACCTCGCGGCCAGGATATATATGCCTCTCCGGTTTAGATGCAACCCGTCCTTCTTATACAGGTCACACCTGCCCCGGAAGAGCTCCCAGTGGTCCAGATAATGGAAACCCTCCCTCCTACACCAGCTGTTTAGCCACGTGTTTCGCTGCTCTATCTTCCTATTTCTAGCCTCACTGGCACGTGGCACAGGGAGTAATCCCGAGATTACAACCCTCGAGGTCCTGTCTTTTAACTTTCTGCCTAGCTCCCTGAACTCCTGCTGCAGGACCTCATGCCCCTTCCTGCCTATGTTGTTAGTACCAATATGTACAACGACCTCTGCCTGTTTGCCCTCCCCCTTCAGGATGCCCTCTACCCGTTCGGAGACATCCTGGACCCTGGCACCAGGGAGGCAACATACCATCCTGGAGTCTCTTTCACGTCCACAGAAGCGCTTATCTGTGCCCCTGACTATAGAGTCCCCTATTACTATTAGTCTTCTGCGCTTTGACCCTCCCTTCTGAACATCAGAGCCAGCCGTGGTGCCACTGCTCTGGCTGCTGCTGTTTTCCCCTGCTAGGCTATCCCCCCCGACAGTATCCAAAGGGGTATATCTGTTCGAGAGGGGGACAACCACAGGGGATTCCTGCACTGACTGCCTGCCCTTTCTGGTGGTCGCCCATTTCTCTGCCTGCACCTTGGGTGTGACCACATTTACATAACTGCGATCTATGACGCTTTCCGCCACCTGCATGCTCCTAAGTGCACCCAATTGCTGCTCTAACCGAACCATGCGGTCTGTGAGGAGCTCCAGTTGGGTGCACTTTCTGCAGATGAAGCCATCCGGGACGCTGGAAGCCTCCCGGACCTGCCACATCTCACAGTCAGAGCACAGCACCCCTCTAACTGACATTGCGTCAATTAATTAAAATTAAAATTAAAATTTGTCTTTTTTAAAAAAAAATATATTTTTTTTAAATTTCAAAGTTACTGTCAACTATCTGTTTCCTAGCACTAGATTTCTAATAGAAATGCGATAGCTAACTATAGTACTCTCCGATCTCTGGCTTAGATATCCCTCTAAATTATAATTAAGTTATTATGTTTAATTAGTTACCAAATACTAGCCACAGCTTTTCTGTGATGTCACTTCAGTAACCTTCATCAACCTCGCACGCATACACCTGTGAAAGGTGCTATCAATGCAAGTCTTTAGAACCACATCCTTTTAAATGTTGGTCCTGTTAAGATTCAAACGTAAATGTTGCACTAGTGTGCTTTAATTTATTGAGCACCCCGAGATGAATCTTCCAGAGTTGAAGACTGGTGACGCCACCTTGCACCTTAGCGTGGCTAAATGACATGGAGCTTTTGCACCTCGAGAAGGTCAAATGTACCGTGAGGGGGTTAACTGAAGGGTCCTACTGTAGATGACAAACGTTCATATTGTACTTTAAGGAATTGGTCACTCTTATCTGTTGGGGATGGAGGGGAGTAAGTGTGTATGTGGGCTTACTAGATTATTATTCTTATTATTTGGTTTATTGTTGTTTGTAATTTTTGTACTTCTTGCATTTTTGGGGGTATAAAATGATAAAAGATTAATAAAAATATATATTTTTTAATCATTTATTGAGCACATAATGTCCTTCCTTGCACACAGATAACTCGTTACAGTGGTCAGATGGTTCAAACCTTACTTATGCTAACTGGATTAATAAAAATCTCCCAGTTCCAACTCATGATAAGTGTGCCATTATATCATCCAAAAATGGGACATGGATTTTGACCAGCTGTTCAAAGAGTCATAGCAGACTTGTTTGCAAGGCTCCAATGCGTAAGTTTTACATTAACAGCCTTCAATGGTTCAACATTTCTTTCTTTATTCTTGCCTAACCTGTCAAATTAGATTTTACTGCGTGTTAATTTTGGAGAAAAAGTGGTTGTGAATTCAACATACTGCGCTTATAGTACACCTTTGGTGTCTGCCTATTTCCACATCATTGGAAATGTGCTGGCAGGCCAACTCTCTGTCCAAAACTATCAGCTGTCCAAAAGTTACGCAAAATATATGTCACTTCAGATATTCTCTGTGGGGACCTAGAAAATCTTATGACAAAGGTTAAGCTCCATGGGGACTTTTGTGATCACTGACATTGCATGTTGTAATTTAGTCACAAACTAGGTGATAAGCCTGGGTCTTCTAAGGCACAGCTTCTTCACTGTACCCACCAAGCCAACTGTGTGCTGTTGAACTGTATACATGCAAATCAGATGCCTTCACAATGATCCTGCAAACTCCAATGAAGATCAATGTTTGAGAATAATAGGGTTATGCTACCAGTAAAACTGCTCGGATCACCACCCGTGGAATTTTAGGGCCCAGTTATTTGCATTCATTATTGTCAAATCAATATTTTCAGCAGTTCAAATTTTCCATCTGTAAAACTGGGGAGTGTACAGGCACATTATAGAATTTGTATTTTTTTTAAAGCAGAAGTCTTTTTGTATCATTTTATTACAATACATTTTCATTTACTGAAAAACACTTGCGTTCATTGGTTTTGCTTGCATTTTTAAGAAAAACATACAATTTTTTTTTTTAACCATCTGTTGTTTTGCAGGATCCAGTCGCAGAGTTGCAGCTATAGTGATAACAGTGATTTTTATCCTCCTGCTAATCGGTGGAATTGTGTGGTTTTTGTACAAAAAGAATAAGTGGCGATGGGCTAATCCCTTTGGAAGAGTGCACTATGAACGTAGTTATAATGAGCCCTCAGATTCAGATAGTACGGTTATGATATCCGAACTTAAAGAATTTCATGATTGAAACTTACTGTTATCTCTGTTACCAAAATGCTGAAGAGGATTTTCAAAATATTGATATCCTTTGTGTTTGATTTGAAAGATTGCTAAATAACTTCACTTCTCAATGTTTCCTGACTTGCACTACTTACATTTTTGATAAATACTGCTACATAGTTACTACTCTAGCAGTTGACAGAGGTTGTGTTCTTTGTGAAATATTTGCTTTAAAAACTTATTTTTATACTATATTAAGTAAACATTCCAATGTTGCAAAGAATCATAATATATGCAATGTCTTAACTTCAAAAATAATTGTTGCCAATCATGTTGCAATGTCATGCAGTTGCTTAAGTGACAGATATTTACTTGTATCTCTGTACATCTTAAAGCCATTGGAAATTTCACATTTACAATGAAAAATCAAATATGCGTGTATATTTTAAAGACCTATGTAGTGGAAGGGTTTTAAATTTACTTGTGTAAACTGGGGAAATTGCTATTGTTTATGAAATCCTCCTGACTTTTTTTTTACGGCCAGTGCCTTGTAACTTCTTTCTCACAGCAGAACCTCAAAGTTAAAGACTGGTTGTGAATGATCTGTTATCCATAATATGAACATTTATAAGTTGTATTAAGGTGCACATTATATGCTGCTTTACTCTTCTTAAGGGTTGGGTTTATTAATACGTACAAACTCATGACTATTACAGCATGTTCAGCAGATTGAAATTGCTGGTTACAGTAAAGCCATTTTGAAAGCAAGGTTCATTTTGACTTGGAAAATTGGAGCCAAATCTATATAGCTATTTTGGTAATCTCTAGTCTTGAGGTTCTGCTGTGCGTCAATTTGTGTGTATTTAAAGCTCCATCTTTTGCAAATTTAGCAGTAGAGATTAATTATTGTACTGTTTTTAATTGGGAGATTTGACAGAAGCTCTTCTAATTGAACATTTGTCTGCATATGACTATACAACTGTTAAGTTCAATTTAGTGAATGCCAAAATGCTCATGTTGTGTAACGGAAGAGCATAACTTGTTGCTATGTACATAATTATAAAGTAGAAAGACCAAAAGGCATTGCATTACTGGACTGTATCGCTGAATATCCTTGAATTTTTTTTTTTAATTGTGTGACCCAAATTTAGTAGTTGTAATACTGAAAATGAAACATCTGTAACAAAATACTCAAATGGGCAAATCAGTGTTATAAAGTTTTCCATTTTATACATCTTTGAAATGTATATAAAATTCTTCAATTTCTTAGCAAAAACTACCTAATAAAACATCTTCTGCTATCTGAGGTCAGAACAGGGGCAGCACGGGCCCCGGGTCACTGTCCGTATGGAGTTTGCACATTCTCCCCGTGTCTGCGTAGGTCTCACCCTCACAGCCTAAAGATGTGCAAGGTAGGTGGATTGCCATGCTAAATTGGCCCTTAATTGTAAAAAAATGAATTGGGTACTCTAAATTTCTGAGGTCAGAACAATCAAACATTAATATGTGGGTTAGGGACAGGAGTGGTGTGGTGAAATTTTATCACCTCGACCTGTTTATCTCTCACAAATTAACTTGCCATCCTTATGCAATATGAAATAGTCTTTGTTTTTATATTTACTTTTGATTGCACAAATTTTACAGCTTTAAGGGTATAAAATAATTAGGTGGCTACTTCAGAGTTATGCAATTGCATGTGAATGATATGTTATTTTACAGGGCTTTTTTTCACCTGCTAATATTATTGATATTCTGTTGGTTAAAAACAAAACTTTCAGGTAGCACGGTGGCGCAGTGGTTAGCACAGCTGCCTCGAGGACCCGAGTTCGATCCCGGCCCCGGGTCACTGTCCATGTGAAGTTTGCACATTCTCCCCGTGTCTGCGTGAGTCTCACCCACACAATCCAAAGATGTGCAGGGTAGGTGGACTGACCACGCTTAATTGGAACATTTTTTAAAAATGTTATGCTACATAAAAGATGGGGTCAGCTCAGCATGAAATGCTTGACTCCCAATTAGGTACCAGATTAAGATTCCTCCAGGATTGACTTGTTTCTGTGTATTTCATTTTGGGCGACCTTACTTAATTCTCAAGTTGTGATCTAGAAAAATGAATAGAGTGGATTGATGTACTATCTTTCATCTCCAGATCCTGGTCTGCAATTCAATTTAGGATGAAAATCTGCCCAGTAATGTTGTTATGCAAAATGGGTTTCGGCAATTGTCACACAATTCCTATAGTGAGTAGAGAGAACAACACAAAGATGCATTTTGTTTGGTAATCTTACTGAAAGGCAGCAACAGTAGCTGGCTGACAAAATGTATGTCTGCTACACAAGAGGTTGTGCCATTGAAATTCATTCTGAGGGAAAATTATTATTACACATGTGACCTGTGCTGCACTTGACCGTGGGATAATGGTAATGTCACTTGTTTTTGAAAACTCATCACTATTCTTAGAAGTCCCCCAATACCAAAAAGGGCCGACATTCTAAATGGTGATCAGGAATTCTCACTCCCCGACTCCGATGCAAGCTTCAGTGGGTGCTATTCAGGTCAAACTATATTTTCAAGTTATCCCCCGGTATAACCCATACCTTCACCGAAGATTTCGTCTACTTACCACTTAGTAGCATCGATCCTGAGTCCCGCATTGCTAAGTAAGTAAAGTAGACTAATAACCACTGTTTCAGGTTAAAACTTTTAAGTTATTTTATTATATATTTTATTCTCTTTTTAAAAGATGCAATCACTGTCTTTACAGAAAAGTAAAAAGATCTTGCTTCTGGATCCTTCTGGTCCAACTTGACAATCAATCTTCTTTAAAGTCTGGTCTTCTTTAGATGTATTCGCTGGTTAACTCGGTTGCTGTGTCCTATCCTTCCCATGTACCGAGCTATGAGAGCTGGCTTTGCTGGCTGTCTCTGAGCTGACTCTGAGCTGAATCTGCCTACTCTTTAAATTCTAGTCTTCCTTAGATGTATTAGCTATTTTAGCTCGGCTGCTATGCCCTGTCCATTTCCCATGGCCGAGCTGACTGTAATCTGACTCTACTTCTCCCCTCTCTCTCTCTGAGTTCTGCTTCTGGTTCTGGTTCTGCTTGCTAACCCCTTTCTTCACGTTTATATTCTCTTTCGAACAGTTAAGTTTTTATGACGTTATTGTAAAGTAACTCTTATTTCCTTTGATTGTAAAAAGTATCTTTGATCTAAACCTTCTAATCCAACTAAGTATTCATTTTGACATGACTTCATCTCATAGATCTGATTACATTGTTTCCTTTGTGATGTTCAAAATGCTTTGACTTCAAGAGGTGTTACTTTTAATTCCTATCATTTCTATAGTTTTATTTTCCAATTGTGTCCTCAGCTCAATTTTGACTTTGATTTTGGCTTTGAATTATGTTTCTCGTAGACTGATAGTCTCCAGTTTTCTTTAATTTACCTGGTTTAGCAAATTTTCACACCTAGAATTCTCACCAAATTCAACTGAACTTCATCCATTCTTTTCCAGATCCTTACTAAGATAGTTACTTTCAATGAAGGTGTGAGCCATTGTTTTTGGCTTCATTCAATATCCTGTTTGTCTTGTTTGCTATGCCTGATGAACAAGGCTATCTGCATTTTACAATCCTTCCCTGGCAGCTGCTGTTAACCCTTTGTGGGATCTTTCCCTGTATTCTCTCATGTTTCTCTCAGACCAGATATTGCCAGACTTCCATGTTTCAAATGACACATCTTTCCATATTTTCAATAACACACTGGTCTAATAATCCTGATGCCCAGTCCAATTCTCTGGGGACATGGGTTCAAATCCAACTAAAGCAGGTGGTAGAATTTAAATTCAATTAATGAAATCGGGAATTAAAAGCTAGTTTCAGTAATGGTGACCGTGAAACCATGTCAATTGTCATAAAAAAAACACATCTGGTTCACGAATGTCCTTTGAGGGAAAAGAAATCTGCTGTCCTTACCCAGTCTGGCCCATATTTGACTCTTAACCACCCTCTGAAATGGTGTGATAAGCCACTCAATTCAAAGGCAATTAAGAATGGGCCACAAATGCTGGCCCTTGGCAGTGATGTCCAAAACCCACGAAAGAATTAAAAAAATTAACAACACACTCATCCTGGAGAGCGCCAGGATTTACCAAATAAGCTGTGCCCCTTGGCGAGCTACATCAACGGTGATCATAGAGAAAATGGTGGTACAAATAATTCTACTGTGTGGATTGGTGCACATAGTACACATGGAGAAAATGGAAATCAAAATATGTCCTAAAATATGGATGGATGTAAATATGAATTTATCCTTGCTCTGCTAAGCAGATTTATTTGTCAAATGGTGTTCTTGTAAAATACGTTTATGTATATATGGGTTCTAAACGTGCCTTTTGCTGTTTCTGGAAGCTGAGAGATTAACTGGCAAGAAAAAAAAATCATTATTTGTGAAGATCATTTTAGTGTGGATTGCTCTAGTTCACACTGATCATGTATATTACAAATATGAGTTATTAAAAGCAGCACATGTTTAATGAGTAGAGTTCATCCTTTTTTTTGCATATCTTTTGTGATTAATTGAAATAACTGGGAATACCTTGTCATTTCTGACGATAGAATAGAGTGCAGAATATTGTCGTTATTGTCATGATATGCAAACATGCAGCTAATGAACACATAGAATAGGACATGGCCAATGAGCAGTCAGGACACTCAGGGGTGGTATCTCACTATAAAAGGGATGAGGCACTCACACTCCGCCTCTTTCCACAGACCAACATCTACAGTGTGAGACGGGGTGCATCCTCAGCACCACACCCCAGCACGTGGCTTAGAGCAAGGCTGGTTCAGTTAGACTGAGTTACTACATTTAGATTACAGTAAGAAGTTTTACAACACCAGGTTAAAGTCCAACAGGTTTGTTTCGATGTCACTAGCTTTCGGAGCGCTGCTCCTTCCTCAGGTGAATGAAGAGGTATGTTCCAGAAACATATATATAGACAGATTCAAAGATGCCAGACAATGCTTGGAATGCGAGCATTAGCAGGTGATTAAATCTTTACAGATCCAGAGATGGGGTAACCCCAGGTTAAAGAGGTGTGAATTGTGTCAAGCCAGGACAGTTGGTAGGAATTTGCAGGCCAGATGGTGGGGGATGAATGTAATGCGACATGAATCCCAGGTCCCGGTTGAGGCCGCACTCATGTGTGCGGAACTTGGCTATAAGCTTCTGCTCGGCGATTCTGCGTTGTCGCGCGTCCTGAAGGCCGCCTTGGAGAACGCTTACCCGGAGATCAGAGGCTGAATGCCCTTGACTGCTGAAGTGTTCCCCGACTGGAAAGGAACATTCCTGCCTGGTGATTGTCGCGCGATGTCCGTTCATTCGTTGTCGCAGCGTCTGCATGGTCTCGCCAATGTACCATGCTTCGGGACATCCTTTCCTGCAGCGTATGAGGTAGACAATGTTGGCCGAGTCGCACGAGTATGTACCGCGTACCTGGTGGGTGGTGTTCTCACGTGTAATGGTGGTATCCATGTCGATGATCTGGCACGTCTTGCAGAGATTGCCATGTGTGGTGTCGTGGTCACTGTTCTGAAGGCTGGGTAGTTTGCTGCAAACAATGGTTTGTTTGAGGTTGCGCAGTTGTTTGAAATATTCAACTCCTTTTACTTCGCCGAAGACCAGGACAAGACAAAGTTTCAGACCATCGTGGACAAGTTTGACAGCCACTGTGAGGTGGACACCAATGAAATCTTCGAGCGCGACATATTCAAGCAGCGATTGCAAGGTAAAGACGAATCCTTCACCTCATATTTCACTAACCTTAGACTTCTATCGCAATCCTGCAACTTCACTGACTCCATGATCCAGCAGAGAGCAGTTGAGCGGAGCTGCTGATTGGCTGAGATTTAAAAAACGCAGGAGCTGCGAGTCGGAGCAGAGATTTAAAAAGCACGGAAGCTGCAAGTCGGAGCGGAGATTTAAAAAGAGCAGGAGCTGCGAGTCGGAGCGGAGATTTAAAAAGAGCGGGAGCTGCGAGTCGGAGGGGAGATTTTAAAAGAGCGGGAGGTGCGAGTCGGAGCAGAGATTTAAAAAGCGCAGGAGCTGTGAGTCAGAGCGGAGATTTAAAAAGCGCGGGAGCTGCGAGTCGGAGCGGAGATTTAAAAAGAGCGGGAGCTGCGGGTCGGAGCGGAGATTTAAAAAGCACGGGAGCTGCGAGTCGGAGCTGAGATTTAAAAACGCGGGAGCTGCGAGTCGGAGCGGAGATTTAAAAAGCGCGGGAGCTGCAAGTCGGAGCGGAGATTTAAAAAGAACGCGGCCTAGTTTCGGGAGCCGTTCGGAGGAGGAGGAGCAGTCTCTGTCAGGAAGAGAACCTGAGAACATCTAAGACCTTCAGAAGGTAAGTAAGTGACTTTTACTCATTTTAACTTTTATTACCTTTTCAAATTGTGTGTGTGGGGGGGAGGGAAACTGAAGTGACATCACAGAAAAGCTGTGACCTGAGTGGATGGTTGGAAATCTACACTAAATTTAAAAATTAAGCATTGGTAACTAATTAAACATAATTACTTAATTATAATTTAGAGGGTATCTAAGCCAGAGATCGGACAGTACTATATTTAGCTTTCACATTTATAGTAGAAATCTAGTGTTAGGAAACAGATAGTTAACAGTAACTTTTTAAAAATTTTTTAACTTTTAACTTTAATTTACTAATTAATTGATGCAATGCCAGTTAGAGGGGTGCAGTGCTCTGACAGTGAGATGTGGCATGTCCGGGAGGCTTCCAGTGTCCCGGATGGCTTCATCTGCAGAAAGTGCACCCAACTGGAGCTCCTCACAGACCGCATGGTTCGGTTGGAGCGGCAATTGGATGTACTTAGGAGCATGCAGGTGGCAGAAAGCATCATAGATAGCAGTTATATAAATGTGGTCACACCCAAGGTGCAGGCAGAGAAATGGGTGACCACCAGAAAGGGCAGGCAGTCAGTGCAGGAATCCCCTGTGGTTGTCCCCCTCTCGAACAGGTATACCCCTTTGGATACTGTCGGGGGGGATAGCCTAGCAGGGGAAAACAGCAGCAGCCAGAGCAGTGGCACCACGGCTGGCTCTGATGTTCAGAAGGGAGGGTCAAAGCGCAGAAGACTAATAGTAATAGGGGACTCTATAGTCAGGGGCACAGATAAGCGCTTCTGTGGATGTGAAAGAGACTCCAGGATTGTATGGTGCCTCTCTGGTGCCAGGGTCCAGGATGTCTCCGTACGGGTAGAGGGCATCCTGAAGGGGGAGGGTAAACAGGCAGAGGTTGTTGTACATATTGGTACTAACGACATAGGCAGGAAGGGGCATGAGGTCCTGCAGCAGGAGTTCAGGGAGCTAGGCAGAAAGTTAAAAGACAGGACGTCTAGGGTTGTAATCTCGGGATTATTCCCTGTGCCACGTGCCAGTGAGGCTAGAAATAGGAAGCTAGAGCAGCTAAACACGTGGCTAAACAGCTGGTGTAGGAGGGAGGGTTTCCATAATCTGGACCACTGGGAGCTCTTCCGGGGCAGGTGTGACCTGTATAAGAAGGACGGGTTGCATCTAAACTGGAGAGGCATAAATATCCTGGCCGCGAGGTTTGCTAGTGTCACATGGGAGGGTTTAAACTAGTATGGCAGGGGGGGTGGGCACGGGAGCAATAGGTCAGAAGGTGAGAGCATTGAGGGAGAACTAGGGAATAGGGACAGTGTGGCTCTGAGGCAGAGCAAACAGGGAGAAGTTGCTGAACACAGCGGGTCTGGTGGCCTGAAGTGCATATGTTTTAATGCAAGAAGTATTACGGGTAAGGCAGATGAACTTAGAGCTTGGATTAGTACTTGGAACTATGATGTTGTTGCCATTACAGAGACCTGGTTGAGGGAAGGGCAGGATTGGCAGCTAAACGTTCCAGGATTTAGATGTTTCAGGTGGGATAGAGGGGGATGTAAAAGGGGTGGCGGAGTTGCTCTACTGGTTAGGGAGGATATCACAGCTGTACTACGGGAGGACACCTCAGAGGGCAGTGAGGCTATATGGGTAGAGATCAGGAATAAGAAGGGTGCAGTCACAATGTTGGGGGTTTACAACAGGCCTCCCAACAGCCAGCGGGAGATAGAGGAGCAGATAGGTAGACAGATTTTGGAAAAGAGTAAAAACAACAGGGTTGTGGTGATGGGAGACTTCAACTTCCCCAATATTGACTGGAACTCACTTAGTGCCAGGGGCTTAGACGGGGCAGAGTTTGTAAGGAGCATCCAGGAGGGCTTCTTAAAACAATATGTAGACAGTCCAACTAGGGAAGCGGCGGTACTGGACCTGGTATTGGAGAATGAGCCCAGCCAGGTGGTGGAAGTTTCAATAGGGGAGCATTTCGGGTACAGTGACCACAATTCAGTAAGTTTTAAAGTGCTGGTGGACAAGGATAAGTGTGGTCCTATGGTGAATGTGCTAAATTGGGGGAAGGCTAATTATAACAATATTAGGCGGGAACTGAAGAACCTAGATTGGGGGTGTTTGAGGGCAAATCAACATCTGACATGTGGGAGGCTTTCAAGTGTCAGTTGAAAGGAATTCAGGACCGGCATGTTCCTGTGGGGAAGAAGGATAAATTCGGCAATCTTTGGGAACCTTGGATAACGAGAGATATTGTAGGCCTCGTCAAAAAGAAAAAGGAGGCATTTGTCAGGGCTAAAAGGCTGGGAACAGACGAAGCCTGTGTGGAATATAAGGAAAGTAGGAAGGAGTCAGGAGGGCAAGAAGGGGTCACAAAAAGTCATTGGCAAATAGGGTTAAGGAAAATCCCAAGGCTTTTTACACGTACATAAAAAGCAAGAGGGTAGCCAGGGAAAGGGTTGGCCCACTGAAGAATAGGCAAGGGAATCTATGTGTGGAGCCAGAGGAAATGGGCGAGGTACTAAATGAATACTTTGCCTCAGTATTCACCAAAGAGAAGGAATTGGTAGATGTTGAGTCTGGAGAAGGGTGTGTAGATAGCCTGGATCACATTGAGATCCAAAAAGACGAGGTGTTGGGCGTCTTAAAAAATATTAAGGTAGGTAAGTCCCCAGGGCCTGATGGGATCTACCCCAGAATACTGAAGGAGGCTGGAGAGGAAATTGCTGAGGCCTTGACAGAAATGTTTGGATCCTCACTGTCTTCAGGTGATGTCCCGGAGGACTGGAGAATAGCCAATGTTGTTCCTCTGTTTAAGAAGGGTAGCAAGGATAATCCAGGGAACTACAGGCCGGTGAGCCTTACTTCAGTGGTAGGGACATTACTGGAGAGAATTCTTCGAGACAGGATCTACTCCCATTTGGAAGCAAATGGACGTATTAGTGAGAGGCAGAATGGTTTTGTGAACGGGAGGTCTTGTCTCACTAACTTGATAGAGTTTTTCGACGAGGTCACAAAGATGATTGATGCAGGTCAGGCGGTGGATGTTGTCTATATGGACTTCAGTAAGGCCTTTGACAAGGTCCCTCATGGTAGACTAGTACAAAAGGTGAAGTCACACGGGATCAGGAGTGAGCTGGCAAGGTGGATACAGAACTGGCTAGGTCATAGAAGGCAGAGAGTAGCAATGGAAGGATGCTTTTCTAATTGGAGGGCTGTGGCCAGTGGTGTTCCGCAGGGATCAGTGCTGGGACCGTTGCTGTTTGTAGTATATATAAATGATTTGGAGGAAAATGTAACTGGTCTGATTAGTAAGTTTGCAGACGACACAAAGGTTAGTGGAATTGCGGATGGCGATGAGGACTGTCAGAGGATACAGCAGGATTTAGATTATTTGGAGACTTGGGCGGAGAGATAGCAGATGGAGTTTAATCCGGACAAATGTGAGGTAATGCATTTTGGAAGGTCTAATGCAGGTAGGGAATATACAGTGAATGGTAGAACCCTCAAGAGTATTGAAAGTCAGAGAGATCTAGGAGTACAGGTCCACAGGTCACTGAAAGGGGCAACACAGGCGGAGAAGGTAGTCAAGAAGGCATACGGCATGCTTGCCTTCATTGGCCGGGGCATTGAGTATAAGAATTGGCAAGTCATGTTGCAGCTGTATAGAACCTTAGTTAGGCCACACTTGGAGTATAATGTTCAATTCTGGTCGCCACACTACCAGAAGGATGTGGAGGCTTTAGAGAGGGTGCAGAAGAGATTTACCAGAATGTTGCCTGGAATGGAGGGCATTAGCTATGAGGAGCGGTTGAATAAACTCAGTTTGTTCTCACTGGACGACGGAGGTTGAGGGGCGACCTGATAGAGGTCTACAAAATTATGAGGGGCATAGACAGAGTGGATAGTCAGAGGCTTTTCCCCAGGGTAGAGGGGTCAATTACTAGGGGGCATAGGTTTAAGGTGAGAGGGGCAAGGTTTAGAGTAGATGTACGAGGCAAGTTTTTTACGCAGAGGGTAGTGGGTGCCTGGAACTCGCTACTGGAGGAGGTGGTGGAAGCAGGGACGATAGTGACATTTTCGGGGCATCTTGACAAATACATGAATAGGATGGGAATAGAGGGATACGGACCCAGGAAGTGTAGAAGATTGTAGTTTAGTCGGGCAGCATGGTCGGCACGGGCTTGGAGGGCCGAAGGGCCTGTTCCTGTGCTGTACATGTCTTTGTTCTTTGTCTTTGTTCAGAGACCAAATCGTTACTGGAGTTCACTCTGATCCCTTGAGAGAGCAGTTACTGAAGATCAAGCATATGACCCTGCCAGACACGATTGAAACATGCACAGTGATTACATAATCTGAGGAGAATGAAGAGTGTCAATAACGGGGAAAGCAAATGGTAAGAGGGGATATTAGGCTACATTTTTTAAAAATATGTTTCTTAATTTTTTTAACAAAAATCAAACTCACAAAAGAAGCAATCAAAGTTACACAATAAACAATAAAATTAACAAGGAAATGCACCTGTTAACCCCAATAAACTCTACTAAACCACCTAACAACTGACAGTGACTAGCTCTTTATAAAAAGAAATGAATGGCTGACATCTTAGGTAGAACCCTTCTATCGACCCTCTAATGGTGTACTTGACCTTCCCCAAATGTAAGAACGACAAGAGGTCACCCAGCCAAGCTGAGGCACTGGGCACAGGAGGAGACTGATGTGTTGGGCGCTCTGGATCCGTGGAACACATACAGGCCACCAACACTTAAAATAGTACAACACTATTTTATTAAGCTAGAAACTGTTGAACATACTTTCACTCTGGGTTAACACGATGTTAGATTAAACTAAAGACCTATGCCTGTCCTAACCAGTCTATGCACTCAGCACATGGTGAAGATCTGTGCTGTAAGCTGTAAGCTCTGTCCTTCTGAGAGGCTGCATCCCGAATGAGCGGGAACTCTGATGCCCTCCGTCTATATAGTGAGTGTGCTCTAACTGGTGATTGGCTGCGGTGTTGTGTGTGTTGATTGGTCTTGCTGTGTGTCCATCAGTGTGTGTGTCTGCACCATGATATACTGGTGTATATTATGACATCCCCCCTTTTATAAAAAATGTATGTGTGTGGCAATAAATAATGTGTGGTGAGAATGTTCCTAACTACGTGTGGGGTGCGAAGACATATTTACAGGACTACGTACATGAAAACTAAGCTATTTATATGGGAAGGTGCCTGGTGCAAAGAAGCAGTATGCAACAAGAATAACGAGATCAACACTGTATACAAACCAGGGAAACGATCAAACAAAGCAACGAAACAATTCAGAGAGTCCATAAATTCGAAAAGTTCATAAATTTAGTCTCTGAGGTGGGCAACGAATTCTGGTTGACCGCCTCAAGGGTGGTTCGAGAGCCAGCGGTTCAGGAGTGGGCTGGACTGCGTCAAAGTCATGGGGAGGCAGAGTGACAGGGAGCTCTGCATAGTCCATGGCAGAGTCAGCAGGAGGACGAGGCGACACTGGAGGATCACGTGGCGAGCGTGGAACAAGACGAAGGGCGCGTCGATTGCAGCGCAGAGTAGAGCCATCCGGTAGACAAACCAGGAATGAGCGGGGGGGCCACCTGCCGAAGGACAAAGCGGTTGCAGACCAGCCACCATCCGGTAGATGGATGCAGACGTTGTTATCTGGAGCCAGAGCAGGGAGACCAGCTGCACGGGAGTCATGAGCCGCCTTGTGCTGTGCACGAGACAGCTGCATCCGGCGAAGGACCGGAACGTTGTCAAGGTCTGGGACATGGATGGGCGGCACCATCGTCCTCAGGGTGCGACTCATGAGTAACTGGGCTGGCAACAGGCCAGTGGACAGTGGGACGGAGCGATAGGCCAGCAAGGCAAGGTAGAAATCAGACCCAGCATCGGCAGCCTTGCATAGGAGCCGTTTGATGATATGTACTCTCTTCTCTGCTTTGCTGTTGGATTGGGGGTACAGGGGACTGGCCATCACATGGGCAAAATTGCACCGCCTGGCAAAGTTGGACCATTCTTGTCTGGCGAAGCAGGAGCCATTGTTCGACATAACCTTGAGCGGGATGCCATGTCGAGCAAAGGTTTCTTTACATGCAAGAATGACTGCAGACGAGACGAGGTGAGGTCATGCAACCATATCACCTCCGGGTAATTCAAAAAGTAGTCCACGATCAGGACATAGTCTCTACCCAGCGTGTGGAACAGGTCGATGCCCACCTTGGTCCATGGTGACGTGACCAACTCATGGGGCTGCAGGGTCTCACATGGTTGGGCCGCCTGGAAGTGCTGACAAGTGGGGCAGTTGAGCACTGTGTTGGCTATGTCCTTATTAATGCCGGGCCAGTACATTGCCTCTCGGGCCCGTCGGCGGCACTTTTCCACGCCAAGGTGGCCCTCGTGTAGTTGTTCCAGGACAAGTTGGCGCATGTTATGCGGGATGACAATGCGGTCCAGTTTTAGAAGAACCCGTCTACTACCGCTAGATCATCTCTGACATTATAGAATTGAGGGCTTTGGCCCTTGAGCCACCCGTCCGTTAGGTGGCGCATGACACGCTGTAGCAAGGGGTCAGCCGCCGTCTCACGGCGAATTTGGATGAGGCGTTCATCCAAGGCAGGCAGATTGGAGGCCGCGAATGCCACATGGGTGTCAACCTGGCATACAAATCCTGCTGGTTCACATGGAGTGTTGACTGCCCAGGAGAGAGCGTCGGCAATGATTAGGTCCTTGCCTGGGGTGTATACCAGCTGGAAGTCGTAACTCCAGAGCTTGAGAAGAATACGCTGGAGGCGAGGCGTCATGTCGTTCAAGTCTTTCTGTATTATATTAACCAGCGGGCGATGGTCGGTCTCGACGGTGAACTGAGGAAGTCCGTAGACATAATCGTGAAATTTAACAACACCGGTCAGAAGGCCCAGGCACTCCTTTTCTATCTGCGCGTAGCGCTGCTCCGTGAGGATCATCGCACGTGACGCATATGCAACGGTGGCCCATGATGAGGCCTCA
The DNA here is from genome assembly GCF_047496885.1 of Scyliorhinus torazame. Lineage (NCBI taxonomy): Eukaryota > Metazoa > Chordata > Chondrichthyes > Carcharhiniformes > Scyliorhinidae > Scyliorhinus > Scyliorhinus torazame. The sequence continues at coordinate 98,440,444 of NC_092708.1, forward strand.
TCACGTTGAAGGAGCACTGCCCCAATGCCAGATTGACTGGCATCGGTCGAAATTTTGGTCTCCTTTGCTGGATCAAAGAAAGCTAAGACTGAGGCCGTGGTCAGTTTTGCCTTGAGTTCTCTCCATTCGCGCTCGTGGGCAGGGAGCCATTGGAAGTCTGTCGTCGTCCTGACCAGGTTCCTGAGAGCCGTGGTATGAGAGGCGAGGTTAGGGATGAATTTCCCTAAAAAATTGACCATGCCGAGAAATCGGAGGACCGCGTTCTTGTCCTCTGGTGTTTTCATAGCTGTGATGGCAGCTACCTTGTCCTCATCCGGCTGCACACCCAATTGGGAGATGTGGTCCCCGAGGAACTTAAGTTCTGTCTGACCAAAAGAGCATTTGGCCCTGTTGAGGCGGAGGCCATGCTCATGTATACGTTTGAATATGCGCTGGAGGAGATTAACATGCTCCTGCGGGGTTGAGGACCAAATGATTATGTCATCGACATAGACGCAAACACCTTCAATACCTTCCATCATTTGTTCCATAATCCTATGGAACACTTCTGATGCAGAGATGATCCCAAACGGCATCCTGTTGTAACAATATCTTCCAAAGGGGGTGTTACATGTGCAAAGTTTGCTGCTGGATTTATCGAGCTGGATTTGCCAGAATCCTTTTGAGGCGTCGAGTTTGGTAAAGAGCTTGGAGCCATCTCACATGTGAGCTCTTCGCGCTTGGGAATTGGATAGTGCTGTCTCATAATATTGCGATTTAGATCCTTGGGATCAATGCAAATTCTCAATTCGCCAGAAGGCTTTTTTACACACACCATGGAACTGACCCAGTCGGTCGGTTCCGTGACTTTAGAAATCGCTCCTTGGTTCTGGAGGTCCTGCAGCTGCTGCTTGAGGCCATCCTTAAGGGATGCTGGGACCCTGCGAGGTGCATGCACCACAGGCGTGGCATTCGGTTTTAATAAAATCTTGTAGGTGTACGGGAGCGTGCCCATGCCCTCGAAGACGTCGTGGTACTGGTTGATAATGGCGTCGAGCTGCGCCCTGAAGTCAGTGTCCTGAAAGGCAGACGCGTCAGCAGGAGAGAGAGAGTGAACTCTCTGAACTAGGTTCAACAGCTTGCATGCCTGCGCGCCAAGCAGGGAGGCTTTCGAGGAGCCCACGATTTCAAGGGAAGGATGGCTTTGCGTGACCTGTGCGTCACTTCAAGTTGGCATGAGCCGCTGGCAGCAATGGCATTGCCATTATAATCTAATAGCTGGCAGGGTGGCTGGCTTGACACAAAGGCTTTGGAGGTCAGACCGCGCAATGAGATTGGCGGAGGCACCGGTGTCCAGGCGGAATCATATTTGGGACCGGTTGACCACAAGGGTGGCACACCACTCATCGTCCGGATCGATGCTGTATACCGATAGAGGCTGGATTCTTTGCTTCGGGGACACCCTGTTTTTTGTAATGATACCGACTCGAAAAGGCACCTTCGGGTCCTCGGTGTCAATATCGGGTAGCAGGTCCGAATCGGGCTCGGTGACCGTGGGTTGAATGGCCCGGACATTCCTGCGAGGCTGGCTGGAGCGACGAGAGTTGGCAGGCTGAGCTGATCTGCATAAAGCAGCACAGTGGCCAAGTTTGCCACATCACAGGCATCGTTGGGATTTGGCAGGACATTACCGCTTTAAGTGGGCGGAGCCACAGTTGCCGCACATTGTAGCGTCAGTACGTTCGCTGCTCCACCGCGCATGCGCAGTGCGGTCGTATGTGGTGCGCGCCTGCGCAGTGCGGTCGTACGTGGTGCGCGCCTGCGCAGTACGTTCGTCGACGTCGCCGTCCCCTCGTTTGGTGCGCACATGCGCGGGAGTCTGCGAAAAGCGCGCGAAATGACCACCCTCATCCGGGCTGAGACCCTGGAGTTGCTCGATTGCTTGGACCCGTTCTGCCTCGTGGGGACCTTGCCGCGCCGTTTCAGCCGCTTGGATGTGGGAATACCGACTAGTGGCGTGTTCATGTAGCACGCAAGTCTCGATGGCAATCGCTAGGGTGAGCTGCTTTATCTTGAGGAGCTGCTGGCGTAGGGGGTCCGACTGAACACCGAAAACGATCTGGTCGCGTATCATGGAGTCGGAGGTCGACCCGTAATTACAGGACTGCGCAAGGATGCGGAGGTGGGTGAGAAAGGACTGGAAAGGTTCATCCTTACCCTGCAAACGCTGTTGGAAAACATAGCGCTCAAAACTTTCATTTACCTCGATGTCGCAGTGACTGTCAAACTTAAGGAGGACCGTCTTGAATTTTGATTTATCTTCACCATCAGCAAAGGTGAGTGAATTGAAAATGTGGATGGCATGTTCCCCGGCCGTGGATAGGAAGAGAGCGATCGTCCTGGTGTCTGAGGCAGCTCCCCGGTCTGTGGCTTCAAGGTAGAGCTGGAAGCGTTGTTTGGATATCTTCCAGTTGGCCCCTAGGTTACTGGTGATGCGGAGCGGCGGCGGGCGGACGCTGTCCATTTTGCAGGATGGCTGTCTGCTGGTGGAAGGCAGATCACTTGCAGGTAGGTCTATGAAGCTCTAACATCCCTCAACTACTGGTACCATGATGTGTTGGGTGCTCTGGATCCGTGGAACACATACAGGCCACCAACACTTAAAATAGTACAACATTATTGTGGTATTATAGGTATTACGGTACCTGATAGGCTAAAGCACCATTGGTGGAAACTGTATGCTTTCTTTTGGTTAGAATGTATGATAGCTCCGCCCTGCTAGGCAGGGTATAAGAACCAGTGCCACCCCCAGCAGCCTTCATTCTGTACCTGAGCTGCTGGGGGAAACATCTAGCTTATTAAAGCCTTCAGTTGGACTACAACCTCGCTTTAGTGGTCATTGATCGTACATCAATTTAATAAGGTAGTTTTTTTAAGAAGAAAGGATGGAGCTCCGAATCAAGCCGGAGTGTCTTCAACATAGCCCCCACGCGGCGAACTCAGCGGCAATCTTTAAGCACTGGCTGGCTTGCTTTAAAGGGTATCTCGGGACGGCCAAAAAGCATCCACGGGAGAACAGAAACTGCACGTCCTGCACTCAAGGGTGAGCCCGGAGATTTACACCCTCATCGAGGAAGCGGAAGACTTCGATGCAGCAATAGAGCTGCTAACAGGACACTATATTCGCCCGGTAAATCAGGTCTACGCCCGGCACATGCTTGCAACAAGGCGGCAAACCCCTGGGGAATCGCTGGAGGAATTCTACCGTGCACTCCTGGTGTTGGGAAGAAGCTGCAGCTGCCCGCAAGTTTCGGCGAGCGAACACACGGAACTTAGTCCGGGACGCTTTCGTGGCAGGTATGCTATCTTCACAAATCTGCCAGCGTCTGTTAGAAAAGGACACCTTGGGTCTCCGGGAGGCACGGGCCCTTGCAGGATCTCTGGACGTGGCCTCCAGGAACGCCCGCGCTTACATTCCCGACTGCGCGGCAGCCCCCTGGGCAGCGTGGAACCCCTCCGCGGCCAACCCCAAGACTTCCCCCATTCCCCCACAGGCCTGCACTGCAAGGCGGTCTGGCAACCCAGAGGGACCCCGCTGCTACTTTTGTGGGCAGGCCAAGCACCCTCGCCACGCTGCCCGGCCCGTGCATCCACCTACAAGGGATGCGGCAAAAAGGGCCATTTCATGGGGGTATGCCAGGCCCGTGCAGTTGCCGCGGTCTCCGGCGGCGAATGCGGACCGCAACCACAAACCTCTCCACGGGCCCTGTGCGGCCAGTGGTTGCCACCATCTTCAGATTCCAGGGCCACGTGTGGACCCCGGGCGCCGCCTTCTTGTTCCGCAGACGCCACGTTGGAAGGATGGGCGCCGCCATTTTGTGCACCCCCAGCCATGTGCGACCAATGGGAGCCGCCGTCTTGGATGAACCCCCAGGACCCCAGCGCGGCTGACCACGCACTGCCCGAAGAGAACTCTCAACTGCTGCGATTAGCCTCGGTGACTTTGGATCAGTCTCGGCCTCGAACACTCTCAACTGCTACGACAACCGTATTCATCAACGGGCACGAGACGTCCTGCCTAATCGACTCTGGGAGCACGGAGAGCTTCATACACCCTGACACGGTAAGGTGCTGTTCTCTCCTCATCCACCCCATTAATCAAAAAATCTCCCTGCCTTCCGGTTCACACTCAGTGGAGATAAAGGGGTTTTGTGTAGCAAACCTCACAGTCCAGGGAAGGGAGTTCAAAAATTTCCGTCTCTACGTCCTTCCCCACCTCTGCGCGGCTACACTCCTGGGTTTAGACTTCCAGTGTAACCTTCAAGTCTGACCTTCAAATTCGGCTGCCCTATACCCCCCCTTACTGTCTGCGGCCTCACGACCCTTAAGGTCGACCCGCCTTCCCTGTTTGCGAACCTCACCCCGGATTGCAGACCCGTCGCCACCAGGAGCAGACGCTACAGTGCCCAGGACTGGATCTTTATTAGGTCAGAGGTCCAAAGGCTACTGAGGGAAGGGGTCATTGAAGCCAGTAACAGCCCCTGGAGAGCTCAAGTAGTGGTGGTAAAGACCGGGGAGAAGCATAGGATGGTCATCGACTACAGTCAGACCATCAACAGGTTTACGCAGCTGGACGCGTACCCTCTCCCCCGCATATCCAAACTGGTAAACGGGATCGCGCATTATAAGGTCTTCTCCACGGTGGATCTCAAGTCCGCCTACCACCAGCTCCCCATCCGTACTAATGACCGCAAATACTGCCTTCGAGGCAGATGGGCGGCTCTATCACTCCTTAAGGGTTCCCTTCAGTGTCACCAACGGGGTCTCGGTCTTCCAGCGCGAGATGGACCGAATGGTTGACCAGTACAGTTTACGGGCAACATTCCCGTATCTCGATAATGTCACCATCTGCGGCCATGACCAGCAGGACCACAACACCAACCTCCGAAAATTTCTCTAGACCACTAAAATCCTTAACCTTACATACAACAAGGATAAATGCGTGTTTCGCACCGACCGCCTAGCCATCCTCGGCTACGTAGTGCGAAATGGAGTCATAGGCCCCGACCCTGAATGCACGCGCCCCCTTATGGAGTTCCCCCTCCCCCGCTGTTCCAAGGCCCTGAAACGTTGCCTAGGGTTTTTCAGCTACTACGCCCAGTGGGTCCCCAACTATGCAGACAAGGCCCGTCCCCTGATCCAATCCACAGCTTTTCCCCTATCGATAGAAGCCCGCCAGGCGTTCAGCCGCATCAAAGCAGACATTGCAAAGGCCACGATTGTTGCTCTTTTTTTAACCTTAGTCTATTTGCTCTGTTTACGTCACCTTTGCTCATGAGTCGCCAGGTATCTTTATGATACCGCCACGTGGTTCAAGTTCAGGTTATGATTAATAACACAGCACACCGCTTAGTAAGGATTAAAACAACGGTCATTTATTATATACAACAAGCAATTATTAATACCCTAATACTACTTTCTATATAATAAACCTATCACTACTGGCCAATACTTAACTTAGGAAGAGCCCACCAGGTCAGGGAAACGAATGGCTTGTCCAATCAGATCTGGCCCGCGGGATTCAAAAGGCTGCTACAGGTCGGTGGCTAGGTGTCTCTACCGGGTAGCGATCGTTGGATTCAAACTTACGGTGGCCGGTGGCTGGTCTTGCGAAGGTCTCGAGCAGGCGAAGATGAGAGAGAGAGATCTGAACTTGGACCTTCACTTTTATAGGGCCCAGGGGCTTCCCGCCTCCCGGGGTGGCCCTTGACCCTGAGTCCCAAGTGATTGGATTCTGTCCCCAATCTCTGGGGTCGATGTGTCCAATGGTGAGGCGATTCCTCGATCGGGGGGTGGTCGCTCACCTGTCTTTGTTTCGGCCACTGCAGGCGCCGACAGGTCTGGCCCGGTATTCAATTGCTAATATGTTGCAATTGTTTCCGGGGATAGCCGATTTAACTGTAGATGTCTGAGTAGATTAGGTGTAAACAGTCCTGAATGCAACTGCGGATGCCTGGGTTGATGGGCTGTTGATAGCCCAGAGTATCGATCTGGGCTACGTTCCCAGAGCTGAATATGCAAACCTGTCTGCAGCTGCCTGCTTGTGTCTTCTTGGCTGCTTTTCCCAGCAGTCTTTCGGGTTAGCCGTTTTAAACTGGGTTTTGGCCAGATTAATCAGAACGCAGCCATTTTACATGGCTACACGATGCACGCCATCGACGAGTCCCTCCCCTTCCAGGTCGAGAGCGATGAGTCCGACGTAGCTCTGGCGGCCACCCTTAACCAAGCGGGCAGACCCGTGGACTTCTTCACTCGTACCCTCCATGCTTCCGAAATCCACCACTCCTCAGTCGAAAAGGAGGCCCAGGCCATAGTAGAAGCTGTGCGACATTGGAGGCATTACCTGGCCGGCAGGAGATTCACTCTCCTCACGGACCAACAGTCGGTTGCTTTCATGTTTGATAATGCACAGCAGGGCAAGATAAAAAACGACAAGATCTTGCGGTGGAGGATCGAACTCTCCACCTACAACTGAAATGAAATGTAAAATGAAAATCGCTTATTGTCACAAGTAGGCTTCAAATTAAGTTACTGTGAAAAACCCCTAGTCCCCACATTCCGGCGTCTGTTCGGGGAGGCTGATACGGGAACGGAGATCTTGTATCGTCCCGGGAAGCTAAACGAGCCTCCTGACGCTCTGTCCCGCGACACATGTGCCGCCGCACAAGTGGACCGCCTCCGAGCCCTCCACGAGGACCTCTGCCACCCGGGGGTCACTTGCGTTTTCCATTTTGTCAAGACCCGCAACCTGCCCTACTCCATCGAGGAGGACAGGACAGCCACCAGGGACTGACAAATCGGCGCGGAGTGCAAACTGCACTTCTACCGATCAGACAAAGCGCACCTGATAAAGGCTTCCCGTCCCTTTGAACGCCTCAGCATGGACTTCAAAGGCCCCCTCCCCTCCACCGACCACGACACATACTTCCTCAACGTGATTGACGAGTACTCCCGGTTCCCATTCGCCATCCCCTGCCCCGACATGATCGCAACCACCGTCATCAAGGCCCTCCATAGCATCTTTGCACTGTTCGGGTTCCCCGCTTACATACACAGTGATAGGGGGTCCTCCTTTATGAGTGACGAAGTGTGTCAATTCCTGCTCAGCAAGGGCATCGCCTCGAGCAGGACGACCAGTTACAACCCCTGGGGTAACGGACAGGTAGAGAGGGAGAACGGAACGGTCTGGAAGACCGTCCTACTGGCCCAACGGTCCAGGAACCTCCCAGTCTCCCGCTGGCAAGAAGTCCTCCCGGATGCCCTCCACTCCATCCGGTCACTGCTTTGTACGACCACCAATCAGACACCTCACGAACGCCTCCTTGTCTTCCCTAGGAACTCCTCCTCTGGGACCTCGCTCCCAACCTGGCTGGCAGCACCCAGACCCATCCTGCTCCGAAAACACGTGCGGGCGCACAAGTCGGATCCGTTGGTCGAGAGGGTCCATCTGCTCCATGCTAACCCCCAGTACGCCTACATGGCGTACCCCGACGGCCGGCAAGATACGGTCTCCCTACGGGATCTGGCGTCCGCCGGAACCCCACGCACATCCCAGCCACCAGTCCCACCCTCCCCTCCACTGCAGCACCTTACACGAAGATCGGTCCTTACGCCGGCCCCGTCTAGGCCCCCCCACCCACCAACACCCCCCGCAGGCGCTCCCTTCCCAGGTCAACCGTTTTCCCCACCAGCGCCATCTAGGGGTGCCGAAGCTGCCATGGAGATCGAAGCCACGCTCCCGGAGTCACAGACGCCCAAGCCTCCACCGGAGTCACCACCGAAGCTCTGACGATCACAGAGGACGACCAAGACCCCCGATCGACTGATTGCTTCATTGTAATTGTAAACTGTAAATATAAACCATCAAATGTACACAGCTATCAGAATTGTAAATAGTTACTAAACACTGTACGGAGGTATTACGGTACCTCCAGAACTAATTATACCACGTTGCCATGTTTTGTAGTTTCAGGCCACCACCCCCGCCGGACTCTTTTTTAACAGGGGGTGAATGTGGTATTATAAGTATTACGGTACCTGATAGGCTGACGCACCATTGGTGGAAACTGTATGCTTTCTATTGGTTAGAATAAATGATAGCTCCGCCCTGCTAGGTGGGGTATAAGAACCAGTGCCGCCCCAGCAGCCTTCATTCTGTACCTGAGCTGCTGGGGGAAACATCTAGCTTATTAAAGCCTTCAGTTGGCCTACAACCTCGTTTTAGTGGTCATTGATCGTGCATCAACTATTTTATTAAGCTAGAAACTGTTGAACATAGTTTCACTGTGGGTTAACACGATGTTAGATTAAACTAAAGACCTATGTCTGTCCTAACCAGTCTATGCACTCAGCATATGGTGAAGATCTGTGCTGTAAGCTGTAAGCTCTGTCCTTCTGAGAGGCTGCATCCCGAATTAGCGGGAACTCTGATGCCCTCTGTCTATATAGTGAGTGTGCTCTAACTGGTGATTGGCTGCGGTGTTGTGTGTGTTGATTGGTCTTGCTGTGTGTCCATCAGTGTGTGTGCCTGCACCATGATATACTGGTGTATATTATGACAGAGACCTCCATCCAAGCAGAACTTGTCTCTGGGCTATTACTGAGGCAAAGGCCTCACCCCTGTCTGGAGCACCAGTGAGTCTCATACCCTGAAAATGGCCACCAACGGACATGATTCCAAATCAGCATTGAGTATCTCCGACATGGTGTTGAAGTAAGAGACCCAAAAGCTTACTAACTTGGGACAAGACAAGAACATAGGAGTGTGGTTATTTGACCCCCGAGAGCAATGCTCACATTTGTCCTCCACCCAAGAGAAGAATCTGCTCATCCTTGCTATAGTCAGATACGTTCTGTGCACCACCTTGAATTGGATCAGACTAAGACGAGCACATGAGGACGTGGAGTTGACCCTGTGAAGGGCCTCGCTCCATACCTCATCATCCAGAATGGGACACAACTCTCCCATCTACCATTTCACCTTCATCTCATTCATTGGAGTTAACTCCACTGATAGGATCTGGCCATATATGCCAGGGGCTGGTTTAGCACAGTGCATTAAACAGCTGGCTTGTAATGCAGAACAATGCCAGCAGCGCGGGTTCAATTCCTGTACCAGCCTCCCCGAACAGGCACTGGAATGTGGCGACTAGGGTCTTTTCACAGTAACTTCATTGAAGCCTATGTGTGACAATAAGTTATTATTATTATTATCATATGCACGTCCCCCCCACCAGACCCAGCCAAAGACAAAATCCTAATCAACAGGGAGGAGGGTGCTGCCAAGGGTGAAATGCCTTGCGCAAAAAACCGCAAACCTGAAACTATCCGAAAAGACAAACCAGGCAGCTGACATTTGTCCGACAGCTCCTTAAAGCTGGCAAACCTTTCCTCCACAAACAGGTCCCCAAACGGTCTCCAAACCTTTCCCTCAAATGTCACGTCCAAACTTGCTGCCAGAAAAAAGTGGTTGTTACAGGTGGGGACTAGCAAAGACATGGAACAGAATTTAAAATGCTGCCTGAACTGCTTCCAGATTATGAGTGGACATCACTACCGGGATTCACGGAAAATCTTACCAGAGAGATAGGCAACAATGTGGTTACTACTGTACCAAGCCTAGAAACCTTGCAGAAGCTTGTCTCCATATGGAACCCGGAGCACTGAACCACAACAGTACCTTCTGAAATTGGCTGTCCAGGCAGCACAGTGGCGCGGATGTTAGTACTGCAGTCTCACGGCGCCGTGGTCCCAGGTTCGATCCCGGCTCTGGGTCACTGTCCGTGTGGAGTTTGCACATTCTCCCCGTGTTTGTGTGAGTTTCTCCCCATAACCCAAAGATGTGCAGGGTAGGGGCATTGGTCATGCTAAACTTTCCCTTAATTGGAAAAAATGAATTGGGGACTCTAAATTTAGTTTAAAAAAAAGAAAATAAAGATATTGGCTGCCCAATCATAAAATAATAAATTGGGTAGAGCAAAGCCGCCTGGCTGCTTGTCTCTCTGGAGAAATGCCCCATGGATCTTTGGAGTCTTACCCACCCAAATAAATGGGAAGACTACTTTATTAACTTTGACAAACTGGACCCCACTTTCGTACAGGGCAGCCTTGGCTTTGTTGGTCGCAGCCCTCTACTTCGCCAGCTCCGCTCCCACATCCTGACAGTGTCTGATGGTGAGGCCTTCCCATTTGTAGTCGCGATGTTCCCTCACCCATCTCAGGACCCACCTCTTTGAAGCTATGAAACTTCACGATTACTGCACGCGGTGGTTCCTCAGGGTGAGTCTTCAGCCGGAGTGTACAGTGGGCTCCGCCCAAGTCAGGAGGGGACGTGAATCCACTCTCCCCCACCATCTTCCCGAACATCTCCACAGAGTCGGGCCTTCCATTCCCTCCAGCAGCTCCACAATTTGGACGTTTTGCCTCCTGGAACGATTCTCTAGATCTAAACCCTGGCCGTCAGCGATTTATTTGATTCGGCCACCAGACACATCTTTGTTTCCAGTGAGACAATCTGATCACTGTGTCTCAAAAGGGCCATCTCCAACCCTTTTATCATGGCTCCATGGGCTGTCACGGTTTTGCTTGTCTTCTCCAAAGTCATTTGGATGGGGCCAAGGCCTCTTCCATCGATTTGCGGAGTTCCCCTGACACAACCTGCCAAATACTGTCGCCAAGGTACTTGTAAGCATCTCGGCCATTAGTGGAGTGGCTGGATCTGCAGAGGCTGCCTCCGCCATCTTTTTCACCGGCGAGCCCCAAGAGGCCTCCAATTCTGTCCACAAACTACTACTTTCTGCCATTTTCCCCCTGACTTTTCTGGGCATTTCCCCTATGTAGCCCCTTATTAGGCAAATCTACATTCAGCAAAGGAGGCATAACCATAGGCGGGAGGACTGACAATTTCTTACTAGCGGCTGACGTGCAGGTTTGCTGGCATGTTCCGGCCTCTGGGCCATTTTGGAGCAAACTGATTTGGGAAGGGTGGCAACTACCACCCCACAAGTGACAGGCAACTGTTTCCGCCAATTAACGGGTCCACGAAGGCTACTTTCCTGCATGCGGTCCCCCTACTGAGGCTGTAACCCAGCAGATGACAGCCTCTTGGCAGCAGATTGAAGGGCCAGAACTACATCATCAGAGTTAAACCTAATCCCTGTCCTGCAGTCACTAACCATAGGACCATAGCTGCAGCTATAAGCTGCCCTTTGGAGGAGCTATTCCTCCAGAATGCAGGTCTGACAACTGTAGCAACTCCTTGACCAAGATTGTCTGCTTCGTGACGGCGAAACCGTGAATCACGATCGGACGGAGAATCACTGATAATCCAAATATCGAGGTTTGCACCCGATGCCGATTCCGATGCCATGCTGCTGTGCTTCACGGCGGAGATATCGATGTATGCTCTCCAAGCCAGCGGATCCGTGCAAAATCATCATTTACATGGATTTCAATATCATTTTTGGCTTGGGCACTTTTGTGATGTCCCGCCCCTCTTAGGAGTGTGGTGAATGTATTACTGCTACCATTCACCATTGTAATTGCATTACATTGTATTGTATTATGTCGATGTCCTTGTGGGCTCCGCCTGTGGCTCTGCCCCCTCAGGGGAGGTATATAGAGCTGCAGCCTGTAGGCGGCACTCAGTACAGAGCAGTCGCAGGCAGGCACAGTTCTAGCTGATTAAAACCACTGTTTACTTCAACTCTCCGCCTCATGTGAATTGATGGTCGCATCAATTTAATCAGCTACAACATCGCGAAGGAAGCAGCCCTCAAACCTGATCGACTGGAACTCGACCCACAGAAAGCTGAAGCCAAAGGAATTTTTTCGCATTGGCTCCACTGTTTTGAGGCCTACCTCGCTGCCTCCTCCTCGCCCAGCGTCACCGAGGAACAGAAACTGAGTCTCCTCCACGCCCGGGTGAGCCACAGAATCTCCGTGCAGATCGAGGAAGCGACCACGTACGCAGACGCGGTCGTGATCCTGAAAAGGCAGTACCTGAGGCCGGTGAACGAAGTGTTCGCGCGGCATCTCCTCACCACGCGTCGTTAATGCCCCAGGGAATCGCTGTAGGAATACCTATGCGATCTGAAGGTACTCACTCAAAACTGCAACTACAGGGACGTCACGGCCTCACAGCACATGGAACTCGCCATCCGGGACACCTATGTGGCTGGGGTCCGGTCCAACTATGTCAGACAGCGCTTGCTCGAAAAGGGCACCCTCGACCTAGAAGAGACGGTAAAACTATCCACCTCCTTAGAAGTAGCGTTTCAGAGGCTCAATGCTTCCCCCTCCGACCACGCGACCCCTCGTGGACACCCGACCAGAGGGTGCCCCAGGCCTGTGCCGCGCGGCTGCCCGCCCAACTGTCGCACCATCGATCACACACGAGGCGAGACGTAAAGAACTTCAATCGAGGCTTTATTGAGCAGACTTGTTCAGACACGTTCCCCCAGCAGCTAAGTCACAGAATGCAGCTGCGGGGATTAAAGCCAGGTTCTTATACCCCTCCTATCTGGGTGGAGCCCAGTAGGTGGAGGATCCAATCGGGATCCAGCATCTGTCCTCCAATAGCTCCTCGGCATTCCTGGTGTACCGTATTACCCCTAATACACCACACCAACCCAGGGGGCTGTCCTGCTATTTCTGCGGTCAGAATCAGCACCTCTGGCAGCTTTGCCATCTCGGAACGCGACCTGTAGCGACTGTGGCAAGAAAGGACACTTTGCCAAAGTCTGCCTGGCCAGATCCAAAGCTCCTAAATCGCAGGCCTGACTTTCAGACTCACAGGCCCGCAGACCCCGCAGTGTGGCTGCATGCCTGCCGGTACCGCCCCCTTCGGACGCATCATCAGCCTCGTGCTGTCCGTGGGAGCAGCCATCTTTAACCCTACCCGACACGTGCGACTCATGGGGGCCGCCATCTTGGCCGCCATCTCCAACGCCGCCCGGCACGTGCGCCCGACGGGGGCCGCCATCTTGGCTGCCATCTTTAACGCCGCCCGACACGTGTGACCGACGGGGGCCGCCATCTTGGGACCGCCCCACCACCTCCGACAATGCCGGCTACCCGCAGCTCGGCGCTGTCACCCTCGACCAGTCACGGCCCAAGCACCTCAGGAACTCGATGATGACCGTCCGGGTCAATGGGCACAAAACGCCCTGCCTGTTTGACTCTGGGAGCACGGAGAGCTTCATACATCCAGACACGGTAAGGCGCTGTTCTCTCCAAATTTCCTCCGCATTCCAAACAATCTCCCTCGCTTCCAGATCGCATTCAGTGCCGATCCGGGGGTGCTGTGCCGCGAACCTCGTGATACAGGGTGCCGAGTACACCAATTTTAAACTATATGTCCTCCCCGATCTCTGCGCTCCTCTCCTGTTAGGACTGGACTTCCAGTGCAACCTCAGGAGCCTGACCCTGAAGTTCGGCGGGCCCCTACCCCCCCTCACCGTATGTAGCCTCGCGACCCTTAAGGTCGCCCCTCCCCCACTCTTCGCGAACCTCACCGCCGACTGTAAACCCGTCGCCACCAGGAGCAGGCGGTACAGTGCCCAGGAAGGTGGGCTTGAGTCTGCGGGCCATCCTGGGGAAGAGGGTATCCATACTCTGCTCAGCGGCATGGAGCTGTGAATGTACCTCGGACTTTCAAACTCTTCTGTTAGCCATCTTCATACCTGCAGTGACTGTGTGGTAAATGGAGCGCTTAAAAACAGCTCTAGCGGTCAGGCTCTTTGGTGCTAATTCTGGCCCCAGCAGTTACAACATCGCTGGGCCAGGAATTCCTCTCAATTTGCACCATTTGCATGTCCTGACCCACTTACCAAAGAGCGCCCGCAACACAAGTGCGAATCGCATGCTATTCAGTCCCAGGGATAACACTTAGGGCGGATTTCTCCGGTCACACCCGCCTGATGGCTGGAGAGTCCCGCCCGAGGTCAATGGACTTTTCTATGATCCGTGTCCTGCCCGTGGCAATCTTGCAGCATGCGAGGCGGAAGAATCCAGCCATTAGTTTCCCAAACGGAGAATTCCAGCTTTGAAGGTTCTTCTGAAGATGTCTCTGTCTTGAATTTTCCAGTGCTTGAGGGCCTACTATTGGCCCACCAGCCTTCGGAGTCCATCTGTTATGTTGATTGAATGGTAACTGCACCAATTGGACACCTTCAAAATTGTGTCAGGCACCCATCTCAGTCGCAGAGTCAAGACTCAAATTTCCCCAGACACTAGGATCCGAAGCCAAAACTGAAATTCAGTGCCGTATCTCCAAAGGGGCAAGTGACAATTTCAATACCTCTTGGGGAAGCTATGGTCAGATTATCTCAGTCTTAAATATACTCAGTGATGGAGCATATCCTAAACTAGAAGCCAATCAAGCAAAAAGCAAACATAATTCAAAAATATTGTATATGTCAATATCCCAGTTTTCCATCACCATGCTGTCCCATCCCATTGGCATGATAGACCAACTCAAGGTGGATGCACTGTGATGCACTCTGGATCCCATTTATCAATGCTACAACGTTGCTCAGAAAGAAGGGGAAAAAGTCTGTTCTGCAATCCCTGCTTGACCTATGGATAATGGGATTTTCCAGACCAGTCATGGGCAAGAAGGGAACATTTTGAGAGCAGCCTAAAGGTGTTTGGCCCGTCTCCAAATTTTCCATCCCGCCCACAATGATGCCTGCCACCAGTGTGACTGGACAATCACAGCCTATGTGCTACAGCCAAACAGCAGGCCAAAAAAGCTCCTACATTCAGCATGGCCACTTGAGGCAGTTATCAATGGAATTATAGTCAAGCAAGATGTTAACACCTGTAGCAGAGAGCAAGAGGGAAATTAACAAAATGAAACATAAATTTCCTGCATTTATACGTGTCATAGTACAAGAATTTCATTTGGTGCCAGTCAAGCAAAAGGTAGTGTTGTAACAAAAGTATTTTGTTTTTAATGTTACGACATTTAAAAAAACCTGCTAAATCTAGTCTCAGTTGCTAACCTGGATTAATCATCACGTGGAGAGAATGTAATTTCCTATTCGGTGTTTTCTGGTGGAACAGGACATTCCCGGGAATGGCAATGAAGGCACTGACTGAAAGGTACGGGGCTGGATTCTCCGTTCCTGCAGCTAAGTGCTGACGGCAGCAGGGGGCCAACCTGTTTCACGACAGGAAAATCAGGGCGAGCCCCTCACCGATTCCGGTACCGGTGAGGGGCTAGCAGTGGCGCCACATAAAACACCTGCGATCGCGCGGAGAACGGCCGGCGAATCACCGGGTCCTGAGGCCTGCATGCTCAGGGCTGACAAGCAACAGCCGCGCACACCTACGCCCCCACCAGTCGCACCGGAAAACATGTCACCGGCCGTGCTGGACCATAAGCCACCCACCCCGACCCCACAGCCCACCCCTTGGCCACCCCCCATCACTCCCCCCAGCCCTAGCAGAAGCTCCCCGGCCAGCGGCACGGATCCCGGCCGACACTGTGCGAAGCCGGTAGCCAGGTTCCCAACCGCTGGGACCACATGTGGCCCGCGCCATCGGGAACTCAGCCCATCAGGGGTGGAGCATCGTGAGTGGGCCGGCTGATGACACGTCAACGACGTTGCGACTGTGCGCGGCGCACATCTCGATGACGCCAACTTGAAGCATCGCGAACCAGCATCAAGCCGGCGACTGCCCTGATTCCGGTGTCGGAGGCCATTCTCCGCCCGAGCGCCGGTCCCGGTTTTGGCCTCAGGTTACGGAGAATTCCACCCAGGATTTGTGACTATGATCACAGCAGTCTGAGCAGCAGTCTTGAGCAGTCTGAGACAGCTCTCCTAATTTTGGCACAAGCCCCAGATGAGGAGGACTTTGTAGGGTTGATTGGGCTGGATGTGCCGTTATCTTTTCTGGTGCCTAATAGGAATAATGCACCTACACACAAAAGCTGCTGTAGCCATGTTTGTACTTTAATTTTGCTTGTTACAAAATAAGTGGCTTAAAAATTAGAAATCTAAAAGATCTGTTTTAATTTTGACCATAATTACTCATAAAAAAGCCGATTCATATGGTTTCTCAAATTAAAGCAAGATATAGAATGGCAATTATGTAAATGATGCGCAAAGTTGTTTATTAAACTGGAAAAGCACTGTTCACCCTAAAGGCACATTGCAATTATTTTCATGACACTTCATTAAAGCTTTTAAGTGAAATAAACCGCAGTAACCCTTGCTCATTTCCCCAGACTCTTCTCCCACATCCTGGCAGACAGTTACAGATCATCACTGCCAGATCCCTGGGAGCATGCCACCTGTCACCAGTTCATCTAGTGAGGGATGTGTTTGTGGTCCAGGAAAGTAAGAAGGGAGAATGTAGTTGTAAGGAAAGATGTGAGGGAAAGCAAATATGTATCTTAACAAGGAAGAAACAAAGAACTTCTCATTTTTTTAACAAAGGAGAGCTGTGAACAGAAAAAACATGGTTCATATGGCTTATCCTATCCTTCAAACCTCCCAAGCTGCAATAATTCAAGAACTAATGGGCTGGATTCTCCATAGCTCGACGCCGAAATCGTGTTCGGTGATAGGTGGAGAATGTTTTTCTGTGTCGAAATCGGGGCCGGCGCCGGTTTGATGCCGGTCCGCCATGCTCCGCGCCCTCCTAACTGGCGCTGTTTCAACAGCGTTGGCGCATCATCGGACGGCCCGCTCACGATGCTCCGCCCCCGAAGGTCCAAGTTCCTGAAGGCGGGGGACATGTTTGGTTCCAACCGTGTAGGAGGACCCGACATGACAGCTGCGGACTGTGTCCAGCGCCGCCACACTCGGACAAAATCTATGCCATTGGCCGGGAGGTCTTCTGCAGGGGCTGGGGGACTGGTGCGGGTTGGCCAGGGGGTGGGCTGTTGGGTCGCTGTTGGCGGGCTGGGGTGGCGCATGGCCGGCGCGATGTTGTACGGCGCGACTGGTGCAGGTCGTCAGCCGCACACTTGCGCAGCCCGGGACCCGGCCATTCTCCGACCGTTTTCGGCACGGGCGACGGGGTTTCAGTCGGCGCCAGTGCTAGCCGCTCACAGGTACCAGAATTGGTGAGGGTTGCACGCCGATTTTTCAGTCGTAAAAGACCACACATGCTCCACTGGCGCCGGCACTTAGCCGCTGAAACGGAGAATCCAGCCCATGGCATATCTCTCCAACCCTGTCTTTTTTTAAAAACATTTTTTCCAATTAAGGGGCAATTTAGCGTGGCCAATCCACCTCCCCTGCACATCTTTGGGTTGTGGGGGCGAAACCCACGCAAACACGGGAAAAGTGTGCAAACTCCACACGGACAGTGACTCAGAGCTGGGATTGAACCTAGGACCTCAGCGCGTGAGGCAGCAGTGCTAACCACTGCGCCACCGTGCTGCCCCAACCCCGCCTTTTTAAAGCCTGCCCTAGTTTCCGATTCCAGTGGTTGCATAATTCTGTAGTTATCAAGGAATCAATGTCTAAATTTGCTATTTTCTTCCAATACCTTTAACTTTAAACCATGTCACCATAGATCTCAAATATTATGCCTGACAAAATTATTCTTTGAACCAAATTTCCTCATACCTACTGAAATATTTAAAGCAGTCTATTAAATTGAACCACATAGGAATAGGTGTAGGTCATTCAGTATTTTAAATCTGTCCACAGTTCAATTAGATCATTGTTGATCTGCACACTAATTACATTTTAAAGCCTTTGCCAGCCGCCGAATTCTCCGGCAAGTCTCAATTTTCAGCAATGCTCATGCTGAAAAACTTATTTACAACATTTTTGTAAATGTTCTCATGCACTGCAAACATAAAATCAGGATCTTAGGTGCTGCTATCTTACTGGTGTTCATCTATATCTAAAGGTGAATACTCGGTGGGAAGATCATTTGTACATTTTGGAGCAGAAAGCACTCTGTAGTAGTAGAGTATTTGGGGCTGTAACTGTTAATGTGGGACTGGGTAAACAGTGATGCCCACATTATGATGTACAGTGTCATCTCGGAGCAGAAGAGGTAAAAGAGATTCCGATAGAAGTCAGCATGAAGATAGTACTTAAATCAGGACTATATCCGGTATTCATACGTATAGTTATGTGTTATTGACAAAAGTTCACCATACCTTGCCTCTAGACCTCTTCATAAGGTAACATACAATCTTACAAATGGTGTGAGCATGTGAAGGACCCTAACATCCCTAAGAATTAAGTAAAGAAAATGCAGTCTGACCTGAGAGACGTGCACCTAACTTGACGACCACGAATACACATCTGGAGATCAGTTTTGGAGCTCCATTGGAGGCGTGGAGACTGAATGGCAGAAGAAAGATCCACTGTGCAGTGTAAGAGTATTCCACCAGCACATGTGGAAGCCCATTTCAAGACCCGTTGAAAGCAGAATCAAAGGATATAGTGAGTTGCCTTCTTGAACCGCTGCAGTCCTTGAGGTGTAGGTACATCCACTGAGCTGTTAGGTAGGGAGTTCCAGGATGTTGTCCTAGCGACAATGAAGGAACGGCAATATATTTCCAAGTCACACGACTGCCATTATTCATCGGTGGTGGAGGGTTTGAATGTTTGTGGAAGGGGGAGCAACCAGGCGGGCTGCTTTGTCCTGGATGGTGTCGAGCATCTTGAGTGCTGTTGAAGCTGCATTCATCCAGCCAAGTGGAGAGTATTCCATTACACTCCTGACTTGTGACTTGTGACGTGTAGATGGTGAATAGACTTTTGGGGTGGCCGGGGGGGGGGGGGGGTGGTCAGAAGGTGAGTTACTTGCCATAGGATTCCTAGCCTTTAAACTGCCCTGGTATTAATGTGGCTAGTCCAGTTCAGTTTCTGGTCAATGGTAACCCCCAGCATGTTGATTGTGGTGGATTCTGCGATGGTAATGACATTGAATGTCAAGGGGCGGTGGTTAGAGCCTCTCTTGTGGGAGATGGTCATTGCCTGGCACATGTGCGGCACGAATGTAACTTGCCACTTGTCAGCCAAACCTGGATATTGTCCAGGTCTTGCAGCATTTAGACATGGAATGCTTCATTATCTAAGGAGTTGCGAATGGTACTGAACATTGTGCAGTCATCCGCAAACATCCCCACTTCTGACCTTATGATGGAAGGGAGGTCATTGATGAAGCAGCTGAAGATGGTTGAGGAACTCCTGCAGTGATGTCCAGGAGCTGAGATGATTGACCTCCAACCACCACAACCATCTTCCTTTATCTCAGGTATGACTCCAACCAGCGGAGAATTTCCCCATTATGCCCATTGACTCCAGTTTAGCTAGGGCACCTTGATGCCATACTCGGTCAAATGCTGCCTTGATGTCAAGGGCAATTGGACTCACCTCATCTCTGGCATTCAGCTCTTTTGTCCATGTTTGAACCAAGGCTGTAATGAGATCAGGAGCTGAGTGACCCTGGCGGAAACCAAACTGAGCATCCATGAGCAGGTTATTGCTGAGTAATGTTGCTAACTTTTGGTTGGTTCTTATTTTGGCTCTATTTAATCACGTTTGCTCAAGAGTCGCCAGGTATCTTTCGACACCGCCACAAGGTTCAGAACCGAATACTGATCAATGACTCGATACACCAGTTAGTAAGTTCAAAAGCAATGCTCATTTATTTACACACAATCAAATCTACTCATGCATAAACTCTACAAACTAAACTACCACTATTACTAAAGCCTATACTTAGCTTTGGGCGCCCACTCAGTCAGAGGAACAAAGGCCGTTGCTCGGTTCTGAGGCTGCTTTAAACTAAAGATCTTTAAACTAAAGATTGGGGGGGAAGGGAAAGTCAGGGAACCAAGAGGTGAAGTAATCAGCGGTGAGCGTAGCTGCTTAGGAATACAAAAAAACACGAACAGACAAAACTCAAGAGTGGTTACGATTGTCCCCATCCCACAAAATATGACACAGTGTATGGAAAGGCTCAGTAAACCAAGGTCCACCACACTAAGAAAACAAAAAGGGACAGTCAATAGAGAATTAAAGGTGCTATATTTAAATGCGCGCAGTGTACAGAACAAGGTAGATGAGCTTGTGGCCCAGATTGTGACTGGCAGGTATGATGTGGTAGGCATCACAGAGACATGGTTGCAGGGGGTTCAGGACTGGCATTTAAACATCCAGGGATTCACAACCTATCGAAAAGACAGAGAGGTGGGCAGAGGGGGCGGGATTGCCTTGTTAATTAGGAATGAAATTAAATCAATAGCACTAAACGACATAGGGTCAGATGATGTGGATAGAGTTGAGGAACCACAAAGGCAAAAAAACCATAATGGGAGTTATGTACAGGCCTCCTAACAGTGGTCAGGACCAGGGGCACAAAATGCACCACGAAATAGAAAGTGCATGTCAGAAAGGCAAGGTCACAGTGATCATGGGGGACTTCAATATGCAGGTGGACTGGGTAAATAATGCTGCCAGTGGACCCAAGGAAAGGGAATTCATTGAATGCTTACAGGAGGGCTTTTTGGAACAGCTTGTGATGGAGCCCACGAGGGAACAGGCCATTCTGGACTTAGTGTTATGTAATGAGCCAGACTTGATTAAAGATCTTAAAGTAAGGGAGCACTTAGGAGGCAGTGATCATAATATGGTCAAATTCAATCTCCAATTTGAAAGAAAGAAGGTAGAATCAGATTTAAAGGTGTTACAGTTAAATAAAGGTAACTACAGGGGCATGAGGGAGGAACTGACGAAAATCAACTGGGAGCAGAGCCTAGTGAGAAACACAGTAGAACAGCAATGGCAGGAGTTTCTGGGAGTAATTGAGGACACAGTACAGAGGTTCATCCCAAAGAAAAGAAAGGTTATCAGAGGGGGGATTAGGCAGCCATGGCTGACAAAGGAAGTTAGGGAATGCATCAAAGCAAAAGAGAAAGCCTATAATGTGGCAAAGAGTAGTGGGAAGTCAGAAGATTGGGAAGACTACAAAAACAAACAGAGGATAACAAAGAGAGAAATAAGGAATGAGAGGATCAAATTTGAAGGTAGGCTAGCCAGTAACATTAGGAATGATAGTAAAAGTTTCTTTAAATACATTAAAAACAAACGGGAGGCAAAAGTTGACATTGGGCCGCTCCAAAATGATGCTGGTAATTTTGTGATGGGAGACAAGGAAATAGCTGAGGAACTGAATAAGTACTTTGCGTCAGTCTTCACAGTAGAAGACATGAGTAATATCCCAACAATTCCGGAGAGTCAGGGCAGAGTTGAATATGGTAGCCATCACAAAGGAGAAAGTGCTAGAGAAACTAAGAGGTCTAAAAATTGATAAATCCCCGGGCCCAGATGGGCTACATCCTAGAGTTCGAAAGGAGATAGCTGAAGAAATAGTGGAGGCGTTAGTTATGATCTTTCAAAAGTCACTGGAGTCAGGGAAAGTCCCAGAGGATTGAAAAATCGCTGTTGTAACCCCCCTGTTCAAGAAGGGAACAAGGAAAAAGATGGAAAATTATAGGCCAATTAGCCTAACCTCGGTTGTTGGCAAGATTCTAGAATCCATTGTTAAGGATGAGATTTCTAAATTCTTGGAAGTGCAGGGTCAGATTAGGACAAGTCAGCATGGATTTAGTAAGGGGAGGTCGTGCCTGACAAACCTGTTAGAGTTCTTTGAAGAGATAACAAATAGGTTAGACCAAGGAGAGCCAATGGATGATATCTATCTTGACTTCCAAAAGGCCTTTGATAAGGTGCCTCACGGGAGACTGCTGAGTAAAATAAGGGCCCATGGTATTCGAGGCAAGGTACTAACATGGATTGACGATTGGCTGTCAGGCAGAAGGCAGAGAGTTGGGATAAAAGTTTCTTTTTCGGAATGGCAACCGGTGACGAGTGGAGTCCCGCAGGGTTCAGTGTTGGGGCCACAGCTGTTCTCTTTATATATTAACGATTTAGATGACGGGACTGGGGGCATTCTGGCTAAGTTTGCCGATGATACAAAGATAGGTGGAGGGGCAGGTAGTATGGAGGAGGTGGGGAGGCTGCAGAAAGATTTAGACAATTTAGGAGAGTGGTCCAAGAAATGGCTGATGAAATTCAACGTGGGCAAGTGCGAGGTCTTGCACTTTGGAAAAAAGAATAGAGGCATGGACTATTTTCTAAACGGTGACAAAATTCATAATGCTGAAGTGCAAAGGGACTTGGGAGTCCTAGTCCAGGATTCTCTAAAGGTAAACTTGCAGGTTGAGTCCGTAATTAAGAAAGCAAATGCAATGTTGTCATTCATCTCAAGAGGCTTGGAATATAAAAGCAGGGATGTACTTCTGAAGCTTTATAAAGCATTAGTTAGGCCCCATTTAGAACACTGTGAGCAATTTTGAGCCCCACACCTCAGGAAGGACATACTGGCACTGGAGCGGGTCCAGCGGAGATTCACACGGATGATCCCAGGAATGGTAGGCCTAACATACGATGAACGTCTGAGGATCCTGGGATTATATTCATTGGACTTTAGGAGGTTGAGGGGAGATCTAATAGAAACTTACAAGATAATGAATGGCTTAGATAGGGTGGATGTAGGGAAGTTGTTTCCATTAGCAGGGGAGACTAGGACCCGGGGGCACAGCCTTAGAATAAAAGGGAGTCACTTTAGAACAGGGATGAGGAGAAATTTCTTCAGCCAGAGAGTGGTGGGTCTGTGGAATTCATTGCCACAGAGGGCGGTGGAGGCCGGGACGTTGAGTGTCTTTAAGACAGAAGTTGATAAATTCGTGATTTCTCAAGGAATTAAGGGCTATGGAGAGAGAGCGGGTAAATGGAGTTGAAATCAGCCATGATTGAATGGTGGAGCGGACTCGATGGGCTGAATGGCCTTACTTCCACTCCTATGTCTTATGGTCTTAAGGTCTTATGCTGGGTTGAGCTGTTTACAGGGTAGCAACTAGGAGCGTCTATCTCGTAGTGTGCGTTGACTTGGAACTTACTTGGTCTGCTGTAGCTGCTAGGCTGGTCTCTCTCTTCGCTGAGAGCCAAAGCCAAAAGAGAGCGTTCTCCCTTGGGGAATCCCTTTTGTACCCAAAAGGGCTTTGTGCTCTTTTGGGCGGGCCTTTAACTTGGCCTCAACTAATTGGGTCTTTCCCAATCATCGGTATCGATTTTCCTCCAATAGAGGGGTGGTTCCCTGATCGCTGGGCGTGTCCTGGTGACTGTCAGTCTGCTTTGTCTTAGCTTCTTCTGGTGCCGGGGAGTCTGTCCTAACATTGTGTATCTAAATATTTCCCTTTTGTCCCCGGTGATGGCTCATTAGTATGTAAATTGTTTGGTAGTTTCTGTCCTGTCTGAGTGTTTAAGGTTCTAATCAACAGACAGAGCTTGCACCTGCTTGTTTCTTAGCATTGTCCAATTTTCCCTGCAGTCTTTGCAAGTGTCCATTTTGTAATCGGGACGTGGCCATCCCAGATGGCTACACTTCCTCCTTGTGATCCTCAACGCGAAGCGTGAAGGATCACATTATCATGGCATCTTCATCCTCTGATCCCCGGGGCACCCATGCTTCGGCTCTACCCTGTCCTATCCTATGCAACACAATTTTACCTAAACCATTTTAAATACATTAATTATCAAAAAATTCTACGAGGCGCTGTGACATTAATACATGCATTACAGAAAAATAAAAAACTGGAACCTCTAATTATTCTCAATAAACTATCCTCATTCAAACAATCCAAAAATACAAACAATCCAAAAATAATCTATACATCTTAAACTGTACAAAATAGCAGCACACAAATTTATCTGGCCTGGCAGTCAGACACAGAGGTTTACATCTCTTTATTCCATAGAATACATTAAACAAAATGTATGTCTTCAATCCATCCCAATGGGTTGGGGGGTCTGGTGAAATCCGAAAATGGGGGACCTAAATCTGTATACCAGGGTGCAAGAGCGATATGCTCTGTTTCGCCATTTCCTGACTCTAAACGTTTGCACGACACTGCAAAGTATCGCCAGCACTAAGAGTGCTTCGACTACATATGAGAGTGAGTACCAGGTGATAAACTTATCACACCAGTTCGGGGTATTGCTAGCTGTCGCGGGGCTAGTTATCTTGGGGTTCCGTGTATTACAGGGGTGAGAGTCATTTACGGTTTGTGTGGTAGGGGTCAGGTGGGTAGCGTCCACGCGCAGCTGAAGGGATCCCGCTAAGATCCATGTGAACACAAAGGCTGTCTTCATCTTTGTCGGACTTCTTTGTCTTCCTCTGTGGTTCCTGGGTTTCTGGAGTTCTGTGAACGCAAGCATAATTTCTGTTATCTTGCTTAAGATCTCGTATGTCTGTCTGTCTGTCCTTTACTGCCAATTTCCCTTTATAATTGATTACCATCTGTGACTCCCTCTTTTTTTAAAACCGAATATTTGGACAAGACATCTGAGAAAATACTGCCGTACTGCGAGTCGTCTCGCAGCCTGTGAGATTTACCATCCCAGTGTTTGAGGATGTAAATAGCAAAGGGAAGCAACCTAAGGGTCGCCAAAACCAAACAAACGAATTTCGAACGTAACGAGCCAAAATGGGGTGCGTTTGGGCCACGGAGGGTAAGAAATGAGTGGAATCCCCGGGTAGGACGGTGATCAATGCCGTATGTGCTCTACCCGAGCATAGCTGACCAGAGGGGGGTCCTCAGGCAGGGCGGGGACCAATGCCATTTCTCCACTGCCTGAGCAACCGGCAAGAACGGGTAAGAATGTGGTCGCCGTGGGGGGCTGCCTCTCGAATTAGGAGAGCAACTATGAATCGGGTTCTGTCGACAGACTAGTTCCTCTGAACTATTGTCTGGGACAAACTTGTACCTTTAACAAGATTCTGTCGACAAACTAGTTCCTCTGAACTATTGTCTAGGACAAACTTGTTCCATTAACAAGTTTCTGGGGACAAACTAATTCCTCTGACAGCCATTGGGCGTCAAAGGGGGTCATGACGTGAGGTCGTGAAAAACTTTCCGAGTTTACACACAACACTTAACGATAACACTAACAAACAAACATACAACAAACATGGTGCAGGGTCCATCAGAAAGGACACCGTATCTCTCCATTGGTTCCTTTTTACTCCATCATCTGGACACCTCACTGCTCAATAGCGAACAGGGTCGCAAAGGGATTTGTTTGGTGGGAGTCAGGTTCTAAGTCATCAGCTTCTCCCGGCTGCAAAACTCTTGTCTGTAGTAACCGTGCTAAAGCTGCTTGGGGCGAATTAGGGTCCACCTCATCATTCCGGATGAGCCTGAACAAATTGTCTCGGTGCCAGAATCGTGTGTCGAGGTTGGAGCTACTATGCTTCAATCAGTAATCGTCGGGCGGTGGGTCTGGGTCAGGGGCTTTGATGTAAGTGCTTTCAAATGGGTCAGGAGAATCATGCTCAGATTCATTGGGAGTGGGTCCTGGTGCAGGGGTGTAGTCGTATTGTGGTGTGCTGTGGCTATCGTCATCTTGATCGTTATCACTGTCGCTGTTGCTGCTGGTTGAGGGAAGGGAGAGGCGGAGTCGTGCCTCTGGGGGCGGAGTTGAAGTCGTGTCTGAGGGCGGGCTGGAGTGGTTGGGGGAGGGTAGGAATACGTCATCTGTGGGCGGGGCGTGATCGTCTGCTGCTGCAAGCAGGATGTGGTGTGTGTGGTTATTTTGTGAGCCATAAGCCTTGAGCTAGCTTATATGAAACCACGCAGACTTACCATTGGGATTGGTTATTTTGTATACCGAGGGGCTGACTTTGTCCGAAATGGAGTACGGTCTGGAAAATTTTGGGGAGAGGAATGAACTGGGGTTGTAAAGGGAAAGCATAACTTGTTGCCCTACTGTAAACTCAGTGGCATGTACCGTTTTGTCGAAACAGGCCTTGCTCTGTTTCTTCCTGGTTCCAAGTCTCACTGCTGCGGCGAGTTGGGCTGCCTTTATGTTCTGTACTAGGTGTGTGACCGCGTTTTCATGTGTGAGGGCTGTAACTGCGGGGCTGGCCAAATCCAGTCCTAGTAAATACTCAGTGCCTTTCATGGGGCGTCCGGTCATGAGGGTGTGGGGGGAGTATCCTGTGGATGTAGATACTGTGTTTCTTAAAAACATCAAAGCAAATGGGAGTACTGAATCCCAGGTGCTATTATTTTGCTGAACCATTTTCCTGAGGGTGGCTTTCAATGTCCTGTTCATTCGTTCTACAATACCACTTGACTGGGGGTGGTATGCGATATGGAACTTTTGTGTAATTCCGAAAATCGTGAGGACGTTTTTCATTACATGTCCGGTGAAATGGGAACCTTGGTCGGACTCTATACTGCGTGGGAGGCCCCATCTTGTAAAGGTGTGGTGTGTTAAGATTTTAGCCGTCGTCTTGGCCGTATTAGTTCTTGACGGAAATGCTTCCACCCATTTTGTGAAGGCGTCTATGACCACCAACACATACTTGTAACCATTTCTGCACAGGGGGTAGGGGTCCTATATAATCTATCTGGCGATTTGTCCAGGGTCCATTAACGGGGCGCGTATGGCTAAGTTGAACCTTTTTAGCACATCTGTCCAGATTGTTCTGGACACAGATTAAACAATTCTCTACGTAGTGTGTGACATTGATCTTTAAATCAGGCCACCAACAAAGTGGTCAGAGGTGGGCTAGGGTGGGTTCAATTCCTTGGTGTCCATGATTGTCATGGAACTAACAAATGATCTGGTTCCGGTTCTGGCTGGGAACTATATAAAGGCCATCCTTTAAAATCTCACTGTTGTGTGTGGTGATTGCATTTCTAAACTTGTCGTATGGGGCTGGGAAGGTTCCCTGTAAAACTTCCCTGAGTTTTTCGTCCTCTTTCTGGGCCTTCGCTAAATCCTGAATATTGGTCTGTGAGACCTGAACTGCGTGTACTGGGGTGCTTTCGGGGGGGTTCCAAAAATAACAATGCCTGGAGCCTGCCTTCGCTAGGACATCTGCTTTAATGTTTCCAGGGGGGGAAGAACGGTGATGACTGCGAACCTTAATTATGCCGTATTTCCTATCCTTCACTGTCTCTAAGATATGGCGGTGTAATGGGGCTGAGGGTAGGGGTTTACCGTCCGCGGAAACAAATCCTCTTGTTTCCCAGAGTGGTCGGAACTCTGTCAAACTATTACAGACATACAAGCTGTCTGAATAAATGTCTGCTGGGGTCGGGAATGAGACTGGGTGGTCTACAATATACGCAATTGCTGGCAGCTCTGCTGCCTGCGAGCCCAAGTGTCCTGGCAACTTTAAGGAAATTTCATCTAGGGCGCGTCCCTGCGCGTCCTCTACATATATACCGCAACCGGTAATTCTCTCTCCATTTAACACTGTGGATGAGCCATCCACATAAATCTTCAGGAGTGCGCACGTGTCTGTGGGCTGGGGTCTCTGGGGTGTACTACCTGTTTTCCTGCGGGTGTTTGGGGAATAAATGGGCCTGTGTTGTGTTTTGTGGTGATGATCTCACATTCGTGAGGGGTGCCTGCATACTGCAAATTATCGGCAAGGAATGTGTGGGTTTTGGTTCTCTTTGCCGTGATGTCCCGTCCCTGTAAAAGAAGGGTCCAACCGGCTGCACGGATTTGGCTGACTGTGCCATCTTTAAGTCAGCCGTCTAACAATAGCTGTGTCGGTGTGTGTTAGACCATAAGACATAAGACATAGGAGCGGAAGTAAGGCCATTCGGCCCATCGAGTCCACTCCACCATTCAATCATGGCTGATTACAACTCCATTTACCCGCTCTCTCTCCATAGCCCTTCAGCTATGGTTCTGTGGGTATGGTGATGGGATTGAGTCCTGTAATGTATGCAAAGTATTGCACTGCCCAAAAAACTGCGAGCAGGTGCCTTTCACAGGCAGAAAAACCTTGCTCTGCGGGGTCTAACATGCGTGAGGTGTAACTGGTCGTGGCGTTCCTGGAGGAGCACAGCCGAAAGGGTTCGGTCGGTGCTTGCTACCTCTATAGTGTACGGGGAAAGTGGATCTGGGACCTGTAGTGCGGGGGCTATGCTGAGTGCTCTTTTTAAAGGATCCACGGCATCTGTATGCTGTGGAAGCCATTCCCAAGGTGTCAGCTTCTTGAGAAGTTCGGAAAGGGGTGCTGCTTTAGTGGCGAAACCGTCACTATGGTTTCGGCAGTAACCAACTAGTCCTAAAAATGAATGGAGGGCTGAGACATTGTGGGGAAGGGGCAATTTGACGATCGAGTCAATTCTCTTGTGATCGATCTCGCGTTTACCATGATTGATCACTGTTCTATCCAAGTAAATCACTTTTTCTTTCAGATCTGGGCCTTCTTGGGGTTGACTTTACAACCAATTTCTTTTAGGAGTGCTAGGAGCTCGGCGAGAAGCGAAATGTGCTCTCCCTTTGTGTCTGTCTGTAGTAACAAGTCGTCTACATACTGGACCAGACATTCGGGGCGGGAAAATTTTGCTAATCCATTTGCCAGCTGTTGGTGGAAAATGGTGGGGGAGTTGTGGAAGCCTTGTGGAAGGCACGTCCACGTGTACTGTTGCCCTTGGGATGTAAAGGCGAATTTGTACTGGCACGCTTTAGCCAATGGAATGGGACCAGAAGCCATTACTCATGTCCAAATCCGAAAAAGATTTTGACTGGAGTCCCTGTTTGAGCATGGTCTCAGGACTCGTGGCTACGGTGGGGGCTGCTGCTGGGGTTACTTTGTTCAGTTCCCGGTCATCAATGGTCAGTCGCCATGATCCATCCGGTTTCCTGACGGGCCAAATCGGTGCGTTGTTTGTGGAGGCTACTGGTCTGAATACGCCTTGATCCAACAAACTCACTATTACTTTGGCGATTTCTCCCTCTGCTTCCTGGGGAAATCCGTCCTGCGTCTGGGGTTTAGAGTCGGGACCTGTAACGTTCACAAAGCCAGCCAGATTGCCACAGTCGTGCTTGTGCTGTGCAAATGCTGCTTTATGTTCCTGCAGGACTGCCCTAACCTGTTTGTCTGCTCTAATGGCTCAAGGGTCGAACCAGAAGTCTTCTACTAAGCTAATCCTATTTACGTATTCTCATACTGTGAGCGTGGCGGGGGCTCGTGCTGCCTTTGCCATTTTCCAAACATATTTGTTAACTGGATCAAAAGAAAGGTTATGGGAGCTCATGAAATCGGTCCCAAGGATATGTTCTGCTGTCTGGGGCAGATCAACTAAAACTACGGGGTTCTTGGTTGTGATGTTCCCTATCTGTATTGCTATAGGGGCTGTGATGTGTCCCTGTTGTAAATGGCCTGTAAAACCGCTGCGTGTAATGGTGTCTGTTGTGGGCCACGTGTCTCGCTGGAACATCATGGAGGAATTGAGTGTGGTGTCCCAAAGAAATTCCACGGGTTGTCCCCGAACTTTGCCTGCTACTACCGGTCTACCCGATTTGTCCCAAAGGGTGTCGCAGACCCAAGTTGGGGAGCCCGAACACCGTCAGTCGGTGCCGTTCCTGTCTGTACTCTCTGAACGGGCGCTAACGCTATGGAGAGGCTTTGCCCTATTCTTGTTTAGGGTGCCTGTCTGTTGGTTTCTCTGCTGCTTCTGGGGTGCGTTGCACTCTCGTGCAAAGTGTCCTAGCTGTCCACAATTATAACATTCCTGAGCTTTGGGCTGGGGTTGGCTGTTCCTGCCCTCATTTACCCATGCGGGGTTCTGGTGTGCCTTAACTGGGTTAATTTCTACCTGCTCTTCATCGAGTGTTATAAATGCGGTTTTGCCTGCAATTGATTGCTCCCAAGTGCAATCAATTGCACAATCTCTTCAAAACCCATTTTTCGTTGTGGGCCTCATCTGAGGGGTCATAATTTGCGCAAGCTTTTCGTCCTGCTTTTGTGCCGTGGGAGACTAGAATTCGGGTCCATTTGGCCATATTATCTGGGGACAAATGGGCACGGGCTAACTCTCCAAAAACTGCGGCAAAGTGAATCCACAAAAGTCCAGCAAATTTTGTGGGGTGCTCTGTCTTCTTTTGCCTACACTTATTTAGGCCTTCTACGGGGCCTCCTCTTAAAGCCGATCGCATCAAGGATCGCTGTGTGCATCTCTTGGAGTGTGCCTCCTCCTACATTCTGTGTCAGGAAGGACTGCTACGACTGAAGGGGCAAGGCTTAAAACTGTGAGCTTCACTTGCTCCTTTTCGTCCAGGCCATACATGGTTGCCTGTTGTCTGACTTTCGCGAAAAATTGGTGGGGGTCTGAAGTGGGAAGGAACGGTGTAATTTTTCCACACGCGTCCCGTAATTGGGTCACGGTTAACGGAGTTGTGTAAAGAAAGGCCCTGCGGTGTGTGGTCACAGGATTCATGGGGGTGTGTTCTGCCTGTTCGGTTGGGGGTTGGGGCGCTTTCCTATTCTGAGGTTTTTCCTGGGCAGCCTAGTTCAATTCCTGCCAATTGGGGCCGTTTTCTTGATCTAATTGGGGTCCGAATGTACTCTGAAATCCATTTTGCACGAACAGCAGAGATTGCAATTCTGCAATTTGCTTCCGGCACTTTGCATGGTCTATGGAGCTCTGCCTTTGTTCCGTCGTGGAAGTATGGCGTGCTCGTAGGGCTGCTTTTATATCGTTGCACTGTTTCTGCAATTTCTCAACTTGCTGTTCTGTTTCTTGTCATACCAAGTCCGCACGTTGCGTGTCCTAGTAGGCCTTATCATATTGTGTTTGAAAGCTGTTCAAATGCGCGAGACAAGATGATGTGCCCACTTGGCATCATCCACCTCTCTGTCCCTTGCTGCTAACTGCCCTTTCAGATCTCGATTCTCTTTCTCTACCTCACTCACGTCTACCTCACTGGTTCTGTCTCTCTCCTCTATCTCTCTACGAAGCGCCCTAACGACCTCCTCTGTGCCTCGCAATTGTGCCAAACAGGACACGATTGCCATCAGCTTGAAGGCTTTTCCCAAGTTCTTCTTGTGGATCTCTGACAGGTTCTCCCACCAAGTATGTCCTATACTCCCGGGTCCTGTTTCCTCATTATCACAGAATTCACTCCAAAGGGGCCATCCTTTCCCTTTGAGATATTTCCTGATCTCTTCTTCCCAAACGGGACACTGTCCTACTCTACTGCTGGTCGCTGCGACCTCGAATTCCTGAGGGTTCATAAGGCATTCCATTGCCTTCATTGCCATTCTCTCTACTAGGATCTCTAACGAATTTGGAACAGAGGGTGATAAAGCGGTGATGTAAACAAGGGTACGGCTTACGCTAATTTCCGGCCTACAAAACTCCCGACAGTTTTTCGCAACAAAATCTCTCAGGTTTACCTTATATCCCTGTTAGTACGCATTAACAAACTTCTGAATCTCAGAGGCTTGATCAGTATTGTTTTGACGCTTGTGGGTTTTCTTTCAGTTCCCAATTGGATTCTCAATTCAAATTTTGGGTTCTCTCGGAGTGGTTAGGCCACTTCTAAATCGAGTCCCGTCAGATGTCGTCAGTAAATGTTGCTAACTTTTGGTTGGTTCTTAATTTGGCTCTATTTAATCACGTTTGCTCAAGAGTCGCCAGGTATCTTTCGACATCGCCACCAGTTTCAGAACCGAATACTGATCAATGACTCGATACACCAGTTAGTAAGTTCAAAAGCAATGCTCATTTATTTGCACACAGTCAATTCTACTCATGCATAAACTCTACAAACTAAACTACCACTATTACTAAAGCCTATACTTAGCTTTGGGTGCCCACTCAGTCAGAGGAACAATGGCCGTTGCTCGGTTCTGAGGCTGCTGGGTTGAGCTGTTTACAGGGTAGCAACTAGGAGCGTCTATCTCGTAGCGTGCGTTGACTTGGAACTTATTTGGTCTGCTGTAGCTGCTTGGCTGGTCTCTCGCTTTGCTGAGAGCCAAAGCCAAAAGAGGGCGTTCTCCCTTGGGGGATCCCTTTTATACCCAAAAGGGCTTCGCGCTCTTTTGGGCGGGCCTTGAACTTGGCCTCAACTAATTGGGTCTTTCCCAATCATCGGTATCGATTTTCCTCCAATAGAGGGGTGGTTCCCTGATCGCTGGGCGTGTCCTGGTGACTGTCAGTCTGCTTTGTCTTAGCTTCTTCTGGCGCCGGGGAGTCTGTCCTAACATTGTGTATCTAAATGTTTCCCTTTTGTCCCCGGAGATGGCTCATTAGTATGTAAATCGTTTGGTAGTTTCTGTCCTGTCTGAGCGTTTAAGGTTCTAATCAACAGACAGAGCTTGCACCTGCTTGTTTCTTAGCATTGTCCAATTTTCCCTGCAGTCTTTGCAAGTGTCCATTTTGTAATCGGGACGTGGCCATCCCAGATGGCTACAGTAAGTGCCACTTAATAGCATTGTTGATGACTCCTTCCATGATGGAGAGTAGACTGATGGGATGGTAATTGGCTGGGTTGGATATGTCCTGTTTCTTGTATACAGGACACACCTGGGCAATTTTCCACAGTGCCAGGTATTTGGCAGTGTTGTAGCTGTCCTGGAACAGCTTGGCTATGGGCGCAGCAAGTTCTGGAGCACAAGTCTTCAGTACTATTAGAACAGTGGTTAGCACTGTTGCTTCACAGTGCCAGGGTACCAGGTTTGATTCCCGGCTTGGGCCACTGTCTGTGTGGAGTCTACACGTTCTCCCTGTGTCTGCGTGAGTTTCCTCCGGGTGCTCTGGTTTCCTCCCACAAATCCCGAAAGACGTGCTGTTCGGTAATTTAGACATTCTGAATTCTCTTTCTGTGTACCCGAACAGGTGCTGGAATGTGGCGACTAGGGGCGTTTCACAGTAACTTCATTGCAGTGTTAATGTAAGCCTACTTGTGACAAAAAATATTATTAAAGATGATTTTAAAAATATTGTCAGGGCCCATAGCTCTTGCAGTATCCAGTCCCTTCAGCCATTTCTTGATATCACGTGGAGTGATCGCATTGGCTGAAGACTGACATCTGTGATGTTGGGGACCACCGGAGGAGACCGAGATGGATCATCCACTCGGCACTTTCTGGTCCTATAGTGACCTTAAGTTGCAGCTCATAAAAGGCTGAATATTTTTTTTTTTTTTTAAATATATTTTATTGAAAATTTTTTCCAGAGAACAATTTTTCCCCTCTTACAAAGCAAACGTAACAAGAAAGACATTTTTAACAATACACAAATAACAAAACCCCATTATCTTTTGACATAAACTAAACTAAACCCCCCCCCCCCCCCCTCCCCCCTGGGTTGCTGCTGCTGGTCATCTGTCTTCCCTCTAATGTTCCCCTAGGTAGTCGAGAAATGGCTGCCACCGCCTGGTGAACCCTTGAGCCGACCCTCTCAGGGCAAACTTTATCTGCTCCAATTTAATGAACCCCGCCATATCATTTACCCAAGCCTCCAGTCCGGGGGGTTTCGCCTCCTTCCACATGAGTAGGATCCTGCGCCGGGCTACTAGGGACGCAAAGGTCACAACGTCGGCCTCTTTCGCCTCCTGCATTCCCGGCTCATCCGCAACTCCAAATAGAGCTAACCCCCAGCCTGGTTTGGACCCGGGCCTTCACCACCTTCAAAATCACTCCCGTCACTCCCTTCCAATACCCTTCCAGTGCCGGGCACGCCCAAAATATATGTGCGTGGTTTGCCGGGCTCCCGCCACACCTCCCACATCTGTCTTCCACTCCAAAGAACCTGCTCAATCTTGCTCCCGTTGTGTGTGCTCTATGTAGCACCTTAAATTGAATCAGGCTAAGCCTGGCGCATGAGGAAGCGGAATTTACCCTGCTTAGGGCATCAGCCCACATACCCTCCTCTATCTCCTCCCCTAGTTCTTCTTCCCACTTTCCTTTTAGTTCGCCCACCGACTCCTCCCCCTCTTCCCTCATCTCTCGGTATATCTCTGACACCTTGCCCTCTCTGACCCACACCCCTGAAAGCACTCTGTCCTGAATCCCGTGTCGGGAGCAACGGAAATTCCCTCACCTGTTGTCTAGTAAACGCCCTCACCTGCATATATCTCAAGAAGTTTCCCCGGGGCAACTTATACTTTTCCTCCAATGTTCCCAAGCTCGCAAAAGTCCCATCTATAAACAAATCGCCCACCCTCCTAATTCCCAACTGGTGCCAGCTCTGAAATCCTCCATCCATTCTTCCTGGGGCGAACCTATGGTTGTTCCTGATTGGGGACCCCACCAGGGCTCCCCGCACCCCTCTCTGCCGCCTCCACTGTCCCCAGATATTCAATGTTGCCGCCACCACCGAATTCGTGGTAAACCTTTTAGGTGAGAACGGTAGCGGCGCCGTCACCAGCGCCTCTAAACTTGTCCCTTTACAGGACTTTCTCTCCAGTCTTTTCCACGCCTCTCCCTCACCCTCCATCATCCATTTACGTATCATTGCCACATTGGCGGCCCAATAGTAATCGCCCAAGTTCGGTAGTGCCAATCCTCCTCTGTCCCTACTACGTTGAAGGAACCCCCTCCTTACTCTCGGAACTTTCCCTGCCCACACGAAGCTCGTTATGCTCCTGTCTATTTTATTAAAAAAGGTCTTAGTGATTAGTATAGGAGACATTGAAATACAAATAAGAACCTCGGGAGGACCATCATCTTGATTGCTTGCACCCTGCCCGCCAGCGACAGAGGCTGCATGTCCCACCTCTTGAAGTCCTCCTCCATTTGTTCTACCAGCCATGTCAGATTAAGTCTGTGCAAGGTTCCCCAGCTCCTAGCGATCTGAATCCCCAGGTATCGGAAGTTTCTTTCCACTTTCCTTAAAGGCAAGCCTTCTATCTCTCTACTCTGGTCCCCTGGATGTATCACAAATAATTCACTCTTCCCCATGTTTAGCCTATACCCCGAGAAATCCCCGAACCCCCTCAGAATTCGCATAACCTCTATCATCCCCCCCCCGCTAGGTCCGACACGTATAACAATAGGTCATCTGCGTATAACGAGACTCGGTGTTCTTCTCCCCCTCTAATCACCCCTCTCCATTTCCTGGAGTCTCTCAACACCATGGCCAGAGGTTCAATTGCCAACGCGAACAACAATGGAGACAGCGGGCATCCCTGTCTTGTTCCCCTATATAGTCGGAAATACTCCGATCTATGTCGACCTGTAACTACACTTGCCATTGGAGCCCCATAAAGAAGCCTAACCCAGCTAATAAACCCGTTCCCGAACCCAAACCTCCTTAACACTTCCCATAAATACTCCCACTCCACCCTATCAAATGCCTTCTCTGCATCCATTGCCGCCACTATCTCTGCCTCCCCCTCCACTGGGGGCATCATTATCACCCCTAATAGTCGTCGCACGTTAACATTCAGTTGTCTCCCTTTTACGAACCCTGTCTGGTCTTCGTGCACCACCCCCGGGACACAGTCCTCTATCCTCGATGCCAGTACCTTTGCCAACAATTTGGCGTCCACGTTCAATAATGAAATAGGTCTATAGGACCCGCACTGCAACGGATCTTTATCCCTCTTCAAAATTAGCGATATCGTCGCCTCCGACATCGTCAGGGGTAGAGTCCCCCCCTTCCCTGGCCTCATTGAACGTCCTCACCATCAACGGGGTCAACAAGTCCACATATTTTCTGTAATATTCCACCGGGAACCCGTCTGGTCCCGGGGCCTTCCCTGCTTGCATACTTCCCAGTCCCTTAATAACCTCGTCCACCCCAATCGGTGCCCCCAGGCCTACCACCTCCTGCTCCTCCACTTTCGGGAACCTCAATTGGTCCAGGAACTGCCGCATCCCCACCTCTCCCTCTGGGGGTTGAGACCTATACAGTCCCTCATAGAAGGTCTTGAACACCTCATTTATCTTTCCTGCCCTTCGCACCGTGTCTCCGCTTTCGTCTCTAATTCCTCCTATCTCCCTCGCTGCTGTCCTCTTTCGCAATTGATGAGCCAACAGGCGACTAGCCTTTTCCCCATATTCATACCTCCTCCCCTGTGCCTTCCTCCACAGTACCTCCGCCTTTCTGGTGGTCAGAAGGTCAAACTCCGTCTGGAGTCGTCTCCTCTCCCTGTACAGTTCCTCCTCCGGGGTCTCTGCAAATTCCCTATCCACCCTTAAAATCTCCCCCAGTAATCTTTCCCTTTCCTTGGCCTCTGTTTTCCTTTTGTGGGCCCCAATGGAGATCAGCTCTCCTCTGACCACCGCTTTTAGTGCTTCCCATACCACTCCCACAGGGACCTCGCCGTCGTCATTGACCTCCAGGTATCTCTCAATACACCCCCGCACTCTTGCACACACTCCCTCATCCGGCATCAATCCCACATCTAATCGCCAGAGTGTTCTCTGCTCCCTTTCCTCTCCTAATTCCAGGTCCACCCAATGTGGGGCATGGTCCGAAACTGCTATGGCTGAGTACTCAGCTTCTTCCACCCTAGAGATCAACGACCTTCCCAAAACAAAAAAATCTATCCGGGAGTACACTTTATGGACATGGGAGAAGAAGGAGAACTCCCTCGCCCTAGGTCTAAGAAATCGCCATGGATCCACTCCCCCCATTTGGTCCATAAACCCCATAAGTACCTTGGCCGCTGCCGGCCTTCTTCCGGTCCTTGAGCTGGATCTATCTAGCCCCGGGTCCAGCACCGTATTAAAGTCCCCTCCTAAAATCAAGCTTCCTACCTCCAGGTCCGGTATACGCCCCAGCATCCGTCTCATAAATCCCGCATCGTCCCAGTTTGGGGCATACACATTAACCAACACGACCTCCATTCCCTCCAGCCTGCCACTCACCATTACATATCTACCTCCGCTATCTGCTACGATGTTCTTTGCTTCAAATGCTACCCGTTTCCCCACCAAAATGGCCACCCATCTGTTCTTTGCGTCTAGTCCTGAGTGGAACACCTGTCCCACCCATCCTTTCCTTAACCTAACTTGGTCTGCCACCTTTAGGTGCGTCTCTTGGAGCATAACCACGTCTGCCCTTAGTCCTTTCAAATGCGCGAGCACTCGGGCCCTTTTTATCGGTCCGTTCAGGCCTCTCACGTTCCACGTGATCAGCCTCACTAGGGGGCTACCTGCCCCCCTCCCGTGTCGACTAGCCATTACCTTCTGTAGGCCAGTCCCATATCCCGCCTCCGCGCTCCCACTCGCTCCCCCAGCGTCGCACACCATCCCCGTCCACCCACTCTTTAGCCATTTCCTTTTGGATTTCCGCAGCAGCAACCCAGTTGTTCCCCCCCCCTCCACCCCCCACCCCCCCCCCCCCCGCTAGATCTCTTTCTAGCGTGATTGCTCCCCCCATATTATGTCCCGTCTTTCCCCCCTCACCGGCGCCCACATTTCCCAATGTCTCCCCCCTTCCCAATTTACTTCTCAATTGACTTCAACCATAACATTAACAATAACATTTCCTGCAGCATCAGTCCCTCAGTTCCGATCCAATTTCTCCTCTTTGATAAAGGTCCATGCTTCCTCCGCCGTCTCGAAATAATGGTGTCTCTCCTGATACGTGACCCATAGTCTTGCCGGCTGCAGCATCCCGAACTTCACCTTCCTTTTATGCAACACCTCTTTGGCTCGGTTAAAGCTCGCCCTCCTTCTCGCCACCTCCGCACTCCAATCCTGGTACACCCGTACCACTGCATTCTCCCATCTGCTACTCCGCATCTTTTTAGCCCATCTCAGGACCTCTTCTCTATCCTTAAGGCAGTGAAATCGCACGATTATCGCCCTGGGTGGTTCTCCCGCTTTTGGTCTTCTCGCCGGGATCCGATGTGCCCACTCCACCTCCAAGGGGCCCGTAGGGGCCTCAGCAACCATCAGTGAGCTCAGCATCGTACTTGCATAAGCTCCACAGTCCACTCCTTCCACACCCTCAGGGAGACCCAGTATCCTAAGGTTCTTCCTTCGCGCTCCGTTTTCTAGGGCCTCGATCCTTTCAGTACACTTTTTATGAAGTGCCTCGTGCGTCTGTGTCTTAACCGCCAGGCCCAGGATCTCGCCCTCATTATCTGCCACCTTCTGCTCCACCACGCGGAGCTCTGTCTCCTGGGTCTTTAGTGTCTCCTTGAGCCCCTCAATTGCCTGTAGCATCGGGGTCAGCACCTCCCTCTTCAGCAGCTCCACGCACCGTCTCAAAATTTCATCCTGCTCAGGCCCCCATGTCGCCTGCGCTTTCTCCGCCGCCATCTTGTGCTTCTCTCTTTCTGACCCTTTGGTCGACGATTCCTCGTGCTGCAGCCGCCGCCGCCGGTTTTTTCCTCCTTCGTTGGGGGGGGGACTCCCTTCTCACACACCCCACACCGGGTTGCGTCGTCAAAAAATTCCCCGTTGGGGCTCTTAAAAGAGGCCGAAGGTCCGTCGGAGCTGGAGCCGCCGAAACGTGCGGCTAGCAAGGCATCACCGCAACCGGAAGTAAAAGGCTGAATATTAATGTGAGTGGTTGGTGAAACTCTTTTGGATGTACTGCAATCTAAAGAATATCTGACTTTGGAACATGCCATCAAAATTGTCAGACAATAAGAGGTCCATCAGAAGAAACAATCCATTTTGTGTGGTGAGATTAAACAATGGTACAAAACAACATCAACAGTCCAGCTAATAAAGCAACAAAGGGTCAAGAAGACTCCAGAGCAAGGAAAGGAATACTCAAGCAAAACACAAGATGGTGGCAGACCATGTCAGCGCTTTGGCACCAAAAGACTTCACAGGCACGAGCAGTGTCCAGTAATCAGTACTTTGACTGCAACCACCTGGGACACTTTGGAATGAGGTGTAAATCCAAAACCTTGAGACGTGCAGAGGTTCCCAAATGAGTCCATGAGGTGGATGAGCCACACCAAGAATGTAAAAAAAAATTCACTTTTTCCAATATTACTTTGGGCTACTGTGAAGCAGGCTTTGGGGCTGTGTATATTTGTGTGTGTGTGACTAATTTAATTGAACTGAAGACAATCAGACTGCAAAGTTTAAATCAACAAAATGGTTAGGTGTAAAAGCAGGCATTTTGAAGTGGAGATGAGCAAAATTAAGGTTATAAGTAAACAACATGGATAGAAATTTACATGTGGTGATAAAGAAGGTTTGAGGTTTGGTTGTGTTTACTTGTTAAATTTCAAAGAAAAATAAACGGCAAAAAAGAGAAACAACTGGCAAAGGGCATAAATGGATAAAGCAAAGTTATGTTTATTTTTCCTGAAAGTAGTGGCCAAAAATGACAACATGAAAGATTTTTATATTCTAGGAAAGGTAGCATCAAAAGAAAGTTAAGAACAATGGGTTTAAAGATTAAAGAGGGGGCAGCATGATGGCTGATGCACTAAGCGTCAAGAACCACAAAGACATGTGAGACTTTAACCATACACTACATAGGAAGCTTACCCGACACAGGCGACCCCAGACAAAATGGGTCTGGTCTCAGAAGCTGGGTCTTATACCTAACTCCCGGGGGAGTGGCCAAGGCGGAGCTCTCCGTGGCCAGGTCAGGTTACATACAGGTGACCGAACCTCTACAGAGCTACAGTACAATACACAGTACAATGTACAGGATTACAGGGCCACGTTACACACAACTATTATATAACTATGTACAATGCTAGGGAAGTACAGTGGTGTATCACCACAATGGCGCAATGGTTAGCATTGCTGCCTCATGGCACCAACGACCTGGGTTCAATCCCGGCCCCAGGTTATTGTCCGTGTGGAGTTTGCACATTCTCCCTGTTTCTGCGTGGGTGTCACCCCCACAACACAAAGATGTGCAGGGTAGGTGGATTGGCCCTTAATTGCCCCTTAATTAGAAAAAAGAATTGGATACTCTAAGTTTAAAACAGAGAGAAAAATAGATATTTAAGGAAAGTTTGAAAACTTTTAGGAGTAGTGATCATGTGATAGCTTAAAGTGTGTTGTGCTGGAACAGACTTGTAAAGTAAGCAGCCTCTAGCCACACCAGAGGAGTATCTGTTTGTTCCAGAAAACCAGGCTTTGTTACAAG
Organism: Scyliorhinus torazame; assembly: GCF_047496885.1. Lineage (NCBI taxonomy): Eukaryota > Metazoa > Chordata > Chondrichthyes > Carcharhiniformes > Scyliorhinidae > Scyliorhinus > Scyliorhinus torazame. The sequence goes on from NC_092708.1 coordinate 98,480,369, forward strand.
CCTTGGATTGCTATTGTCAAGTTCCATCATTGAGTAAGAGGGAGAGAGAAGCTCTAAAAAATATAGCAATAGTGGGTGCCTTGCAATAATAGTACTGGAAGTTTTATATATTCAGAATCTATAGGGACTATTGCCTGGAATAGGGTGTGCATTTGAGAGTCTAAGTGAAAACCTTTTGGGATTTTAACTGTGTAAATGTAATCTTGTGTGTTTAAGTTTTATTTTATCAATAAATATTTTAATTTAACATTTCCAAAAGTGGGTACTTATGTCTTCAGTACGCATAGCTCCTCATAATAAGAAGGCAAATAGCAAATCGTTGTGATAGCTTGACCAATTTTTCCTTTAGGTTTGATCAGTCTTACAATCACCATCTGTCATATCATAACAAAGAAGAAATCTAATGATACATCTTGGGAAGAATTCAGGATCCCGGATTCAGATTCTGAAATGCTGACATATCTGTAAATAGTAACCTCCTAAACTTCAAATTAGACACAAGCACCAGTGTGACGAACCTGTTGGATAAGGAACCCTGGCTAGTGAAAAATATGTCTGACTCCATCAACAACACAGTCATATGGACCAGGAGGCATCATGCTCCAGGTCAAAGGTATGTAGCAAGCAATGCTCCAATATAAAAACAAATACAGTAGACATTGGGCGCGATTCTCCAAAATGGAGAATGTTTGCGCCGTCGTGAACGCCGTCACGTTTCATGATGGCGCAAACAGGGCAGCATAGTGCGTCCTTATGCAGCACCAAATGGGCGCTACGCCAACCCGCGCATACGCAGCTGGGGCAGCCCAATCCTGCGCATGCGCAGTTGGGGCGCGCCATCCTGCACATGTGCGGGGAACTTCTTACACGCGACGGCCCCTCACCAACATGGCGCCGGTGTTCTGGGGCCGTCCGCAGAAGGAGGTAGGCCCGGGGGGGGGGGGGAGAGGCCGGCCCCATCGGAGGCCCCCCCCCCCGGTGAAGGAGCGCCCCTGCCCCTCCCACAGGCCGCACCCCCCAGCGTTCCCGCAGAGTTCCCGCCGGCAGCGACCAGGGGTGGACGGCGCCGGCGGGAACCTGTCGTGTCGTAGCGGCCACTCGGCCCATCCGGGCCGGAGAAAAGCGGGGCCTGTGTGAAGCGCCTCGATTGCCCTCTCGGCGGATTCTCCGACTTGCGCGGCGCGACCACGATGAAGCCGTTCCCGCCGGTTGGGAGAATGGCGGGACGGCGTTGGACCTGCGTCGTGTGGGAAATGGCGTAAACATCGATTCTCCGGTATGGCGCGGCATGGGAGAATCGCGCCCATAATATGTGCTCCACAATCAATACTGTTTTCGCCTGTACAGGAAAGTCTGTGTCAACCTCAACGTCATCCAAAAGATAGATGAGAATAATCATCGGTCTGGTTTCAATTTTTAAAAAGATTTTCCAGAACTATTCACTGGGCAGCGGTGACTGAAGACTGCATTCAGCATAACACTGAGAAATAATGCCAATTCTGCCTTTCTTTACACCACGGAAAATTCTGCACCCGCTTATGAAGCAAGTACTTGATGAGATGACCAAGAAGTGTGTCCTCGTCCCCATCACTCAGCTGACAGAATGGTGCTTCCAGTTCTTTTCTTTTAATATTTTACTGTCACAAGTATGAAGTTACTGTGAAAAGGCCCTAGTCGCCACATTCCGGCGCCTGTTCGGGTAAGCTGGTACGGGAATTGAACCTGCGCTGCTGGCCTTGTTCTGCATTACAAACCAACTGAATAGCCCACTGAGCTAAACCGGCCCAGCTGATAATAATCGCTTATTGTCAGAAGTAGGCTTCAATGAAGTGAAAAGCCCCTAGTGAAAAGCCTGTTCAGAGAGGCCGGTACGGGAATTGAACACATGCTGTTGGCATTTGTTCTGCATTACAAGCCAGCTATTTAGCCCAATGTGGTAAGGAAATGGCACCTGAAGCCAAATCGGTCCATCCATAGTATGGACCTGACACAAGCTAACAAGGCAATGGTGGGGGGCAGCACGGTGGCACAGTTGTTAGCACTGCTGCCTACGGCACTGAGGACCCGGGTTCGAATCCCGGCCTTGGGTCACTGTCCGCGTGGAGTTTGCACATTCTCCATGTGTCTGCGTAAGTTTCCCCCACAACCCAAAGATGTGCAGGGTAGGTGGACTGGCCACGCTAAATTGGCCCTTAATTGGAAAAAAAATATTTGGGTACTCTAAATGTATAAAAAAACAAAAAGAAAGCAGTGGTGAAAGAGGTCCATCCGATGTCCTCAGTGGACGATCATAGATCATAGAATTTACAGTGCAGAAGGAGGCCATTCAGCCCATCACGTCTGCACCGGCTCTTGGAAAGAGCACCCCACTTATGACCACGCTTCCACCCTATCCCCGTAACTCAGTAACCCCACCTAACCTTTTTGGACACTAAGGGCAATTTAGCATGGCCAATCCACCTAACCTGCACATCTTTTGACTGTGGAAGGAAACCAGAGCACCCGGAGGAAACTCACGCAGACACTGGGAGAATGTGCAGACTCCGCACAGACAGTGACCCAAGCCGGGAATCGAACCTGGGTCCCTGGAGCTGTGAAGCAACTGTGCTAACCACTGTGCCACAATATCTTGACCAAACTCTCCAAGAGCAGTATTCGCGAAACTCAATACCAACAGCAGGTTCTGAAAGATGAGAAATCATAATCACAACTTTTATCACCGCATTTGGTTGATTCTGCTTCAATCTTTTACCCTTTGGCATTACCTCAGTGCCTGAGATTTTTCAGTGCATGATGTCAGCCACCTTACATGGCCTGAAAGGAGTGATTTGCTAAATGAATGATGTCCTGTCCATGGTATAATTGTCAAGAAACAGGAGAGTAGACTCATGCCTGTCGTGAAATGCTTGCAGGAAGCAGGATTGAGACAAATAAGAAGTGCAAGTTCTCCAACACCTCCTTTTGGCTATTAGGTCCCATTGTGAGCAGCAAAGGAATCATGGTGGACCCACATGAAGCAAGGGCAATTAGTGAGTTTCCAACCCTATAATCCATTCCAGACCTGCAAAGATTCCTGGGCATGGTGAACCAGTTGACAAAATTTCTGTCCAACCTGGCACAGGTCACAGAATCTCTGCAAAACCTTCTCAAAAAGGCCCATGTTTTGAGATGCACACCAAGATTAAGAATGCCATAAGATCAAAGGCATGCTGCTCTCACCAGATATCCTGGCTCACTACGACGCATCCCTGCCAACTGCAATAACAGCGGATACCCCATCAACAAGATTAGTTTTGTTCCAAGAGCAACAGAATGGATGCCGCTGACTAGCTTATTGCACATCTAAGAGGCTGTCAGACACAAAGATGCAGTTATTGAAAAAGAGGCTCTCACAGTGACATCGGCTTGTGAGACATTCTCCACTATATTGTGTAAGATTTTGAGAATTCTACCAATTTTTAGAATCTGTAATATATATATTGATTTTATTCTGTAATCACAGTTTAAACTTAAGTGGTTCTGTTTTGACTTGTTATTGGGCAAATAACAGAGAATGTTGACGAGAGAATGCGACTTTATTTTTATTTAATAAATTTAGAGTACCCAATTAATTTTTTCCAATTAAGGGGCAATTTAGTGTGGCCAATCCACGTACACTGCACATCTTTGATTTGTGGGGGCGAAACCCACACAAACATGGGGAGAATGTGCAAACTCCACACGGACAGTGACCCAGAGCCGGGATTGAACCTGGGACCTTGGCGCCGTGAGGCAGCAGTGCTAACCCACTGCGCCACCGTGCTGCCCGAGAATGCAACTTTATTTATGACTGTTTGGTATCAAAAGGAAACGTGCCACTTGTTTTTCATGGAATGTTTTCTTCTGGGGTCTGAGGAAGTAACTGATGGAACTGTGTCTCAGTTTACAACCCTTAAAGCTGGGGTTGCAAAGGTCGGGTGACAAGAGAATTTTAAAATCTTTTTTACTAAACAGTCAACAGTAACAAAGATTTGAAAATCAACTACGTAACATTCGACGCATCACACTAACCATTAACCAACAAGGAAATATAATTGTTCCATATTAGTACCAACACAAAGCTATATCAGCTCATTTTCACAAAGAAAAACCCAAACACACAGTATCACCCCTTGCAGCTCCCTCAACAGAAACGGAGGCTAAGCCTGGGAATGTGTGAACGTGTCAGACCTTTGTTGTAGAAATGATCTGTCCATCGATGTGTGACTTGTTCCACGTATCAAAACTATTCTCCATCCAGGAGCTGCAGCTGTGCAGGCCATCCCACGTGGCCCAATCTCACCGGAACCAAATCCTGGCATCCACATATTCCACTAGCGCTCTAGATGCAGTTGAACATCCTAGACTTCCAGCGTGTTTCACCCATGGTAATGTGCCCGTTACATGCAGCACTCACCACACCAACGACAAAAGCATCAGCAATCTGCAAAAGTATTTCTTCAACGGTGTCATCAGGTGGCCCATTTGGATCAATGTCGCGCACCAGGTCCCACGTCTTCTTGTTGCTTCAAACTGGATTGCCTTCTGGACTCATATATCCACTGAACCTGGTGTTCCATGAGATGAATTGTATCCTATGACCAATAGGAGGATTGAATTTGGACTATTTCCAAAAAGGGGAGGTTGGATAGTGAGATGTGGAGTTGAAAGTTAGGGAATGGTAGTTTCCTTGGCACAGTATTATCATGGCTTCTGGGGTATAACTCCCTGGCCACAGTTCAACATCACTTCAAAGACAAAGAAGAAATACATCACCTATGCTGACAACACCAAGATTTCTTGGGATCTTGAAAGTTGAGAAACTTCTATGTTGTTTTCACTGTTTCTTGTTAAGTATATGTAAAACCTTGCTGAATATATTCCACTTGATGCATAAATTTAATTTTTTTAAATTTAGAGTACCCAATTAATTTTTTCCAATTAAGGGGCAATTTAGCATGGCCCATCCACCAACCCTGCACATCTTTTGGGTTGTGGGGGCGAAACCCACGCAAACACGGGGAGAATGTGCAAACTCCACACGGACAGTGACCCAGAGCTGCAATCGAACCTGGGACCTTGGCGGTGTGAGGCAGCAGTGCTAACCACTACGCCACCGTGCTGCCCTACTTGATTCATAAATACTAGTTATTTATACCTTGTAGGTCAAGCACAACTGAGGACCCTAGTGCTAGAAATTAAAATTTCAAACTTTAGAATTTGTTTTAATGAGTAGGGTTTTATACCTCAAAACCCTAAACCTTTCAATTGTTGAGCTGCAAGTCATCATTGAGACAGATCACAAACCATTGGTCTCAGTACTGGACGTGAAAGACCTCACCAGGATCCCCCCCCCCCCTAGAATTCAGACATTCTGCTTATGCCTCATGTGCATACAAGACAGTGTACATCCAGAGGAAGCATAAAGCAACTATGGACATATTATCCAGGGCCACCGTTGATCATCCGGTGACACACAATAGCAATCTGATTGACGAGCTCGGTATATGTTCCCAGTTCTTGGCAACACAATTGTCAGTGAGCTCCAAAAAGCTTCAACAGGTACGCTAGGAACAGATGCGAGATGAAGAGCACATCCACATTCATCAGTATTGCCTACAAGGGGCAGCACGGTGGTGCAGTGGTTAGCAGTGGGACTGCGGCGCTGAGGACCCAGGTTCGAATCCGGGCCCTTGGTCAATGTCCGTGTGGAGTTTGCACAATCTCCCCGTGTCTGCGTGGGTTTCACCCCCACAACTCAAAAAGATGTGCCGGTTAGGTGGATTGGCCATGCTAAATTGCCCCTTAATTGGAAAAAAGAATAATTGGGTACTCTAAATTTATTTTTTAAATGTATTGCCTACAAGGTTGTCCACTGCTGCGTTCATGTGGTAATGTTATGAAAATTGACTTTGAACAGCTGAAACACTTCACTGTTATTGATGATCTGCTGGTGCACGATGAGCGGTTGGTCAATCTCAACTCATTCTAGCTGAATTTTCGACAATGAATCCACCAAGGCCAATTAGGCATCACAAAGTGCAGAGCATGAGCCTAGTATGTAGAGTGGATGGCCAGGAATATCAAGAGCAATTGAAGTGATGATTTTAAACTGCCAGTTTGACGCACTGCACAAGTCAGTCTTGAAGGAGCCCTTTATCCCCACACAATTCCCTTCAAGTTATTGGGAATATTTAGGAATAGATCTATTCATATACAACGCCAAGTCCTTCCTCATCATTGTTGACTATATCTCTCGGTGGATCAAAGTGAAGGGTACGCATAATGACCATAGAGTCGGTCATTACGCTGTTGAAAGAAATCTTTGTGATCCATGGCATCCTGAACCAGGTAGTGTCCGACAAGGGACCGCAATTCACTAATGAATACTTCCCTCATTTTGTCAGGAATTACGGATTTCAGCATCTCATCAGCTCCCCAAAATATCCACAATCTAACAGTGAGACAGAAAGGGGTGTCCATATTATTAAGACACTCTTGATGAAAAGTGATGACTTTCCAACTGTGTTTTTGACGTACAGGTCCACTGCACTACAATGTAGATTAGCCCAGACCAACAAAGTCTGCCCAAAACTGTTGAGACTACCACTCCTCCAAACTTGAAAAGAGCAAGACTGAAAGAGTCCTAAAGCCTCCAAATCTGAATCTGTAAAGTCAGAGATTTGGGGAAGAAGGGGTAGCATGTAAATATTATTGTAAATATAATTGGATGAAGGCTTCGGGGAAAGTGAATTTTCGACAATGAATCCACCAAGGACTTCCGGTTGTGGCCATGCCTGAATAGGTCGCACGTTCGGCAGCTCCCGCCGGGAACGGACTTTAGGGCTCTCTAGAGGGGCCCCAACGGCACTTGTTCGACGGCTTCCAGTGTGGGAAGGTGATAGCAAGGTCCCCCCGACAGTATATGGATTGGACCAGGAGTGGAGCGGTTAAAAAGGTGATCCTGGTGCAGCGAAAAGTGCGAGGGAGAAAAAGCACGATGGCGGCGCGTGGAGACCAAGCAGCATGGGCGCAGTGGTCGCAGGAGCAGCAGGAGTTTCTTAAACGCTGCTTTGAGGAGCTGAAGACAGAAATGCTGGCGCCAATGAAGGCGGCGATTGAGAAGCTAGTGGAGACCCAGAGGGCCCAGGGGGCGGCAATCCGGGAGGTGCCGCAGAAAGCCTCGGAGAACGAGGATGAGATCTTGGGCCTGGCGGTGAAGGTGGAGGCACACGAGGCGCTGCACAAGAGGTGGGCGGAAAGATTTGAGGACCTGGAGAATAGGTCGAGGAGGAAGAATCTTCGGATTCTGGGTCTCCCCGAAGGAGTGGAGGGGCCCGATACCGGGGCATATGTGAGCACGATGCTCAATTCGCTGATGGGCGCGGGAGCCTTCCCGAGCCCCCTGGAGCTAGATGGGGCTCATCGGGTCCTGGCAAGGAGACCCAAGGCCAACGAGCCGCCAAGGGCTGTAGTGGTGAGGTTTCACCGCCTAATGGATAGAGAGTGTGTCCTGAGATGGGCCAAGAAAGAGCGGAGCAGCAGGTGGGAGAACACGGAGATCTGAATCTACCAGGACTGGAGTGCAGAGGTGACCAAGAAGAGAGCTGGCTTTAATCGGGCCAAGGCGGTGCTCCATCGGAAGGGGGTGAAGTTCGGTATGCTGCAGCCAGCGCGATTGTGGGTCACATTCCAAGATCGGCACCACTATTTCGAAACGCCTGAGGAGGCTTGAAGCTTTATACAGACTGAAAAGTTGGACACAAATTGAGGGTCTGTGGTTGTTGGGGGGATGTCTGCTGTATATATGGTTTTAAATACGTGTATGGAATGTTCCCTTGGTTGGGTGCTGGATGGGGAGGGGTGAAGGGATTTGATGGGGAGACTGTGGGAGAGTGTGGGCACCAGTGTTGGAGGGAGAGGAGGCCTGGGGATGGGGGAGTTGAGATAAGGCCGCAAAAGGAGCTGCGCCAGAGGGGGCGGGGCCGGCTCAGGAAAGCGCGTGCGTTTCCCCACACTAGGGAAAGATGGCGGGGGGGGGGGGGTCGGAGGAGCGCACACTGACTGCTAGGGAGGAGGGGGAGGGGGGATTCCCACACTGGGGGGGTCGATGGGAAGGTGGGAGAGGCCAGGGTCAGCAGGAGTCAGCTGACTTACGGGAGTGTTATGGGGGGAGCAAAAGAGCCAGATATGGATCTAGCGGGGGGAGGGGAGGGGGGGTTATAGGGTTGCTGCTGCATTGGCCAATGGGGAACTGGAAATAGGAGAGGTGGTCGGGGCGGGGGTCCGCCGCTTGGGGGACTGGAGGGTGCGGGAGGCACGGGCACGTGACTGGCCTAGAAAAGGAGATGGCTAGTCGGCAGGGGGGGTAGTGGTGAGAAGCCCCCCAATCCGGCTGATAACTTGGAATGTGAGGGGCCTGAATGGGCCGGTTAAGAGGGCCCGAGTGTTCGCGCACTTAAAGGGACTGAAGGCAGACGTGGTCATGCTTCAGGAGACACATTTGAAGGTGGCAGATCAGGTTAGGCTGAGAAAGGGATGGGTAGGACAGGTATTCCATTCAGGGCTGGATGCGAAGAACAGAGGGGTTGCAATACTGGTGGGGAAGCGGGTGTCGTTTGAGGCCAAGAATATTGTAGTGGATAATGGAGGTCGATCCGTGATGGTGAGCGGTAGGTTGCAGGGGTGTGGGTGGTACTGGTAAACGTATACGCCCCGAACTGGGACGATGCCAGATTTATGGAGCGCATGCTGGGTCGGATTCCGGACCTGGAGGCAGGAAGCCTGATAATGGGGGGGGATTTCAACACGGTGCTGGATCCAGCATTAGATCGCTCCAGATCCAAGATGGGGAAGAGGCCGGCTGCGGCCAAGGTGCTTAGGGGGTTTATGGACCAGATGGGGGGAGTGGATCCATGGAGGTTTGCTAAGCCCCTGGCCAGGGAATTCTCATTCTTTTCCCATGTACATAGAGCCTACTCCCGGATAGATTTTTTTTGTTTTGAGTAGGGTGCTAATCCCGAAAGTGGAAGGAACGGAGTATTCGGCCATAGCCATCTCAGACCACGTCCCGCACTGGGTGGAGCTGGAGTTAGGAGAGGAGAGGGACTAGCGCCCGCTGTGGCATCTTGATGTGGGATTACTGGCGGATGAGGAGGTGTGCGGGAGGGTGCGGGGGTGCATTGAGAGATACTTGGAGGTCAATGACAACAGAGAGGTGCAGGTGGGGGTAGTCTGGGAGGCGTTAAAGGCGGTGGTCAGGGGAGAGTTAATCTCCATTAGGGCCCACAGGGAGAAGAGAGAGGGCAGGGAGAGGGAGAGGTTGGTGGGGAGATCTTAAGGGTGGACAGGAGATATGCAGAGGCCCCCGAGGAGGGACTACTTAGGGAGCAGCGAAGCCTCCAGACGGAGTTTGACCTGTTAACCACAGGGAAAGCAGAGGCACAGTGGAGAAAAGCACAGGGGGCGATGTACGAGTATGGGGAGAAGGCGAGCCGGATGCTGGCACAGCAGCTCCGTAAGAGGGTGGCAGCGAGGGAGATAGGTGGAGTTAAGGATAGCAGGGGGAATACGGTGCGGAGTGCGGTGAGAGTAAATGAGGTATTTAAGGACTTCTATGAGGAGCTGTACAGATCTGAGCCCCCAGCGGGGGAAGAGGGGATGCGACGATTTTTGGATCAACTGAGGTTCCCGAGGGTGGAGGAGCAAGAGGTGGCTGGTTTAGGGGCGCCAATTGGGTTGGAGGAGCTGGTTAAAGGATTGGGGAACATGCAGGCTGGGAAGGCCCCGAGGCTAGATGGGTTCCCGGTCGAGTTTTATAGGAAATATGTGGACCTGCTAGGCCCGTTGTTAGTGAGGACTTTCAATGAGGCAAGGGAGAGGGGGACCCTGCCCCCGACAATGTCCGGGGCGCTGATCTCGCTGATTCTGAAGCGGGAGAAGGACCCACTGCAATGTGGGTCGTATAGACCGATCTCGCTCCTCAATGTGGATGCTAAGTTGCTGGCAAAAGTGCTGGCTACGAGAATTGAGGACTGTGTCCCTGGGGTGATTCATGAGGACCAGACGGGATTTGTAAAGGGCAGGCAGCTAAACACTAATGTGCAGAGGCTCCTCAACGTGATTATGATGCCCTCGGTGGAGGGAGAAGCGGAGGTAGTGGCAGCTACGGACGCGGAGAAGGCCTTCGACCGGGTGGAGTGGGAGTATCTTTGGGAAGTGTTGCGGAGATTTGGGTTCGGGGAGGGGTTTATCAGTTGGGTCAGGCTCCTATATAGAGCCCCGGTGGCGAGTGTGGCTACGAATCGGCGGAGGTCAGAGTACTTTCGGCTGTACCGAGGGACGAGGCAGGGGTGCCCCCTGTCCCCCTTGTTGTTTGCATTGGCAATTGAGCCTTTGGCCATGGCACTAAGGGAGTCCAGGAAATGGAGGGGGTTGGTCCGAGGGGGAGAGGAACATCGGGTGTCGCTGTATGCGGACGACCTGTTGCTGTATGTGGCAGATCCAGTGGAGGGGATGGTGGAGGTCATGCGGATCCTAAGGGAGTTTGGGGACTTCTCGGGCTATAAGCTCAATGTAGGGAAAAGTGAGCTCTTTGTGGTGCATCCAGGGGACCAAGGAAGGAGGATAGACGATCTACCATTGAAGAGGGCGGAAAGGAACTTTCGGTACTTGGGGATCCAGGTGGCTGGGAGCTGGGGGGCCCTGCACAAGCTTAATTTGACACGGTTGGTGGAGCAGATGGAGGAGGATTTCAAAAGATGGGACATGCTGCCGCTCTCGCTGGCGGGCAGGGTACAATCGGTTAAAATGATGGTCCTCCCGAGGTTTCTCTTTGTGTTCCAGTGCCTTCCCATTATGATTACCAAGGCCTTTTAAAAAATATATACATTTATTAAAGTTTTTTAACACAATTTTTCTCCCTTACACACAATAAACCCCCCCCCCCCCCCCCGGTAACAAAAAAAACGAGAAATCGCGCAGAGCAAGATATATACATGGCAAAATGATATATTTACACAGCTTTGTACACTGGCCCTCCCCCGTACGTGCCAGTTTCCCCAACCCTTCATGTTATCTCTTGCTCATCCACCCTCCCAGGCAGTCCCCCCTCTCCCCCCCCCCCCCCCAAGGTTGCTGCTGCTGCTGACCGACCTTCCTCTAACGCTCCGCGAGATAGTCTAGGAACGGTTGCCACCGCCTGTAAAACCCCTGCGCAGACCCTCTCAAGGCGAACTTAATCCTCTCCAACGTTATGAACCCAGCCATATCATTTATCCAGGCCTCCAGGCTGGGGGACTTCGCCTCCTTCCACATTACCAAGATCCTTCGCCGGGCTACTAGGGACGCAAAGGCCAGAATGCCGGCCTCTTTCGCCTCCTGCACTCCCGGTTCGTCCACCACTCCAAATATTGCTAGCCCCCAGCTTGGCTTGACCCGGACTTTCACCACCTGAGATATTGCTCCCGCCACTCCTCTCCAGAACCCCTCCAGTGCTGGGCATGACCAAAACATATGGACATGGTTCGCCGGGCTCCCTGAGCACCTTCCACATCTGTCCTCTACCCCAAAGAACCTACTCAACCTCGCGCCAAGGCCTTTTTTAAACGGGTAGGTAGGAGCATCATGGGTTTCGTGTGGGCAAATAAGACCCCGAGGGTAAAGAGGGTGTTTCTGGAGCGTAGCAGGGACAGGGGAGGGCTGGCGCTGCCGAATCTGTGAGGCTACTATTGGGCAGCCAGCGTGGCGATGATCCGTAAGTGGGTAATAGAGGGAGAGGGGGCGGCGTGGAAGAGGTTGGAGATGGCGTCCTGCAGGGGCACGAGCCTGAGGGCGCTGGTGACGGCACCGCTGCCACTCCCGCCAACAAGGTACACCACGAGTCCGGTGGTGGCGGCAACATTGAAGATCTGGGGGCAGTGGAGATGGCATAGGGGCGAGATGGGAGCCTCGGTTTGGTCCCCGATTCGGGAGAACCATCGGTTCGTCCCGGGAAGGATGGATGGGGGGTTTCGGAGCTGGCATCGGGCAGGGATCAGAAGAATGGGGTACTTGTTTATAGATGGGACGTTTGCGAGCCTCGGGGCGCTGGAGGAGAAGTTTGGGTTACCCCCGGGAAATGCGTTCAGGTATATGCAAGTGAGGGCATTTGTGAAGCGGCAGGTGAGGGAATTCCCGCTGCTCCCGGCACAGAGGATTCAGGACAGGGTGATTTCGGGTGTCTGGGTCGGAGAAGGCAAGGTTTCGGCGATACCTATCAAGAGATGAAAGAAGAGGAGGATGTTTCAGTAGAGGAGCTAAAGGGCAAGTGGGAGGACGAGCTTGGGGAGGAGATTGATGAGGGTCTGCGGGCTGATGCCCTGAGTAGGGTTAACTCCTCTTCCTCTTGCGCCAGGCTCAGCCTAATACAATTTAAGGTTACTCACAGAGCGCATATGACAGGGGCGAGGTTGAGTAGGTTCTTTGGGATGGAGGACAGATGTGGGAGGTGTACGGGAAGCCCGGCGAATCACATCCACATGTTCTGGTCGTTCCCGGCACTGGATGGGTTCCAGAGGGGTTTCGCGAGGACTATGTCCAAGGTGGTGAAAGTCCAGGTCAAGCCGAGTTGGAGGCTGGCACTATTTGGGGTAACGGACGAGCCGGGAGTGCAGGAGGCGAAAGAGGCCGGTATCCTGGCCTTTGCGTCCCTGGTAGCCCGGCGGAGGATCTTGCTACTATGGAAGGACGCAAAGCCCCCCAGTGAGGAAGCCTGGATAAATGACATGGCAGTCTTCATTAAGCTGGAGAGGATAACGTTTGCCTTGAGAGGGTCTGTGCAGGGGTTCTTCAGGCAGTGGCAACCGTTCCTAGACTATCTCGCGGAGCGTTAGGAGGAGGTCAGCAGCAGCAACAACCCGGGGGTGGGGGTGGGGGGTCTTTTTCGGAGGGGTATTTGGGCGGGTGGGGGGGTGGTTTCCCCAAGGGTACTTTTGAATGTCATATGGGGGGGGGTGGTTAATATATGCAGGAGAAACCCAATGTATAAGTAGTTTATTATTTTTGATTGTGGTGTTTGTGTTCTTTCTTCTTTTCGTTATGTGGGGGGGGGGGGTTTGTTTGTTAAAAGTTTTGTTGGAAAAATTTGAATAAAAATATTTTTTTTTTAAAATGAATCCACCAAGGCCAATTAGGCATCACAAAGTGCAGAGCATGAGCCTAGTATGTAGAGTGGATGGCCAGGAATATCAAGAGCAATTGAAGTGATGATTTTAAACTGCCAGTTTCACACACTGCACAAGTCAGTCTTGAAGGAGCCCTTTATCCCCACACAATTCCGGAATGTTTTACTCCGGCGTCGGCACCCGTTCCCAGATCCCTATTCTCCCCCCTCCGTGGGGCTAGCAGGGGCACCGCGCGCTTTACGGGGGCGGGGCCTCGGCTCGGCGTCAGAGACCCTGCACCGCGTAAAGACGCGGCACCTTGGGTCCCGCGCATGCGCAGTTGGGCCGGCGCCAACTAGCGCATGCGCGGTGGCCGTCCTTCCCCAGGCCGCCCCACACAAACATGGCGGATGGATCCAGGCTCGCCGGCGAAAGAATGGAGGCCCGCCGACAGAGAGGCCGGGTACTTGGGTATTCAGGACCATAAGGGTTAATGTGGGACTGAGGAAACAGTACCACCTACATTATGATATAGAGATTGACATGGGAATAGTAGAGGTATTGTTGAGTTTGGTTCAAGTCGGATGAAGATAATACCTAGTCAGGATGTCATCCTGTATGTTATTAACAGGTATTGTTCTCAAGTGGGAGGAGGAGTTGGAGCTAGTGTTGGTGGATGGGGTTTGGAGTGAGGTCCTGTGGCGGGTGAACCCCACATCCTCGTTTGCGAAGCTTGGTTTAATACAGCTTAAAGTACTGTACAGGGCTCATCTGACTAGGTCCAGGAGGAGTCGTTTTTTTGCACGAGTGGAGGACAAATGCGGGCGTTGTGGAGGAGGTCCGGCCAACCACGTACACATGTTCTGGTCATAATCTAAGCTCGTAGGGTTCTGGGTCTCCTTCTTTAGCACCATGTCGGCAATTCTGAAAGTTGAGCTGGAGCCCTGTCTTTAGTGGCCATACTTGGTGTGTCAGACTTGCCGGAGCTGCAGATGGGTGTGGGGACCGATGTCCTAGCCTTCGCCTTGCCGACTGCTTAAAGGCGAGTGACGAAGGGATGGAGGTCAGCTTCTCCACCCAGTGCGTTAGTTTGGCTGAGAGATTGGAGTTCCTGGGCGGGAGTCTAAGTCCCAAAGCCGGAGTAAAAACCGGAATGTTTTACTCCGGCGTCGGCACCCGTTCCCAGATCCCTATTCTCCCCCCTCCGTGGGGCTAGCAGGGGCATCGCACGCTTTACGGGGGCAGGGCCTCAGCTCGGCGTCAGAGACCCGGCGCCGCGTAAAAGACGCGGCACCTTGGGTCCCGCGCATGCGCAGTTGGGCCGCCGCCAACTAGAGCATGCACAGTTGGGCCGGCGCCAACTAGCGCATGCGCGGTGGCCGTCCTTCCCCAGGCCGCCCCGCACAAACATGGCGGATGGATCCAAGCTCGCCGGCGGAAGAAAGGAGGCCCGCCGACAGAGAGGCCGGCCCGCCAAGCCTTCGCGACGAATAGCCGCCGGCAGTGACCAGATGTGGACGGCGCCGGCAGGACTAGGCCGTTTACGCGCGGCCGCTCGGCCCATCCGGGCCGGAGAATCGGCGCTCGCCGTTTGCGGCGATTCTCCGAGTGGCCCGGCGCGATTCCCGTGGCGCTGTTTTCGGGGGGGGGGGGGGGGGAGAGAATCACGTGCGGGGGTCGGGGCGGCGTGGCGCGATTCGCGCGGCGCCCCGGCGATTCTCCCACCCGGCCGGGTGGGGGGGGGGGGGGGTAGAATACCGCCCCCTATACCTCGTGAAAGTCAAGTACACCGTGAGGAGAGCAATTGAGAGGTTCTATCCAAGATGGCAGCCTTTTATTGTTTATTTCAAAGAGTTAGTCACCAATGAATACAAATATATTATTTAAAAACAGTAATGTTCAACCACACAACATTTGACTAGTATTACAAAATAAACAAGTGATGCAGAATTTCGAAAGCAAAGTTTCACTTGTCACACAAGATTATTTTTCTTTTTAGGCAAAAGCCTAATTCTGGAATATTTGCAACTAAATTTTGAGTGTTTCAGTTATTTATTTTATAGATTTGACAACGCAGCAGTGGTGCTATAAAATCGAAGCGGGCTTCGCGCAGATTTATAACTGAATCTGCATTGGGGCTCTATCGAGCCGCACTCTCCGCTGCTCACATTGCCATGCATTCGCGCGCCGCTGTGTGAGCTTAGCCCAGGCGCTTTTGTTTTTTGGCAGCTCGTTTTGCAACACATTCCCAACACAGCAACGCAAACATGACGCATCTAAAGTTCAAATGTTCACGAGGTTAAGAGTTATGGCTCCTAACATCTGTTTTGATACACTGTGAAAAGCCTGGAGATTGCGATTTTTAAAAACATGGGCGTTAGGAGAACTTTCTCCTCTGTGTATCTGATCGCCTGGTGTCTTGTTCCTCTGTCGTCCTCAAACCAACCGGGTGAGTTTTAAACTGACTTTCCTTCACTAGGTACGTCTGATTTCTTCAAAAAGCGGAACAAACATTCTTAGATTTTCGAACTCCTCTCTTTCCCTCGTCCACACAGTTGGAAGGAAGAGTCAGAAAGTAGATCCAGTTGGGAGCTATTCTCCCAACAATTCCCTTCACACTTTAATCCGGGATTGCTCGGAACTGGTAACCCCACAGAATCCCGGTGTGAAGGGAATTGGAGTTTGAATTCTGAGCTACATCGCCAGATTGTCATTCACAGCTTTTTTTAAAAAAAGACTCAAACATTATACTTTAAAAAAACAACTTTAATATAGGCAGGGCAACATTTGTCGCCCTCTAACGGCCAAACGATTTTACTCGGATAAAATTTTAATTCTTAACGATTTAAGTTTGAAAGTTTCCCCAGATCCTGACAAGTTTTCTACCAAAACATGTTTCATTCACTGTCTTCAGAGCACTTTTGCCCTTTTGCGAAAAGCTTAACAGGGACACCAGACGTGCCATTTGTAAGTGCTGCTTTGTCAAAGCAATACTCTTATCTGCTAAGTATTTCGAAGGTAAAAGTAGCTTATCTTTCTATAGATAAAATTATCTGTAATGCTTAGCAAGCCTGTGAAGTTGCGGATTGGCTGTGGAATGTCACATGGATACTATAAACCAATCAGTAGAGAAAGGCAGCCATTTCTTCTATCTTATTTTTAATCATAGTTTTTATTTAAATCACATCTATTGCCAGTTTCCAACCCTCACCTTCTCTGCTGTGCTTTACTCAATGGTCTGTTCTCAATCCCATCCAGTCATGGTTGCTTGTCAAGGTTAAAGATGCCATCTCTGTGATGTGCCATCAATGAACACAAGACGAGTAGTGAACGTAACTGAGGCTTTAATAAGCTAAACAGAAAGCCTCCTGACCTCTGATCCCGAACTGGGACAGAGGCAGAGATCAGCCACCTTTATACCGAGCCCAAGGGGAGGCGGAGCCATCAGCCAGTGGTTTACCACATTACATGTAATACAGTAGTAGTTTACCAGTTTAGCACAATACACATTATATACTACAGTGGTTTACCACACTCTGGTTGTTCAGGTAAAGAGTGTAATTAAGTGCCTTTGTTAGTGTAGTGGTTTTGCACCAGCAGCTGTTGTGAGATGTTCTGAGAACTACAGGAACAGGATAAAGGAAGATTTGTGATTATGGGTGACTTTAATCTGCACATAGATTGGATGACTCAAATTAGTCACAGTACAATACTCCAGGGATTTCTGGAGTCTATACGGGATGGGTTTTCAGGACCGGTACGTTGAGGAACCAACAAGGGGACAGGCCATCTTGGACTGGGTGTTGTGCAATGTGAAAGGACCCTTGGGGATGAGTGACCATAATATGGTAGAATTCTTCATCATGGTGATTCGTGAGATAGTTGATTCTGAGACCAGGGGTCTGAACCTCAATAAAGGTAACTGATGGTATGAGGCATGAGCTGGCTATGATGGACTGGGAAACATTACTGAAAGGAAAGACAGCAGATAGGCAATGACAGGCATTCAAGGAACTGATAGGTGAACTCTAAAAGTTTATTCCTATTTGGCACAAGAGCAGAAACGGAACTGTGACCAAACCATGGTTTACGAGGGAAGTTAGAGATAGTATTAGATTCAAAGAAGAGGCATGCAGTTTAGCAAGAAAAATCAATAGATTGGGAGCAGTTTAAAATTCAACAAAGGCAGACCAAAAGATTGATTAAGATGGGGAAAATACAATTTGAAAGTAAACTAGCGGGCAACATAAAAACTGACTAAATGTTTCCATAGGTATGTAAAGAGAAAAAGATTAATAAAAACTAATGTCGATCCCTTGCAGTCAGAAATGTGTGAATTCATAACAGGGAACAAAGAACTGGCTGAGGAACTAAATTTGTACTTCTGTCTTCACAAGGGAAGACATGAATAATGTACTGTAAGTTCTGAGAAGCTCAGGTTTTAGTGAGGAGCTGAAGGAAATTTGTTTTCGTAAAGAAATGGTTTTGGGGAAATTAATGGGACTGAAGGTGGATACATTTCCAGGGCCTAATAATCTTCATCCCAGAGTAATTAAGGAAGTGGCCCTCGGAATAGTAGGTCCATTGGTCGGTCATTTTCCAAAATTCTTTGGACTCTGGAATAGTTCCTGCAGATTGGAGGGTAGATAATATAGCCCCACTATTCACAAAGAAAGGTAAAGAAAATAGGGGACTATAGACCAGTGAGCCTAAAGTAGGATGGTTGCTGGAGTCCATTATCAGGGATTTCATAGCACAGCATTTGGAAATCAGTGGTGTGATCAGACAAAGTCAGCATGGATTTACAAAAGGAAAATCTTACTTGACGATACTAGAATTCTTCGAAGATGTAACCAGTAGAGTTGACCATGGAGAACCGATAGCTGTGGTTTATTTAGACTTTCAGGAGGCTTTCGACAAGGTCTCATATAGCAGATTACTATGTAAAGTTAAAGAGCATGGGATTATGGGTAGTGTCATGAGACGAAAGCAGATTAGCACACAGGAAGCAAAAAGTTGGAATAAGTGGGTCTTTTTCCGATTGGCAGGCAGTGGCTAGTGGGGTACCACACAGATCTCTGCTAGGACCCCCAACTGTTCACATCATATATTAATGATTTGGACTAGGGAACCAAATGTAGCATCTCCAGATTTTCAGATGAGACAAAGTTGGGTGGGAGGCTGAGCTGTGAGGAGGAAGCAGAAATGCTTCAGCGGGATTTGGACAGGCTGAGTGAGTGGGCATGCGCATGGCAGATGCAATGTAATGTGGATATGTGAGGTTATCTGCTTCGGTTGCAAAAATAGGAAGTCAGATTATTATTTAAATGGGTGTAAATTGAGAGAGGTGAATACTCAGCGAGACCTTGATGTCCTTTTGCATCAGTCGCTGAAAGTAAGCGAGCAGGTATAGCAGGCAGTAAAGAAGGCAAATGGTATGTTGGCCTTCATAGCGAGAGGATTTGAGGAGAGGAATAGAGATGTTTTACCGTAATTGTATGGGGCATTGGTGAGGCCACATTTGGAGTATTGTGTGCAGTTTTGGTGTCCTTATCTGAGGAAGGATGTTCTTGCTATGGAGGGAGTGCAACAAAGGTTTACCAGTCCGATTCCTGTGATGGCGGGACTATCATATGAGTAGAGATTGAATCCGTTAGGATTATATTCATTGGGCACGGTAAGAAGCCTTACAACACCAGGTTAAAGTCCAAAAGGTTTGTTTCGAATCACTAGCTTTCGGAGCACAGCTCCTTCATCAGGTGAGTGAAGAGGTGGGTTCCACAACCACTTATATAGACAAAGTCAAGGTTGCAAGATGATACTTTGAATCCGAGTGATTCGAAACAAACCTGTTGGATTTTAACCTGGTGTTGTAAGACTTCTTACTGTGCCACCCCAGTCCAACGCCGGCATCTCCACATCATATATTCATTGGAGATTAGAAGAGTGAGAAGAGATCTCAAGGAAACTTTTAAAATTCTAACAGGATTAGATAGGGCTCCATTTGGGAGAATCGCCCCCATGGTGTTTCAGATGAAGCCGTTAGCTCCCGGCCTATTAAAAGATCTGTTCCTGGGGCACAGGGGCCAGCTCGGCGCTGGAGCAGTTCACGCTGCACCAGCCTCTTCCCGGCGCCAAATGGGCGCCGAGCAAACCGCGCGTGCGCAGTTGGGCCGTGTCAACCTGCGCATGCGTGGGGGACTTCTTTAGCGCGCCAGCCCTGACTCAACATGGCGTCGGTGTTCAGAGGCCGGCAGCGCAAGGAAGTAGGCCCGGGGGGGGGAGAGGCTGGCCCACCGATCGGTGTGCCCCGATCGCGGGCCAGACCCCATCGGATGCCCCACCCTCCCCACAGGCCGTCCCCCGACCATTCGCGCAGAGTTCCCGCCGGCAGCGACCAGGGGTGAACGGCGCCGGCGGGACTCTGTCATATCCGCACAGCCGCTCGGCCCACCCTGGCCGATTCCAGTGGCCTGCGGCCGGCGCCACGCCGGTGCAAATGGAGCCGGTGCTCCGCACCTCAGAGAATCGCGCACCGGCACTGGGGCGTCGTGGCGCGGTTGCAGCAATTCTCTGGCCCGGCGCAGGGCTCGGAGAATCGCCCCCCATAGCTAACTTTAGCACTGGCCCAGACAAACGCGGACCAGGCAAAACAATACTTGGAGGGTCTCCCAGGCCATTGGAGGTCCATGGGTGTCAGGCTCTGGGTAGGGTGGTATGCTGGCACATCTGGACTCGAAACATTAGCTCTTTTCTCTCCCTACGGATGCTGCCAGACCTGCTGAGATTTTCCAGCATTTTCTCTTTTGTTTATTTTCAGTTCCTTGGCCTTCCAAAGTTTTCCTTGCAATTTCTTTTTTTGTTGTTGATTTTTTTAGAGTACCAATTCATTTTTTCCAATTCAGGGGCAATTTAGCGTGTCCAATCCACCTAGCCTGCACATCTTTTGGGGGAGAATGTGCAAACTCCACACGGACAGTGACCCAGAGCCGGGAACGAACCTGGGACCTCGGCGCCATGAGGCTGCAGGGCTAACCCACTGCGCCACTGTGCTGCCCTTGCAATTTCAATGGTAGACTGCATTATCAACTCTTTGGCACTCATACGTGAACTTTTTTCATTTGCTATAGCAATTTTTCTTCACTGATATGTAGAATGAGTTTACAAGCTTTTTTATAAGCAATCATTATGAATTTCATTAGTGCTTTAGTACTGACCATTTCCTTAGCGTTTGGCTCAAAAAATGTTGCTTGTGTCCATTTAATTACCAAGCATTGAATACATGCCTTTGTAACTCAGGTGATGTGGAGATGCCGGCGCTGGACTTGTGATTTCAAATAAACCTGTTAGACTTTAACCTGGTGTTGTGAGACTTCTTACTTTGTAATTGAGAGCATTTGAAGATCATTTAACAGTACTTGTGCACAAATTACACCCTGTGGTTGAGGTATAATAAAACCGAAATTGAAGTCCCTGACTTCATGTTTCTTGCTTTTGCAGGATGATTGGTAGTTTTGTTATTACTGACACCTTTTAGGGTTAAACGTGATGAAAACATTTCTGTGGGTTTTTATGATGGGCACATTCAAACATTATCCATATCAAGTGATTATTGTGTGCATTTACACCAGTTATCTTAGTATTTTGTCATTTTTCTTGCTCTGCTGAAATAGCAACATACATAATTTAAATTTATGACTTAATTTTTTTATGTGCCCTTCACTGCCTAAGGTCTGCTCCACCCCATCAACCATTTGCTTACCAGGACCAACAAACAGTGCTCACTCTGGCCCGTTTGTGTTGAACTGGACTAAAATTTCAGGTTCACATCCTCCATTTTGGAAACCGAACTTCCTTCTTAATTCTATCAAATCTCAACTTGGCGGTGAAAGCCAACAATTCAAATTAACCACACCAGAGAGAACTGGAGAAATAAATTGGACCCTGTGCGACTTACCCACCTAACATCGTCAGCATAAATCTTTTAGTGACAAAGGGCGGGATTCTCCCCTACCCGGCGGGGCGAGGGGTCCCGGCGGGATGGAGTGGCGTGAACCATTCCGGTGTCCGGCCGCCCCAAAGTTGCGGAGAAGGGCCAAGCCCTCACTTTGAGGGGCAAGCCCCGCGCCGGAGTGGTTGGTGCACCGCCAACCGGCGGGAAAGGCCTTTGCGCCACGCATGCCGGGGCCGAAAGGACTTGGGCAGGTGGCGGAAGTCCACGCATGCGCGGGAGCGTCAGCAGCTGCTGACGCCATCCCCGTGCATGCGCAGGGGGGGGTATCTCTTCCGCGTCGGCCTTGGTGAAAGCTGTGGCCGAGGTGGAGGGAAAAGAGTGCCCCCACGACACAGACCCGCCCGCGGATCAGTGGGCCCCGATCACGGGCTAGGCCACCGCGGGGGCACCCCCCCCCCCCGGGGTCAGATCGCCCCCCCCCCCCCCCCCGGAGCCCGCCCGCGCGGCCTAGAGGTGGTTTGATCCTCGCCGGCGGGACAGGCATTCCAGCAGCGGGACCTCGGCCCATCGCGGGCCGGAGAATCGGCGGGGGGTCCCGCCGACCGGCGCAGCGCGATTCCCGCCCCCGCCGAATATCCAGTGCCGGAGAATTCAGCAACCAGCGGGGGTGGGGTTCACGCCAGCCCCCAGCGATTCTCCGACTTGATAGAGGTTTATAGGATGATCAGGGGAATAGATAGAGTAGACAGTCAGAGACTTTTTCCCCGTGTGGAACAAACCATTACAAGGGGACATAAGTTTAAGGTGAAAGGTGGAAGATATAGGGGGGATGTCAGAGGTAGGTTCTTTACCCAGAGAGTAGTGGGGGCATGGAATGCACTGCCTGTGGAAGTAGATGAGTCGGAAACATTAGGGACCTTCAAGCAGCTATTGGATAGGTACATGGATTACGGGAAAATGATATAGTGTAGATTTATTTGTTCTTAAGGGCAGCACGGTAGCATTGTGGATAGCACAATTGCTTCACAGCTCCAGGGTCCCAGGTTCAATTCCGGCTTGGGTCACTGTCTGTGCGGAGTCTGCACGTTCTCCCCGTGTGTGCGTGGGTTTCCTCCAGGTGCTCCGGTTTCCTCCCACAGTCCAAAGATGTGCAGGTTAGGTGGATTGGCCATGATAAATTGCCCTTATTGTCCAAAATTGCCCTTGTGTTGGGTGGAGGTGTTGACCTTGGGTAGGGTGCTCTTTCTAAGAGCTGGTGCAGACTCAGTGGGCCGAATGGCCTCCTTCTGCACTGTAAATTCAATGATAATCTATGATTAATCTAGGACAAAGGTTCGGCACGACATCGTGGGCCGAAGGGCCAGTTCTGTGCTGTATTTTTCTATGTTCAAAGACAGTTTTTCCTCTTTACTTCACAAATAGCCAGAAATGTCACCCGAAAGATACAGGCTGTCAAAATATGCCGACCTATCCATCAGAGAAGAATGTGCCCATTGATATTAAGCTCGGAGCCTGGATATAAAGAAAACCCGTGATAATCATTGCGCTATTTATAAAACCGTTGAAGGAGAGAATACACTCTATTCTGATTTGTTGCTGCAGGCCCAGAGTCCAGCCAGTCTCTTTCTTTCCATTTCTTTCCACCCCTCTTTTCCTCTACCCATCCCACCATCCTCTCCACACACGCCCCCTCACAACCACCATGCCAGCCACGTCCAAATGGTGCCCTGTGCCTCAGTTGGTATATATACACCTTCCAATGTGGTTCTGAACCACATAGAGCAGGAATGTTACCAGATCAGAGGTAGAGCGGCAGTATTGATCCTAAAATTGGTCTTTAAGCTCCCATTTCCTTATATCTTAACATCAACCCCAACATGAATATGGCCTTGCTACAGGCCCAGAGGAACTGCCAAGTCCCTTTTTTTTCTGACCCTCCCCACATGCATTCTCCATTGATAGAGCCTCCTCCCCATCTCAACTATCACTTAATGTGGAAACAGATCTCTGTGATGCATGTAGGAATTCAGTTATGTTGCATTATAATATGAATCTGATGCAGTAAGGGTTAAAAGCCTGGGTCAAAAACAGAAAATACTGGTCAATCTCAGTAGGTCTGACCGCATCTATGGAGAGAGAAGGGAGCCTGGGTTAGTGTGTGTATAACTACTGCAGTGGTGTTTTCGAAAATCCTGCTTTGTAAGGCAGCAAGGCTTCTTGGAGCCAGAAGTGCAGTTTAAGCATCATAAAAGTTTGGGCGAATGGGTTTTTATTTTGATTGAGGGTTCCTTGCAGAATGGTTAATTAGGGACATTGGACGCGATTGAATGAAATAAAGAGTCCGTTCTGGGTGGGAATTGAGGGATCATTAAGCGCCGGGAACGGCCCCGCTATCTAATAGCACTTTTTTTTCCTGGCCCTGATGGGGAATACCCCGCCGAGGATGCACTTAGCCACATATCCTGCACAGAGGAGCTCTGACAAATGGAGCTCCTCAGTGCAGGAAGAGATCTGGCACCCTGATCCCTCCACCTCCCTGTAAGACCTCCCCCATTCCCCAACTCACCTGTTGGGTGGTTCTTGAGCACCCCCCCCCCCCCCCCCCCCCCCCCCACCCCTGCACCCACCACAGACTGGCAGGACAGCCGCGTGCCCAATTCCCGGTGGGGGCAAAAAGGGTGCCAAGCTGGTAGTGCCCAGGTGGCACCAGCCATGCCAGGAAGCCAGCCTGGCCAAAGGTCGATCACCCAGTGGCCTCCGATCACCTGTGAGAACCCCCCAAGAGTTCCACGTTTGTGTGGACCAGTGCTATACGGGCGCCTAGCTGGGGTCTCCCCAGCAAGGCCGATAGAGGTGGCCATTCGATCTGGCGCAGCATTGCAAGTCTGGGTCCCACCCATCTCGTTAGCTCTCGAGAGTTATAATGACAATCGGGAAACCCGGAGGAGGCCTCTCCCAGGATCTAGCAAGTAAATCGGCCAATTGTGTTCAGTTGAGTAAAATGTTGCAGTTAATGGCAGGAGCCAAGGGCTGAAGCAGTCAGGTGTTGAGGTTCAGAGTTAGTTTTAGTTTTTGGCTGTATGGGGAGCTGAGAAAGGTTTCTGAAGAAATAAAGCCAGAGATTCTACATAATTCTTTAAAAAAAAAAAAAAATTTTTTAGAGTACCCAATTCATTTATTCCAATTAAGGGGCAATTTAGTGTGGCCAATGCACCTAGCATGCACATCTTTTGGGTTGTGGGGGCAAAACCCATGCAAACACGGGGAGAATGTGCAAACTCCACAGGGACAGTGACCCAGAGCCGGGATCGAACCTGGGACCTCGGCGCCGTGAGACAGCAGTGCTATCCACTGCGCCGCCGTTCTGCCATGATTCCACGTTATTCTGATCGGGTGTCGGGTCTCTTTCTTTAATCAGTCTCAAAAGATATCGCTTTCTCAAAGTGGGGTATCCAGATATCTCCATACAGCAAGTATTCCTGAGTGCTAACTGCATTTAAAAGTGGTTGAGATCTGAGATGGTTTTGTTGTTTGAGTGGAAATGAAGATACATTTAAAGGTTATTGTGTCACTGTATTGATTAACATTGGGTTTTTTTCTTAAAATAAATTTAGAGTGCCCAATTTGTTTTTTTCCAATTGAGGGGCAATTTAGCATTGCCAATTCACTTATCCTGCACATCTTTGGGTTGTGGGGGTGAGACCCACGCAGATACAGGGAGAATGTGCAAACCCCACACAGACAGTGACCCGGGGCCGGGATCGAGCCCGGGCCCTCAGTGCCATGAGGCAGCAGTGCTAACCACTGTGCCACCATGCTGCCCTTTGATTAGCATTGTTTATTTTGGTTTTTTTTTCAATTTAGAGTGCCCAATTCATTTTTTCCAATTACGCATTGTTAATAGGGTAATTGTAAGCTATTTTCTTGAGTTAATTAAAGATATTTTAATACTGTGTTAGTAATAAAGTTTGTTTTGATATACCATATCCTTATTTTGTGTGAAATCACTCCTGGAGCGAGATATCCTTTCCTCACAGTCTTACAAAATTAAAATACAGTATTGGAGTTTCGGTTCAGTATCCCAGCTACTATTGGGCTCTGGTCCAGGATCATAATAGTCTCTTTTTCTAATTGCATACTGACTTCAAACCTACAAAGGCTGGTTCCCACATGAAAAGATAGGAAAAGAGTTGAAAGGAAGTCTTGATACCTTGGCTCATGCAACGCCAGACTATTCACTGATTTTCCTGCACTGACTGCTGGTTTCAAGAAGTCCTAACTCCCTCTATTTTATCTTTATAGTTTAAAGCAGCAAGTGGGCTACATTTATGAATATAAAAGTGTTCAAAAAAAGCTTGATGAGATAAATCCATAGAAGCCAGTGACAATTGTTGGAGGAACTCGTTCCAACCAAGTTGACAATGGAATTTGATCATGAGAGCCTACACCTACACCATTTTAGTATTGGATACTATTCTGATTGTCTCAAACACAGGGGGGCATAGAAGAAGACTGATGGGGAGAAACCAATTAGTGTGAGACTTAATGGGACAAACCAACTTGAGGACCCTCTGAAGTCTTCTCTCAGTATCCCTGATTGACAACCCTGATCTGCATTGACAATGCAGTTCAGCACCAAGCACTAATCTGTCAACGTGCGATAATTTTGATGAAATCTTAAACAGAGTGTCCGGGCAAACAGATTAGCTAGTCATTCTGTCACTTGTGGTTTGCGGAATTTTTCAGTGCATAAATGAACTTACTTAACAACAGTCAATGCATCTCAAATTGATTTCAATTGGATATCTTTGGAGTGTGGTTTTTAATTGCAATTTTTTTCTTCTATATTGCAAACAAGTTAGAGTGAAATGCAAAAAGCTTTAAATTAAAACTACATAACTATGCCAAGAGCACATTAGAACAATGACAAATTCATTCCCCTCTCAACATCCTGGGGGTCACCATTAACTAGAAAGTAAACTGGATCAGCACATGAATACTATTTCATAGAATTTACAGTGCAGAAGGAGGCCATTCGGCCCTTCGAGTCTGCACCGGCTCTTGGAAAGAGCACCCTACCCAAGGTCCACACCTCCACCCTATCCCCATAACCCAGTAACCCCACCCAACACTAAGGGAAAATTTGGACACGAAGGACAATTTATCATGGCCAATCCACCTAACCTGCACATCTTTGGACTGTGGGAGGAAACCGGAGCACCCGGAGGAAACCCACGCACACACGGGGAGGATGTGCAGACTCCACACAGACAGTGACCCAAGCCAGAATCAAACCTGTGAAGCAATTGTGCTATCCACAATGCTACCATGCTGCCCACGGTAATACTGTGGTTATAAGAACAGTTGAGAGGCTGGGAGTGCTGCAGTGAGTCACTTCCAAACTCCCCAAAGTCAGTCCATCATCTACAAGACAAGACAAGTCAAGAGTATGATCGAATACTCTCTCTTTACCTGGCTGAATACAGCTTCAACCACAGTTAAGCTCAGTACAATCCAGGACAAAGCAGCCTCCTTGATCGGCACTCAATCACCTTGAACATTCATTTCCCATACCACGAACCCAGAGTGGCAACAGTGTGTACCATCAACAAGATGCACTACCGCAACTTAGCAATGCACCTTCAGCAGCATCTTGCAAACCCACAGTTTCTACATCTAGAAGGACAAGGGTTACAGACATGCATGGGAATAGCAACATCTGCATGTTCCCCTCCACACACTATCCTGTCTTGAAACTATATTGCTGTTCCTTCATTGTCACTGGGTCAAAATCCTGGAACTCCCGAACAGTATTACTTACACCAGATGGACAGCATCGGTACAAGAAGGCTGCTTACTACCACCTTCTCAAGGACAATTGGGAATAAGCAACAAAAAGCTTGCCTTGCCGGTGTTGCACAGATCCCATGAAAGAAGTAAAAAGAATCAATTAATCAATGCTGATTATACTGTGTACACTCGCAGAGTAGTTTTGTATTTGCTGTTTAGACAAATAGGTATTAATATCTGCTACTTATTTTAAGATTTTATATTAGCCTTTACAAATACTGATAGAAATGACAATGTGGCAGTATAGTGTAGCATGTGGACTAACTGTTGAGAAATATCTATATCAAAGGGACTGAGTTAATGCAACCTAGAAGAGATGGCAGAGGATTGGACTACTAATTTCAGTCCCGCTTAGATATGCCCAAAACTCCGTACAGTTAAACTCATCCAAATAGAAAGGGCATTAAAATCGTAGAGAACATACAGGGTAGATTCACCAGGATAATACAAGGGACATGAAAATGTTTGAAACCATATTTATGAGATTACAAAATCAGAGAATCCCTGCAGTGCAGATGAAGGCCATTCAGCCTATAAAGTCTACACCGACCCTCTGAAAGAGCACACCACCCAGGTTCACGTCCCCACCCCATAGTAAGGGGCACTTTAGCACGGCCAATTTACCTAACCTGCACATCTTTGGACTGTGGGCAGAAACCCATGCAGACACAAGGAGAATGTGCAAACTCCACACAGTCACCCGGGGCCGGAATTGAACCCGGATATCTGGAGCAGTGCCGCCAGTACTTATTGTACTGGGAATATTTCCACTCAAAAAAACGCTTCATAATTTTTTATAAAGCCTTTGTTAAATCTACTCTTCAGTTTCTAGTGTCGATGTAATAGAAATCATTAAAATTATAAAACAGTCTTCCCTTAGTGGAAAGTCAATTTTAAATTATTATTTAAGAGAGTGAAATTTGCGGGATGGGGATCCTGCCACATTCTGATTAATTCTGGGACAGGAAGGTTTGAGGATAGCCATCATGCCCATGTCCAATTGAGGCATTTAAATGGTCACTTAAGGGCTCCTTCAGAGTCTCATCCTGCCGCCATTTGTATTCATCCAGTAGCTGGCAAGGGACATGCCACGTAAGCCTGCCACTAGAATACCCGACCCAGTTAGGACTGGGGCTGGTTGGGGGGTGGGAGGTTGCCCCTCTTTGGTGTGCACTCCATGCCCTGTGGAGGCACCTGCTAGTGGGAACACAAGGACCCAGAGTAAGATACCACTCCCACCCCCTAAACTTCCAAATCAATCCCCCCCCCCCTTCCCCCTCACTGGGAGCTCCGATTCTGGCCCCAGCGAAGCCACACCACTCAACTTACTCCTGGGTCTCCATCACTGATCCTCTGCTTAGCCGTACTGTGACAAGAGCCACCGCTCCTAGTGGCACTGCCAGTGCTGAAAGCTACCAGCCTCTGATTGGCAGGCGGCTCTCGAGGAGTGGGTGGAATATCTGTCCTGTATTAGGATTTCTGTGGAGAAATGTCCCTCATATTTGCTGATGCTGACGTTGCTATTAAGTGTAGTTTGTTTCCTGAAACTATAACTTGTAAATTTGTTGAAAATCTGTGATTTTGAAAGTTGGATGTAACAAAGTCTTCTCCCTTCTTTTTGAAAGACTGTGATTTTGATTCTGGTGCCACATGGATTCCATTTGGAAGCAAATGGTTCAGTTTCATTTCAACTCCTGGAAATGGCATCAAAATGAACAAAGCTCAAGAAATGTGCAAAGATAGTGGTACTGTATCCCTTTTAAAATATTTCTTAAAATTATTGAATGTACATTTCATACAAAACACTATGTTGACATTGTAGCAAATATTTCAGATTTGGTTACTGATAGAGCAACTTGAGTTTTTACAACATCTTTAGCAGAGAACAATATTTCAGGGCACTTCACAGAGGTGCATTCTGTCAGAAATTACGAACCAAAGAGAGATATCGATGAGCAAGGTTTTCAAAACACATATTGAAAAGGTGAGTTTTGAAGAAGGTCTTGAAGGAAGTTGGTGAGTTAGAGAAGGGGAAGGGGTAAGGGAGGGAATTGCAGAGATTGGGACCCAGGCTGCTGAAGAGAGGGGTGTTGCACAAAAGTCAAGAATCAAAGCTTAAAGGGGTTTTTGAAGAGCAAAAAGAGGTGACTGCAATAGGGAGGAATGATGTTATGGAGGAATATAACATGAGTATGAGCATTTTAAATTGGAAGCGTTGATGTACTTAGGAGCCAAAGTAGGTCAGTAAGGGTAGGGGTGATATCTAATTGAGACCTGTGGTGTGAAAAAGGTTATGGGCAGTAGGTGAAACCTATAGAATGTGAAAGCTGGAATGCCAACAGGAAAGCAATGGAATAATCAAGTTGGAAGTGATACAGGCCTGATGATTTTAGCATCAGATGGGTTGAATTGGGAATAGATATGATAGGAATTGGGAATAGATATGAACAGATATCTGTTATGGAGCATAGATGGGGTCAGAAGCTAAACATGGACTTTCCTTTTCATGGAACGTGGGCATGGCAGGCTGTGCCAGCATTCTTTGCCCATCCCTGATTGCCCTTGAGGGGACAGTTAAGAGTCAACCACATTGCTGTGGGTCTGGAGTCACATGTAGGCCAGACCGGGTAAGGACCGCAGATTTCCTTGTTTCCTCAAGGACATTAGTGAACCAGATGGGTTTTTACAACAATTGACAATGGTTTCGTGGTCATCAAAAGACTTTAATTCCAGATTTTTATTGAATTCAAATTTCACCATCTGCAGTGGTGGGATTTGAACCTGGATCCCCAGAGCATTACTTTGGGTCTCTGGTTTACTAGTCCAGTGACGTTACCGCTGCACCACTGCCTCCCCATAGTAGACTGAAGCTCTACCTGAGAGTATAGAGGTGGCATAGGGGCTGCAGCTGACTGTTTCATCCTGCTTTGACAAAGAGTCATCCAGACTCGAAGTTAGCTCCCTTCTCTCTCCACAGATGCTGTCAAACCTGTTGAGATTGTCTAGTATTTTCTGTTTTTGTTTCATACTTCATATTGTTTAAACAGAGGAGATTGGAGACTGCACCTCATTCAAGGCTGGATAGTGAACATGCTAGGCTGACAACATAGAGACAGTGATCTGATTAAGAGAGATGTTGCAGTGATTGAGTTTGCTATTATAGGTATGTGTCTATGGATGATCTTGCAAAAGGGCAGAAAGTAGTGAGCAAAAAGATATGACCAAGGAGAGATACTGGTGGATGCCAGAGGTATAGGTTTTGGAAACACAGATCACTTTTCTAGAGATGCTTTGGCTATGATTGGATAAGTGATGATGGAAACAAACAAATGCCTGCATGTTCTCTCTGTGTCTGCGTGGGTTTTCTCCGAGCGCTCCGGTTTACTCCCAAGACTTGCCTGTTAGGTGAATTGAGCATTCTGAATTCTCCCTCAGTGGAACCAACCAGGTGCCGCAGTGTGGTGACTAGGGGATTTTCACAGTAACATCATTGCAGTGTTAAGGTAAGCTTACTTGTGACACTAATAAAGATTATTATTATAAAAGGGAGTAATGCACTATTTTCACAGTCAGAGAAAATAGCATCTGTGTCTGTTGTTAGGACTGTTTTGGGTCTGTGGTCTGGACAGAAACCGGAGTGGAAAGAGTCAAATATGGAGTTGAGGGAAAAAACGGCACTGAATTGAAAGGTAACAACATGTTCGAGAACATTGTAGATGAAAGGGAGATTGTTTTGGTTCTAGTTTCCAAGGATGAAGGTGTGTTTTTTAAGTAAGTGGGATATTGAAAGAGGATATTGAAAGAGCGAGGAAATCATTTATAATATACAATAACGTAGATCAATTTAGTGGACAAGAAGTGAAGAGGGTGCAGATTGATCAGAGAGAAGCAGACACAGTGAGCAGAGGAGCAAATCTCTAGTGCAGAGTGGTCTAAGGAGTGAGGTCTGAGAGCAGAGCAGTCAAAAGCAAATCAGATGGAGTGGCCTTAAGGGGTGAATTTTGCAAAGTGGTCAGAGAGAGTCCGGTAGAGTGGCCTAAGGAGTGAAGTGTGGTGATGTGCATCAATGTAAATGCATGTAGGCTAGCTAGACACGAGAGGGAGCACCAGAAATATCTCACACACGCACTCAACCAATAGATCAGGTAGATAGGACACGATCAATGGACATTCACGATACACACGGAGGTGACACGACCACAGGGGGGCATTACACCAACCCATATATAAAGGACACCACACACATGATCTGCCTCTTTCCAGTGGAGACAGTCAGTGAGTAGAGACACAGGGTTGATTCAATATTACACCCACCACGTGGATTGCAGCAACTGGTTAGTCAGTCTGGTAGCCATAGTAGGATTAGCAATAGTGTCGAACCCGAGTAATAGAAGTGTAAATAGTTTAATAAACGTGTTGAAGTAATCTCCACGTCTGAACCTTCCTTTGTCAAGTGCACCACAAGGAAGCCACTTATGTTACACCTACAACATAACAAATCATGGTACCAGAAGTGAACTGTTTCAATCCACATAGCAATACCTCAGCGTACAGTGACAACCAGCAACGATACCCAGGCAAGATGTTCGAGATCCGGGTTCCGCAGCAGCTCCAGTGCCACGGCGATCTCCGCGAAAACTGGCGGGCATTCCGGCAAATGTTTGAAATCTTCCTGGTGGCAGCCGAACTAGAAGAAGTGGCCGATCCTGAAAAAACAGAGCTTCTGCTCACCATCGCCGGTGCCAGAGCAGAAGAAATCTTTTAAAAATTCAAGTTCTCCAAGGGGCAAAACAGGAGCGACTTCCAGGGAGTCCTGGACAAATTCGGCAAATACTGTGAGGAAAACACACTCCAACCAGCAAGAAAAGGTAAGAGAAGCGCCAGTACTCACCACGAGGCCACAGTTGCGAGAAGCCGCGCATGCGCAATCACGAAAATGGCCATCAGTAAAGGAACAGCGATCTGCGCATGTGCAATTGCTTCCTACGTCACATGCGTCATGACGTCAGAGGCCTCATACCACGCCCATTTATACGGTAAATGTCCCAAATCAAAGAAAAAATCTTTTAAAGCCGTAAAACAACCTTCCTTCACCTGGAATGACAGCACAATGCCTCAAATTGAACCAGGAAATGAAATTAACCTCCGAAGAACCCTGCAACAAGCAGTTACCTACGCCCAAACCGATGATTCCGACCTTGAATACTTCAATACCGACCTTTACATTTTCTCTGGACCTCGCGAGCCCAATGCTAGCTCCGACGCAAACAGTGATGATATGGTCCTAGAAGACAATGACTTGGACGAACCTTTCACCTTGGGAGGCTACCCCAGTACCAAATCCGAACCGCAACGAGACGTGTTGCACATTGGCGACCCCCGTACTGAATCCGATGCAGACGCGGATTCGTTCTTCGGATTTGAGGATCTTCAGCCCAGCAGATATGACATCCCAACTCGTGAGTGCAGGATTATGCTGCAGCCTGAAACCAAGAGACAGAGAGTGGTACAAGTCCAGAGTGAGCGGCCTGCTGCCACACAGAGCGTGGTCCACGCACCGCTCAGGGTTCCCGACTCTACGAAAGAAGACACGCAAGACTCCACACCGCAGTCCTTGCACACACAAGACGTGACTCCAGTGTCACAAGCCTCCGCAGCGAGCTCGTGGACAGCCTCCACGATAGAAGCAACGCAAGACTCTGACACGCAGTCCTTGCAGGAACAAGACCATGAGGGTCTAGCAACCACCTCTGACCAACTAACGGCAGATGATGCAAATCTGCCATGCTCAAGTAAACAGCAAGAAGACTATGAAAGTCTACCACGCTGCAGTGCACAGCAGGACAACCATGACGGTCTATCATGCTACAGTGAAGAACAAAGCGACGATGACAGTCCAAGCCCAAATGAAAGACAACAGCAAGACAATGACAGTCCACCCACATTATTTGCACCACCAGATGAAGACTCTGATGATTTACCCAACCCAAGTGACCAACAAGCAGCTACTGAGGATCTACCCACGACATGTGAGACGAGTGATAACAAATCATGAAGTACTAGAGCTGAGCAGTCAGTGGGAGTGAAGTCCGAGGGCTAAGCGGTTAGAGGGAGTCAGGCGGAGTGAAGATGGAGAGCTAAGCAGTCAGAGAGAGTCAGGCGGAGTGGCCTAAGAAGTGAAGTCCGATTATAGAATCATAGAATTTACAGTGCAGAAGGAGGCCATTCGGCCCATCAGGTCTGCACCGGCCCTTAAGCCCACACCTCCACCCCACCCCTGTAACCCCACCTAACCTTTTTGGACACTAAGGGTAATCTAGCATGGCCAATCCACTTAACCTGCACATCTTTGGACTGTGGGAGGAAACCGGAGCACCCGGAGGAATCGCACGCAGACACAGGGAAAACATGCAGACTCCGCACAGACAGTGACCCAAGCCAGGAATCGAACCTGGGACGCTGGAGCTGTGAAGCAACTGTGCTAACCACTGTGCTACAGTGCTGCCACAGTAGATTGCAGTGATTGCAGAGAGTCAGTGTGACCTTTAGTCAGTGAATCCATTGGGAGAAAACATTTTTAAAAATATGATAGTGATGTCACAGCACAAGTCACATGGGCATAAGACTACAGTTCAATATTTAATTTAATCAACATCTATGGTAATCTAGATCAAATAATTAGCACAAAACCTGAAAGTAAGACAATTAGATGAAATACATAAACGTTAACTTATCTACATTCTAGACATTGTACATTTGATAATGTATCTTAATTACAATCAGTGCATGCTAAATTAATCAAGCGTAGGATTAAAGCTTGAATTAAATAGAGGACTATAAACGTTAACAGATTTCTCAGTACATTAAAATCTGAGGTATATAGATAATAAGAATTAAGTAAAATATTTAAGTTAAATGCCTATAAAGGAGTGATCTCAGCACAAGTAGAGGAACTGATTGGTGAGAAGCTTGAGTGTTTATTTAGTTAATAGTCGCGGCGGCATGGTGACGCAGTGGTTAGCGCTACTGCCTCACAGCAGCGAGGACCCGGGTCACTGTCCTTGTGGAGTTTGCACATTCTCGCTGTGTCTATGTGGGCCTCACCCCCTGTGGTATTATCAGCTATTACAGTACACAAGAGGCTGAAGACCATTGGTTAAACCTAGGGGTTTACCATTGGCTGTTGGTACGTAGCTCCGCCTTGACGGGCGGGGTATAAGAACCGGTGCCGTCCCAGCAGCCCTCATTTTCATTACCGAAGCTGCTGGGGAACAGTTTTAGTCGATTAAAGCCTTCAGTTATGTTACAACCTCGTCTTTGCGTTTAATTGATTGTGCATCAATTTAATCGACTAGACTTAAGCTGAAAGAATGGATCTCCGAATCAAGCCGGAGTGTCTACAACTCAGCCCCCACGCTGAGAACTCGGCGGCGATATTTAAGCACTGGCTGGCGTGCTTTAAAGGCTTCCTCGAGACGGCCGGAGGCACCCCCTCAGGAGAACAGAAACTCAATCTCCTGCACACTAGAGTAAGCCCTGGAATCTTCACCCTCATCGAGGAGGTGGAGGACTACGATGCTGCGATCGAACTGTTAAAAGGACATTATATCCGCCCTGTAAACCAGGTCTACGCACGTCACCTGCTCGCAACTAAATGGCAAAGCCCTGGGGAATCGCTGGAGGACTTCTACCGTGCGCTACTGGTGCTGGGCAGAAACTGTGGCTGCCCGCAAGTTTCGGGCAGCGAGCACACAGAACGTCTAATCCGGGATGCCTTCGTAGCAGGTATGAGCTCCTCCGAGAACCGCCAAAGACTCTTAGAAAAGGACACACTGGGACTGAGAGAGGCACGGGCCCTGGCAGGCTCCATGGATGTTGCCTCCAGAAACGCACAGTCCTATGCGCCCGACCGCGCGGCGGCCCCCTGGGCTGCGTGGCATCCCGCAGCGGCAGCCCCACTGACCTTCCCCGTGTCCCTGCAGGCCTGCGCTGTAAGACGGCCCGCTAACTCCGTCGGGCCACGCTGTTTCTTCTGCGGGCAGGCGAAGCATCCCCGCACGCGCTGCCCGGCCTGCACCTCCACCTGCAAAGGGTGCGGCAAGAAGGGCCATTTTGTGGGGGTCTGCCAAGCACGAGCCGTGGCAGCGGTCTCCAGCGACTCCGGACCGCCGCGGCAATCTTCTCCTCGGGCCCCAGGCGGCCAGCACTCACCGCCACCCCCCTATCCTAGGGCCACGTCCGACCCACGGGCGCGGCCATCTTGCCCCTCGGCCACCACGCTGGACGGATGGGCGCCACCATTTTGTCCATCCCCGCCGCCATTTTGTCCATCCCCGACCACCATGTGCAATCCATGGGAGACGCCATCTTGGATGGGGCACCAGGCCCCCAGCATGGCCGACTACATGCTGCCCGATCACAACCCGCAACTGCTCATCTGGCCTCGGTGACGCTGGACCAAAATCGACCTTGGACACTCACAACTGCAACGACGACGGTGTTCATCAACGGCCACGAGACGTTTTGCCTGATCGACTCTGGGACCACGGCGAGCTTTATACACCCTGACACGGTAAGGCGCTGTTCACTTTTTACCCACCCTGTAAACCAAAGAATCTCCCTGGCCTCCGGAGGTCACACTCGGTGGAGATAAAGGGGTTCTGCCTAGCGAACCTCACTGTCCAAGGCAGGAGATTCAACAATTTCCGCCTTTTATGTCCTGCCGCACCTCTGCGCGGCTACACTCCTGGGGCTGGACTTCCAATGTAACTTGCAAAGCCTGACCTTCCAATTCGGCGGCCCTATACCCCCCCTTCCTGTCTGCGGCCTCGCGACCCTTAAGGTTGACCCGCCTTCCCTGTTTGCGAACCTCACCCCGGATTGCAAACCCGTCGCCACCAGGAGCAGACGGTACAGTGCCCAGGACCGGACCTTCATCAGGTCAGAGGTCCAAAGGCTACTGAGGGAAGAGGTAATTGAAGCTAGCAACAGTGCCTGGAGAGCTCAAGTAGTGGTGGTAAAGACCGGGGAGAAACATAGGTTGGTCATTGACTACAGTCAGACCATCAACAGGTTTACGCAGCTGGATGCGTACCCTCTTCCCAGCATATCCAACCTGGTGAACAGGATTGCGCAATACAAGGTCTTCTCCACGGTGGATCTCAAGTTCGCTTACCATCAGCTACCCCTCCGCACTAGTGACCACAAGTACACTGCCTTTGAAGCAGATGGGCGGCTCTACCAATTTTTAAGGGTTCCCTTTGGTGTCACTAATGGGGTCTCGGTCTTCCAACGCGAGATGGACCGAATGGTTGACTGATACGGCTTACGCGCAATGTTCCCGTAGCTGGATAACGTCACCATCTGCAGCCATGACCAGCAGGACCACGACACCAACCTCCGGAAATTTCTCCAGACCGCGAAAATCCTTAACTTAACGTATAATAAGGATAAATGCGTCTTTATCACCGACCACCTAGCCATCCTCGGCTACGTGGCGCGAAATGGAGTTATAGGCACCGACCCTGAACGCATGCGCCCCCTTATGGAATTCCCCCTCCCTCACTGCCCCAAGGCCCTGAAGCGCTGCCTTGGGATTTTCAGTTATTACGCCCAGTGGGTCCCCAACTACGCAGACAAAGCCCGACCCCTAATCCAGTCCACAATTTTCCCCCTGTCGACGGAGGCCCGCCAGGCCTTCTGCCGCATCAAAGCAGACATTGCAAAGGCCACGATGCGCGCCATTGACGAGTCCCTCCCCTTCCAGGTCGAGAGTGATGCGTCCAACGTAGCTCTGGCTGCCACCCTCAACCAAGCGGGCAGACCCGTGGCCTTCTCCCGTACCCTCCATGCTTCAGAAATTCGCTCGGTCGAAAAAGAGGCGCAAGCCATAGTAGAAGCTGTGCGGCACTGGAGGCATTAGCTGGCCAGCAGGAAATTCACTCTCCTCACTGACCAACGGTCGGTGGTGTTCATGTTTGATAATGCACAGCGGGGCAATATAAAGAACGACAAGATCTTACGGTGGAGGATAGAACTCTCCACCTACAACTACGAGATCTTGTATCGTCCTGGGAAGCTAAACGAGCCTCCTGATGCCCTGTCCCGCGGCACATGTGCCACCGCACAAGTGGACCGCCTCCGAGCCCTCCACGAGGACCTCTGCCATCCGGGATCACTCGTTTTTTTCCACTTCATTAAGACCTGCAACCTGTCCTACTCCATCGAGGAGGTCAGGACAGTCACCAGGGACTGCCAAATCTGCGCGGAGTGCAAACCGCACTTCTACCGGCCAGAGCGGGCGCACCTGATAAAGGCATCCCGTCCCTTTGAACTCCTCAGCATGGACTTCAAAGGCCCCCTCCTCTCCACCGACCGCAACACGTATTTCCTGAACGTGATTGACGAATACTCCCGGTTCCCATTCGCCATCCCCTGCCCAGACATGACCGCAAACACCGTCATCAAGGCCCTCCAGGGTATCTTTACACTGTTCGGGTTCCCCGCGTACATACACAGTGATAGGGGGTCCTCCTTTTATGAGCGACGAACTGCGTCAATTCCTGCTCAGCAAGGGCATCACCAGTCATCCGGCCACAGTCGTGTTTGTGGGTCGTGAATGCTGTCCTGTGCTTCTGCAGAACTGCCCTAACCGGCTTGTCTGTGCTAATCGTGGTCGGGTCAAACCAAAATTCGCCGACTGCACTAATCTTGTTTGCGTATTCACCTATTGTGAGCGTTGCGGGGGCTCTTGCGGATTTTGCCATTTTCCAGACACACTGGTTGACTGGATCAAAGGACAGGTTGTGGGAAGTCATAAAGTCAATTCCCAAAATTTGTTCTGCTGTGCGGGGTAGATCGACTAAAACTATGGGGTGCTTTGTCGTTATATTGCCAATCTGAATGGGTACTGGGGCTGTGACGTGTCCCTGCTGTGAGTGGCCTGTGAAGCCGCTGAGGGTGATTGTGGCTGTCGTGGGCCACGTGTCTTTCTGAAACATGGTGGAGGAATTAATTGTGGTGCAGGACCTTCCTGTGTCCCAGAGAAATTCGATGGGCTGTCCCCGTATCTTAGCTGCAACCACTGGTCGGCCGGACCTATCCCAAAGGGTGTCGCAGACCCAACTGGGGGAGCCCGAACACTGTCAGTCCGTTCCGTTCAGGTCCGTCTGGTCTGAACGGGTGCTCACACTATGTATGGGCTCTGTCCTATTCTTATTCAGAGTGCCTGCCTGCTGGGCTCTCTGTGGCTTTCGTGGGGCATTGTATTCTCGTGCAAAGTGTCCTAACTGTCCACAGTTGTAACACTCCTGTGGCTTTTGTGGGGGGGCTGGTCCTGCCTTTGTTCACCCATGCGGGGTGCTGTTGCGTTTTCACCGCTTGGATGTCTGCTTCTGCCTGCTGTTCCTCGGGTTTCTTAACTGCGGGTTTGTTTTGGACAGATTGCTCCCAGGTGCAGGACAATCTCTTTAAAACCCATTTCTCATTATGCGCTTCTTCTGAGGGGTCATAATTGGGACAGGCTTTTTGTCCTGCCTCTGTGGCATGGGAGATAAGGGTGCAGGTCCATTTGGCCATACCTTCTTGGGACAAATTGCTGAAAACGGCTGTGAAATGGATCCACAGGCGTCCAGCAAACGCTGTGGGGTGTTCCGTCTTTTTCTGCCTGCACTTATTCAGGCCTTCTACTGGGTCACCTCTGTTGTAGCCGATCGCATCTAGGATCGCTGCGTGCATCTCTGCAAGGGTGCCTTCTCCTACATTCTGTGGGTCGGGAAGGGCTGCTACAACCGAAGGGTCTAAACTCAAAACTGTGAGCTTCACGTGCTCATGCTCATCCAGGCCGTACATGGTCGCCTGCTGCTTTACTCCAGCAAAGAAGTGGTGGGGGTCTGAGGTGGGGAGGAATGGTGTGATTTTCTCGCACGCGTCCCGTAATTGGGTCACTGTTAAGGGGGTGGTATAAAGAAATTCTGTATCTCCGTCCGATGTGACTGTGCGGTGGATGGTTACTGGATTCATTGGTGCCTGAACTATCGGCTCTGTGGGGGGTTGGGGCGCTTTTCTCTTCTGGGGCTTTCCTTGCGCACATGTTCCCTGAACATATTATTTAATTCTTCCCAATCCGGGCCGTCTTCTGTATCTAACTGGGATCCAGAGGTGCTGTGGAATCCATTCTGAACTGAAAGCAAAGACTGCAGTTCTGCAATCTGCTTCCTGCACTTCGCATGATCTAGTGAGCTCTGTCTGTGCTCCGTGGTGGTAGCATGGAGTGCTCGTAATGCTGCTTTCAGGTCGCTACACTGCCTTTGCAATGCCTCTACCTGTTTCTCTGTTTCCTCTCTTACCAGGACTGCACATTGTGTGTCCTGATAGGCCTTTTCGTACTGTGTCTGGAAGCTTCTTAGGTGCGCCAGACAAGATTGGTGTGCCCGCTTGGCATCATCCACCTCTCTGTCCTTTGCTGCCAACTTCTTTCTCAACTCTATGTTCTCTTTCTCAACCTCACTTACATCGACCTTGCTCATTCGATGTACTCCTTCTATCTCTTTACGGAGCGTCCGAACAACCTCCTCTGTGCCTTGCAATTGTGCCAGACAGGACACGATTGCCACCGGCTTGCAAGCTTTTCCCAAGCTTTTCTTATGAATTTCTGACAGGTTCTCCCACTAAGTATGTTCTATACTCCCGGGTCCTGTTTCCTTATTCTCACAGAATTCACTCCAAAGGGGCCATCCTTTCCCTTTGAGGTACTTCCTGATTTCCTCTTCCCAAATGGGACACTGTCCTTCGCTGCTGCTGGTTGCTGCGACCACAAATTCTTCAGGGTTCATGAGGCGTTGCATTGCCTGCATTGCCATCTTTCCTCTCTAAATACTCTCTTAAAATTTGGAACGAGGGGTACTAAGGCGGTGCTGTAATTACGGGTACGGCTTTCGCTATTTTCCGGAATACAAACTCCTGACAGTTTTTCGCAATAAAAATCTATCAGTTTTACCTTATAGCCCTGTTAGTTACGCATGCATTAACACGCTTCCGAATTATGATGATTGATCAGAACTGCTTGAACACTTGTGGTTTTTCTGTTCCCAATTGGATTTCTGATTCAAATTTTGGGTTCTCCCGGAGTGGTAAAGCCACTTCTAAGTCGGGTCCCGTCAGGATGTCGCCAGTAATATGTTGCTAACTTTTCGTTGGCTCTTAATTCGTAATTTGCTCTGTTTGTTTCACCTTTGCTCTAGAGTCGCCAGGTATCTTTATGATACCGCCACGAGGTTCAAGTTCAAGTACTGATCAATAACTCAACACACCAATTAGTAAGATTCAAATCAAAACACATTTTTTATGTACAGTAAGCCACTACTTATGCATAAACTCTACTTACTAGACTATTTCTATCACTAAAAGGCCTATACTTAGCTTCGGAATTGGCCCACCAGGTCAGGGGAACAAATGGTCTTTCGTTCAGGTCCTGAGTCTGCAGGATTCAAAAGCTGGTATGGACTTGTAGCTAGGAGCACCTATCTCGTAGCGAGCGTTGACTGGAGACTTACTTGGTTGGTGCGGCAGCTGGGCAGTTCACTCTCGGGTTGATTCGCGTTGTTGAGTGACCCTGCCAAGAAGGACGATTTGAACTTGGGGACTTTACTTTATAGTCCCCAGGGGCTTCCCGCCCTTCGGGGCAGACCCCGTACCTGGTTCCAAGTTATTGGACTGCGTTCCGATCACTTGGATCGATTTCTCCAATACTGGAGTTGTTCCCTGATCGCTGGGCGGTCCCTGAGTGTCCGTTGGCCTTCCTTTGTCTTGGCTCCTGCTGGCGCCGAGGAGTCTGGCTTGGCCTTATTCACCTGAAGTGTATCAATTGTGCCTGAGAATCGCTCATTACTATGCAGATGGCTGCTGGTTTCAGTGCTGTCTGGTTTTTGCAAGTTCCAATACACAGGATTTCTGCACTTGCTCGTTTTTGCCTGTGTTGGCTGAACTTCCCTTTAGTCTTTGCGGTTCTCCATTTTAAGTCGGGAAGTGGCCAACCCAGGTGGCTCCAAGGTTGTAGCCATCTAAGATGGCCACCTGCAAAGGACCATGGGAATTATGGCCAACCCCGGACTCAGACAGATACAGAGCCTATGTGTAACTGAAACACAGGTAACCAGACCTGATCGAAACCCCTAGCTCGTTTGCATTTTAATGGCCCATTTTCCCAGGACAATAGAACTCCAATCAAGCAACCGGTACAGCCACAGACTGATCGGCGCCACTCCCTTTACTCAGAAAGCACAACTGTCAAGGTCAATGACCGCTAAGGACCCACCCAGCCACCAAGGCACCCGCCCCTTTATTGGCCAAAATCGAAGACAGTGATCAGAGCCCTGTTGAACTATTGGGTCCAAGGTTAAGGACCGCCCCAAAGAGCGCGAAAAGAGAGCACAGCCATGTATTCTGTCTCTTTTGGATCCGGCCTGTGCCAAACCAATTGTAGCAGGAACAGCCAGCCAAGTTCAAGACCAACGATCGCTACCTGACGGATGAGTCCAGCAGAGACAGAGCCACTTTCTTCGAACCAGCGAAGTGAAATCCAGATAAAGGCCTTATCCATTTGCACAGTGCCGGTCGCCCTGAAAATAAGTATAGGTTATTATAGCTGATAGGTGTAGTTTAACTTGTAGTAGATATTGTGTTTGTATGACGAGGTAACCCTTGTGTATGTAAATAAACCATCTTTTGAACTAACTAACTGGTTGTGTGGTCATTTGATCGATATAAGGGAAGGCTTGTGGTTCACCAACATCATTAATATTAGCAACAGTATTGGCGACGTTGGTGGGATCGAAACAGGCAACAATGTTGGCAACAAGGTACACAGAGGGAGAATTCAAAATGTCCAAATTACCTAACAGCACGCCTTTTGGGACTTGTGGGAGAAAACCAGAGCACCCAAAGAAAACCCACGTAGTCACAGAGAGAACGTGTAGACTCCGCACAGACAGTGACCCAAGCCAGAAATCGAAGCTGGGATCCTGGAGCTGTGGAGCAACAGTGCTAACCGCTGTGATACCATGCCGCCATACCGGATACATACCGTGTATGTATCCCATTCGGTCTCAAATTGTGCATTAAGAACTTCAAATGCTGTGCTGCCAGATCACTTCCTATGTGCAGTATAAAATATTCTTGTCCTGCATTGTTGAAATGTTTTCAGCCTTTTAAATTGGCGAATCCATTTTGAATATTGGTTAGGAAAAATGCCTTGTTAGATTTTCAAGTTGTACCAGGAAATTAACAAGTGAACAGATTTTACCTTTTTAAATACTTTGTATGGTTGTGTCGCATACACATTATTGAAGATAGTTGATGTCTTGAAGAATTAAAAACACACTAAACACACTAGAACCTTAGTTAGGCCACACTTGGAGTATAGTGTTCAATTCTGGTCGCCACACTACCAGAAGGATGTGGAGGCTTTAGAGAGGGTGCAGAAGAGATTTACCAGAATGTTGCCTGGTATGGAGGGCATTAGCTATGAGGAGCAGTTGAATAAACTCGGTTTGTTCTCACTGGAACGAAGGAGGTTGAGGGGAGACCTGATAGAGGTATACAAAATTATGAGGGGCATAGACAGAGTGGATAGTCAGAGGCTTTTCCCCGGGGTAGAGGGGTCAATTACTAGGGGGCATAGGTTTAAGGTGAGAGGGGCAAGGTTTAGAGTAGATGTACGAGGCAAGTTTTTTACGCAGAGGGTAGTGGGTGCCTGGAACTCGCTACCGGAGGAGGTGGTGGAAGCAGGGACGATAGGGACATTTAAGGGGCATCTTGACAAATACATGAATAGGATGGGAATAGAGGGATACGGACCCAGGAAGTGTAGAAGATTGTAGTTTAGTCGGGCAGCATGGTCGGCACGGGCTTGGAGGGCCGAAGGGCCTGTTCCTGTGCTGTACATTTCTTTGTTCTTTGTTAAACTGAATATTTTTTCAACCGAAATACAACTTAAGTTAATATGGCAAACTAAAGTACTTGTTTTGAACCATTAAGTAACATTTACAATACAAAATACAATGAAACAAATATAGTTTTTCATATTTAACTCTAGTCTTAAAATAATTTAACTAAATGCATGTTTCAAGCTAATTACCAAATTTAACATGACATTGAGGAATGCAGACTGCCTCATTCATTGGGTTTGAAGATATCTTTTGAACCAATTAAATTTGCCAAACATTCAAT
Source organism: Scyliorhinus torazame (assembly GCF_047496885.1). Lineage (NCBI taxonomy): Eukaryota > Metazoa > Chordata > Chondrichthyes > Carcharhiniformes > Scyliorhinidae > Scyliorhinus > Scyliorhinus torazame. The sequence continues at coordinate 98,523,560 of NC_092708.1, forward strand.
CTTTAATTGTGATCACTTCATATTTCATTTGTGACTATTACTTTTCCCTCAGCCCCAGGTGGTAATATCGTCAGCATTCTTAATGAAATGGAAAACAAGTTCATTGTTCGCCAGTTTAAAGGAACTGCACAGTCTGGAACTATTTGGTTGGGTATGGTCTTTGATACAGACAGTAAGTATTAGCTGTTTTGTTCTATGCTGTTTAACAAATTTAAAACTAAAGTTGCAAAAAATGTACTTTGCAAAGATTTCATTTCAGTTTTCATTGTTCATATATTGTGCATATTGTGCTTCAAGATATTTGGAATAACTGAATAGTAAAGTATAATCTGAAATTCATTCATCCTACTTAATGAATTATACAGTTATTTTGTTTGGATATTTTTGGACTGTTATTAGTTTTCTTTGTATAGGAAGCATATATTAATTGCCAACAATTCAATATGATTTGTTTACATTATCAAAAGAAGCATCTGATTGTTTACGTATAAATTCAATAACTGAGGCATTTTTCACATCATCTCAAAATTTTTTCCCAAACTGATTTTTCAGTTTAACATTTTATGGCAGGTTCTGTTAAGTTATTGTTCTGACAAGAAATCTGCAGGTTTGCCAACAATTTACAAAGTTAATTAATTTCCCCGTGCTGATCGCTGTTGAATATCCAAGAATGCCTCCGGTTGATGTGTGGCAACTGCTAAATAGCGCAGAGCAATGTAAACTAACTGACTGCATGTTTTGAGAGCTATACAAAATTCAACAAAGACTTCAAAGCCCAACATTAACACTGTGAAATACATCATTTATTAGAGCCTTGATTCCATAGGATGAGAGATACCTACAGCACAGAGAAAGGTCTTTCAATACATTGTGTCAATGCTAACTTTTAATTTAAATAATCCAAAATGATTCTCACTGTCCACTGATACATCTTCTGTGAATTTTGAGATTGTGTTCCAAGTAGAAATCATCTGCACATTCTGTGCATAAAAGTGGATTCAGCATTGACTGGAAAGTACATCATCCAATATATCAGCTCCGTTTTCTCAACTCTCAAATGGTCAACATTCCAGGGGAGGACAAAGAAAACACTTCATAAACACTCTGAAGCTGTCCTTGAAGTATGGCAGCATTGACATTCATGACTCGGTGATGATTGCTACCACTCATTCAGAGTGGCGACAACTTGTCTATCAAGCTGCTTCATAGTTTGAGTCACAACATCTTAATGACAAAGCAGAGCAGTGGCAGAGAAGGAAAGAAAAAGAAACAAATCTTGTGCTCTGGATCCCACTTTATCTTGGGACCTCCTGTCACATGTGCCCATAAATCTGTGGGTCAAGACCAATGGTGGAAACTCGAGACCCTGAGTAAACATCATTCTCGAATCTAAGGACAGCTGACTACACCATGTCCAACCCATTTCTACTCCAAGCAACACAAATTTACCGTAACTCTATTTTCTGCCTGTTAACTAAGATACTAATTTTCTCATATACAATAGACCTGAATTCTTCCAACAAGCCCCTGTGAGACAACTTATTGAATGAACACCTTCTGAATTCCATACACATCGAATTCCTTTTATCTATCCAATCAGTTAGATTAGATTTTTAAGAGGTACAATGAAAAGTATTGTTCTGCGTACAGTCCAGGCAGATCGCTCCATACATGAAAACATAGAACATATGATAAATACACGAGGATACATAATGAAAATGCATAAACATAGACAGCGGGTGAAGTATCTGGCGTATAGTGCTTAAACTGTAGAGAAGATGAGCGGAAAGATCAGGGGCGGGATTCTCTGAAAACTGGCGCGATGTCTGGGACCCGGCGCCAAAAACGGCGCGGATCACTCCGGGGTCGGGCCCCCCCAAACAACGGAAATTCTCCTGCCCCGAATGGCCTAGCAGCGGCGTGACGCCATTCGCGATGGCGTCACCCGCCGTGCGGCGTCATTGACGCCGCAGGGCGTGACGGCTCAAAAGATGCGCCCCCTCCACCCCAGAAGACCCAACAGGATAGCCGTCCGCCGCGCAGCCCCAAGGTTCCAGGACCGCGACATCGAGGCGCTCCTGGACGCAGTGGAGCAGAAGAGGGAGTCCCTGTACCGCGGACACGGCCGCAGGGTCGCCCCACGCCACAGCCGGCGTCTGTGGAGGGAGGTGGCAGAGGCCGTCAGCGCTGTGGCTCTGACACCACGGACAGGCACCCAGTGCCACAAGAAGGTGAACGGCCTCGTCAGGGCAGCCAGGGTGAGTCCCGTCCCCCCCCCCCCCCCCCCCGCCCGATGTGCGGCACACCCCCAGGTGAAACCAACCCTAACCCTAACCTCTGCACTATACGCGCAGCCGATGGCGTGCATTCATATACCTGTCTAACACTGTTGCCCTTTACCCCTGCCACCCACCCGTCCCCCACAGGAGAAGCGCACACACAACAATAGGGAGCATGAGAGGACTGGAGGGGGCCCAGCTGATGAGAGGCCACTCACCGTACAGGAGGAAAGGGCCCTGGATCTGGCTGGCGGACCGGGAGAGGTCGGGGGCCCACCAGCAAGTGAGCCACCGACAGCCCGTCCCCATATCCCCTCTCCCCCATATCCCCCCTCCCCCATATCCCTCCTCCCCCATATGCCCCCTCCCTCATATCCCCCTCCGCATATCCCCCACATCCCCTTCCCCCATATCCCTCTTCTCCCATATTCCCCCTCCCCCATATCCCCCCTCCCCCATATCCCTCCTCCCCCATATCACCTGATCACCGCCTGCGTGTCTAACCATGCATGCTTCATTGTATATCGGAGGAGCAAACGTCGAGGCATCCATCCCCGCAGATGCCGACCGCCCGCAGGATGCCCCAGGGCGACCACGGGATACGGAGAGACACGGACCCTCTGGCACGCGACGCCCGCAGGATGCCCCAGGGCGACCACGGGATACGGAGAGACCCGGACCCTCTGGCACGCGACACCCGCAGGATGCCCCAGGGCGACCACGGGATACGGAGAGACCCGGACCCTCTGGCACGCGGCGCCCGCAGGATGCCCCAGGGCGACCACGGGCGACGGAGAGACCTGGAGCAATAAGGAGGCGACGCTCCCGTCTCGTGCGGTTGTGGCGACGCAGGCGTATGCCACCCAGCGATGAGCGGGGCAGCCACAGGCCCCCGTCGCAGCCGAGCCACGAAACCACTACCCAGGACACCCCTACCCAGGACACCCCTACCCAGGACACTCCTACCCAGGAGACTCCTACCCAGGAAACCGAAATACAGGACAGTGACACAGAGTGGATGGGTGGAGACGAACCCCCACCCCAAAGTGCCATGGACTCAGAGTGGGACGAAGAGCACGACATAACGCCACTACTGTCACCAACACCCTCCACCATCGCAGAGACGCTCACCTCGGTTGGGCACTTTAGTGATGAGGCGTCTGGTACACTCATTGGTGCACACAACACAGCCGTCCCGGTACAGCAGGTGGAGGTAGGAGCAGCAGAGGGGCCGGGTGGTCGGAGGGCAGCCCGGCGCATGCGAACATCTGCCGCCCAGATGGGTCCCGGGTTCCTGGAGTTACCACACCCACCCATAGCCCCGATGCAACCACCGAACCTGGGACGAGCGAAGAGGGTGACGGCCGGCTTGCAGCGGCTGCAGTCGCAGGTGGAGGAGCGCACCCGCGTCAAGGAGCTGGGAGTGGTGCCGGTCATGCGTGCCATCCAGGCCGACACCGCACGGGTGGCGTCCCCGGTGGAGGCAATGGGTGCGACGGTGTCAGACATGGGGAGCAGTATGCGAGGCCTGGGGCTTTCCGTGCAGGCGGCGTCTGTGGCCCAGGACATGGCTGCCCTCTCACAGGAGGCCATAAGCCAGCGCCAGAGGCAGATGGCAGAGGCGCTCCAAGCTGTGGCCCAATCCCTGCAGGCCATGGCCCAGTCTCAGCAGGCCATCGCTGAGGGCATCGGCGCCATTGCCCAGCTGCTGACTGGCGTCGCACAGTCACAGACACGGATGGCCAACTCCCTGAGCTCCATGGCTGCAAACCTGCAGACCCTTGTCGATACCAGCATGGGCTTCCAGGACTGGCAGCGCCAGGTGTCGGAGGGGCGTCGGATGGCCAGTCCGTTCGCACCCCGACCCATGTAGAGGCCCCGCCGGGGGCCATCGGGCACTCCAAGGGAGGAGGCGTTGCTGGCGCCCGTCCCTGGTCCCCCTGTAGGGGAGGTCTGGGAACACTGCAGCACCTTGGACTCCCCCCCCCCCCCCTTCCGTACCAGGTGCATGGGGTGGGCAACGGGGAGGACAGGCTAGCAGCTCACCATCCCAGTCGCCCGGGCTGCAGCCTGGCCCATCGAGGCCAGGATGCCCCAGGAAACGGCCGCCAAAGGGATCCCGAGTCAGAGGGCAGGAATCGCAGGAGTCCACCTCCAGTTCTGCTGTACCATCTGGGGAACCACCTAGGCGTAGTCAAAGGGCCCGTAAGGCTAAACAATTAGACACTGAGTAAGTTGGCACGGGTGCAGGGCACAGATTAGTTATGACAAAACATTGAATTCTTTACCCGTCAGTCTGGCCTCAATAAAACTCGAGATGGATTTGTAGGCATAGTATTATTTATTTTTAACCAACTTGCAAGTCTGACTCGCTTCTCAGGAACACAGAACCAGTCTCCTGGACCCCTTGGAAACGAATGAGGTCCGAGACAAAGGGATCTCTGCAAATACATTCAAATGGCATCAAGTTTCACATACTAATTCCCATAGGTCATCGTATACCCCTCCTGACCTGGCCATACATCCTAATTGGCTCACTTCTCATTCCTTAACCCTGGGCCTCTTGTTACCCATCATCCTTTTCCCATCCTCCACCAGACACCCCTCCCCCTTCCTTGCCATGCTTTCTGAAATCCTTTGTCTGTGAACTCACTACTATTAGACTGATCACATCCACATTACTGTAACTAATATTTGAACTAACTATTTTATATTACATTTGTCATTCCCTCCTTTTATCATTTCATGATAACCTATCTAATCCGTAGCTACGGCCCCTCATCTAAAAGATTTGTCACTGCATTTCCAATTCCTGTTGCAGCCCCCTTCATCTGCTGCACCCTCGTGGATCCTAACAGCCAAGATTCTAGGGGGGTCTATCTGTTCAAGTGCACCCCACATTCTACCCATCACGCATTTAAGGATGGCCAGGCCCACAAAGATGCAGCCGAGTGCCACTGCTAAATACATGGCCATATTTATCAACCAGTCCTTCCAACCTCCAAATCCCCAGTTACCCCAAGAGCCAGGGTCCTGCATTCCGTCCAGGTGATCCCGTATGCGATCCATAAATTTAGTGATGTTAGCGGTTAGGTCTTGAACTCCCATGATACACTTGCCCTGCACTATGTTGCATACCCCACCCTCACAGGCCAGAAGATAGTCAAATGCATACCGGTACTGCATTGCAAACAACCGCAGCTGAGACAATTCCTTGGTTATTGCCCCGAGGGCTCCCAAGGTTTCATAAAATAATTCCTATCGCTAACCGCCAAGGAACCCCCCACACCTCCCAGTGTCAAGACGCTCAGAATTCCCCACACGGCTGAGTGGCCCCGTTTGGGTGCGAGAACCTGAGATTTTTTCCAGTTCTCGCAGAATTCAGCTGTGACTTCCGGCGTGCTAACTGATTATGCAGTATCCACGCCGAGGGGCAGGGGACTGTGGTAGGGACTCGAGTCCCGATAGCAATTTGGCGGGGAAATGGGGGTGACAAAACGTTGGTCGCTGTGCCATTAAAAAAAGTAGTATCCTTGCTCCGTGTACAGGCTAGCATCACAATCAGTATATCGGTTGAGTAGGGATCCCACAGTAGCCCAGTTTACCCAGCTTTGGAACGCCCATTCGGGCCTCCTAGCAATGCGGAAAGCCCTAGTCCCAACAGTGATATGAGAGACATTCGCCCAGCCACAAAGGAGCTGGAGGCCGGCGTTCATTACAAGGCAGGTGGTGTAACAAACGCATTGGCCAGAAGCCTGAGTGATATGACACCACCTGTCCGTACAGGTGGGGAACAGACATGTTATATTCATTTCCACCTCTACCAGCAAACAGCCGTACCCATCACTGCTGAAACAATTCTCACACGACCGGGAGTCTCTATTGGGAGTGAAATGGGTAGGTATGTAAGCCCTCCACCATTGCAGCCTATCATACTGTGAGTGGGAATTATCCCGAGGAAGGGGAAGGCAAATAGCCGGTGGTGCGGAACCCGGATCATAAGGAAGAGTGACTTGCTCAGGTGGTGGCTCGGAACGCTGACAATGAACCACCGTTTGGGGAATGCCCCAAAGCGGTGAAACAGAAAATAACCTAGACACCGATGCGGGGTTCGGGTAGCAGACAACCCGTCCCTGGCCATACAAGCGGTGGTAAATCTGGTAGAAGAGATTCATACTACCTGGGTTTTCCTCAGTCTGGGTCCTAAATGAATTAAGTGTATCTCCTGATAACCTACTTTCTAGTTGTACTCCCCTCCTTACACGCCCCGTCCTCTCTCTAGTCCCCCTCTCTCTCTCACAACCTCTTCCTACCCTCTCCTCACGGTCTGACTTTACCTTTATGGCACCAATCTTAACACATCCAAAATCAAATTTACATGTACTCCAAAAACAAGGCAATGTCCATGTAATGTTCCCTTCCCATCGCCGGGACCGGTGCAATTGCTTCATAAGTCCTGCATTGTCCGTTAACCTGATGACCTTCCATGAGTCGATACCATGTCCTCGTATATGGGGGCAACGAAGAACGTCACCTCTGCATAAACAAAATGTCCTTGTAGTTCGGTTGGGGTTACATATGTAGATGATATTTCCCTTTTCCATTTCCGCCGCCGATGTCACTCCAAGCGAGGCGAGGCCGAAGATTACACAGGCGGTGCGTAGCCACCCCATCATGCTCCACACCTGTAAAACAGCGCTGGGGAAGGGAGGCATGTTAATCTGTCCAAGAAAATGAGGCCCGTTATCAGAACTCAACTGAGCTGGTATGCCGTACTGAGGAATGATTTCCTGCCTCAGAACCTTAACCACAGTAGCAGCTTTATGAAATGAAATGAAAAATGAAATGAAAATTGCTTATTGTCACAAGTAGGCTTCAAATGAAGTTACTGTGAAAAGCCCCTAGTCGCCACATTCCGGCGCCTGTTCGGGGAAGCTGTTATGGGAAGTCGGTATTATCGGTAGTCGGATACACCTCGACCCATCTGCTGAACACATCCACAATAACCAAAACATATTTATAATATTGACAACATTGACACCTTTCCAACTCAATGTAATCCATTTGGAGCGTCTCAAAGGGACCACTGGGCAACGGGATTTGCCTCATACCACAAGGGATACCTTTGCCGGTGTTATATTGCTGACAAATCAAACACCGATTACTGATGCTCTGGGCCAACCCCTGCACTTTAGGGTGCCACCAAGTGTCCAGCAACAAATCACTAGTCCCCCGAGCCCCACAATGAGTTGCAAAGTGTACATATTCGATGACCCATAAAGCCAGTACATCAGACATACAAGTCTAATGTGCTGGCGTGGTCCATAAAGAGGAAACAGAATCATATGTACAACCTAACCGTTTGCACATTTGTTTATCACTCTCAGGAGCGTCCTCCTGTAACCTTTATGACGTCTTGGATGGTTGGCATTGGTTTGTCAGAAGCAGACCTATTTATAGCAGATCGTTTAGTCTGACTTAACATTTTAGGCACCATCACTTGCTGAATTTGCGTGGCTGTCCGTGCTGCATAATCTTCTTGTTCATTACCAACATCAACTGGGGTCGGAAATCTGCGCGGGCATAAGGAGGGCCTGCAGTAGGTCATTAACTAAACCCCGGTGGGATATTTCCGTGCTGGCCGTCTCAGATCATCCTTTTTCATTACATACTCAGTCTTAATCTTTGTAACTGAGCCTCCTTCCTGGCCTACACCTTCCTTCCAATAAAATCTGACTGCCCTGGCCATCTGAGAAGGGTCGTTCTCTGTCCAATTCATGTTATTACATTTCACGGCAGTAGTCACGGAAGGTGGTAGGCAATGCATTAACATAGCACAATATTGAGGGGAATTCAGCAGTGACTGGATATAAATTGTGATACCCTGGTGGTTCCGGAATTAGTGCAGACAATGCTACTGGCGCAGTTGGGACTCTACCCGACATGGTCCAATTTTCTGGGTCCTCATCTCCTTCTGTCAATGCAAGGCCAGCCATTGAACTACGTAGCTCCCTTTTTTTTTTTACTCGAGTCCACCCTCTCTTTACTTGCGTGTTTTTTTTGAATGCACACTCCTTTTTCAAGATCTCCAGAGTTTTCTGGTTCCCTCTTTCACTAATTGGAATCCCCATTTTAAGAGCATTTTCTTGTCAACTTAATAACATGATCTTATCCCTCTCATGTTGACAATAGTGTCTCCATAATCTAATTAACTCTTTAGCTTTCATACTTTGGCTCTTTTTTTAAAAACAAATTTTATTTGCCTATTTATAACCAATGGCAATTTTTACTACTTGGCAAAATTATTTAAAAGGTTTTAACAGTGTTCTTTTAAAACTTAAAATGCTGAAAATTCAAATTGAATTACTGCAACCTGCAAGCTTAGCTCTGATCTCAACTCAGAACTGAATTTATGATTTGCTTAACTCAAACTTGTATAACTTTTACAACTTAATTAATTCTTTATCCTAACAATTTTTCTTTTAACAAGTTTTTCTTACATTCACAAAAATGTTGGCTGCTATCAATGAGGGAGCAGTTAGCTGCGGTGATTTATACCGGAGCAAAGTCAACTGTCATCTCCAGATTTACACTTTTAAAAATGTTGTCAGTGAGTTTCTTTAAGTTTCTATTAATTCACAAATAAAATGAGATAAACATTATTTCAAGTAATTCAAACTTAAGATTCTGGCAATTTCAATCAATTGCTTGCTAAAATAATTAACTTTTATCAAAGAGGTGGCAAAATCCACTGGTTTCCTTTAATTAATTCAAAACGTAACTTTGCAGGAGTTTCACTGACTCGAAAGAAAGGTATCCAATTACACCACAAGCTGCAACTTTGCTGGAGTTTCACTGACTTGAAAGAAAGGTATCCAATTACACCACAAGCTGCCTGTTATCTCAAGTTGCTGTTAACCCTTTGAGAGACTTCTGCTTTAACTAACATGCAGCATCCAGTTTTGTTTTAAAATGTATCGTTTCTCGCCACTACAGTCCAAGGATACAATTTTAGCTTAATCAACTATACATTTAAAAACACTCATGGAACTGAACCCTCATCCGATGTCACATCAATTCCAAAACACACACACATGGAATTAAACCATCATCCGATGTCACATCAATTCCAAAACACCCATACATGGAATTAAACCATCATCCGATGTCACATCAATTCCAAAACACGCACACATGGAATTAAACCATCATCCGATGTCACATCAATTCCAAAACACCCATACATGGAATTAAACCATCATCCGATGTCACATCAATTCCAAAACACACACACATGGAATTAAACCATCATCCGATGTCACATCAATTCCAAAACACACTCGTAGAACTAAACCATCTTGCCAGATGTCCCACCAGTTCATTAAAAACACTGGTAGAACTAAACCATCTTGCCAGATGTCCCATCAGTTCAATTTTCTAATCCCCAAACTGACCTTTGATTTTGTCGAGACGATCTTTCCGTACCAACCACGAGTGACCAGACCAATCAGACCATGAGAAGAGGGGAAAACCAACATGTGTCATTTTCCAGCTACACACATTGTGGGCCCGTTTCCACTTTCCTTGTCCAAAATCAGTCTAATTCTGATTTCGCAGTTGGTCGGTAACCGTCTTGAGAAATCCCGGGTTTCGGCACCAAATGACAAAACATTGAAATCTTTACCCGTCAGTCTGGCCTCAAAAAAAAACGAGATGGATTTGTAGGCATAGTATTATTTATTTTTAACCAACTTGCAAGTCTGACTCGCTTTTCAGGGACACAGAACCAGTCTCCTGGACCCCTTGGAAATGAATGAGGTCCGAGACAAAGGGATCTCTGCAAATACATTCAAATGGCATCAAGTTTCACATACTGATTCCCATAGGTCATCCTATACCCCTCCTGTCCTGGCCATACATCCTAATTGGCTCACTTCTCATTCCTTAACCCTGGGCCTCTTATCATAGAATTTACAGTGCAGAAGGAGGCCATTCGGCCCATCGAGTCTGCACCGACTCTTGGAAAGAGCACCTTACCCAAGGTCAACACCGCCACCCTATCCCCATAACCCAGTAACCCCATCCAACACTAAGGGCAATTTTGGACACTAAGGGCAATTTATCATGGCCAATCCACCTAACCTGCACATCTTTGGACTGTGGGAGGAAACCGGAGCACCCGGAGGAAACCCACGCACACACGGGGACGATGTGCAGACTCCGCACAGATAGTGACCCAAGCTGGAATCAAACCTGGGACCCTGGAGCTGTGAAGCAACTGTGCTATCCACAAGGCTACCGTGCTGCCCAGCATCCTTTTCCCATCCTCCACCAGAAACCCCTCCCCCTTCCTTGTCATGCTTTCTGAAATCCTTTGTCTGTGAACTCAGTACTATTAGACTGATCACATCCACATTACTGTAACTAATATTTGAACTAACTATTTTATATTACATTCGTCAGTTATAGGGGCGAGGGCACGTGTATGCACTGTTTGTTATTAAAATCACTTTAACACCTACAGAAGCTGCCTTTGTGCTCTGTCCGAAGCGTGCGGGGGAGTCATGTACAGTGAGCGCCAGTGTGTGTGTGAGGGGTGGTCTTATGTCGGCCTCAGTGAGTCTGCCCCCCTCCCCATGGGCCGCCCTCACCATCCCCCCGGGCAGAGGACGGGACCGTGCGCTGCAGTGTCACAGCCGCATGCAGGGATGGTCCGGGTGGATGGTGGTACTGTGGCCATGGGTCAGACATCGTCCAACGATGTGGAGCCAGGAGCTCATTGCAGGGCGGATTGTCATCATTCTCCATGGCCTGCGATAGACACGCTTCCACCGGCGCCAGTGAGAGCCCGGCCGTCGTGCCGCAGGTGCATCTGCAATGGAGGGGTGGTGTTCATGCGGGTGGGGTGGGTGTGGTTGGGGGGTGAGGGTGCTGGGTGGGTGGCTGGGTGGGGGGGGCGAGGGTGTTCGGGTGTTGCCATGGCGTGCGGTATGTGGCCATACTCGCCGATTCCCACGCCCCCTAGTCAGTGAAGCGGGCGGCTATCAGCCTGTCCCGTGCCCGCTGGCCCAGCCGGTAACGGTGGACAGCCACCCGCCCATGTCTAGCCGGCTGCCCTGACCATTGCCCCCAAATACCTCATCTGTGGAGGACTGCGCCTCTTCCTGCTGCTCCTCCACTCCGCCCTCCTCTGCTTGCGGAACATCGCCCCTCTGCTGGGCTATGTTGTGCAGGACGCAGCACACCACAATGATGCGGCCGATCCTATCTGACGGATACTAGTGGGCACCCCCAGAGAGGTCCAGGCACCTGAAACGCATTTTGAGCACGCCAAAGCACCTCTCTATCACACCCCTTGTCACTGCATGGGCATCATTGTAGCTGTTCTCCGTGTCATTCTGTGGCCTCCGTATAGGCGTCATCAGCCACGAATGCAACGGGTAACCCCTGTCGCCCAGCAACCAGCCCCTCAGCCGGGGGTGGCGTCCCTCGTACATGCCAGGGATGTAAGACCACGACAACACATATGAGTCATGTACACATCCCGGGTACCGGGCGCAGACGTGCAGGATAATCATGCGGTGATCGCAGACCACCTCGATGTTCATGGAATAGGTCCTCTTCATATTGGTGAACACGGCCCTGTTATCCGCAGGTGGCCGCACGGCGACGTGCATCCCATCCTGGACGTGCGTCCTGGACCATGGGAAACCCGGCCATGGCAGAGAAGCCCACGGCCCGGCATTCTGGCTATACCGGTCCACAGGGAAGCTGATGTAGCAGTCCGCAATGGCATATAGGGCGGTCTGTCACTGCCCGGATGCACCGGTGCACTGATGTCTGCGAGATGCCGGCCAGGTCCCCACCTGCCGGCTGGAATGACCCCGTGGCATAAAGGTTCAGGGGCACCATAACCTTGGACAGACACGGGGAGAGGGTGACCCCCCAGTGCCACGCGGTGCCAGGTGTGCCAGCAGGTGGCAGATCACGGTTTCCCGGCTCATGGGGAGCCTGCCCCTCTGCGGCATGCTCCTCTGCGGCAGCCTGCACCGCCTCTCTGGCACGCTCCTCCTCCTCCTCCTCCTCCAGGGCAACATGGAGAACAGCGGCTGCCGCCACGGCGGCCAACATCGTTGGCTGATCAGAAAACATGACAGCCTGCGGGGGGGTGGGGGGGGGGGAACGACGACATGTCATCATTGCCCGTACCCCCCATCCCCCACAGTGACGTGGCATGGGCTGCATGGTTGTGACTGTTGGAGGATGGCACCTGTCCAGGCGGACAAACTCCCTTGCCCTCGCACCCACTGTCCCCGCCGTTCATCCCCCCTGTCCCCCTCACCGGCACTCATCCCCCCCATCCCCGGCACTCACCCCCCCGCGCTACACGGCACACATCCCCCCCCCCCATACCCGGCACTCATCCCCCCTCCCCGGCACTCACCCCCCCCTTCCCGGCACTCATCGCCCCCGTACCCGGCACTCATCCCCCCCGTACCCGCCACGCACTTCCCCCCGTCCCCGGCACTCACCCCCCCTACCCGGCACTCATCCCCCCGTACCCGGCACTCACCACCCGTCCCCAGCACACCCCCCCCCCCGTACCTGGCACTCACCCCCCTGTACACGGCACTCACCCCCCCGTACCCGGCACTCACCCCCCTGTCTCCGACACTCATCCTCCCCTCCCCGGCACTCACCTCCCCGTACCCGGCACTCACCCCCCCGTACCCGGCACTCACCCCCCGTCCCCGACACTCATCCCCCCTCCCCGGCACTCACCCCCCCGTACCCGGCACTCACCCCCCGTCCCCGACACTCATCCCCCCTCCCCGGCACTCATCCCCCCATACCCGGCACTCACCCCCCGTACCCAGCACTCATCCCCCCCGTCACCGGCACTCATCCCCCCGTCCCCGGCACTCATCCCCCGTCCCCGGCACTCATCCCCCCATACCCGGCACTCATCCCCCCATACCCTGCACTCATCCCCCCGTACCCGGCACTCACCCCCCCCCGCCCCCCCTGGCACACATCCCCCCCGTACCCGGCACTCATCCCCCCCCCCGTTCCCGGCACTCACCCCCCGTACCCGGCACTCATCCCCCCGTACCCGGCACTCATCCCCCCGTGCCCGGCACTCACCCCCCCCCCCCTCTAGCCGGCACTCATCCCCCCCCGACGACATGTCATCATTGCCCGTACCCCCCCTCCCCCCAGTGACGTGGCATGGGCTGCATGGGCGCGTCTGTTGGAGGATGGCACCTGTCCAGGCGAACAAACTCCCTTGCCCTCGCACCCACTGTCCCCGTCATTCATCCCCCCGGTCCCCATCCCCGGCACTCACCCCCCCTACACGGCACTCATCCCCACCGTACCCGGCACTCATCCCCCCCACCCCGGCACTCTCCCCCCCCTTCCCGGCACTCATCGCCCCGTACCCGGCACTCATCCCCCCCGTACCCGGCACGCATTCCCCCCCGTCCCCGGCACTCACCCCCCCTACCCAGCAATCATCCCCCCGTACCCGGCACTCACCATCCGTCCCCAGAACTCACCCCCCCCCGTACCCGGCACTCACCCCCCCGTACCCGGCACTCACCCCCCCGTACCCGGCACTCACCCCCCCGTACCCGGCACTCACCCCCCCGTACCCGGCACTCACCCCCCCGTACCCGGCACTCACCCCCCCGTACCCGGCACTCACCCCCCCGTACCCGGCACTCACCCCCCCGTACCCGGCACTCACCCTCCCGTACCCGGCACTCACCCCCCCCGTATCCGGCACTCACCCCCCTGTCCCCGACACTCATCCTCCCCTCCCCGGCACTCACCCCCCCCCCCCGTACACGGCACTCACCCCCCGTCCCCGGCACTCATTCCCCCCCCTCCCCGGCACTCATCCCCCCCCATACCCGGCACTCATCCCCCCCATACCCGGCACTCATCCCGCCGCACCCGGCACTCACCCCCCGTACCCAGCACTCATCGTCCCCGGCACTCATCCCCCCGTACCCGGCACTCATCCCCCCCCGTCCCCGGCACTTATCCCCCCGTCCCCGGCACTCATCCCCCCGTCCCCGGCAATCATCCCCCCCCGTACCCGGCACTCACCACCCGTACCCGGCACTCATCCCCCCGTACCCGGCACTCATCCCCCCGTACCCGGCACTCACCCCCCCCCCCCCCCCCGACGACATGTCATCATTGCCCGTACCCACCCTCCCCCAGTGACGTGGCATGGGCTGCATGGGCGCGTCTGTTGGAGGATGGCACCTGTCCAGGCGAACAAACTCCCTTGCCCTCGCACCCAAGGTCCCCGGCACACATCCCCCCTGTCCCCCTCACCGGCACTCATTCCCCCCATCCCCGGCACTCACCCCCCCCTACAAGGCACTCATGCCCCCGTACCCGGCACTCAATGCCCTCTCCCCGGCACTCAACTGCCCGCCCCCGGCACTCATCCCCCCCATACCCGGCACTCAACCCCCCACTCCCCGGCACTCATCCCCCAGTACTCGGCACTCATCCCCCCGTACCCGGCACTCAGCCCCCCCACCCGGCACTCATCCCCCGGCACTCATCCCCCCTTACCCGGCACTCACCCCCCCCTCCCCGGCACTCATTCCCCGTACCCGGCACTCACCCCCCCCCCCCTTCCCCGGCACTCCCCACCCCCCTACCCAGCACTCATCGCCCCGTACCCGGCACTCATCCCCCAGTCCCCGGCACTCACCCCCCCCCACCCGGCACTCATCCCCACGTACCCGGCATTCACCGCCCGTCCCCAGTACTCACCCCCCTCGAACCCGGCACTCATCCCCGGCACTCATCTCCCCCGGTCCCCGGCACTCATCCCCCCAGTCCCCGGCACTCATCCCCCCAGTCCCCGGCACTCATCCCCCCGTCCCCGGCACTCATCCCCCCGTCCCCGGCACTCATCCCCCCGTCCCCGGCACTCATCCCCCCGTCCCCGGCACTCATCCCCCCGTCCCCGGCACTCATCCCCCCGTCCCCGGCACTCATCCCCCCGTCCCCGGCACTCCTCCCCCCGTCCCCGGCACTCATCCCCCCGTCCCCGGCACTCATCCCCCCGTCCCCGGCACTCATCCCCCCGTACCCGGCACTAACCCCCCCGTACCCGGCACTCACCCCCCCCCGTACCCGGCACTCACCGCCCCCCGGTACCCGGCACTCATCCCCCCCTCCCCGGCACTCATCCCCACGTACCCGGCACTCATCCCCCCTGTACCCGGCACTCATCCCCCCTGTACACGGCACTCACCCCCCATACACGGCACTCACACCCCCCCCCTCCGTACCCGGCACTCACCCCCCCCCCCCCGTACCTGGCACTCACCCCCCCCCCCCCCATCCCTGGCACTCATCCCCCCCTCCCCGGCACTCATCGCCCTGTACCCGGCAGTCACCCCCCGTACCCGGCACTCACCCCCCGTACCCGGCACTCACCCCCCCGTACCCGGCACTCACCCCCCGTACCCGGCACTCACCCCCCCGTACCCGGCACTCACCCCCCGTACCCGGCACTCACCCCCCCCGTACCCGGCACTCACCCCCCCCCGTACCCGGCACTCACCCCCCACCCCCCCCGTACCCGGCACTCACCCCCCGTCCCCGGCACTCACCCCCCCGTCCCCGGCACTCACCCCCCCGTCCCCGGCACTCACCCCCCCGTCCCCGGCACTCACCCCCCCGTCCCCGGCACTCATCCCCCCGTCCCCGGCACTCATCCCCCCGTCCCCGGCACTCATCCCCCCGTCCCCGGCACTCATCCCCACGTCCCCGGCACTCATCCCCCCGTCCCCGGCACTCATCCCCCCGTCCCTGGCACTCATCCCCCTTACCCGGCACTCATCCCCCCTTACCCGGCACTCATCCCCCCTTACCCGGCACTCATCCCCCCGTACCCGGCACTCATCCCCCCCGTACCCGGCACTCATCCCCCCGTACCCGGCACTCATCCCCCCGTACCCGGCACTCATCCCCCCGTACCCGGCACTCATCCCCCCGTACCCGGCACTCATCCCCCCGTACCCGGCACTCATCCCCCCGTACCCGGCACTCATCCCCCCGTACCAGGCACTCATCCCCCCGTACCCGGCACTCATCCCCCCGTACCCGGCACTCATCCCCCCGTACCCGGCACTCATCCCCCCGTACCCGGCACTCATCCCCCCGTACCCGGCACTCATCCCCCCGTACCCGGCACTCATCCCCCCGTACCCGGCACTCATCCCCCCGTACCCGGCACTCATTCCCCCGTACCCGGCACTCACCCCCCGTCCCCGGCACTCATCCCCCCGTCGCCGGCACTCATCCCCCCGTCGCCGGCACTCATCCCCCCCTCCCCGGCACTCATCCCCCCCGTACCCGGCACTCATCCCCCCGTACCCGGCACTCACCCCCCCCCAGAACCCGGCACTCACCCCCCGTCCCCGGCACTCAACCCCCCGTCCCCGGCACTCATCCCCCCGTCCCCGGCACTCATCCACCCGTACCCGGCACTAACCCCCCCGTACCCGGCACTAACCCCCCCGTACCCGGCACTCACCCCCCCCGTACCCGGCACTCACCCCCCCCCGTACCCGGCACTCACCCCCCCCCGTACCCGGCACTCATCCCCCCCTCCCCGGCACTCATCCCCCCGTACCCGGCACTCATCCCCCCCGTACCCGGCGCTCATCCCCCCCGTACCCGGCACTCATCCCCCCCGTACACGGCACTCTCCCCCCATACACGGCACTCACCCCCCCCCCTCCGTACCCGGCACTCACCCCCCCCCCCCCCCGTACCCGGCACTCACCACCCCCCCCCCCCATCCCCGGCACTCATCCCCCCCCTCCCCGGCACTCATCGCCCTGTACCCGGCACTCATCGCCCTGTACCCGGCAGTCACCCCCCATACCCGGCAGTCACCCCCCGTACCCGGCAGTCACCCCCCGTTCCCGGCACTCACCCCCCGTTCCCGGCACTCACCCCCCGTACCCGGCACTCACCCCCCGTACCCGGCACTCACCCCCCGTACCCGGCACTCACCCCCCCGTACCCGGCACTCACCCCCCCCCCCCCCGTACCCGGCACTCACCCCCCCCCGTACCCGGCACTCACCCCCCGTACCCGGCACTCACCCCCCGTCCCCGGCACTCCATCCCCCCGTCCCCGGCACTCTTCCCCCCGTCCCCGGCACTCATCCCCCCGTCCCCGGCACTCATCCCCCCCTCCCCGGCACTCATCCCCACGTACCCGGCACTGATCCCCCCTGTACCCGGCACTCATCCCCCCCGTACACGGCACTCACCCCCCATACACGGCACTCACACCCCCCCCCCCTCCGTACCCGGCACTCACCCCCCCCCCCCCGTACCCGGCACTCACCCCCCCCCCCCCCCATCCCTGGCACTCATCCCCCCCTCCCCGGCACTCATCGCCCTGTACCCGGCAGTCACCCCCCGTACCCGGCACTCACCCCCCGTACCCGGCACTCACCCCCCGTACCCGGCACTCACCCCCCGTACCCGGCACTCACCCCCCCGTACCCGGCACTCACCCCCCGTACCCGGCACTCACCCCCCCCGTACCCGGCACTCACCCCCCACCCCCCCCGTACCCGGCACTCACCCCCCGTCCCCGGCACTCACCCCCCGTCCCCGGCACTCACCCCCGTCCCCGGCACTCACCCCCCCGTCCCCGGCACTCACCCCCCCGTCCCCGGCACTCATCCCCCCGTCCCCGGCACTCATCCCCCCGTCCCCGGCACTCATCCCCCCGTCCCCGGCACTCATCCCCCCGTCCCCGGCACTCATCCCCACGTCCCCGGCACTCATCCCCCCGTCCCCGGCACTCATCCCCCCGTCCCTGGCACTCAGCCCCCGTACCCGGCACTCATCCCCCCTTACCCGGCACTCATCCCCCCTTACCCGGCACTCATCCCCCCTTACCCGGCACTCATCCCCCCGTACCCGGCACTCATCCCCCCCGTACCCGGCACTCATCCCCCCGTACCCGGCACTCATCCCCCCGTACCCGGCACTCATCCCCCCGTACCCGGCACTCATCCCCCCGTACCCGGCACTCATCCCCCCGTACCCGGCACTCATCCCCCCGTACCCGGCACTCATCCCCCCGTACCCGGCACTCATCCCCCCGTACCCGGCACTCATCCCCCCGTACCCGGCACTCATCCCCCCGTACCAGGCACTCATCCCCCCGTACCCGGCACTCATCCCCCCGTACCCGGCACTCATCCCCCCGTACCCGGCACTCATCCCCCCGTCCCCGGCACTCATCCCCCCGTCCCTGGCACTCAGCCCCCGTACCCGGCACTCATCCCCCCGTACCCGGCACTCATCCCCCCGTACCCGGCACTCATTCCCCCGTACCCGGCACTCATTCCCCCGTACCCGGCACTCACCCCCCGTCCCCGGCACTCATCCCCCCGTCGCCGGCACTCATCCCCCCCTCCCCGGCACTCATCCCCCCCGTACCCGGCACTCATCCCCCCGTACCCGGCACTCACCCCCCCCCAGAACCCGGCACTCACCCCCCGTCCCCGGCACTCAACCCCCCGTCCCCGGCACTCATCCCCCCGTCCCCGGCACTCATCCACCCGTCCCCGGCACTAACCCCCCCGTACCCGGCACTAACCCACCCGTACCCGGCACTCACCCCCCCCGTACCCGGCACTCACCCCCCCCGTACCCGGCACTCACCCCCCCCGTACCCGGCACTCACCCCCCCCGTACCCGGCACTCACCCCCCCCGTACCCGGCACTCACCCCCCCCGTACCCGGCACTCACCCCCCCCCGTACCCGGCACTCACCCCCCCCTCCCCGGCACTCATCCCCCCGTACCCGGCGCTCATCCCCCCCGTACCCGGCGCTCATCCCCCCCGTACCCGGCACTCATCCCCCCCGTACACGGCACTCTCCCCCCATACACGGCACTCACCCCCCCCCTCCGTACCCGGCACTCACCCCCCCCCCCCCCCCGTACCCGGCACTCACCACCCCCCCCCCCATCCCCGGCACTCATCCCCCCCCTCCCCGGCACTCATCGCCCTGTACCCGGCACTCATCGCCCTGTACCCGGCAGTCACCCCCCGTACCCGGCAGTCACCCCCCGTACCCGGCACTCACCCCCCGTTCCCGGCACTCACCCCCCGTACCCGGCACTCACCCCCCGTACCCGGCACTCACCCCCCGTACCCGGCACTCACCCCCCGTACCCGGCACTCACCCCCCCGTACCCGGCACTCACCCCCCCCCGTACCCGGCACTCACCCCCCCCCGTACCCGGCACTCACCCCCCGTACCCGGCACTCACCCCCCGTCCCCGGCACTCCATCCCCCCGTCCCCGGCACTCCATCCCCCCCGTCCCCGGCACTCATCCCCCCGTCCCCGGCACTCATCCCCCCCTCCCCGGCACTCATCCCCACGTACCCGGCACTCATCCCCCCTGTACCCGGCACTCATCCCCCCCGTACACGGCACTCACCCCCCATACACGGCACTCACACCCCCCCCCCTCCGTGCCCGGCACTCACCCCCCCCCCCCGTACCCGGCACTCACCCCCCCCCCCCCCCCATCCCTGGCACTCATCCCCCCCCTCCCCGCACTCATCGCCCTGTACCCGGCAGTCACCCCCCGTACCCGGCACTCACCCCCCGTACCCGGCACTCACCCCCCGTACCCGGCACTCACCCCCCGTACCCGGCACTCACCCCCCGTACCCGGCACTCACCCCCCCCGTACCCGGCACTCACCCCCCCCGTACCCGGCACTCACCCCCCACCCCCCCCGTACCCGGCACTCACCCCCCGTCCCCGGCACTCACCCCCCCGTCCCCGGCACTCACCCCCCCGTCCCCGGCACTCACCCCCCCGTCCCCGGCACTCACCCCCCCGTCCCCGGCACTCACCCCCCCGTCCCCGGCACTCATCCCCCCGTCCCCGGCACTCATCCCCCCGTCCCCGGCACTCATCCCCACGTCCCCGGCACTCATCCCCCCGTCCCCGGCACTCATCCCCCCGTCCCTGGCACTCAGCCCCCGTACCCGGCACTCATCCCCCTTACCCGGCACTCATCCCCCCTTACCCGGCACTCATCCCCCCTTACCCGGCACTCATCCCCCCTTACCCGGCACTCATCCCCCCGTACCCGGCACTCATCCCCCCCGTACCCGGCACTCATCCCCCCGTACCCGGCACTCATCCCCCCGTACCCGGCACTCATCCCCCCGTACCCGGCACTCATCCCCCCGTACCCGGCACTCATCCCCCCGTACCCGGCACTCATCCCCCCGTACCCGGCACTCATCCCCCCGTACCCGGCACTCATCCCCCCGTACCCGGCACTCATCCCCCCGTACCCGGCACTCATCCCCCCGTACCCGGCACTCATCCCCCCGTACCCGGCTCTCATCCCCCCGTACCCGGCACTCACCCCCCCGTACCCGGCACTCACCCCCCCCCCCCCCCGTACCCGGCACTCACCCCCCCCCCGTACCCGGCACTCACCCCCCGTACCCGGCACTCACCCCCCGTCCCCGGCACTCCATCCCCCCGTCCCCGGCACTCCTTCCCCCCGTCCCCGGCACTCATCCCCCCGTCCCCGGAACTCATCCCCCCGTCCCCGGCACTCATCCCCCCGTCCCCGGCACTCATCCCCACGTCCCCGGCACTCATCCCCCCGTCCCCGGCACTCATCCCCCCGTCCCTGGCACTCAGCCCCCGTACCCGGCACTCATCCCCCCTTACCCGGCACTCATCCCCCCTTACCCGGCACTCATCCCCCCTTACCCGGCACTCATCCCCCTTACCCGGCACTCATCCCCCCCGTACCCGGCACTCATCCCCCCCGTACCCGGCACTCATCCCCCCCGTACCCGGCACTCATCCCCCCCGTACCCGGCACTCATCCCCCCCGTACCCGGCACTCATCCCCCCCGTACCCGGCACTCATCCCCCCGTACCCGGCACTCATCCCCCCGTACCCGGCACTCATCCCCCCGTACCCGGCACTCATTCCCCCGTACCCGGCACTCACCCCCCCCCCCCCCCCCGTCCCCGGCACTCATCCCCCCGTCCCCGGCACTCATCCCCCCGTCCCCGGCACTCATCCCCCCCTGCCCGGCACTCATCCCCCCCCCATACACGGCACTCACCCCCCATACACGGCACTCACCCCCCCCCCTCCGTACCCGGCACTCACCCCCCCCCCCCCCCCGTACCCGGCACTCACCACCCCCCCATCCCCGGCACTCATCCCCCCCTCCCCGGCACTCATCGCCCCCGTACCCGGCACTCACCCCCCATACCCGGCACTCACCCCCTGTACCCGGCACTCACCCCTCCGTACCCGGCACTCACCCCCCCCCCCCGTACCCGGCACTCACCCCCCCCCGTACCCGGCACTCACCCCCCGTCCCCGGCACTCACCCCCCCATCCCCGGCACTCACCCCCTCCCCCCGTCCCCGGCACTCATCCCCCCCGTCCCCGGCACTCATCCCCCCGTCCCCGGCATTCATCCCCCCGTCCCCGGCACTCATCCCCCCGTCCCCGGCACTCATCCCCCCGTCCCCGGCACTCATCCCCACGTCCCCGGCACTCATCCCCCCGTCCCCGGCACTCATCCCCCTGTACCCGGCACTCATCCCCCCTTACCCGGCACTCATCCCCCCTTACCCGGCACTCATCCCCCCCGTACCCGGCACTCATCCCCCCGTACCCGGCACTCATCCCCCCGTACCCGGCACTCATCCCCCCGTACCCGGCACTCATCCCCCCGTACCCGGCACTCATCCCCCCGTACCCGGCACTCATCCCCCCGTACCCGGCACTCATTCCCCCGTCCCCGGCCCTCACCCCCCCCCCCCCCCCGTCCCCGGCACTCATCCCCCCCGTCCCCGGCACTCATCCCCCCGTCCCCGGCACTCATCCCCCCCGTCCCCGGCACTCATCCCCCCGTCCCCGGCACTCATCCCCCCGTCCCCGGCACTCATTCCCCCGTACCCGGCACTCACCCCCCGTCCCCGGCACTCATCCCCCCGTCGCCGGCACTCATCCCCCCCTCCCCGGCACTCATCCCCCCCGTACCCGGCACTCATCCCCCCGTACCCGGCACTCTCCCCCCCCCAGAACCCGGCACTCACCCCCCGTCCCCGGCACTCAACCCCCCGTCCCCGGCACTCATCCCCCCGTCCCCGGCACTCATCCACCCGTACCCGGCACTAACCCCCCCGTACCCGGCACTAACCCACCCGTACCCGGCACTCACCCCCCCCGTACCCGGCACTCACCCCCCCCGTACCCGGCACTCACCCCCCCCGTACCCGGCACTCACCCCCCCCGTACCCGGCACTCACCCCCCCCCGTACCCGGCACTCATCCCCCCCTCCCCGGCACTCATCCCCCCGTACCCGGCACTCATCCCCCCCGTACCCGGCGCTCATCCCCCCCGTACCCGGCACTCATCCCCCCCGTACACGGCACTCTCCCCCCATACACGGCACTCACCCCCCCCCCCCTCCGTACCCGGCACTCACCCCCCCCCCCCCCCCCGTACCCGGCACTCACCACCCCCCCCCCCCCCCATCCCCGGCACTCATCCCCCCCCTCCCCGGCACTCATCGCCCTGTACCCGGCACTCATCGCCCTGTACCCGGCAGTCACCCCCCGTACCCGGCAGTCACCCCCCGTACCCGGCACTCACCCCCCGTACCCGGCACTCACCCCCCGTACCCGGCACTCACCCCCCGTACCCGGCACTCACCCCCCGTACCCGGCACTCACCCCCCCGTACCCGGCACTCACCCCCCCCCCCCGTACCCGGCACTCACCCCCCCCCGTACCCGGCACTCACCCCCCGTACCCGGCACTCACCCCCCGTCCCCGGCACTCCATCCCCCCGTCCCCGGCACTCCATCCCCCCCGTCCCCGGCACTCATCCCCCCGTCCCCGGCACTCATCCCCCCCTCCCCGGCACTCATCCCCACGTACCCGGCACTCATCCCCCCTGTACCCGGCACTCATCCCCCCCGTACACGGCACTCACCCCCCATACACGGCACTCACACCCCCCCCCTCCGTACCCGGCACTCACCCCCCCCCCCCCCCCGTACCCGGCACTCACCCCCCCCCCCCCCCCCCATCCCTGGCACTCATCCCCCCCTCCCCGGCACTCATCGCCCTGTACCCGGCAGTCACCCCCCGTACCCGGCACTCACCCCCCGTACCCGGCACTCACCCCCCGTACCCGGCACTCACCCCCCGTACCCGGCACTCACCCCCCGTACCCGGCACTGACCCCCCCCGTACCCGGCACTCACCCCCCCCGTACCCGGCACTCACCCCCCACCCCCCCCGTACCCGGCACTCACCCCCCGTCCCCGGCACTCACCCCCCCGTCCCCGGCACTCACCCCCCCGTCCCCGGCACTCACCCCCCCCGTCCCCGGCACTCATCCCCCCGTCCCCGGCACTCATCCCCCCGTCCCCGGCACTCATCCCCCCGTCCCCGGCACTCATCCCCACGTCCCCGGCACTCATCCCCCCGTCCCCGGCACTCATCCCCCCGTCCCTGGCACTCAGCCCCCGTACCCGGCACTCATCCCCCTTACCCGGCACTCATCCCCCCTTACCCGGCACTCATCCCCCCTTACCCGGCACTCATCCCCCCTTACCCGGCACTCATCCCCCCGTACCCGGCACTCATCCCCCCCGTACCCGGCACTCATCCCCCCGTACCCGGCACTCATCCCCCCGTACCCGGCACTCATCCCCCCGTACCCGGCACTCATCCCCCCGTACCCGGCACTCATCCCCCCGTACCCGGCACTCATCCCCCCGTACCCGGCACTCATCCCCCCGTACCCGGCACTCATCCCCCCGTACCCGGCACTCATCCCCCCGTACCAGGCACTCATCCCCCCGTACCCGGCACTCATCCCCCCGTACCCGGCACTCATCCCCCCGTACCCGGCACTCATCCCCCCGTACCCGGCACTCATCCCCCCGTACCCGGCACTCATCCCCCCGTACCCGGCACTCATCCCCCCGTACCCGGCACTCATCCCCCCGTACCCGGCACTCATTCCCCCGTACCCGGCACTCACCCCCCGTCCCCGGCACTCATCCCCCCGTCGCCGGCACTCATCCCCCCCTCCCCGGCACTCATCCCCCCCCGTACCCGGCACTCATCCCCCCGTACCCGGCACTCACCCCCCCCCAGAACCCGGCACTCACCCCCCGTCCCCGGCACTCAACCCCCCGTCCCCGGCACTCATCCCCCCGTCCCCGGCACTCATCCACCCGTACCCGGCACTAACCCCCCCGTACCCGGCACTAACCCCCCCGTACCCGGCACTCACCCCCCCCGTACCCGGCACTCACCCCCCCCGTACCCGGCACTCACCCCCCCCCCGTACCCGGCACTCATCCCCCCCTCCCCGGCACTCATCCCCCCCGTACCCGGCACTCATCCCCCCCGTACCCGGCGCTCATCCCCCCCGTACCCGGCACTCATCCCCCCCGTACACGGCACTCTCCCCCCATACACGGCACTCACCCCCCCCCCCCTCCGTACCCGGCACTCACCCCCCCCCCCCCCGTACCCGGCACTCACCACCCCCCCCCCCCCCATCCCCGGCACTCATCCCCCCCCTCCCCGGCACTCATCGCCCTGTACCCGGCACTCATCGCCCTGTACCCGGCAGTCACCCCCCGTACCCGGCAGTCACCCCCCGTACCCGGCACTCACCCCCCGTTCCCGGCACTCACCCCCCGTACCCGGCACTCACCCCCCGTACCCGGCACTCACCCCCCGTACCCGGCACTCACCCCCCCGTACCCGGCACTCACCCCCCCCCCCCCGTACCCGGCACTCACCCCCCCCCGTACCCGGCACTCATCCCCCGTACCCGGCACTCACCCCCCGTCCCCGGCACTCCATCCCCCCGTCCCCGGCACTCTTCCCCCCGTCCCCGGCACTCTTCCCCCCGTCCCCGGCACTCATCCCCCCGTCCCCGGAACTCATCCCCCCGTCCCCGGCACTCATCCCCCCGTCCCCGGCACTCATCCCCACGTCCCCGGCACTCATCCCCCCGTCCCCGGCACTCATCCCCCCGTCCCTGGCACTCAGCCCCCGTACCCGGCACTCATCCCCCCTTACCCGGCACTCATCCCCCCTTACCCGGCACTCATCCCCCCTTACCCGGCACTCATCCCCCTTACCCGGCACTCATCCCCCCCGTACCCGGCACTCATCCCCCCCGTACCCGGCACTCATCCCCCCCGTACCCGGCACTCATCCCCCCCGTACCCGGCACTCATCCCCCCGTACCCGGCACTCATCCCCCCGTACCCGGCACTCATCCCCCCGTACCCGGCACTCATTCCCCCGTACCCGGCACTCATCCCCCCGTCCCCGGCACTCATCCCCCCCTGCCCGGCACTCATCCCCCCCCCGTACACGGCACTCACCCCCCATACACGGCACTCACCCCCCCCCTCCGTACCCGGCACTCACCCCCCCCCCCCCCCGTACCCGGCACTCACCACCCCCCCATCCCCGGCACTCATCCCCCCCTCCCCGGCACTCATCGCCCCCGTACCCGGCACTCACCCCCCATACCCGGCACTCACCCCCTGTACCCGGCACTCACCCCTCCGTACCCGGCACTCACCCCCCCCCCCCCGTACCCGGCACTCACCCCCCCCCGTACCCGGCACTCACCCCCCGTCCCCGGCACTCACCCCCCCATCCCCGGCACTCACCCCCTCCCCCCGTCCCCGGCACTCATCCCCCCGTCCCCGGCACTCATCCCCCCGTCCCCGGCATTCATCCCCCCGTCCCCGGCACTCATCCCCCCGTCCCCGGCACTCATCCCCCCGTCCCCGGCACTCATCCCCACGTCCCCGGCACTCATCCCCCCGTCCCCGGCACTCATCCCCCTGTACCCGGCACTCATCCCCCCTTACCCGGCACTCATCCCCCCTTACCCGGCACTCATCCCCCCGTACCCGGCACTCATCCCCCCGTACCCGGCACTCATCCCCCCGTACCCGGCACTCATCCCCCCGTACCCGGCACTCATCCCCCCGTACCCGGCACTCATCCCCCCGTACCCGGCACTCATCCCCCCGTACCCGGCACTCATCCCCCCGTACCCGGCACTCATCCCCCCGTACCCGGCACTCATCCCCCCGTCCCCGGCCCTCACCCCCCCCCCCCCCGTCCCCGGCACTCATCCCCCCCGTCCCCGGCACTCATCCCCCCGTCCCCGGCACTCATCCCCCCGTCCCCGGCACTCATCCCCCCGTACCCGGCACTCATCCCCCCGTACCCGGCACTCATCCCCCCGTACCCGGCACTCATCCCCCCGTACCCGGAACTCATCCCCCCGTACCCGGCACTCATCCCCCCTGTACCCGGCACTCATCCCCCCTTACCCGGCACTCATCCCCCCCGTACCCGGAACTCATCCCCCCGTACCCGGCACTCATCCCCCCGTACCCGGCACTCATCCCCCCGTACCCGGCACTCATCCCCCCGTACCCGGCACTCATCCCCCCGTACCCGGCACTCATTCCCCCGGCCCCGGCCCTCACCCCCCCCCCCGTCCCCGGCACTCATCCCCCCCGTCCCCGGCACTCATCCCCCCCGTCCCCGGCACTCATCCCCCCGTCCCCGGCACTCATCCCCCCGTACCCGGCACTCATCCCCCCGTACCCGGCACTCATCCCCCCGTACCCGGCACTCATCCCCCCGTACCCGGCACTCATCCCCCCGTACCCGGCACTCACCCCCCCCCCCCCGTCCCCGGCACTCATCCCCCCGTCCCCGGCACTCATCCCCCCGTACCCGGCACTCATCCCCCCGTACCCGGCACTCATCCCCCCGTACCCGGCACTCATCCCCCCGTACCCGGCACTCATCCCCCCCGTACCCGGCACTCATCCCCCCGTACCCGGCACTCATCCCCCCGTACCCGGCACTCTTCCCCCCCGTACCCGGCACTCTTCCCCCCCCGTACCCGGCACTCTTCCCCCCCGTACCCGGGTACCCGGCACTCTTCCCCCCCCGTACCCGGCACTCTTCCCCCCCGTACCCGGCACTCACCCCCCCCCGTCCCCGGCACTCATCCCCCCCCCCCCTTCCCCCTCACTGGCACTCATTCCCCTGTACTCGGCACTCCCCCGAAGCCCACTCCACCCCCCTCCCAGCCTCACACACACCTACACAACTCTCCCCCACACACACAGACTGCGGCCACGCCATCACCTCTCCTGCGGCCACGCCCCAGGCCGTGACCTGCCTTTGTGGCGTCAACCGTCCGCACTGGTTGACACCGTTAAAAAGGTGTTTTGATTTACGCCGACATGATCCGTGGTTACGTCGACGGGACTTCGACCCTTCCGGCCGGGAGAATATGGGCAGCCCCGGAGTCCATTGTCTCCCGCCCGCCCCCCCATTCTCCAAGGCGAGCGACACGATTGACGCCCCGCTGACTTTTCGCCCTTCGGAGAATTCGGCGGGCGGTGGGGGCGGGATTCACGCCAGCCCCCGGCGATTCTCCGACCCGGCGAGGGGTCGGAGAATCCCGCCCCAGTTCATTCCATTAGATCAGTTCAGTTACTTCAAATTAAGGATTTTAAAATAGTGCTTACAACTGACATTAGACTAACTTGCCTATAGTTACTAGTTTATTCTTTCCATATTGAATAGTGGTGCCATGTTAGCTCGGAGCTAGTCCTGTAGGACAATTTTTATGCAATTGAGAACTGAAAATTTGAGCTCTTCCTAACTTCTAACAGTCTGTTTTAAGCCATGAAGCCATCACACGTTTTATGCACCATGTATTTTACTAGTTTTGTAGAATGAATTCCTTCTCTGCAGTTATCACTGGACATCTTTTCTGTCTAATACAGTTAAGGGCAGCATGGTAGCACAGTGGTTAGCGCCAGGGACCCAGGTTCGATTCCCGGCTTAGGTCACTGTCTGTGTGGAGTCTGCACGTTCTCCCCAGGTCTGCGTGGGTTTCCTCCGGGTGCTCTGGTTTCCTCCCACAGTCCAAAGATGTGCGGGTTAGGTGGATTGATCATGTTAAATTGCCCCGTAGTGTCCAAAAGCTAGGAGGGGTGCTGGGTTATGGGAATGGGATGGAGGTGTGGCCTTCGGCAGGGTGCTCTTTCAGGGGCCAGTGTAGACTCGATGGGCCAAATGGCCTCCTTCTGCACTGGAAAGTCTATGATTCTATGAGTTACATTCTCGCTTTTACCATCATTTAAAAAGAAACAAAATATTTCTTTAATATCTCTGCCATATCTCTCCTCCAAAATTAGGCTCTATTCTCCCTGACTAGTCCTAACTCTTGTTACGATCCTGTTAGGGGCTGTTAACATTAAAAAGAAACATTCAAACAACCAGTAATTAACTGGCAGAACTGACATAAGATTTCAGAATTTTAAATAACAGTAAACTTTATTGTGTATATATAAAGAAAATTAGACAACGTAAGCACTACTAACATAACTTACAAGGCTGAAGGCCAAATGCTGGAAAATGGAATTAGAGTAAATAGGTGCTTGATGGTTGGCATGGATAGTTTATTAAGTACTTAAACTATAAACTCAATTCTACTTTTTATTGACCCCCCCCCCCTCAAAAGTTCTCTTATATATTACAAAGGTCCACTTATTGTACTTTAATTCTCTTCAGTATTCCTGCTTTCTTCAAGGTGCAAGACTTACGGGGATCCTTCCATTAGCTTTTGGCGATACAATCCTCCCAGCTTGTCCTCAAAGACCTCATGATGATGGATTCTTCAGCTCCTCGTCCCAGATAGCTCCTTGCTGGTAGATATCCAATGAGCTTCTCACAGCCTTCCAAACTAACTCTGCTGACTGCTTTCTGCCACAAGGGTGTGAGACCCATTGTGGAATTATTTCTCCAGTTTCAAACTAGGCAAATCTTCCAGCATCTTTCCACCTCACTAATTTCAAACTGAGCCCCTATCCACATGGTGAATGATAAAGTTAGTATTTTCACTGCTTAAGGTCAAGCCTGGTGAACTGTCACCTCCAGTTGACTCTCTCAATCCAGTGGGTTGCTGTATATATCAACATACAGCAACTAAATAGAAATGTATATTTAGAGCGAGAAATAACGGGGGCGATTCTCCGTGGCGCGGACCAAGTGTCCACGCCATCGTGAACGCCGTCGCGTTTCACGCTGGCGCGAAAAGGGCCCTTGCACGACTTATTCTGGCCCCCATAGGGGGCCAGCACGGCACTGGAGCGGTTCACGCTGCTCCAGCGTCCTTACGTGGCACCAAATGGGCGCCGCGCCAACTCGCGCATACGCAGTTGGGCCGCGCCATCCTGCGCATGCGCAGTTGGGCCGCGCCATCCTGCGCATGCGCGGGGAACGTCTTACGCACGCCGGCCACTCACCAACATGGCGCCGATGTTCTGGGGCCCCGCGCGGAAGGGAAAGGCCGGCCCGCCGATCAGTAGGCCCCGACCGTGGGCCAGACCCCATTGGAGGCCACCCCGGTGAAGGACCCTCCCCCCCCAGAGGCCTCCTCCCCCCCCCCCCCAGCGTTCTTGCAGAGTTCCCGCCGGCAGCGACCGGGGGTGGACGGCGCCGGCGGGAACCTGTCGTGTCGTAGCGGCCGCTCGGCCCATTCGGGCCGGAGAATCGCAGCTCGCCAGTTCTCCGAGTGGCCGGGTGCAAATCGCGCGCCGCTGGTTTCTGGGGGGGTGGGAGAATCGCGTGCGGAGGTCGGGGCGGCGTGGCGCGATTCGCGCGGCGCCCCAGCGATTCTCCCACCCGGCGCCCAACTTTTTTTCAAAAGGTTTCCAATCTACAAAATTCAAAGCTGAAACTTATCAGCCAAAAGTGGTGGGGTTGTACCAAATTTTTTTAAATTTTGGAATGCGTTTCCCACTGCCCACTTTCTGGGCTTAACTCAGATGGGATTGGGGTGGACAACAAATCTCCTCCCAGAAAGTGGGTTAGCAATTTAAGTACTTGAATGGGACTGTGATGCCGACATGGGACTGGAGTGGGTACAGTAAGATGTCTTACAACACCAGTTTAAAGTCCAACTGGTTATTTGCAATCACAAGCTTTCGGAGCGGAGCTCCTATATCAGATGAGTGAAGAGGAAGGTGACACAAATATATAGACAAAGCCAATGATGCAAGATGATACTTTGAATACGAGTCTTTGCAGGCAATTAAGTCTTTACAGGTCGAGACGGTGCAACTGGAGAGAGGGATAATCACAGGTTAAAGAGGTGTGAATTGTCTCAAGCCAGGACAGTTGGTAGGATTTCAGAAGTGGTGGGGGGCAGGGGGGGATGTAATGCGACATGAATCCAAGGTCCCGGTTGAGGCCGTACTCATGCATGCGGAACTTGTTTCTGCTCGGCGATTCTTCATTGTCGTGCGTCCTGAAGGCTGCCTTGACCTGGGCTTATGAAATCCTACCACCTGTGCTGTCTTGAGACAATTCACACCTCATTAACCTGTGATTGTGGCACGGGAACCACCAGTGCCGCAGAAAGTAGAGGGGAACGCGAGGGGTTGTGGGGCAACAGGGGGCAGAGACCCAAGGAAATGCCAAAGGGGAGCCCATGGAGAGACCGACAAGGGGACCAGAGGGCCATTACAAAGCCATAAGAATAAGACAAACACCAAACAAACCATCTACGGTAAAAAAAAAAGGGCCTAGGATAGGACCCGGAGACAGCAAAAAAGGGGGTAGGGTGTGTGTGGAGGGGGGCGCTGAAAAGGAACAACATGTAAATTATCACCGTTTCATCCATTTCTTCAACAGTGTAAAAATGCTAATTTCAATTAAAATATTTTAATATACATGATGAGAAGCTAATAAGTGATAGTGCCAGTGCCACCCGGGCACCATGGCAGTGCCACCAGGGTGCTGCCATGGCAGTGCCAGGGTGCCCTGGTGGCACTGCCAGGCTGGCAGGGGTACTGCTGAGGTACCTGGCAGGGCCAAGGTGTCCAGGTGGCATCTTGCCTGTGTCAGGGATTGGGCCCGGGGTGTCCTGCCCTTATGAGGTTGGGGGGTCTCGAGGACCCCTTAATTAGCGTTTTGGGGGGGGGGGGTCCAGATGACATCCTGATCTTTTCCTGCACTGGCAAGCTGAGGTCATTAGTGCAGAAAATGAGCCTCAGCAAGACGTTTCTCACTGAGGCCAATAAATGAAGCAGAGTCCCGTTTAACAACGAGATCGTTCTCGATGTTGCAAACGCCTGGAAATACCCGTCCAAACGAGCTGATAACGGGACTCTGTTTCATTTCCGTTAAATCGCGCCCATTGACCTTTCACCTCCAGAATATTGGGGAGATTTTCTGCGCGAAGGCGCTCCGCTATTGGCCGGCGACGGGATCTTCTGGCTTTGGCACCATAAACGGGGTGCCCCCCCCAGCCAGGAAACCCACGGCAGGGGTTCGCCACCGGCGGGGCCAGAAAGTCCTACCAGTGAGAACGGTCGGAAAAGTCTGGCCAATGTTTTTGAATCTAGTCAACTGATAAGAGAAGTATATAATATATACAGCACAGAAACGGGTCATTCAATCCAGCCAATCCATGCTGGTGGTTGTGCTCCTCCCACCTTTTCTCATCTAAATTTATAATCCTAACCATCTATTCACCATTCTCCTCTCCCTCATTGCATTTGTCTAGCTTCCCCTTCGAGTGAAAGTATCTGTCAGCGAGTTGTAACAGTTCAATGCTAATTTGATTTATGGGTTCTTAACCTATTTTCTGGCGATGGCAAATCCAGAGCATAAACCGTCTCTAAATTGGCACTGAGTGGTAGCAAATTTGTACTTTCACTCTCCAAGAAGCCAAAGAAATTGCTGGCATGAGTAAAGGAAAATGTACGTTGTTTTAATACAGGTTGCTGTTCTGAGGTTTGGTAGCCTGAAATAACTTGAACTCACTGGGTGGAAATGATTTATTTCAGCACTCCATGCCAATAATCGTTTTTGGTCACTGTGTGAAAGTACAATTTAGTACCAGTTTCTGCTGAGCAGAGTGTATGCAGTACTTTATCTTGGAGACATTCGTGCAAATGTTTTTTGGTGCCTAAAGTGGAAAAGTATTGAATTCACATCTCTTATTCTGATGCACATAAAAATGCATTGAAAATAGAACTAATTCTATTCCAATATATCTGTATTGCATGCATTTCTTTCTCCGTGAACTGACTTTAGTTGTTTTTCAGGTAATACCATGAGATGGTTTGATCAGTCTGAAATAATTTACACAAACTGGGCTCCCGGGGAACCATCTGGAGGGACAGTTGATGCTGACATATGTACTGTCATGGACATAAAGTCAGGAGAATGGAAAACAGATGATTGTGATGAAGGCGTTGGAAGTTCAGTCATGTGTGAAACAACAACAAGTGAGTAGATTTCAAGTGAATCTTTGCGAAGTACGATGTTTTGGATTACTACCAGCAAATGGATTAAGAAAAATGTCATTGAATTTATCATCTCAGTATATGGGCGTTGACAACGGCAGGGCCGGTCCGAGCTTCCACTGGCAGAATGCCTCCACTGCCGGACAACTCGCGGCGGGGTGGTCGGTAAACCCGCCCAATATTAGTGTTCCTCAGAGATGCGTTGTTAATTTCTGCTACATTCTGTTAACTTCTCACTCCATTCAATAGATAGTGAGATGCCTTATAAAGGTTCCCTTGCTGCCTTGCTGCCGATGTTTCGGTGCAACATCGTGGGCCGAAGGGCCTGTACTGCGCTGTATTGTTCTATGTTCTATGTTCTATTATGTTCACTGATTTTAAATTGGGTGATAAGTGACACAGTACACTTAGAACTTTAACTGTTTGTCTGGATCATGTCACCTTTCCCACCCTTTTTCTTTATAAGGCTCCAAAATGAATTTTAACAAAATTCCCAATGATCACAAGGCCCATCACTCAAAGTGAAATTAATTTGCCCATCCCACTCTAACACATTTTCCTTTGGTAATTTTAGGGAAATAAACAATTATAAACAGGAATAAAATTCTGTTCAGAAATATTAATGGACATTTTGTCCTTTTTAAAAACATTTTTTCTTTGTCAGTGGGCCAGTGAGCAAGGCTAACATTTATTATACATCCCTAATTGCCCTTGAAAAGGTGGTGATGAGAAACCTCTTGAACTGCTGCAGTCCCTGTGGTGTAAATACACCCACAGTGCTGTTGGGGAGCGAATGCCAGGATTTTGATCCAGCGACACGAAGGGGCAGCGATGAAGTTCTGTGTCAGGATGGTGTGTGGCTTGGAAGGGAATTAGCAGTTGGTGATCTTCCAGTGCATCTTCTGCCTTTGCCCACCTACGTAAAAGATATTGCAGGTTTAGAAGCTACTGTCAAAGAAGCCTTAGTGAGTTGCTGCAGTGCATCTAGTAGATGGTACACACTGCTGCTTACTGTAGAATTCCCACAGTGCAGATGGAGGCCATTCGGCACCGAGTCGGCACCGACCCTCCGAAAGAGCACCCCACTTAGGCCCACTCCCTTGCCTTATCCCCATAACACTACTTAACCTGCACACCTTTGTACACTTAAGGGGCAATTTAGTATGGCCAATCTTTGGTCTTTGTGAGGAAACCGGAGCACTCAGAGGAAACCCACACAAGTAATCAAACCCAGGTCCCTGGCACTGTGAGGGAGCAGTGCTAACCACTGTGCCACCCTGCTGCCCACCATGATCACCATAGCTCTAAATATGATGTTTTGAAAATCGACAATGGATTGGATTGGATTGGATTGGTTTATTGTCCCGTTACCGAGATACAGTGAAAAGTATTGTTCTGCATGCAGCTCCCACAAATCATTCTGTACATGAAAAGAAAATACATAATAGGGCAAACATAAAATACACAATGTAAATACATAGACACAGGCAACGGATGAAGCATACAGGAGCGTAGAGAAGATGTGTGAAGAGATCCTGGAATGAAGAACTTGTCGTATGAGGAACGGTTGAGGACTCTGGGTCTGTACTCGTTGGAGTTTAGAAGGATGAGGGGGGATCTTATTGAAACTTAGAGGATACTGCGAGGCCTGGATAGAGTGGACCTGAAGAGGACGTTTCCACGTGTAGGAAAAACTAGAACCAGAGGACACCATCTCAGACTAAAGAGACAAATCTTTAAAACAGAGATGAGGAGGAATTTCTTCAGCCAAGGGTGGTGAATCTGTGGAACTCTTTGCCACAGAAGTCTGTGGAGGCCAAATCACCGAGTGTCTTTAAGACATCGATAGATAGGTTCTTGATTAATAAGGGGATCAGGGGTTATGGGGAGAAGGCAGGAGAATGGGGATGAGGAAATATCAGCCATGATTGAATGGCGGAGCAGACTCGATGGGCCAAGTGGCCTAATTCTGCTCCTTTGCCTTATGGTCTAATGGAGATCAGATCAATCCATCAGTCCATAAGTGGATCTTTAGGAGTCTGGTAAAAGCGGGGAAGAAGCTGTTTTTGAATCTGTTAATGCGTGTTCTCAGACTTTTGTGTCTCCTGCCCGATGGATGAAGTTGGAAGAGTGAGTAAACCGGGTGGGAGGGGTCTTTGACTATGCTGCCCGCTTTCCCAAGCTAGTGGGAGGTGTAGACCATGTGAGAGATAAAGCAGATTTTTACTTATTAAGGGCCAATTATGCAGGATTATGAAGAAGAAAATTGAGAAAAGGATATTTAACCCAGGTCAACCTGGATTCAATGAATGCACAAAGACTGAAATTTCAGCCCATCATTATGACAGTGAGAGAATATAGACAGCATGGAGGTAACAGCCATTTCAGCACAGTTCCAGAAGAGGGAAGACCAGGAAAATCGAGGGCAAAAAATGTACCTGACTTGTAGGCCCTGCAGGAGACAGAGGGCGGGATTCTCCAATAATGGGGCTATATCCCCACGCCGGCATGAAAAGCGGAGCCAAACACTCCGGTATCAACGGTCTCCAATATTGAGGAATGCGCCCCTTCCCAGGGGGCTAGGTCGGCACCAGAGTGGTCCCCGCAGCTCCAGCCGGCACGGAACAGGCGGTGCAAGTTGGCGCATGCGCTCTGCGGCCGGCGTGATTCTGCACATGTGCGGGGGTTCCCGTCTCTGCGCCGGCCCCCGGGCAATATGTCAGAGCCCTAAAGGGGCCCGGTGCGGAGGAACACGTACCCCCACGGAACCAGCCCACCCGCCGATCGGTAGGCCCCGATTGCATGCCCCCCCCCGGGTCGGACCCCCCCCCCCGTCCCCCTCCAGGACGGCCCCCGCAGACACACCTTCCAGGTCCCGCCGTGTGGGACCTGAGTAACTCATGCTGGCAGGACTCGGCCGAACTCGGCAGGCACTCGGCCCGTCGAGGCCCGGAGAATCGCCGGGAGGGTGGCTGCTTTGAACGGCTCCCGACCGGCGCGGCGACGATCCCGCCGGTGCCCGTGAATCGGCGCCGGAGAATAGGTAAGCCTGTGGCGGGGCATGATTCTCGCATCTCCCCCCGGGATTCTTCGACCCGGCGCGGGGTCGGAAAATCCCGGAAAAGTGGCGGTTGATGGGAAATGTTCAGACTGGAGTCCAGTTACTAGTGGGTGAGTAAATTTGCAGAGAGTCTGCAACAACCATCAGATATTGTGTATGGCAAAGGAGCAGTGAATGAGTCGGTTCAAGTTTAGCAGGAAGGGGTTTTCAGGTATCGTGCAGTTTATGAATGTTAATTCAGGACTTTCAGTTTCAGCTGTCATGAATCAGTGGCCGCGACTTTTATGCCACAAGATATTTTTAATCACCTACCGGAAATGTTTCTGGACTCTTGTCAGACACTGTGCTACCAACAAGGTAACTGAAGCCCTCTATTGTAATGCATTAGTTCAGTGATGGACAACCTAGGATGGTGAGTGCATGAGTGACCCTCCTTCATCTCAGTGGGCTGCAAGATTGAAATCAGGATTCTTCACCAACCATGACAAGGAACAGCTACTGCATGTCCTTGATAAGTATGTACCTGTCAGGCAGGGAGGAAGTGGTCGAGCGAGGGAACCGTGGTTTACTGAAGCAGTCGAAACACTTGTCAAGAGGAAGAAGGAGGCTTATGTAAAGATGAGACATGAAGGTTCAGTTAGGGCGCTCGAGAGTTACAAGTTAGCTAGGAAGGACCTAAAGAGAGAGCGAAGAAGAGCCAGGAGGGAACATGAGAAGTCTTTGGCAGGTAGGATCAAGGATAACCCTAAAGCTTTCTATAGATATGTCAGGAATAAAAGAATGACTAGGGTAAGAGTAGGGCCTGTCAAGGACAGTAATGGGAAGTTGTGTGTGGAGTCCGAGGAGATAGGAGAGGTGCTAAATGAATATTTTTCGTCAGTATTCACACAGGAACAAGACAATGTTGTCGAGGAGAATACTGAGATTCAGGCCACTAGACTAGAAGGGCTTGGGGGTCATAACGAGGAGGTGTTAGCAATTCTGGAAAGTGTGAAAATAGATAAGTCCCCTGGGCCGGATGGGATTTATCCTAGGATTCTCTGGGAAGCTAGGGAGGAGATTGGTGAGCCCTTGGCTTTGATCTTTAAGTCATCTTTGTCTGCAGGAACAGTGCCAGAAGACTGGAGGATAGCAAATGTTGTCCCCTTGTTCAAGAAGGGGAGTAGAGACAATCCCGGTAACTATAGACCAGTGAGCCTTACTTCTGTTGTGAGCAAAATCTTGGAAAGGTTTATAAGAGATAGGATGTATAATTATCTGGAAAGGAATAATTTGATTATAGATAGTCAACACGGTTTTGTGAAGGGTCGGTCGTGCCTCACAAACCTGATTGAGTTCTTTGAGAAGGTAACCAAACAGGTGGATGAGGGTAAAGCAGTTCATGTGGTGTATATGGATTTCAGTAAAGCGTTTGATAAGGTTCCCCACGGTAGGCTACTGCAGAAAATACGGAGGCATGGGATTCAGGGTGATTTAGCAGTTTGGATCAAAAATTGGCAAGCTGGAAGAAGTCAAAGAGTGGCGGTTGATGGGAAATGTTCAGACTGGAGTCCAGTTACTAGTGGTGTACAACAAGGATCTGTTTTGGGGCCACTGCTGTTTGTCATTTTTATAAATGACCTGGAGGAGGGGGTAGAAGGATGGGTGAATAAATTTGCAGATGACACTAAAGTCGGTGGAGTTGTGGACAGTGGGAAGGATGTTACAAGTTACAGAGGGACATAGATAAGCTACAGTGCTGGGCTGAGAGGTGGCAAATGGAGTTTAATGCAGAAAAGTGTGAGGTGATTCATTTTGGAAGGAATAACAGGAAGACAGAGTACTGGGCTAATGGTAAGATTTTTGGCAGTGTGGACGAGCAGAGAGATCTCGGTGTCCATGTACATAGATCCCTGAAAGTTGCCACCCAGGTTGAGAGGGTTGTTAAGAAGGCGTACGGTGTGTTAGCTTTTATTGGTAGAGGGATTGAGTTTCAGAACCATGAGGTCATGTTGCAGCTGTACAAAACTCTGGTGTGGCCGCATTTGGAGTATTGCGTGCAATTCTGGTCACCGCATTATAGGAAGGATGTGGAAGCATTAGAAAGGGTGCAGAGGAGATTTACCAGAATGTTGCCTGGTATGGAGGGAAGATCTTATGAGGAAAGGCTGAGGGACTTGAGGCTGTTTTCGTTAGAGAGAAGAAGGTTAAGAGGTGACTTAATTGAGGCATACAAGATGATCAAAGGATTGGATAGCGTGGACAGTGAGAGCCTTTTTCCTCGAATGGTGATGTCTAGCACGAGGGGACATAGCTTTAAATTGAGGGGAGATAGATATAGGACAGATGTCAGAGGTAGGTTCTTTACTCAGAGAGTAGTAAGGGCGTGGAATGCCCTGCCTGCAACAGTAGTGGACTCGCCAACACTAAGGACATTCAAATGGTCATTGGATAGACATATGGATAATAAGGGAATAGTGTAGATGGGCTTTAGAGTGGTTTCACAGGTCGGCGCAACATCGAGGGCCGAAGGGCCTGTACTACGCTGTAATGTTCTATGTTCTATGACACCATGAATAAGATTAAACATATTAAATGCACGCTGAATATTTAATAACGAATTATAGAAAATCATTTACATATTAATAGAACTGTTATCAACTTCAAACGGTAAAAACAAAATAAACATTTCCACTTTGGACACAGATGGAGCGCCGGCTCTGACAGTCAGTATTGCGTGCAATCAGTTCACTTGCCCTTGCTTTATGTATGTATCTCTTCAGTCATACTGATAGGAAAAAAACAATGCGGACGTAAATCAGTAGAATCTGGAAACCCTGCATGTGGGCAGCAATCAATAAAATGTTTGTGGGCCACAATCAGAACCCAGTTGGGTTGCATGTGGCCCCCGGGTCACAGGTTGCCCACCACTGATTTTCTTTTCTAAATTTAGAGTACCCAGTTATTTTTTTCCAATTAAGGGGCAATGTAGTGTGGCCAATCCATCTACCCTGCACATCTTTTGGGTTGTGGGGGTGAGATCCACACAGACACGGAGAGAATGTGCAAACTCCACACAGACAGTGACCCGGGCCCGGTTCGAACCCGGATCCTCACAGCAGTGAGGCAGCAGTGCTACCAACTGCGCCACCATGCCGCCCTGGTTGCCCACCACTGATGTAGTTACATAAACCTTCACATTGACTAGTAGGAGATATAAGTAAAACTTTACCACATTTTTCCTAAAGTTCAAGACGTTACTGATTAAATGTTGGCAGCTCTTTGTATAGCCACCATTTGATCCGATGTTATTCCTAATATCAAAGGTTTTATTGTGTAAACATGCAAATCAAACGTACCCCCTACAAAATCTAACCATCACTCCTTGACATTCAATGGCATTACCATCGCTGAATCCCCCACAATCAACATCCTGGGAGTTGCCATTGATCAGAAACTGAACTGGACTAGCCATATTAATACTGTGGCTGCCAGGGCAGACCAGAGGCGAGAAATCCTACAGTGAGCAATTCACCTCCTGACCTCCTGCCAACCCCCCCGCCCCCAAAAGCCTGTCCACCATCTACAAAGCACAAGTCAGGAATGTAATGGACTACTCTCCACTTGCCTGGATGTGTGTGCAGCTTCAACAACACTTAAAGCTCGACAGCATCTAGGAAAAAGCAGACAGCTTGAAAGCTCTCCCTTCCACAAACATTCAAACCCTCCACCACAGGTGAACAGTGGCAGTCGTGTGTACATCTACAAGATGCACTGCAGTTAATCACCAAGGTTCCTTAGACAGCACCTTCCAAACCCACAACCACTACCATTTAGAAGGACAAGAGCAGCAGATACTTGGGAACCCCACCACCTGGAGGTTCCCCCCCAAATCATTCACCACCCTGACTTGGAAATATATCACTGTTTTTTCATTGTCCCTGGGGCAACATCCTTGAACTCCCTCCCTAACAGCACAGTGGGTGTACCTGCAACTCAAGGGCTACAGCAGTTCAAGAAGACAACATACCATCACCTTCTGTGAAGAGCAACTAGGAATAGGCAATAAATGCTGGCCTAACCAGCGACGCCCACATCCCGTGAATGAATTTTTAAAAAGTCAGAGTCTCAGCCAATCTGTGTAACGCATTGACAAAAGAGCCTACACGTTCCCCAGGCTTTTAGACTCTTGTTAAATTTTGCTCACTCCAAGTCAAAGGACTCATACCTACATTTCAAAGTTATCGTAAGATTCACTTATTCCTTGTCTGGCAATT
Source organism: Scyliorhinus torazame (assembly GCF_047496885.1). Classification (NCBI taxonomy): domain Eukaryota; kingdom Metazoa; phylum Chordata; class Chondrichthyes; order Carcharhiniformes; family Scyliorhinidae; genus Scyliorhinus; species Scyliorhinus torazame. The sequence goes on from NC_092708.1 coordinate 98,563,637, forward strand.
ATGTCTTGGCTATTGGACGTACTGAATATATTAGTGCTTTCACTTGTTCAATCTCTGTTTTCCTATTTAAGTGAGATGTTATCCTATTTCTTCAAAATCTTCTCCATAACAGCACAGTGGGTGTACTTGCACCTCAAGGACTGCAGTGGTTCAAGAAGGCAGCTCACCACAATCTTCTGAAGGGCAACTAGGTATGCGCAATGAATGCTGGCTTAATCAGTGATGCCCACATCCCGTAAATAAATTAAAGAATATAAAATACCAGACTAAATATTTCATCTGGATGAGCAGAAATTTTTAACAACTAAATATCAAGTGTTTATTTACGTTTGTTTAATAATAATCTTTATTAGTGTCAGAGGTGAGCTTACATTAACACTGTGTGGTGAAACCACTGTGTTGTATTGTGCTGCCACATGTTGTATAGTATTGCCACTATATTACATGCTGTACGGTTTTGGCTCTGCCCGTGGCTCCTCCCCCTAGGGCCTGGGTATCTAAGCTCACACTGCCTCATTCTGGGGCACACTACCAGCTCTGTTGTAAGTCAATTAAAGCCATAGTTAATTCACTCTGCGTTCTCCGGCTTAATTAATGGCATATCAATTTAATTGACTTACATTAAATTAAAGAGCTGTTTAACATGGACCCGGGCCTCAAACCGGACCTCTTGCAGATAGACCCCCAATCAGCCGACGCCGATGTCATCTTCGCATACTGGCTACGCTGTCTAAAATCTTTCATCAATTCTGCCGCCGTCGCCGTCACCAAGGAGCACAAGCTGCGAGTCCTCATCTCCCAGGTGAGCCCGCAAATTTTTCTCATCTTCCGGGACCCGCGCGGCCTCGTTTGATGAAGCCATAAATCTCTTGAAAGGCTGGTATGTGAAAAGGGTTAACGGACTGTTCGCCAGGCATCTCCTTGCCACGCGGCGTCAGCGCCTTGGAGAGTCGCTGGCAGAATTTCTGCACGCTTTGCGGTGCCTGGCGGGGCCTGCAACTGTGAGGCGGTGTCGGCTACTAAGCTCACCAAACTTCTGATCCGGGTCGCCTATGTTGCCAGTATTGACTCACACTGCATTCGCCAGCACCTGCTAGAGAGGGAGACACTCGACCTCCGGGAAACGGTGAAGCTTGCTGAATCGCTGGAGGTGGCCTTCCGTAACATGGGTGCCTATGCCTCCGACCATGCGGCACCCTCGTGGACGTCATCTTCAACGCCAATTTTGAAGTCCACCGCCGCATCTCCGACGCCATTTTCGAAGTCCACTGCCGCCTCCCGGAACCCCGGCTCGCCCATCCGTCAGCTGGCCTCTGCTACTCTCGACCGGCCCGCCCACTGTCCGAAGCCCGCCCGCTGTCCGAAGCCCGCCCGCCGTCCGAAGCCAGCCCGCCGTCCCGTGGCCGCCTCCATCACCCTAGACCAGTCTCGGCCTCATCACCTCACAAAATCTACGATGGCGGTCCGGATCAACGGCCAGGAGATGGCCTGCCTTTTTGACTCCGGGAGCACAGACAGCTTCATACACCCGGACACGGTACGGTGCTACTCCCTTCCCGTTTTACCCGCAGCTCAGAGAATCTGCCTGTCCTCTGGGTCGCATACCGTGCAAATCCGTGGCTCTCACGGTACGGGGCGTAGATTTCAAAAATTTTAGGCTCTACGTCCTCCCACACCTCTGCGCGGAAGTTCTTCTGGGTCTCGACTTCCAATGCAACCTCCAGAGTATCACCCTGAAGTTCGATGGACCCCTGCCCCCACTCACCGTCTGTAGCCTCTCAACCCTTCAGGTTGCCCCTCCCTCGCTCTTCACCAACCTCACCCCAGACTGTAAGCCCGTCGCCACTAAGAGCAAACGATACAGTGCTCGGGACATGACCTTCATCAGGTCGGAGGTTCAGCGGCTCCTGCGGGAAGGGATCATTGAGGTCAGTAACAGGCCCTGGAGAGCTCAAGTGGTGGTCGTCAAGACTGGGGAGAAGCATCGGATGGTCATCGACTACAGTCAGACCATCAACCGATACACGCAGCTCGACGCGTACCCCCTCCCACGCCTATCTGACATGGTCAATCAGATTGCGCAGTACCGGGTCTTCTCCACCGTGCACCTGAAGTCCGCGTACCACCAGCTCCCCATCCGCCTGGAGGACCGCCAGTACACTGCCTTCGAGGCAGCTGGCCGCCTCTACCACTTTCTCCGAGTTCCCTTCGGCGTCACCAATGGAGTCTCGGTCTTCCAGCGAGTGATGGACCGAATGGTTGACCAGTACGGGCTACGGGCCACGTTCCCGTATCAAGATAATGTCACCATCTGCGGCCATGATCAGCAGGACCACAACGCTAATCTCAAGAAGTTCCTCCACGATGCCCAGCTCCTTAATCTGACATATAATAAGGAGAAATGCGTTTTCCGCACAACCCGACTAGCCATCCTTGGCTACGTCGTGGAAAACGGAGTCCTAGGGCCCGACCCCGACCGCATGCGCGCCCCCTCCTGCAACTTTTCGTACTATGCCCAGTGGGTCCCCAATTATGCGGACAAGGCCCGCCACTAATGAAATCCACTGTTTTTCCCCTGACGGCTGAGGCTCGCCTGGCCTACGACCGCATCAAGGCAGATATTGCCAAGGCCACGATGCACGCTGTGGATGAATCCATGCCGTTCCAGGTAGAGTGTGATGTGTCTGACTTTGCCCTGGCCACTACCCTCAACCAGGCAGGAAGGCCCGGGGCTTTCTTTTCCAGTACCCTCCAGGCTTCCGAAATTCGGCACTCCTCCGTCGAAAAGGAAGCCCAAGCCATTGTGGAAGCTGTGCGATATTGGAGGCATTACCTGGCCGGCAGGTGATTCACTCTCCTCACTGACCAACGGTCGGTTGCCTTCATGTTCAGTGACACACAGCGGGGCAAGATCAAGAACGATAAGATATTGTGGTGGAGGATCGAACTCTCCACCTACAACTATGATATCCAGTATCGTCCTTGGAAGCTTAATGAGCCCCCAGATGCCCTTTCCCGCGGTACTTGTGCCAGCGCACAAGTAGACCGACTGCGGGCCCTCCACAATGACCTCTGTCACCCGGCTTTTCCATTATATCAAGGCCCGCAACCTGCCTTACTCCATTGAGGAGGCCAGGACCATGACCAGGGACTGCCAGGTCTGCGCGGAGTGCAAACCACACTTCTATCGGCCAGACAGAGCACGCCTGGTAAAGGCCTCACACCCCTTTGAACGCCTCAGCATTGATCTCAAAGGGCCCCTCCCCTCCACTGACCGTAACGTGTACTTCCTCAAAATCCTTGACGAGTACTCACGTTTCCCTTTCGCCATCCCATGCCCAGACATGACCTCTGCCACAGCCATCAAGGCCCTGAGCAGTGTCTTCACCTTGATCGGTTTCCCCACTTACATCCATAGTGATCGGGGTTCCTCCTTCATGAGTGATGAGCTGCGTTAGTTCCTGCTTAGCAAGGGCATCGCCTCAAGTAGGACTACCAGCTACAATCCCCGGGGGAACGGACAGGTGGAGAGGGAGAACGCGACGGTCTGGAAGGCCGTCCTTCTTGCCCTACGGTCTAGAGGTCTCCCAGTCTCCCGCTGGCAGGAGGTCCTTCCCAATGCGCTCCAATCCATCCAGTCGCTTCTCTGCACTGCTACTAATGTGACCCCCCACGAGAGGATGTTTGCCTTCCCCAGAAGGTCCACCTCAGGGGTCTCGCTCCCGGCCTGGCTGACAGTTCCAGGGCTCGTCCAACTCCGACGACATGTGAGGATTCATAAGTCGGATCCTCTCTGGTAGAGAGGGTCCTTCTCCTCCATGTGAATCCCAGTACGCCTACGTGGCTCACCATGACGGGCGGGAGGACACAGTCTCCCTTTGGGATTTGGCTCCCGTAAGTTCCTCAGCGACTGTCACCGGCGCTCCCGACTCTATTCCTCCCCTCTCCACTACTACTCGACCCGACCCTATACCCCCTTCCTCCATTGCTGCCCTCCCACCTGAGAACAGAGAAGCTGTCTTGCTTCCGGACACGCAGGCCTCAACGCCTCAACTACGATACCCACACCACAGCCGGAACTGAGGCGGTCACGGCGGACAATCAAAGCCCCCATCAGACTCTATCTCTGACGCAACTTGTGGGTGAATGTGGTGAAACCACTGTGTTGTATTGTGCTGCCACAGTATTATGTGTTGTACAGTATTGCCACTATATTACATAGTGTACGGTTTTGGCTCTGCCCGTAGCTCCTCCCCCTAGGGCCTGGGTATATAAGCTGCCGACCTCTCACACTGCCTCATTCCGGGCCACGCTGCCAGCTCTGTTGTAAGTCAATTAAAGCCATAGTTAATTCACCCTGCGTTCTCTGTCTTAATTGATGGCATATCACACTGCAACTAAGTTACTGTGAAAATTCCCTAGTTGCCACATTCCAGCACCTGTTCGGGTACACGGGGAGAATTCAGAATGTCCAATTCTCCTAACAACACTTCTTTCGGGACTTGTGGGAGGAAACCGGAGCACCCGGAGGAAACCCACGCAGCCACAGGGAGAACATACAGACTCGCACAGTCAGTGACCCAATCCGGGAATCGAACCCGAGTCCCTGACGCTGTGAAATAACAGTGCTAATCACTGTGCAACTGTGCCGCTCATACTTCATATTAAATGCAGTGATTGACACAGCTTCAGTGGAATTGTTTTATTATATGAAGTGATGAATCACAAGAATATATCACCCTCGACACATACTTTCAGACATTAATTGGATATTCAAAAATACTTTGCATGAAAAAGGATTCTACACAAGAACACATGAAATAGGAAAACAAGTGAGTCATCAGTTCCTCAAGCTTTCAATAGCTGCTATTCAATTATAGGGGGTTGAGATTTTCTGTCCATGCTAGCTATCAGCGAGAAAAGCGATGCAGGTGTAAAATACGGACAGAATCGTGAACCCGGTTCTTGCCAGCAGGATCACGTTTTCCAGGCCCCTTGCCGGTGACATTACGAGAATCCCACCACTGAAGATCATGAACTTTATTTAAATACACTAGCATCTTATTCACGATCTCTCCCATCTGGTCTACCCCTTCACTGAATATTCATCGGACGCCGGTGGTGATTTACAACAGCTGTATATAAATGAGAAACTGGTGACCTTAACTCCGAAGGGAAAATTGGAGGTAAGCGTTCAGGTCGCCATCACCTTCCAGGGTACCAACGGCAGAGAGGGCACCGGATAGATCATGGGGGACCAGAGAAGTGCAACTCTGTGGCGGCGGGGCGGTGGATTTTGAACCTGATAGTGTGTATTCTCGAACTTTCGTATCTACTGCTCGATGGAAGAAGTTGGAAGAGTGAGTAAGCCGGATGGGAGGGGTATTTGATTATGCTGCCCACTTTCCCAAGGCAGCGGGAGGTGTAAACAAGAGTCAGTGGATGGGAGGCGGGTTCGTGTGATGGACTGTGCGGTGTTCACGATTTTCTGTAGTTTCTTGCGGTCTTGGGCCGAGCAGTTGCCATACCAGGCTGTGATGCAGCCAGATAGGACGCTTTCTATGGTGGATCTGTAAACGTTGGTAAGAGTCAATGTGGACATACCGAATTTCCTTAGTTTCCTGAGGAAGTATAGATGCTGTTGTGCTTTCTTGATCGTAGTGTCGACATGGGTGGACCAGGACAGATTGTTGGTGATGCGCACACAAGCTGTCAACCATCTCCACCTCTGCACCATTGATGCAGACAGGGGTGTGTACAGTGCTTCCTGAAGTTAATGACCAGCTCCTTAGTTTACCTGACATTGAGGGAGATATTGTTGTTGTTATACCACTCTACTAGGTTGATACAGACACAAGTGAATATAATTTATACATCAAGCAGCAAAACATATCAAGTGCTTTAAAACAACAATAAGCAAAATGAATTAAGTAAATGTCCTTGTGGTTTCTGTTCTAAACCTCAAGTCTCTGTAATTAAAATCTCAGGGTTAATTCCCCAGAAAGATAAACCTTAACGATAACATGACTCTACGAACATCCACAAAAACAAACGACACACACCGCAGTTATTCCTCCGCTTTCTCTTGCAGCTACAGATTCTTTTTTTATATAAATTTAGAGTGCCCAATGCATTTTTTCCAATTAAGGGGCAATTTAGCCTGGCCAATCCACCTACCCTGCACATCTTTGGGTTGTGGGGGCGAAACCCACGCAAACACGGGGAGAATGTGCAGACTCCGCATAGACAGTGACCCAGTGGGGAATCGAGCCTGGGACCCTGGCGCTGTAAAGCCACAGTGCTAACCACTGCACTATCATGCTGCCATGTTCAGGCTCTGACTCGGGGAGCGAGCTCACTCGACATAATTCTTTCAAATGACACTTCTGACGGCTGAACTACTTTAAAGATTTATCAAGATTTGCTGCTGCCTGGAATTTTAAAAGATTTAGGTCACCCTTACAGATTCTGTCGACTTCATACTCTGAAGCTGGGTTTCCAAAGGACATTTTTCGGCAGTAAAATCTCTACCATCAGCTTCCTTTTCTAGAGCCCTTTCTGGTGATTTTGCCTCTCCTTCTTTCCTCTACTTCTTTCGAAGCCTCTTTCAAGTCAGAATGCTTGAGTCTTACAGGATTTTGGTTTGGCTCTGCATTTTAGCACGGTTATTGGTTTTTAGCCCATTGCTGCTCTCACTCTGTGTTGGTTACAAATCAGTATGTGTTAAAGAAGTCTCTGTAATCTTATGAAGGTTACCTGTAAGTCTTTATTAATTACTAGAACTATTTACTATTTATAATGGGACCCTGGCACTGTGAAGCCACAGCGCTATCCACTTGTGCTACCATGCTGCCCTGGTTCCTCTCCCTCCCATTCCCAAGTTCTTCTCAAGCCACAGAAGATATCCTTGACCTTGATACTGGGCTGGCAATACAACCTTCAGAAACTCAATTGCAGCTGCAGATAACATTATCTATCCCCCGCGACTACATTGTGTTAACAATTGACCGTCCCATATTACCTTTTGGAGCCATTTCAAAATGTGAATACTTCTCTTCGGTTTCCTCTGCTTTCCAAAACTAACTCCGTGTTCTTCAAAGTCTCTCCTCCATACCCAGCCTCTCATCAATGTAATTATTATCCTAACAAATCTACTTTGCACTTTTTCCATGCCTTCAATAACTTTCTGCAATGGAATACCCAAAACTTTTCAGTGGCCATGGACTGTTTAATCAGCTACTTCTGACTTTTGTATTTCTGTTAAGTACTTTCAACTGTTACTGCATTGTTTCTCCCTAGATGTGCAGGACAGGTGGATTGACCATGATAAATTGGCCATAGATGGGGTTTGGGGATAGTGTGGGGCTTGGGCTGTTAGACGTTTTAGTTACTGTGATATGAAGAGTCTAAAATTCTGTACCTTTTTCACAAACACACATTTATTTCCTTTCAACAGCCTTTGCACAAAACTCACTATACATCACCTGCCAGAGGCCACCTGAAGCCCCTTTACATATCAGTGTCAATTAATGAATACTTAACATAAATGAGACAACTAATTGCAATGCCTCTTAACCCATTACTTAAAAGTCTCCCCTTCCTTGGAGAAAAAAAAAATTAGGTGAAAACAAAATTTCAAGAAACTCAAAAACACACACATGATTCCCCACCCCCCCTTTTTTTTGTTTGGACGAGAAAGAAAAAAAAAACAGTCACAGAAACAAGCACCCTTCATTAACAATATCCAAAAGTTTCTGTGAACTTGCCCCTCTTTTTGTAAAACAGTCTGGCAGTTGATAGCTCCTGTCGACCCATTTAATTTTTGTTATTTCCCCTCTGTCCAACATCTGCTTCAAATTTGCGATGTCTACCCTTAACCTCTTTTCATTGACACCTTTTGTAGAGTGCACATTTTCCCACAGGGATTTATTGTCAATGTGACAGTCAAAAGGTGTATTACCCAGATCCCCTAATCCCAAAATGTCTGTCAATATCATACTTGTATAAAAGGCCATATCCACCGCCTCTACAAGGCTTAACGTCTCAGCAGCCAAAGTGCTTTTTACCACTCTCCTTATTTTCTTTGTTTCCCACACAAGCGGGCAACATTTACCATTGTTCCCCAAAAGGAAAATTATAAAACCTCCTGCGCTTGAAACCCCATCACATAAATTTGCGTAGGACGCATCATTATAAACTATGAGTTTCAAGTGCCTAAGGTCACCTAAAACCGGGAACTTCAAAACACACTCCTGCATTTTTAGCTTGGCCAACGCTTTACTTGCTCTTATTATGTCTTCCACTTTGGGATCATTCATTTTTGTACTCAACTCTAAGACATCAAAACTCACATCCGGTCCAGTCTGTATACCTAACCAGTTCAGTTGCCCAATTAAACTTCGCAGTTGCTCTTTTTCTATCTTTGAAACCATTGCATCTTTTTGTGAAACTCGGCCACGACTAATTGCTATTGGGCTGATGCTTTCCAAATAAGATTGCTGATGTAAAATTGCCCCTAACTTAGTCTGTCCAATTTCCAGTCCAATATATTTAAATGCACCGGAAGCCTGACTTCCAACCCTGAATTCTTTCCTCAAACCAGAGATTACAATAGCTTCAAAATCACTAGTCCCACCCCACAAAAAATCATCGACATGCATCATAAAACTGCCAGAAAGATTTCCTTTATAGTGCCAGTAAAACATTGCAGGATCTGCTTTCAACTGGCAACAGCCTAACTTTAACAAAACTGACCTTACCGAAAAATACCAGACACTAGACGCATCATTTAATCCATATACACATTTGTTCAACTTCCAGAGTACCCCTTCTGTGTTAGCTGCTTCTTTAGGAGGATGGAGAAAAATGTCTCACTGGAGCTGATGCCCCTGCAAAAAGGCAGCTTTTATATCTATAGATTTGAAGCCCCATGCCTTTGTGGCTAATAGAGCCAAGAAGATCTTTAAAATAACCTTTCCTGCTGTAGATGAATCTACCCTTAAATCCTGATCTTCTAAGTTTTCTTCAAATCCCCTTGCCACAAGCCTGGCCTTTGCCTTATAAGTTCCATCCGGAAGAATCTTTTCCGTGCAAATCCATCTGTGGGATAGAGCTCTTTGTCCCCTGTCCGGTACTTCCGTGTATACCCCAAATTCACTCCGCTTAATTGATAACTTTTTCATCTAATTTATTTGAAGCCACCAAAATCTCACGTGTATGTGGGCTTCTACTCCTATTAGTATTCGTAGTCTTACTCATGTTCCGAGATCTTGATAAACTACGTCCCCTCTCCCGCCTGGTATCTCGTTCTGTACTGCTACTGCTTGATCTTTCCCTTCTGCTGTGGGATGTCCTTTCAATAGTTCTCGACCTTTTCCTGCCGACCTGTTCACTATCTGATGTACTATCTGAACTGGCATTGCGTTTCTGTGCCCTCCATTTTTGAACTTCGTTTTCCCAATCCATTGTCTTGACTCCTTCCCCTGAATGCTGTACATTCAACCAATGTTTATACTTTCCAGTGGCCTTCCCTGCTCTACTAATAACAGTTGCATCCTTCCATTGACTAGACCCTTCAGGCAAGAATGTCACTTTTGCAGCAACTTTTGGCAGTTGCCCTTTCGGAAAAATTGCCTGTTCTGATTCATCAGAAGTGTTGTGTTCCTCCACAAAAACCCTGTCTATATCAGTTAATTGGTCCTCATAGTTCTGTAACACATGCATACCAGATGACTCTGGTTCCTCGTCATGTCTGTCTGCTCTGTCTAAGTTTGAAAATTTGTAATCTGTACCCATTATCCTTGATGAATGTACCCTAACAGTTTGATTACCATGTTGCAAAATAATTGTTTTGCCACCTATGCCTATGATCTTTACTGGGCCTTTCCATTCATTAGAATTGTCTCTCTTATAGTATACCATGCTTCCTTGCTGAAAAACGGCATCTGATGGCCATACGTTATGTCTTAAAGCTCTGCGAATTCTTTCAGAGACTTCTGCTTCCAAAAAAGCTTTTCTACTGCGATGTAATGCATTTAAATGTTCAGCAAAACCAGAGCTAATTGTAGTCCCCTCCCAAGCTGGAGGCTGGTCATCCAAAATGGACGGAATTTTAGGATTTCTACCAAACACTAATTGATAAGGACTATAGCCCCCAACCATCTGCAATGAATTCTTTGCATGTACTGCCCATGCTAAAGCTGAATTTAGCCTGCAATTTGGTCGATCTGCCAAAATTTTCCGAAGCATGTCATCGATGACAGCATGATTTCTTTCACAGACACCATTACTAAATGGGCTTTCTGCACCGTATTCATAACTCTGATATTCATGTTTTCACACATATCCCTAAACTCATCATTAGCAAATTCACCCCCATTGTCCGTAAGGAATTTTGCCGGTGGACCCATTCCTGTCCCTATCCATTTTTCCACGATTTGATCCAGAATTACTCTCTTTTCTTTACTTCGTACAATCGTTGATTGACTAAATCTGGTTGCTAAATCTACAAAATGCAAAATAAATTTATTATTTGCTTTATCCCAGATCTTAAGGTCCATGGCCACAATGACGTTAAAATCCCTGGCCAAAGGTAGGGTTACTATCGGTCGTGCTGGTGTCCTTCTGTACTTCCTACAAACTTCACAGCGGTCACTAACCTGTTCTATCAGTTTAGTATAGTCGTCATCCCTTACCCCTGCATCCTTTAATAAATTATTCAGCCTCCGAGGAGACGGATGTGCAAATTGCCTATGCAGCTTTAATACCACAAGCTTTTTATCAGCTGAAGTCCCATTTTCAACTGCCATTAACACATCCTTAACCACCCTACTTAAAATATTCTTTGTCAGTAATGGAATACAATAGTGTCCCGACTGTGTAAATTGTAAGTCCACCGTCTTTCCAAAAACTGTTGCCTTATCCAGTTTCATGTGTGCTTTCTTCATCGACGGTCTGCTCAGAAGCAAAGGTATCTCACTTGATACAACATCCGTGCTAATGAAATGATTCACTCCGGCAATATTGCAAGGGATCACCACTCTTCTCAGCGACTTCAGAGTATTATCATCCCCAAACCTGAAACTTGTGGAACTTTCAAATTCCTTAACCTTGTTACGATTTTCAGCATTCAAAGAGTCCAGGTAACATTTTAACCAGTCAATTCCACACACAGTAGATGTGCAGCCACTGTCCAATACAGCACAGTTGAAAGATTCTGCAACCAACACCCTCATTACCGGCGTAAAACTGCTTGTCAATAGGACAATGCCTTCTTTCTGGTCACTATCTTCCATGTCATGTGTCACTTCAAACACTCTATCATAACGAGTTGGACAGTTGAAAGCATAATGGTATTGAGAGTCACATCGAAAACATCGATTTATCATGCCCCGTGCATTTCTGGGGTTCATCTTCCTATTGTAGGTTCTAACAGGGTTTCTGTCTTCATAATTTCCTTGTCTCGGTCTCCTTCTATAGTCTTGAGCCCTGTTCGTAGCCATACGATTTCGCCATCCTGTTAGTAGTGGATCTTCCATATTCTGACTTATTGCAGGCTGACTTATTTGGGTCGTCAGAGCCATCGGAATCCAATGTTTCCCCAGAAACTTTTGTAAAGCTTTTGTCATCTGTTCGAATAAGGTATCCTTATCAGTAAACTGAACTCCTGTCAAAACCAGGAGCCTATCCATGCTGCTCACTCTAGCACAGTCAAGTAATTTAAAGGCCAACACAGACTGGAAATTCCAGATTGTGTTTCTGCAGCCTTTTATATAGTCTGCCAAATTCCATTATATAGTCTTCCATGGACATATCCTCCATTTTCCAGAACTTATCAAAATCCGACCATGCTTCATACGCACTTAACAAGTCATCTTTCTTATAAATCTTATCCATATAATGTAATAAAGTCTCCAGACCTTCTTCTGAGTCTAACTCTTCCCATTCCAGCTCAGAAAGCACTTTGTTTCGGATTTTACTGCCATATGGTAGAGAAAGAGCCAATGCCATACCTTGTTTTCTCTTTCCCAAAGCAGTTACCTTAGTCCACATAACTACTGCACTCCTCCATTGGTCGTACGATTCCCTATCAGAAAATAAGGGAGGATAGTCATATCCAGCCATCTTTATCCTCGGTTCAGTCATATATCCTTTTTTTTTCCTTTTCTCACTCACTCCTTGGTTTGATCTGGAAAAGTTGTATCTTTCAACCCTTCACATTTACACAGCAAACATCCTCTGCTACCAATTGTTAAACGTTTTAGTTGCTGTGATACGAAGAGTCTAAAGTTCTGTTCCTTTTTCACAAACACACATTTATTTCCTTCCAACAGCGTTTGCACGAAACTCTTACTATACATCACCTGCCAGAGGCCACCTGAAGCCCCTTTACAGATCAGTGCCAATTAATGGATACTTAACATAAATGAGACAACGAATTGCAATGTCTCTTAACCCATTACTTAACATGGGCCTCGCTAGGGTGCTATTTCAGAGGGCCACTGAGACGTGATGGGCCGAATGGCCTCCTGCACCGTAGGGATTCTACGATACACCATACTTGTATATAACCCAATGAATGAGATCAGAATTATATATGTGTGACCAGGGATGATGGCAGTCTAACTAAGTATGCTTTTCTCCGTCTTAGTGACTGTAGTAAAAACCATAATCATTGTATGCGTATCCCTAGGTGAAATTTACTTGACCTATTAGCCTTCCCTGTTGTGGAAACATGGAATCATTGCACTTTACTGCAATAAGAGACATATATTCCTCAGTGATGCTGAGTTTCCATATCAATGCACTTAAGTTGCTGAAGATTTAAAATAATTGAGTACTGCAATCAAATTCTGGATCCACATTAGTTGAAAACTCTGGAATGCTTTGAAATCGAAATGGCTCCATAGTGCAAGATTTAACTGAGAATTAAATCATCTGTGAAGGTTAATTATTTTGACTATTTGAGATCACACTTTAAAGCTTTTGATGCAACCAAGAAAAAAGAAAACTTAATTTATAGTAACCTACAGAACCTTGACGAATGAGATTTATGCACACTGATTTGTACAAAGAAAACATTGGATTATCAGATTAATAATGGCAAATAAGAAAAATCTAACTTTGCAACAAGGTGTTGAAAGTACGAGCTACCCTGCAGAAAATGTTAGGTAGACAAAAAGAGTTAAAACATTCCATCTGGAATTTGCTGTTTCTTTTCAGGTGATACAAGAGACTGATGTTCATATTGGGTGATGAATGTCAATAAAAATATCACCCTAGCTCTTTGTTTCAAGGCCACAGGTAAAGGAGGAAGAAAGGTTTGAGTCCTTTAGGTCATATGAATTCAGTGACCATACTCCCCAGACGGTCGTATGTGGAGCAAATTAACACAACTCAACACATGTGCTGTGCTGCAATGGAGCTGTGGTCAAATGTCCCTTTGGCATTGATCCATGCAGTACATTAAATGTAGGGTTACCGTGATACACTTTGACATCCAGTGGTGGAGGAGTGGAGTTGCTGGTGAGTCTGTGTGTGTGTGTGTGTGTGTGTGTGTGTGTGGGGGGGGGGGGGGGGGGGGGGGGTTGCTGTTGAGGCTGAGATCAAGGGAGATAGGGTGCTGGTGAGTCTCATAGGGGTAGGGTGGCCAGGGTGCCAAACCTATGAGGGAGTTGGATGGGGGCAGGGATTTGCAGATACGCCTGAGAGCAGAAGGGAGGCGGAAGGTGTTGGCAAGCCTCAAAGTCAGTATGGGGGCGCTGGTGATCTAAGTGAGTGGGGGTGGGGCACTGATGTGTCTGTGAGAGTGGGGGTGGGGTGCTGATGTGTCTGGGGATGGGGTGCTGATGTGTCTGGGGGTGGGGTGCTGATGTGTCTGTGAGAGTGGGGGTGGGGCACTGATGTAACTGTGAGAGTGGGGGTGGAGCACTGATGTGTCTGTGAGAGTGGGGGTGGGGTGCTGATGTGTCTGTGAGAGTGATGGTGGGGTGCAGATGTGTCTGTGAGAGTGGGGGTGGGGTGCTGATGTGTCTGTGAGAGTGATGGTGGGGTGCAGATGTGTCTGAGAGTTGGGGTGGGGTGCTGATGTGTCTGTGAGAGTGATGGTGGGGTGCAGATGTGTCTGTGAGAGTGGGGGTGGGGTGCTGATGTGTTTGGGGATGGGGTGCTGATGTGTCTATGAGAGTGGGGTGGGGTGCTGATGTGTTTGGGGATGGGGTGCTGATGTGTCTATGAGAGTGGGGGTGGGGTGCTGATGTGTCTGTGAGAGTTGGGGTGGGGTGCTGATGTGTCGGTGTCTGTGGGGATGGGGTGCTGATGTGTCTATGAGAGTGGGGTGGGGTGCTGATGTGTTTGGGGATGGGGTGCTGATGTGTCTATGAGAGTGGGGGTGGGGTGCTGATGTGTCTGTGAGAGTTGGGGTGGGGTGCTGATGTGTCGGTGTCTGTGGGGATGGGGTACTGATGTGTCTGTGAGAGTGGGGGTGGGGTGCTGATGTGTCTGTGAGAGTGGGGGTGGGGTGCTGATGTGTCTGTGAGAGTGGGGGTGGGGTGCTGATGTGTCTGTGAGAGTGGGGGTGGGGTGCTGATGTGTCTGTGAGAGTGGGGGTGGGGTACTGATGTGTCTGGGGTGAGGCTCCTGGTACATCTGACAGCCAGGTTGCGGCTGCTGGTGGGTGAAAGAGTGGGGGGTTGGAGGACATGAAATGCTGAGTGTGAGGATGTGTGGGGGCGCTGATGAATCGGAGAAGGAGATTAGTTATGGTGGTGAGTCGAAGAGAGGATGGGTAGAGGTGCTGGTAAGTCTGTTAAAGTGGAGATGCTGGTATGAGAGAGTGAAGCTGGTGGGGTGGTGAGTCTGAAGCTGGAGGTGGGAGTGAAGTGGTTGACAATGCTGTTCAGCCAGTAAGGGGTGGGTGCGGATGCTGCAGAGTCTGAAGGTGGAGAGGGGAGGGATGCAGGGGACGCTGGTAAGTTTTTGAAAGTGTGGGTTGGAGTGTTAATGAGTTTGTCTGGGGGTGGGATGCTGGCGTGTCTCTTGGGGGGTGGGCGAGGTGGGGGGTCCGTGATGGGGTAGGGTGCTAGTGAGTCTGTTAGGGGGATGGGGGGGCTGGGGAGTCTGTTTGGGGGTTGAGGATGCTGGGGTGTCTGTTTGGGGGTTGGGGATGCTGGGGTGTCTGTTTGGGGGTTGGGGATGCTGGGGTGTCTGTTTGGGGGTTGGGGATACTGGGGTGTCTATTTGGGGGTTGGGTGTGCTGGGATGTCTGTTTGGGGGTTGGGGATGCTGGGGTGTCTGTTGGGGGTTGGGGATGGTGGGGTGTCTGTTTGGGGGTTGGGGATGCTGGGGTGTCTGTTTGGGGGTTGGGGATGCTGGGGTGTCTGTTTGGGGGGTGGGGATGCTGGCATGTCTGTTTGGGGGTTGGGGATGCTGGGGTGTCTGTTTGGGGGTTGGGGGTGCTGGGGTGTCTGTTTGGGGGTTGGGGGTGCTGGGGTGTCTGTTTGGGGGTTGGGGATGCTGGGGTGTCTGTTTGGGGATACTGGGGTGTCTGTTTGGGGGTTGGGGATGCTGGGGTGTCTGTTTGGGGGTTGGGGATGCTGGGGTGTCTGTTTGGGGGTTGGGGATGCTGGGGTGTTTATTTGGGGGTTGGGGATGCTGGGGTGTCTGTTTGGGGGTTGGGGATGCTGGGGTGTCTGTTTGGGGATACTGGGGTGTCTGTTTGGGCATTGGGGATGCTGGGGTGTCTGTTTGGGGGTTGGGGATGCTGGGGTGTCTGGGGGTTGGGGATGCTAGGGTGTCTGTTTGGGGGTTGGGGATGCTGGGGTGTCTGTTTGGGGATACTGGGGTGTCTGTTTGGGGGTTGGGGATGCTGAGGTGTCTGTTTGGGGATACTGGGGTGTCTGTTTGGGGGTTGGGTGCGCTGGGGTGTCTATTTGGGGGTTGGGTGTTCTGGGGTGTCTGTTTGGGGGTTGGGTGTGCTGGGGTGTCTGTTTGGGGGTTGGGTGTGCTGGGGTGTCTGTTTGGGGGTTGGGTGTGCTGGGGTGTCTATTTGGGGGTTGGGGATGCTGGGGTGTCTGTTTGGGGGTTGGGGATGCTGGGGTGTCTGTTCGGGGGTTGGGGATGCTGGGGTGTCTGTTTGGGGGTTGGGGATACTGGGGTGTCTGTTTGGGGTGGGGATGCTGGGGTGTCTGTTTGGGGGTTGGGGGTGCTGGCGTGTCTGTTGGGGGTGGGGGTGCTGGGGTGTCTGTTTGGGGGTTGGGGATGCTGGCGTGTCTGTTGGGGGTGGGGGTGCTGGGGTGTCTGTTTGGGGGTTGGGGGTGCTGGGGTGTCTGTTTGGGCGTTGGGGATGCTGGGGTGTCTGTTTGGGGGTTGGGGATGCTGGGGTGTCTGTTTGGGGGTTGGGGATGCTGGAGTGTCTGTTTGGGAGTTGGGGATGCTGGAGTGTCTGTTTGGGGGTTGGGGATGCTGGGGTGTCTGTTTGGGGGTTGGGGGTGCTGGGGTGTCTGTTTGGGCATTGGGGGTGCTGGCGTGTCTGTTGGGGGTGGGGGTGCTGGGGTGTCTGTTTGGGGATTGGGGTGCTGGGAGTCTGTTTGGGGGGTGAGGATGTTAGTGAACATGTTAGTGGTTGGGTGCGTGAGTCTGAGAGGGGTGGGGTGCTGGTGAGCCTGAGTGGGAGGGGTACAGGGTGAGTCTGAGGGGTAGGGGTGCTGGCGAGTCTGTGAGGGGTGAGGATTCTATGGGGGTGCTGGTGGGTTTGTGAGGGGTGGGGGTTCCGTTGAGCCTATGGAGGGGGGGGTTTGGGTGCTCACGAGTCTGAAAGAGGGTGGGGATTTTGGCAGGTCTGTTAGGGGTGGGGGTGCGAGTTTGGGCGCGTCTGTGATGGCGTGGGGGTGCTGAGGGGTATGCAAAGGGGGCTGGGTGCTGGGGAGTCTGAAAAGATGGGGATGCTGGGGAGTCTGAGGGTGGTTGGGTGTGTTGAGGAGTCTGTGAAAAGGTGGGTTCTTCGGGAATCTGAGGCAGATAGGGGTGTTGCGGAGTCTGAAGAGTGTGGGGGAGCTGGGGAGTCTTTGAAGGAGGTGAGCAAGCTGGGGTGTCTGTGAAGGAGGTGAGCAAGCTGGGGAGTCTGTGAAGGAGGTGAGCTGGGGAATCTGAAGGCTATAGGGGTGCTGGTGAGTCTGAGAGAGGGTGCAAGAGAGCGAGCCACCAGGAGGAGTGTGCATGCACAGGTGGAGCTGTGCTTGCACAGAACTTGATGGCCAATAACATAGAGGAGAGACAGTGCAGATAAACCAGGGCATTTGCCTCAAATTAGGGCACTGTTAGGGCATGCAGCTGCCAGCCGTCTGCCGCCCACCATGATTTATTTCCTAGCTTTACAGCTTAGTTTGTCGCCCATTGAGAGTCACTGGTGAAAACCTGAGCATTAATGTGCTGCATCCAATATGTAACTTCACTCTTAAACTCATGTATGTTTTTATATTTTTTTCTAGTAGCTGTGCCTGATGGAGAAAAATGCTCAAGTGGTGAGTATTTTTTTTATTTGTTCATGGTATGTGGACTTCGCTGACTGGGCCAGTATTTATTGCCCAACCCTCTGGACATTTAAGAGTCAACCATAGGGGATCATGTGATGTGAGCATGGGAGCAGCTGCGTTTTTGTGAGCTCTGACTCTGCTCATCTTTCAGTCTTGGTTTTTATCCTTGTGAACTTTTATGTCTTTTCTCGGTTTACGTGGCTTTTACTATGTTCCGATATTAGTTGGTCAATGTTTCAGCACTTTTCAGTTGAGACAATATGCTTTAATCCTCGTTGCTTCATGGTGACTGGAAGGAATTGGGGTGGGGCTGGTTCTTGGTAGCGCAGCTGCCTTTGAAGGTTTCCCGCCCTGACAGTATGGTGCACAACGACGGGTGATGGCTGCTAGCGAAAAGGTGATCCATCTGACAGTCTTGGCTCTGCGGTGCAGGATGTTAAAACCCAATTTTAAGAGTTGCAAGATGTCTTGATAGATGTGGCAACGGGGCACAAGAAGGTTCTTGTAATAGAGAGAGTATGGTCTCTGGTGGAAACCCGCCTGCGCACAGTTGAGTTCCTGTTGCATGGCCTGGCGTCCATCCTAGGGGTTCGGGTTCGGATGTAGGGGAACCGATGAGAATCCCGGTCGTGCCTGGTGTCTTCGGTCAGGTGGCAGATAGATTCGCAGCCGAGTTTGAGAACTGGTTGCCATGTTTCAGGAATCTCAAACCTGGAGGCTAGGCAGCTCAAATACGATGGAACACTTTTATTCTGAGAGTACTCCTGAAGAGTGCTCTCCATCTCAGGTCATGTTTTATCCTGGATGTCTGCTTTCATCTTAAGCCAGTAGAGTGGTCTTTATCCTGATGATTACCTTGTTCCTCACTTGTTATCCTGGACTTTACTCCCGATAATCATGTTGTCTGCTAATGTTGTCAATTTATCCATTTGCAGGGTAGTAAATATTTATTCTCCCAAGATGACCTTCATTGTTGGTTATCCTGTGTTATGGGAGAGGTGTTTTCAGAATCCCAAAATGTATCATGGAGTTCAACCAATCTTCCCCTTTAATGGATTGTTAGCTTTTGAAGCACACGGCTTGTTCCCCAGGTGTGATATTACAATTATGGACACGTGGTTTTTAACACAAAACAATGTTTATTCCATGAAGTCAACTTAACCTTTTAAATAAACATTGGATCCCTTAACACCCTTACTTCAAAGATAACCCCAAAAATAATACAACACTAAATAATCCCTCAAAATGTTTCTTCAAACATCCAAAAGACTTCCCCTTTAACAACAGACATGAGGTTACATTCAATATACTGATAGTCTTTGGATTTGCAGACATCAACAGACCAGTTCTGTGTTTTCTTCTTGCAGCTCACTGGAAACACACAGACACACGCAAGCTGCTCTCTCAAACTGGCTTTCTCCTTTCATGCAGCTCTCAGCAAACCAGCCAGGCACTTTTCAGCTGCTCTCAGCAAAACCAGTCAGGCACTTTTCAGCTGCTCTCAGCAAAACACACAGTCACACCCAAGCTGCTCTCTCAAACTGAAACCAAAAGCAGAAGTGAGCTTAGCTCAGCTCCCCCCACCCTCTGACATCACTTCAGTAATATGATCAGCTTCATTTGTTAAAGGTACATTTCTTCAACATCCAATTCTTAAAGGCACTCTCGCATGACACCTCCCCCCAAGAAAAAAAATAAACCATCAACTTCAAGATGGTTTCATTTTTCACTTTTGCACCATCCACTAAGAAATGTACACAGTAAATATACCTTCTTTTTGTTTCACAAAAAAAAACACGCAAACAGGCATAATAATAAAGTCCATCTTACCCGTTCTTCTTCCTCCAACCGAAATCCTTCTCGATTGACAGTCTCTTTGAACAAGAAAGTCTCTGCACGATCCATCCATTCCTCTACTCCTCGGCATTTCTCTTTAGAATCGGATACTTTAGTTCAATCTGACCACAGAGTCCCTTGCAATTCTCCAATACAGGAACATTGGTTACCACAGCTTTCAGGCAGTCAAATGCCTGTTGAAAGTCCGCTGTCCATTGAAAATTTTGACGTTTTTTTAGCAATTCCATCAGTGGAGTAATCACGTCACAAAACCTTTGCACAAATGTTCGAACAAAACCACTCATGCTAAGAAATCGCATTATTTCCCTTCGTCTTGAGGGTATCGGAAACTCCGCAAGGAAAGTGATTTGGGCTTCTCCAAATTCACTTTCGGCTTGGTTCATCACCAAATCCGCCTCCTGAAGTCGATCGAAGGACTCCATACGATGTTTTAAATGTTCTTTCCATGTCTGGAAGTTGGAAATAAAAGCAGATTGTCCCACTTCCTCAATGCAATCCTTCAGACGTGGGATAGGATAAGAGTCCGTTCTTGTAACAGCATTCACCTTTCGGTAGTCCACACACAACCGTTGGGTACCGTCTGGTTTAGGTACCAGCATTATGGGTGAGCTCCATTGGCTGCAACCCACTTCAATTATGCCATTTTTAAGCATACTCTCAATCTCTTTGTTAACCTGTGCCAATTTTAAAGGATTAAGTCTATATGGATGGTGTTTGATAGGAACAGCATTTCCCACATCCATCATGTATAGCCATTTTAGTACTTCCCAATTTATCTCTACAAACTTGCCCATGTGATACCAATAAATCTTTCAGGTCAGTTCGTTTTTCCTCTGGAAGGTAACTTAACAATTCATCCCAATTTTTAAGAACATCCTCATTTTCCAATTTAATTTGAGGTATGTTAAATTCACAGTCATCTGGATTTGGTTCGTCACTTTGAGTTAGAATCATTAAAACCTCCTGTTTCTCTCCTTCCCTTTCAAAGTACCTTGGAAGCATATTCACATGACACACTCGGTGAGTCTTCCTTCTCTCTGGTGTTTTTACCACATAATTCACCTCACTTAATTTCCTTTCAATCTGATACGGTCCACAAAACCTAGCTTTTAAAGGCTCACCTACCACTGGTAACAACACTAAAACTTTATCTCCACTGGCAAAACTACGAACTTTGGATTTCTTGTTCGCTACCCGTTTCATCACACTTTGTGCAACTTTCAAATGTCGTCTAGCCAATTCAACTCCTCTATTTAATTGTTCCCTAAAATTTGACATGGAATCCAATAGTGTAATTTCCAATTTCTCACCCAACAATTTTTCCTTAATCAATTTAAGTGGTCCTCTTACCTCATGACCAAAACTTAGTTCAAAAGGACTAAATTTGGAAGACTCATTAGGTGCATCCCTAATTGCAAACAATACGAATGGAATTCCTTTATCCCAATCCTCTGGATAATCTTGACAATACGCCCTCAACATTGTCTTTAATGTCTGATGCCACCTTTCCAACGCTCCCTGCGATTCCGGATGATACGCAGTTGATTTAAATTGTTTTATTCCTAAGCTATTCCTAACTTCTTTGAATAACTTTGAAGTAAAATTTGAATCTTGATCCGATTGAATTTCTGTGGGTAGTCCATATCTAGTAAAGAATTTAATAACTCCTCCACAGTCTTTTTAGCTGTAATATTACGTACTGGAATGTCCTCTGAAAACCTAGTAGACACATCCATTATAGTCAAAAAATATTGATTCCCACTTTGTTTTTAGGAAGCGGTCCTACACAATCAATTAGGACCCTCGTTAAAGGTTCCTCAAATGCTGGAATGGGTATTAAGGGCGCTGGTTTTATCACTGCTTGAGGTTTCCCTATCACTTGACATGTGTGACATGATTGACAAAATTTAACTACATCTTTATGTAGTCCAGGCCAATAAAAATGTTTCTGGATTTTAGCTTGAGTTTTCCTTATTCCCAAATGACCTCCCACTGGTACCTCATGTGCAACTCGCAACACCTCCTTTCTATACCCTACCGGCAATACTACTTGATGAACTTCTGCCCACTTTTCATCCGCCTGCATATGTACAGGTCTCCATTTTCTCATCAAGACATCATTTTTACGGTAATAACACTCTGGTATACTCTCAGATTCCTCTTCCGTATATGCTTTCTGATATATCCGTTTTATTTCTACATCTTTCTGTTGTAACTCCACCAATTTTCCTGAACTAAAAATATCCGCCTCATCCTCCACCTGCTCTTGTTCTTTTTCAACCATCTGATCAAAAATCATTTCTGATAATTGCACTTCAACTTCATCTTCACTCTCTGATTTCTCCTCTTGTCTTAACCTGTGACTTTGCGACCTTGTTACTACACAATCCGGAAAAATCTCAGGATATTCATCCTTCAACACTTCAGTTGTCTGATTTTCCACTGGCTTATCAACCACAGTAGGCATCACTCCCACCTGCTATCCAGCTATATCGTTACCTAAGATAAACTGTATTCCTGGACAAGATAGTTTATCTATTACTCCTACTACCACTTCACCACTCTTCACTGGACTTTCCAACCTTACCTTATATAATGGAACGCTACTCCTCTCACCCTGAATTCCACATATCACCACCTTTTCTGGCAACATTCTTCCCAAAATACATAATTCCTCATCTCTTACAATTAAAGATTGACTAGCCCCTGTATCTCTTAAAATTGTGATTTCTTTACCTGCTCCTCCTGATACACATGAGTAAACTTTACCCACACAAGTATATTCTTTAAAGACATCTGGCACCTTCATAACAATTACTTCTTGAACAGGCTGTACAATTGTTTGCACCTCCTTCGCTTATCTTGGGTTTTCCTTTACCACTCTAACAAACCCCACTGTCTTATCCTGTTTTACCACATCAGCCTTCCCAGTGCTTTTCTTCAACCACCAACACTGTGACTTTACATGGCCTAGTTTATTACGGTGAAAACATTTGAAACTTTTCATTTCTTTTTCACCCTCCTGGATTTATTTTTTAATATGAGGTACACGCTCTTTATTGTCTCCCATCAGATCACCTTTACCTTTACCACTTGAGTATTTCTCATGTCCCCAGTTTCTATACCTCACCGGCTGAAACTGATGTCGGAAACCAATCTTTGATTTATGAACTAATTTATAATCATCTGCCATTTCCGATGCTAATCTTGCAGTTTTAACCCTCTGTTCTTCCACATGAGTTCTCACTACATCAGGAATTGAATTTTTAAACTCCTCCAAAAGTATAATTTCTCTGAGAGCTTCATACGTTTGGTCTATTTTCAAAGCCCTTATCCACCTATCAAAATTAGTCTGTTTGAGCCTTTCAAACTCTATGTACGTTTGACCAAATTCTTTCCTTAAATTTCTAAATCTTTGTCTGTATGCTGCAGGCACTAGCTCATATGCACTTAAGATGGATTTCTTCACCTCCTCATACGTTCCAGATACCTCCTCCGGTAATGATGCAAACACTTCACTAGCCCTACCTACCAGCTTTGTTTGAATCAGTGATACCAACATGTCCTGTGGCCATTGCATTTGTTCAGCTACCTTCTCAAATGAAATGAAAAAGGCTTCTACCTCCTTCTCGTCAAACCTTGGCAATGCTTGGAC
Organism: Scyliorhinus torazame; assembly: GCF_047496885.1. NCBI lineage: Eukaryota > Metazoa > Chordata > Chondrichthyes > Carcharhiniformes > Scyliorhinidae > Scyliorhinus > Scyliorhinus torazame. The sequence continues at coordinate 98,586,680 of NC_092708.1, forward strand.
ATATTTAAATAAATCTCCACCACGTCTTCGACTATGACGCTCTGTCTCATTATCCTCATCCATCTCCTCCAACTGTACGTGTCCCTTTGCGTCTGCCAATTTTAACTCATTTTCATGTTTCAGAGCCATTTTCCGAAGTTCAAACTCTCTCTCTTTTTCCCTTTCCTCTCTATCTCTTTCTTTGTTTCTTTCTTCTCTCTCCTTTTCTTTTTCCTCTCTATCTCTATCTCTTTCTTTTTCTTTCATTGCATATTCAAGCCGCTTTAATTCTCCTTCATGTTCAAGTTGCTTTAATTCTTTTTCATGTTCAAATTGCTTAATCTGCAACTGGAGCTTTGCCATATCTAATGAGTCAGAATGTATCACAGGCAAACGTAAATGAGCATATACCGCGTTAAGTACGTCATCTTTTTGTATTTTGCTAGGCAGTGTTAACTGCAATGCTTTTGCCAAACCTAACAGTCTGTTTTTAGTCTCTGTCCGTAAGGTATCACGTGTTACCGCGTCCACCCCCAAAAACTTCTGAGCCTCCGAAAGAGCCATTGTTCAGAACACTCTCCCCACTTAAACTAAAATACCACACCGGAAAAGCAACAATCCTTCACCGTCTTTAAGTTCACAAAAGCCAATCTAATAGATAGACTTTTATCCCCCTCGAGCCCACAACTGTTATGGGAGAGGTGTTTTCAGAACCACAAAATGTATCATGGAGTTCAACCAATCTCCCCCTTTAATGGATTGTTAGCTTTTGAAGCACATGGCTTGTTCCCCAGCTGTGATATTACAATTATGGACACGTGGTTTTTAACACAAAACAATGTTTATTCCATGAAGTCAACTTAACCTTTTAAATAAACATTGGATCCCTTAACACCCCTTACTTCAAAGATAACCCTGAAAATAATACAACACTAAATAATCCCTCAAAATGTTCCTTCAAACATCCAAAAGACTTCCCCTTTAACAACAGACATGAGGTTACATTCAATATACTGATAGTCTTTGGATTTGCAGACAGGTGTGGGTGGTAAAGGTTAGTTCTGTCCTTGCTACCAAATCTGGATGACTCTTTGTCAAAGCTCGGGCCACACTCAAAACATTAGCTCTGTTCTCTTTCCACGGATGCTGTCAGACCTGCTGTGATTGTCCAGCATTTTCTGTTTTTGTATCAGATTCCAGCATCCGCAGTAATTTGCTTTCAACCCCAGAGCATTACCTTGGGTTATTGGAGTCCAGCGGCAATACCATCATGCCACTGCCTCTCCTCAGTGTCTGAACTGAACACCAACATTTTAAATTGTTACTAATCTGATAAACTTTAAAACTTGATTGTTACTTTTTCCTAGTGTCCAATATCAAAATATAGGTGTAAAATGGGTGCAATGACCCCCAATTTCAGGAACCACTTCTTGAGCAAATGGCAGGGCAAGTGTGAAATTTATGAACATTTTGATAATGAAGTATGTTCATTCACAAACCATCCGTCTAACATGCTCAGTCACAGCAGAGCACCCAGTATGCATGTCAGTTGTACTGCTTCATAGGAACAGAGAACAATTGCGTAACAAATAAAGACATTTCTAGCTTCCACCATCCTAGGGATTGGGGACAGCGAGGGTTCACTGGACTGATTTCTGAGATGAAAGGGTTAATCTATAGAGAGAGGTTGAGTAAAGTGGAGCCGTTCTTTCTGTTGGTTCAGGGGAATGAGAGGTGAAATCATTAACTCATATGGAATTCTAAATGGGCTTGACCTGGTAGATGCTGAGAGCCTGTTTTTCCATGTTGGAGCATCTAGAACTAATAGGAATCATCTTGGACTGAGGAGCCAGCCATCTCAGACTGAGATGAATAGAAATTTCTTTACTCGGAGGGTTGTGAATCTGCAAATCTCTACCTGAGAGGGCTATGGATGCTCAGTCCTTGGGTATATTCAAGGCTGAGATTGATAGATTTTTGGACTCTATATGAGAGTTGAGGGAAATGGGGAACACGTAGGAAAGTGGAATGAAGATCAGCCATGATCTTATTACATTTTATCATGTTAGGCTGATGTTGATTTCAGGATTTGTGCACAGTTTCTTTCTCCTAAAATATCCTTGGGAAGAGGATAAGCAGAACCAGACAGGGAGAAGGGTGGAGGGTGTGGGTGGTAAAGGTTAGTTCTGTCCTTGCTATCAAATCTGGATGACTCTTTGTCAAAGCTAGGGCCAGACTCGAAACATTAGCTCTGTTCACTTTCCACAGATGATGTCTGTATGCTATACTGCTGCTCTTATTTCTTATATTCTTGTGTTGCAGTGATGAAGTTGGTGACTAATCATAGCATCCAGTCGCTATCACTTAGTCTGAAACAGATCCAGAATCAAGGAAAACAGCAGTGTTAGAGATTTTTGGGAACCATAAGTCCAAAGTCACCAGTTCCCTCTCAAGCGGGCTGTGCTCATTACGTTATGTCTCAAGTTATTACTGTATTACAGTGCGTTATTTTCTGAATTAAAAATCTATCCAGCTTGCTTTTAAATGGGTCACTATCCTCTTAGTGTTAATACGGCTTTGTGCCCTGTAAATGATTGCAATTCAACGCTAATAGGATTGTGGGTGGCAAGACTGGCACAAAAATACTGGCAGGTAATAGGGTGAAACAAATTTCCAGGAACAATCCACTAACAGCTGAAGTGAAATTCCGCAGCTTCATTGTTCCCTTTCCTGGCCCCTAAAGTTGACTGTCATGCCAGGATCATCAATCACCTCTTTAACGGGATTCTCTATGACATTCATTCCCAGCCCTGAATGACTCTGACAGGAAATCACGATAACTCAATAAATCCAGTAATTTCACATTTGCCATTAAGTTCAATGCAGTTCATTTCATGTAAGTTCATTTCATGGCTTTTTATTGCCTTCGGCAGTGCTAACGATGGAGTAGATCACATTCATTCAGAGAAACGTGGAGAATCAGAAACATATTTACTCTGCAAATGCCTGGATTTTATATGAATTCATAATGGTGACCATCATTATAATGAAGCAACTTCCCAGCAGTTTCTGGCTCCATGTGCTGCACTGGCAAGTGCTGTAAAACTGTGGTTTACCAGTACAGAACACCCAGTATTAGCATCAAAACGTTTTAGCATTTAACTCTTTATATTAGATCCTTGTTAGCTTGTATCTAATCTTTTGCCTCCCTTTCCGAATATGGTTGCTTTAAGACTGGAAAGGCTGTCCATAGACAGAATATTCTGTTTCAACTCATAAGCTTAATTAAATAGCCACATCCATGTTATCACTGACACTTCATTACTTCAGATGACAAATTAATAGTGATCATACAATCTTGTCCCTCATGGGCCAGAAAGATTGCAATAATATATTGCTTTATTCGGTCCAAATGGTTAACAATGTTTTTTTTTGTTGCAGGCAGCAAAAATAATGTATTACCAACAGCATTAATCATCACAGTTGCTGCAATTTTGGTGATAATTTCAATAGCCACATGGTATGCGTTCAACAGAAAATGTCTTGCTGCAAATGGATTTAATTCCATCCACTATAATCCAACAGATCAAGTTACAGATGACAGTATTCTGGTAGAGAATGAAGAAAGAGAATATGTAGCATAGTCTTTTTAATCATTACATGGTATTAAATACTAATAATGTAATTGCACAATAAATGATGAAACAGAGCTACATTGCCATTTGCTATGCATCGTTCGACCAAATTTTTAATTTTGATATACTCAATCCATGTTTTTATCTTACAGTTATTAAAGGCAAGAGTTTTAAACAGTGGACTAAAGAGCATTGCTTGGAATGTACAACCTGATGTTTGAAATTTATACTTAATCAGTCGCATAATCTTAATAATTTAGCAACTATCCGTTTTTATCACGATTTGATTTAAGGAAGTTCCTTAAGGTTACGTATTTTTAAAAATCACTATCAATTCAAAGGTTTAAAACAACAAGAAAAGGAAAGCCTGTACACTCAGAATAGAATTATTCATCTCATATTTTTGTGCATAAGATATGCCTCACTGGATTTTGAAGAAACATTTTTTTTGTTTTTTTAACCAGTTTTGACCAGAGATTAAGATGACAGGATTAAAACAGTTTGCCTTTTAAAATGTGTAAATGTTGGAATAATTTTGTTTTTAAATTGTATAAAGCAGTTACATTACATAGTATTTAATAGCTACATAGAGATAATAATCATCATGTATTCATTGTTTATCACATATCCTTGTTGATGGAATGGCACAATGGTATTTCAGGCCTGCAAATTGGTGTGGGAGCAACTGATAGTGACTTCAGGCTTAAACTCCAAGATTGCATATTTGCACAGAAACCGTAAACCAGTGGTCTTGGTTAAAAGTTAGTAAGTCTTTTCAAAGCTGAAGATGCAGAGGAAGAGAGTAGGTCATTATCATTTGCTGCGTAAAAAAGCTTCTTCCATACATCTTCCCTGTATCTCTTTCCCCAAACCTTAGATCTGTGGCCTCTGGTCTATCCATGTCTTGTCATAGTAAATATATATCATCTTCACTGTTTGCCATTCTTCCAAGTTTAGTATCAATGGCAAATTCTTATTTTACTCTGTATTCCAATATCTATATCAAAAAAGCACTGTCCCTTGGGGTATACCACTGTCTTATCATCCAGCACTGAATAATAACTATTTACCATGACTTGCTGTTTTCTGCCCTCAAGACATTTTTTTGTTCAAGCTGACACTGATCTTCCGATTTCATGAGGCTCAATTTTGTTAACCACCTTTTTTATGTGGTACTTTGTCACATGCTTTCTTGAAATCCATATAGACAACATCAATTCCATTCTTTTCATCAAACTTCCTGTACTTGATCAAAATAATCAATTAGATTAATAATCTTTATTAGTGTCACAAGTAGGCTCACATTAACGCCACATTACTGTAGTCACACAAAATCTGCCTTTTACGTATCTGTGCTGACAAGCCGTATATAACTAAAACTTTGCCATGTGCCTGTTGATTTTGCTTCTCTAATCATTGTTTCTAAAATTTTACCCATTATTGGTGCTAAACGAACTGCCCAGTTGTTAAGAGGACTGTCCTTGCACCCTTTATTGAATGAGTCTCACATTTACCATTTACCAATCCTCTGGCTTCTCCTCTGTATCTAGGGAATATTAGAAGATTGCCATGAGTGCTTCTGCTATCTCAATCCCATTTTCTTTAGCAACCTGGTCACAAGGTTCAATGTTGACATGACTATCTTACAGAGTTCTGACAGCCCACTTATCTAATCTGATATGGTCAATTTCTCTCATAGTTTCCCCCATTTACATTTGTCCTTTTCTCCCTTTGGTTATAATTTTTCATTTAAGCTTACTGATTAGAGTTGTTACATCTCTTCATCCTTCTGCGGCATGGTAGCACAGTGGATAGCACTGTTGCTTCACAGCACCAGAGTCCCAGGTTCAATTCCTGGCTTGGGTCACTGTCTGTGCGGAGTCTGCACGTTCCCCCGTGTCTGTGTAGGTTTCCTCCGGTTCTTCCCACAAGTCCCGAAAGACGTGCTGTTAGGTAATTTGGACTTTCTGAATTCTCCATCTGTGTGTCTTTTGTGAGGGCCACAAAGAATCCAGCACAAGTTTTAAGGATACAAAGTAATAACATTTATTTACAATAACATATATATATATATAACAGCAGCAGCAACTTCCCTTGCTGCACATTCCTTCCTGCTGGTTCCTAAACTGGCCAGCTTTATTTATACTAGGAGTTTACTAATGGTTTCTCCGCCCCCCTCATTGGGGAAGCTCATACTCCCACAGGATTGTGGGATTGTCATTAGTCCCCAGCCAATGGTAAGTAGGCAGGTTATAACAGTGTCCAAACAGGCGCCGGAAACTGGCGACTAGGGGCTTTTCGCAGTAACTTCATTGCAGTTTTAATGTAAGCCTACTTGTGACAATAAAGATTATTAAAATTTAAATTAAAGACGGCGGTCTTGTGAACAACCCACAGCAAGCATTCTTCATAGCTTTTACCTTAATTAGTTTTATATCTGTCAGATACTGCTTCTTTCTCCTGTTTGCTCTCTTTTGGCTTTAATTTATTGTCTTCAGGGTTTTTTTTTTAGTTTCACTGTTTTCTAGAGGTGATATTGAAACATACAAAATTCTGAAGGTGCTAAACATGGCAGCACGGTAGCAAAAGAGGTTAGCAGAATTGCTTCACAGCTCCAGGGTCCCAGGTTCGATTCCGGCTTGGGTCACTGCCTGTGCGGAGTCTGCACGTTCTCCCCGTGTGTGCGTGGGTTTCCTCCGGGTGCTCCGGTTTCCTCCCACAGTCCAAAGATGTGCAGGTTAGGTGGATTGGCCATGCTAAATTGCCCTTAGTGACCAAAATTGCCCTTAGTGTTGGGTGGGGTTACTGGGTTATAGGGATAGCGTTGAGATGTGGGCCTGGGTAGGGTGCTCTTTCTAAGAACCGGTGCAGACTCGATGGGCCTAATGGCCTCCTTCTGTACTGTAAATTCTATAACGCTATGATAGATACTGAGAGATTGTTTTCCCTGGCTGGGGGATCTAAAAGACAGGGATGTAGTCTCAGGATAAGGGGTCAATTATGTAGGACTGGGATGGCTTTTGCTTCTCGTGTTTTTATTAACTATATTTCCTTTTTTGATATAGCATGCTTCTATGGCCCCTTTTATTATTTGTTTCCTACAGAGAAGGAAGGATTGGCAACCTTAGAGGTACGAGTGTGACTTTTTTAAAAAACAAAAACGTTCCAATTAAGGGGCAATTTAGCGTGGCCAATCCACCTACCCTGCACATTTCATCATCAAACCCCCATGCGGTTGCCTCAGTTTTGCAAGGTGCAGCTCTCTCATGGTTAAGTATTTCAGTATATTGCTGTCATTCTGGCTGAGTCTAAAGCCGAGGGTCCCACACTGATAACCTGGTTGGAATTGCACTAAACTGGGTGTTATACCTACTTTATGTGAACAGGAGACAGTATAGCCCACTTGCGCTTATATAAGAATGATTCATGAAAAATAATACCACACAGAAAGAGGCCATTTTGTTCTGTGGCTGTGTCGATTGTTTGTAAGAGCTATCAATTAGGGCTGTTTCCACATAGCTTTTTTTCAAATGAATTTTATTACAAAATGTGTAAAAACAGTAACATATGTAACCACGAACTCCATAACCTCATAATCCACAGTTTTGACAATTTTTCCACCCTACTTCCCCCCCCCCCCACCACCACCACCACCACCCCACCCCCACCCCCCCAATCTCCATGCGACGAACTGTTCCTCAAACATTGTCATGAACAACCCCCACCATGTCTCGAAGTCCTCCGCTGATCCCCTCAACTCAAATTTGATCTTTTCCAACCAGAGAAAGTCATACAGATTCCCCAGCCAGGCCCCACCCTCAGCAGTGTACCCGACCTCCAATTCAGCAAGATCCTTCGCCGGGCAATTAGAGAAGCAAAGGTCAAAACATCGGCCCCCCTTCCCTCCATCAGCTCCGGCATTTCCGATACCCCAAAGATCACCACCATTGGGTCTGGCCTGACGTCCTCCCCAATAATTTTAGACAACGACCCAAACACCATTTCCCAGTAACTCCAGCTTCTTGCGATCCCAGAACATGTGCGTGTGATTCGCCGGCTCTCGCCTGCACTTCTCACACTCGTCGACAACCCCTTGAAAGAACCCACCCATCCTCGCCCAAGTCATATGCACCCTATGCACTACCTTGAACTGAATTAAGCTCATACTCCTGCAAGAGGAGGTTGAATTCACCCTACGCATCACCTCACGCCACGGACCCCAGTCTACTCACTCTCCAACTGCTCTCCCACTTGCAACCCCACCCCTCCCAGCTCCCCCAACCATCCATATTTGTCCCCAATCCTACCCTCTTCCGACTTCTCCGGGAGTAGTAGTTGCTTCAATAGGGTATAATCCAGCAACCTGGGAATCACCCTCCACTCCTTTCCTACAAAGCCCTACACCTGCATATTCCTAAATTCACTCCGCCTCAGCAACTCAAAACCTCTCCTGCAACTCATCCAGACTCGCAAACTGACTTCCAGATACAAGTCCCTCACCCCCTCCACTCCCGCCTCCCTCCACTTCCCGCACATCCCATCCATCTCCCCCCGGCTTAAACCTATGCTTCCCGCACAGTGGAGTCAACACTGACATCCCCTCCAACTTAAAGTGCCTCCTCAGCTGATTCCACACCCTGACCATCAACAGTACCACCGGGCTCGCCATATACTTCCTCGGAGCGAACGGCTGCGGAGCCATCACCATGGCACTAAAGCTGGATCCCCTACAGGAATCCTTGCACCCCCCGCTCCCCTCCCCCCACCATCACCTCACCAATTCCACGTATGCTGTCCAATAGTAGTGCAGCAGGTTCGGGAGCGCCAACTCCCCTTTCTGTCTCTGTAGCAGGGCCTTCTTTACCCTTGGCACCTTCTCAGTCCATATAAACTCTGAAATCACTGTCTCCAATTTCCAAAAGAAGGTCTTCGGGTGAAAGATCGGGAGGGTCTGGAAAACAAACAAGAACTTTGGCACACATTCATTTTCACAACCTGTACCCTCCCGGCCAGTGTCCGGTGTAGTGTGCCCCATCTCTTAAAATCCCCCTTAATCTCCTCCACCAATGTTGTCAAATTCCACTTGTGTATCGTAACTCATTTCCTCGTCACCTGAATCCCCGAATACCTGAACCTTTCCCTAGTTACCTTAAATGGCAGCAACAACAAGTTGGCCACCAGCACCGCTGTATTTACCGGAAACACGTCACTCTTCCCGACATTTAACTTGTACCCAGAGAAGGTCCCAAACCTCTCAAATTCCCATGATCTTCCCCATACTCTCCAACTAGTCCGACACAAACAACAACAGATCATCTGCGTTCAGCGACACCCGGTGCTTCCTGCTCCCCTCAATCGCCTACCACTCCGCTGACCCCTGAGGACCATCGCCAAGGGCACGATCACAAGCGCGAACAGCAACGGTGACAGCGGACACCACTGTCTCGTACCTCTGTGCAGCGCAAAACTCTGTGAATTTGTCCCATTCATAATTACACGTGCCACCAGAGCTACACATTGGGCAACACGGTAGCCTTGTGGATAGCACAATTGCTTCACAGCTCCAGGGTCCCAGGTTCGATTCCGGCTTGGGTCACTGTCTGTGCGGAGTCTGCACATCCTCCCTGTGTGTGCGTGGGTTTCCTCCGGGTGCTCCGGTTTCCTCCCACAGTCCAAAGATGTGCTGGTTAGGTGGATTGGCCATGATAAATTGCCCTTAGTGTCCAAAATTGCCCTTAGTGTTGGGTGGGGTTACTGGGTTATGGGGATAGGGTGGAAGTGTGGGCTTGGGTAGGGTGCTCTTTCAAAGAGCCGGTGCAGACTCGATGGGCCGAATGGCCTCCTTCTGCACTGTAAATTCTATGAAATTCTATCTATAACAAGCGCACCCATGTGACAAACTTCGGGCCAAATCCAAACCTGCCCAAGACCTCAAATAGATACCTCCACTCCACCCAATCAAAAGCCTTCTCTGCATTCATTGAGACAATGACCTCCGGCACCCACCCCAGTGACTGCGTCATAACTACGTTCAACAGCCCCCGATATTACTGGAGAGCTGCCTGCCCTTTACAAAATCCATTTGGTCCTCTGCCACCACCCCTGGCTCACATTCCTCCATCCTTCCCACCACCAACTTAGCCAGCACTTTCACATCAGTGTGCAACAACAAAATGGGCCTATATGACCCACATCCAATGGATCCTTCGCCTTCCTCGGGATTAGCGTGATCAACGCATGCGTCAGTGACTCTGGCAGCTCCCCCTTCTCCAATGCCTCACTAAACATCCCCAACAAATGCGGTGCCAACTTGGTTGCAAACGCCTTGTAGAACTCTGCCAGAAAGCCATCCAGCCCTGGAACCTTCCACAACTACATCCCCTTAATTCTATCAATCACCCCCCTCAGTCCCAGCGGCTCCTCCAATGCCTGCCTCCTCTCCTACTCCAACCTTGGAAACTCCAATCCACCCAGGAACCGTCCCATATCTCCTTCCTCTCCACCCATTATAACTTCTCATAGTACCCCCAGAACACCTCATTTATCTTCCCTGGCTCTAATTTTACCTCCCCCTTCTCCGTCCGCATCTTTTAAAATTTCCCTAGACACAGCCTGCCTCCTCAACTGGTGGGCCAGAATGCGGCTCGCCTTCTCCCCATATTCATACTATACCCCCCTCGCCCTCCTTAGCTGCTCTGTTGCCCTCCCTGTCATCAACCTATTCAACTTCCCTTACAACCTCTTCCTCTCTGCCAGCAATCTTTAGTGGGGGTCCCCGCGTATCTTCTGTCCACCTCGACTATCTCACCCAACAGCCGTCCATGCTTCTCCCTCCTCCTCCTGTCCCTGTGTGCCTTTAATGAGATGATCTCCTCTCGGACCACTGCCTGCAACGCCTCACAGAATTTGACCGCCAACACCTCTCCGTTCTCATTAATGTCCAGATACTCTCCGATCACCAACCTCACCTTTTCACAGAACCCCTTATCTTCCAACAAACTCGAATCAAGCCTCCATCCCAGTCTCAGCTCCTGCCCTTCGCTGAGCCTCACCTCCAGCCAATGCGGCGCATGATTGGATATTACAATTCCCACATACTCCACCCCCACTACCCACAGCAACACCACCTGGCTCACCATAAATAAACTAATTCTCGAGTACACCTTATACACGTGTGGGAAGAAGGAGTACTCTTCTCCGCCCCCCCCCTCCCCCCGGGTTCTCAAACCTCCACGGGCATTCATTCCCATTCGTTCCATAAACCCTCCCAAATACTTTGCCATTCTCAACCTTCACATTGACTTGGGGCTCAGCCTGTCCATCCTCTGTTCCATCATGCAATTAAAATCTCCACCCATAATCAATTGCCGCGTATCCAGATCCGGGATCGCTCCCAGCAAACCCCACATCATTCCAATTTGACGCATATACGTTGACTAGCACCACCGGCGTCCCCTCCAGCACCTCACTCACTATCACATATCTTCACTCCAGCCGTGTCCCGTACTTCCTTGGCCCTCACAAACCCCATTCTTTTGTTCAACAAAATGGCCACCCCGCGGCTTTGAATCAAACCGCGAGTGGAATACCTGTTCAACCCATCCCTTCCTGAACCTAACCTGGTCCTTCACTGTTAGATGACCTCTGCCTTCAAGCTCCTCAGGCCTGCAAATAACCCTAATCCAAGACCTTTTAATCGGCCCATTAACCCTCAGAAATTCCACGTTACAAATCTTACTGGAGGCTTACTCCTCCACTCCCCTCTACCGTCCGCCATCGTCCCTCTCTGGCTCCTCTAATCCCACCCTAAAGCGGTCCCATCCAAGATGGCCCCCCTCTTCGCCCATGACCATGTTTCCCCATAGCTGAGCGAAATTCTCCTCCCAAGCTTTTATCCAATTCTCCTTTGAAAGTTATTAGTGAGCCTATTTCCGCAGCCTTTCCAGGCCATATATTCCAGACAGTGACAACTCGCTTTATAAATTTTTTTTCCTTGCATCACATCTGGTTCTTCTGCCAGTTACTAAGCTGTGTATCACTGGGTATGGCACCATTGTGGTTGTTACTGGATTAGTAAACCAGAGACATTGACTAATGATCTATTGAGGGGTGGCACGGTAGCAGAAAGGTAAGCACTGTTGCTTCACAGCGCCAGAGACCTAGGGTTGATTCCCGGCTTAGGTCACTGTCTGTGCGGACTCTGCACGTTCTCCCCTTGTCTGAGTTTCTCCTGGGTGCTCCGGTTTCCTCCCACAAGTCAAAGAACAAACAAAGAACAAAGAAAAGTACAGCACAGGAACAGGCCCTTCGGCCCTCCAAGCCCATGCCGACCATGCTGCCCGTCTAAACTAAAATCTTCTACACTTCCTGGGTCCGTATCCCTCTATTCCCATCCTATTCATGTATTTGTCAAGATGCCCCTTAAATGTCACTATCGTCCCTGCTTCCATCACCTCCTCCGGCAGCGAGTTCCAGGCACCCACTACCCTCTGTGTAAAAAAACTTGCCTCGTACATCTCCTCTAAACCTTGCCCTTCGCACCTTCAACCTATGCCCCCTAGTAATTGACCACTCTACCCTGGGGAAAAGCCTCTGACTACCCACTCTGTCAATGCCCCTCATAATTTTGTAGACCTCTATCAGGTCGCCCCTCAACCTCAGTCGTTCCAGTGAGAACAAACCGTGTTTATTCAACCGCTCCTCATAGCTAATGCCCTCCATACCAGGCAACATCCTGGTAAATCTCTTCTGCACCCTCTCTAAAGCCTCCACATCCTTCTGGTAGTGCGGCGACCAGAATTGAACACTATACTCCAAGTGTGGCCTAACTAAGGTTCTATACAGCTGCAACATGACTTGCCAATTCTTATACTCAATGCCCCAGCCAATGAAGGCAAGCATGCCGTATGCCTTCTTGACTACCTTCTCCACCTGTGTTGCCCCTTTCAGTGACCTGTGGACATGTACACCTAGATCTCTCTGACTTTCAATACTCTTGAGGGTTCTACCATTCACTGTATATTCCCTACCTGCATTAGACCTTCCAAAATGCATTACCTCACGTTTGTCCGGATTAAACTCCATCTGCCATCTCTCCGCCCAAGTCTCCAAACGATCTAAATCCTGCTGTATCCTCTGACAGTCCTCATCACTATCTGCAATTCCACCAACCTTTGTGTCGTCTGCAAACTTACTAATCAGACCAGTTACATTTTCCTCCAAATCATTTATATATACTACAAACAGCAAAGGTCATAGCACTGATCAATGCAGAACAGCACTAGTCACAGCCCTCCAATTAGAAAAGCACCCTTCCATTGCTACTCTCTGCCTTCTTTGACCTAGCCAGTTCTGTATCCACCTTGCCAGCTCACCCCTGATCCCGTGTGACTTCACCTTTTGTACTAGTCTACAATGAGGGACCTTGTCAAAGGCCTTACTGAAGTCCATATAGACAACATCCACTGCCCTGCCTGCATCAATCATCTTTGTGACCTCTTTGAAAAACTCTATCAAGTTAGTGAGACACGACCTCCTCTTCACAAAACCATGCTGCCTCTCACTAATACGTCCATTTGCTTCCAAATGGGAGTAGATCCTGTCTCGAAGAATTCTCTCCAGTAATTTCCCTATCACTGACGTAAGGCTCACTGGCCTGTAGTTCCCTGGATTATCCTTGCTACCCTTCTTAAACAAAGGAACAACATTGGCTATTCTCCAGTCCTCCGGGCCATCACCTGAAGACAGTGAGGATCCAAAGATTTCTGTCAAGGCCTCAGCAATTTCCTCTCCAGCCTCCTTCAGTATTCTGGGGTAGATCCCATCCGGCCCTGGGGACTTAGCTACCGTAATATCTTTCAAGATGCCCAACACCTCGTCTTTTTGGATCTCAATGTGACCCAGGCTATCTACACACCCTTCTCCAGACTCAACATCCACCAATTCCTTCTCTTTGGTGAATACTGATGCAAAGTATTCATTTAGTACCTCGCCCATTTCCTCTGGCTCCACACATAGATTCCCTTGCCTATCCTTCAGTGGGTCAACCCTTTCCCTGGCTACCTTCTTGCTTTTTATGTACGTGTAAAAAGCCTTGGGATTTTCCTTTACCCTATTTGCCAATGACTTTTCGTGACCTCTTCTAGCCCTCCTGACTCCTTGCTTAAGTTCCTTCCTACTTTCCTTATATTCCACACAGGCTTTGTCTGTTCCCAGCCTTCTAGCCCTGACAAAGGCCTCCTTTTTCTTTTTGACAAGGCCTACAATATCTCTCGTTATCCAAGGTTCCTGAAATTTGCCGTATTTATCCTTCTTCCGCACAGGAACATGCCGGTCCTGAATTCCTTTTAACTGACATTTGAAAGCCTCCCAAATGTCAGATGTTGATTTACCCTCAAACATCCTCCCCCAATCTAGGTTCTTCAGTTCCCGCCTAATATTGTTATAATTAGCCTTCCCCCAATTTAGCACATTCACCCTAGGACCACTCTTAGCCTTGTCCACCAGCACTTTAAAACTTACTGAATTGTGGTCACTGTTCCGGAAATGCTCCCCTACTGAAACTTCTACCATCTGGCCGGGCTCATTCCCCAATACCAGGTCCAGTCCAGCCCCTTCCCTAGTTGGACTGTCTACAAAGTACAGCCCCTTCCCTAATTGGACTGTCTACATAAGTACAACCCCTTCCCTAGTTGGACTGTCTACATAATAATGAGATTCGAACCCAGGTCCCTGCAGCATTACCCCGAGTCTTGGATTACTAATCCAGTGACAATACTACTACGCCACCACTTTCCCCACAGATTCGAACCCAGGTCCCTGCAGCATTACCCCGAAAGACGTGCTTGTTAGGTGAATTGGACATTCTGAATTCTCCCTCTGTGTACCCAAACAGGTGCCGGAGTGTGGCGACTAGGGGATTTTCACAGTAACTTAATTGCGGTGTTAATGTAAGCCTACTTGTGACACTAATAAAGATTATTATTATCTGTGGAAATGAATTCAAACCCACCGTGGAAGCCTGGGAGAGGTAAATTTAATGAACTAAGTAAATACAGATTTTTAAAAATAATCTTACTAATGGTAATCATGAAACAACTGGAGTATTGTTTCATCTTGTTCACTGATGTCTTTGAGGGAAGGACATATCCTATCCTTACTCATCAGACTTGCCTGGACTCCAGATCCGCAGCAGCATGGTTGACTTCTAACTGCTCTCTGCAAGTCACTCAGCTATGTCAAAACAGTTTTGAAAAAGCCTGAAAAGAGTAAAACCTAGAAGGACCAGCTGGTATTAGCCTTGGCACTGGGAATGATAAAGGCAGAGTACCCTGCAAAGCCCTCAAAAAGATATAGGAACTTGTGCCAAAGGGAGAGCTGTCCCATAGTCAAAAAATAGCCTGACATCATGATACTCAGAATTATACCTCTCAGTCAATGTCTAGAGCCTGTAATCATCCAAGATGGCAGCACAGTGGAGTACAGTCAAACCGAGTGACCTTCGTCCTTAAAATTGACTCCAGACACGCTGATATTTTATGACATTAGGTCAAATATGGACAAGGAAATCTGCAGATTACCACCTACTGCCTTCCCTGAACTGATGAATTGCCACGTTGAACATCATTTGGAAGAAGCACCCAGTGTAGCAAGGATGAAGAATTTGTTCTGGGTGGGAGGTTTCAATGTCCGTCACAAAGAGTAGCTCGGTAGTATCACTCCTGACTGAGCTGACCAAGTTATGAAGAGCGTAATAATCAAACAGGGGCTGTGGCAGGTGGTAAGAGGGCCAACATGAGGGTAAAACCTACCTGACCCTGTCCTCATTAATTACCTGTTGCCAATGCATCTATCCATGAGAATATTGGTGGAGGTGATCACCACACATTCCTTGTGGTGACAAAGACATGGGGGGGGGGGGGGGAATTTTATTGCCCTGTTGCAGCGGTAATGGGACCATGAAGGGCAGTGAGCCATTCAAAGGTCATTGACTTTGGCAAGACCAAAAAGTCCCATTGGCAGGAGAGGCTGTAAAATTCAGCCCGTTGTGTTAGATGGCACTGCCATCGTTGTCATAATATACACCAGTATATCATGGTGCAGACACACACACTGATGGACACACAGCAAGACCAATCAACACACACAACACCGCAGCCAATCACCAGTTAGAGCACACTCACTATAAAGACAGAGGGCATCAGTTTTCCCGCTCATTCAGGATGCAGCCTCCGACAAGGACAGAGCTTACAGCACAGATCTTCACCATGTGCTGAGTGCATAGACTGGTTAGGACAGGCATAGGTCTTTAGTTTAATCTAACATTGTGTTAACCCACAGTGAAAGTATGTTCAACAGTTTCTAGCTTAATAAAATAGTGTTGCACTATTTTAAGTGTTGGTGGCCTGTATGTGTTCCACGGATCCAGAGCACCCAACACATCAATCGTGTTAAATGGTTTGGATTCAGAACCGATCTAGCAGCTTAACACTGGTTCCCCCATGAGGTGGGCTATCAGCAACAACAGAATTGTATTTGTCTACAATCTAACCTCATGGCCTAGCATATCCCTCACTCTACCATTACCATCAAGTCAGGTTATCAACCCTGGTTCTTTGAGGAGTGTAAAATAATAGGCCAGAAGTATGCCATATACTGGAACATAGTATATGCATGCTAAAACAGGGATGCAGCATTCTATAGACAAAGCTAAGCAATCCCACAACCAACAGATCAGATCAAAGGTCTGCATTATGTTACATCCAACCTGGAATGGTGGTGGACGATTAAACAACTAACAAGAGGAGAAGGTTCGATGAACATCCATATCCTAAATGATGGCAGAATGCAGCACAAGTGCCAAGAAACAACAGTACAACACAGGAACAGGCCCTTCGGCCCTCCAAGCCTGCGCTGATCATCTGCCCTATCTAGACCAACCACCTGTACCCTTCTATACTCTGTTCATGGGCCTATCCAGGTAAGTCTTAAAGGTCGCTAACATACCTGCCTCACTTGCCAGTGCATTCCAGGCCACCAGCACCCTCTGTATAAAAAATTGCCTTGTGTAAAAAAACTTTCCCGCACATCTCCACTGAACCTGTCCCCCCTCACCTTGAACTTGTACCCCCTTGTAATTTTCAATTCCGCCCTGGGAAAAAGCCTCCAACTGTTCACCCTATCTGTACCCCTAATAATTTTATAAACTTCTATCAGGTCGCCCCTTAGCCTCCGTCTCTCTAGGGATAACAATCCCAGTTTATTCAATCTCTCCTCATAACTAATACCCTCAATACCAGACACCATCCTGGTAAACCTTTTCTGTGCTCTATCCAAAGCCTCCACGTCCTTCTGATAGTGTGGTGACCAGAATTGGACACAGTATTCCAAATGTGGCCTAACCAGCGTTCTATATAACTAACATAATTTTTGATCTTTTATACTTGAAGACAAGCATGCTATATGCTTTCTTTACCACCATTTCCACCTGTGCTGACACTTTTAAGGTTCCATGAACATCCACATCCTCAATGATGGCAGAATGCAGCACAAGTGTCAAAGTCAAGGCTGAAGAGTTTGCAACTATCCTGAACCAGAAGTCCCAAATGAATGATGCACCTCAGCCTCTTTCTGAGATTCCCACCATCACATACACCTGTCTCCACCTAATTCAATTCACTCCACATATATTGAAACATTTGTGTGCATTGGATACAACAAAGGCTATGGGCCTTGGCGTCATCCCAACTATCGTCCTGAAGACTTGTGTTCCAGAACTATCCAAGCTGCCTCATCATAGCTAAAACACTTGCATCTATCCAACCAGGTGAAAAATTGCCCCAGTATGTCCTTTCCACAAAACACAGGCTAATTACTGACAATTACTGCCACATTATTCTACTCTAAATCATCAGCAAGATGTAATTGATGTCTTAGTCAAAACATGGGCATAAGAGCTGAATTCCAGAGATTAGATAAGAATGAATGTCCTTGACATCAATTGTGGCATCAAGGAATCACAAAATTGAAGTCAGTGGGAAACAAGGGAAAATTCTCCACTGGCTGGAGACATATTTACCACAAAGGAAGATGGTTGTGCTTGTTGGAAACCATTCACCTTATTCCCGGACATTGCTGCAAGAGTTTCTCAGGGTATGTCCTAGGCCCAAAGACCCTCAGTTGCTTCAGCAATGACCTTCCTCCAATCATAAGGTCAAAATTAGGGATGTTCGCTGAGGATTATACAATGTTCAGGCCCATTCAAAACTCTGAAGCAGTCCATGCCCACATGCAGAAAGACCAGGACAACATTCAGTCTTTGGCTGCTAATTGGTAAATAACATTCACCCCATACAAGTGTTAGGATACCGGGCCAGACCCCAACATTTGTTAGGATACTGGACAACAACCCCAAACAATTTTTCTATTTGTATAACTGTGAGGAAACGATTCACCCCTGGAGTAATGATTCAGACCAATGAGTATCTTAGTTTTTCATTTTAATTTTTTTCAAAATAAATTTAGAGTACCCAATTCTTTTTTCCAATTAAGAGGCAATTTAGTGTGGCCAATCCATCTACCCTGCGCATCTTTTTGGGTTGTGGGGGTGAGACCCATGCAGTCATGGGGAGAATGTGCAAACTCCACACGGACAGTGACCCGGGGCCGTGAGGCAGTTGTGCTAACCACTGCGCCACCGTGTTGCCCCCGACAAATAGGTATCTTTTCTGTTAAAACAAACTTTAATTGAAGCACAGAATGAACCACGTTAACATCAGAGAAAATTGCTTTACAATTATCAGTTAAACAGTTCTTAAACAAAAGGAAACATTTGAACTTACTACCTATACCTGTTATTAACTCCAATTAAGCAACCCAATGCAGTTCAAATGCCACTTATAAATAATGTTAACAAACAGATTACTTGCTTTGTTGTGTAGACCTTTGGGGAGAGACCCCTCAAGAGCAGATTCAGTACACTTCTGCTCAACCTAACAGCATTTGGCAAAACTGCAGTTCAACTTAAAATCCTTCTGCTTTGTCAGATTCAAATCCTATGGCAAACTTCAAAACTACAGACATTAATTACATCAGCTGTAATACCACTAAGATGTCTGACCTGCTTAGCTAGGACAAATACAACCTTTCATGAATTATCTACTCTCCAGGCAGTCTCCAGCAATCATAGATAAACAAGTAAATGGTTAGAAACCATGGTTACTTCACTTTTTATGACTTCTTAATAACAGCTTTAACAGCCACACAATCTGGATACCATAACCTCGGTCCTTTAGTAATATTACGGCAACAAATGATGTTGCTCGTTTTAGCCTTAGTTTACTTATTCTTATTCTGTCACCTTTGCTCATGAATCGCCAGGTATCTTTCTGATACCGCCACGTGGTTCAAGTCCAAGTAATGATTAATAATGCAACACACCGCTTAGTAAGAGTTAAATCAACGCTCATTTATTATATACAGCAATTAATACTTATACAATAATTCTACTTCTAAACTACTACCTACCACTAAAAGGCCAATACTTAACTTTGGAAATGGCCCGCCAGGTCAGGGAAACAAATGGTCTTTCGAATGGGTTCTGAGCCTGCGGGATTCAAAAGCTGGTACAGGTTGATAGTCAGGAGTGTCTATCTGGTAGCGGTCGTTGGAGTAAACCTTACGTTCTCTTCTTGCAGCAAGGGTCTCGAAGGGTGCGGAGCGGGGAAGAAGGGTCGAGTTGAACTTGGCCCCTATTCTTATAGTCCCCAGGGGCTTCCCACCTCTCGGGGCGGACCTTGTACCTGGTTCCAAGTGATTGGACTTGGTCCCAATCACTTGGTTCGATATGCTCCAATACTGGAGCGATTCCTTGATCGAGGGGTGGTCGTTTACCTTACTTTGTGTCAGCTCCTGCTGCCGCCGAAAGGTCTGGGTCGGCTTTATGTTGCTAATTTGTAGCAATTGTTCCCGGGGATGGCTGCTTACAAAGAACAAAGAACAAGAACAAAGAAATGTACAGCACAGGAACAGGCCCTTCGGCCCTCCAAGCCCGTGCCGACCATACTGCCCGACTAAACTACAATCTTCTACACTTCCTGGGTCCGTATCCTTCTATTCCCATCCTATTCATATATTTGTCAAGATGCCCCTTAAATGTCCCTATCGTCCCTGCTTCCACTACCTCCTCCGGTAGTGAGTTCCAGGCACCCACTACCCTCTGCGTAAAAAACTTGCCTCGTACATCTACTCTAAACCTTGCCCCTCTCACCTTAAACCTATGCCCCCTAGTAATTGACCCCTCTACCCTGGGGAAAAGCCTCTGACTATCAACTCTGTCTATGCCCCTCATAATTTTGTATACCTCTATCAGGTCGCCCCTCAACCTCCTTCGTTCCAGTGAGAACAAACCGAGTTTATTCAACCTCTCCTCATAGCTAATGCCCTCCATACCAGGCAACATTCTGGTAAATCTCTTCTGCACCCTCTCTAAAGCCTCCACATCCTTCTGGTAGTGTGGCGACCAGAATTGAACACTATACTCCAAGTGTGGCCTAACTAAGGTTCTATACAGCTGCAACATGACTTGCCAATTCTTATACTCAATGCCCCGGCCAATGAAGGCAAGCATGCCGTATGCCTTCTTGACTACCTTCTCCACCTGTGTTGCCCCTTTCAATGACCTGTGGACCTGTACTCCTAGATCTCTTTGACTTTCAATACTCTTGAGGGTTCTACCATTCACCGTATATTCCCTACCTGCATTAGACCTTCCAAAATGCATTACCTCACATTTGTCCAGATTAAACTCCATCTGCCATCTCTCCGCCCAAGTCTCCAGACAATCTAAATCCTGCTGTATCCTCAGACAGTCCTCATCGCTATCCGCAATTCCACCAACCTTTGTGTCGTCTGCAAACTTACTAATCAGACCAGTTACATTTTCCTCCAAATCATTTATATATACTACAAAGAGCAAAGGTCCCAGCACTGATCCCTGTGGAACACCACTGGTCACAGCCCTCCAATTAGAAAAGCATCCCTCCATTGCTACCCTCTGCCTTCTATGGCCTAGCCAGTTCTGTATCCACCTTGCCAGTTCACCCCTGATCCCGTGTGACTTCACCTTTTGTCCTAGTCTACCATGAGGGACCTTGTCAAAGGCCTTACTGAAGTCCATATAGACAACATCTACTGCCCTACCTGCATCAATCATCTTAGTGACCTCCTCAAAAAACTCTATCAAGTTAGTGAGACATGACCTCCCCTTCACAAAACCGTGCTGCCTCTCAGTAATACGTCCATTTGCTTCCAAATGGGAGTAGATCCTGTCTCGAAGAATTCTCTCCAGTAATTTCCCTATCACTGAAGTAAGGCTCACCGGCCTGTAGTTCCCGGGATTATCCTTGCTACCCTTCTTAAACAGAGGAACAACATTGGCTATTCTCCAGTCCTCCGGGACATCCCCTGAAGACAGCGAGGATCCAAATATTTGTGTCAAGGCCTCAGCAATTTCCTCTCCAGCCTCCTTCAGTATTCTGGGGTAGATCCCATCAGGCCCTGGGGACTTATCTACCTTAATATTTTTTAAGACACCCAACACCTCGTCTTTTTGGATCACAATGTGACCCAGGCTATCTACACCCCCTTCTCCAGACTCAACATCTACCAATTCCTTCTCTTTGGTGAATACTGATGCAAAGTATTCATTTAGTACCTCGCCCATTTCATCTGGCTCCACACATAGATTCCCTTGCCTATCCTTCAGTGGGCCAACCCTTTCCCTGGCTACCCTCTTGCTTTTTATGTACGTGTAAAAAGCCTTGGGATTTTCCTTAACCCTATTTGCCAATGACTTTTCATGACCCCTTCTAGCCCTCCTGATTCCTTGCTTAAGTTCCTTCCTACTTTCATTATATGCCACACAGGCGTCGTCTGTTCCCAGCCTTTTAGCCCTGACAAATGCCTCCTTTTTCTTTTTGACGAGGCCTACAATATCACTCGTCATCCAAGGTTCCCGAAAATTGCCGTATTTATCTTTCTTCCTCACAGGAACATGCCTGTCCTGTATTCCTTTCAACTGACACTTGAAAGCCTCCCACATGTCAGATGTTGATTTGCCCTCAAACATCCGCCCCCAATCCATGTTCTTCAGTTCCCGCCTAATATTGTTATAATTAGCCTTCCCCCAATTTAGCACATTCATCCTCGGACCACTCTTATCCTTGTCCACCAGTACTTTAAAACTTACTGAATTGTGGTCACTGTTACCGAAATGCTCCCCTACTGAAACATCTACCACCTGGCCGGGCTCATTCCCCAATACCAGGTCCAGTACCGCCCCTTCCCTAGTTGGACTGTTTACATATTGTTTTAAGAAGCCCTCCTGGATGCTCCTTACAAACTCTGCCCCGTCTAAGCCCCTGGCACTAAGTGAGTCCCAGTCAATATTGGGGAAGTTGAAGTCTCCCATCACCACAACCCTGTTGTTTTTACTCTTTTCCAAAATCTGTCTACCTATCTGCTCCTCTATCTCCCGCTGGCTGTTGGGAGGCCTGTAGTATACCCCCAACATTGTGACTGCACCCTTCTTATTCCTGATCTCTACCCATATAGCCTCACTGCCCTCTGAGGTGTCCTCTCGCAGTATAGCTGTGATATTCTCCCGAACAAGTAGCGCAACTCCGCCTCCCCTTTTACATCCCCCTCTATCCCGCCTGAAACATCTAAATCCTGGAACGTTTAGCTGCCAATCCTGCCCTTCCCTCAACCAGGTCTCTGTAATGGCAACAACATCATAGTTCCAAGTAGTAATCCAAGCTCTAAGTTCATCTGCCTTACCCGTAATGCTCCTTGCATTAAAACATATGCACTTCAGGCCACCAGACCCGCTGTGTTCAGCAACATCTTAATATACAGATGGCTGGGTTGTTGTGATGTTGATGGTTGCAGGTATCGGTCTGGACTGACTTCCCCAGAGGCGAATACACTTTTTTACCTGCAGCTGTCCGTTTGAGTCCTGTTGGCTGATTTTCCCATCAGCCTCTTCCGTTCGCCATTTTAAATCGGGGTTTGACCATTCTAATCGGGAGTCAGCCATTTTACATGGCTACAATGTGAAATAATATATACCAATTCCTACATTCAAAGCACAAGAGCTATGCAATGACTGTTTCAAATAAAAGACAATCTAACCATCTGCACCCTCTCTAAGGCCTTGACACCCTTCCTAAAGTGTGGGGCCATTTAACAGAGTATTTCAACCAAGGCCTGAAGAGTGTTTCAGAGAGATTCCACCTTTCACTGTTTATATTTCCTAGTTTAGTACAAATTTGGCTATTATGCCCTGGGACCCAAGTCCAGGTCATAAATAAAAATATAAACATATATCAAACATTATGGATGCAATATAGTAGTGCATCTGAATATTAAGTGCGCTGTTAAATCAGATGAATGGAGGCAACCAAGAAAGGCACTACAGTTTGAGCCATATTGTCCACATACTACGTTTCCAATTGGGAGAGGGTTGGGATGGGAAATAATCAACAGCAAATTATACTTATACAGCACTTTTAATGTAATAAAATATCTGAAGGCACTTCACAGGAGCATTACAATACAAAGTGTGACACTGAGCCACATAGGAAATTAGGGCAGATGATCAAATCTTTGGTCAAAGAGGTTTTAAGGAGTGCCTTAAAGGAAGATAGTGAGGTAGAGAGGCGGAGAGGTGTAGAGAAAGTATTTCCAAAGCTTGGGACGTAAGTAACTGAAGGGGACCAATGGCAGGGTGACCAACCGTTCTCTATACTTACGCGATTGCACTGTAATTTGGCTAATTGTCTTGCATCTGTACTGTTTCTTTCGGAACTCCATTTGTCCCATATTTCAGTGACTGGGAGACAGTTGTGGAGTCTCCTCGTCGCTGCCTGTGCATCATTGGTGCTTGCACATGCAGTGTACTGCTATGGCATCAACCCACTTGGTCACAACTCAGGAGCGAGGATGGGAGTGCGGTCAGGGAGACAAGAGTCTCAGGCAGGGTATCAAGTGGCATAAATCACCTGGGGGTTCAGGCAGGCTTGAGTCCCAGTTGGGGTATCAAGCAGCCCGAATCTCAGGCTGAGGATCAGTGAGGCCTGGGTGTCGGGTGTGCAATACGATAGCAGCCCCAGGAAAATAATTTAGGGTGTGTTGTGGGATAGGGGTTTGGGGAGAGGGTTTGCTGAGTGTGTGGGGAGAGCAGAGTTGGGGATAGGTGCCTGTGCATTTGTGCGATGAGGAGCAGTGTATGGAGTAGCTCATGGAGCATTGAGGGAGAGTCAAGAAGGCAGTCTGGGAGTAAAGCATATCTGGAATACTGTGAGGGGCCTAGCACCTTATCCTCCAGTCTCGCCAGCAATTCCCATCTCTAATTCTGCCAGCAACCCCAGCCTTCACTCCCATCATGTGGAGATGCCGGCATTGGACTGGGGTGAGCACAGTAAGAAGTCTTACAACACCAGGTTGAAGTCCAACAGGTTTGTTTCAAACACTAGCTTTTGGAGCACTGCTCCTTCCTCAGGTGAATGAAGAGGTATGTTCCAGAAACATATATATAGACAAAGTCAAAGATGCAAGAGAATGCTTTGAATGCGAGCATTTGCAGGGAATTAAGTCTTTACAGATCCAAAGATAGGGGTAACCCCAGGTTAAAGAGGTGTGAATTGTCTCCAACCAGGACAGTTGGTAGGATTTTGCAAGCCCAGGCCAGATGGTGAGGGATGAATGTAATGCGACATGAATCCAAGGTCCCGATTGAGGCCGTACTCATGTGTGCGGAACTTGCTAATAAGTTTCTGCTCAGCGAGTTTGCGTTGGTGCGTGTCCTGAAGGCCGCCTTGGAGAATTCTTACCCAGATATCAGAGGCTGAATGCCCTTGTCTGCTGAAGTATTCCCCGACTGGAAGAGAACATTCCCGCCTGGCGATTGTCGCGCAATGTCCGTTCATCCGTTGTCGCAGCGTCTGCATGGTCTCGCCAATGTACCACGCTTCGGGTCATCCTTTCCTGCAGCGTATGAGGTAGACAACGTTGGCCAAGTCACACGAGTATGTACCGCGTACCTGGTGGGTGGTGTTCTCACGTGTAATGGTGGTATCCATGTCGATGATCTGGCACGTCTTGCAGAGATTGCCATGGCAGGGTTGTGCGGTGTCGTGGTCGCTGTTCTGAAGACTGGGTAGTTTGCTGCAAACAATGGTTTGTTTGAGGTTGTGCGGTTATTTGAAGGCAAGTAATGGGGGTGTAGGGATGACCTTGGCAAGATGTTCATCTTCGTTGATGACGTGTTGAAGGATGCAAAGAAGATGTTGTAGTTTCTCCGCTCCGGGAAAGTACTGGACGACGAAGGGGACTCTGTGTCGGTTGTGTCCCGTGTTTGTGCATTGGTGCGCGTCCTGAAGGCCGCCTTGGAGAACGCCATTGGCAAGACCATGCAGACGCTGCAACAACGGACATTGGCAAGACCATGCAGACGCTGCAACAACGGATGAACGGATATTGCGTGACAATCGCAAGGCAGGAATGTTCCCTTCAGCAGTCAAGGGCATTGAGCCTCTGATCTTCGGTAAGCGTTCTCCAAGGCGGCCTTCAGGACGCGCACCACACAAAATCGCCGAGCAGAAACTTATAGCCAGGTTCCGCACACATGAGTACAGCCTCAACTGGGACCTTGGATTCATGTCACATTACATTCATCACCCACCATCTGGCCTGGGCTTGCAAAATCCTACCAACTGTCCTGATTTGAGCCAATTCACACCTCTTTAACCTGGGGTTACCCCTATCTCTGGATCTGTAAAGACTTAATTACCTGCAAATGCTCGCATTCAAAGCATTGTCTTGCATCTTTGAATTTGTCTATGTATATGTTTCTGGAACATACCTCTTCATTCACCTGAGGAAGGAGCAGTGCTCCGAAAGCTAGTGTTTGAAACAAACCTGTTGGACTTTAACCTGGTGTTGTAAGACTTCTTACTTCACTCCCATCGGGGAAGTGTTCCTTATTTCCTCAGACTTGGTCACTGCTGAGAAGGGTCCATCTACCTTGGACTCTAGGCATGGGACTTGGTTCTTAGAAAGACTGTAGATATACTCTGGTATTGGTTTGATACTTGTTTATTAGTCCTACATCTAAACAGGATACAAAGTTGGCATGTTGCTCCTAGTCATGATTCCAGCCTCTCTCTCTCTCACTTCTAATGGCTGATGTATGTCATCATCATTTACTTTTTAAAAATAAATTTAGAGTACCCAATTATTTTTTCCAATCAAGGAGCAATTTAGCGTGGCCAATCCACCTAACCTGCACATAGAATCATAGAATCTACAATGCAGGAGGCCATTTGGCCCATCGAGCCTGCACCGGCCCTTGGAAAGAGCACCTCACATAAGCCCACCCCATCCCCGTAACCCCACGTAACCTTTTTGGACTCCAAAGACAATTTATCATAGCCAATCCACCTAACCTGCACATCTTTGGACTGTGCCAGGAAACAGGAGCACCCGGAGAAACCCACACAGACACGGGGAGAACGTGCAGACTCCGCACAGTGACCCAAGCTGGGAATCGAACCTGGGACCCTGGTGCTATGAAGCAACTGTTCTAACCATTGTGCTACTGTGCTTCCCTCTCTTTGTCTTGTGGGGGCCAATAGCATCACGGCTTCACAGTCCCACATGACCCCTAATACATACTACCACAGGGGCGAAAGCCCCGCAGACACGGGGAGAATGTGCAAACTCCATATAGATAGTGGCCTGGGGCCGGGATTGAACCCAGGTCCTCAGCGCTGTAGGCAGCAGTGCTAACCACTGCACCACCTTGCCACCCCTGTACATCATCATTTACATCAAACATTCGAATATTCCATCCATTAACCATTGACCGACGGTGGAGCAATTATAATTAGGAACAAGAGACCAGAATTACAGAAGCACAGATACCTCAGAGGGTTGTAGGGCTGGAGGAGATTAGAGACAGAAAGGAGAAAGGTTACTGAGGGAATTGAAAACAAGGAGAACATTAAAAATAAAGATTGTGCTTTAAGGAGCCAACGTGAGTCAACGAGTGTCATGATATGCAGACACACATATAATGATATACAGGCAGGCATAGACTAGCAGCTAATGGACACAGAGAACAGGACACGACCAATAAGCAGGCAGGACACTCGGGTGGGATCTGACGATAAAAGGCACGAGGCACTCACACTCCGCCTCTTTCCACTAATGAACATCTAGAGAGTCAGTCAAGGGTGTTGTTACAATCTTGCACCTCCACCACATGGCTAAGAGCTAGTCTGGTTCAGTCAGACAGAGTAACCACACTTAAGTTAGCAGAGAGTAGAACTCACAGAGAACTGTGCTAACTGTGCTATTAGTTCAATAAACCTGATTGAACTAACTTCAAGGTCTGGAGTATCTTTTTGATCTAAGCTGCATCCTGTTGCAGCCAGTGTTATACCAATATACCTAACACAACATGATACCAGGAGACTACTAATTTAAGGTGACTTACCTCAGTCCATTCCGTGCGACCAGCAAATGTATCCCGGCACCATGGAGAAGATTCAGGCTCCTCACCAGCTCAGGACCTCCGGCAATCTCAGTGCCAACTGGCGGATATTCAAGCAAAAGTTTCTGCTGTACATCGCAGCCTCAGACCTCGAGGGTGCGTCTGATGCAAGAAAGATCGCGCTTCTCCTCTCAACAACGGGTGATCAAGCCATTGAACTCTTCAACTTGTTTAACTTCACCAAAGGCCAGGACAAGACAAAGTTTTAGACCATCCTGGACAAGTTCGATAGTCACTGTGGACACCAATGAAATCTTTGAGTGCTTCATATTCAAACAACATCTTCAAGGTAAAGATGAATCTTTCAATGCCTTCTTAACTACCCTCCGCCTGCTAGCGCTGTCCTGCAACTTTGGTGATATTGCTGACTCCATGATCAGAGACCAAGTCGTGTTTGGAGTTCACTCTGATCCTCTGAGAGCAGCTCTTAAAAATCAAGCATATGACCCTGCCAGTCACGATTGAAACATGTACAGTGCATGAGCACGCAAAAAATCGGTATTCCCAATACAAATCGGCTGAAAATGAGAGACTTGCCTCCCACGAGGCAGAGAGTGTGCAGGCCATCTCCCGGATGCAGCGCCTCAGCATTGAAGACAGCGGCCATCTTGCACGCTTTTCCCGGGGCACCACGCATGCGCAATGCGAACGGGATAACGAAGCGGCCAACACCCACACTGCGCAGGTGCAGACGTCTGCCGACCGCACTGCGCATGTGCGACGACGTACACCGCATCCCAACGGCGACGATATGACGTGCCCGAACTGCGGCAACGCCCACTTAAAGGGACACTACCCTGCAAGAGGCAGGCGATGTTTAAACTGCGGGAAGCCTGGACACTATGCAGCCTTGTGCAGGCCTGCACCACCAGTCAGAGGCCAGCGCTCCCAATTCCAACGACGGCGCGTCCAGAATGTGCAATGACGATTGCAGGATTCTGACCCTGGCAGTACAACGGATCCAGAGGACGAGTGCCTGGAGTCCGCCTACCGAGTGGGCATCATTACCACACGTGAACATGCCACACCAAACTCATCTCGCATTCAGTCCATCCTCGCTGTGCATTCGGAGGATGAATGGCGTGCGGTGATACAGGTCAACCGCTGCTCCATCCAGTTCAAGCTGGACACAGGTTCTTCTGCCAACGACTGGGAGTTAAATATCCAAGGGTATCAAACTATTTCAAAGGACAGAGTGGATGATAAAGGAGGTGGTGTAGCTCTGTTATTTAAGGATGACATCCGGGCAATAGTAAGGGATGACATTGGCACTATGGAGGATAAGGTTGAATCCATTTGGGTGGAAATCAGGAATAGTAAGGCGAAAAAGTCACTGATAGTAGTCTATAGGCCACCAAATAGTAACATTATGGTGGGGCAGTGGTGAAAGTCCGGGTCAAGCCAAGCTGGGGGCTAGCAATATTTGGAGTAGTGGACGAACCGGGAGTGCAGGAGGCGAAAGAGGCCGGCATTCTGTCCTTTGCGTCCCTGGTAGCCCGGCGAAGGATCTTGCTAATGTGGAAGGAGGCGAAGCCCCCCAGCCTGGAGGCCTGGATAAATGATATGGCTGGGTTCATAAAATTGGAGAGGATTAAGTTTGCCTTGAGAGTGTCTGCGCAGGGGTTCTACAGGCGGTGGCAACCGTTCCTAGACTATCTCGCGGAGCGTTAGAGGAAGGTCAGTCAGCAGCAGCAGCAACCTTGGGGGGGGCGGGGGGGACATCCTGAGAGGGGGGGTGGGGGGGGAAAGGGGGGACTGCCTGGGAGGGTGGATGAGCAAGAGATAACATGAAGGGTTGGGGAAACTGGCACGTACGGGTGAGGGCCTGTGTACAAAGCTGTGTAAATATATCATTTTGCCATGTATATATCTTGCTCTGTGCGATTTCTCTTTTTTTTTTGTTACGGGGGGGGGGGGGGGTTATTGTTTGTAAGGGAGAAAAATTGTGTTAAAAAACTTTAATAAACATGTTTTAAAAAAAAAAAAAAAATTATGGTGGGGCAGGCAATAAACAAAGAAATAACTGATGCATGTAGAAATGGTACAGCAGTTATCATAGGGGATTTTAATCTACATGTCGATTGGTTTAACCAGGTCGGTCAAGGCAGCCTTGAGGAGGAGTTTATAGAATGTATCCGCGATAGTTTCCTAGAACAGTATGTAATGGAACCCACGATGGAACAAGCGGTCCTAGATCTGGTCCTGTGTAATGAGACAGGATTGATTAATGATCTCATAGTTAGGGATCCTCTCGGAAGGAGCGATCATAATATGGTGGAGGATGAGAAGGTAAAATCAAACACTAGTGTTTTGTGCTTAAACAAAGGAGATTATAATGGGATGAGAGAAGAGTTAGCTAAGGTAGACTGGGAGCAAAGACTTTATGGTGAAACAGTTGAGGAACAGTGGAGAACCTTCCAAGCGACATTTTACAGTGCTCAGCAAAGGTTTATACCAACAAAAAGGAAGGACGGTAGAAAGAGGGAAAATCGACTGTGGATATCTAAGGAAATAAGGGAGAGTATCAAACTGAAGGAAAAAGCACACAAAGTGGCAAAGATTAGTGGGAGACGAGAGGACTGGGAAATCTTTAGGGGGCAACAGAAAGCTACTAAAAAAGCTATAAAGAAGAGTAAGATAGATTATGAGAGTAAACTTGCTCAGAATATAAAAACAGATAGTAAAAGCTTCTACAACTATATAAAACAAAAAAGAGTGGCTAAGGTAAATATTGGTCCTTTAGAGAATGAGAAGGGAGATTTAATAATGGGAGATGAGGAAATGGCTGAGGAACTGAACAGGTTTTTTGGGTCGGTCTTCACAGTGGAAGACACAAATAACATGGCAGTGACTGATGGAAATGAGGCTATGACAGGTGAGGACCTTGAGATGATTGTTATAACTAAGAAAGTAGTGATGAGCAAGCTAATGGGGCTAAAGGTGAACACGTCAGCTGGCCCTGATGGAATGCATCCCAGAGTGCTAAAAGAGATGGTGAGGGAAATTGCAAATGCACTAGTGATAATTTACCAAAATTCCCTAGACTCTGGGGTGGTCCCGGCGGTTTGGAAATTAGCAAATGTGACACCACTGTTTAAAAAAGAGGTAGGCAGAAAGCGGGTAATTATAGGCCAGTCAGCTTAACTTTGGTAGTCGGGGAGATGCTGGAATCTATCATCAAGGAAGAAATAGCGAGGCATCTGGATGAAAATTGTCCCATTGGGCAGACACAGCATGGGTTCATAAAGGGCAGGTCGTGCCTATCTAATTTAGTGGAATTTTTTGAGGGCATTACCAGTGCAGGAGAATGGGTGTGGTATATCTGGATTTCCAGAAAGCTTTTGACAAAGGTGTCACACAAAAGATTGCTGCATAAAATAAAGATGCATGGCATTAAGGGTAAAGTAGTAGCATGGATAGAGGATTGGTTAATTAATAGAAAGCAAAGAGTGGGCATTAATGGATGTTTCTCTGGTTGGCAATCAGTAGCTAGTGGTGTCCCTCAGGGTTCATTGTTCACAATTTACATAGATGATTTGGAGTTGGGGACCAAGTACAATGTGTCCAAGTTGCAGACGACACTAAGATGAGTGGTAAAGCAAAAAGTGCAGAGGATACAGGAAGTCTGCAGAGGGATTTGGATAGGTTAAGTGAATGGGCTAGGGTCTGGCAGATGGAATACAATGTTGACAAATGTGAGGTTATACATTTTGGTAAGAATAATAGCAAAAGGGATTATTATTTAAATGATAAAATATTAAAACATGCCGCTGTGCAGAAAGACCTGGGTGTGCTAGTGCATGAGTCGCAAAAAGTTGGTTTACAGGTGCAACAGGTAATTAAGAAGGCAAATGGAGTTTTGTCCTTCATTGCTAGAGGGATGGAGTTTAAGACTAGGAAGGTTATGCTGCAATTGTATAAGGTGTTAGTGAGGCCACACCTGGAGTATTGTGTTCAGTTTTGGTCTCCTTACCTGAGAAAGGATGTACTGGCGCTGGAGGGTGTGCAGAGGAGATTCACGAGGTTAATCCCAGAGCTGAAGGGGTTGGATTACGAGGAGAGGTTGAGTAGACTGGGACTGTACTCGTTGGAATTTAGAAGGATGCGGGGGGATCTTATAGAAACGTATAAAATTATGAAGGGAATAGATAGGATAGATGCGGGCAGGTTGTTTCCACTGGCGGGTGAAAGCAGAACTAGGGGGCATAGCCTCAAAATAAGGGGAAGTATATTTAGGACTGAGCTTAGGAGGAACTTCTTCACCCAAAGGGTTGTGAATCTATGGAATTCCTTGCCCAGTGAAGCTTTTGAGGCTCCTTCATTAAATGTTTTTAAGATAAAGATAGATCGTTTTTTGAAGGATAAAGGGATTAAGGGTTATGGTGTTCGGGCCGGAAAGTGGAGCTGAGTCCAAAAAAGATCAGCCATGATCTCATTGAATGGTGGAGCAGGCTTGAGGGGCCAGATGGCCTACTCCTGCTCCTAGTTCTTATGTTCTTATGCCAACCTCCTCTCACAGGCAGACATCCAATGGATCAAGAAGCCCCCCAAGGTCCTTCCAGCAGCCTGCCAGCTCCTGGACTTTAACTGTGATGCCATCACGGCACTGGGGTCCTGCCATCTACTCGTCTCCAACCGGAGCACCCATGCACGGCTAAGGTTTGTAATTGTCAAGCCGGACAGGGCATCCCTGCTGGGCGCGCATGCCTGCAAAAAGCTAAACCTGGTGCAGCGGGTTTATTCAATGACATCCTCCAACGCGGATCTTCAAGCTTGACGACATCCTTGCTCAGTATCCAGATGTGTTTGACGGGATGGGCACTTTGCCATATCGGTATAAGATCCTACTGCGACCTGATGCCAAGCCAGTGGTCCATGCACCACGCCGGGTCCCGGCTCCGCTGAAGGAGCGCCTGAAGGAACAGCTCACGGAGCTGCAACAGCAGGGGATCATTTCCAGGGTAACTGAACTGACTGACTGGGTCAGCTCGATGGTGGTGGTTAAAAAACCCTCTGGAGGAGACGGCCGGGTGCGGCTATGCAGAGCTAGGTCGCATATTCGGCAGCTCCTGCTTGGAACGGACTTTTGGGCTCTTTTACAGGGCCCCCACAGCATTTGTTTGACATTTCCCGGTGTGGGAAGAAGGCTGCAATATTCCCCCGACAGTGTCCCCCAGGAAGGGTATGTCTCTGGGATGCCAGACACGGCAGAAACAGTAAAAGATTTGGCTGCAACTGCAGGATAAACAGGGCCTCTTCCAGCATGCAGGCGGGGGAAGGGCAAGCTTAAAGCTGCAAGCTGACCTGAGGGCCTGTATCAAAGGTGAATTCTAGCAGCAGAGGGAACAACTGTGAAAAGACCTCATCAAGGCCACTGAAGGGACTTCCGGTTGCGGTGATGCCTAGCTAGCCGCACGCTTCGGCGGCTCCAGCTCCGACGGACCTTTGGGCTCTTTTAAGAGCCCCAACGGGGAATTTTTTGACGACGCAACCCGGTGTGGGGTGTGTGAGAAGGGAGTCCCCCCCAAACGAAGGAGGAAAAACCGGCGGCGGCGGCTGCAGCGCGAGGAATCGTCAACCAAAGGGTCAGAAAGAGAGAAGTACAAGATGGCGGTAGAGAAAGCGCAGGCGACATGGGGGCCTGAGCAGGATGAAATTGTGAGACGGTGCGTGGAGCTGCAGAAGAGGGAGGTGCTGACCCCGTTGCTACAGGCAATTGAGGGGCTCAAGGAGACATTAAAGACCCAGGAGACAGAGCTCCGCGTGGTGGAGCAGAAGGTGACAGATATTGAGGACGAGATCCTGGGCCTGGCGGTTAAGACACAGACGCACGAGGCACTTCATAAAAAGTGTACTGAAAAGATCGAAGCCCTAGAAAATGGAGCGCGAAGGAAGAACCTTCGGATACTGGGTCTCCCTGAGGGTGTGGAAGGAGTGGACTGTGGAGCGTACGCAAGTACGATGCTGAGCTCACTGATGGGTGCTGAGGCCCCTACGGGCCCCTTGGAGGTGGAGTGGGCAAATCGGATTCCGGCGAGAAGACCAAAAGCGGGAGAACCACCCAGGGCGATAATCGTGCGATTTTACCGCTTTAAGGATAGAGACGAGGTCCTGAGATGGGCTAAAAAGGTGCAGAGTAGCAGATGGGAGAATGCAGTGGTACGGGTATACCAGGATTGGAGTGCGGAGGTGGCGAGAAGGAGGGCGAGCTTCAACCGAGCCAAAGAGGTGTTGCATAAAAGGAAGGTGAAGTTCGGGATGCTGCAGCCGGCAAGACTATGGGTCATGTATCAGGAGAGACACCATTATTTCGAGACGGCGGAGGAAGCATGGACCTTCATCAAAGAAGAGAAATTGGATCGGAACTGAGGGACTGATGCTGCAGGAAATGTTATTGTTAATGTTATGGTTGAAGTTAATTGAGAAGTAAATTGGGAAGGGGGGAGACATTGGGGAAATGTGGGCGCCGGTGAGGGGGGAAAGACGGGACATAGTTGGAGAATGGGGAAGGGGAGGGGGAGGGGAAAGGGAGCTGCGCCATAAGAGGCGGATCAGGTAAAGGGATGTTCCCGCGCCAGAAAGAATAAGGCGGGAAGACAGGCGCAAGGTGGATGGGAGTTCCCCACACGGGGGGGTCGAGGAGTGAGCAGGAGTAGCCTGGGTCAGTTGAAGTCAGCTGACTTACGGAAGTAATATGGGGGGAGCAATCATGCTAGAAAGAGATCTAGCGGGGAGGGTGGAGGGAGGGGGGGGGGACAACTGGGTTGCTGCTGCGGAAATCCAAAAGGAAATGGCTAAAGAGTGGGTGGGCGGGGATGGTGTGCGACACTGGGGGAGCGAGCGGGAGCGCGGAGGCGGGATATGGGACTGGCCTAGAGAAGGTAATGGCTAGTCGACACGGGAGGGGGGCAGGTAGCCCCCTAGTGAGGCTGATCACGTGGAATGTGAGAGGCCTGAACGGACCGATAAAAAGGGCCCGTGTGCTCGCGCATTTGAAAGGACTAAGGGCAGATGTGGTTATGCTCCAAGAGATGCACCTAAAGGTGGTGGACCAAGTTAGGCTAAGGAAAGGATGGGTGGGACAGGTGTTCCACTCAGGACTGGACACAAAGAATAGAGGGGTGGCCATTTTGGTGGGGAAACGGGTAGCATTTGAAGCAAAGAACATCGTAGCAGATAGCGGAGGTAGATATGTAATGGTGAGTGGCAGGCTGGAGGGAATGGAGGTCGTGTTGGTTAATGTGTATGCCCCAAACTGGGACGATGCGGGATTTATGAGACGGATGCTGGGGCGTATACCGGAACTGGAGGTAGGAAACTTGATTTTAGGAGGGGACTTTAATACGGTGCTGGACCCGGGGCTAGATAGATCCAGCTCAAGGACCGGAAGAAGGCCGGCAGCGGCCAAGGTACTTAAGGGGTTTAGGGACCAAATGGGGGGAGTGGATCCATGGCGATTTCTTAGACCTAGGGCTAGGGAGTTTTCCTTCTTCTCCCATGTCCATAAAGTGTACTCCCGGATAGATTTTTTTGTTTTGGGAAGGTCGTTGATCTCTAGGGCGGAAGAAGCTGAGTACTCAGCCATAGCGGTTTCGGATCATGCCCCACATTGGGTGGACCTGGAATTAGGAGAGGAAAGGGAGCAGAGAACACTCTGGCGATTAGATGTGGGACTGATGGCGGATGAGGGAGTGTGTGCAAGAGTGCGGGGGTGTATTGAGAGATACCTGGAGGTCAATGACGACGGCGAGGTCCCTGTGGGAGTGGTATGGGAAGCACTAAAAGCGGTGGTCAGAGGAGAGCTGATCTCCATTGGGGCCCACAAAAGGAAAACAGAGGCCAAGGAAAGGGAAAGATTACTGGGGGAGATTTTAAGGGTGGATAGGGAATTTGCAGAGACCCCGGAGGAGGAATTGTACAGGGAGAGGAGACGACTCCAGACGGAATTTTACCTTCTGACCACCAGAAAGGCGAAGGTACTGTGGAGGAAGGCACAGGGGAGGAGGTATGAATATGGGGAAAAGGCTAGTCGCCTGTTGGCTCATCAATTGCGAAAGAGGGCAGCAGCGAGGGAGATAGGAGGAATTAGAGACGAAAGGGGAGACACGGTGCGAAGGGCAGGAAAGATAAATGAGGTGTTCAAGACCTTCTATGAGGAACTGTATAGGTCTCAACCCCCAGAGGGAGAGGAGGGGATGCGGCAGTTCCTGGACCAATTGAGGTCCCCGAAAGTGGAGGAGCGGGGGGTGGTAGGCCTGGGGGCACCGATTGGGGTGGACGAGGTTATTAAGGGACTGGGAAGCATGCAAGCAGGGAAGGCCCCAGGACCAGACGGGTTCCCGGTGGAGTATTACAGAAAATATGTGGACTTGTTGGCCCCGTTGATGGTGAGGACGTTCAATGGGGCCAGGGAAGGGGGGACTCTACCCCCGACGATGTCGGAGGCGACGATATCGTTAATTTTGAAGAGGGATAAAGATCCGTTGCAGTGCGGGTCCTATAGACCCATTTCATTATTGAACGTGGACGCCAAATTGTTGGCAAAGGTACTGGCATCGAGGATAGAGGACTGTGTCCCGGGGGTGGTGCACGAAGACCATACAGGGTTCGTAAAAGGGAGACAACTGAATGTTAACGTGCGACGACTATTAGGGGTGATAATGATGCCCCCAGTGGAGGGGGAGGCAGAGATAGTGGCGGCAATGGAAGCAGAGAAGGCATTTGATAGGGTGGAGTGGGAGTATTTATGGGAAGTGTTAAGGAGGTTTGGGTTTGGGAACGGGTTTATTAGCTGGGTTAGACTTCTTTATGGGGCTCCAACGGCAAGCGTAGTTACAGGTCGACATAGATCGGAGTATTTCCGACTATATAGGGGAACAAGACAGGGATGCCCGCTGTCTCCATTGTTGTTCGCGTTGGCAATTGAACCTCTGGCCATGGCATTGAGAGACTCCAGGAAATGGAGAGCGGTGATTAGAGGGGGATAAGAACACCGAGTCTCGTTATACGCGGATGACCTATTGTTATACGTGTCGGACCCAGCGGGGGGGATGATAGAGGTTATGCGAATTTTGAGGGGGTTCGGGGATTTCTCGGGGTATAGGCTAAACATGGGGAAGAGTGAATTATTTGTGATACATCCAGGGGACCAGAGTAGAGAGATAGAAGGCTTGCCTCTAAGGAAAGTGGAAAGAAACTTCCGATACCTGGGGATTCAGATCGCTAGGAGCTGGGGAACCTTGCACAGACTTAATCTGACACGGTTGGTAGAACAAATGGAGGAGGACTTCAAGAGGTGGGACATGCAGCCTCTATTGCTGGCGGGCAGGCTGCAAGCAATTAAGATGATGGTCCTCCCGAGGTTCTTATTTGTATTTCAATGTCTCCCTATACTAATCACCAAGACCTTTTTTAATAAAATAGACAGGAGCATCACGAGCTTCGTGTGGGCAGGGAAAGTGCCGAGAGTAAGGAGGGGGTTCCTTCAGCGTAGTAGGGACAGAGGAGGATTGGCACTACCGAACTTGGGTGATTACTATTGGGCCGCCAATGTGGCAATGATACGTAAATGGATGATGGAGGATGAGGGAGCGGTGTGGAAAAGACTGGAGAGAAAGTCCTGTAAAGGGACGAGTTTAGAGGCGCTGGTGACGGCGCCGCTACCGATCTCACCTAAAAGGTTTACCACGAACCCGGTGGTGGCGGCAACATTGAATATCTGGGGACAGTGGAGGCGACAGAGAGGGGTGCGGGGAGCCCTGGTGGGGTCCCCAATCAGGAACAACCATAGGTTCGCCCCAGGAAGAATGGATGGAGGATTTCAGAGCTGGTACCATTTGGGAATTAGGAGGGTGGGAGATTTATTTATAGATGGGACTTTTGCGAGCTTGGGAGCATTGGAGGAAAAGTATAAGTTGCCCCGGGGAAATTTCTTGAGATATATGCAGGTGAGGGCGTTTACTAGACAACAGGTGAGGGAATTTCCGTTGCTCCCGACACAGGGGATTCAGGACAGAGTGCTTTCAGGGGTGTGGGTCAGAGAGGGCAAGGTGTCAGAGATATACCGAGAGATGAGGGAAGGGGGGAGGAGTCGGTGGGTGAACTAAAAGGAAAGTGGGAAGAAGAACTAGGGGAGGAGATAGAGGAGGGTATGTGGGCTGATGCCCTAAGCAGGGTAAATTCCTCTTCCTGATGCGCCAGGCTTAGCCTGATTCAATTTAAGGTGCTACATAGAGCACACATAACGGGAGCAAGATTGAGCAGGTTCTTTGGAGTGGAGGACAAATGTGGGAGGTGTGGCGGGAGCCCGGCAAACCACGCACATATGTTTTGGGCATGCCCGGCACTGGAA
This sequence comes from Scyliorhinus torazame, assembly GCF_047496885.1. Lineage (NCBI taxonomy): Eukaryota > Metazoa > Chordata > Chondrichthyes > Carcharhiniformes > Scyliorhinidae > Scyliorhinus > Scyliorhinus torazame. The sequence goes on from NC_092708.1 coordinate 98,624,259, forward strand.
GGGTATTGGAAGGGAGTGACGGGAGTGATTTCGCGGGTGGTGAAGGCCCGGGTCAAACCAGGCTGGGGGTTAGCTCTATTTGGAGTTGCAGAAGAGCCGGGAGTGCAGGAGGCGAAAGAGGCCGACGTTGTGGCCTTTGCATCCCTAGTAGCCCGGCGCAGGATCCTACTCATGTGGAAGGAGGCGAAACCCCCCGGACTGGAGGCCTGGGTAAATGATATGGCGGGGTTCATTAAACTGGAGCAGATAAAGTTTGCCCTGAGAGGATCGGCTCAAGGGTTCACCAGGCGGTGGCAGCCATTTCTCGACTACCTAGGGGAACGTTAGAGGGAAGACAGATGACCAGCAGCAGCAACCCAGGTGGAAAGGGGGGGGGCGGGGGGGGGGGAGGGGGGAGGGGGGGGGGGTTTAGTTTAGTTTAGGTCAAAGATAAAGGGGTTTTGTTACTTGTGTATTGTTAAAAATGTCTGTATTGTTATTGTTGCGTTTGCTTTGTAAGAGGGGAAAAATTGTTGTTTGGGAAAAAAATTTCAATAAAACATATTTTTTAAAAAAAACCTCTGGAGACCTGCGCATCTGCATTGATCCCAAGGATCTCGACCAGAATGTAACGCGTGAACACTACCCCATCCTGAAGCGGGAGGAACTCACCAGTGAGATGGCACATGCAAGGTTTTTCATGAAGTTAGATGCGTCACATGGATTCTGGCAAATCCAGCTGGATGAGTCCAGCAGAAGGCTCTGCACATTCAACACACCGTTTGGCAGGTACTGCAATAACCGTATGCCGTTCGGCATCAGTGATATTTCATCGCATCATGGGGCAGATGATGGAGGGCATCGAAGGGGTTCGTGTGTACGTGGACAACGTCATCATGTGGTCCACGACCCCTGAAGAGCATGTTTCCCGTCTCCAGCAGGTATTCCACCGTGTCCACGCCAATGGCCTGAAGCTGAACAGGGCCAAATGTTGCTTTGGCATGTCGACACGTGTGCCCCATCACAGACAAGGTCAAGGCCATCGCAGCCATGAAGGTCCTGGAAGACAAGAAGGTGGTATTGCGCTTCCTGGGCATGGTCAATTTTCTGGGCAAGTTCATCCCAAACATGGCCTCACACACCACAGCCCTATGAAACCTAGTGAAGAAGTCCACTGCCTTCGAGTGGAAGGCGGCCCATCAGGCAGAGTGGTTGGAGCTGAAAGCCAAGCTCGCCACTGCACCCGTATTGGCATTTTTCGACCCAGACAGGGAAACGAAAATCTCAACAGATGCGAACCAGGATGGCATCAGTGCGGTCCTGCTGCAACGCGATGACACCTCATCCTTGGCACTGATTGCCTACGCATCAAGGGCAATGACACCCACCGAACAAATCAAGAAGGAATGCCTGGGCCTTCGCACTGGCATTCTCAAGTTTCACAACGATGTCTACGGCCTGCCGACATTCACAGTCGAGACGGATCACAGGCCCCTGGTCCACATTATCCACAAGGACCTTAATGACATGACGCCTCGGTTGCAGTGCATCCTCCTCAAACTCAGAAGGTACGACTTTGACCTGGTCTACACGCCTGGCAAGGAGCTCATCATTGCCGATACACTGTCCCGCTCCATCACCGTGCCTAGTGAACAACTGAACGTCATCCGGCACTTTGAGTCACAGGTTGAGTCACAGGTGCAGTTGTGTGCTAGCACCCTCCCGGCACCTGATGAGAAGGTGATTCGTGTCCGTGAGGAGACAGCCATAGACCCCCTCTTGCAGCGTGTTATGCAACACCTAGACAATTGCTGGCAAAAAGGGCAGTGACCTCAATTTTTCAATGTAAAGGACGACCTGACGATGGTTGATGGTATCCTCCTCAAACTAGACCGGATTGTAATTCCACACAGTCTCCAGAGCTTGGTGCTCCGTCAAATCCATGAAGGCCACCTGGGTGTGGAAAAGTGCAGACCCAGCGCCAGGCAGGCTGTCTACTGGCCTGGGATTAGCCAGGACATCGCAAACATGAGAGATACAGACCGAGTGAGAATTTGGTAATTTGGTGCAGTGAGGTAACCAGGAAAGGTAAGTGGTTAATCTAATTTTGTTGTTTTTCAGTTAAAAGTGCAGTGTAGATTAGTGTCTGATTGGCTGAAGCTGCACCCACCCTAATTGCTGAGAGGCAGTTATCTAGCAGTCACCTGAGGCCTGTTAAGGGGCACAAAGGTACACATTGTATTCTTCTCTTTGAAGTTTTAGTGTGAGTCATCCTAAAGTCTGTATAAAAGATAGACAGAAAGCGCACATTAGTAAGCATTGCGCAGGTCAAGGAGACACAGCCTGAGTGAGAGAGATACAGACCGAGTGAGAATTTGGTAATTTGGTGCAGTGAGGTAATTCGGTGAAGAGTGGGAAAAGGTGCTTTTTCCCGACTGTTTTGTTCTCTCTCTTTCTTCGGGCCTAATTTCGGGAGCCGTTCGGAGGAGGAGGAGCACTCTCTGTGAGTATAAAAACCTAACGGAAACTTCCTGTTTTCCAGTTTTTTCCCCAAAAGTGACGTCAGAGGGAAGCTGTGATCTGAGTGGTTGATAGCAAATCTGCCCCAAATTCAAAAAAAAAACACAGCTAAACTCATAAACTTAAATTAAACTAATTAATTAATTAGTGATGGCTGGTCAGGTGATGTGCTTGAGCTGCTTGATGTGGGAGCTGGCAGATCCCATTGCGAGCTGCAGCGACCACATCTGCAGTAAGTGTTGGCTGCTCGAAGATCTCCGGCTCAGAGTTGATGAGCTGGAGACTGAGCTTCAAACACTGAGGCACATCCGGGAGGGGGGAGACTTACCTGGACACTGTGTTACAGGAGGCAGTCACACCTGTCAGAGTAAGTAGTTTAAATCCTGCCAGTGGCCAGGGACAGCAGGGTGTGACTGCAAGTCAGGCAGGTAAAGGGAACCAGCAGTCAGGAACTCAGGAGCCTCAGCCCTTGACCCTGTCCAACAGGTATGAGGCACTTGTTCCCTGTGTGGATGGCGAACAGGGCTGCAGGAAGGATGAGTCAGCTGACCAAGGCACCATGGTTCAGCAGGCCATTCAAGGGGAGGGAGTAAATGGGCAAGTTGTAGTTGTAGGGGATTCTATTATCAGGGGGATAGATAGTATCCTTTGTGAGCAGGATAAAGAGTCCCGCATGGTATGTTGCCTGCCCGGTGCTAGGGTGCGGGACATCTCTGACCGGCTTGAAAGGATACTGGAGAGGGAGGGGGAGGATCCAGTTGTTGTGGTCCATGTCGGTACCAACAACATAGGCAAGTCTAGGAAAGAGGACCTGTTTAGAGATTATAAAGAGCTAGGATTCAAATTAAAAAACAAGTCCTCAAGGGTCATAATCTCCGGATTACTGCCCGAGCCACGTGCAAATTGGCATAGGGAGGCAAGAATAAGGGAAGTTAACACGTGGCTGAAAGAGTGGTGTGGGAAAGGGGGGTTCCTTTTCATGGGACACTGGCATCAGTTTTTGGACAGGGGAGACCTATACCGTTGGGATGGTCTCCACCTGAACCGAGCTGGGACCAGCGTTCTGACGAAAAGAATAAATAGGGTGGTCAATAGGACTTTAAACTAAAGATTGGGGGGGGAAGGGAAAGTCAGGGAACCAAGAGGTGAAGTAATCAGTGGGAAGCGTAGCTGCTTAGGAATACAAAAAAGCACGAAAAGACAAAACTCAGGAGAGGTTACGATAGTCCCCATCCCACAAAATATGACACAGTGTATGGAAAGGCTCAGTAAACCAAGGTCCACCACACTAAGAAAACAAAAAGGGACGGTCAATGGAGAATTAAAGGTGCTATATTTAAATGCGCGCAGTGTACGGAACAAGGTAGATGAGCTTGTGGCCCAGATTGTGACTGGCAGGTATGATGTGGTAGGCATCACAGAGACATGGTTGCAGGGGGTTCAGGACTGGCATTTAAACATCCAGGGATTCACAACCTATCGAAAAGACAGGGAGGTGGGCAGAGGGGGCGGGGTTGCCTTGTTAATTAGGAATGAAATTAAATCAATAGCACTAAATGACATAGGGTCAGATGATGTGGAGTCTATGTGGGTAGAGTTGAGGAACCACAAAGGCAAAAAAACCATAATGGGAGTTATGTACAGGCCTCCTAACGGTGGTCAGGACCGGGGGCACAAAATGCACCACGAAATAGAAAGTGCATGTCAGAAAGGCAAGGTCACAGTAATCATGGGGGACTTCAATATGCAGGTGGACTGGGTAAATAATGCTGCCAGTGGACCCAAGGAAAGGGAATTCATTGAATGTTTACAGGAGGGCTTTTTGGAACAGCTTGTGATGGAGCCCACGAGGGGACAGGCCATTCTGGACTTAGTGTTATGTAATGAGCCAGACTTGATTAAAGATCTTAAAGTCAGGGAACACTTAGGAGGCAGTGATCATAATATGGTAGAATTCAATCTCCAATTTGAAAGAAAGAAGGTAGAATCAGATGTAAAGGTGTTACAGTTAAATAAAGGTAACTACAGGGGCATGAGGGAGGAACTGACGAAAATCGACTGGGAGCAGAGCCTAGTGGGAAAGACAGTAGAACAGCAATGGCAGGAGTTTCTGGGAGTAATTGAGGACACAGTACAGAGGTTCATCCCAAAGAAAAGAAAGGTTATCAGAGGGGGGATTAGGCAGCCATGGCTGACAAAGGAAGTTAGGGAATGCATCAAAGCAAAAGAGAAAGCCTACAGTGTGGCAAAGAGTAGTGGGAAGTCAGAAGATTGGGAAGGCTACAAAAACAAACAGAGGATAACAAAGAGAGAAATAAGGAAAGAGAGGATCAAATATGAAGGTAGGCTAGCCAGTAACATTAGGAATGATAGTAAAAGTTTCTTTAAATACACTAAAAACAAACGGGAGGCAAAAGTTGACATTGGGCCGCTTCAAAATGACGCTGGTAATTTTGTGATGGGAGACAAGGAAATAGCTGAGGAACTAAATAAGTACTTTGCGTCAGTCTTCACAGTAGAAGACATGAGTAATATCCCAACAATTCAGGAGAGTCAGGGGGCAGAGTTGAATATGGTAGCCATCACAAAGGAGAAAGTGCTAGAGAAACTAAAAGGTCTAAAAATTGATAAATCTCCATGCCCAGATGGACTACATCCTAGAGTTCTAAAGGAGATAGCTGAAGAAATAGTGGAGGCATTAGTTATGATCTGTCAAAAGTCACTGGAGTCAGGGAAAGTCCCAGAGGATTGGAAAATCGCTGTTGTAACCCCCCTGTTCAAGAAGGGAACAAGGAAAAAGATGGAAAATTATAGGCCAATTAGCCTAACCTTGGTTGTTGGCAAGATTCTAGAATCCATTGTTAAGGATGAGATTTCTAAATTCTTGGAAGTGCAGGGTCAGATTAGGACAAGTCAGCATGGATTTAGTAAGGGGAGGTCGTGCCTGACAAACCTGTTAGAGTTCTTTGAAGAGATAACAAATAGGTTAGACCAAGGAGAGCCAATGGATGTTATCTATCTTGACTTCCAAAAGGCCTTTGATAAGGTGCCTCACGGGAGACTGCTGAGTAAAATAAGGGCCCATGGTATTCGAGGCAAGGTACTAACATGGATTGACGATTGGCTGTCAGGCAGAAGGCAGAGAGTTGGGATAAAAGGTTATTTTTCGGAAGTGCAACCGGTGACGAGTGGGTCCCGCAGGGTTCAGTGTTGGGGCCACAGCTGTTCTCTATATATATTAACGATCTAGATGACGGGACTGGGGGCATTCTGGCTAAGTTTGCCGATGATACAAAGATAGGTGGAGGGGCAGGTAGTATGGAGGAGGTGGGGAGGCTGCAGAAAGATTTAGACAGTTTAGGAGAGTGGTCCAAGAAATGGCTGATGAAATTCAACGTGGGCAAGTGCGAGGTCTTGCACTTTGGAAAAAAGAATAGAGGCATGGACTATTTTCTAAACGGTGACAAAATTCATAATGCTGAAGTGCAAAGGGACTTGGGAGTCCTAGTCCAGGATTCTCTAAAGGTAAACTTGCAGGTTGAGTCCGTAATTAAGAAAGCAAATGCAATGTTGTCATTCATCTCAAGAGGCTTGGAATATAAAAGCAGGGATGTACTTCTGAAGCTTTATAAAGCATTAGTTAGGCCCCATTTAGAATACTGTGAGCAATTTTGGGCCCCACACCTCAGGAAGGACATACTGGCACTGGAGCGGGTCCAGCGGAGATTCACACGGATGATCCCAGGAATGGTAGGCCTAACATACGATGAACGTCTGAGGATCCTGGGATTATATTCATTGGAGTTTAGGAGGTTGAGGGGAGATCTAATAGAAACTTACAAGATAATGAATGGCTTATATAGGGTGGATGTAGGGAAGTTGTTTCCATTAGCAGGGGAGACTAGGACCCGGGGGCACAGCCTTAGAATAAAAGGGAGTCACTTTAGATGAGGAGAAATTTCTTCAGCCAGAGAGTGGTGGGTCTGTGGAATTCATTGCCACAGGGGGCGGTGGAGGCCGGGACGTTGAGTGTCTTTAAGACAGAAGTTGATAAATTCTTGATTTCTCGAGGAATTAAGGGCTATGGAGAGAGAGCGGGTAAATGGAGTTGAAATCAGCCATGATTGAATGGTGGAGTGGACTCGATGGGCCAAATGGCCTTACTTCCGCTCCTATGTCTTATGGTCTTATGGTCTTAAAGGGGAAACGTCCCAAATCAAAGAAAAAATCTTTTAAAGCTGTAAAACAACCTTCCTTCACCTGGAATGACAGCACAATGCCTCAAATTGAACCAGGAAATGAATTTAACCTCCGAATAACACTGCAACAAGCAGTTACCTACGCACTAACCGATGATTCCGACCTCGAATACTTCGATACCGACCGTTACATTTTCTCTGGACCTCGCGAGCCCAATGACAGCTCCATGGTCCTAGACGACTACAACTCGGACAAACCTTTCGTGTTGCACATTGGCGACTCCCGCATTAAATCCGACGCAGATGCGGATTCATTTTTCGGATTTGAGGATCTTCAACCCAGCAGATATGACGTCCCAACTCATCAGTGCAGGATGATGCTGCAGCCTGAAATTAAGAGACAGAAAGCATTACAAGCCCACAGAGAGCGGCCTGCTCAGGTTTCCCGACTCTATGAAAGAAGACATGCAAGACTCCACACCGCAGTCCTTGCATGAACAAGACGTGACTCCAGTGTCACAAGACTCTACAGCAAGTTCGTGGACAGACTCCACAATTGCAGAAACGCATGACTCCGATGCGCAGTCCTTGCAGGAACAAGACCATGAGGGTCCAGCAACCTCCTCTGACCAACTAGCGGCAGACGATGCAAGTCTGCCATGCTCACGCAAACAGCAAGAAGGCTATAACAGTCTACCACGCTCCACTGCACAGCAGGACGACCATGATGGTCTATCATGCTACAATGAAGGGCACAGCGCTGATGACTGTTCAAGCCCAAATGAAGACAAGCCAAAGTAATTGCCTCTTCCAAGCCCGAAGAAATAAAGATTATGTGCTGACCTTCAGGATCATTCTGGCCGAAGAGATATTAATAATGCTGCACAGTCACAGAAGGATGCTGAGGATTTGCTAAAGAAATTGCTTGTATGTCTAACTTGCAAGGAGCAGACTGAAAATTGTCATTGCTTTAGTACGGATCGAAAAAATGGATAAGACATTGATCCTCATTTAATGGAAATAACACAACCTGAATCATATCTACAGCAGGGACAACTGTCTACCTTCAACACAAAACCGCAAAGTCCCAACGACAGAGACAGCAGTTAGTCAGTAATGACTCTTCAACCCCTGATGGGAATATTAATCGCATTGAACCTCTGCACACTCCACTGATAAATGAGCAGAACATTGGAGCAAGAATGCCAGTCCCAGCAAAATCAGAGCCAGAGACTATGAAGGCATGTACATTAGAAAAGGATTCATATGGAGACTTCCAGGTGCGGCTATGCAGAGCTAGGTCGCATATTCGGTAACTCCCGCTTGGAACGGACTTTTGGGCTCTTTTGCAGGGCCCCCACAGCATTTGTTTGACATTTCCCGGTGTGGCAAGAGGACTGCAACACTCCCCTGACGGTGTCCCCCAGGAGTGTTGTGTCTTTTGGCTGCCAGGCCCGGCAGAAGCAGTGGAAGATTTGGCTGCAACAGGATAAACAGCATTTGCAGCAGTTTGCAGCTTGCAAGCGGGGGAAGGGCAAGCTTAAAGCTGCAAACAGTCCCGAGGACCTTTATCAAAAGTGAATTCTAACAGCAGAGGGAACAACTGTGAAAAGATCTCACCAGGGCCACTGAAGAAGCGGGGACGAGTCTTCCGGTGGCGGCCATGGAGGAGTAGGTCACGCATTCGGCAGCTCCCGTCTGGAACGGACACTTAGACCTTTTTCAGGAGTTTCCACGGACATTTTGGGGCAGATTGGTGAAGCGAACACTGCCAAAAGGATTCCCTCTCGAGACTTTTGGGCTCTTTTCAGGACCCCCAAGAGCACTTTTTCGACGTTTCCCGGTGTGGGAAGGAGTTAATAATAGTTCCCCATCAGTATATGGCTTTAACTAGGAGCGGGGTGACAAAAAAGGTGGTGGTGGACCAGAAGAAGGGAGGGAAGAAGGACAAAATGGCGGCGGGCGGAGACCAGGCAGCGTGGAGGCAGTGGGCGGAGGAGCAACAGGAGAGTATCCAGCACTGCCTCAGAGAGATTAAAAAGGACCTGCTAGAACCGATGAAGGCTTCTATTGATAAGCTGCTGGAGACACAGACGGCCCAGGGGGTGGCGATCTGAGAGGCTCAACAAAAGATATCTGTCAATGAGTACGAGATCTTAGTCCTGGCGGTAAAGGTGGAGGCGCACGAGGCGCTCCACAAGAAATGGCAGGAGCGGTTCGAGGAGATGGAGAATCGGTCGAGGAGGAAGAATCTGCGGATTCTGGGCCTCCCGGAGGGGCTGGAGGGGCCCATTAAACTCGCTGATGGGAGCGGGGTCCTTCCAGGGGCCCCTGGAGCTGGAAGAGGCCCATAGAGTGTTGGCGAGGAGGCCCAAGGCTAACGAGCCTCCGCAGGCGGTGCTGGTGCGGTTCCATCGGTTCGTCGATCGGGAGTGTGTGCTCAGGTGGGCCAAGAAGGAGAGGAGCAGCAGGTGGGAGAACGCGGAGGTTCGGATATATCAGGACTGGAGTGCGGAGGTGGCGAAGAGGAGGGCCGGGTACAATCGAGCGAAGGCGGTGCTGCACAGGAAGGGGTGAAGTTTGGCATGTTGCAGCCGGCGCGATTGTGGGTTGCCTACAAGGACCGGCACCATTATTTTGAGTCTCCGGAGGAGGCGTGGGCCTTTGTTCAGGCCGAGAAGCTGGACACAGACTGAGGGTCGGGATGGGCGATTGGGGACTGCGGTGGATATGTTATGCCTATTTTTGATTTGGGGGGGGCCTTTGCATTGTTTTGGGTTTCTTTTTCTCTGTGTTTTTCTCTTTCGGGTTGGGGAGGGTGGATGGGGCGGGTTGGGCACTGTTTTGGTTGGTGGCGGGGCCTGGTAGGTGGAGAGCGCGGGATTCTTTTCCCGCGCCGAAGACTGGGGGGGACGGGACCGGGGCGGGGAAGCGAGGATAGTTTCCCGCGCTTAGAACGGAGGGGGAGAGCCTGTGAATGGGGAGCGGGAGAGGAGGGTGTGCCACACAATGGGAGGAGTCGAAAGGGAGGCGGGAGTGGCCGGGGTCAGCAGGAGTCAGCTGACTTGCGGAAGTGCAATGGGGGGAGTAAACCAGCTAGGATGGGTCCTAGCCGGCGTGGGGGAGGGGGGGGGGGGGGGGGAGAGAATCGAGTTGCTGCTGCTAAGATCAAGGAGGAGCTGGAGCGAGTGGGGTGGGTCAAGACGGGGGTATGCCGCTGTGGGGAACGGGTCGGGTGTGGGTGCGGGCGCGTGGCTGGCCGAGGAGGGGTCATGGCTAGTCGGCGGGGGAGGGGGGCGGGTAGCCCCCTAATCCGGCTGATAACCTGGAATGTAAGGGGACTGAATGGGCCGGTTAAGCGGGCCCGCGTGTTCGCGCACCTGAAGGGGCTCAAGACGGATGTGGAGACACACCTGAAGGTGGCAGACCAGGTAAGACTGAGGAAAGGGTGGGTAGGTCAGGTGTTTCACTCGGGGCTAGATGCCAGAAATCGAGTGGTGGCGATCTTGGTGGGAAAGAAGGTGTTATTCGAGGCGTCGAGCATTGTAGCAGATAATGGCGGTAGGTACATAATGGTAAGTGGTAAGTTGCAGGGAGAGAGGGTGGAACTGGTCAATGTGTATGCTCCGAACTGGGACGATGCGGGTTTTATGCGGCGTATGTTGGGTCGGATCCCAGACTTGGAAGTGGGGGGCCTGATAATGGGGGGAGACTTTAACACGGTGTTGGATCCTGCACTGGATCGCTCCAGGTCTAGGACGGGTAGGAAGCCGGCGGCGGTTAGAGTGTTGAGGGGATTTATTGACCAAATGGGAGGGGTGGACCCTTGGAGATTTGCAAGGCCGCGGGCTAGGGAATTTTCATTCTTCTCACATGTCCATAAGGCTTATTCTCGAATCTACTTTTTCATTTTGAGTAGGGCGCTGATAGCGAGAGTAGAGGATACCGAGTATTCAGCAACAGCCATTTCGGATCACGCCCCGCATTGGGTGGACTTGGAGATGGGGAGGAGAGGGACCAGCGCCCGCTGTGGCGCTTGGAGGTGGGGCTGTTGGCGGACGAGGAGGTGAGCGAGCGGGTCCGAGGAAGTATAGAGAGGTACTTGGAGACCAACGACAACGGGGAGGTCCGAGTGGGGATGGTATGGGAGGCGCTGAAGGCAGTGGTGAGGGGAGAGCTGATCTCCATCAGGGCCCACAAGGAGCGGAGGGAGCGGGGGGAGAGGGAGAGGCTAGTGGGGGAGATGGTGAGGGTAGACAGGAGGTATGCGGAAGAGCCTGAGGAAGGATTGTTGAGGAAGAGACGCAGCCTCCAGGCCGAATTCGACCTGGTGACCACCAGGAAGGCGGAGGTGCATTGGAGGAAGGCCCAGGGGGCGGTCTACGAGTATGGGGAAAAGGCAAGCCAGATGCTGGCGCATCAGCTTCGGAAGCGGGACGCAGCTAGGGAGATCGGGGGAGTTAAGGACAGGGGAGGGAGCGTGGTGCGGAGTGGGGTTGGCATCAATGGGGTCTTCAGGGACTTTTACGAGGAATTGTACCGATCCGAGCCCCCACGGGAGGAGGGAGGGATGGGCCGTTTCCTGGACCAATTGAGGTTTCCAAAGGTGGAAGAGGGACTGGTGGCGGGACTGGGGGCCCCGATTGGGCTGGAGGAGCTGATCAAAGGGATAGGAAGCATGCAGGTGGGGAAGGCACCGGGGCCGGACAGTTTCCCGGTCTAGTTCTATAAAAAATATATGGACCTGTTGGGCCCGCTGTTAGTTAGGACCTTTAATGAGGCAAGGGGGGGGGGGGCTTTACCCCCGACGATGTCCCGGGCACTGATCTCCTTGAACCTGAAGCGGGACAAGGATCCCCTGCAATGTGGGTCTTACAGACCGATTTCCTTGCTAAATGTAGATGCCAAGGTGCTGGCGAAGGTCTTAGCCACGAGGATTGAGGATTGTGTGCCACAGATCATCCATGAAGACCAGACGGGGTTTGTGAAGGGGAGACAGTTGAACGCGAATGTGCGGAGGCTTTTGAACGTTATCATGATGCCGGCGAGGGAGGGGGAGGCGTAGATAGTGGTGGCGATGGACGCTGAGAAAGCCTTCGATAGGGTAGAGTGGGGGTACCTGTGGGAGGTGCTGAAGAGGTTCGGGTTTGGGGAGGGGTTTGTCAGGTGGGTTAGGCTGTTGTACAAGGTCCCGATGGCGAGTGTGGCCACAAATAGGAGGAGGTCCGAGTACTTTCGGTTGCACCGAGGGACGAGACAGGGGTGTCCCCTGTCCCCCCTGCTCTTCGCACTGGCGATTGAACCCCTGGCTATGGCACTGAGAGAGTCGAGGAACTGGAGGGGGTTGGTGCGGGGTGGGGAGGAGCACAGGGTGTCGCTTTATGCAGACGACCTGCTGCTGTATGTGGCGGACCCGGTGGGAGGAATGCCAGAGGTAATGAGGATGCTTAGGGAATTCGGGGACTTTTCGGGGTACAAGCTCAATATGGGGAAGAGCGAGCTGTTCGTAGTTCAGCTAGGGGACCAGGAGAGGGGGATTGGTGAGCTCCCACTAAAAAGGGCGGAGAGCAGTTTCAGATTTTGGGGGTCCAGGTGGCCAGGAGCTGGGGGGCCCTGCATAGGCTTAATTTTACAAGGCTGGTGGAGCAAATGGAGGAGGAGTTCAAGAGGTGGGACGCGTTGCCGCTGTCCCTGGCGGGTAGGGTGCAGTCAATCAAAATGACGGTGCTCCCAAGGTTTTTGTTCCTGTTCCAGTGCCTCCCCGTGTTTATCCCGAAGGCTTTTTTCAGGCAGGTTAACAGGAGTATAATGGGGTTTGTGTGGGCGCGAGGGACTCCGAGGGTGAGAAGGGTGTTCCTGGAGCGGAGTAGAGATGGGGGGGGGCTGGAGCTGCCCAACCTCTGTGGGTACTACTGGGCCGCCAATGCGACAATGGTGCGCAAGTGGGTGATGGAGGGGGAGGGGGCTGCATGGAAGAGGCTGGAGACGGCGTCCTGTGTGGGTACGAGTCTGGGGGCACTGGCAACGGAGCCGCTGCCGCTCCCTCCAAGGAGGTATACCACGAGCCCGGTGGTGGTGGCTGCCCTCAAAATTTGGGGGCAGTGGAGGCGGCACAGGGGGGAAGTTAGGGCCTCGGCGTGGACCCCATTATGGGGGAACCACCGGTTCACCCCAGGAAGAACAGGTGGAGGGTTTTCGGGGTGGCACAGGGCAGGCATACGAAAGTTAGGGGACCTGTTTGTGGACGGGAAGTTCGCAAGCTTGGGTGAGCTGGAGGAGAAGTACGGGCTCCCCCCCGGGGAACACCTTCAGGTACTTACAGGTAAGGGCGTTTGCCAGACGGCAGGTGGTGGAATTCCCACGGCTACTGCCACACACAGTACAGGACAGGGTGCTCTCAGGGGGTGGGTGGGATTGGGGAAGATCTCGGAAACTTACCAGGTGATGCAGGAGGAGGAGGAGGCCTCGGTGGTGGAGTTGAAAGGTAAGTGGGAGGAGGAGTTGGGAGAGGAGATCGAAGAGGGGACGTGGGCAGATGCCCTAGGGAGGGTGAACTCTTCCTCTTCATGCGCGAGGCTCAGCCTCATACAGTTTAAAGGTGCTGCACAGGGCACACATGACCGGGACAAGGATGAGCAGGTTCTTTGGGGGTGAGGACTGGTGTGTTAGGTGCTCAGGGAGCCCAGCAAATCACACCCATATGTTCTGGGCATGCCCAGCGCTGGAGGGATTTTGGAAGGCCGTAGCGAGGACGGTGTCGAGGGTGGTAGGATCCAGGGTCAAACCGGGCTGGGGGCTCGCAATATTTGGGGTGGCAGAGGAGCCGGGAGTGCAGGAGGCGAAAGAGGCCGGAATTCTGGCCTTTGCGTCCCTGGTAGCCCGGCGGAGGATTCTCCTTCAGTGGAAAGATACGAGGACCCCAAGTGTGGAATCCTGGATCAGCGATGTGGCAGGGTTCATTAAATTGGAGAGAGTGAAATTCGCCTTGAGAGGGTCGGTACAAGGGTTCTTTTGGTGGTGGCAACCGTTCTTAGACTTTCTGGCAGAACGCTAGACATTGATCAATGGCAGCAGCAGCTCGGGGGGTGGGGGGGGGGTTACTTTATTTTTGTTTATGTTATTTACACTGGAAGGGTCTGAGGGGGTGTATACACCTGTTGTCTTAAGTCGGGGTGTTAATGTTAATTTATTATTTAGGTACGGGGGGAGGGGTTTGGGGGGTTGTTTTTTTAGAGTGTGTTTTGTACTTACCCCTGTTGGGTTCTTTTTTCTTTCTCATTTTGTTATTGATATTTTATGAAAACCTTTAATAAAAATTATTTTTTTTAAAAAAAGAAAAGGATGCATATGAAGTAACTGAGAAGAAAATTGAAACGGACTGTTCTTTGGAAACTAGTACAATGATAAAAGAAACATTGGATCTAATATTTGCTGCCCTACATATGGGAGAAATTGAGGGAAATGAACAAAGTTCTGTAATGTCTGGGGGAAGATTTAAAATTCCAAAGAAGAAAAGCCCAAATGAAGGACAACGACAAGACAATGACAGTCCACCCACATTGTTTGCACCACCAGATGAAAGCTCTGACAATTTACCCAACCCTAGTGAACAACAAGCAGCTACTGAGGATCTACCCACGGTATGTGAAACGAGTGACGACAGCATCCCACTTCCCATGCAAAAGGTGCAAAGTGACAGACCTCAGCTAGTGTGTACAGAGACACTCGACGATCACAGTGAGACCACTGGTGACTCCGGACACACCACACTACCTCCACCCTCAATTGCTCGAACTTCTCCACTAGTCAATGCATTCCTGCATGTTCCAACTCCAGACGTGCAGCTTCAAGACATCTCAGCTGACTCCAGTGAATCTGCTAAGACTCCGGACGGGGAGCATCGACAAAAAACAGACCAGACTCCAGATGGGGAGCAACCAAACGCCGACTCTGATTCACGTAACCCAGACTTTACTCCAGACAGGCAGTGTCGCAACCTCAGTGATGGCACGCTCAGGATGACAGCAGATGCCACGACAGGAGATGGATCACGTGACAATCACACTGGGTCAGCAATAACAAGCAGCAGCTACAATCCAAGAGGAATACACCAATTTTCACCACAGCTATGTCCACACATTTGTTCCACACCGACAGTGCGGCCAATGACAGCTCATGATGGACAAACCCAGTATTCAAGCCTGCAGCAGCCAGCAGTCTATGCAGCATATTCTCAAACAGGCCAGCACTACGGATTGCCCACTAATGGAATCAAGACCGAAGGAGGACTACCGCCAGCGCAATCTGCACTAGACTGGATGCTTTAGTTACTGCCCAGGATTTGCTGCACCACAGCCTGGCCAGACAGCATATTCCTATCAGATGCAAGGTTCTAGTTTCACACCATCACCAGACATTGATGTGAGCAGCAATTCTGTCTCCAAATCGACATGCTTCAACGCTTCTCAGCAGAATCACCCTTCCAGCACAGCATGTGGCCAGAACCAGTATGCAGTCTCATCCGACTTCAACATCTGGCACATCCATGACCTCGAATGATACTGTTGATGGTACCTCTTCAATGTCAATGACCTATCAGCTACAAGATGCCACCCGACAGCACCACCACAAACATAAAAAGAAAAAGACTCCAAATCAGACAGCGCAGTGATTCGACCACTTCTTGGTTCCTGTTGATGGCGTTCATAACCAAGAGAGACATTTGACCAAGGTGATTGATGGTTTATGGACTCACATGAATAATTTGGACTTATTGTTTAATCATCGTTCCCATGACTTGTGTATATATATACCTTACCTTCTCTACCTGTTCTTTGTTCAGTTTTTCTTAAAGTGTACAGAAAACATGAACATATAAAAAAGGGAGGATGTGGTGATGTGCATCACTGTAAATACATGTAAGCTAGACAGACACTAGAGGGAGCACCAGAAACATCACACACACACACTCAACCAATAGATAAGTTAGATAGGAGGCGACCAATGGACATTCACGATACACAAGGAGGTGACACGACCACAAGGGGGCATTACACCAACCCATACATAAAGGACACCACACACATGAATAGCCCCCTTTGGCCAGTGGAGACAGTCAGTGAGGAGAGGCACAGGGTTGATTCATTATCACACCCACCACGTGGAAGACAGCAGATGGTTAGTTAGGTAGCTGTAATAGGATTAGTAGTAGTGTCAAACTCAAGTTATTAATGTGTACATAGTGTAAATAAATGAGTTGAAGTTATTTACACGTCTCGACCTTCCTTGACAAATGCAACACAAGGAAGCTGCTTATGTTACAAAGAAAACATAACAAAACAGCTAAGAGCTAGTCTGGTTCAGTCAGAGTAACCACACTTAAGTTAGCAGAGAGTCAAACTCACAGACAACCGTGCTATTAGTTCAATAAACCTGATTGAACTAACTTCAAGGTCTGGAGTATATTTTTGATCTAAGCTGCATCCTGTTGCAGCCAGTATTATACCAGTGTACCTAACACGACAACGAGCAGACAGGATGGGGGAACGGGACAACGAGGGCAGCAGGGGTTTTGGATGACCTCGGTGTGTGTAAGGGAGACTGACCAGGAGTTCAAAAATCGTTATTTACCAACTTCTATATTGGTGACTTGAAAGTATGAATGACAAATTAGGTTTCTTGTATCACCACTGAGCAATAAAACAAATCAGATCCCCAGGGCGTCCTCAGAATAGTGACAGCCCAAGGCCGCCGCCCTCATGACCTCAGAATGGCCGCCGCCGGAACTGATGTATGATCTGCTTCCTGGTGTCCTGACCCCCCTCTCCCACATAAAGACGCCATTACAAGTGGTCGCTGCTATGTTCAGTTAATATTTAAAAGGTGAAATATTCGCACTCTTCTTAAACATCGGTCTGTGCGCGTTGAGGTGGTGTAAGTGTCTTCGCAATTGCTTGTGTCGCCTTTTTAAGAGCGTTTTAATATTTTAAAAAGTTTTAACACCATTGGTACCGGCGGACCGCAGAGAGAGATTCAGTGTTGGGTTTGGGCCTACAGCAGGGGAGGAAGTAGCAGAGCAATAACTGCTGGGGTGTTCTCCGTATTATTCTAAAGAGAGCAGGCTTGCGATTTATACGATGAAAAAACGAAGAACTTTCCTGTGGAAATACTTGTCCATCGATGACAGTTCACGAGTATAAATGCATGTAAACATTTTGGTCTAATCTTAACCATTAGAGCTTGTGGTTTCTTAATTGTGGAAAATGTCACAGCAGAGGTATGAATGTTTTTTTGAGTTGGAGCAAACTGGAACACTGGATGGTTTTCTTCGTGGTAACATTGACGAATAAGGGCATGTTCAAGACATAATATATGGTTCTTTGGTTTTTATTAATGTGCTATTTCTATTTTAAATTCTGACTATCAGGCGAAGAAAACTGAGGAAGTGTGAGTCTGGATTTTCTTTTGGATGCTTTAAAAAGCTCCAAAATAGTATCTGAGGCATATGTGCATACTTGGATGAATTATGCTGGGTGCCATAATGGTGAGGGTGTTGCTGTGTGTCGGAAGCATCTGCTGGATATATACAAAGCAGGCAGATTATGGTGTGTAATGGTGATCTGCCAACAATGGTGCCCTTTTGGTGATCGTTGCGTTAACTAATGCTCCCTAAACCTTTCACATGAACATTGTTAACCAGCAGCAACAGCTGCACCTCCAGCCCCCATTGACTAGTGCTTAAATGTTCCATCGACTATTTGCAGTATTGCTTCAACCTTGCACGTGTTTGCTTTCTGTTGCTGTTTTAAAGTGCAGAAATTTATAAAGAAAGATGTAGTAGATGCCGAAGTGTCTATTGCTGACTTTAAGGCTTCTGTACAGAGAAGTTGCTCCCAGACATGAGTACATTAGTATGCACTGCCCTTGGAATATGGCATGACCATGCAGAGCAGGACAAGATGCTGGAAGACGTGGTTGGAGGGGGATGTCCAAAGTGCTCAGGGATTCTTTAAAAATATTTTTATTAAAGATTTCCATTTTTACAATGCTTTTACATCAAAATCATAGTAGATTTTTATTAAAGATTTTCCATTTTTACAATACAGTTTACATCAAACCCATAGTAGATTACACTCAAAACCCATGCAACAAAAACCCCAATCAACCATACCCACCTATCCACCAAGATAAAAAAACTACAACCAACCACTCAAAGAAGGCAATGAATGGCTGCCATATCTGGTAGAACCCTTCAACTAACCCCCTGATGTTGTACTTTACTTTCTCCAGGTACAAAAATTCCATTAGGTCTCCCAATCATACAGGGGCGCTGGACAGCGAAGAGGACCTCCACCCCACCAAATCCCATCATCTGGCAATCAGTAAGGCAAGGGCAGCTGCCTTCTCTCCCTCCTGTAGCCCCAGCGAGTCCGACGCACCAAACATTGTCAGCAAAGGACATGCCTCCAGCTCAATATTCAGAATCACTGACATGGTGTTGAAGAAGGAGACCCAAAAACGTACCAATTTGGGGCAAGAGCAGAATGTGCGTCTGTGATTAGCCGGCCCCCTAGAACAAAACTTGCTCATGTCTTGTACCTGGTGGGGGGGGAACGTCACTCAACCTAGTTTTGGTCAGGTGGGCCTGTGAACAACTTCAGCTGGATCAGGCCAAGCCATGCACATGAAAATGTGGAGTTCACCCTGCGAAGGGCGTCACTCCACATCTCGTCTACTATAGATCCCAGGTCCTTCTCCCAGTTCACCTTCATTTCATCCACCAAACCCGAGTCCTGGAGACAGAATTCGCCAATAAATACCAGACGTGCTGTCCTCTTCTGACCCTGCCAGCGAGAAGTATCCTTTCCAACAAAGACGCCCATGGTGCCTCAGCGAATGTTGGAAGGCCATCTCCACAAAATTCCTTATCTGGAGGTACCTGAATGAACCCCCCACTCCCTCCCCCAGCTCAAACTGCGTCGTGCATTCCTCCTAGCTGGCAAACTGTCCCTCTATAAACAGATCCCGGAATCTCATCAGCCCCTTCCCACACCCAAAACTTTGCGTCAAATCTTAATGGCTCAAATAAATTATTAGCACAGATAGGGCCCAGCCTCGACACGGCTCCCAAGATTAGAATGCTGCCTGAATAATAATCTTTGTTAGTGTCACAAGTAGGCTTACATTAACACTGCAATGAAGTTGCTTGAAAATGCCTTATTCTTCACATTCTGGCGCCTGTTCGGGTACACTGAGGGAGAATTCAGAATATCCAATTCATCTAACAAGCATGTCTTTTGGGACTTGTGGGAGGAAACCGGAGTGCACGGACAAAATCCATATTGACCCCATGTTAAAATAGCTACAACCACTGGGTTTGAGGAGTACCTAGCTGAAGAAAACGGAAGCAAGGTCATCACCAACGCACCCAGGCTAGACCCTGTAAACTACCTCGCACCCATACGGAATCTGGGTCATTGCAGCACCTTCTCAGCATTGGCCGCCCAATAATAAAGGAAGAAAATTCAACAATACTAGCCCCTCCCCCCGACTCCCTATCCCTTTGAAGAATCATTCTACGAATCCTCTGCGTTTTGCCCACCCATATAAAAGATTAAATCAACCTATATACCCTCCATGAAAATGCTTTAACCAGAGTGAAATCTATTTTCTTTGATTGACATAATGTGAAGCTTTTTTTCTTAGTGACATGTACAGGTTTATTGATTCTTAGTCAATGTCCTGCTGGAAAGGAGTTTTATTATGTCGCACCTGGGACAATTTACACAAATTATTTGCTTTGTCTAACTCCGTGAACGATTAATAGTTGTACACCTTAACACTAAAGGATTAAACCATCATAATTTTCAAATGTAGAAGCATCTAATTCATTTTGTTTAATGCAGCGCTTTATGGGGATGGAGCCCAAATCTTCAAGAATACCCACAAAATTGTCTGTTGGAGCACATAACTCTTTATTGACGCCTTCATCAGGAACAAAGAAGTTGTTCGAGGGTAGATCAAATGGCCTGGGTGATTCGTATGCAACAACAGATACTTCCAAACAAATGGAAAATGAAGTTCAGGTAATGGCCACTTCCATGACAATTGTAGCTAAAAAATAAATACTGCAACAATTTGCAATTATGAAGTATCTTTTTAATGACTAAAAGTTGCTTTGCAGGGTGGGAGACAATAGCTATTATAGAGTTTGGAGATGATTGCTCGATTTAGAAAGATGGTTTTATAAAGGCTATTAAGTATAACAAAGAAGGAATTTTGTAAATGGGAGCACAGGTGCTCTTTTTCACCAGTGATGAAATGCAGAGATGTTCGAAGTTGGTGGATTTAGGAATACGGGAGAGGGCACAATTAGGTGAAGTTGCAGAGGGGAAAGGCCATAAGGGATTTTAAAATGAACGCATTTTTTAATATTCTCGAAGGCCAGTTGAAGGATAAGACCAGAACCAATCTTTCTACATTACAAGCTTATACCTAACCTAACAACCCATGTTTCAATCATGTCAATTTATAGGAGCACAAGTGAATTTCCATTTTTCCCTACCTGCATGCAATTAACAGATTCCCTTTCCTTCTATATCTTATGAACAGGCACCGTCATCGACCTCCAATTTGTCTCCAAACGCCAGTCCCTCCCCTGTCAGCAGATCAATACCCCCCCTCCCCTCCCCAAACAAAATAACAATCCCAACCCCCCTCAACAAACTTATCACCTGCTCACCCCCCCACTGCACTTCCAAGATTTAGCCTGCCCAGTTGGCCTAGTATCCCCCGCCCATGGTGATCCTAACTGATCCTCCTCTTCTCTGCTACCCCGCCTCCCCTTCTTAAAGAGGACTGATTTCACCTTATTGAGACTCGCCTTTTAACCAGTTCCGCACCCAAGTCCTGGTAAATACGCAGCTCGTTGTCTTCCCATATGCAGCTCCTAGTCTGTCTGGCCCACTTCAAGATCTGTTCTTTGTCCAGGAACCAGTGCATTCGTATCATCATCGCCCTTGGCAGCTCACTCCTCAGCGACTTCTTCATAAGCGCCCTGTCCACTTCCCAAGCGTCGAGCAAACGCACCTTCCCCCACCAGCGCCACATATACACCTGCACCCGGTCCCTCACTGCCTTCCAGTAGGCCAACAATCCTCGTGTTCTGCCTGCCCGATCTGTTCTCCAAATCCTGCACTCTCTTGCAGCCTCTTCTAGTGGTCCTTCATCAGCCCCATCTCCGCCGCCATCATGGCTAGCTGCTCCTTGTGCTCAGCAACTGCCTCTTCCACCTTCTGGATCGCCTGGCCCTGGGTTTCCAGCCTCTGCTCCACATGGTAAATCCCCGTCTTAATCGGATCCAGGTAGTCCTTCCTTTGCTGAGCAAATTTCTCCTGGAGAAAGACCTCCAGTTGCTCTGTCAACCACTCGGCTGGCAGCTTTTATCCCTGACCATCTGCTATATTCTCCTGTGCCACAGACTCCACTCCCGTCTTCGACCAACGTTCTCTCCTTTTCAGATCACGTCTTGTCCCCGAATCCATACGCTGGTGGGGAATCCTCCTCTACTTCACCAGTCTCTTGTTTTATCAATCAAATCCACCATAAATTGGGGGAAAAGATCCACCACGAGCGAGAGCTACCAAAATAAGCTACCACTCACTCCATGGCCGCCACCGGAAGTCGGCTGCCAATATTTTTAACACCCTTTTTTTTCCCGTTTGCTTCTCAAGCTAAAGGACGACATTTCTTGTTTTCACCTATAATAATGAAACCAGCTGCACTAGAAAAAACATCAGGAAGATTCGTGAGCCATGGCTAAAAATTATTTGTTTTATATTCATTGTTTGCGTATGCATTTCTCCAGATTTGATAACCATAATAATCGTTTATTGTCACAAGTAGGCTTCAACGAAGTTACTGTGAAAACCCCTATTGTTTTATTTGCTGTAAAACATTTAAATGTTTGATTATCAAACTTAACTGCTTTCATTGTCAAACTTAACTGTAACATATCAAAACTAGTGTCTGATCTGCATGTGCAATAGTTCAAATGACCAGTCAAGCTTTACAATTGTTCTGTCTCCTCTTTAGATATAACATCTTTTTGTGAGGACCTTTTACGATTAATCAGGATGGGAGTGACACTCTTTAAATTGGATTGTTGATTTGAAATTATTCCAATTCTATTCTACTTAATGTTTCAGCTATTATCTTTAAACGCCCCACAAGACTAACTCCCAATGTTTAATTATACTCTAATCCTCTGCAGTAGCACCCCAAAATAAATTATCAACATGCATCCTGAAAATACCTGAAAGTTTTCCTTTTATAATAACAATCAAACATCGCAGATTTGTCTTTTAGTTAAGCACAACCTATTTTCAGCAACTCTGGAAGCAATATTTAAGCTATAGATGTGATGGCTTCTCTTCCGTAGTTTCCTTCTGCTGTCTCTTTGGGTGATTTTAGAAATGATTCTCTCCTGAGAGGTACCACCATGCAGAAATACAGCTTTTATATTGACGACCTCCACTGCCATATATGTAGCCATAGATTACATTTCCAATTTGGGGGGGGGGGGGGAAATAATCATCATTTGAGGATGTTCATAGTAAATTGATAAAGGGGAGTCAGTGTACATAATGTACTTGGATTTTCAGAAGGCTTTTTATAAAATCTCCTATAGGAGGTTGGTTAACAATAGGAGATAATATGCTGGCATGGATTAAGGATTGGCTAATGGGCAGAAAATTGAGTCGGAATATATGGACCATTCCCATGTTGGCAAGCTGTGACTAGTTGGGTACTGCAAGGATCAATAGGTGGGCCCTAGCTGCTTACAATATCAATGATTTGGATATGGAGACCAAATGATCTCCCAAGTTTACGGATGACACAGTTAGGAGGGAACGTCTGTTGAAGATGCAAACTGGCATCAAGAAGATTTGGACAGATTTGGTAAGTGAGCAGGAACATGGCAGATGGAATATAATGCGGATGCAGAGTATTTTTCAAATGGCAATTTGAGAGATGAGGAATTTCTTCAGCCAGAGGGTGGTGAATCTGTGGAACTCTTTGAGAAGGTGACTGAACAGGTAGACGAGGGTAGAGCAGTTGATGTGGTGTATATGGATTTCAGCAAAGCGTTTGATAAGGTTCCCCACGGTAGGCTATTGCAAAAAATACGGAGGCTGGGGATTGAGGGTGATTTAGAGATGTGGATCAGAAATTGGCTAGCTGAAAGAAGACAGAGGGTGGTGGTTGATGGGAAATGTTCAGAATGGAGTACAGTCACAAGTGGAGTACCACAAGGATCTGTTCTGGGGCCGTTGCTGTTTGTCATTTTTATCAATGACCTAGAGGAAGGCGCAGAAGGGTGGGTGAGTAAATTTGCAGACGATACTAAAGTCGGTGGTGTTGTCGATAGTGTGGAAGGATGTAGCAGATTACAGAGGGATATAGATAAGCTGCAGAGCTGGGCCGAGAGGTGGCAAATGGAGTTTAATGTAGAGAAGTGTGAGGTGATTCACTTTGGAAGGAATAACAGGAATGCGGAATATTTGGCTAATGGTAAAGTTCTTGAAAGTGTGGATGAGCAGAGGGATCTAGGTGTCCATGTACATAGATCCCTGAAAGTTGCCACCCAGGTTGATAGGGTTGTGAAGAAGGCCTATGGAGTGTTGGCCTTTATTGGTAGAGGGATTGAGTTCCGGAGTCGGGAGGTCATGTTGCAGCTGTACAGAACTCTGGTACGGCCGCATTTGGAGTATTGCGTACAGTTCTGGTCACCGCATTATAGGAAGGACGTGGAGGCTTTGGAGCGGGTGCAGAGGAGATTTACCAGGATGTTGCCTGGTATGGAGGGAAAATCTTACGAGGAAAGGCTGATGGACTTGAGGTTGTTTTCGTTGGAGAGAAGAAGGTTAAGAGGAGACTTAATAGAGGCATACAAAATGATCAGGGGGTTGGATAGGGTGGACAGTGAGAGCCTTCTCCCGCGGATGGATATGGCTGGCACGAGGGGACATAACTTTAAACTGAGGGGTAATAGATATAGGACAGAGGTCAGAGGTAGGTTCTTTACGCAAAGAGTAGTGAGGCCGTGGAATGCCCTACCTGCTACAGTAGTGAACTCGCCAACATTGAGGGCATTTAAAAGTTTATTGGATAAACATATGGATGATAATGGCATAGTGTAGGTTGGATGGCTTTTGTTTCGGTGCAACATCGTGGGCCGAAGGGCCTGTACTGCGCTGTATTGTTCTATGTTCTATGTTCTATGTAGAAGGCTGTGGAGGCCAAATCACTGAATGTCTTTAAGACCGCGATAGATAGGTTCTTGATTAATAAGGGGATCAGGGGTTATGGGGAGAAGGCAGGAGAATGGGGATGAGAAAAATATCAGCCATGATGGAATATCAGCCACGATGGGCCGAATGGCCCAATTCTGCTCCAATGTCATATGGTCTTGTGGTAAGAGATTAGAAAGTATAGATGTACAAAGGGACCTGGCTCCCTCTTCAAAATGTCACTGAAAGCTAATGTGCAAGTACGCAAGCAATTGGGAAGGCTAATGGAATGCTGGCTTTAATCGCAAGAGGATTTGAATGCAGGAGCAGTGAAGTCCTGCTTCGACTGCATTTGGAGTACTGTGCAGTTTCGGCCCCCTAACCATAGGAACAATATTGCTCCAGAAGAGTGTGACAAATGTTCACCTAATTTGTTCCTGGGGTGGCGCAACTCTCCGATGACGTGAGAACGGGGAAACTGGGCCTCTATTCTCGTGTTTCTAAGAATGAGATGTGATCTCATTCAAATCTATAAAATATTTAAAGGATAGATAGACAGGGTAGATGCAGGTAAAATGTTTTCCCAGATTGGGGAGTCCAGAACCAGGGGTCGCAATTTCAAAATAAAGGGAAGCCACTTGGGAACGAGATGAGGATAATAATTTTTTGTTCTGGGGCTCTGAATCTTTTGAGATTCTCTACCCCAGAGGGCTGTGGATGCTCAGTCATTGAGTGTGTTTAAAGTAGAGATTGACAGATTTCTAAATACCAATGGCCAAAAGAGATATGGGAATAGTGGGGGGTAGCAAAAGACATTGAAATGTATGCGCAGCCATGATCATATTGAATGATGGAGCAGGCTTGATGAGCTGAATGGCCTATTCCTGTTCATAAGATATAGGAGCAGAATTAGACCATTTGGCCCATTGAGTCTGCTCTGCCATTCGATCATGGCTGATCTCAAAGAACAAAGAAAAATACAGCACAGGAACAGGCCCTTCCGCCCTCCTTCTGCCCCTACTCGGACCATATCCCTCTCTTTGCTCTCTTTTCATATGCCCATCCAGATGCCTCTAGTGTTGCTAATGTGCCTGCTTGCACCACATCATTTGGCAGTGCATTCCAGGCACCCACCACTATCTGCATACAAAACGTACTGTGCACATCTCCCTTAAACTTTCCCCCTCTCACTTCAAACCTGTGCCCCCTTGTAATTGACACTTACATCCTTGGAAAAAGCCTCTTTGACTATTCACCCTGTCTATGCCTCCATAATTTTGTATACCTCTATTATGTCTCCCCTCAGCCTCTGTCTTTCCAGTTAAAACAATCCTAGTTTATTCAACCTCTCCTCATAGCCAACATCCTTGTGAACCTTCTTTGCACTCTCTCTAAAGCTTCCACGTCCTTCTGATAATGTGGTGACCAGAACTGCACGCAATACTCCAAATGCAGCCTAACCAGTGTTTTACATAGCTGCAACATGATTTCCCAACTCCTGCACTGCATGCCCTGGCTGTTGAAGGCAAGCTTGTCATATGCCTTCTTAATCACCTTGGCCACCGCTGTTGCCACTTTTAGGGAACTGTGGACCTGTACGCCCAGATCCCTCTGTTCATGTTCCTAATGGTTCTGCCAGTTACAGTGTAATTCATACCTAGAGATTTCTTTACTGAAAGATTGGTCAGAATGTAGAACTTGATACCACCAGATGTAGTTCAGGCAAGTAGCTTAAATGCTTTCAAAACATGGCAGCAGGGTAGCACAGTGGTTAGCATTGTTGCTTCACAGTGCCAGGATCCCCGGATTGATTCCCGGCTTGGGTCACTGTCTGTGCGGAGTCTGCACATTTTCCTTGTGTCTGCGTGGGTTTCCTCTGGGTGCTCCGGTGAATTCGTTTCCCTTCAGTCATGATGAAATAATCAATCGAACACCAAGTTTCTTAATCGTACGTTTATTCTCGGCCGGAGCTACACCACTGTATCTCGGAGAGGTACAACAGCAAGCCGAAGTTAATACATCCAACAGCAGTTTATATACATTTTATGACACTGTTTCATTTCTGAGAACAGCCCCCTGGCATTGCATTCTGTCTGTGCTTTCAGTTCAGTTATAGTTATCTTTAAAGTTAGCAACCATTCCCAAGGCCGTTACTGCAATTTGTCTGGTGCAAAAGCAGAAGTGATTACACAGCTTGCAACAAAAGCCTGTCTTGACATTCCAGCACACAAAGCTCTATCTAACATTTTATTTTCCCATAAAGTTATATTCCATCTTGAGCCAAACTCTGTGTCTGCGTGGGTTTCTTCTGGGTGCTCCGGTTTCCTCCCACAAGTCCCGAAAGACGTGCTGCTAGGTGAATTGGACTTTCTGAATTCTCCCTCTGTGTACCCGAACAAGTGCCACTGGAATGTGGTGACTAGGGGCTTTTCACAGTAGCTTCATTGCAGTGTTAATGTAAGCCTACTTGTGACACTAATGAAGATTATTATTATTCTAGATTTGATCCTCCAAAATATCAGGTCACAGCACTAATCCTCATGGAACACCCCTAGCTACAGATCTCCAGTCTGAAAAATACCCTTCCACCACTACTCTGTCTTCCATAACCAAGCCAGTTCTGTACCCATATAGCCAGCCTACCCCGAATTCCATGTGATTTTAGTTTGTTTCATCCTGGCCTTTACTCCATCCTGCCTGTTCTCCAAACGCTTCAACCTATTACCAATTATAAATCTTGTCTATCTCCTTAAATTTACTCACTGTCCTTGCATCCACCGCACTCTGCGGTAGCGAATGCCACAGATTAACGACCCTTTGGGAGAAGTAGTTTATCTTCAACTCTGTTTTAAATTTGCTACCTCTTATCCTAAGACTGTCCTCTTGTTCTAGAATGCCCCACATCTACTTTACCCATACCAATTATCATTTTGTATACCTCAATTTGATCTCCTCTCATTCTTCTTAACTTGAGAGAGTATTGGTCTAAACTGCTCAATCTCTCTTCAAACCCATCATCTCTGGAATCAACCTAACCAACCTCCTCTGAAAGGCCACCAATGCCTTGTATAGTTGCAACAACACTTCCTTACCTTTTGTACTCTATTCCTTTAGCTATAGACACCAACATTTCATTAGCTTTCTTTATTCTACTCATGTGTTCATTCCTATCTGGATCATCCAGTTAGTCTTCCTAAACCCCTCGCAACTAACCTCGCTTTAACCTTATTCATCCCATAGGCAGCACGGTAGCATTGTGGATAGCACAATTGCTTCACAGCTCCAGGGTCCCAGGTTCGATTCTGGCTTGGGTCACTGTCTGTGCGGAGTCTGCACATCCTCCCCGTGTGTGCGTGGGTTTCCTCCGGGTGCTCCGCTTTCCTCCCACAGTCCAAAGATGTTCAGGTTAGGTGGATTGGCCATGATAAATTGACCTTGGTGTCCAAAATTGCCCTAAGGGTAGGGTGGGGTTACTGGGTTATGGGGATATGGTGGAGGTGTTGACCTTGGGTGCTCTTTCCAAGAGCCGGTGCAGACTCGATGGGCCGAATGGCCTCCTGTACTGTAAATTCTATGAGATATGCAAGGACATCATCAGTACCAATCCACCCAAGTGTCAAGTCTGGTTGCCCCAACTAACTTTTCTCCATGTTTTCTCCAATAGCTTACTTCCTTTGTTTTGGCTCTCATTAGTTTATCTTTGATTATTGGCAGCCACCATGGTTAAAACAAAAATCTGATTCACTAATGGGCTTTAGGGAAGGAAATTTGCCATCCTTATCTGGTTTTGCTGGACTTGCCTGCAATGCCCACATCCGAGGGAAGAATTAAGAAAAAAACTAAACTTCATGACTGGGAAGACATTGGCTTCTAGCTAAAGTCTGCTCTATAGTTTTCATTTCATTGCCTAATCTAGTCAATCAATGACCAGTACTTGCACTTTTTATGTCTGTCAGGACAACTCCCCTCTTGCGATTGGAGAGCCTTTATCTGGCACATGATCCTTTTTTGGCACAAGTTACTTCTGGGTGCACTACTACTGCTCTTTCTTGCTGTCCACTCTTTCACCCCATTCTGCCAATCCATGGACCTCACTTGGTCATCATCAATCAATATTTTAAACTTGCCAGTGTATATTTCTGTACATCCCACAATTGTCACAGCCCTCCATTCATTAGGCCCCTCTGGAATATTTGCACTCACTCTGGAAATTGGTCAGTCAATACTGCCATATATCTGCATCATGATCATTTTCATCACCGTTCTTCAGTCCTTTATCTACTGCCTTCCATTTCTCAGGGTCTACATCACAAAATTCATGAGCATCTGGGGCGCAAGGTGCCTTGTTTACTTATTTCTGCTATTGAGATTTTGTAATCCGTTCTAGTTAATCATGAGGAATGGGCCTTAACAGAGAGTTAGGGTGTCAGGAAACTGGAAAACACATGCTGGTATGCTGGCTACCTTGGTTGAATATGTTCTGCTCCAGGAGCTTTTCTTCACCCTTTAGTTGCCTATTGTCTGTTAGCTTTGTTAATGTGTTGGTTGTGGACCAGGTAGCTCTGCTGCTTCTGGTGTACAGCATGCAACCCTGCTGTACCTTTTATTGGGATAATCCTTTAGTCTAAATTCTTCCTAATGCTACTCTGTTATTTTCTTCCATAGTTCTCGTGGAATCCTGGTTCCTCTTACAAAGGCTATTCTTTCTTGCAGGGATCTCGATTGCACCATATTTCCTGTAGAGACTTTCCCATATCTGAACCAGAACACAGTGAACATATGTTGAAACTATCGACTACGGTTTCAGGACGCAGCACACGAGGATGTGAAGGACCATGGTCCATGGGTTTTTCGGGAAACAGAAATAGAATGGTATATTTTAGATTCAGAAATTGACTTTCATTGTTGCTTAACTGATTAAAGTCACTTAATTTTACAGTAGCATTAACACTTTTAAAATATTTTTTATACAGTTCTCCACACCTGAAGGCTGCCATTTATCTGCACCTTTGCAGTCCAGGATCTACAATGAAACAGATAGACATCCGGGAGCATCTTCACGATTTTTAACACAGCCCCAGAACAGTGATTCCAAGAGGCCTAAACTAGCATCAACATGTTCTAGTAATAGTGCCAATTACTTGAACAACCATTCAGGTATTTTTCTACTCGCTATCCCTTCCATCAGAATTTCATTTGCAATTAGCTCTTCTGCATTAGCTTTTGTGATGTCTAGCATACAGCTCTTGAGGTATATGCTATAATGGAACATGAGTGGCCAAAGATACCTTTTGATACTGTGGCACGGGGCAGCATGCTTTGCTCTGACCTGATACTCAGAACTATAATATCACACTGAGCAGAAGTTTACATTGGGTATATCCAGTAGCTTAGATACTTTCAACAGATGAGCTTCACCATGTGATTCTTGCATAATAGAAAGTACTGCATGGTTAAGCAATGAAGCATTAAAACACCGGTAGCACATAGCAATGGGTGGAAAATTAGATGATGACTTAGTACAAATCTTTGTTCAGGTTATGCTTGAATACAATAAAATGGTATGAAGTTTCTAGTGAATCTTGTTTGGAATATCAGAACTGTCTTGATGTTTATCCCTCGTGTACATTGGCACTTGGAAACCCAATTATTATGTTTGAGATCATATTTGCATTGCGTGTACTAATAATAATAATTTTTAGTGGTGTCACAAGTAGGCTTACATTACAATTGCAATAAAGTTGCTGTGAAAATCCCTACTCGCCGACGCCTGTTCGGGTACACTGGGGGAGAATTCAGAATGTCCAATTCACCTAACAAGCATGTCTTTTGGGACTTGTGGATGGAAATTGAGTGTCTAGAGGAAACCCACGCAGACACTGGGAGAACATGCAGACTTCGCACAGACAGTGACCCAAGCTGGGAATCGAACCCAAGTTCCTGGCACTGTGAAACAACGATGCTAACCACTGTGCTACCGTGCTGCCCACTAATGAAAGCTGATGTTTTATTTTTTCAAGATAGATATAAATCGGAAGACCCACCTTCGTTCATCTGTCCAGAAAAACCCTGAATGAATTTCCTCCGTTTTAACATCCAATTATTTTCACCACTTCTGGAAGCCCACCCCATAGATTGGTCATTCTGAAGACTTCTGACTTTTTCATAAATTTGCCTTTCACTAAATTGTCCCCTGGTCTTACTCTTTTTTTTTTTAGTTAAAAATAATATTTGCCGTTTCCATTCCCTTAACTATTTTGCATATCTGAAAAATCACCACTCGTGACCCACTAAAGGGCTCAAATTTTATCTGGTCTTTCCTGTTAATTATGCCTCTGAATTTAGAACTCCATTGTATGGATCTTGTCGGCATTTCTTCTAGTGTTTGACTGTCTCCTTTATATTCTGCAGAACAAGATTAAGCACTCCAGTTCCCATCTGGCTAGACAGTTTTGTCATAACAACTTTCTTGTGTCCTGCTGTTTAACTGCTTAGTTCTCTATAAGGTCTTTGGTTGCTAATCTAGACCTGTCAACGTGAAATCTTCATCCTTGGTTATTTAGGCACATTCATGGATGACCTGTGTTTCTTTCTTTCCCTGAAACAGAGTATTTTGCATCAAATTTCATCTGCATATTTACATTTTAATTCTCCAATTCCACTGTTCCTTCTAGTTTGATATCTTCTGTAAATTTGTCTACACTTTTATTGAATAAAGGCACCTATTATTTATGTAAGCTAATAGAGTTGAAAGCAACCCCCTCAGATCTAACAGTTCACCGGACATTAATTTCTCTAACAAGCACTCATTTTATCCTACAACTAACTTGCCTATTCCCAAGAACCAGTTGCTATGAGGTTGTGTGAAGTTGGA
Organism: Scyliorhinus torazame; assembly: GCF_047496885.1. Classification (NCBI taxonomy): domain Eukaryota; kingdom Metazoa; phylum Chordata; class Chondrichthyes; order Carcharhiniformes; family Scyliorhinidae; genus Scyliorhinus; species Scyliorhinus torazame. The sequence goes on from NC_092708.1 coordinate 98,655,122, forward strand.
ATCTTACTTTGATTTTTGATTTTTCAATGAGTATTAGTGGACAGCTTAGCTTGGAGGGAAGGAGTGAGAAGGGGAAAAGGAAGCTATTAAATTGAGTTTAATCCAGTGCTTGCCATGTATCATAGATTATCATAGAATTTACAGTGCAGAAGGAGGCCATTCGACCCATCGAGTCTGCACCGGCTCTTGGAAAGAGCACCCTACCCAAGGTCAACACCGCCACCCTACCCCCATAACCCAGTAACCCCACCCAACACCAAGGGCAATTTTGAACACCTAAGGGCAATTTATCATGGCCAATCCACCTAACCTGCACATCTTTGGACTGTGGGAGGAAACCGGAGCACACCGGAGGAAACCCACGCACACACGGGGAGGATGTGCAGACTCCGCACAGACAGTGACCCAAGCTGGAATCGAACCTGGGACCCTGGAGCTGTGAAGCAATTGTGCTATCCACAAGGCTACCGTGCTGCCCCAGATACTTGTATCTGCAGGTATACAAAACTGTCGGCACCGTCAATACTTTTTTCTTTTTGGCATTATCTGAAAGATTTGAAATAAATTATTGTAGTTCAATTTGAGATTTTTCACGTTTTAGTTTCCTTGTAGTTCGAAGTGCTATGGCCTTGGAAAAATTTAGAATTCCATCTATATATGATCCCGACCAACCTGAAAACCAAGCTGATTTTTCAAAAAGTGTCTTGCAATTCTGCATTTTTGTGTTTTTGTGTAGTCTAGTTGTATCACCTTAGAACCAATGAAAAATTAAATGTTACTGCTAAATCTGTAAGTTTGTGACTAATATCTGTAGCTATCATGTCTCAGCACCTAAAACCTTATTACTGTCCCAACTTTATTGCAGTTTCTCTCTATGTTTATTTACCTAGTTGAAAGAAAATGCTTTCCACAAACTGAATTTGTCACATTTTAAATTAGCTATTCATGGCAACTAATTCTATAGGCATCCTATTATCAAGTAGTTGCACTTGCAGGCCTCCAAATGAGTTTGCCATTTTATTTGCTCTTTACGTGTTTTAATTTTTTGGTGCTTCAAGGTCTTCACTCCCACATTGGCAATTCCACCCCATCATAATGCTTCATTGTTGGGTTAGGGTCAACTATCTCCTTTTAAGCTAGCTCATGTCTTTTCCACTTGCTTCCCATATTCTACCCAAAGCCCAAGTCTGCTATTGCATCTTAGTCTGACCTGCATTTTGGTATTCTACTGACTTCCTTGCTCCCACATCAATTTGCCTCCTTTTTCATTTTTTGCTGTTAAACCAGAGCCATGGTTTGGAAAGCACAATGAGTGCTTATATTGTACTATTTGCAGGGGTGCCTCGGAGTTTTGGAGAGAGCAGATAGTGAGGAATTAGCTCGAGAGAGAGAGAGAGAGAGGGTGAGGGAATCGTCACTGTCACCAATGGAGAAAATAGATATAGTAGGTATGTGGGAGTAATGGCAGGTTGAAAAGTGTGACAAATAAGATGGGTATTGGAGGCATTATTTTTAGTGCATTAGTATTATCCATTAAAAGCAATTCTTAAATATTCATATTTATTTTAGAGACAAATCATAGCAGGAAAGAGTTTCTCAAATATTTTAATATTGGAGCATTATCTTAAGAGAAATGTACTAATTTAGGCTTTCTTTGGTAGAAAAAGGTGTTTAACAGTACTGAATATGAAGAATGAGCTAAGAATGTAGAAATGGGTGAGGGAAGTAAATTAAATGTAGAAAATGTGCATTTAATTGTGTTCTCTTAACTAGATATTCCTCTATGCATTACTGTGCACATATCAAATGTTGACAAGTTTAATTGTCTTGCTTTTCCTTGATTTCAGGTGAACGTTAGTTGTATAATTTAATCTGGATATTTGACTGTAATTTGGGGCATATATGATGTCTTAATAGTAATTTTGAAGTTTTCATGAAAGCATAAAGTTCAAAAGGAAATTGGTTTCTGCATATGAGCATTTTCTATGTTCTCATGTTCCATGTTTCAGAGGTAGGGTTTGATTTGGGATCATTTTTTAAAACTCCTTTGTAGACAGCACACCAAAACAGTCAATGTTTCTAAATCCCACAGCTGGTCAAGGGGCATCAGAAAAGGACAAGTTGGCATCAAAAAAGGACAAGTTATGATATTTCTACTTTCATAAAGATCGTCTAACATGTATACAAATTAGGAGCAGAGATAGGCCAACACATTATGAGCAGAGGTAGGCCACTCGGCCCATCGAGCCTACTCTACCATTCAACTTGCACGTGTGCGCGCTCGCTCTCTCCTTTTCTTTTCTCCTCTTCTCTTTTTTTTTCTCCTCTTCTCTTCTCCTTTTCTCCTCTTCTCTTTTCTCTCCTCTCCTCTTCTCTTTTCTCTTCTTCTCTTCTTCTCTTCTTCTCTTTTCTCTTCTTCTCTTCTTCTCTTCTCTCTTCTCTCTTCTCTTCTCCTCTTCTCTTCTCTTTTCTCTTCTCTTCTCTTCTCTTCCCCCCCCCCCCCCTTTTGTATGTTTTCAATCAAGTTGCCTCCAGTGGACACAAGTCCAACCTTTCCTCATCAGCCAACCTGACACAGTACTCCATATGTGGTTTACGAGTGTCCTCATCAGACAACCTGACAGTACTCCCTATGTGGTTTACGAGTGTCCCATGTCATTCTATTAGTTTTCCTGATTACTTGCTCTACCTATATACTAGCCTTTTGTGAGGGGCAGCACAGTTGCTTCACAGATCCAGGGACCCAGGTTCGATTCCCGGCTTGGGTCACGGTCTGTGCGGAGTCTGCACGTTCTCCCCATGTCTGCGTGGGTTTCCTCCGGATGCTCCGGTTTCCTCCCTCCGTCCAAAGATGTGCAGGTTAGGCTAAATTGACTAATAGGTTGGATGGGGTTACTGAGATACAGGGATAGGGTGGAGGTGTGCTTGGGCAGGGTTCTCTTTCCAAGGGCCGGTGCAGACTCGATGGGCCAAATGACGACCTCCTACACTGTAAATTCTATGATTCATGCACCGGGATACCTGAATCTCGTACCTCTGCAATCTCTCATTATTTAAATAATTGTTTTATTCTTCCTACATATTGTACTCCATTTGCCAGATGTTTACCCACTCACAACTTATCTGTCTTTTGTGGCCTCCTTATGTCCTCTTCACAATCTACTTTCCTGTGTTGTTTGCAAATTTAGCAACCATACCATTGGTCCCTTCTATTAAGTCACTTTTATATAAATTGTAAGAAGTTGCAGATAACCAGGTATTTGGTGTGGTTGGAAAAATAAAGAAAAAGGGAAGACTGACCAAGAACTGGGCATTTAACATAAGAACTAGGAACAGGAGTAGGCCATCTGGCCCCTCGAGCCTGCTCCGCCATTTAATGAGATCATGGCTGATCTTTGTGGACTCAGCTCCACTCTCTGGCCCGTACACCATATCCCCGAATCCTTTTATTCTTTAGTTTGCATCTTTCTCAATTTCAAGTACCAAAACGCTTTACAGCCAATCAAGTACTTTTTCAAGTGGTTCACTGTTCTGATGCAGAAAAACAACATACATTTTGTGCACAGTAAGGTCCCACAAACAGCAATATCATATCTAGATTTTATTTTAGGTGTTGGTTGAGATTTAATTATTGGTCAAGCCACTGGGGAGAACTTTCCCAAAACTTCATATTGTGATTGTGGGAACCTTTACACCTACCTGAGAGGGCAGAAGGGGCCTCAGTTCAGTATCTCATCTGAAACGCTGTATCTGTGACCATCGTAACATAGAAAATAGGAGAAGGAGGAGGCCATTCGGCCCATGGTGCCTGCTCCACCATTCGTTATGTTCATGACTTATCATCCAACTCAATAGCCTAATCCCACTTTCCCCTCATATTCTTTGATCCCGTTCGCCCTAAGTGCTGTATGTAACTGCTCCTTGAAAACATGCAATGTTTTGGCCTCAATTACTTCCTGTGGTGATTAATTCCACAGACTCACCACTCTGGGTGAAGAAATGTTTCCTCATCTCTCCTAAATGGTCTACCCTGTAACCTCAGACTGTGACCCCTGGTTCTGGACACCCACCATTGGGAAAATCCTTCTAGCATCTAGTTCTCTTAGAATTTATAGGTTTCTGAGATCCCCCCCCCCCCCCTCATTCAGTTAATTCTTCTGAACTCCAGCGAATACAATCCTAACCAATTCAATCTTTCTTCAGATGTCAGTCCCGCCATCCCAGGAATCAGCCTGATAAACCTTTACTGCACTCCCTCTAGAGCAAGAACATCCTTCCTCACATAAGGAGACCAAAACTGCACACAATATTCCAGCTGTGGCCTCACCAAGGCCTTGTATAACTGCAGCAAGGCATCCCTGCTCCTGTACTCTAATCCTCTCACTGCAGGCCAAAATGCCATTTACTGCTTGCTGTACCTGCATGCAGAACTCCCTCAGTAATGCACTGACGTGTCAGACAAGATTTTGTGAAGTCCTTTGGAGTTGGGACCTGAACCCATAACCACCTTATTCGGAGGCAAGAGTGCGTGAAAAGGGAGATGGTGTTTAATCTCCCAATTGCTAATTCACATTTGAGTTCACGCAGACCTATGGAATGAACAAAGTAGGGAAGGGGTGGTGAAAAGACGAGGTCCTCAAACAAGAAAAGAATGAAAAATGAAGAAAATAATAAAAGTCTGTGAATGAGACTTTGGTGGCGTAATGTAGGGGGAAGCCCCTCCCCCTCTTCTCCCCCTCTTCCGCCCCCCCTCCCCCTCTTCCGCCCCCCCTCCCCCTTGTCCGTCCCCCCCTCCCCCTCGTCCGTCCCCCCCTCCCCCCCTCCCCCTCGTCCGCCCCCCCCCCCTCCCCCTCGTCCGCCCCCCCCTCCCCCTCGTCCGCCCCCCCCTCCCCCTCGTCCGCCCCCCCCTCCCCCTCGTCCGCCCCCCCTCCCCCTCGTCCGCCCCCCCTCCCCCTCGTCCGCCCCCCCTCCCCCTCGTCCGCCCCCCCTCCCCCTCGTCCGCCCCCCCCTCCCCCTCGTCCGCCCCCCCTCCCCCTCGTCCGCCCCCCCCTCCCCCTCGTCCGCCCCCCCCTCCCCCTCGTCCGCCCCCCCCTCCCCCTCGTCCGTCCCCCCCTCCCCCTCGTCCGTCCCCCCCTCCCCTTCCGTCCCCCCATCCCCCTCTTCCGTCCCCCCCTCCCCCTCGTCCGTCCCCCCCTCCCCCTCGTCCGTCCCCCCCTCCCCCTCGTCCGTCCCCCCCTCCCCCTCGTCCGTCCCCCCCCCCTCCCCCTCGTCCGTCCCCCCCCCCTCCCCCTCGTCCGTCCCCCCCCCCTCCCCCTCGTCCGTCCCCCCCCCCCTCCCCCTCGTCCGTCCCCCCCTCCCCCTCGTCCGTCCCCCCCCTCCCCCTCGTGTGTCCCCCCTCCCCCTCGTGTGTCCCCCCCTCCCCCTCGTGTGTCCCCCCCTCCCCCTCGTGTGTCCCCCCCTCCCCCTCGTGTGTCCCCCCCCTCCCCCTCGTGTGTCCCCCCCTCCCCCTCGTGTGTCCCCCCCCTCCCCCTCGTGTGTCCCCCCCCTCCCCCTCGTGTGTCCCCCCCCTCCCCTTCGTGTGTCCCCCCCTCCCCCTCGTGTGTCCCCCCTCCCCCTCGTGTGTCCCCCCCTCCCCCTCGTGTGTCCCCCCCTCCCCCTCGTGTGTCCCCCCCTCCCCCTCGTGTGTCCCCCCCTCCCCCTCGTGTGTCCCCCCCTCCCCCTCGTGTGTCCCCCCCTCCCCCTCGTGTGTCCCCCCTCCCCCTCGTGTGTCCCCCCCCTCCCCCTCGTGTGTCCCCTCCTCCCCCTCGTGTGTCCCCCCCTCCCCCTCGTGTGTGTCCCCCCCTCCCCCTCGTGTGTGTCCCCCCCTCCCCTCGTGTGTGTCCCCCCCCTCCCCTCGTGTGTGTCCCCCCCTCCCCTCGTGTGTGTCCCCCCCTCCCCTCGTGTGTGTCCCCCCCTCCCCCTCGTGTGTGTCCCCCCCTCCCCCTCGTGTGTGTCCCCCCCTCCCCCTCGTGTGTGTCCTCCCCCTCCCCCTCGTGTGCCCCCCCCTCCCCCTCGTGTGTCCCCCCCTCCCCCTCGTGTGTCCCCCCCTCCCCCTCGTGTGTCCCCCCCTCCCCCTCGTGTGTCCCCCCCTCCCCCTCGTGTGTCCCCCCTCCCCCTCGTGTGTCCCCCCCTCCCCCTCGTGTGTCCCCCCTCCTCCTCGTGTGTCCCCCCCTCCCCCTCGTGTGTCCCCCCTCCCCCTCGTGTGTCCCCCCCTCCCCCTCGTGTGTCCCCCCCTCCCCCTCGTGTGTCCCCCCCTCCCCCTCGTGTGTCCCCCCCTCCCCCTCGTGTGTCCCCCCCTCCCCCCTCGTGTGTCCCCCCCTCCCCCTCGTGTGTCCCCCCCTCCCCCTCGTGTGTCCCCCCCTCCCCCTCGTGTGTCCCCCCCTCCCCCTCGTGTGTCCCCCCCTCCCCCTCGTGTGTCCCCCCCTCCCCCTCGTGTGTCCCCCCCTCCCCCTCGTGTGTCCCCCCCTCCCCCTCGTGTGTCCCCCCCTCCCCCCTCGTGTGTCCCCCCCTCCCCCTCGTGTGTCCCCCCCTCCCCCTCGTGTGTCCCCCCCTCCCCCTCGTGTGTCCCCCCCTCCCCCTCGTGTGTCCCCCCCTCCCCCTCGTGTGTCCCCCCCTCCCCCTCGTGTGTCCCCCCCTCCCCCTCGTGTGTCCCCCCCTCCCCCTCGTGTGTCCCCCCCTCCCCCTCGTGTGTCCCCCCCTCCCCCTCGTGTGTCCCCCCCTCCCCCTCGTGTGTCCCCCCCCTCCCCCTCGTGTGTCCCCCCCCTCCCCCTCGTGTGTCCCCCCTCCCCCTCGTGTCTCCCCCCCTCTTGTTCCTGAAGTTTGTGGTTAACTTCATTTGAACTACATGGAAAACCAAAGCCATGGGATGTCAACTAAACTGGTAAGATGAGGGCCATACTTACAGACAGAATGGAGGTATTCAGTGTTCAGTGAAACAGTCAAACTAAATGCCATCTTGCATATAAGGAGCATTTTGGTCCTGAATATTGAGGTGGGAGGATTTTCTGGGCAAGTGTTACATCTGCATAGTGCTTGCAGTTTCATTCAAGATATGGGCACACGGCTGAAAGTCAGGAAGAATAGTAAAAGTTCACTTGGCTGTGAAGAGATGAGGGAAAGCCTAGGAAGGATTAGATGCCCAGGTGAAAGCAAGAGATGGAATAAAATTGTCTATATTGGAATGATAGCAGGAAGCAGCAACGATACAGTCATCAGTAGAAGGAAGTAATCAGTGGGAGGTGGGGTAATGTTTGGAGCAAGGGGATGGCGGGGTGCTGAGGAAATTTGGAGAAAAGGTATTCTACATAGTTAAAGCACTGCGAGCTGGCTAAGTGGAGGCAGGCTCATCCCTGACATTACTATGGTGTGCAGGGAGTCTGCCCTCTGCATGTGATCGAACCCTAGGACTCTGCTCTAGCAAAATGGGTGTTGCATGTTACAAATCTCTTTCCTTAAAACTTACTGAGTATCTACAGATTTTTGTTAATATGACAGTTGAATTGGAAGCTTGGAAAGTAGAATCTGGAGTATTACATCTAATATGGATTGATGGATTAAATGCAGAATGACATTTCATTTCACTTTGCGGGCCTTTTTCTAGTCTGTTTTCAGTCTTGACTATTTTCTAATCCATTGATTCTGAAGAGCAAATACCTTGAGACCTGCATGAGCTATTTTGGTCAATCAAGTGGGTTGAATAACAACTGTTGAGGAGCTCTCTGTATGTCTCCAAGCATAGCTCCGTACATAGCTGGCTCTGTTTTACCCGCCAAAATCTATTGTGACTAGATAGTTTTCTGTAATGCAGTAATTACTGTCAGCTGTTCATTATAAACTAAAATATTTAGTTGGTTGAGATAGCAAACACGAGTGATTGTGGTTAGTACTCTTCCTTTGTTTAATTAACAAAGCGATTGGCTAGTTGTGTGGTTTCCCTTAGTTTTTAAAAAAATAAGTAAAATAGTCTATAGCTTATGGTTTGTATTCCAAATTGTCTATAGATTTATATTGGTTTGTATTCCATATCCCGCTTCAAAACGTGTTTATCAGGCATTTTTTTGTTTCTCAGATACGACGTGGCGGTGTACTCAGTTTCCAAGACCATCAGTGCAATTCAGTTCCACATCTAGAAGTGAAGGAATCGAGTCCAATGCTGAAGAAGGTGGTATAATAATCTTTATTGTCACAAGTAGGCTTACATTAACACTGCAATGAAGTTTCTGTGTAAAAGCCCCTAGTCGCCACATTCCGGCGCCTGTTCGGGTGCATGGAGGGAGAATTCAGAAGGTCCAATTTTTTTTTTTTTTATATATAAAAAAAAAAAAATTTAAGAGTACCCAATTATTTTTTTCCAAATTATGGGGCAATTTAGCGTGGCCAATCCACATACCCTGCACGTTTTTGGGGCGAAACCCACGCAAACACGGAGAATGTGCAAAGTCTACACGGACGGTGACCCAGAGCCGGGGTCGAACAAGGGATCCCGGCGCCGTGAGGCAGCAGGGCTAACCCACTGCGCCACCGTGCTGCCCCAGAATGTCCAAATTACCTTACAGTACGTCTTTCGGGACTTATGGGGGACTTATGAGCACCCGGAGGAAACCCATGCAGACACAGGGAAAACATGCAGACTGCACAGACAGTGACCCAAGCCGGAATTCTAACCTGGGACCCTGACGCTGTGAAGCAACAGTGCTAACCACTGTGCTACCGTGGTGATGACTTGTCATAGGAATATCAATAATAATAATCGCTTATTGTCACAAGTAGGCTTCAATGAAGTTACTGTGAAAAGCCCCTAGTCACCACATTCTGGCACCTGTTCGGGGAGACTGGTGATGTCTTATACTCTTTTCATAATTGCGTAACTGAACTTGGATTGGATATAATTCCCACCTAGATATTTTCTATTACTGGTGAATTTGAACCAGGCCACTCAGTTTTGTCTCAAACTCCAACAGGTATTTTAAACAAATATAACATTTGCATTTTCACTAGAATCACAATTTGCATTACTGGTACAGGGATGAAGGAAGATTTGCATTCTTATACTCTCGAGGGTTTGTTTAATTTTTAGTATATTTTCCTACTTCAGATCTTGAAGATAGAGTTTTATCGTCCTATGAACAAGGTGCAAGACCGAGGGACACATTGCTTGGATCTTTGAGGCGCACCACAACAAACTTGAGTCGAGCACTTTCCTTGCCTTCAGAGAGTCGACCTGTATTCACAAGAGACTCTAACAGAAATTCTTCTGGGTCATCTAGCAGCAGTTCCATTACAAACGTTGAAGTGATACCACAAAGAAGTATGGAGTGCGGTTTTGTGCATAGTAGACCTGGATCAGGAGCTTCGGAATCCGTAACCTCCGATAGGAGGAATATATCTGTGTTGCAACCAAGACCGCTAAATAACTTTGCAGCAGAATCTAGCAGCAGGTGCAGACCTAGACAGCTTTTGTCCCGTCTGGCATCCACTATGTCTTCAACGTTTTCTGGTAGCCGCAGATCCAACCAGGGGCATTCAAGTGTACGATCATTTGAAACAACCCATTCCTTTGGGCATTCAGATAACATGTCATTAGGTGGAAGGCCTGAAAATTATGTGCAGGCTAATAGCACGGCCAGACCCGATGCCGCTAATTTTGCAAACAATCAATCCTCTGAAACATCTCAGGGATTTGGATTTTTGAGATGGAGGAGACCAGGAGCACCAAACGTTTCACAGTCTCAAAACATTAATGGAGGTGTAGAAAGTTTGGTAAATTCAAGGTCCGGTTATTCCGAAAATAGAAATAATGCTTCATGGTTATCCTCATCATTACGAAACCGGTGCACCCCTCTCTTCAACAGAAGGAGAAGAGAAGGAAGAGACGAAACTGCACGAATGGCTGCTGCATCTAACAGTACCACAGATGAAGCTCGGGTCGATCGCTCGCCAGTCCTCCAAAGAGAAGTTGGAACACGTGAAAACTTGAGCCGGGAACAACCACGTGTTATCCAGGGTGCAACTGCAGCTTCGTCGGGGGCATTGACTGCCACCACTACAGGCAGCTCCACTTTTTGCACTCCAACATCTATACCAGAGAGTCCCCGTGGCAGTAGCAGTTCTGGAATTGCAGGGATGTTTCCTAATTCAGTCATACGCCTTACTATGCCATATGGCCTTGGAGATGAATACTCTGATGATATACTCATAGCAGTAGACTTTGCAAGTCCATCTAGAAATAATGACGCTCAAGAAAAACAGAAAACTGAATGTACATCTTCAAGGGATCCAGAAAAACTCAGAAAATTACAAGAAAGGTATATTTTATGTGTTTCTCAAAAACCCTGCTTGTCATTTTTTCTTCGCATCAATTTATTAAGCTACTAGGAAACGTTTTATTAAGTTTCAACTGATTTGGATTTCACTTGCTTTGTTAACCTACATGTGTGTTCTCTAGGAAATTTCCTTTCCTTGTGGGGGAGATGTTATGTATGATGTGAGTAGTGTTGTTTATGAGAGATCCATACCCCAGACAGCAGCATCGAGCAGGAAGAGAAAGTAATGGCTATCTTTGTGGGAGCTGGTTGAGTTTGGAAATCGAGGGAAGAATAGAAGTCTTTCAGAAGACTTGAGTGACTGGTTTGTTTTGGAAGCAAGCATCTTGAGGCTTGAATGATGAGCGCTAGATAAGCAAGGGTTTTGTATGCCTTTCTTTCCCTATGTATTCTGCACATTGATAGGATAAAATCACAATAATGATTCAACAAAGTTTTTTACGGTTGCTATCGTGGATTTACAGTGACCATATCAAGTTGACTGTCCATTTGATACCTTTTATTGTCTATGTGGGCAAGTTCCCTTGGTTTGAAACACAAAATGAAGTTATGTTTTTGCACTGAACAAGTTTTGATCATGTTGATTTCTGGCATTGAAACATGGACCAGAAAATACAATGCTAAATCACATATTTGTATCTTCCCTATATGGTGTTTTGTGCTCTATCATTCACACTTTGGCCTCATAAAATTGCTCACCTGAAATTGCTATTTTCCCCTGCGATTTCATCTGCTTTCAGAAACTAAGTGATTTTAGTATGCATTTGTTCCTACTCAATTGAAATTTACAGGAAGAGTTTTAAACATGGTTAATTGAATTTCTTGCGATGACACATGTTTGGAATTGAAGTGTTAATTTTGAGAAGAACAACGTGCCATTATGCCCCCTCAAATTGACCAAGAAACTTCTGCTTAACAATGTACAGTGCAGGTAATTGTAAGGTGGAAATAGAAAATTTGATGTCAGATTGCTGGTATTCTGACTCTTTGCATTTGGAAGAGCAAGGGAATTATTAGAATCCCAATCCAGACCCCAACAGTGGCCACGATATTGGACGGAAACCCCAATATTTTCGTTTTTCATTTTGTAAGACTATGCAGAAAGAATACCTCACTCCAGGAGTGAATGCACAAAGAAATAGGAATTTGGTATTTTAAAACAAAAATTATTAACTCATGCTAATAACCTCTCTAACATCACTCCCGAAAATAGTTTACAATTATTTCTTAAGCAAAAGCATTCAATACAGTAAATACAATATCCTTCATTACGATCTCAATTTCCAATTAAACAACAAGAAAAAAAAACAATCTATATTAATGCATTTTAAAACCCAATGGCACAGAGCAATCCTTGCTTTCCAGAACAGATTTGGCTCCTGTTAGAACCCCTGCAGAGTCTGGTCAAAGAGCTGTTTCAACTGGCTTGTTTCACCTTCTTCGTTATCCTAAGGGCATTCAAATGGTCATTGGATAGACATATGGATGATAAGGGAATAGTGTAGATGGGCTTTAGAGTGGTTTACCAGGTCGGCCCAACATTGAGTGCCGAAGGGACTGTACTGCGCTGTAATGTTCTATGTACTATATTTATTTACATAGAATTTACAGTGCAGAAGGAGGCCATACGGCCCATCGAGTCTGCACCGGCTCTTGGAAAGAGCACCCCGCCCAAGGTCAACACCTCCACCCTATCCCCATAACCCAGTAACCCCACCCAACACTAAGGGCAATTTTGGACACTAAGGTCAATTTATCATGGCCAATCCACCTAACCTGCACATCTTTGGACTGTGGGAGGAAACCGGAGCACCCGGAGGAAACCCACGCACACACGGGGAGGATGTGCAGACTCCGCACAGACAGTGACCCAAGCCGGAATCAAACCTGGGACCCTGGAGCTGTGAAGGAATTGTGCTATCCACAATGCTACCGTGCTACTATGTTTTGTCTGCACTGCTTTAAATACTTTCAATCTTTTTTAACTATCCTACTGTGAGAGCAAGCTACTTCTGTTCTAAAGGGTAGTGAGATCAAAACTCCACTCAGAAGCTTTCTCAAATGTTTGAATACCGTTGCTCTACGCAGCACTAACCTCATCTCCCCAGGCTGAAAGCACATGGACTCCCCCCTCGTCAAACAAGTGCATTAGCCCAGGCTTTTTAGAATAGAAGATAGAATGTCTACAATGCAGAAGGAGGCTGTTTGACCCATTGAGTGCACCGACCCTATCTCCTTAACCCAGCCTAATCTTTTTGGACACTTAAGCGGCAATATAACATGGCAAATCCACCTAACCTGCACACCTTGAGAATGTGGGGGGGAAACTGGAGCACCCAGAGGAAACCCACGCAGACACGGGGAGAAAGTGCAAACTCCATAGAAACGGTCACACAAAGCCGGAACTGAACCCAGGTCCCTGGCACAGTGAAGCAGTCGTGCTAACCACTGTGCCACCGTGTATCCTTACTTGGGTCAATTTCACCTCTGGCTCCTAAAGGCTTTCTGATCTTGCAAAACAAGATTATTTTTAAAAACCTGGCAGCTGCAGTCAAATGCACTTAACCCTTAAATTGCCAAATGTTTATAATCTATTATATCTAGAATCCTGCATCATCACGGATTACACCTGATTATTGAAAACTTGAATCATTTTTGTTTACCCGTTATGAAGACAATTTGCATTACCACAGCATACTTCATTATTTTTCACCTTTTTAGAATCATGGAAACCCGACAATGCAGATTCGGCCTATCTACTCTGCACTGACCCTCTGAAAAAGCAGCCCAAATAGGCCCCGTAATCACACCTTACCACTTAACCTGCACAATTTTGGACTCATTCCAGTGTTCTGGTATTGATCAATTCAGACTATCTTAAGATAAAAGCATTAGAGAGCCAAACCTGAAAGCAGAGCTGTACAAGGTTTCCTGTTGATGTGTGTATTTAGTCCAAGTAAAGATTGGATACAATAAAGCACCTTAACCCTAAATAAATTTAAACTGGCTGCTTGAGCAGGGAAGTTTATTTCCAGTAACTTTGACATAAAAACATTCACTGGGTAAAACCTGTTGACCAGCAATTGGAACTGCCCACATCTCTTGCCAAGATAGCCTGAGCCCCTAGATTTAATTCCTGATGATGATAAAATAATTTACAAACTGAAACTCCAAAGAAAATGTGCTGTTCTTCAGGTAGAATGAGTTTTAACCCATGGATATCCATTCAATAGGTTTACAATGCTGCCTCAAGATTCTACAGGTAAACTGCTTAGGCTCCTGAATGATTTTTCTTTTCTAAACCTGCTTCATGAATTTTGAAAACATTCTTGATTTTTAAGGAAATCAAGCATATTTTTCATATGCAAGCATGAAGTAAGTGATGTTGGAATATTTGAAGGTGCCAAAGCTGAGTGAGCTCAGTCCTATCCTTTATCAGATGTCCACCCAACCTTTTTTCTGCCAGCTGAGCAGTGGGATTTTGTGTGCATTTTTTTTCTCTAGCCCAGGTGTACTGATATTGGCACCCCAGTTGAATCGGTGAACTGATTTTCAATATCCCTAGGATACCTATGTAATTTTTTTAAAATCATTTTTACGGGATGTGGGCATCGCTGGTTAAGCCAGCATTTATTGCCCATCCATAGTTGCCCTTCAGAAGGTTGTGAGTTGCCGCCTTGAACCGCTGCAGTCCCTGAGGTGTAGGTACACCCACTGTGCTGTTAGGGAGGGAATTCCAGGATGTTGCCCCAGTGACCGTGACGGAACGGCGATATATTTCCAAGCCTGGGTGGTGGTGGCACTTGGAGAGGGGAACTTCCATGTGGTGGGTTCCCAGGTATCTGCTGCTCTTGTCCTCCTAGATGTGGGTTTGGAAGGTGCTGTCTAAGGAATCTTGGTGAGTAATCTGTGTTGCTGAGGAACCTTGGGAGAAGAGTTGGGACCCAAAATGGTGAACTTCCATTCAGTTCAAAGTACTGTTTTTCCACCCACATTCCCCAGCTTTCCTTCAATGCGGTGTAAAAATATAGTTGCTCATTTACTTTTTGTAGTTACCTAAAAATTCTTAAACCAACTACCTTGTTTTCTATTTGAAAAATTAAGTATTTTAAGGGTTTTGGAGCAGGAGCGAAACCTCTACCAATAATGGTAACGTGCCACCTAGAAGCAAGATCCAATGCATTGTTGCTGCAGCCCTTCCTGATTGACTTTGTTTCATGTTGCAGCAATGTAAAATTATATACTTGTTTTTTTAATTTAAAGTATTTTTATTAAGGTTTTCAAAATTATATACTTGTTAATGTGTGCTTTTTTTATGGCAGCCTACTTTTAGAGGATTCTGATGAAGAAGAAGGAGATATCTGTCGGATTTGCCAAATAGGGGCTGGAGTTACAACACCTCCAAATCCATTAATACAGCCATGCAATTGCACTGGTAGCTTGCAATATGTTCATCAGGAATGCATGAAGAAATGGTTGCAATCCAAAATAAATTCAGGTAATAGGGACTTGTAGATGGGTGATATGGTAGTCAGAATGATGCTTGGTTTTAATTATTTCTAACTGTTGAGTGGGAAGTGTTAGGAGTTGCATGTTGTTTATTTATCAATAACTTCTGAAGTTCTAAGTTATTTGCCCCAATTAAAACATTTTTTGCCTTGACCATATTCTACAAGGTTTCTGGGTATAGCTGCTCTTGAAAATACATACTTACTCTGAGACTCTGGTATCAATGTTGGGATGTGGATTCTATGAAAACCCACAAATTTGTTAAGTTGCAGGACAGAATCCGATTCTGGCAGGAACTAAATCTTCCCATTTTAGAAAGAATAATTGAAGAAGAAAAATCCCTGGAGATGATTTCAAATCTCAGTTGTATGATTAAGGCCATAGAGCAGATTGTTGATCTGCTGCCATTTCCCTAGATGTGGTTTGGAGAACCTACTAGATTGACAATATTATGAAAAATGTGATTTTTAACTTCTGTAAGAATGGAAATAATTTTGATTGATTGTGCATATCTATAAATAACCAAATATTGACTGTACAGTCCACATGTTCACAGTTCTCTCTTGACCTGGATTAACTGAATTAAGAGAACTGAATCAAAACTAGCATTCACCTCACATGTTGGTTTAGTCTTCTCTAAGATTAGAAGTATGTAAATCTGTCCAGGATTGATTGCTGTCCAACGGCATAAATCGACCAGGGAGCAGCAGCATTCATTGCCCACATGAGTATGGCATACATAGAAGAATGAATGGGTAGGGTGGGTGTAAGGCAGCCAATGATCTGGTATTAACAAACTAATAAATATATAACCAAACACATTAAATAGATATTGTGTACTAAACTTAATGCAGGTGCTGATTTGACTGCTGTAACCACCTGTGAATTGTGTAAGGAGAAGTTGCAGCTGGATTTTGAAGATTTTAATGTCCATGAATTGTATAGGACGCATGCAGATGAGCAGGTGTGTATCGGTTTGTGAGCTTTTAAGTGATTGTTTTTACACATGGCAACCAAAACAATGTTAAGTATAACCGTTGCATTATTTGTTTAACATTAATTTAATTTATGTAATATATAATTGATCTTGGAACAAATTATTTGGGTTTCCACCAAATTTAATGTTGTCATGTAATTCTAGAGACTTACTTGGGAAAAGCTTTACATCTCTCAAATCTCTGGAAGGATTGCAGGCCACTACATTTTAGTAATTACAACTTGGCTAAAGATTGTTCTCCCTCACTCATTTGGAAGCATTTATTTTTAGACCAACTGAAAGAATAGTCTCTTTGCAATGACTCTCTGCAATTTAATAGTGATAACGTTCAGCCATTGTTCCTTCAGAGAAAATGGTAGTAAGTCTTAGATGCTGCAGTAGGATAGTGTTTTGAGTCTTGCCTGCAGAATGGAGAGAAAGTGAAGAGGAATTACCATTGATGCATGTTCAAGTGCTCTGATGACTCCGTTTGTTCAGTCAGTATCTGAGGCATTGGGACCAAGAGAGTCCCAGGTTTAATGCTTGGTGCTGAATTGATCATTTCTGCCGAGGTGAGGGCATTACAATTGACCTCTAAGTCCTTGTGGGGCACTACAATTAATGTCATTTCTTTACACTTTAGAAAAAGGAAAATTAGCCAGAATTCCTCTGGTAAGGCTCAGGCTTTTGCCATACATGAATAGCCTGCTAACATTCCCTGTAAAAGATCATGTATCTTAAAAGACCATTGAAAAGGTTCTGAAGTGTGACCTATACAATGAAACCTTCATCCAACAAATAATGAATGGTTTTAGCATTGAACGAAGAGAAGAAAATTGGAAGAAAGAACGATTGTTTATTTTCATCTTGGCTTCCTATGACTTAATATTTGCAAACTTAAGAATTGTGGCTCAGGTTTAATCTCCTGCGCAAACCTGAAATCCGTGTGATTCATGTACTTCTAATCTCCCTTTCTTTGATACAATCAGGAAATCTACAATTTCAGTTTGCCAGCAAGGCACCCTTGCCTGCCTGCTGTCAGTTTACCAGTGTGATTTTAAAAGAACCAAATGGGCAGCAAAGTCACCTACTGCTGGCAAATTTTGTGTTCTTTCCTTGAAACTTTCATCACTGAGTTATCTGATTTCTTTTCTTTTTTCTCCATTGGAATGTGGGGTTTATCTTGATTTAAGTCTGATGTACTTTTCATGAACCTAATCATATTTGACTGATGATCAGTGTTGTCTGGTTCATTCCTGGTATTAAACATTATGATCAGTGTTGGCTGGTTCATTCCTGGTATTAAACATTCTAGAATGCACAGTAGTTGGTAGTTTACAGATGTATATTCACTCAATTCTAACTTGACATTTTTTGTAACTGAAAAAATACTTAAAATTGAATCTGCAGATTTTTTAATATAAGATCAGTTCCATTCACAATGCAACTTCACAGCATTGAAACATGCTTGTGCTATATATGAACTTGCGCAAGAAACAGGTGAAGATGGTCAAACCCCATAAATCTTTGTATATTTAATTATCAGTTTGTAGATTTTTAACTTTTAGACAGTGCATCTAAATTGTTAACCATTTCTTTAGGCACAATACGAATTCATCAGTTCTGGTCTGTACCTTGTCCTGTTACTTCATCTGTGCGAACAGAGATTTTCTGATATGATGGGTGGCACAAGTGAGACACGGACTAGACTTCGGGTAAGCATTTAAGTAAAATCTGGAATACAAGAATAGTAAGTTGTAAACTCCATTATTAATTTTGTAGCACATTTTGACAATCTATGCTTTGCATCAGAGTAACACTTTTTTCCCATGTAAATGATTGCATTACTATTGTCAGCTTAATTGTAAATAGAATGTAAATAACCATATGATTACATAAATCACTTCAGTGCTTTTTCACTGCGGTCAATAATGTTCTGAAAGTACTGCAATGCTAGGAGGGCAACTAGCACAGTCTAAAAGTTAAACAGGCAACTAGCAAAAATATAATTTGAATTTTCTTTAAAGAATATCTTTAAAGAATAGAGGGTTTCAAAAGTATGAATACGGTGTTATGAATGACTTGCGAACTTTATGACTTATTTATAAAGTTGCACAACATTTAAGAATTAATAACTTGGTCTGAAGAACCAGCTCAACTACTACATAGGATAATGAGAGAATAGATTAACTACGTTAAACTATGTTCTAATTCGCCACTGCAAAGCAAGATTATCTACCAGTTAGATACTGTTATGTTTTGAGTTGTTTCCATCCCCCTTTTTGGTACGTTGGGTGAAGCCAGATATGTGGTTTTGATATCCACTTTTCTTGTTCTTACTTTCAGTTCATCCATCTGGCAAGAACCCTTCAGCAGCACATACAAGATCTTGAAAGTAAGTTTTTTGGATACCTTTAGGGCCCTCAACTGTCATTGAACCAGTGGTCTTTGTTGCCCTTAATGGGAACTACTGTATTTTCAATCTGTCTGTGAAAACTGAACGTGTTGGCATGTTATTGTGGATGTCCAAACACCCCCATTTCAAAAGTCGTGATTCCATATGCGGAAAATGGACACGCACTCTAAAGCACGCAAAGATGTATTTTTTAAAATCTAAGTTTTGAGCATGCATAGTAGGTGTCTGCACCAAGTCTCAACACCCAAGTTTTAAACTCCTGGGCTATAAAAATAAATAAAGCACTAATACAAGTAAATATCTACATTTTCTCCCATCCTCTGTTTCTGTTTTACAAATGCTGCATGAACTTTCAGAAGATGTCAGGAACTTGTGGTAGCATGAGTCATGTAATCTTCCAGATTTGCAAGAAACCAAAACACCTGGCAGTGATATTTAACAAACTGATAGTGATTCAGAAGATAGCACAGTGGTTAGCACTGTTACTTCACAGTACCAGGGACCCGGGTTCGATTCCCGGCTTGGGTCACTCTCTTTGCGGAGTCTGCACGTTCTCCCCGTGGGGTTCCCACAGGTGCTCCAGTTTCCTCCCACAAGTCCCGAAAGACATGCTTCTGGGTGAATTGGACATTCTGAATTCTTCCTCTGTGTACCTGAACAGGTGCTGGAGTGTGGCGACTAGGGGATTTTCACAGTAACTTCATTCCAGTGTTAATGTAAACCTACTTGTGACACTAATAAAGATGATTATTGTCCTTTATCACATACAGTAAGCATGGGATCCCTGAAGATTACTCCGTCTACCCATCTCTGTTGTCTTGGTCGATATCTCTGATCTCAGGCAATGTACTGAAGTGGATCAATCTTTTCCAGTGTCCTCTATCCTGATATGTCTTCATAGTAATTAATTTGGAGCAGTATCTTTTCCATTCAGACTGAATCAAATGGCTTTTCATACCAGTTTCTGTTTTTCCTGCATTTGAGTGATCAAGCAAAGCTAATCTTTGTTTGTGTGCTTCCAATGTTGTGGTGATGTACAATAGCCACCAAACCTTTTCTTCAGTTCTCACCAAGGCCAGGCTCCTCCCTTTCCCTGTAGCCTCCTCCAGCTCTACAGTGCTTCAGGAACTTTCCGTTTCTCCCAGTTGACCTTGTGTACATTCCTCTCCCCACCCTTCAACTCTGGTCTCTTGCATATGCCCCACTCCCTTTGTCCCACCATTTGAGACCATGCATTCAGTTGTCTAGAACCTAATTTATGAAAACCTCTCCATCTCTCACCTTTGAATTCCAGAAAACCAATATATTTCACCATACTTTTGGTTACTTCTAATATCTCCCTTGGCTTGGTGTCCATTTTTGACTAATGTCTGCGAAGCACTTTGAGATGTTTCCAACTTTAGAAATGTTGTATAAATGCAAATAGTTGTGGATGATTAAATTCTTCTGTCAACTTTTTGTTTGTGTTAAAATTGTCTTGAGGCTTGCACATATTTGAGCAATATCCCTTTGTGTAGGTGATTATTTATAATTTGTCTGCCGATAGTTGTTTATCCTGTTCATCATGAACCCAAAAATAAGAGCGGCCTTTCCTTTTCATTAAAGTCAGTTACATTGTGATGGCAGCCCAAAAATATGCGTGCTCTGTTTCTGCTTTGCTGGCATTACATCACCAGCCAGCTGTGCAATGAAACAGCCATTTATAGCAGTAGTGGGGCAGCAGGGTGCCCCCCGACCAGGCTGGTCACGTGAAACATGCAAGGATTGAATGGGCTAGTCGAAAGGGCCCATGTAAAGCGATTGAAGGTGGATGTGGCCATGCTACAAGAGAGCACCTGAAGGTGGGGAACCAGATTAGGCTGAGGAAGGGGATGTTTTGGGCAAGTATTTCATTCGGGATTGGACTTTTAAACGAAGGGTGTGGCGATTTTGGTTCATAAGCGGGTGGCGTTTGAAGTGGGAAATGTGGTGGACTCTTGGGGGAAAGTACATTATGGTAAGCGGGAAATTGGAGGGAATGCTGGTGGTTTGAGTAAACATCTATGCCCAGAACTGGGACAATGTGGAATTTGAGGCGGGTGCTGGGGTAGATTCCGGGGGGGACTTTAATACGGTCCTGGATCGAAGACTGAACCGCTCGAGGTCAGGGAGGGTGTCGGCTACAGCTAAGCAGCTTCAGGAGTTCATGGAGCACATTGTGTGTGTGGGGTGGGGGGGGGGGGGGGGGGGGGGGGTGGATCCGTGGAGATTTGGGAGGCCGAGGTCGAAAATAATTTTTGTTTTAAGGGGCACTTCCAAATAGATTTCTTCGTATTGGATAAGCCGTTGTTGGCAGGAGTGGTAGATGTAGAGTATTCGGCAATAGTGGTGTCGGACCATGCCCGCAACTGGGTGGATTTACGAATGAGCAAGGGGGGGGGGGGGGCAGCGCCCGCATTCGATGCTGGATGTGGGACTGTTAGCGGAGGAAGAGGTATGAGCAGGTGAGGAAGGCCATCAGGGATATGTTGAGATTAATGATATGGGGGAGGTTTCGGCAGGTATGGTTTGGGAGGCGCCGAAAGCAGTGGTCAGGGGAAGTTTATTTTGATTCAAGCACATCGGGAGAAGGCAGAGCGGGTGGAGATGGAAAGACTAATGGAGGAAATCCTGCAGGTGGACAGGAGATATGCAGAGGCCCAGGAGGAAGGGCTGTTAAAGGAACGCCAGAGGCTACAAATGGAATTAGGGTTGTTATCCACGGGTAAGGCGGTATGGCAGTTGCAAAGGGTGAAAGGGGCGGTATACGAGTATGGGGAGAAAGCGAGCATGATGTTAGTGCACCAGTTGAAGCAGGAGGCGACGAGAGAGAATGGGAAAGTGAAGGACACGGGTGGGAATACGGTCTTGGACCCGGCGGGGGTGAATGGGGTGTTTACGGAGTTTTACAGCAAATTGTACGGGTCGGAACCCCCAGCCGGGGAAGAGGCGGTTTCTGGGAGGGTTGGAGTTGATGAGCAGATGGAGGGCCCAGGGGCCCCAATTGGGCTTGCAGAAGTAGTAGAGAGGTTGGAGGCAGTGCAATTGGGTAAAGCCCCATGGTACCTAGTGGAATTTTAGAAGAAGTTCCCAGGGTGTTGGTCAGGGCATTCACTGAAGCAGAGGAGTTGGGAGTGCTCCCCCCAACGTTGTCACAGGCGTCGATCTCCCTTATTTTAAAGCGGGGTAAGACCCGGGGAACTGTTGGTCGTACAGGCTGATCTCCCTGTTCAATTTGGGTGCTAAACTTGGCAAAGATCCTGGCCACAAGGATCCTAGACTGCGTCCCAGGGTGATTATTGCAATGGTCAGGTAGTGGGGGAGGGGTCAATATGAGAGTGGGTGGAGGTGGCATCATGTAAAGACACTAGTCTGGGGGCATTGTTAACGGCACCTCTGCCGTTCTTGCCAACTCAGTACTCCACAGGCCCGGTAGTGTGGCAACCCTGAGGGTGTGGGTACAGTGCAGGCAGCACATGGGGTTAGAGGGGGCATAGGTGTGGGCACTATGTGATAGCCACCGGTTTGCTCCGGGAGGGTTGGATGGAAGGTTTCGGAGGGGCAGCGGGTAGGGATCGAGAGATTTGGGGGATTCTTTATTGATGAGTGCTTCTCGAGTCTGGAGGAGCTGGGGGAGGAGTTTGAGTTGCCAGGGAGTAATGGGTTCCGGTATCTGGGATGTTGAAAATTGTAAATGCCTCCATAAAATATTTTTTTAAAAAGATAACACTTGCATTATGAAGGATGTAAAATAGTTTACCGGAGTTGTACGTTTATATCTTTTGGGAAAGGAGGAACATGCTTGGTTTCTTTCCTTCCGAAAAGAGACGGCTAGGATAACCGAAGAGAGGTTTTTAAAAATCTGAAAAGTTTCAATATAGTAGATGCAGAATGTGCATTTCTACTTGTTGGCAAGCAGTATAAGGTCACCAAGAAAATGTGGGGAATTTGAAGGACACTTCATTGAGGAGTGATGAGAAAGTGGAACACTCCCAACACTGGCTGAGTCAAGTAGAAGAGATGCCTACCTAGCTTTCCCTTGAATGCATGAGGGAGAAGAGAATAGAGTGGTGCTGATCAAACAGTTGCTTAATATTTAGCTTTTCATCTTGCACTCATAAGGACAAGTACAAGGATACCAAATGTATTTTCTATTTATAATAAGATATCAACAATATTGTTCAAAACACAGGTAAGTTTATGATTAAATGTCTCCTGTCGTATAAATTGTTGAGCTTGTTTGAAGTTTGCCGTACTTGTGTTGCTGAAGCTTCTAGTCTTCCACTCATCATGACAAAACATGTCATTTTTTTAATCAGCAATATTAAAGTTAAATCAGGAGTGATTGGTTCAGGTGGAGTCTAAACACCAAGTACTGATTGGGCCAAATGGCATTTGTATTTTGAAATGCTGTTCAAATAATTACCTTCCCTAATCTCATGGTCTCACTTATATATGTTCTGCCCTCTCTTACATACCTGGCTCAGTTAATTTTACTAGCCTCTCCCATCCGTTATTTCTTTCTGACTATTAAAAAATACTTTGCACCTGAGCCACACTCTCCACTGCCCTCTGCTGCAGGCTGCCCCGAAAATGTCCACCTCTAAATGTTTTCCTTTGGCCACCAAACTTAAATAAATGTTAATAAAATGCATCCCAAGTGTTACCTCTTGATAAATTGCTCTAATCTGAACATCTAGACATTTGATTCCCAGGACCTGCACTTAATAAATATATCACCTTGACGACTTCCAGTCTGTATCTTCAATTAATCTCCTTCAACCTACCATGAGCACCAGCATAGATACTCACTAGTTGCATAAATACATTGATATCTCTTCATTTCCCTTCCATTCAATTTATTCCTAAACCTCTATGATTAAGCAAACTTTGCAATTAAAATTAATTTACAAATTCAAATACAATTAATTGAATAACTTTTCCATTTATTTCTTAACTTTAACCAACATTCTTTCTATTTTGAGCATCTAATATATACCTGCGCAGTGTTGCATTTATTGAAACATTCAACACTCCCCACCGTCATGGGCTGTTTGCTGCAGGGTGTGTTTTCGTTTTGTTTTCAGTGTTGGAGCTGAAGCCAGACCAAGCAGGTGTACTGCTGTTCTCTGCCATCAAAAGACTATCTCTGGATCATTTGGTGAATTCAGAATTATAATTGTTTTCAGTAGTGGCTTTAACCTGATGTGCTTCTGTTAAAGATTATGTTTTTTGTAAGTCTTCTAGATGTTAAAAGGACAGTAAGCATTAATTAGTGTTGTACTCTTTGGGGGTTGTATTTGAATTAATGGTTGCTAAGATGTTCACTGTTCTAAAAAGGTTAACTTGAGTTCATAGAATAAACATTGTTTTGCTTTAAAAAATACTTTTCCATTTCTGCTGTACCACACCTGTAGAGTGGGCCATGTGCTCCCCATACCACAATCTATTAAAAGTTATGGGTCAGGTGAACTCCATGATACACTTTGGGGTTCTCTAAACCCTGGCCCATAACAAAATATACAAATATAGGAATTAGAAAGCAGGAGTATTCCATTTGTCCCTTGAGCCTGCTCTGCCATTTGATGGATCATGGTTGACGTAATTGAGCTTTCCTGCCTCTCCTTGACTCCCTTGTCAATCCAGAATCTATCTAATGCGGCCGTAAAATATTCAATGACCCTGCCACCACTGTTCTCTAGGAAAGAGAATTCTCCAAATTACCTTCAGAGAAAAAAAAAATTCCTCCATCATAAATGGGAGACTCCTTATTTTTAAACTGCTGAGTGCTGCAAATATAGTTTCATATTGACAAGTGAATGCTGGTAGAGGCGTTGCCTTGGAGAATGCCCCAGTTGATGGTATTTTTAAAATATATAAATTTAGAGTACCCAATTCTTTTTTTCCAATTAAGGGGCAATCTAGCATTGCCAATTCACCTACCCTGCACATCTTTGCGTTGTGGGAGTTAGACCCACACAGACATTGGGAGAATGTGCAAATTCCACACAGCCAGTGGCCCGGCGCCGGAATCGAACGTGCGTCCTCGGTGCCGTGAGGCAGCAGTGCTAACATATCTTCATTACTGAAGTTCATCTTTAATTTTGCAAGGAACTAACGTTATAAACTGCCTACTTTATGGGCAAATATAATGGGATAGTAAACCTGCTTCAGCAGATTAGGAATATTTGACATTTGTTTTCATCAGGTTGGCCTTGGCATCAGAAATATTGATGAGTAAAAATATTTGCTAAGCAGTTACCTCATCACTGCCACAGCACTGCAACGACTGTGAAAAGCCTAGCCAGTATCTTTTCATAGGCCATAAAGACGAGTATAACTTTTCAAATTTTGTACAACTAAAACTACTTGCTAATATTAGGCTTTTTAGAGCCATTTTTGCATTACTTTTTGAAAATTAATTTTTATTTTAAATCTTCACAGCTACAGATGAAGATTCTGAAGATGAACAGGATAGCTTTGACAGGATTGCTTAATGGACTCACGATAGGGCTTGTATAGCACAAATGGAATCATTGCAACAGTGAGGAAAGCCCCTGTAGTCTTTATTCAAATGGCTAAACATTCTATTCCTATTTCAATTTGCTTTTGCGAGAAATTGCTAGTGAAGCATCATCAAAAATAATACTGAAACATTAGGTGCAGTTTCTCAGTTTTGTGACTACACTTAAAATGATAACATGCTTTATAATTTGATAAAATAACAATTAAGCAAAGCTTTTTATTTTATAAGTTAGCATTAGGAACTAAGCAGAAAGGCAACACATTGTACATGTGTATAATCTACTTTTCACTTTAATATTTCCTGTCTTGGAGTGAATGTGGACATCCGTTTTGCAGCAGATTACAGGTCTGACTTGGATGAAATTTAGGCACAGAAACTCTCTTCAGCTCCAGAATTTGCAGGAGATCAGACGTCATGAGAAAATTCTATATTTAATCTTTTTTTTTCCCAAGTTGTTTCCTTTGAGCACATAAGAATCATAACTGTCAGTAAGGATCTTGCTGCAATTCTAAGATTAATTGATTGGTCAATTTCTTGTTGGGACTGGGTATTCCATTGACACATGATGTTGAAATGCATTCAATATATTGAGATCCAGGTAACATTGTCTGCCTTATCAAACCTAGATGTGATTAAAGTAATTATTTTCTTTGTCCATAAAATTATTAAAGGCATTAAGTTTAAACAAAATAATTTTCTTGTTACATTTTTGGCTTTTTGAGCAAATGTAATCATAAAATGCTATTACATTTATAATCCTATGGTAACATTACTCCCGGTATCTTCTTCACCATATGCTCTGTTTTGAGCAGTGCACAATATGTAATTTTATGAAGTGAATGAAAGTTTTATTTGGGTGTTTGGAAGAATTTTTATTCCTAGATTATAAGATAATTATGGATGAAGAGAACCACCCATCTTATTTCAACCAGGAATAGTGAATTATTTGTGACTCTAGTCACTCTTAAAAATATATATTTAGGTTCACAAACGGGAATACAGTACCTCCTTGGGTACATGTGTGTCACTTTTTGCACCAAGTACAAATGCAACTGTTTTACATTTTGTTTCATACTGGTCAGGTGACTATATGTTGTCAAAGATATTTGGAAATCTGGAATACAAGGAGAAAATGCAGGAAACTCCAGTCTGGCAGCATTGGTGCAAAGAGCAAGATGGTTTCCGACAACAGATCATCAACCTAAAATGTTAGCCCAACCTTCCCCTCTCTACAGCTGTTGCCTAATCTGCTGTCCAATCTTGGCTGAATTCACAGTTTGGCATGATAGAAATCATTTAAAGCAAAAGAGTATATTTCATGGGATGACTGAAAAAAATAATTAAAAAATTTGAAAACCAAAACCAAATATTAAACTTGAACACACAATACTTTTTCAAAGTAAATCTATCCACCTGACAATTTAATTATATTTGAAGCTGTCTAATCAGCAAATTGGACAATCGTGTACTACCAAAGTTCCACAAGCAGCAGGACCACAGCAGGCTTGATAATCCAAGTGGCCTCCATGTGTGATTTTATAAATGCCTAATTAATGTTTTTGTATTGTACATGTTACACTGAGGCTACAGCACTGAAATATGCTGCTCAGCCCAACTACTCTGTCACTGTTTATGCTGCACATAAACCTTTTGCACCTTTCTAATCCTATCCATATCCTTACTCCTTTTTCTCTTGTGCTGATGTAACATCAATGCTCTTTGCTTCAACTACTGTATATTAACGTTATACCTATGTAAATGACAACTGTAGTTTATCAGGCATCAAAACCCATTGGCTGCCCTGTTCTCCCCTCCCTCGTTTCTCTTTTCCCCTCATTTAATAATAATTTTATTATTGTCACAAGTAGGCTTACATTAACACTGCAATGAAGTTACTGTGAAAATCCCTTAGTCGCCACACTGTTCGGGTACACAGAGGGAGAATTCAGAAGGTCCAATTCACCTAACAAGCAACACACTTAACCAAAAAAAGGCAGCAGGTGGGAGACACTGTCCCAGGAAGAGTCCTGGTCCGATCTGCTTATTCAGCAAGATCTGCTTGAACTAAGACTCTGCTGACATTGCCACTACAAACAGGCAAAGTCACAGCAATTCCCGAGGAAGCAAACTGACCAGACAATCTACGAATCTTGGTGCGCCGTACCGGGGTTCGGAACATTCAGTCTGTCTCACTGCAGCAGACTGAATCTTGCAGGGGCCACCCGTCCATGTGGCGTTGCTGACCGCGACTCCAATAAAATTCTTTGTGCAATCAGCGAGGCGAGGGCCACTACGTCGGCCTTCTTCCACTCCCATCAGCTCTGGCTTTTTTCCCAAATATCGCTGGCAAAGGGTCCAGCTCAACCTCCTCCCCCACTATCCTTGTTAGCACCTCAAACATTCCCGCCAAGAATCTCCAACTTTTCGCAGCCCCAGAGCATGTGTGTGATTCGCTGGTCCCCGCCCACACTTCTCACACTCCTCTGCCACCCCCTGGAAGAATCCACTCATTCTTGCCCAAGTCGTATGTAGTCTGTGTACCATCTTAAACTGTATCAGGCTCGTCTTGCGCACAAGGAGGTCGCATTTAGCCTCCACCGAGCCTCACTCCATACTCACTCTCCCCTCCCGCTTCGGGACTTGTGGGAGGAAACGGAGGAAACCCACGCAGACACGGCGAACGTGCAGACTCCGCACAGGCGGTGATTCAAGCCGGGAATCAAACCTGGGACCCTGGTGCTGTGAAGCAACAGTGCTAACCACTGGACTACCGTTACCTCAGGAACCTGGGGAACTCTTTCCAAACCTTCCGTGCCAAGTCCCTTACCTGCAGGTACCTAAACTCGCTCCCTCGGGAGGTCTACCCTCTCCTTCAGTTACTGTATACAACAGATACCTCACCTTAATACATACCGTCTTTCCCCCACCCCCCGGCTCTCAACCGTGGTTTTCGCAACACCGACATCCCTTCTATCCTGAAATGTCTCCTCAGCTGGGTCTAGACCTTTACTGTGGACTGCTACACGTATTTCCTTGGCGCCATTGCCAATGCCGCCATCACCATAGCCCTCCTGCTGGACCCCTTAGAAGATCCATCCTAACCCACTCTGGCCCCTCTTCTTCCCACCACCAGCTCACCTTCTCCACATTCATCATCCAGTAATAATGTAGCAAGTTCGGCAATGCCAACCCTCCCTTCTGCCTCTGTCTCTAACCGGGTCCACTTAACCTGTGGTAACTTCCTGCCCATGCAAAGTCTGAGGTATTCTTATTCCGTTTTTGAAAGAAGGCCTTCGGTGCAAAGATCAAAGTGTTTGGAATATGAATTGGAACCTCGCAGAATGGCCATCTTCACCACTAGGGTCCTCCCTGCCAGAGTTGAGTGCAACATGTCCCACCTTTTCAGATCCTCTCTTTTTTTTTAATAAATATTTTATTGAAAATTTTTGGTCAACCAACACAGTACATTGTGCATCCTTTACACAATATTATAACAACACAAATAACAATGACCTATTTTATAAACAAAAAATGAATAAATAATAAATAACAAAAATGAAAACTAACCCTAATTGGCAACTGCCTTATCACAAGTAACACTCTCCAAAAATATAATTTAACAGTCCAATATATAATTATCTGTCGCAACGACCTATACATATTATACAGTATATATTAACAACCCTGAGAGTCCTTCTGGTTCTTTTCCCCCCCCCGATCCTGGGCTGCTGCTGCGGCCTTCTTTTTTCCATTCCCTCTATCTTTCTGCGAGGTATTCGACGAACGGTTGCCACCGCCTGGTGAACCCTTGAGCCGACCCCCTTAGATCGAACTTAATCCGCTCTAGCTTTATAAACCGTGCCATGTCATTTATCCAGGTCTCCACCCCCGGGGGCTTGGCTTCTTTCCACATTAGCAATATCCTGCGCCGGGCTACTAGGGACGCAAAGGCCAAAACATCGGCCTCTCTCGCCTCCTGCACTCCCGGCTCTTGTGCAACCCCAAATATAGCCAACCCCCAGCTTGGTTCGACCCGGACCCCCACTACTTTTGAAAGCACCTTTGTCACCCCCATCCAAAACCCCTGTAGTGCCGGGCATGACCAAAACATATGGGTATGATTCGCTGGGCTTCTCGAGCACCTCGCACACCTATCCTCCACCCCAAAAAATTTGCTGAGCCGTGCTCCAGTCATATGCGCCCTGTGTAATACCTTAAACTGAATCAGGCTTAGCCTGGCACACGAGGACGACGAGTTTACCCTGCTTAGGGCATCTGCCCACAGCCCCTCCTCGATCTCCTCCCCCAGCTCTTCTTCCCATTTCCCTTTTAGTTCATCTACCATAGTCTCCCCTTCGTCCCTCATTTCCCTATATATATCTGACACCTTACCATCCCCCACCCATGTCTTTGAGATCACTCTGTCCTGCACCTCTTGTGTCGGGAGCTGCGGGAATTCCCTCACCTGTTGTCTCGCAAAAGCCCTCAGTTGCATATACCTGAATGCATTCCCTTGGGGCAACCCATATTTCTCGGTCAGCGCTCCCAGACTCGCGAACCTCCCATCCACAAACAGATCTTTCAGTTGCGTTATTCCTGCTCTTTGCCACATTCCATATCCCCCATCCATTACCCCCGGGGCAAACCTATGGTTGTTTCTTATCGGGGACCCCCCCCCCAGGCTCCAGTCTTTCCCCTATGCCGTCTCCACTGTCCCCAAATCTTCAGTGTAGCCACCACCACTGGGCTTGTGGTGTAGTTCCTCGGTGAGAACGGCAATGGGGCTGTCACCATAGCCTGTAGGCTAGTCCCCCTACAGGATGCCCTCTCTAATCTCTTCCACGCTGCTCCCTCCTCCTCTCCCATCCACTTACTCACCATTGAAATATTAGCGGCCCAATAATACTCACTTAGGCTCAGTAGTGCCAGCCCCCTTCCCCCCCCCCCCCCCCCCCCCCATCCCTGCTACGCTGTAAGAATCCCTTCCTCACTCTCGGGGTCTTCCCGGCCCACAAAACCCATGATGCTCTTTTCAATCCTTTTTAAAAAAGCCTTCGTGATCACCACCGGGAGGCACTGAAACACAAAGAGGAATCTCGGGAGGACCACCATCTTAACCGCCTGCACCCTCCCTGCCAGTGACAGGGATACCATATCCCATCTCTTAAAATCCTCCTCCATTTGTTCCACCAACCGCGTTAAATTTAACCTATGCAATGTGCCCCAATTCTTGGCTATCTGGATCCCCAGGTAACGAAAGTCCCCTGTTACCTTCCTCAACGGTAGGTCCTCTATTTCTCTACTCTGCCCCCCTGGATGCACCACAAACAACTCACTTTTCCCCATGTTCAATTTATACCCTGAAAAATCCCCAAACTCCCCAAGTATCCGCATTATTTCTGGCATCCCCTCCGCCGGGTCTGCCACGTATAGTAGCAAATCGTCCGCATACAAAGATACCCGGTGTTCTTCTCCTCCTCTAAGTACTCCCCTCCACTTCTTGGAACCCCTCAACGCTATCGCCAGGGGCTCAATCGCTAGTGCAAACAATAATGGGGACAGAGGGCATCCCTGCCTTGTCCCTCTATGGAGCCGAAAATATGCAGATCCCCGTCCATTCGTGACCACGCTCGCCATCGGGGCCCTATACAACAGCTGCACCCATCTAACATACCCCTCTCCAAAACCAAATCTCCTCAACACCTCCCACAAATAATCCCACTCCACTCTATCAAATGCTTTCTCGGCATCCATCGCCACTACTATCTCCGTTTCCCCCTCTGGTGGGGCCATCATCATTACCCCTAACAGCCTCCGTATATTCGTGTTCAGCTGTCTCCCCTTCACAAACCCAGTTTGGTCCTCGTGGACCACCCCCGGGACACATTCCTCTATTCTCATTGCCATTACCTTGGCCAGGATCTTGGCATCTACATTTAGGAGGGAAATAGGTCTATAGGACCCGCATTGTAGTGGGTCCTTTTCCTTCTTTAAGAGAAGCGATATCGTTGCTTCAGACATAGTCGGGGGCAGTTGTCCCCTTTCCTTTGCCTCATTAAAGGTCCTCGTCAGTACCGGGGCGAGCAAGTCCACATATTTTCTATAGAATTCGACTGGGAATCCATCCGGTCCCGGGGCCTTTCCCGCCTGCATGCTCCTAATTCCTTTCACCACTTCTTCTACCTCGATCTGTGCTCCCAGTCCCACCCTTTCCTGCTCTTCCACCTTGGGAAATTCCAGCCGATCCAAAAAGCCCATCATTCTCTCCCTCCCATCCGGGGGTTGAGCTTCATATAATTTTTTATAAAATGTCTTGAACACTCCATTCACTCTCTCCGCTCCCCGCTCCATCTCTCCTTCCTCATCCCTCACTCCCCCTGTTTCCCTCGCTGCTCCCCTTTTCCTCAATTGGTGTACCAGCAACCTGCTCGCCTTCTCCCCATATTCGTACTGTACACCCTGTGCCTTCCTCCATTGTGCCTCTGCAGTGCCCGTAGTCAGCAAGTCAAATTCTACATGTAGCCTTTGCCTTTCCCTGTACAGTCCCTCCTCCGGTGCTTCCGCATATTGTCTGTCCACCCTCAAAAGTTCTTGCAGCAACCGCTCCCGTTCCTTACTCTCCTGCTTCCCTTTATGTGCCCTTATTGATATCAGCTCCCCTCTAACCACCGCCTTCAACGCCTCCCAGACCACTCCCACCTGGACCTCCCCATTATCATTGAGTTCCAAGTACTTTTCAATGCACCCCCTCACCCTTAGACACACCCCCTCATCTGCCATTAGTCCCATGTCCATTCTCCAGGGTGGGCGCCCTCCTGTTTCCTCCCCTATCTCCAAGTCTACCCAGTGTGGAGCGTGATCCGAAATGGCTATAGCCGTATACTCCGTTCCCCTCACCTTCGGGATCAACGCCCTTCCCAGCACAAAAAAGTCTATTCGCGAGTAGACTTTATGGACATAGGAGAAAAACGAGAACTCCTTACTCCTAGGTCTGCTAAATCTCCACGGGTCTACACCTCCCATCTGCTCCATAAAATCTTTAAGCACCTTGGCTGCTGCCGGCCTCCTTCCAGTCCTGGACTTCGACCTATCCAGCCCTGGTTCCAACACCGTATTAAAATCTCCCCCCATTATCAGCTTTCCCATCTCTAGGTCCGGAATGCGTCCTAGCATCCGCCTCATAAAATTGGCATCATCCCAGTTCGGGGCATATACGTTTACCAAAACCACCGTCTCCCCCTGTAGTTTGCCACTCACCATCACGTATCTGCCCCCGTTATCCGCCACTATAGTCTTTGCCTCGAACATTACCCGCTTCCCCACTAATATAGCCACCCCCCTGTTTTTCGCATCTAGCCCCGAATGGAACACCTGCCCCACCCATCCTTTGCGTAGCCTAACCTGGTCTATCAGTTTCAGGTGCGTTTCCTGTAACATAACCACATCTGCCTTAAGTTTCTTAAGGTGTGCGAGTACCCGTGCGCTCTTTATCGGCCCGTTCAGCCCTCTCACGTTCCACGTGATCAGCCGGGTTGGGGGGCTTCCTACCCCCCACCCCTTGTCGATTAGCCATCACCTTTTTCCAGCTCCTCACCCGGTTCCCACGCAGCTGTATCTCCCCAGGCGGTGCCCCCCTGCCCATCCCCTCCCATACCAGCTCCCCCCTCTCCCCAGCAGCAGCAACCCAGTAATTCCCTCCTCCCACCCCCCCCCCCCGCTAGATCCCCCGCTAGCGTAATTACTCCCCCCATGTTGCTCCCAGAAGTCAGCAAACTCTGGCCGACCTCGGCTTCCCCCCGTGACCTCGGCTCGCACCGTGCGACGCCCCCTCCTTCCTGCTTCTCTATTCCCGCCATGATTATCATAGCGCGGGAACCAAGCCCGCGCTTCTCCCTTGGCCCCGCCCCCAATGGCCAACACCCCATCTCCTCCACCTCCCCTCCCCCCATCACCACCTGTGGAAGAGAGAAAAGTTACCACATCGCAGGATTAGTACATAAAACTCCTCTTTTCCCCCCTCTTTGCCCCCCACATTCGCCCCACCACTTTGTTCAAACGTTCTTTTTAATAACCCGCTCATTCCAGTTTTTCTTCCACAATAAAAGTCCACGCTTAATCCGCCGTCTCAAAGTAGTGATGCCTCCCTCGATATGTGACCCACAGTCTTGCCGGTTGCAGCATTCCAAATTTTATCTTTTTATGAAGCACCGCCTTGGCCCGATTAAAGCTCGCCCTCCCTCTCGCCACCTCCGCACTCCAGTCTTGATAAACGCGGATCACCGCGTTCTCCCATTTACTGCTCCGAGTTTTCTTTGCCCATCTAAGGACCATTTCTCTATCCTTAAAACGGAGGAATCTCACCACTATGGCTCTGGGAATTTCTCCTGCTCTCGGCCCTCGCGCCATCACTCGGTATGCTCCCTCCACCTCCAACGGACCCGCCGGGGCCTCCGCTCCCATTAACGAGTGCAGCATCGTGCTCACATATGCCCCGACGTCCGCTCCCTCCACACCTTCAGGAAGACCAAGAATCCTCAGGTTGTTCCTCCTTGCGTTGTTCTCCAGTGCCTCCAACCTTTCCACACACCGTTTCTGATGTGCCTCATGCGTCTCCGTCTTCACCACCAGGCCCTGTATGTCGTCCTCATTCTCGGCTGCCTTTGCCTTCACGACCCGAAGCTCCCGCTCCTGGGTCTTTTGTTCCTCCTTTAGCCCTTCGATCGCCTGTAGTATCGGGGCCAACAGCTCTTTCTTCATTTCCTTTTTGAGCTCTTCCACACAGCATTTCAAGAACTCTTGTTGTTCAGGGCCCCATGTTAAACTGCCACCTTCCGACGCCATCTTGGTTTTTGCTTGCCTTCCTTGCCGCTGTTCTAAAGGATCCACTGCAATCCGGCCACTTTCTCCTTTTTTCATCCGTATCCAGGGGGGATTCCCTTCTGGTTTACCGCACAGCGTTTTTAGCCGTCAAAATTGCCGTTGGGGCTCCTATCAAGAGCCCAAAAGTCCGTTTCACCGGGAGCTGCCGAAACGTGCGACTCAGCTGGTCATCGCCGCACCCGGAAATCTTCAGATCCTCTCTGACCACCAGTTTTAGATTCCATTTATGTGCATTGCCTATTCCCTCGCTACCTGAATCCGCAGGTATCTAAACCTGTCTCTGGCCACTTTGAATGGCAACCCCTAGATTCGCTCACCACCCCAACTCATTCACTGGGCATTCTTCACTTTTCACTATATTTAGTTTGTATCCCGAGAACGCCCCAAACTTCCCCAACGTGCCCATGATCCTTTCCAGCAGGTCCAAAACATACAATAGTAGGTTGTCCGTGGGTAGCGTTACCCGATGCTCCCTTCGGCACTCGACTACATGAGAGCCATTGCCAGAGGCTCTATCTCTAGCACAAATCACAACGGTAACAGTGTACATCCCTGCGTTGTTTCCCTGTGTAGTTCAAAGTTTTGTGAGCCCAAATCGTTGGTCTGTACACTTGCCATCCGTGCCACCTACAACAGGCGCCCCCATGCCAATGCCACAAACTTCGGCCAAACCCGAACCTTCCCAGGGCCTCAACCAGGGGCTGGTTTAGCACAGTGGGCTAAACAACTGGCCTGTAATGCAGAACCATACCAGCAGCGCGGGCTCAATTCCCGTACCGGGCTCAATTCCCGTACCGGCCTCCCCGAACAGGCGATGGAATGTGGCAACTAGGGGCTTTTCACCGTAACTTCATTGAAGCTTACTTGTGACAATAAGTTATTATTAACAGGTAACCGCCACTCCACCCAGTCCAATGCCTTCATGGGACACCATTACCTCTGGTACCTGGGCTCTCGACGGGATCATCATCGCGTTTAACAGCCTCCTTATATTACTAGAAAGCTGCCTGCCCTTTACAAAACCTGTCTGGTCCATCGCAACCACCCCCGGGACACAACTTTCCATCCTTCCCGCCACCAACTTAGCCAGCACTTTCACTTCCGTATTTAACAGTAATATGGGCCTATACGACCCACATTCCAACGGGTCCTTCCCCTTTATGGTATCAATGTGATCGGTGCCTGCATCATTGATTCTGGCAGCTCCCCCTTCTCCGACACCTCATTAAATGCCTCCAAGAGATGTAGTGCCAGGTCTGTCACAAACTCCTTGTATAGAATTCCATCGGCCCGGGGACTTCCATATAATGTCCAATACTTCCTTCAGCCCCAAGGGCTCCTTTCGCGCCTGCTCTTTTCTCTTCAACTGTGAAAACTCCAGTTCATCTAAAAACCGTCCCATGTCTCCCTCTTCACACACACTTACACCCCCCCCCCCCCCCCCCCAAAGATCCGCCCTGTACAGCTCCATCTAATAATATCTAAACGTCTCATTTATGTTCCCTGGCTCCAATACCACCTCCCCTGCCTCAGTCCATATCTTCAATGTTTCCCTGGATGCGGCCTGACTCTTTAGCTGATGTGCCAACATTCGACTCTCTTTCTTCCCACATTCGTGCTGCACTCCCCTGTCCTACCGCCTCCCCGTCGTCAACCTATCAAATTGTCTCTCCTCCTCACCAATCCCTCCATGGTGGCCGCCCTTGAATGCTCCCTATCTACCTCAACTTTCGTTCTTTACCATTCGTATCCCTCCCTCTCCCTATCCGCATGTGCCTTGAATGAGCAAATCTCTCGGACCACCGCTTTTGGCGCTTCCCGAATGTGGCTGCCGATGCCTCCCCGTTTTGGTTCAATTCTACATAATCTTTAATCACAGCCTGCACTTTGCCACAAAACCCTCTATCTGCCAATAACCCCGAGTCGAGCCTCCACCCTGGCCTCTGCTCTAGTTGCGATCCAAACCGAATCTCCAGCCAGTGGTGTACATGGTCCAAGGTTACTATCCCCGCGTACTCTGCCCCGCCCACCCCAACCAAAACCTCCCAGCTCACCATTAAAAAAATCAATTCTTGAATACACTGTATAAACATGTGAGCAAAATAAATTCTCCCTTCCCCCTGGGTTCTTGAAGCACCATGAGTCCACCATACCCATCTTTTGCATAAATCCACCCAGCTGCTTTGCCATTCGTATCCTACCCATTGACCTGGGGCTCGATAGATCTATCCTCTGCTCTAGGACACATTTGAAATCACCCATAATCAACTGGTGCGGGGCCAAGTTCGGAATCCCTGCCAGCAACCCCCTCATAAACTACATTGTCCCAATTCGGTGCAAACCGGTGATTATTACAAATTGGAGACCAAACGGATGCTCCCACATGCCTCCTCCATTGCCCCCAAACACTTCGGATCGCCACCACCACGGGGCTGGTGGAGTACTGTGCCAGCGGGAATGGCAGAGGCGCTGTTATCATCGCCCCTAAGCTGGTGCCCGCCCATACAAAGCCAAAGGCTTTGTTGACCCGTTTTAAAAAGAACCGCGGAATAAAGATGGGGAGACACTGAAACACAAACAGGAGTCTCAGGAGGACCGTCCTCTTCACCGTCTGCACCCTCCCGGCTAGTGACAGAGGGAGCGCATCCCACCTCTGAAAATCGTCCTTCATTTTGTCTACTAGTTGGGCCATTTAACTTGTGCAGCCGTTCCCATTCCCGCGCCACTTGGATACCTAGATACCTAAAGTTTCCCACGACCACTCTTAACGGCAGCTCCCCCAATCGCCTCTCGTGTCCCCTCGCCTGGACCGCAAACATCTCACTTTTCCCCATATTTAGTTTATACCCTGAAAACCGACCAAATTCCCCCAGAATCCTCATGATTTCTTCCATCCCCTCTGCTGGGTCCGGTACATACAGGAGCCAGGTAGTCTGCCCCGGACCAGCTCCTTGAGGTTCTCGGTGCAATTGGCAGCGGCTCTATGGCTAATGCGAACAACAGTGGAGAGAGGGCCTGTTTGGCCCCGCCGATGCAGCCTAAAATATCCGATGTCCTATTCGTCTGTACGCTCGCCACAGGAGCCTGATACAGCAACCTGACCCAGTCAATAAAGCCCCACCCAAATCCGAACATTCCCAGTACCTCCCACAGATATTCCCATTCTACTCGATCAAAGGCCTTCTCTGCGTACATTGCGAGCACGACCTCCACCTACCTTCCGGGGGCATCATGATCACGTTTAATAGCCTTCTTACAATGGCCAGCAACTGCCTTCCCTTAACAAACCCTGTCTGGTCCTCTCCAATAACATCTGGAACTCAATCCTCAATCCTAGAGGACAAAATTTTGGCCAGCAGTTTGGCATCCACATTCAATAGGGATGTCGCCCTGTCAGACACACACAGCTCTGGGTTCTTGTCCCGCTTCAGGATCAGTGAAATCATGGCATGTGACATTGGTGAGGGAAGCACCCCTCTCTCCCTTGCCTCATTGAATATCCTCATCAACAATGGCCCCAGTATCCCAGAGAACTTTTTATAGAACTCCACTGGCTACCCGTCTGGCCCCGGGGCTTTACCCGACTGCATGGCCTTCAGACCCTCTGCTGTCTCTTCCATCCCGATCGGGGGCCCCAGCCCTTCTACCAGCTCCCCATCCACCTTCGGGAAATTCAGCCCCCCTAAGAAGTGCCTCATCCTGTCCGGCCCCGTTGGGGGTTCCAACCCATACAGCCTGCTGTAAAACTCCTTAAACACCTTATTCACCCCTGCTGAGTCTCCAACCATCTCCATCCTTTTACTTTCTCTATCTCCCTGGCTGCCTCCCTCTTTCTAAGCTGCTGAGCAAGCATTCTGCTGGCCTTCTCTCCATGCTCATAAATCGCCCCCCTCGCCTTTCTCAACTGCTCCACCGCCCTCCCTGTGGTTAACCAGCCAGACTCCGCCATCCCTTAAAAGTCCTGCCTCTGGGGTCGCCGCATACCTCCTGTCAACCTGTAGTATCTCCTTTACCAGTCGGTCCGTCTCTGCCCTGCCTACCTTCTCTCTATGGGCCCATAATCGAGATCAGCTCCCCTCTAACCACCCCCTTCAATGCTTCCCAGACCACCGTTGCCGAAATTTCCCCCATGTCGTTGACTTCCAGGTACTTCTGAATACATTTCCTCAGCCGCCCGCAAGCCTCTTCGTCAGCTAAAAGACCCACGTCTAACCTCCAGTGCGGGCGCTGGTTACTGTCTTTACTAACCTGCAGGTCAACCGAGTGCGGCGCATGGTCTGAGATTGTGATCGCCGAGTACCCCGTGTTCACCACCCACGTCAGTAAGGCCCTGCTCAGAATAAAGAAATCAATCCGGGAGTACACTTTATGCATGTGTGAGTAGAAAGAGAATTCCTTCACTCTCGGCTGCCCAAATCTCCATGGATCCACCCTCCCCATCTGCTCCATGAACCCTTTTAGTTCCTTAGCCATTGCTGGCACCCTACCCGTTTTTGAGCTTGACCGGTCTAAACCAGGGCCAATAACTGTGTTGAAGTCCCCTCCCATCACCACTTATGCGAATCCAGGTCCAGTATCTTCCCCAGCATCCTCTTTATAAACTCCACATCGTCCCAATTTGACGCATACACATTTACTAGTACCACCTGCACCCCTTCCAATTTCCCACTGACCATAATGTACCGGCCTCCCACATCCGAAACTATTCTTCCCGCCTCAAACACCACCCGCTTGTTGATCAGGATCGCGACCCCTCTAGTCTTCGAGTCCAACCCCGAGTGAAAAACCTGACCGACCCAGCCTTTCCTTAATCTAATCTGGTCAGCTACTCTAAGGTGCGTCTCCTGCAGCATTACCACGTCCGCCTTCAGTCCTCTCAAATGCTCGAACATGTGTCCCTCTTGACCGGCCCATTTAGCCCTCGTACATTCCAGTGAGGAATTGAACTAAAGAAAAAGCATTAGACTGGGATCACCAGTTCGGATAATGTAGAAGTATACCCTAATATAGGAAAGCAGTGGAATAGGATAGGGCATTATAGACATTAATTTGGGTTGCAGGGAGTGAACAAAGAAATTGGGCAAAGCATGGCGAGAGGGGGATGGGTAACTATTAGGACCGGTTCTTTGCACAAAGGATGCTGGGAGAAAGAGGCCCAAGGGGAGGAATGTGTAATGGGCCTATCAGGATCAGTGGATGTGAAGGTCAGGTTATATGGCCAGCTCAAGGAATGTGGGAAAAGGACCTATAAGAATCTTGTATTCGTACCATTACCTTATTTGGTCGGGTGTATGTGGAACGTGATACTGCATGAATGTATATGAGAATACATGATTTGTCTCCCTTTGTTCACTCACTCTGGGGAAGTTGGAGACTGGTGGTCTCTGCATTTGTCAGGGTGAGTGAGGCTTGCAAGCTGGGTGAACTAAAATAAAACAATACCTATAATCCAAACTCAGACTTTTGTTTGAGACAGACTGTGGACAGAAATAACTCAATTTCATCACCAGGTGATCAGCTAGTTGGGGGACTCATCCCCCCCCCCCCCCTCGCTGATCAGCTATCACCTTTCTTGGGCCAGTCTCCAGCCCGCGCCTCCACTGGCCTGCCCCCAGGCAGCCTCCGCCCCTGACTTCCTCTCTGTCCCACAGCAACAGTCCCTCCCTCGTCAGCAGAGCATTTAATATTGCTAAATTCTACCCAACCCATTTACTGCCATCCACTAAGACTGTACCAGTGGAGCATTCGCTGCCGCAATCTACATTTTACTTGGAGGTTCATCCCATCTATGACTTCATCAAGAATGATTGCATTGTCATCCTGGCTTTGAATGAAATTAGGCTCGGGTGGCAACTCCTTGCCCCTTACCAAAACTTTCTTACGAAAACCTCCACATTTGGTTGTACTTCCCACCACTGCTCAAATTAACATTGTTATAGCCCTTGGAGACCATACTCTGTTGTCATATTCAACTCCTTTTCAGGACCTTGCGCTTCTCCTTTTAAATCGTTCTCTACCCAAAGGTATCCTCTCCCAGCCCATGGGTTGAATGAATTAATCAAGGCTGGCATCTTTATCTCCACCTCCGATCCTCTTGTCCTGCTCTCCATCTGATTTTAGTTCCTCATTAATCTCTCCTTCATGAGAGACAGTGGTGTAGTGTTATTGTCACATGAACTAACAATCCTGAGACCCAGAGTCACTCGGATGGTGAAATTTGAATTCGATAAAAGTCTAAAGGTGACCATGAAACCATTGCGGTTCACTAATGTCCTTTTAGGGCAGGAATTCTGTCATCCTTGACGCTAAGTCCCAGTGGATCTCCGTCTCTCTTGTGAAAACATCCTGGAAAGTAAAGATGGGCTTAGATTCTTATCTCCACTATTAATGGTCTCCTTAATTCCTGTTCCTCTGCCCTCTCCGGCATCAAATTGGAGAAGTCCATGGACTTCTGATTTCACTCCCCCCTGTTCCTAGCATGTCAAAGTGTCATGAATATGTTACTGGATGGACAACCCAGAGAGCATGAGTTCGGAACTCACACTGGAACAAGGAAAAGTACAGTGGCCCTCCAAGCCTGTGCCGATCATGATGCCCTAACTTTAAAAATCCTTCTGTTCTTGCTGGGTCCATATCCCTCTATTTCCTCCCTATTCATGTAGCCATCCAGATACCTCTTAAAAGTTGCCTGCTTCCACCACACCCTCTGGCAGTGTGTTCCAGGCCCCCACCACTGTGGGACAAACTTACCCCATACATCTCCCTTAAACTTGCTCCCTCTCACCTTGAACCTGTGCCCCCTTGTAATTGGCACTTCCACCTGACTAAAAAGCCCCTGACTATCCACCCTGTCTATGTAAGTCTCCCCTCTGCCTCTGTCTTTCCAGTGAAAACAATCCTAGTTTATGCAACCTCTCCTCATTGCCAACACCCTCGAAACCAGGCAACGACTAGTGAACCTTCTTTGCATTCTTCCAAAGCTCCTATGTCCTTCTGATAATGTGATGACCAGAACTGCAGTCAATACGCCAAACACGACCTAACCAAGGTTTTATATAGCTGCAACATGATTTCCTTACTCCTGTACTCAATGCCCCAGATGACGAAGGCAAGCATTTTAAAAAATATTTTTGTTAAGGCATTTGTGTGAACAGTAAATACAAACCAACACAAAAGCAAGAACAAAAAGGAACATCATAATAAATAACCAACCCCCCGCCACCCCTTGCTGACATCTCAATTCACCTTGAAAAAGTCGATGAACAGCTTCCATCTCTGGGCAAGCCCATCGTCCAAACCTTTTAAGGGAAACTTGATTTTCTTCAACCTTAGGAACTCCGCCAGGTCACTCATCCACCCCCGGTTTCGGGGCTCCCAGTCCCTCCACTCCAGCAAAATCCATCTCTGGGCTACCAGGGAGGCAAAGACTGGGACATTGGCCTCTCTCGCTCCCTGGACTCCTGGGTCTTCCGACAAACCAAATATCGCCACATCTGGACTCCCTGAGCACCTTGGACATTATGTCCGCGAACCCCTTCATTTTCGAACATGCCCAAAACATGGGTCACAGGCCTCCCCGTGCACTGGCCACACCTAACCTCTATCCCCTCAAAGAACCTGCTCATCCTGGCCACCATCATGTCCGTGATGAACTACCTTAAACTGGGTACGGCTTAGCCTCTCGCACGGTGAGGGTGCATTCACCTTCCTCCCACAACCCAGCCTCCATTTCCACCAGCCCCCACCCCCCCCCCCCCCCCCACCCCGCCAGTTCCTCCCATTTCCGCTTTACCTCCCCTATCAGGGCTCCTTATAGGTCCTGCAAGAGACTGCCTCCATCCTCCCCCACGTTGATTCCTCACCCACTAATAATTCATTGCCTTGAACGCCCAATAATAATTCATTATGTTTTACAAGGCCAACCTGCCACCTTGTCCCCGTTCCAACAGCACCTTCTTAACCCGTGAAGTTTCCCGCCCACACAAACCCTGAGATCAAAGTATTGACTCTCTTGAATGATTTTGGGACAAAGATCGGGAGGTTCTGAAAGACGAAGATGAGCCTCGGCACACTGTCATGTTCACTGTCTGCACCCACTCCGCCAGCAATAGCGGCAGCACATCCCACCGCTTAACATCTTCCCTCATCTATTCCACCAACCGCACCAGATTCAACTTGTACAGCTGTTCCCATCCCCGCGCCACCTTGGTACCAAAATATCCAAAGCTCGCCCCCACCACCTTGAACGGTAGTTCACCCAACTTCCTCTCCTGCTCACTGGCCTCAATCGGGAAGACCTGACTCTTCCCCATATTTAGCTTATATCCAGAAGACCAGCCAAACTCCTCCAAAGTACTCATAATTCCCCCGATGCCTCCCAGTGGACCCGAGATATAAAGCAATGGCTCGTCCGAATATAGCGAAACCCTGTGCTAGCACCCCGCCCCGTGCGCACAATACCTTAACCAGCTCCTTGACGCTCTAAGCTCTTGCCAAGACAAAAAGCAGTGGGGAAAGTGGGCACACTTGCCTTGTCCCACAGTGCAGCCTGAAATACCCCGCGCACACCCAATTCGTTCGCACATACGCTTCCGGCGCCCTACACAAAAAACAGACCCAGTCTACAAACCCCTGCCCGAACCGTCCTCACATTTTTGAATAATAAGAGTAATCTTTCTTATTGTCACAAGTAGGCTTACATGAACATTGCAATGAAGTTATTGTGAAAAGCCCCTAGTAGCCACACTCCGGCGCCTGTTCGGTTACACTTAAGGGACCGGGATACTAACCTGGGACCCTGGCGTTGTGAAGCAACAGTGCTAACCACTGCTACTGTGCCGCCCACCCCACAGATACTCCCATTCCACCCAATCAAAAGCCTTCTCTCCATCCATTGCTACTGCTATCTCCACGTCCTGTCCCTCCGGGGACATCATTATCACGTTTAGTAGTCTCCTAACATTCAGCGACTGTTGCTTCCACTTTACAAACCCCGTCTGATCTTCCCCTTTCACCCCGGCACACAGTCCTCAATTCGCGAGGCCAGGATCTTTGCCAGCAATTGGGCGCCCACATTTAGTAACGATATTGGGAAATAGGACCCACACTGCTCCAGACCTTTATCCTTCTTTAGTATTAGGGATATAGACGCCTGCGATAATTTAAGGGGAGCCCCAGGTCCCCCCCAAACATCTTATAAAATTCTACAGGAAACCCATCAGGACCCTGATTTGTTAGGTATGCCGGGTCTGCGAGGACTGCGTTTACTGCAGCAGTGAGAGAGACAGGCTTCCAACACTTGAAGAAATGCAACTCGATTTTATTGAACTCTTAACTATCATACATGTCTTAACTGTGGGTTGACACTATGCTGACTTGACTGGAGACCTGAGGCTAACCTGACCAGACTATCTTACTACCACATGGTGTATGTTCTAGTTGCTGCTCATGGGCTCTGACTGTCTCAGAGGCTGGATCCCAAGAGAGCGGGAAAACTAGTGCCCTCTGGCTTTAAAGTGGTTGTGTCCTGTCTGGTGATTGGCTACTGTGTTCTGTGTGTTCACTGGTCATCCTGTGTGTCAATCACTGCCTGTCTGTGCACCATCATATACCTGTGTGTATATTATGACATCTCTTCCCCCCCCCCCCTTTTTTTTTACTTATTAAAAAATGTGTGTAGGGCAATAAATAGTGAGTGTGTGTGTGTACAGGAGCCTGACTATATACAGAGTATGTTAACATATTCTCATGGGAAGGTGTCTAGTGCAGATAGAGGGTAGATAATAAATTAGCAAGAAACAATATGTACAGATGTGTAAACGGATCACAAGGTAATGCAACATTCAGTCTATAAATTCAGTCTCTGGGGCAGGTGACGAATTCTGGTTGACAGCCTCAAGGGTGGGTCGGGCCGCCTGCACTTGAACGGGCGGAACTGCCTCCAATGTAGTGGTTGGTAAAAGAACTGGCAGATCGGTGGCCTCATGGAAAGGTGCGATCTGAGGAACCAGCATGCGAGGTGGGACATCACGTTCAAGTGGCGGGCGTGGAAGTAGCCGCAGTGCCCGCCTATTACCCCGAAGAAAGGAGCCATCATGCATGTGAACGAGGAACAATCTCGGGGCCACTTGCTTAACCACCACAGCCGTGGCAGACCAGCCACCGTCAGGTAGCTGAACACGAACTCGGTCAGCAGGAGCCAGAGCAGGGAGATCTGTGGCGTGGGCGTCACGCCGACTTGCATTGACCCCAAGATTGTTTCATCCTCTGCAGGACCGGAAAATTGTCAAGGTCCGGGATGTGGATAGCCGGCACCGTCGTCCGTAGTGTGCGGTTCATTAGCAGCTGTGCAGGGGACAGGCCAGCGGACAAAGGAGTCGTCCGGTAGGCTAACAGCGCCAGGTTAAAATCCGAACCCGCGTCAGCAGTTTTGCACAACAGTCTTTTAACAATGTGGACCCCCTTTTCAGCCTTCCCATTCGACTGGGGGTAGTGGGTGCTTGAAGTGACGTGCGTAAAATTGTACCGCCGGGCAAAATCTGTCCACTCCTGGCTGAAGAAACACGGGCCATTATCATCATAACTGTAAGTGGAATCACCGTTGCTGATGTGAGGTCAGTCAGTCTTACCACCTCGGGGTAGTTGGAAAAGTAGTCCACGAGGAGGCCATAGTCTCGGCCCTTTGCATGAAAGAGGTCAATACCAATTTTGGACCATGGGGAGGAC
Organism: Scyliorhinus torazame; assembly: GCF_047496885.1. Classification (NCBI taxonomy): domain Eukaryota; kingdom Metazoa; phylum Chordata; class Chondrichthyes; order Carcharhiniformes; family Scyliorhinidae; genus Scyliorhinus; species Scyliorhinus torazame. The sequence continues at coordinate 98,699,533 of NC_092708.1, forward strand.
ACCAGTTCATGTGGCTGTAGAGTCTCTTTGGGCTGAGCCGGCTGGAACCTTTGACACGTTGGGCAATTGTGGACCGTGTTGGCGATATCCTGACTGATGCCTGGCCAATATACTGCCTCTCGGGCTCAACGGCGACACCTTTTGACCCCCAGGTGATCCTCGTGGATTTGGCCGAGGACCAGCTCTCGCATGCTCTGGGATTACTATCCTGTCCAGCTTCATTAATATGCCGTCCACTACCGCTAGATCGTCCTTTATATTATAAAACTGGGGGCACTGCCCCTTTTGCCAACCATCCGTGAGATGTCGCATTACCCGATGGAGTAAAGGATCCCTGGCCGTCTCCTGACGAATTTGCACGACCCTTTCATCAGTGGCCGGAAAGTTGGATGCACAAAACTTCACCTGAGCGTCTATCTGACAAAGTCCGACTGCTCACACGGCGTGGTGATGGATCTAGAGAGTGCGTCGGCCACAATGAGCTCTTTGCCCGGGGTGTAGACCAGGTTGAAATCGGAGCGGCGGAGTTTGAGGAGGATACGTTGTAGCCGTGGTGTTATATCATTGAGGTCTTTTTGGATGATGTGAACCAATCGCCTGTGGTCTGTCTCGACAGTGAATTTGGGGAGTCCATACACGTAATCATGGAATTTGTCAATCCCTGTGAGGAGGCCCAGGCATTCTTTTTCAATCTGCGTATCGTTGCTCAGTAGGCTTCATGGCTCTAGAGGCATATGCGACTGGGGCCCAGGAGGAGGATTTGTCCCGCTGGAGGAGTACTGCCCCATGCCAGCCTGGCTCGCGTCGGTGGAGATCTTCGTCTCCTTGGCGGAGTCGAAAAATGCCAGTACCGGGTGGGCCTTGGTGAGTTTCGCCCTGAGCTCACGCCACTCTTGCTCAAGAGCGGGGAGCCACTGGAAGTCTGTAGTTTTTTTGACAAGATTGTGGAGAGCTGTGGTGTGTGATGCAAGGTTGGGGATAAACTTCCCAAGGAAATTGACCATCCCTAGGAAGCGGAGGACCGCCTTCTTGTCCTCCGGGGTCTTCATGGCGTTGATCGCCGCCACCTTGTCTGCATCTGGCCGCACACTGAACTGCGAAATATGGTCGCAAAGGAACTTTATTTTTGCTTGACCGAATGAGCATTGGCTCTGTTGAATCGGAGGCCATGCTTGTGGATCCTGTGGAACACTCGCTTGAGGCGATCGATGTACTCCTGAGGAGTTGTGGACGAGATAATAATATCATCAACGTCCACTCACACCCCCTCGATGCCCTCCATCATTTGCTCCATTATGCGGTGGAACACTTCCGAGGTGGAGATGATGCCAAAGGGCATCCGGTTGTAACAGTAGCGAACGGGGTGTTAAATGTACACAACATTCGACTGGATGCGTCCAGCTGTATTTGCCAAAACCCCTTGGAGGCATCCAGCTTCGTGAAAAGCATGGCGTGAGCCATTTCGCTGGTGAGCTCTTCTCGTTTAGGGATAGGGTAGTGTTCCCTCATGATGTTACTGTTCAAATCTTTGGGGTCGATGCAAATGCGAAGTTCCCCTGGCGGTTTTTTGGCACAGACCATGGAACTAACACAGTCCGTGGGTTCAGTGACCTTAGAAATGACGCCCTGGTCCTGGAGGTCTTGCAGCTGCTGCTTGAGGCGGTCCTTGAGGGGTGCCAGCACCCGACGCGGTGCATGAACCACAGGTGTGGCATTCGGCTTCAGCAGTATCTTGTATCGGTAAGGTAGTGTACCCAAACTTCGAAGACGCTGTGGTATTGTGCTATGATGTCATCTAATTGGGCTTGGAAGTTGACATCTGGCGAGGATGTTGCCTCTGCAAACGACATGGTGTGAACCTGCTGCACAAGATTCAGGATTTTGCAGGCCCGAGCAGAGAAGCTCTGTCGGTTCCTACAATTTCAAAACACAGGCTTCTGAAAAACGATGGGATACCGCAAGCTGGCATGAGGAACTGGCAGCAATGGCATTACCTTTGTAGTCGTGAGCTGGCAGGCCGGTGGAAGAATGCTTGGCTTGACGCAGATGGTGTCAAGGTCAGACTTTGAAATGTGGTTTGCTGAAGCGCCAGTGTCCAGCCTGAAGCGTATGCGAGCCTTGTTGACCATGAGGGTGGCACACCACTTGTCCTCCGGATCAATGCTCATCACTGGGAGTTGTTTCACCTTCTTTGCTGACAGCATCGTATGCTTGATGATGATGCCTACCCGGAATGGGGATGTGAGGCCCTCGGTGTCGGAATCTGGAACCATGTCAGAGTCGGAGTCTGCAACGGGTTGCTATACTGACCGGACGTTCCTGCGCTGCGACTGGGATTGCTGTGTGTTGGGCAGTTGAGCAGATCTGCACAGAGCTGCGTAGTGGCCAAGCTTGCCACACTGGAGACCGCGCGAGATTTCGCGGGACATTGCCACTTTAAATGGGCAGAGCCACAGTTGTTGCACGTCGTGGCGCCGACGTCAGGATGCTCCATGCGCCACCGCGCATGCGCGGTGCAGTCGAACGATGTACGCACCTTCGCAGTTCGGTCATCAGTTTCGTCGTCCCCTCGGTCATGGCGCGCATGCGCAGGAGCCCGGGAAAAGCGCGCGAAATGGCCACCCTCATCCAGACTCAGACCCTAGAGCTGTTTTACGGCCTGCACCCGCTCTGCATCGTGGGGGCCTTGCCGCGCCATCTCTGCCGCCTTGATATGGGAGTATCGATTGTTAGCGTGCTCGTGGAGGTCGCAGGTTTCGATGGCGATGGTAAGGGTGAGCTGCTTAACTTTAAGGAGCTGCTGGCGAAGGGGATCGGAGTGGACCCCGTAAACGAACTGGTCGCGGACCATGGAGTCTGAAGTGGAGCCATAGTTGCAGGACTGCGTGAGGATACGGAGATGGGTTAAGAAGGACTGGAAAGGTTCATCCTTACCCTGCAGCCTCTGCTGGAACACATATCGTTCAAAGCTCTCGTTGACTTTGATGTCACAGTGGCTGTCGAACTTCAGAAGGACTGTTTTAAACTTTGTCTTGTCCTCGCCTTCAGCAAAGGTGAGGGAGTTGAAGTGGATAGCGTGGTCCCCGGCTGTAGAGAGGAAGAGAGCGATATTCCTGGCATCCGATGCGGTTTCGAGGTCGGTGGCGTCACGATACAGCTGGAACTTCTGCTTGAAAATGTTCCAGTTAGCATCGAGGTTGCCAGCGATGCGGAGCTGCAGGGGAGGGTGGACGCTGTCCATGTTACCGGATGGCTGATCGCTGGTCAAAGGCAGACTATCTCAAGGTAGGTCCGTCAAACTCGAGCATAGCTCACTGGTACCATGATGTGTTGGGTATGCGAGGACTGCGCTTACTGCAGCAGTGAGAGAGACAGGCTTCCAACACTTGAAGAAATGCAACTCGATTTTATTGAACTCTTAACTATCATACATGCTTTAACTGTGGGTTGACACTATGCTGACTTGACTGGACACCTGAGGCTAACCTGACCAGACTACCACATGGTGTATGTTCTAGTTGATGGTCACGGGCCCTGAATGTCTCAGAGGCTGGATCCCAAGAGAGCGGGAAAATTAGTGCCCTCTGGCTTTATAGTGGTCGTGGCCTGTCTGGTGATTGGCTGCTGTGTTCTGTGTGTTCACTGGTCATCCTGTGTGTCAATCACTGCCTGTCTGTGCACCATCATATACCTGTGTGTATATTATGACAGACCCGTGGCCTTCCCTGCCTGAATCGTCCCCATGCTCTCCATCACCTCTACCAGTCCAATGGGGGCCCGCAGCCCCTCCACCAGGTTCTCCTCCACCTTGGGGAACTCCAACCCATCCAGGAACCGCCGCATCCCCCCCACCAGCCGGGGGCTCCGATTCATAAAGCCTCCTGTAGAACTCCTCAAATACCCCATTCACCTCCACCGGGTCCAGTACCACTTTTCCCCTCCCATCCTTCACCCTTCCGATCTCCCTTGCTGCCTCCTGCTTCCTGAGTTATTGGGCCAGCATCCTACTCGCCTTCTCCCCATACTCATACACTGCCCTTCTGGTCCTCCGCAACTGCCCTACTGCCTTCCCCGTGGACACCAACCTAAACTCCATCAGGAGTTTCTGCCTCGCCTTCAATAATCCCACCTCTAGGGCCTCCTAGTATCTTCTGTGCACCTGCAGAATCTCGTCCACCAATCTTGTAATCTCTGCTCATTGCACCTTTTCCCTATGCACCCGGGTGGATATGAACCCCCCACCCCCTCAACCACTGCCTTGAGCGCCCATAGTATGGAGGCTGAGACCTCGCCAGTATCGTTCAATTCCATGTACCCCCAAATGACGGCCATCACTGCTCGGATACCTCATCTGCTAACAACCCTCAGTTCAGTTTCCACTGTGGGCGCCTCATGAACTCCACATCATCCCAGTTTGGAGCATAGACAATTACCGAAACCACCGGCATCACTCCAGCTTCCCACTCACCATCACAGACCTCCTTCCCGAATCTGCCACAATATTCCCCGCCTCAAAGGTCACCCATTTGTTTATCAGCACGCCACCTCCCACGTCTTCATATCTAGTCCCGAATGAAAGACTTGTCCTACCCACCCTTTCCTGAGCCTAGTCTGATCCTCGAACTTCAAGTGTGTTATTTGCAAAAAGGCCACGTCTGCCTTCGATCTCAAGTGCACGAACACACGCGACCGCTTGACTGGCCCATTCAGACCTCTCACATTCCATGTGACCAACCTGGTCGGGGGCACCCCGCCCACCTCCCCTGCCGATCAACCATATCCTTTATTGAGCCAACCCCAGGTCCACCCTCGGATGTCCATTGTCACCACTCATTTTCTTGCTGTACCACAGCACTTCAGCAGCCTTCCCCCCCCCGAGCTAAACGACAATCCCATCCCCCTCTACTACGCCCCCCCCCCCCCCCGCCCCCCCCCCCCACTGCGCTCCCGTTAACTAGCCTGGCAGCCCCTAATTAGGGTTAGGGTCAGGGTTAGCCTCCTACCCCCCACTGATACCCCTCCCCCTCCCCCGGTCACAAAACCAAATAACAATGGAAGAAGAAAAAAGATGCACTCCCCCTCAATGCACCCCAAACATCCCGCCACCGAAACCAACAAAATATTTCAAAGGAGCGAAGCTCTTCAACAACCAACAAACGAAAAGCAGACACCTCCTCCACAGTTCAATGTCCTGCCAGTCCATTGTCTCTTTAAAAACTCCCATCGCCCCCTCTGGTGTCCCAAAATAATGTTCACGGCCGTTATAAGTCACCCAACAGCGGACCGGCTGCAATATCCCGAACTTCACCCCCTTAAAGAGGGCGGCCTCCACCCGATTGAACCCGGCTCTCCTCTTTGCCAGGTCTGCGCCCAGGTCCTAGTACACCCGAAGCTCGCTCCCCTCCCAGGTGCATCTCCTCGTTTGCCTCGTCCACCTCAGTATCTTCTAGGTACACCCGATTCCCGACTTGGGTCACTGTCTGTGCGGAGTCTGCACGTTCTCCCTGTGTGTGCGTGGGTTTTCTCCGGCTGCTCCGGTTTCCTCCCACAAGTCCCAAAAGACGTGCTTGTTAGGTGATTTGGACATTCTGAATTCTCCTTCAGTGTACCCGAACAGGCACCGGAGTTTGGCAACTAGGGGATTTTCACAGTAACTTTATTGCAGTGTTAATGTTAGCCTACTTGTGACAATAATATAGATTATTAGCTCATTGCTTTCCCAGGTGCACCAACCTATCTGGCTTGCCCACCTCAATATCGTCTCCTTATCGTGGAATCGGTGGAGCCACACCACCATCGCCTTTGGCGGCTTGTTCGCCTACGGCTTCCTCTTCAGCACCCTGTGCACCTGGTCGACCTCCAGGGGCCGGTCGAAGGCCCCCTCCCCCATCACCTTCTCTTGGCTACATATGAGCCAGCATCTGCTCCCTTGATGTCTTCAGGCATCCTCACGATTCTTAGGTTTTGTCACCTGGAGCAATTCTCCAGGTCCTCTACCTTCTCTTTTAGCCGCTTCCGGGTCTTCCGCATCATTCCAATCTCAGCCGCCAACAAGATAAGCTACTCCTCGTGCTCCCCCACTGCCTCCTCTACCTTCCGAATGGCCTGGCCCTGGGACTCCAGCCTCTGTTCCACACAATCAGTTCCTGCTTTTAGTGGTTCCACCGCTTTGGCTAGGTCTTCCTGGGCTTCTCTCCTCTGCCGCTGAACTTCTAATTTTAAGAAGTCCAGCTCCTACGTTGAGCACTGGGCAGGCCGGGCTGGCCCTTTACCCTCTGCCACCTTCACCTGTGGCGAAGATTCTTTTGCTCAAACTGCTCCCTTCTCGACCCACTTCTGATCCGTGGATCCATCCACCAACCCCACCAGTGGAGTTTAACTTTCTCCAGTCAGCCCGACACCTTTTTTCACCAAAACATCCGCCCAACAAACAGAGAAAAGGACCAAAGAATCGCCTCGAGCAGGAGTTGCCAAATATGCAACCACTCACTCCATGGCCACCATGGAAGCCTGATGAAGGCAATCATGTTGTATGCCTTCTTAATCTCCTCGACCACCTGGGTTGCCAATTTTAGGGAACTGTGGACCTGCACTCCCATATCCCTCTGTATGTTAATGTTCATAAGGGTTCTGAAATTTACAGTATAATTCATACCTAGATTTGATTCTCCAAAATGCATCGCCTCACATTGGTCCGGATTAAATTCCATCTGCCATTTCTGTGACCAAGTCTCCAATCTATCTGTATCCTGTTGCGTCTTCTTACAATCCTCGGCACTATCAGCAATCCCGCCAATCTTCATGTCATCCTCAAACTTGCTAATCAGCCCACCCACATTTCCTCCAGATCATTTATATATACTACAAACAACCGAGATCCCAGCACTGATCCCTGTGGAACACCACTAGCTACAGATCTCCATTCTGAAAAATACCCTTCCACTGCTACTCTGTCTTCTCTAACCAAGCCAGTTCTGTATCCATCTTCCCAGCCCACCCCGAATCCCATGTGATTTTAGTTTTTGTAGCAGTCTGCCATGTGGGACCTTGTCAAACGCCTTACTAAAGTCCATATAAACTATAAACTAATAACACTTTAATTTGAATTCAGTTACAAAGAAAGAAAGAACTTGCATTCATAGCAGCTTTTATGATCTCATGATATGCTGCAGTGCTTTACACTCAATTAAGAATTTTGTTTAAGGGCGGCACGGTGGCACAGTGATCCAGGTTCGATCCTGGCCCCGGGTCACTGTCCGTGTGGCATTTGTACATTCTCCCCGTGTCTGCGTGGGTCTTACCCCCACAACCCAAAGATGTGCAGGATAGGTGGATTGGCCACGTTTAATTGCCCCTTAATAGGAAAAAACAATCGTTGGGTACTCTAAATTTTTTAAAAACTGGTTAGACCAGAATAGAATAATCTTTTTTCAATTTAGTGTACCCAATTCATTTTTTCCAATTGGGCAATTTAGTGTGGCCAATCCACCTCGCCTGCACATCTTTGGGTTGTGGGGGTGAAATATAATGGATGTTGTGTATCTATAGATTTTCAAAAGATGCATAGGTACTGCGGTATCAAGTTTTTGATGAAATATGGGCAAAAGAAATTTGTGAACATGTGTAGGACGGTCAACTTCCAGGTACAATAGAGCTGTGAAAATAAAGGGGGCAAAAAAATCAGACTAGCATTTACATATTGCTTTTCACAACTACCAGATGTCTCAAAGTACTTTACAGCCAGTGAAGAGATGTAACAATTATTTCACTCATGTTAAAATACAGCTTTGTCAACTTGTCCTCCCATTTTTGAGATGAACTGTTAAGTATCTGCTCATTTATTCTTAGTTTCCCATTTAATGTTTTTTAGCTCTCCGTATTCTAATGTATCACTTCATAATTATTCATTTTGTTATTATTCACCCAACATCACCCATGCAGTATGCTAACCTATCTATGTCACCTTGAAACAAAATACTGAAACTATGCATTAGGCTAATCACTATTTGCAAAAGGAAACGATAAATGCTGGCCTAATTAATTTTTAAAAGGGGGAAGAAACTACCCCCGCAATGTCAGTTAGAGGGGTGCTGTGCTCTGACTGTGAGATGTGGCAGGTCCGGGAGGCTTCCAGCGTCCCGGATGGCTTCATCTGCAGAAAGTGCACCCAACTGGAGCTCCTCACAGACCGCATGGTTCGGTTGGAGCAGCAATTGGATGCACTTAGGAGCATGCAGGTGGCGGAAAGCGTCATAGATCGCAGTTATGTAAATGTGGTCACACCCAAGGTGCAGGCAGAGAAATGGGTGACCACCAGAAAGGGCAGGCAGTCAGTGCAGGAATCCCCTGTAGTTGTCCCCCTCTCGAACAGATATACCCCTTTGGATACTGTCGGGGGGGGATAGCCTATCAGGGGAAAACAGCAGCAGCCAGAGCAGTGGCACCACGGCTGGCTCTGATGTTCAGAAGGGAGGGTCAAAGCGCAGAAGAGTAATAGTAATAGGGGACTCTATAGTCAGGGGCACAGATAGGCGCTTCTGTGGACGTGAAAGAGACTCCAGGATGGTATGTTGCCTCCCTGGTGCCAGGGTCCAGGATGTCTCCGAACGGGTAGAGGGAATCCTGAAGGGGGAGGGCAAACAGGCAGAGGTCGTTGTACATATTGGTACTAACGACATAGGCAGGAAGGGGCATGAGGTCCTGCAGCAGGAGTTCAGGGAGCTAGGCAGAAAGTTAAAAGACAGGACCTCGAGGGTTGTAATCTTGGGATTACTCCCTGTGCCACGTGCCAGTGAGGCTAGAAATAGGAAGATAGAGCAGATAAACACGTGGCTAAACAGCTGGTGTAGGAGGGAGGGTTTCCATTATCTGGACCACTGGGAGCTCTTCCGGGGCAGGTGTGACCTGTATAAGAAGGACGGGTTGCATCTAAACCGGAGAGGCATAAATATCCTGGCCGCGAGGTTTGCTAGTGTCACACGGGAGGGTTTAAACTAGTATGGCAGGGGGGTGGGCACGGGAGCAATAGGTCAGAAGGTGAGAGCATTGAGGGAGAACTAGGGAATAGGGACAGTGTGGCTCTGAGGCAGAGCAGACGGGGAGAAGTTGCTGAACACAGCGGGTCTGGTGGCCTGAAGTGCATATGTTTTAATGCAAGGAGCATTACAGGTAAGGCAGATGAACTTAGAGCTTGGATTAGTACTTGGAACTATGATGTTGTTGCCATTACAGAGACCTGGTTGAGGGAAGGGCAGGATTGGCAGCTAAACGTTCCAGGATTTAGATGTTTCAGGCGGGATAGAGGGGGATGTAAAAGGGGAGGCGGAGTTGCGCTAATTGTTCGGGAGAATATCACAGCTGTACTGCGAGAGGACACCTCAGAGGGCAGTGAGGCTATATGGGTAGAGATCAGGAATAAGAAGGGTGCAGTCACAATGTTGGGGGTATACTACAGGCCTCCCAACAGCCAGCGGGAGATAGAGGAGCAGATAGGTAGACAGATTTTGGAAAAGAGTACAAACAACAGGGTTGTGGTGATGGGAGACTTCAACTTCCCCAATATTGACTGGGACTCACTTAGTGCCAGGGGCTTAGACGGGGCGGAGTTTGTAAGGAGCATCCAGGAGGGCTTCTTAAAACAATATGTAGACAGTCCAACTAGGGAAGGGGCGGTACTGGACCTGGTATTGGGGAATGAGCCCGGCCAGGTGGTAGATGTTTCAGTAGGGGAGCATTTTGGTAACAGTGACCACAATTCAGTAAGTTTTAAAGTACTGGTGGACAAGGATAAGAGTGGTCCGAGGATGAATGTGCTAAATTGGGGGAAGGCTAATTATAACAATATTAGGCGGGAACTGAAGAACATAGATTGGGGGCGGATGTTTGAGGGCAAATCAACATCTGACATGTGGGAGGCTTTCAAGTGTCAGTTGAAAGGAATACAGGACCGGCATGTTCCTGTGAGGAAGAAAGATAAATACGGCAATTTTCGGGAACCTTGGATGACGAGTGATATTGTAGGCCTCGTCAAAAAGAAAAAGGAGGCATTTGTCAGGGCTAAAAGGCTGGGAACAGACGAAGCCTGCGTGGAATATAAGGAAAGTAGGAAGGAACTTAAGCAAGGAGTCAGGAGGGCTAGAAGGGGTCACGAAAAGTCATTGGCAAATAGGGTTAAGGAAAATCCCAAGGCTTTTTACACGTACATAAAAAGCAAGAGGGTAGCCAGGGAAAGGGTTGGCCCACTGAAGGATAGGCAAGGGAATCTATGTGTGGAGCCAGAGGAAATGGGCGAGGTACTAAATGAATACTTTGCATCAGTATTCACCAAAGAGAAGGAATTGGTAGATGTTGAGTCTGGAGAAGGGGGTGTAGATAGCCTGGGTCACATTGTGATCCAAAAAGACGAGGTGTTGGGTGTCTTAAAAAATATTAAGGTAGATAAGTCCCCAGGGCCTGATGGGATCTACCCCAGAATACTGAAGGAGGCTGGAGAGGAAATTGCTGAGGCCTTGACAGAAATCTTTGGATCCTCGCTGTCTTCAGGGGATGTCCCGGAGGACTGGAGAATAGCCAATGTTGTTCCTCTGTTTAAGAAGGGTAGCAAGGATAATCCCGGGAACTACAGGCCGGTGAGCCTTACTTCAGTGGGAGGGAAATTACTGGAGAAAATTCTTCGAGACAGGATCTACTCCCATTTGGAAGCAAATGGACGTATTAGTGAGAGGCAGCACGGTTTTGTGAAGGGGAGGTTGTGTCTCACTAACTTGATAGAGTTTTTCGAGGAGGTCACTAAGATGATTGATGCAGGTAGGGCAGTAGATGTTGTCTATATGGACTTCAGTAAGGCCTTTGACATGGTAGACTAGTACAAAAGGTGAAGTCACACGGGATCAGGGGTGAGCTGGCAAGGTGGATACAGAACTGGCTAGGCCATAGAAGGCAGAGAGTAGCAATGGAGGGATGCTTTTCTAATTGGAGGGCTGTGACCAGTGGTGTTCCACAGGGATCAGTGCTGGGACCTTTGCTCTTTGTAGTATATATAAATTATTTGGAGGAAAATGTAACTGGTCTGATTAGTAAGTTTGCAGACGACACAAAGGTTGGTGGAATTGCGGATAGCGATGAGGACTGTCGGAGGATACAGCAGGATTTAGATTGTCTGGAGACTTGGGCGGAGAGATGGCAGATGGAGTTTAATCCGGACAAATGTGAGGTAATGCATTTTGGAAGGTCTAATGCAGGTAGGGAATATACAGTGAATGGTAGAACCCTCAAGAGTATTGAAAGTCAAAGAGATCTAGGAGTACAGGTCCACAGGTCATTGAAAGGGGCAACACAGGTGGAGAAGGTAGTCAAGAAGGCATACGGCATGCTTGCCTTCATTGGCCGGGGCATTGAGTATAAGAATTGGCAAGTCATGTTGCAGCTGTAAAGAACCTTAGTTAGGCCACACTTGGAGTATACTGTTCAATTCTGGTCGCCACACTACCAGAAGGATGTGGAGGCTTTAGAGAGGGTGCAGAAGAGATTTACCAGAATGTTGCCTGGTATGGAGGGCATTAGCTATGAGGAGCGATTGAATAAACTCGGTTTGTTCTCACTGGAACGAAGGAGGTTGAGGGGAGACCTGATAGAGGTATACAAAATTATGAGGGGCATAGACAGAGTGGATAGTCAGAGGCTTTTCCCCAGGGTAGAGGGGTCAATTACTAGGGGGCATAGGTTTAAGGTGAGAGGGGCAAGGTTTAGAGTAGATGTACGAGGCAAGTTTTTTACGCAGAGGGTAGTGGGTGCCTGGAACTCGCTACCGGAGGAGGTAGTGGAAGCAGGGACGATAGGGACATTTAAGGGGCATCTTGACAAATATATGAATAGGATGGGAATAGAAGGATACGGACCCAGGAAGTGTAGAAGATTGTAGTTTAGTCGGGCAGCATGGTCGGCACGGGCTTGGAGGGCCGAAGGGCCTGTTCCTGTGCTGTACATTTCTTTGTTCTTTGTTCTTTGTACCGTTTCTGCTGACTATTGCAGAATTCTCTTTTGTAGTATTTACTGCATTTGCAGTATTTTAGATTTTTAATTCCACCTGAAGTATCTTTAAAGTCTCATTTGCACATCCTATTTTTGATTTGTCTGCAAATGTTGATATTATGCTTCTTACATGAAAAAAAAGCAAATTACTGCGGATGCTGGAATCTGAAACCAAAGAGAAAATGCTGGAAAATCTCAGCAGGTCTGGCAGCATCTGTAGGGAGAGAAAAGAGCTCATGTTTCGAGTACAGGTGACCCTTTGTCAAAGCTAAAAGATATAGAAAGTGGGAAATATTTAGACTGGAGTGTGAGAACAAAAGATGAGTCATAGCTATGGAAATCAAGGGAACAGAAACCAAGGGAAAGAGTGCTAATGGTGATCCCCAGAGAGAACAAAAGGTTTGAAAGGCCAAACAGCAGAAAAACTAACATCAGAGGGTAAACTGTGACAGATGTAGATGGGGGAGAGGAAGGGGGAAGCAAAAGGGAGGAAAGGTAAGGAAAGGGGTGGATAAGATGGGGATGGGGGGGGTAAATATATATGAAGAAAGAAAGAAATGGTACAAGACAGTTAAAATGAAATGGGATGAAAACAAAGGGGTTGAGGTGGGGTAGAGCTAATCACCTGAAGTTGACTTCGATGTTGAGACCAGAAGGCTGTAGCGTACTAAACCGGAAGATGAGATGTTGTTCTTCCAGTTTGCGTTGCTACACGAAAATCCTGATTTTCAGAAGAGCGATGTTCCGAACATTGACCGAAACAAAAACATGGATTCCTATGTTTTATAAATGGAGTACAGAAATATAGAGATTACTAAGTCCATGCAAATGATTGGTTTGAATGTTGTCTAGTTTTGAGCACACTATTTTACAAAGAAAGTGGAGGTCAAGGCTGCAGAGGGGTTGTAGAGAAATCCAGGAAGATGATACCAAGGCTGAAACTTCATTTAGAGAAAATTAGGTACCTTTTCAGAACCGGGAAGGTGAAGAAATCTGATGCAAAATGCTCAAAACTTGACGAGCGAGTGGAATTAACTTATGAACTAGGAGCAGTGGTAGACCATATGGTCTTTTGAGCCAACTACCCCATTCAATACAATGATGACTGCTCTGTCTTGGCTCCACTTCCTGCCTGTTCCTATATCCCTTGATTCCCAGAAACACCAAAAATCTGATCATCTCCATCCTAAATATACTCAACAATGGAGCATCCACAACACTGGGGTAGAGAACAATAAAGATTCAGAATCCTATGAGTGACAACATTTTCCATCTCAGTCGTAAATAATGGACCCTTTACCCTGAGTTTGCACAGATTCCTCAGCCAGTGGAAACAACATCTCCATGCCTACTCTGTTAAACCCCTTCAATGTGACCATGTCTCATTTTCAAAATACCAGCAAGTATAGAACCAGTTTACTCAGCCTCTTATCCTAGGAAAATCTTCTAACTGCTATAACAATTCTAGTGGAAGGGTTATGAATCTTTGGAATTCTTTATCCCAGAGGATTGTGGGTGCTCTATTGTCGAGGCTGTGATGAACAGATTTTCGATGTGTCTAAATTGGAGAGCGGGCTGCAAAGTGCAGCTGAGGGCAAGGATCAGCCATGATTGCATTGAAAGGAGAAGCAAGCTCGAGAGACCAGATAGTCTACTATTATTTCTTGTGTTCTTATCAACTTCGTTGTACTGCCTCCAATGCAAAGATATGCTTCCCTAAATATGGAGGTGAAAACTGCACATAGCACGGTGTGCTCTCACCAAAGCCTTGTACAATTGTAGGAAGATTTTCTTGCTCTTTTATTCTAATCCCTTGCCATAAAGGCCAACATGCTATTTTCCTTTGTTGCTCTTTTTAGCCTTAGTTTTATTACCTCTGATTATGTCACCTTTGCTCACGAGTCGCCAGGTATCTTTCTGATACCGCCACGTGGTTCAAGCTCGAGTTATGATTAATAAGTCAGCACACCACTTAGTAAGATTGAAATCAACGGTCATTTATTATATACAACAAGTAATGCTTACACAATAATCCTACTATCTATATAGAAACCTACCACTACTGGCCAATACTTAACTTTAGGAAGGGCCCACCAGGTCAGGGAAACGAATGGCTTATCGAATCGGATCTGGCCCGCGGGATTCAAAAAGGCTGATACAGGTCGATGGCTAGGAGTCTTTATCGGGTAGCGATCGCTGGAGTCAAACTTACAGTTTCTGGTTGATGTTCTTGCGAAGGTCTCGAGCAGGAGAAGAAGGGAGAGAGAGAGAGCGATCTGAACTTGGCCCCTCACTTTATAGGGTCCCGGGGCTTCCCGCCTCTCGAGGCGGCCCTTGACCCTGAGTCCCAAGTGATTGGACTTGTTCCCAATCACTGGGTTCGATATATCCAATAACGGGGCGATTCCTCGATCGGGGGGTGGTCGTTCACCTGTCTTTGTTTCGGCCACTACAGGCGCCGACAGGTCTGGCCCGGCATTCAAATGCTAATATGTTGCAATTGTTCCCGGGGATAGCCGATTAAACTGCAGATGTCTGGGTTGATGTGCTGCTAATGGTCTTGAGTATTGATCTGGGCCGACTTCCCCAGAGCCGAATACTCTATTCTGTCTGCAGCTGTCCGTTTGTGTCCTGTTGGCTGCTTTTCCCATCAGCCTTTTCGGTTAGCCATTTTAAATCGGGTTTTGGCCAAATTAATAGGGAATCAGCCATTTTAGGTGGCTACACCTTCCTGCATCTTTACTGTACATGTATGGTAAGTTTGTGTTCCTGCATGAGTACATCTGAGTCTCCATATCAGAATTTAGACATTTCACACCATTTTTTTAAAATTCTGCTTTCCTGTTCTTAGTACTGAAGTGAATAGCTCATACTTCCCTACTTTGCCTCATCTGTCACCTTGCATCTCTTTACAGCCTCTTTTTGTCGCCCTCGCAGCTTACAGTCCTGCCTAGCTTTGTGACTTAGCAAACTTAGATATGTTATTCTTGGTCTCTTCATCTAAGTCTTTAATATAGATTGTAATAGCTGAGGCCCCAGTATCAGCTTGTCATTTTGATAATGCATCGTTTATGTCTACTATTTACCTCCTGACTCTTAACCAATTCTTTATCCATGCTAATATTTTACCACCAGTTCCATGTGCCCGTATTATCCTTTCGTGTGACACCTTTTTTGATGCCTTTTGGAAATCCAGGTATGTTACATATACTGGCTCCCTTTAAAGGCGGAACGGTAGCACAGTGGTTAGTACAGTTGCTTCACAGCTCCAGGGTCCCAGGTTCGATTCCCGGCTTGGGTCACTGTGCAGAGTCTGCACGTTCTCCCCTTGTCTGCGTGGGTTTCCTCCAGTGCTCTGGTTTCCCCCAACAGTCCAAAGATGTGCAGGTTAGGTGGATTGGCTGTGCGAAATTGCCTTTAGTGTCCAAAAAGGTTAGATGGGGCTACTGGTTACAGGGATAGGGTGGAGTTATGGGCTTCGATAGGGTGACCTTTCCATGGGCCTGTGCAGACTCGATGGGCCGCATGGCCTTCTTCTGCACTGTAAATTCTATGATCTATGATCTGCTCTACTAGTTACAATTTGAAAAATCTTATACATTTGTCAAACAATTTCGCTTTTGTAAAAACATGTCAACTTGTCTTATAATACTGTGATAAGTATATTTAAAGACTTACTTAAAAGATTGCAGTATTTTCCTGATGACTGATGTCAGGCTAACTGGCCTGGAGTTCCCTGTTTTCTCTCCCCCTCCTTGAATAAAATAATGAAATAAATTAGCTATTTTTGTGACTATTAGGAATGGACAATAAATGCTGGCCATGTCTGCAACACCATATCCCACTAATGAACAAAGAAGACTTCCAAACTAACAGGCTAACTAAATTGAATTGGACCAGTCTTCTTTATTCATTAGTGGGATATGGTGTTGCAGACATGGCCAGCATTTATTGTCCATTCCTAATAGTCCCTGCAAAGCTACTTGAGTTTTGTCTTGAAATGCTGCATCTGCGATGTAGCTATATACCCTGTCCTGTTAAGTAGGCTTATGATCAGAGACAAACAAGTGGTGATATATTTCCAAGTAGGTGTGGTGTGAGATTTGAAGGGTAACTTATGGCAGATGGCGCTCCCATATGTCTACTGCCCTCCTTCTAGGGGCTAGAGATTGCAGGTTTAGAAGGTGCTGTTGAAGAAGCCTTGGCAAGTTACTACAGTGCATCTTCTAGATGGTACTCGGTTCAGCTAAATCTAATGTGCTGGTGATTGAAGGAATGAATGTTTACGGTGAGGTACCAATCAAATGGGCTGCTTCATCTTACATGGTGTCAAGCTTCCTGAGTTTTTGGTGCAGTAGTTATCCAGGCAAGTGGCGAGTAGTTCATCAATTGTGCCTTGTAGATGAAGAGGCTCTGGAGAGTCTGGAGGTGTTATTTGCTGCAGAATATCCTGGCTCTGACTTCCTACAATCACATCATTTATATGCTTGGTTCAGTTAAGTTTCTGATCAATGGTTATCACCTCCCCAAGGTGTTTAATGTCAAGGGAGATGCTAATACTCTCTCTTGTTGGAGATGATCATTACCTGGCATAAATGTTATTTCCTATTTATTGGCCAAAGCTTGAATGTTACCCAGGTCTTGCTGCATGCAAACATGCATTGCTTCATTATCGGAATTGTGAATGGAGCTGAGTTATCAGCGAACCATCCCAAATCTGACCTTATGACAAAGGGAAAGGTCGTTGATGAGGTATCTGAAAATGGTTGAGCCTAGGACACTACCCCGAGGAGCTCGAGCAGCAATGTCCTGGGGCTGAGATAATTGGCCTCCAACCACAACCATCATCTTTGTGTTAGGTAGGATACCAACCAATGATTCCCATTTGTTTCACATTTCCTAAGCTCCTTGATATCTTACTTGGTCATATATTACCTTGATGTTAAGGGCAGTCTATTTTGCCTCACCTCTGGATTTGAGATTGTTTGTCCATGTTCAGACCAAGACTGGAATTAGGTCTGCATCTGCATAGTCCTAGCAGAACCCAGCTGAGCATCGGTGAGCAGGTTATTTATGACTGAGTAAATGCAACTTGATAGCACTATTGACAGTACCCTTGATGATTTACCTGATGGGGTTCAGTAACTGGCCTAATTGGATTAATCCTGCATTACTTGGGCTGAACATACCTGGGTAATTTTCCACTTTGTTGGGCCAATGCTGGAGTTGTAACTGCAGAGGCTGGTATAGCACAGGGCTAAATCGCTGGCTTTTAAAGCAGACCAAGGCAGGCCAGCAGCACGGTTCAATTCCCGTACCAGCCTCCCCGAACAGGCGCCGGAATGTGGCGACTAGGGGCTTTTCACAGTAACTTCATTTGAAGCCTACTTGTGACAATAAGCAATTTTCATTTCATTCTAGAGCACAAGATTTCAGCAACCCAATCAGATTGTTACCAGTGCTTTTGTTGTATCCAGTGTGTTCAGCCATTTCTGGATGTCATGTGCAGTGAATCAAATCTGTGAGGGAGAGGGTCAAGGGGGACTGTCACTGCCTCCCATCGTCTCCTGCTTGTGCAGTATGCTTCATCTTGTGCCAACCATTCAATATTAAAGACCCACTGAAATGAACTTATCTGTGCTGGTGGAGGGTGAGCTTGAATGATGTACTGGTGCTTCATCTTTGTAGATGAGAACTCTCCTGCAGCCACAGGTTCCACCTCCGCTGCTGGCCCTGTGGAAGATGAGACGGAAGAACAGAGACATGAGAACTTGCCTCCATCAGCAGATGCTTTTGCTGAGCTGAATCATGCCATTATAGTTAATGGCATGGTATTGACAGGGGAAGACTGCATTCCACCGGCTTCCAACTATATTTTGAGATCATTTCATCCTGCCTTTAATAGATTCAGATCTCCATCACCCCTCTCTGGTGCAATGTTATCCTCATCAAATCTAGTGTTGACGTAGTATGGGGTTGGGATCTGAAGTTCATTCAACAACATACAATGTATGTCTCAGTAAGGATTCTTTACTGGTTAGCGCTGCAATTGCTTGGCTTGTTCACATGTTTTGTTTATCCTGTAGAGGGCATTGTGCCAAAATGTATTTCTAATCACTAAGTTCCAGGGAAAAAGTCTGTTTATAAAGCCCAGGGACAATTGTAAGTGTAACGAATGGCTGATTTCATTCATTTGCCACTGACCGCAAGGTCCCACACTATCTTAGCTTCCTGTATAAATGCATAATTGTGGTTCAACATTATTTCCTCCATTCTACCCACAACTCTGATTTTTGAATGAATTTTATTTTGCGAATCACTCGTTGTGTGATTGACGCAACAAAGTTCTCCCTTTCTATAATATCTCATTTTTATAAGATTGATTTACTATGAAGTCAATTCTTAATAACACTTTGAGTTAAAACAATTGCAATGGTAATATTTTTCTGTTAAGTATTTTCTCTCTTGAGGGTGAAGGTGGTCCCAAGTACAGAAGTGGAAATCTTTGGAGTGTCGGAAGACCTGGAAATCCAGGGGACGAGAGAGGCCGATATGCTGGCCTCTGCCTCCCTGGTAGCCCGGAGACGGATCTTGCTGGAATGGAGGGACTCGGGACTGCCGAAACCGGGGGTGTGGGTGAGCGACCACGCAGAAGCCCTCAGGTTGGAAAAGATCAAGTTTGCCTTGAGAGGGACTGCCCGGAGATCGACTACTTCAAGAATAGTTATGAAGTCAGCGGGGGGAGGAGGTGTTGGGGCTAAAAAAAGGTCAGGGAGGTGGAGGGAGCGGCAGGGGGTGGATGGTGGAGTGTTAAATATTTATTTGCTATGTGAATTCCTGTTTGCTCTCATTTTGGTTGTGGTTATGTTTGATGTATCGATACAAATACCTTAATAAAAGCGTTTTTAATAAAAAAGTATTTTCGCTACTGAGAGTTTCTTTATTTGGTTGATTTCCCTCCTTCAAACAAAACTTTGAACCAGCCCCCCACCCCCCCAACCCCAGTTAATGTACCTGTAAAGTAAGCTAATTTCCTCCACCTGCCATCATCACATGACTCCTTACCCACCCCTTCCCCCCCATCAAAGTTGAGAAGTTCATCATAAAATTCCTACAGTGCAGAAGGCGGCCATTCGGCCATCGGGTTTGCATCAGCTCCTGGAAAGAGCACCCCCATGCTTCCACCCTATCCCCATAACCCAGTAACCACACTTAACATTTTGGTCACTAAGGGCAATTTAGCATGGCCAATCCACCTAACCTGTACATCTTTGGACTGGGAGGAAACCGGAGCACCCGGAGGAAACCCATGCAGACACTGGGAGAAAGTGCCCACTCCACACAGACAATCACCCAAGGCTGGAATTGACACTGTGAGGCAGCAGAGCTAACCACCATGTTGTCCTTTTTTTTAAAGTTCCATTAACGTTTGTGGTAAAATTGGGATACTCCTGTTTAAGATAAGTGGAGGCAAACCCATATTCTAGCATTCCACCTATTGCATCAGTGATTTTGCACAGTTACCATACCATTTGTAGAGAATGTGGATTCAAGACCTGCCCCAGGACCCAAGTCCATAAAGCAAAACTAAGTAATCATTGTGATGTCTTTTAGATGAGACATTTAAACACAAGTTCCACACATATTCTAATAGATTGTATTTACAAAGCGGAGCAGAGTTTTCTCTATTATATTCTGGAAAAAGTTGGTTTGTTAACCAATCTCATTCAAAACAATGTTGTGGGCATCACAGAGAAGTGGCTGCAAGGGGATCAGGGCTGGGATCTAAATATCCAAGGATATATGTCCTATCGAAAGGACAGGCAGATGGGCAAAGGGGGGTGGGGTTGCATTGTTAGTGAGGAATGAAGTTAAATCGATAGCAAGGAGTGATATAGGATCAGAAGGCATAGAATCGCTGTGGGAAGAGTTGAGGAATCGCAAAGGTAAGACCTTGATGGGAGTTATGTGCAGGCCGCCTAGCAGTAGTCAGGATGTGGGGCAGAAAATAAATCAGGAGATAGGAAAGGCATGTAAAAAAGGCAATATCACAACCATGTGGGACTTCAATATGCAGGTGGACTGGGAAAATCAGGTTGGTAGTGGATCCCGAGAAAAGGAATTTGTGGAATGTCTAAGAGATGTTTTTTTGGAACAGCTTGTGACAGAGCCTACTAGGGAACAGGCAATTTTGGATTTGGTGATGTGTAATGAGGCAGACTGGACGAGGGAACTTAAGGTGAAGAAACCCTAAAGGAGCAGTGACCACAATATCACTGACCCTATTGAGAAGCTGCGATCAGATGTAATGGTATTACAATTAAATACAAGGAGATGAGGGAGGAGCTGGCCAAAGTTGATTGGAAAAAGAGCCTCGCAGGGAAGACAGTGGAACAGCAATGGTAGGAGTTTTTGGGGATTATTCGGGAGTCACAACAGAAATTCATCCCAAGGAGCAGGAAACATGCTAAAGGGAGGACAAGACATCCATGGCAGACGAAGGAAGTCAAGGAAAGCATACAAAGTGACGAGGATTAATGGGAAGCCAGAGCATTGGGAAGCCTTTAAAAGTGAGCAGAGGACAACTAAAAATGCAATAAGGAGGGAGAAGATGAATGAGTGCAAGCTAGCTAGCACTCATAAAGGAAGATAGAAAGAGGTTTTTTTCAATATATAAAAGGTAAGAGCGAGGCAAAAATAGACATTGGACCACTGGAAAGTGTTGCACGAGAAGTAATGATAGGAAAAAAAGAAATGGCAGACAAACTGAATAATTACTTTGCATCAGTCTTCACGGTGAAAGACATCAGTGGGATGCCAGAGCTCCAGGAGAACCAGGGGTCAGAGATGAGTGCAGTGACCATTACTAAGGAGAAGGTTCTGGGGAAACTGAAAGGTCTGAAGGTGGATAAATCACCTGGACCGAATGGACTACACCCCAGTGTTCGAAAAGACATAGCTTAGGAGATTGGGGAGGCATTGGTGATGATCTTTCTGGAATCACGAGGCAGGAACGGAAAGTGGCTAATGTAATGGCTGTTTTAGAAGGGAGGGAGACAGAAGACAGGAAATTATAGGCCGGTTAGCCTGACTTCGGTCATTGGTAAGATTTTAGAGTCCATTATTAAAGATGAGATCGCGGAGTACTTGGAAGTGCATGGTAAAATAGGACTGAGTCAGCACGTCTACGTCAAGGGGAGGTCTTGTCTGACAAATCTTTGAGGAAGTAACAAGGAAGTTAGACAAAGGAGAACCAGAGGACGTGATTTATTTAGATTTCCAGAAGGCCTTTGGCAAGGTGCCGCATAGGAGACTGTTGAATAAGTTCAGAGGCCATGGTGTTAAGGGTAAGATCCTGGCATGGATAGAGGATTGGCTGACTGGCAGAAGGCAGAGAGTGGGGATAAAGGGGTCTTTTTCAGGATGGCAGCCGGTGACTAGTGGTGTACTTCAGGGGTCTGTGCTGGGACCACAACTTTTCACAATATACATAAATGATCTGGAAGAAGGAACTGAAGGCACTGTTGCTAAGTTTGCAGATGATACAAAGGTCTGTAGAGGGGCAGGTAGTATTGAGGAAGAAGGCGGGCTGCAGAAGGACTTGGATAGGCTAGGAGAGTGAGCAAAGAAGTGGCAGATGGAATACAATGTGGAAAGGTGTGAGATTATGCACATTGGAAGGAGAAATTGACTATTTTCTAAATGGGAAGATGCTTAGGAAATCAGAAGCACAAAGGGACTTGGGAGTCCTTGTTCATGATTCTCTTAAGGTTGACGTGCAGGTTAGTCGGCAGTTAGGAAGGCAAATGCGATGTTAGCATTCAAGCCGAGAGGGCTAGAATACAAGACCAGGGATATATTTCTGAGGCTATATAAGGCTCTGGTCAGACCCTATTTGGAGTATTGTGAGCAGTTTTGGGCCCCCTATCTAAAGAAGGATGTGCTGGCCTTTGAAAGGGTCCAGAAGAGGTGAACAAGAATGATCCCTGGAATGAAGAGCTTGTCGTGTGAGGAACGGTTGAGGACTCTGGGTCTGTACCCGTTGGGGTTTAGACGGATGAGGAGGGATCTTATTGAAACTTACAGGATACTGTGAGGCCTGGATAGAGTGGATGTGGAGAGGATGTTTACACTTGTAGGAAAAACGAGAAGCAAAGGACACAATCTCAGACTAAAGGGACGATCCTTTAAAACAGGGATGAGGAATTTCTTCAGCCAGAGGGTGGTGAATCTGTGGAATTCTTTGTCACAGAAGGCTGTGGAGCCAAATCACTGAGTGTCTTTAAGACAGAGATAGATAGATTTTTGATCAATAAGGGGATCAGGGGTTATGGGAAAAGTCAGGAGAATGGGGATGAGAAAAATATCAGCCATGATTGAATGGCGGAGCAGACTCGATGGGCCGAGTGGCCTAATTCTGCTCCAATGTCTTATGGTCTTATGCTGGCCCACCAACTCGGGAAGCAGGAGGTGGCAAGGCAGATTGGAACAGTGAAGGTCGGTAGGGTGGATTGGTATTGGACCTGGTGGAGGTAAGGTATTTGAGGAGTTTTACAGGAGGCTTTATATTCGGAGCCACTGGCCGGGAGGAGGGAATGCGGCAATTCCTGGACAGGTTGGAGTTCCCCAAGATGGAGGTGGACCTGGTAGAGGATTGGGAGCACCCATTGTACTGGTGGAGATGAGGAGATGGTGGAGGGTATGGGGGTGATGCAGGAAGGGAAGGCCCTGGGCTCAGATGGTTTTTCCGGTAGAATTTTATACAAAGCTTTTGAGTGACCTGGGGCCCCTGCTGGTAAGGGCATTCAATGAGGCGAGGGAGAAGGGGGAACTCCCCCCCCCCCCCCCCCCCCCCGGACATTATCACAGACCTCAAAATCTTTACTTTTTGAAGAAGAATAATAATCTTTCATTATTGTCACAAGTAGTCTTACATTAACACTGCAATGAAGTGTGAAAATCCTCTAGTCGCCACACTCTGGTGCCAATTAACTTAACAACATGTCTTTCGGGACTCGTGGGAGGAAACCGGAGCACCTGGAGGAAACCCACGCAGACACAGGGAGAACGTGCAGACTCCGTACAGACAGTGACCCAAGCTGGGAATTAAACTTGGGACCCTGGCGCTGTGACGCAACACTGCTAACCACTGTGTTACCGTGCCTCCCAAGGTAACGATCCGGAGCAGTGTGGATTCTACCGTCCGATAGATATCACTGCTGAATGTAGACGTCAAGTTGTTGGCAAAGACTTTTGCCTCACGGATTGAGGTCTGTGTGCAGGGGGTGATAGGGGAAGACCAGACGGGGTTTGTAAAGGGGAGGTATCTGTTGACTAATGTTAGGCATCTGTTGAACGTTAGAATGATGCCCTCAGAGGGATGGAATGTGGAGGTGGCAGTGACTATGGGCGCGGAGAAGGCCTTTGATCGGGTAGAACGGGAATATTTGTGGGATGTACTGCGGCAGTTTGGGTTCGGGCAGTGATCTGTGGACTGGGTCCGGTTGTTGTATCAGGCGCCGGCAGCCTGTAAGGATGAACCGGGTGCGTTTGGGGTATTTTGGGCTGCATTGTGGGACGAGGCACTGATGGCCACTCCCCATTGCTCTTTGTCTTGGTGATAGAGCCACTGGCTTAAAGCATCAAGGGGTTAGCAGAGGACAGTGGGGGGGGGGGGGGGGGGGGGGGTTGACGTTGGAGCATCGGGTCTCGCTACATGCGGATGACCTGTTGCTCTACATATAGGACCCATTGGAAAGTATTGGGGTGATCATGGACATTTTGGTGGAATTCGGCCAGCTGTCTGGGTATAAGATGAACAATGGGAAGAGTGAGGTCTTTCCACTCCGGGCTAGGGGGCAGGAGAGGAGGTTGGGCGAATTGCTGGCTAAGATAGTGGGGGCGAGTTTCAGGTAGCTGGGCATCCAGGTGGTGCGGGGGGGTGGGAGAAATTACATAAATTGAATTTGGTATGGTTGGTGGAGCAGATGAAGGGGGATTTTAAGAGGTGGGACGTGCTCCCGTTGTCATTGGTGGGCACGTGCAGTCTGTGAAGATAACGGTACTCCCAAAGTTTCTATTCGTGTTCCAGAACCTTTTGATTTTTATTTCAAAGGCCTTCTTTAGGAAGTATAGTAAGAAGTCTTACAATATCAGGTTAAAGTCCAACAGGTTTGTTTCAAATCACTAGCTTTCGGAGCAGTGCTCTGAAAGCTAGTGATTTGAAACAAACCTGTTGGACTTTAACCTGGTGTTGTAAGATTTCTTACTGTGCTCACCCCAGGCCAATGCCGGCATCTCCACATCATGGCTTCTTTAGGAAGATCAATACATTGGTCTCAGGTTTTGTGTGGGCGAGGAAAGCCCCTCAGGTAAAGAAGATGCTGCTGGAGCGGAGACATGGGGGGAAACTTAATGAACTATTACTGGACAGCATATATAGCTATGGTAAGGAAGTAGGTAGTGGGGGAGGGGTCCGTAAGGGAGCGGATGGAGGCAGCCTCGTATAAGGGCACTAGTTTGGGAGCGCCTCTGACGTTCTCGCCGGCCAGGTACTCCACATGTCTGGTAGTGATGGCGGCCCTGGGGGTGTGGGGACAGTGGCGGCAGCATCTGAGTCTGCAGGTGACCTCGGTTTGGGCTCCGTCCCGGGGGGGCTGGATACCGGGTTCCAGGGATGGCGGCGGGCGGGGATCCAGCGGTTTGGAGGCCTATTTGTGGGGGCACCTTTTGAGCTTCGAGGATTGTTAGAGGAGTATGAGCTGCCCAGTGGGAATGCATGCCGGTACTTACAGGTTTAGGACTATATGAGGGAACAGGTGATGTCCTTTCCTGACCTGCCGCCCCCGGGGTTGCAGGAGAAAGTGGTGTTGAAAGCCGGGGTTGGTAAGGGCAGGGTGTCGAAGATTTACAAATAAATAATGGACTGTGAAGGTGCCCCGATAGGAGAAGTTAATCGGAAGTGGGAGAAAGAGCTGGAGAGGGTCCTGGCTGCTGGGTTATTGGAGGAGGCTCTGAGAAGGGAGAATGCATCCTTTTTGTGCACTAGACTTAGCCTCATTCAATGACGGTGGCCAGAATTAGCAGGTTTTTTGAGGGGTGGAGGATAGGTGTGGGCAGTGCGTGCGTGGGGGGGGTGGCGGGGGGGTGGGGTAGGTAGCATGAACCATGTCCACGTGCTTTGGGCCTGTCCAAAGCTGGAGGGGCTTTGGCAGGGGTTTGCTGACTTGATGTCTGAGGTGCTGAGGGTGAAAGAGGTCCCGAGTCCAGAAGTGGCAATGTTTGGGGTGTCGGAAGACCCGGGAGTCGAGGGGGTGAGAGTGGCCGACATTCTGGCCTTTGCTTCTCTGGTAGCCCGGAGACGTATTCCGTTGGGATGGAGGGACTTGGGGACGCAAAACCCGGGGGTGTGGCTGAGCCACCTTGTGGAATTCCTTCTGTTGGAAAAAATCAAATTTGTCTTGAGAGAGTCTGTGGAGGGGTTTGCCCAGAGAGGGAAACCATGTATTGATTTCTTCCAGGATAGTTAAGTCAGCAGGGTGGGTGGGATGGAGGGGGGGGGGGGGGACTTTGGGGTTAAAAAAGGAGTCAGGGTGGGTGGAGGGTAACATAAGAACATAAGAACTAGAAGCAGGAGTATGCCATCTGGCCCCTCGAGCCTGCTCCACCATTCAATGAGATCATGGCTGATCTTTTGTGGACTCAGCTCCACTTTCCGGCCCGAACACCATAACCCTTAATCCCTTTATTCTTCAAAAAACTATCTATCTTTAGATAGCGGCAGGGAGGGTGGGGTGCGGGGGTGTTGGTTATTTATTTGTTATGAGATTTCCTGTTTGTTCTCTTTTCGGCTTTGGTTGTGTTTGATGTATATCTATAAATGCCTTAATAAAAACATTTTTTTTTAAAATGGTTGCCACATTTGCTTTCATAATGGTTATATTTCAAAGTAATTAATTGCACGAGGGAAACTTTGCAATATTTTTGAGACGTAATGCTGTAAAAAATACAGCAAAAGGACCAAAGGTGACACGAGGATTGTTTTATTTTGACAATGAGTGGTTTGGACCTGGTCTTCATAGCCTGTGTGTGTGATGGAGACAGATCCAATTATGACTTTCAAAAGGTATTGGATAATTATCTGAGGAGAAAAAAGTTGCAGCGTCACGAGGATAAGGCAGAAGAGTGAGACTTGCTGAGTTGCTCTTGGAGAACCAACACAAACACGATGGGTTAAATGGTTTCTTTCTGTGCTGTAACCCAGGCATTGTCAAACTCAGGGGCGCGACCCGCGGGTAGGTCGCAGGCGGGTGTCGGGAGGGTCATCCATTGCAGCGCTCCTGATCGCGCACATCTGCACGCAACAGCCGCAGCAGCCGGCTGTTAAAAACACCGGCTGCAAGCGGCCTTCAAAATGGCTGCGAACATGTAAAAAAAATGCGACCGCACTGCGCATACGTGCCAGATTAAAAATGCAGAACTTTGAACAGATGGAGACTCCATACTTTCTGACACCGGAAGGCTTCATTTTCATCCAACAGGTTCCATTGGAGGAGCGTGTACAAGGGCCAAAGGGACCCAAAACCATTTCCTCCATTTTTCTCAGCAGCAAACAAGGTAAGGGAAAATGGTGGGTTGCGCAGGCCGGCCGGCGTGGGTCGCAAATGTCGGCCGGGTTGGGTCCCAAAGGTTGGCTGGTTGGTAAAAATGGGTCCTCGGATAAAAAGTTTGAGGATCACTGCTGTAACCTTTCTGTGTACACTGCCATCCGTTTCAACCTTTCCAGAATCTCGTATGTTTGGAGTGTATGATGCGATAATGATTGCTGTCAAATAAATTCCAAGACTTGAATCAGAAGATACAAGTGATACAACCACAACACATCCAAAGAAGTGCAGGTTAGGTGAATTGGCCATGCTAAAAAAAAAAGGTTAGATGGGGTTATTGGGTTACGGGGATAGGGTAGAAGTGAGGGCTTAAGTGGGTTGGTGCAGACTCGATGGGCCGAATGGCCTCCTTCTGCACTGTATGTTCTATAACTTCTTTTTTAAGACAGTTGCATTATATTGTCTGCCTATATGCAGTACACCAGTCAAGGAATGTGTGATTCATGATCAGCCTGTGATAAAGTCAATAAATCATATTAAAAGGTACACACTTTTATTACAGCTCGGTTACTATTTCATTTGTATATATACTAATAATTTGCATCCCCTCCCTCCTCACCCAGTAAATATTTCTCAGAACATGGTAAACTGGAAACGGGAAAATTATGGAACTAAAATGAGGGAATAGGATATCTTTGAAAGAAGGTAGAGCGTAATGTGGCAAAATGCTTTTGGAAAATAACTCCCAGAGCAAGGGTGCAATGCTGAAAGATTTAGCCTCCAGTATTATCAGAAGTGGTAAGCCAAAGTTAAAGAATTGGTAGATGTGAGTTAGAACTAATGGTTGAGCATATCTTTGCAACATCATGAGGCAATGTGAAAATATTTGGAACCTCTAGCTTGATGCACTCTGTAGTCTGGCAAAGATTGTAGTGTTGGAAGTGAATGATTTACACAGGATATACGGCACAGGCACAGAATCAGGCCACTCAGCCCAACCAGTTCACTGTTGCATTTGGATTTTGTTTATTGTCACGTGTACCTTGCAAGGTGAGCAGCTCAACAGATCATTAAGTACATGAAAAGAAAAGGATATAAAAGAAAATGCATAATAGGGCAACACAGGCAGCACGGTGGCGCAGTAGGATAGCCCTGCTGCCTCACGGCGCCGAGGTCCCAGGTTCGATCCTGGCTCTGGGTCACTGTCCGTGTGGAGTTTGCACATTCTCCCCGTGTTTGTGTGGGTTTCGCCCCCACAACCCAAAGATGTGCAGGCTAGGTGGATTGGTCACGCTAAATTGCCCCTTAATTGGAAAGAATGAATTGGGTACTCTAATTTTTTGTAAAATTAAGTAATAGAGCAACACAAGGTACACAACGTAACTACATAAACACCGGCATCGGGTGAAGCATACAGGGTGTAGTGTCAATGAGGTCAGCCCATAAGAGGGTCATTTAGGATTCTGGTAAAAGCGGGCAAGACGCTGTTTTTGAATCTGTTCGTGCGTGTTCTCAGCCTTTTGTATCTCCTGCCCGATGGAAGAAGTTGGAAGAGTGAGTAAGCCGGGTGGGAAGGGTCTTTGATTATGCTGTCCACTTTCCCCAGGCAGTGGGAGGTGTAGATGGAGTCAGTGGATGGGAAGCAGGTTTGTGTGATGGACTGGGCTGTGTTCACGACTCTCTGAAGTTTCTTGCGGTCTTGGGCCGAGCAGTTGCCATACCAGGCCGTGTTGCAGCCAGATAGGATGCTTTCTATGATGCATCTGTAAAAATTGGTAAGAGTTAATGTGGACATGCCGAATTTCTTTAGTTTCCTGAGGAAGTATAGGCGCTGTTGTGCTTTCTTGGTGGTAGCATCGACATGTGTGGACCAGGGCAGTTTTGGAGATGTGTACCCCTAGGAATTTGAAACTGCTAACCATCTCCACCTCGGCCCCGTTGATGCTGACAGGGGTGTTTACAGTACTTTGCTTTCTGAAGTCAATGACCAGCTCTTTAGTTTTGCTGGCACTGAGGATAGATTGTTGTCGCTGCACTACTCCATTAGGTTCTCTGTCTCCCTCCTGTATTCTGACTTGTAGTTATTCGAGGTCTGGCCCACTATGGTTTTATGGTCAGCAAACTTGTAGATGGAGTTGGAACCAAATTTTGCCAAGCAGTCGTGTGTGTACAGGGAGTAGAGTAGGGGACTAAGTACGCAGCCTTGCGGGGCCCCGGTATTGAGGACTATTGTGGAGGAGGTGATTGTGGTCTGTGGCTTAGAAAGTTGAGGATCCAGTTGCAGAGTGAGGAGCCAAGGCCCAGGTTTTGGAGCTTTAATATGAACTTGGTTGGGATTATGATGTGGAAGGCGGAGCTGTAGTCAATAAATAGGAGTCTAATGTAGGAGTCCTTGCTGTCGAGATGCTCTAGGGATGTGTGGAGGGAGATGGCGTCTGCTGTGGATCGATTGCGGCGGTATGCGAATTGCAGTGGATCAAGGGTTGCTTCATGACCAACCTCTCGAAGCACTTCATTACGACTGAAGTCAAGGCCATCTGACGGTAGTCATTGAGGCACGTTGCCTGGTTTTTCTTTGGCACCGGTATGATGGTGGACTTCTTGAAGCAGATGGGCATCTCGGAGCAGAGTAAGAACAGGTTAAAGATGCCCACGAACACATCTGCCAGCTGGTCCGTGCAGGCTCTTATTGCACGACCAGGGATCCCTTCTGGACCTGTTGCCTTCCAAAGGTTCACCTTCAGGAAAGCCGATCTGACTTCGGAAGCTGTGATGGTGGATATGGGTGTGTTATGGGCTGCTGGGGCACCCGACAGCGGATCGTTGCTTTCCTGCTCGAACCGAGCATAGAATGCATTGAGTTAATCGGGGAGGGGTGCGCTACTGCTGGAGATACTGCTCGGCTTCACTTTGTAGCCCGTTATGTTGTTTAGGCCTTGCCACAACCACCGAGAGTCTGTAATGCTAGCCTGTGACTCTAGCTTGGTCTGATATTCTCTCTTGGCATCCCGGATGGCTTTGCGGAGGTCGTACCTGGATTTCTTGGGATAGGTCAGGGTCACCTGACTTAAACGTCTCAGACCTATCCTTCAGTAGGGAGTCTATCTCACAATTGAGCCATGGTTTCCAGTTGGGGAATGTACGTACTGTATTCTTTGGCACGCAATCGTCCACACATTTGCTGATGAAGTCTGTGACGGTCGTGGCATACTCATTTAAGTTGGTCGCTGAGTTCTTAAATATGGACCAATCCACTGTCTCCAAGCAATCACGTCGGAGCTCTTCTGTTTCCTCGAACCAGCACTGCACGACCTTCTTAGCTGGATTCTCCCGCTTGAGTATCTGGTTGTATGCCGGGAGAAGGAGCACCACCTTATTGTCTGATTTCCCAAAGTGCGCTCGGGGGATGGAACGGTAGGAGCCCTTGATTTTTGAGTAGCAGTGGTCAAGAGTGTTGTCGCTCCTGGTGGGACAGGAGATGTGCTGATTGGCAGTACACTCCTGAGGTTGGCCTTTTTGAAGTCCCCGGCCATGATGCACAAGGCCTCTGGATGTTCTGTTTATAACTGTGTACAGTTCGTCCAGCGCCTTCACTTCTGCCTGGGATGGGATGTAGACCGCTGTGATAATGGCTGAAGTGAACTCACGTGGAAGATAGTATGGGCAGGTATTCCAGGTCCGGAGAGCAGTAGGTCGCCACAACCGAGCACCAGAAGGAGTTGATGAGGAGGCAAACCCCCCCCCCCCACCCTTCGCTTTGACTGATGACGTGGTGCGGACTGCCCGATGAATTGAGAATCCTTCAGGTTGTATGGCATAGTCCAGTGAGCCAGGGTGAGCCATGTCTCTGTGAAACAGAGCACACAGCAGTCTCTTACTTACCTCTGAGAGGTACGTCCAGCGTTAATTCATCCAGCTTGTTTTTGTTCGCTTGTATGTTTGCCAGGAGTATACTGGGGAGAGGAGTCTTAAAACCTGCTTTGCTTCAGTCTCACCTGGAGACTGCCGCATTTCCCTCGCTTCCTCGGTCGGAGGCTGCGGCTGGATGGTCCCGGCATCCGATGGGACAGGTCTGACCTTGTGGATGGTAGGTGTTTGCGTCTGGTGGGGGTCGGGGCGCTGGCAGGGACCAGGGTGCTCTCTTGAGCCTCTTCCCATCTTTCATAGATTTCATAGAATTTCCCTCATGTAAATCTTTCAATCTTACAATGGGTTACATAGGGACTGGTTTAGCACAGTGGGCTAAACAGCTGGCTTGTAATGCAAAACAAGGCACGGGTTCAATTCCCATACCGGCCTCCCCGAACAGGCCTGGAATATGGTGACTAGGGGCTTCTCACACAAACTTCATTGAAGCCTACTTGTGACAATAAGCGATTATTATATTATTATTACATGCTTGCTAGTGCTGTTCGGGAGGATTTAAACTAGTGTGGCATGGGGAATGGGAATCGGAACAGCAGGCCAGTCAGTGTAGAGACTGGGGGAAAAAAGTGAGACTGAGATAAACACAGCACAGAGTAAGAGCAGGCAGAGGGAAGCCACAGGGCTCAGCAGGACTGTAGGTCTGGAGTGCATTTGCTTCAATGCAAGAAGTACAACAGGTAAAACAGATGAACGGAGAGCCTGGATTACTGCATGGAACTATGATGTAATCTCAATTACGGAGACATGGTTAAAGGAGGGACAGGACTGGCAGCTTAATGTTCCAGGATATCGTTGTTTTAGACGGGACAGAAGGGGAGACAAAAGAGGCGGGGAGTTGCATTGTTTATTAGAGAGCAGACCACAATTGTGTTGAGGGAGGGCACATTGGAGGGATTTTGTCATGAGGCATTATGGGTGGAGCTCAGGAATAAGTTAGAGTGAAATCACTATGTTGGGAGAGTACTATAGACCTCCCAACAGCCCACAGGAGACAGAGGTGTAGTTGTGCAGTCAGATACTGAAAAGGTGTGAAAAAAGCAGGGTAGTTGTGATGGGTGACTTTAACTTTATTGACTGGGAATCCCTTACAGCCAGGTGCATGGATGGAGAGCAATTTGTTAGATGTGTTCAGGAGGGCTTTTTGATACAGTATGTTGACAATCCAACCAGGGAGGGGGCCATATTAGACTTGGTATTAGGGATGAGCTATGGCAGGTGATTGATGTTTCAGTGGGGGAGCATTTTGGGTTTAGCGACCATAATGCCATAAGATTTTGGGTAGTCATGGATAAGGACAAGAGTGGTGCTTAATTGGGCGAGGACTAATTACATCCAAATTAAACAGGCACTGGGGAATGTGGATTGGGAGCAGCTATTTGAGGGCAAATTCACGTCTGACATGTGGGAGGGTTTAAGGGCCAGTTGATAGAAGTGCAGGACAGGCATGTCCCCTAAAAAATGAAGGATAGAAATGGCAAGATTCGAGAACCATGGATGACAAGGGAAATTGTAAGCTTAGTCAAAAGGAAGCATACGATAAGTCTCGGCATCTAAAAACTGACAAAGCCCTTGAGTACAGTGAAAGTAGGAAGGAACTAAAAGGGGCCATGAAATGTCTTTAGCGAGTATGGTCAAGGAGAATCCCAAGGCTTTTTATGCATATATTAGGAGCAAAAGGGTAGCAAGAGAAAGAGTAGGCCCACTTAAGGACAATGGAGGGAAGTTACGCATGGAACCACAGGAAGTGTGTGAAATCCTCATTGAGTACTTTGTATCGGTATTCACCAGGGAGAAGAACATGACGATGTTGAGGTTAGGGATATGTGTGTGATCTCTCTTGAGAACATCAATATATCAAAGGAAGAAGTGTTGAGTATACTAAATTGCATTAGGGTAGACAAGTTCCCGGGGCCGGATGGGATCTATCCCAGGTTACTGCGGGAGGCAAGGGGAAAAATAGCTGGGGCCTTAACAGATATCTTCACATCCTCTCTGACCACAGGCGAGGTTCCAGAGGCATGGAGAATAGCCAATGTTATTCTCTTGTTTAAGAAAGGAAGCAGCAAATTATAGGCCGGTGAGCATGGCATCAGTGGTGGGGAAGCTTTTCTGAGAGACAGGATGTATGCACATTTGGAGAAAAATGGACTAGTTAGTGACAGGCAGTGTGGTTTTGTACGGGGAAGGTCATATCTCACCAAATTGCTTAAGTTTTTTGAAGAGGTGACAAAGAAAGTTGATGAGGGAAGGGCTGTGGATGTAGTTTATCTGGACTTCAGCAAGGGATTTGACAAGGTACCACATGGCAGACTGGTACAAAAACTAAAATCACATGGGATTCGGGGTGGGCTGGCTTGATGGATACAGAACTGGCTTGGTTATAGAAGACGAAGAGTGGTGGGTGTTTTTCTGAATGTAGATCTGTAGCTCGTGGTATTCCCCAGGGATCAGTGCTGTTATTTGTAGCACATATAAATGATCTGGAGGAAATTGTGGATGGCCTGATTAGTACATTTGAGGATGCCACCTAGATTGCCGGAGTTGCTGATAGTGCCGGGGATTGTCAGAGGATACAACAGGATATAGATAGATTGGAAACTTGGGCACAGAAATGGCAGATGGAGGTTAATCCGGACAAGGGTGAGGTGATGCATTTTGGAGGATCAAATCTAGGTATAAATTATACTGTAAATGGCAGAACCCTCAGGAACATTAACATACAGAAGGATCTGGGCCTGCAGGTCCAGAATTCCTTAAAAATGGCAACACACGTGGGTAAGGCGATTAAGAAGGCATGTGGCATGCTTGCATTTATCAGCCGGGGCATTGAGTACAAGAGTTGGGAAATCATGTTGCAGCTATATAAAACCTTGGTTAGGCCACATTTGGAGTATTGCATGCAGTTCTGGCTACCACATTATCAGAAGGATGTGGAAGCTTTGGAGAGAGTGCAAAGAAGGTTCACCAGGATGTTGCCTGGTCTCGAGGGTGATGGCTATGAGGAGACATTGAATAAACTAGGATTGTTTTTACTGGAAAGACGGAGGCTGAGGGGAGACCTGATAGAGGTCTACAAAATTATGAGAGGCAGAGACAGGTTGGATTATCAGAGGCTTTTTCCAAGGTTGGAAGTGTTAATTATAAGGGGACACAGGTTCAAGGTGAGAGGGGGAAAGTTTAAGGTGAGATGTGCGGGGTAGGTTTTTCACGCGAAGAGTGGTGGGTGCTTGGAATGCACTGCCAGAGGATGTGGTGGAAGCAGGCACATTAGCAACATTTAAGAGGCATCTGGATGGATACATGAATAGGGAGGAAATAGAAGGATATGGACCGAGTAAGGGCAGAAGGATTATTTTAATTTGGGGCATCATGATCGGCACAGGTTTGGAGGGCCGAAGGGCCTGTTCCTGTGCTGTACTTTTCTTTGTTCTTTGTTCTTTGTTCCAGCTTCCCCTGAAATACGTCTATACTATTTGCTTCATCCACCCCCTGTGATAGCGATGTTCCACATTTGCACTCATTGGGTAAGTGGACTTCTTGGTAACTGTCTTATATTCATGACTTTTAGTTATGCATTTCCACACACAAGAAGAAACATTCTCCTTCTCCACTCTCTCAGAACCTTCAGTAATTTTTAACAACCTGCATAGGCCACCCCTCAGCTGCCAGGCCACCCCTCAGCTGCCAGGCCACCCCTCAGCTGCCAGGTCACCCCTCAGCTGCCAGGTCACCCTTCAGCTGCCAGGTCACCCCTCAACTGCATAGGTCACCCCTCAGCTGCCAGGTCACCCCTCAGCTGCATAGGTCACCCCTCAGCTGCATAGGTCACCCCTCAGCTGCCAGGTCACCCCTCAGCTGCCAGGTCACCCCTCAGCTGCCAGGTCACCCCTCAGCTGCCAGGTCACCCCTCAGCTGCCAGGTCACCCCTCAGCTGTCTTTTTTCAACAGAAAAGAGTCACTGCCTGTTAACCTTTCCTGATATTGACAGGCTGAACTTTATCAGGCTGTTATGTTTTAAAATGCCCCCTTTAAGGTGAAACGGAACGTTGTGATCTGGTTGCTATGGGTAGAGGAACTCAAATCGATATCCACTGAAGTATTGGGTGCCAGTTTGAACATCTTTTTTCACAGTATCTCTGAAAAAGGACAGTTGCTGTTTGAGATGCAGAGACAAATAATCTCATGCTGTAGGAAAGCAACTGGATTGTTTATGTGCTGCCGCCCAAGCAGAATGCTTGTGAGAGTTTGATTTCTTCTCCGAAGAAAGGAAACTGAACAAATTGGGTGCTTGAACATTTGGGGAACTGGGAGCTACTGAAATGTGCCTTGTTGATGATGATCAGATTCAAAAAACTCAAACATGGGAATGAAATAGTTGTCAAAGGCTGCTGGATATAGAGGGGAAGGTATCGGATATTTACCAGGTGCTTTCGGAGGCGGAGGAAACCCCGGTGGAGGAGCTTAAGGGCAAGTGGGAGGACAAGCTAGGTGGAGAGATAAAGGCAGGTCTGTGGGCGGATGCCCTAAGCAGGGTTAATACCTCCTCATTGTGCACCAGGCTTAGCCTGATACAATTTAAGGTAGTCCACCGGACACACATGACAGTGGCCCGGATGAGTAAGTTCTTCGGGGTTGAGGATAGGTGTGCGAGGTGCGCGGGAAGCCCAGCAAATCATGTCCAGATGTTTTGGGCATGCTTGAAGATTAGAGGGTTTTGGCAGGGTTTTGCTAAGGCAATGTCCACGGTGCTAAAAACACGGGTGGTGCCGAGTCCGGAGGTAGCGATTTTTGGAGTGTTGGGTGATCCGGGAGTTCAGGGGGCGAAAGAGGTCGACGTCTTGGCCTTTGCCTCCCTGGTAGCCCGGAGACAGATCTTGTTAATGTGGAGGGACTCAAAACCCCTGAGCGTAGAGACCTGGGTTAGTGACATGGCTGGGTTTCTCAGTCTCGAGAAAATAAAGTTTCCCTTAAAAGGGTCAATGGTTGGGTTCACCCGGAGGTGGCAGCCGTTCGTCAACTTTCTTGGGGAAAATGAAACTGCCAGCAGATGCAGTATTCCAAGGGGGAGGGCACGCGCGGATTGTTGTTGTATGGTTGAGATGCGTGAAGATTGGGCTGGGGGGGGGGAATGTTTATTTTACCATGTTGATGTCATTGTTTATGTTACTGTTTTAAAAATTTTCAAATACCTCAACAAAATATTATTTTTTTAAAAGCTGCTAGATATTGTGACCTGGCATGGAGGGAGAAGTGACCCTGTTGGGGCATGAGTGTCACCGTGGGGCAGTTCCTGTAATGCCACATATCTGCTGGTAGTGCAGCTCATGTTGAAAGGGTTTCATAAGACATATTAAGTTGTGTTAGTTTTTTTTTTAACCTTTTCTGAGTTACCAAGCCAGGGCTCAGAGTGTGGGTCAGGGGCAAACCCCTAATCCAGCTCCTTGCCTGCTCCAAAAAACTATTTCAAATTGAATTCAATTCATGGTCCCCACAAGAGAGACATACCAGATCTGAACCAAAGGCTCAATCTACAGACACTAGGGGCGAAATTCTCCATTATCGGCGGGAACTCCGCCGATCGGCGCAAAAAACGGCGCAAATCCCACTTGCGTCACGTCATAAAAATGGGCCGATAGTCTGCGGCCCGAAATGGGCTAGCAGCGACATAACGGGATCCGCGCTTGCGCAGTGGTTCACGCCGTGCAGCGTCATACACGCTGCACAGCGTGACGGCTCATAAGGCCGCGCAGCTCCCCCCCACCCGACCGGAACACCCGACCGCAACACCCGACTTGATGGCTGGCCGTCGCTCAGCCCCGAGGTTCGAGTCACGCGATGTGGAGGCGCTCCTGGACGCGGTGGAGCAGAGGAGGGACGCCCTGTATCCCAGGCACGGCCGCAGAGTTGCCCCACGCCACAGCCGGCGTCTGTGGAGGGAGGTGGCAGAGGCCGTCACCGCTGTGGCCCTAACACCACGGACAGGCACCCAGTGCCACAAGAAGGTGAACGACCTCGTCAGAGCAGGCAGGGTGAGCCTCCCCCATATCCCCCATATCCCCCCTCCCCATATCCCCCATATCCCCCCTCCCCCATATCCCCCATATCCCCCCTCCCCCATATCCCCCCTCCCCCATATCCCCCCTTCCCATATCCCCCCTCCCCCATATCCCCCCTCCCCATATCCCCCCTCCCCCATATCCCCCATATCCCCCCTCCCCCATATCCCCCATACCCCCCTCCCCATATCACCCTCCCCCATATCCCCCCTCCCCCATATCCCCCCTCCCCATATCCCCCCCTCCCCCATATCCCCCATACCCCCCTCCCCCATACCCCCCTCCCCCATATCCCCCATATCCCCCCTCCCCCATATCCCCCCCCTCCCCCATATCCCCCCTCCCCCATATCCCCCTCCCCATATCCCCCCTCCCCCATATCCCCCCTCCCCCATATCCCCCCCTCCCCCATATCCCCCCTCCCCATATCCCCCCTCCCCCATATCCCCCCTCCCCCATATCCCCCATACCCCCCACCCCATATCCCCCCTCCCCATATCCCCCATATCCCCCCTCCCCCATATCCCCCTCCCCATATCCCCCCTCCCCCATATCCCCCCTCCCCCATATCCCCCCTCCCCCATATCCCCCCTCCCCATATCCCCCCTCCCCCATATCCCCCATATCCCCCCTCCCCCATATCCCCCCCCTCCCCCATATCCCCCCCTCCCACATATCCCCCCCTCCCCCATATCCCCCCCTCCCACATATCCCCCCTCCCCCATATCCCCCATATCCCCAAGTGAATCCAGCCCTAACCTTAACCTCTGCAATGCACGCGCAACCGATGGCGTGCATTCATATACCTGCCTAACACTGTTGCCTTTTACCCCTGCCACCACCCCCCCCCCCCCCCCACAGGAGAAGCGCGCACACAACAATAGGGAGCATGTGAGGACTGGAGGAGGGCCCGCTGATGAGAGGCCACTGACCGTACACGAGGAAAGGGCCCTGGAACTGGCTGGCAGACCTGAGGACCGGGAGGTTGCTGATGCAGAGGTCGGGGCCCCACGAGCAAGTGAGCCACCAACAGCCCGTCCCCATATCCCCCCTCCCCTATATCCCCCTCCCCCGTATCACCTGATCACTGCCTGATGTTTAACCATGCATGCTTCATTGTGTATCGCAGGACCAAACGTCCAGGCACCCATCCCCGCAGATGCAGACCGCCCGCAGGATGCCCCTCGGAGACCACAGGAGACGGAGAGACCCGCACCCTCCAGCATGCGACGCCCGCAGGATGCCCCTCGGAGACCACGGGAGACGGAGAGACCCGCACCCTCCAGCATGCGACGCCCGCAGGATGCCCCTCGGAGACCACAGGAGACGGAGAGACCCGCACCCTCCAGCATGCGACGCCCGCAGGATGCCCCTCGGAGACCACGGGAGACGGAGAGACCCGCACCCTCCAGCATGCGACGCCGGCAGGATGCCCCTCGGAGACCACAGGAGACGGAGAGACCCGCACCCTCCAGCATGCGACGCCCGCAGGATGCCCCTCGGAGACCACGGGAGACGGAGAGACCTGGAGCAACAGGGAGACGACACCCCCGTCACGTGCGGGAGCGACCACCCAGCGATGAGAGGGGCAGCCACAGGCCCCCGTCACATCCGAGCCAGGACACCACTACCCAGGACACCACTATCCAGGACACCCCTACCCGGGACACCACTACCCAGGACACCCCTACCCGGGACAGCACTACCCGGGACAGCACTACCCGGGACAGCACTACCCAGGACACCCCTACCCGGGAAGACGAAATACCGGACAGTGACTCAGAGTGGATGGGTGGAGACGAACCCCCACCCCAAAGTGCCATGGACTCAGAGTGGGACGAAGAGCACGACACAACGCCACTGCTGTCACCAACACCCTCCACCATCGCAGAAACACTCACCACGGTTGGGCACTTTAGTGATGAGGCGTCTGGTACACTCACTGGTGCGCACAACACAGCCGTCCCGGTACAGCAGGTGGAGGTAGGAGCAGCAGAGGGACCGGGCGGTCGGAGGGCAGCCCAGGCCAAGCGAACATCTGCCGCCCAGATGGATCCCGGGTTCCTGCAGTTACCACACCCACACATAGATCCGATGCAACCACCGACACGGAGACGAGCGAATAGGGTGACGGGTGGCTTGCGGCGGCTGCGGTCGCAGGTGGAGGAGTCCACCCGCGTCCAGGAGCTGGGAGTGGTCCCGGTCATGCGTGCCACTCAGGCTGACACCGCACGGGTGGCGTCCGCGGTGGAGGCAATGGGTGCGACGGTGTCAGACATGGGGAACGGTTTGCGAGGCCTGGGGCCTTCCGTGCAGGCGGCGTCTGTGGCCCAGGAAATGGCTGCCCTCTCACAGGAGGCCATGAGCCAGTGCCAGCGCCAGATGGCAGAGGCGCTCAACGCCATAGCCCAGTCTCAGCAGGCCATGGCCCAGTCTCAGCAGGCCATAGCCCAGTCTCTGCAGGCCATGGCCCAGTCTCTGCAGGCCATGGCCCAGTCTCAGCAGGCCATCGCTGAGGGCATCGGCGCCAGTGGCCATGTGCGAGCTGGCGTCGCACTGTCGCAGACAGGGTTCGACAACCCCCTGGGCTCCATGGCTGCAAACCTGCAGACCCCTGTCGATACCAGCACGGGCCTCCAGGACTGGCAGCGCCAGATGTCGGGGGCGCGTCGGATGGCCAGTCCGTTCGCATCCCCCACCCATGTAGAGGCCTGGGGGCCATCGGGCACCCCGAGGGAGGAGGAGGTGGTGTGGTCCGTCCCGGCTCCCTCTGTAGGGGAGGTCCCGGTACACCGCGACACCTCGGACTCCCCCCCCTTCCGTCCCAGGTGCATCGGGTGGGCAACGGGCAGGACAGGCTGGCAGCTCGCCATCCCAGTCGCCCGGGCCGCAGCCTGGCCCATCTAGACCAGGACGCCTCAGGAAACGGCTGCCAAAGGGATCCGGTGTCAGAGGGCAGGAATCACAGGAGTCCACCTCCAGTTCTGCTGTACCGTCTGGGGAACCACGTAGACGTAGTCAAAGGGCCCGTAAGGCCAAACAATTAGACACTGAGTAAGTTGGCACGGGTGCAGGGCACAGATGAGTTTTAGGGGCTAGGGCACGTGCATGAACTCCTTTGGTTATTAAAGTCAATGTTACACCTACCGAAGCTGCCTTTGTGCTCTGTCCAAAGTGTGCGGGCGTGTCATGTACGTTGAGCGCAAGTGTGTGTGTGACGGGTGGTCTTACCTCAGCCCCAGGTGAGTCTGCCCCCTTCCCCCTGGGCCGCCATCAACATCCCCCGGGCAGAGGACGGGACCGTGCGCTGCAGTGTCACAGCCGCATGCAGGGATGGTCCGGGTGGATGGTGGTACTGTGGCCATGGGTCAGACATAGTCCAACGATGTAGAGCCAGGAGCTCATCGGAGGCGGGTTGTCATCATCCTCCATGGCCTGCGATAGACACGCGTCCACCCGCAACTGGGTGAGCCCGGCCCGTTGTGCCGCCGGTGGATCGGCAATTGGGGGTGGGGGGGTGGTGTGCATGCGGGTGGGGTGTGTGGGGTTGGGGAGGGGGGTGAGGGTGCTGGGTGGGTGGATGGGTGGGGGGTGTGGGTGGTCGGCTGTTGTCATGGTGTGCGGTCTGTGGCCATACTACCCGATTCCCATGCCCATCTAGTCAGTGAAGCGGGCGTCTATCAGTCTGTCCCGTGCCCGCTGGGCCAGCCGGGAACGGTGGACAGCCACCCGCCTGTGTCTACCCCGTCTGCCCTGACCATTGCCCCCATCCCCCTCATCTGGGGAGGACTGGGCCTCTTCCTGCTGCTCCTCCACTCCGCCCTCCTCTGCCTGCGGCACATCGCCCCTCTGCTGGGCTATGTTGTGCAGGACGCAGCACACCACAATGATGCGGCCGACCCTATCTGACCGATACTGGAGGGCGCCCCCAGAGAGGTCCAGGCACCTGAAACGCATCTTCA
Organism: Scyliorhinus torazame; assembly: GCF_047496885.1. Lineage (NCBI taxonomy): Eukaryota > Metazoa > Chordata > Chondrichthyes > Carcharhiniformes > Scyliorhinidae > Scyliorhinus > Scyliorhinus torazame. The sequence goes on from NC_092708.1 coordinate 98,740,114, forward strand.
GCACGCCAAAGCACCTCTCGATCACTCCCCTTGTCGCTACATGGGCATCATTGTAGCGGTTCTCCGCCTCATTGCGTGGCCTCCGTATAGGTGTCATCAGCCACGATCGCAATGGGTAGCCCCTGTCGCCCAGCAACCAGCCCCTCAGCCGGGGATGGCGTCCCTCGTACATGCCGGGGATGGATGACCGCGACAACACGAATGAGTCGTGTACACTGCCTGGGTGACGGGCGCAGACGTGCAGGATCATCATGCGGTGGTCGCAGACCACCTGTACGTTCATTGAATAGGTCCCCTTCCTATTAGTGAACACGGCCCTGTTCTCTGCAGGTGGCCGCACGGCGACGTGCATCCCATCGATCGCGCCCTGGACCATGGGGAACCCGGCAACAGCAGAGAAGCCCACGGCCCGGGCATCTTGGCTGGCCCGGTCCACGGGGAAGCGGATGTAGCGGTGCGCCATGGCATAAAGGGCATCTGTCACTGCCCGGATGCACCGATGCACCGATGTCTGCGATATGCCGGACAGGTCCCCACTCGGTGCCTGGAATGACCCCGTTGCATAAAAGTTCAGGGCCACCGTAACCTTGACGGACACGGGGAGAGGGTGTCCCCCGCCAGTGCCACGCGGTGACAGGTGTGCCAGCAGGTGGCAGATGTGTGCCACGGTTTCCCAGCTCATCCGGAGTCTCCTCCTGCATTCCCGGTCCGTGAGGTCCTGGTATGACTGCCGGGGCCGGTACACACGGGGCGCCCTCGGGTGCCTCCGTTGCCGTGGGGCCACGACGTCCTCCTCCCCCTCCTCGTCCTGTCGGTCAGGTGTCCCTCCAGCCTGGGCGGCTGCCGCCTGCCCCTCTGCGGCAGCCTCTCTGGCACGCTCCTCCTCCTCCTCCTCATCCAGGGCAACATAGACATGAGCGGCTGCCACCACGGCGGCCAACATCGCTGGATGGTCTGAAAACATGACGGCCTGGTGGGGGGGAGGGGAACGACGACATGTCATCATTGCCCATATCCCCTCCTCCCCCCAGCCAGGTGGCATGGACCGCATGGGTCCAACTGTTGGAGGCTGGCACCTGGCCAGGTGGACCAACTCATTTGCCCTCCCATCACCCACCCCGGCACGGACCCCCTCCCCAACCCCCAACCTCCACCCCAGCACGGACCCCCCCCCCAACCTCCACCCCGGCACGGACCCCCTCCCCAACCCCCAACCTCCACCCCAGCACGGACCCCCCCCCAACCTCCACCCCGGCACGGACCCCCTCCCCAACCTCCACCCCAGCACGGACCCCCCCCAACCTCCACCCCGGCACGGACCCCCTCCCCAACCCCCAACCTCCACCCCAGCACGGACCCCCCCCAACCTCCACCCCGGCACGGACCCCCTCCCCAACCCCCAACCTCCACCCCAGCACGGACCCCCCCCCAACCTCCACCCCGGCACGGACCCCCTCCCCAACCCCCAACCTCCACCCCAGCACGGACCCCCCCCCCCCAACCTCCACCCCGGCACGGACCCCCCCCCAACCTCCACCCCGGCACGGACCCCCTCCCCAACCCCCAACCTCCACCCCAGCACGGACCCCCCCCCCAACCTCCACCCCGGCACGGACCCCCTCCCCAACCTCCACCCCGGCACGGACCCCCTCCCCAACCTTCACCCCAGCACGGACCCCCCCCCCAACCTCCACCCCGGCACGGACCCCCTCCCCAACCTCCACCCCGGCACGGACCCCCTCCCCAACCTCCACCCCAGCACGGACCCCCCCCCCAACCTCCACCCCGACACGGACCCCCTCCCCAACCTCCACCCCGGCACGGACCCCCTCCCCAACCCCCAACCTCCACCCCAGCACGGACCCCCCCCCAACCTCCACCCCGGCACGGACCCCCTCCACAACCCCCAACCTCCACCCCGGCACGGACCCCCTCCCGGCACTCCCCCGGAGCCCAGCCTACTCTAACCACCCCCCCCCCCCCCCGCCGCGCACACACACAAGCCGAGACACACCTCTCCTCACGCAATCAGTCTGCGGCCACGCCATTTCCTGCCCAGAGCCAACCCCCCAGGCCGTCACTCACCTCCTCGCTGGTCGGCGTGAGCCTGGAGCACCGGGTCACGCCGATGAAAAGGAGGTTTGATTGACGTCGACGTGAACGGTCATCACGTCGACGGGACTTCGGCCCATCCGGAAGGGAGAATATCGTCAGGCCGAAAATCGGCTGCCTTGCGCAGACCCGTGACATTCTCCGCGGCAGCGGCGCCATTAACGCCCCGCCGACTTTTCTCCCTTCGGAGACTTCGGCGGGGGCGGGATTCACGGCGGCCAACGGCCATTCTCCGACCCGGCGGGAGGTCGGAGAATGACGCCTTTGATCTTAGCCAAAAGGCCGAGAAGCGATTAAGTTGTGTTAGTTAATGCAAAAGTACCTTTTCTTTAATTCAATATATTAGTTACCTGTTAAATAATGTTAGAGCTATGTTTACTTTTATTTCTTACAGTATAAGCCTTAAAACATGAAATTGTGTCCTTAGGTTTTTCCGTCAATCACTGGGATGTTTTTTTTAAAGTCTTGTCTCAATTGCGATCATAAATAAATGTTTAGCCATGTATTTCTGGTATCCTCTGGAGCCTCTGTATCTTTTTATAATATTGCAGTCCTCAAAGGAGAGGATTTGATGGAGCTTGCAAGAATGGGAAGTATGACATACAGGATGATTGAATTAGGCAGGATGCAAAATTTCAATTTGCTGACGGTAGGTCGTGATACAGAGTTAAAATCTGCAGTGCGTAGGCCTCACACTGGCCTGTGGTGGGTTCATAATTGTTATTAGCATAAAACATCAAAATTAAAGTCCTATCTTTGAGCTAAGGTCAGCAGTTAATGGGATTTTTTTCACAACGGGTTCATGTTTGTTTAAAGGTGTCATGCACCAGTCGACTTAATGCAGTTGTAAGGTTAGCAGTTTTCCTTGCTTAGCTCTACAACACAAAGGGGTGGAATAAGAGAATGGGAGCTTGCAAGGAGGCGTGGGACCGACAAGGGTGAAATCAGTGGGGGGTACGATTGTGTGGAGTGTGGTCGATGGCACGAGAAAGTGAAGTGGGAAGGGCCTAGCATACAGGGTCTGGTGGTGGATGATGGGATCAGTCTGTTGAGGTAAGGAAGTGTGTTGTCAGTGCTGTCCAAATGTGAGTCCATCTCTGGGTGGGTGGCAGAATCCCTACTGGACTTTAAATTCACCTACATCATTTTTAATTCATTATATCCACTGCAAGTGATGTTGGGCAATGTTCTTTGCAATGCACAGAAGAAATGGCCAGCTGAACTGGCTAGTTCAGCCATCTCTCACAAAATGGTGAGTGAAACACTGAATGCGAACATGAATATTCCATAAACTGTGAACAAAATAACACAAGAATATTTCTTCCTTAATAAAGAAAATGTTCCTAACTCCCTGTAACGATCAATGCACACCACTCATGAGGCATGACAGTACATTTAGCTCTGACTTGTCTGGTCTTGACAAATAACGATGATACATACATGTACAAAGTGAAACCAATGGAACGTGAAGTTACATTGTACATGGGAAGTTTGAAAAACACCTACCAACTTTGTGCTCTCAATAAGTCTTGTGTTAATTGAAAAGGAGGGCAAGAAAGTTTTGGCTACGAGACAGAGCCTCCCTGTTCGACCAGGAGGATCTTTTATAGCCTGTGTATAGCTATAACATTGCCTGCTGACTATAGATTCCACCAGTAAAAGCTTCCCCTGCCACAGAATCCCACATGCCTCACATACAGGACATCAGCACTTTAAATTTTAATTGGAATCACATGGGAAACAGGAACAAGCAAGGGAGTGACACACACGGTTCTGCCTCAGGGAATGGCATCCTTCTGACACAATTACATCAGAAGTGTGGTCTAAGCAAGGTTCGATACAGGTTTAGTATAACTTTCCTCCTTTTCACATTTTATCCCTCTAGAATATAGCCTAGTGCTTTGTTTGTCTTATTTTAATGATATTGCTAAACTGGCAGAACATTCTGTGACTGGTGTATTTGTTCTCCAACACATCCCTTTGTTTCTCTAATCACCGAGACTTGCACCTTCCAAGTAACCGATAAATCTCATGCCAACCAATTCTACTTCCCAAAGTGTGCAACTCAGATTTAATTGTGTTGAACTCTATTTGCCTATTCTGCAATTTTATTAATGGCCTCCTGTAATCTTTGCAGCGTCTTCAGTATTGACTATCCTTCGCCAACAAATTTAGAATTTTTTTTTTTGATTCCAAGTCCAAATTGTTAAAGTAAGTTGTGAACAGCAGTAGTCCCAGCACATCTCACCTTTTGCCACTCTGAATAAGTACCCTTTCATCCTCACGCTCTGCTTTTTGTCTTGCAGCCACGTAACAGTCTGTGCTCTGACTTATTCATTTGTCTATTTATGGGTGCCTTATTGAAGGGCTTTTGAAAATCCAGATAAATTACAACGACTCTAGTGCCATTGCCTGCTCTCTCTATTACCACCTCAGAAAATTCAATAATTCAGTCAAGCAAATCAAAATACGGATTGTACTTTGCCCATTGCGAACAGCGGAAGGGACATGCTGTTTGAAATGATCCGCCAGTCTTTAGAATGTAGCCATCTGGGATGGCCACTTCCCGATTACAAAATGGACACTTTGCAAAGATTGCAGGGAAAATGGACAATGCTGAGAAAACAAGCAGGTTCAGAGCTTGTCTGTATATTGGAACTGCAGCTCCCAGACAAGAAACTGTAGGCCCATTAGCATACCAATGGCCCATCTCCGAGAACAAAAGAGTAACATTTGAGTAACCGATACTAAGGCAGACACCCCGGCGCCAGAGGAGACCGAAACAAAGCAGGCCAACGGCCACCTAGGACACGCCCAGCCATCAGAGCGCCCACCCCTTTATTGGACGAGATCAATATGAATGATCAAGAAACGGCCCAATTGATTGGGGCCAAGTTCAAGGCCCGCTCAAAAGAGTGCAAAGCCTCTTTGGGTATAAGAAGGAGCCCCAAGAGAGAATTGTTCTCTTGGACCCGGCTTTCACCGAGGAGAGACGTGTCCACCAGCTGTACCAGAAGCAAGTAAGTCCAAGGTCAACTCACGCTACCAGACAGACGACCTTAGCTGTTCCCCTTTACCAGTTCAACCCCAGCAGCCCCAGAACAGAACAACAGCCATTGTTCCTCTGACTGAGTGGGCGCCCGAAGCTAAGTAGTGGGCGCCCGAAGCTAAGTATAGGCTTTAGCAGTAGTGATAGTTTAGTCTGTAGAGTTTTGTGCATGATATATTTAACTGTGTGTGTAAATAAATAAGCATTGACTTTGAACTAACTAACTGGTATATCGAGTCTTTGATCAGTATTCGGGTTTGAACCTTGTGGCGGTATCGAAAGATACTTGGCGACTCTAGAGCAAACATAATTAGAATTAAGGAAGGCGACCATATTGACCGCTATATTCAGAGCCAACGAAAGAGAGCAACAAGACGTGCAGCCCACATCAAAGGGCACTGAAATTCATGTACCACTTTAATCAGTTGGGTTATGGCTTGATGGCAGCATCCTGTTAGTTGAAAATTACTATTGCATAGGAGCAGCATGAATAATAATAATAATCTTTATTAGTGTCGCAAGTAGGTTACATTACACTGCAATGAAGTTACTGTGAAAATCCAAGCAGTTAGCTTCACCTGTTGTTCAAATGTTTGCAAAACCTTGCCCTTCTAGGATAATCTGAGGTAGACTGGGCATTTTTTGAGACCGAAAGTGACAGAGATAGGCCTGTTCATGAATTTGCATAATATGCTGTGTGAATGATCAAACAATGCTTGGCAGTTAACTCTGTCAGTAACCATCAACTGGTGCATTCTCCATGGTAATATGTCTATCAATCAGAGTCAACTTGCCACCTAATCAACACCCTCTTTTCATAAGTATAAAGTTGTTACTTTCCTTGACATTGGGATTCTTGCGATTGTCCTGATGAGTGCAAGACAAAAAGCTTCAACACAATGAATTTTTTCAGCAGTTCTGTTCTACCAAACGACTGTTTGAAAAGGAAACATTAAGTCTTGTCTTGGCTCTTCAAAAATTTGAAATAGATGTTTTGAATAACGAAGGAGCAACATTAATTTACACTGATCACAAGTTTTGCATGAAGAATCTTCAGTTGTTTCTGGAGTTTCTTGCTACAGCCCTTCAATCTAAGAATTGAGCATATTGTTGGGAAATTTAATGTAATTGCTGATGCTCTTCCAGAGTTTAAAGAAGGGGTGTAGGATAGATGGCAGACTCTGAGTTATGATAATTTTGTGATGTTTGAGTCTTGCTAATCATGATTATTGTATTTACCTGCTTTTGTTTTTGTTAAGCCCTTATAATTTAGTAAATAAGTTGTGTAATTGTGAAATATGAAAAGATTACCTGTACAGTATGAAATAATTTATTAATTAAAATATTTAGGATGGTAAGGACTTGCTATATTTCAAAATTGTTGTGAAGAAAACTTTACTACGGCAAAGCTTTCATTTTTTCCAAGGGGGAAAGTATGATGGAATCTGTGATTTCAAAGTGCCTTCATTCTTTCAGTAAATAACTCAGATTTTGGATTTTGAGACAAACCATAATTGAAAAGGAAAAATGGGAAAGAATGCTGGCCCTCCCAGTTTCTAACAAAACTGAAACTGAGATTGGAAACCAAAATTTCTGGGGGATAGAAACTGGGTGAAACACATAAAAGGGCACAGAGCTATTGCAACTCAGAGGCTGGTCCAAGAGGTGCAGTTTAGGCAGACTGAAGAAGACAGAGGCTTGATTCAGAAGCTGAGAATAGGCCAATATACAGTTGCTGCAGCTGTTTCTTTTTCTTGAAGATAGCATTGGTGTATTTGCACCATCCAGATCGTTGTAAGCAGAGTTGAGGAGGTTCTGCAGATATATCATGACGACTGTGCCTGTGGAACTTGGGAGCCGCAGTTGGCTGGAGATTTGGTTAAATCCTAGAAAGAAGAGGAGCTAAATTTCTGCGTGAGGAAAACCATGTTTTGAAGGACTGTATGACTGAGATTGATTAAATATATGCTGAGTGGACTGCCAAGCCGAATTGTAAGATCTGTCTTAGTTCTATCTGCCATTTAATGTGTAATTTATTGTTTATAATCAACCATAAATAGCCTGTTTAGTCATGTTTAACTTGTGTTGATTCTGAGGATTAGTGTACAGGTAGATGGTTTCCCAAAATTGTATTTAGCATTTGTTTTACTTGACTCCTGTGTAGTAAAAACACTCCTGTTTAAACCGTGGAATCATGTGGCTTCATTCTTTCAGTGAATAACAGAGATTTGGGAATTTTTTAATTACTGGTCTTGACCAAGATCATAACATTAACATTTGCTAATTTATTTATTCCTTCACCTCCCTTTCACTTTTGTGTGATATTTGGACTGCGCCTCTGAGTGATTGATGCTTTATCATCTTTTCTTAATTAATTCACGGGATGTGGACTTCACTGGCAGCATTCACTGCCCATCTGTAAATGCCCTTGAGAAGGTGCCGAAGAGCTACCTTCTGGAACTGCTGCAGTTCACGGGATGTAAGTACACCCACAATGCTGTTAGGGAGGGAGTTCCAGGATTTTGACCCAGCAACAGTGAGGGAATGGTGATATATTTCCATGTTACGATGGTGGGTGGCTTGGAGACAAACTTCCAGGTGGTGGTGCTCTTATGTGATGCCCTTGTCCTCCAAATGGCAGTGGTTGTGGGTTTGGAAGGTGTTGGCCAAGGAGCCTTGAGAGTTCCTGCAGTGCATCTTGTAGATGGTACACACTGCCACTGTGAGTTGGTGGTTGAGGGGGTGAATATGGAAGGGTTACCAATCAAGCGGGTTGCTTCGTCCTGGATGGTGTCACGTTTCTTGAGTATGGTTGCAGCTGCACTCATCTGGGTAAGGGGGGAAATTCCATCACACTCCTGACTTGTGCCTTGTAAGTAGTGAACAGGCTTTGGGGAGTCAGGAGGTGAGTTACACGCTGCAGTATTCCTAACATCTGACCTGCTCTTATAGTCATAGTAATTATATGTATTGTCCAGTTCAGTTTCTGGTCAATGGTAGCCCTCAGGATATTGATAGTGGGGGATTTTGTGATGGTAATGCCATTGAGTGTCAAGAGGTGGTGATTGGTTTCTCTCTTGTTGGAGATGGTCATTGCCTGGCATTTGTGTGGCTTGAATGTTACTTTCTACTTGTCAGCTCAAGCCTGGATATTATCCAGGTCTTGTTGCATTTGAACATAGGCTGCTTCAGTATCTGAGGAGTTGCACGTGGTGCTGAACATTGTGCCATCACCAGCAAACATCCCCACTTCTGGCCTTATGATGGAAGGAAGGTCATTGATGAAGCAGCTGAAGATGGTCGGACCAAGGACAATCTCCTGAGGAATTCCTGCAATTATTCCCTGGAGTTTAGATGATTGACCTACAATAACCACAACCATCTTTCTTTGTGCCAGGTACATTTCCAACCAGCATAGAGTTTCCTCCCTGATTTTCATTGAATCCAGTTTTGCTAAGGCTCATTGATGCCACACTCGGTCAAATGTTGCCTTGATGTCAAGGGCAGTCACTCTCACCTCACCTCTGGAGTTCAGCCACTTTGACTAACCTTTTAGCTTCTTGTTCTATAACTCTATTTATTCCCTTGCCGCCAATATCCTCTCTTACTTTATCCTTTCCTATGCTCTCCTTCCCTGTTTTGTTTACATTTAGGCTGTTTAACTTTCTTGCAGTGCCACCCCCCCCCCCCCCCCACCCCATCTTATTAATTTAAGTCTTTGTCAGCTCCTTTTTTAACTTTGCAAGAAAGAAGCATGCCTCATCCCATCCCATCAATACAGCCCCTTTCTGTCCCAGAACTGATATCTGTATCCCATGAAAATGAACCGCTCTTTCCCACACCAGCCCTCCAGCCACATGTTAATTCTCTTGATCTCTCCATATATGGCAATTAGCATGAGGTTCATGTAACCTTGCTTTTTAATTTATAGCTTAAATCCTGGTATTCCATCAGCAGGAACTCCTCCCCATTCCTACTTTTGTTGTTTATTCCAACATGGACCGCAACAACTGGATTTATCCCTTCCCTTTCCAAGTTTCTCTCCACATTTGGTGATATCTTTACCCCGGCAACAGGTGGCAACACACCCTTCAGGATTCTTGTTCAGGCTTCCAATGGGCACTATCTATCCTCCTAATTATAGAGCATAGTACATATAAATGATTTGGAGGAAAATGTAACTGGTCTGAATAGTAAGTTTGCAGACGACACAAAGGTTGGTGGAATTGCTGATAGCGATGGGGACTGTCAGAGGATACAGCAGGACTTAGATTGTTTGGAGACTTAGGCGGAGAGATGGCAGATGGAGTTTAATCCGGACAAATGTCAGGTAATGCATTTTGGAAGGTCTAATGCAGGTAGGGAATATACAGTGAATGGTAGAACCCTCAAGAGTATTGACAGTCAGAGAGATCTAGGTGTACAGGTCCACAGGTCACTGAAAGGGGCAACACAGGTGGGGAAGGTAGTCAAGAAGGCATACGGCATGCTGGCCTTCATTGGCCGGGGCATTGAGTATAAAAATTGGCAAGTCATGTTGCAGCTGTATAGAATCTTGTTAGGCCACACTTGGAGTACAGTGTTCAATTCTGATCACCACACTACCAGAAGGATGTGGAGGCTTTAGAGAGGGTGCAAAAGAGATTTACCTGGATGTTGCATGGTATGGAGGGCATTAGCTATGAGGAGAGGTTGAATAAACTCGATTTGTTCTCACTGGAACGAAGGAGGTTGAGGGGCGACCTGATAGAGGTCTACAAAATTATGAGGGGCATAGACAGAGTGGATAGTCGGAGGCTTTTTCCAAAGGTAGAGGGGTCAATTACTAGGGGGCATAGGTTTAAGGTGCGAGGGACAATGTTTCGAGGAGATGTACGAGGCAAGCTTTTTACACAGAGGGTAATGGGTGCCTGGAACTCGCTGCCGGAGGAGGTGGTGGAAGCAGGGACGATAGTGACGTTTAAGGGTCATCTTCACTAATACATGAATAGGATGGGAATAAAGGGATACGTACCCCGGAAGTGTGGAAGATTTTAGTTTAGACGGGCAGCATGGTCGGCACAAACATGGAGGGCCGAAGGGCCTGTTCCTGTGCTGTACTTTTCTTTGTTCTTTGTGTTATTACTACCACCTTTCTATTCTGTTCTTCCTCTCCTGGACAGTATTCTGAACCATGGTGCCTGTATCTGCATTGTGGCTGGCCTCCCTGCAGTCTTTCTCTTTGTCCTCACAGGTAGTGTGTATGTTGTACCTGTTGGACAGGAATAGTAACTGTGGCACCTCTTTCAAAGTTTTCAGCTTCCTTGTGTTGTCTAATTGTAGCTTCAACAAATTGTCCACAAAATTTGTACCCCCTTGCCTTTGACAGCCCCATCCATGTTGTGCACTCAATTAAGTCTCCATTGCCGAATTCACTTTCAGTTACACCCTCCCTTTCCTGAACTAGTACTTTTAGACCATAAGACCATAAGACAAAGGAGCAGATTTAGGCAGTTCGGTTCATCGAGTCTGGTCCGCCATGCAATCATGGCTGATATTTTTCTCATCCCCATTCTCTTGCCTTCTCCCCATAGGCACTGATCTCCTTTCTCGGGGGTATGCCTGTATTCCAGATAAACTGCCCGGAAAATCCTTCCTCTTTCTTCATGTCTTGGAGCCTTTCCAATTTACGTTCCTGCTCAAGACTCTGAGCCAGAGGGACTTAAGGTAGAGGCACCTCCAGGAGACATATTTGCTCAGGACAGCCTGGCCTTCTAAACTCCCACATTCTTTAGTTCAGACACATAGGGCGAAATTCTCCCCCAACGGCGGGATGCCCGCCGACTGGCGCCAAAGCCGGCGCCAATCAGACGGGCATCGCGCCGGCCCAAAGGTGCGGACGTCTCCGCATCTTTGGCGGCCTAGCCCCAACATTGAGGGGCTAGGCCGACGCCGGAGGGATTTCCGCCCCGCCAGCTGGCGGAAATGGCGTTTGTAGCCCCGCCAGCTGGCACGGAAATGCGGCGCATGCGCGGGAGCGTCAGCGGCCGCTGTCAGTTTCCCAGCGCATGCGCGGGAGCGTCAGCAGCCGCTGTCAGTTTCCCGCGCATGCGCAGTGGGGAGAGTCTCTTCCGCCTCCGCCATGGTGGAGGCCGTAGCGGAGGCGGAAGGGAAAGAGTGCCCCCACGGCACAGGCCCGCCTGCGGATCGGTGGGCCCCGATCGCGGGCCAGGCCACCGTGGGGGCACCCCCCGGGGTCAGATCGCCCCGCGCCCCCCCGCAGGACCCCGGAGCCCGCCCACGCCGCCTGGTCCCGCCGGTAAATACCAGGTTTGATTTACGCCGGCGGGACAGGCAATTCCTGGGCGGGACTTCGGCCCATCCGGGCCGGAGAATCCAGCGGGGGGTCCCGCCAACCGGCGCGGCCGGATTCCCGCCCCCGCCCAATCTCCGGGAGCGGAGACTTCGGCGGGGGCGGGATTCACGGCGGCCAACGGCCATTCTCCGACCCGGCGGGGGGTCGGAGAATGACGCCCATAATCTGCTCTGCCTTATCTTAGACTGGCCATCTTTTAATTATTTCAACTCTTCACTGAATCATTAATTGTAGTTCCATTAACTAATTTAACTAGTTAAACTATATATATGATAATAATCTTTATTAGTGTCACAGGTAGGCTTACATTAACACTGCAATGAAGTTACTGTGAAAAGCCCCTAGCCACTATGCTACTGTGCCTTCCAATAAAGCATGCTTTCCTGATTCTACCTTGAAGTACTGCCCTAGTTTAGAGGAAAAGAAAACCTTAACCCTACCTGCTTACTTAATTAATGCCTCTGGGCTTCAGCACTCCGGTCTTTCTGTTGCCTGCTCCCTGTCTTGGATCACTCCTTGTCATATGAAACATTAGAACAGCATCTCTCTCCTCACTGTACCAAATTCCTGCACTCATCAAATTCCCTGAACGTTCAGTGAGATAGGGTTTTGACTGGAATTTTGGTTTAACTGAGTTTCTGAAAGCACTACAGTGAGAAGGCCAGTGAGGAAAACAGTCTAAATTCAATTCTGGAGGAATAAATGCTGAGGTAATTTCTCACAAGACGATAGAGTAAATAACACTCAGCAAGAATTTTGTTTATGAAAGTTTTGTGCTCATCCAGATGGAGAGCATTGGCACTAGAAAATAAAACATTTCTATTCCGCACATATACTGTCAGCATCAAGCACAAATAGGTCAGATGCAGAGTAAAACTGCCTTTATTTTTCCTGAACATGCCTGAGCTCGTTTCCTTATGTACTTTTTGTGTGAGGTTGCTAATTAATATCAATTTATACTGTGAGCCTACACATGTTAATAATTGTGCTGAGATTGTCAACATTTTTCATGTACAACCTATATAATGAGCTAACACAAGAGACTTTAAACCCATTAGTCAGGATTGTATTCACACCCATGTCCCAGATTTGGAAGGAGAGTGTGCCACCTAAGCCAGTTCAAAGATTGAAATACTTTAATTGCTGGATAAGATTTTAAGAAATCATTTCATGGAATGGCTTACCCAAGATTGATGTAAACATTTTTCAGATAACTTTTTATAAATTGGTTATAAATTACCTAAAGCATAGGAAAGAAAGGCTAGCAACAACAGCAGTCATTTAGCAAGCAGCCCTAAAGATAACTCAGGGACCTTTGTGCATAATCCATAATAAAGATTTTACAACTGCATCTATTCTTCGCTGCAAAACCCCACTGTTGTCACATTTTTATGTCAACTTTTCCATTAGAAATTGTGTTCTTTTCATCTTGTTTCCTTCCATGTAGATAATATGTTAGGGATCATAATGGTTTGAATTTTATGAGGCATCATGGTTCCTGCCTCCTCCAGCTAAAATGTAGGGGAGCCCCACCAAGTGCAGCCTGGCAGCAAATTAACACTGAGAGCAGCATTAATTGTTTTACGGTAAGACCCGTCTTTTTCTTGGGAGAAAAACTTGCCTTATGTAGTAATAATCTTTATTAGTGTCACAAGTAGGCTTACATTAACACCAAAATGAAGTTACTGTGAAAATCCCCTAGTCACCATACTTCGGTGCCTGTTCGGATACACTGAGGGAGAATTCAGAATGTCCAATTCACCGAGCAAGCACGTCTTTCGGGACTTCTGAGAGGAAACCAGAGCACCAGGAGGAAACCCATGCAGACACGGGGAGAACGTACAGTGCTGCTGGCCATCAGATTGGGTGGCAACTCAGTAGTCGCAGCAATGGTAGCGTGGGGCGATGGCGACCTCTGTGACTACAGTCTCCAATGCTGAGAAGCCTGGGCAGACAGGTAAGTCTGGGATTGAGGGTCTCAGGAAGGTGTTGAGTTGGATGATGGAGGTGGGAGGCTAGGTTCAAGAGGCCAGAGGGGAGGATTAAAGGGGAGAATAGCCCCATGGGGGGATCCCTCTGGTGGGCTCAGGAGCCCGTGAAGGAGTGCATACCCTTCTTGCCTGGCACCAGCCGATACAGCTAAAGCTGCTGGATATCTTGTGTGGTTTGGGCCCCCATCTACCACAAGTAAAATACTAGCAGTGGCAGAATGAGGCCCATTGGCCACTTAACGTCCTCAATAGGCCCAAGGGTGGGCAGGCTGCCTGACACCTCCCCCCCTACCCCCATCATTAACATTTCAGACATGTCGGATGCGGGGTAGTTGGGCAGGTAGTGGCAGACAAGCTGTCTGTTGGATTTTACGTGCAGCACCTCACCTTCAATCCGGGGAAACTTAAAATCCGGCCATATATTTTCTCCTCTCACTACCTTTTTGTCTCAAAGGTTTTAGAAATTACAATCTCTGTCTTGTTGACACAGGTGATTGGCATTGTCTTTCCTTAACTGTAAATAAAACACAGGTAAAACAGTTGGCTTCAAAATTCAACTTGTGTTTTTCTGTTATTGATGTAATATGCCTTTCCTTTATTCTCTAATTTTCCTCTGACTCCAATCCATGTATGTCTCTGGTGTACAAGCAATAATTAGTCATAACCTTTTATAACTGTCAATGAAATATAATTAACTGCCCTTCAGCTTAATAGACTCTCTAAAGTTTACAGTACTCAAGTAAACAACTATAACCAGGAGATTTTCTACCTCATGTGGACACATGCAATTTCCTTTGTTTTTTTTAAGTGCAAGTTTTATCTCAAAGCTTTTAAAATAATTAAAAACAAAGTCCTTGAAGAAAAGGGTTCCGAACGTATAGCTGGCTCGGATGAATTCATCCTGGGAAATTGGGCACAGTGAACAGTTAGAAACTACACTGTTCCAGTTCTGCACACAATGTGGGGTTAAAAAAAATATGAATTTCAAACTCAGGAGAAATGAAGCCTTCAAGCTAAACTTTGCCGAAGGCATCACAATATGCAAAAAGAAACATTAATGGATTAATTTTATCTTGCTGTTTGGCGTAGGCAATTTTCTAGATTTGCTTTTCTAGAATTCTATGTATTTATCCACAGAATGTGGACATTTCTGGTTGGGCTAGCCTAATCCTAATTTCCCTTGGGAAAATGATGGTGAGGCACCTTCTTGAACTGCTGCAGTCCCTGATCTGTAGACACACCCACAGAGCTGCTCGGAATGGAGTTCCAGGATTTGACCCAATGACCTTGAAGGAATAGCAATATAGTTCCCAATCAGGATAGTGTGTGGCTTAGAGGGGAACTTGTGAGTGTTGGTGTCCCACACATCTGCTGCCCTTGTCCTTCTAGATGGTAGAGGATGAAAGTTTGGAAGGTGCTGTCAAGGGAACCTCAGTGAGTTGGTAGAGTGCATCCTGTAGATGGTACACACTAATGCTAATGTGTGTTGGTGGTGGAGGGAGTGAATGTTGGTGGTACATGGGTTGCCAATCAAGTGGGCTATTTTATTATGGATGGGGGTAAAGCTTCTTGAGTGCTGTTGGAGGTGCACTAATCCAGGTAAGTGGAGACTATTCTAACACACAGCTGACTTCTGCTCTGGACAATCTTTGGGAAGTCAGGAAGTAAGTTACCCTCCACAGAGTTCACAGCCTCTGACCCACCCTTGTAGCCACAGTATTTATATGGATGATCCAGTTCAGTTTCCGGTCAATGGTAACTGCCAAGATGTTGATGGCGGGGATTCAGCGATGGTAATGCCATTGAATGTCAAGGGGTGTTGCTTAGATTTTCTCCTGTTGGAGATTATCATTACCAGGCATTTGATTGGGCAAATGTTACTTGCTACGCATCAGCCCAAGCCCAAAATTGACCAGATCTTGCTGCATATGGACGCAGACTGCTTCAGTATCTAAGGAGTCACGAATTATGCTGAACACTGTGCAATCAGCAAACATCTCCACTTTGACTTTATGATGGAAGGAAGGTCATTGATGAAGCAGCTGGAGGTGGTTGGTCCGAGGGCACTACCCTGAGGAACTCCTGCAGTGATGCCCTGGGACTGAGATGATTGACCTCCAACCACCACAACCCTCTTCCTTTGTGTCAAGTATGATGCCAACCAGGGCAGCAAGGTGGCACAGTGGTTAGCACTGCTGCCTCACAGCACCGAGGACCCTGGTTCGATCACGGCCCTGGTTCACTGTCCGTATGCAGTTTGCACATTCTCCTATGTCTGCATGGGTGGGTCTCAAACCCACAACCCAAAAAGATGTGCATGGTAGGTAAATTAGCCATGCTAAATTGCCCCTTAATTGGGGAAAAAAAATTGGGTACTCTAAATTTTTTTTAAAAGCATGGTTCCAACCAATGGAGCATTTTCTCCCTGATTCACATTGACTCCAGTTTTGCTAGGGCCCCTTAATGTCACACTTGGTCAGATGTTGCCTTGATGTCAAAGGCAGTCACTCTCACCTCACCTCTTGAGTTCAGTTATTTTATTAGCATTTTGACCAAGGCTATAATAAAGTCAGAAGCTGAGTGGCCCTGGCAAGACCCAGACTGAGTGTCAATGAACTTTTGAAATTCCTTCACGGGATGTGGGCATCACTGGCTAGGCCAGTATTTATTGCCCATCCCTAACTGGCCTTGAGAAGGTGGTGGTGAGCTGCCTTTGTGAACTGCTGCAGTCCATGTGGTCTAGGTACACCCACAGTGCTGTTAGGGAAGGAGTTCCAGAATTTCGACCAGAGCGACATTGAAGGAACAGCTCATATATTTCCAAGTCACATTGGTGAGCTGCCTGTGGGGGAACTTGCAGGTGGCAGTGTTCCCATGTGTCTGTTGCTATTGTCCTTCTAGATGGTAACAGTCGTGGGTTTGGAAGATGTTTTCTAAGGAGCCTTGGTGGGTGCCTGCAATGCATCTTGTTGATGGAACACACTACTGCCACTGTGCAACGCTGGTGGAGGGACTGAATGTTTGTGGATGGGATGTCAATCAAACCTTGTCCTGGATATTGTCAAGCTTTTTGGGTGTTGCTAGAGCTGCACTCAGCCAGGCAAGTAGAGAATATTCTATCACACACCTGACTTGTGCATTGTAGATGGTGGGCAGGGTTTGGGGACTCAGGAAGTGATTGACTTGCTGCAGAATTCCTAGACTTTGACCTGCAAGGAAGCCGAAAAGAAGATTGCCTGTGAGTGAAAATTAAATGTTGTCTCAGCGTTGAAGCCATGAGAGTGTTAAGACAGTTTGGTTGTGAAATAAAATATTACCGTGCACAAGTAGGTTAATAGAGCAACAAAGCTTTAGTTGAGTTATAGTGTAAATAAATTTTATATATTAGCAGAAAACAGAAAATTAAAAGGACATATTCTAAGTTTAGAAACATGTGTGGAAGTTAATAAGTTGGGTGTTAAAAACACATTCTGAGCAGAAAATATTTTGTCCAGCAAGAACTAACGTAATAGAATGCAAATGTCACAAAGAAAAGCATTAATGTCCAAATAAAAAACTTTGATCACATTAATATGTAAACACAGTTTCATGGGAGCTTCCAATGCTTACTTCAAATCTTACAAGCAAATTGAGTTTGGCCCTAGTTTATTCCTTTAAATTCATCACAATGATACGTTTTGTTCCTATCTACCACCTAGGCACTTGTTTCAAACAGAAAACATATAAAAGGTCAGCAGCTGCTCATGTTTAGACTTGTTTTTCATTCTTGCTATAATTCGAATTGTTCATTATTAGAAACTCATTGTACACGAAGGAGGTTTCCTGGATGATTTTAGTGGATAGTTCTTTCATGTTATCCGTCTCTTTGCTCCGTGGGGTCATCCCAGAAGTCCTAATCCTTCCTTTCAAGCAACAGGAGGAAGGATACCAGAGGAGGATCGTGCAGGAGTGCCATGATAAAAGAGGCGGACAGATTTCAACGACCCTTACCTTTTCAACTGAACATACAAACTAAGGACAACATTCATGCAGGGAACGGAAGAGCAATGAAAGAGAAAGCAGTACCAGACACCTATAGACATTATGGGCGGAATTCTCCCCAAACGGCGCGATGTCCGCTGACTGACGCCCAAAACGGCGCCAATCAGACGGGCATCGCGCTGCCCCAAAGGTGCGGAATGCTCCGCATGTTTGGGGGCCGAGCCCCAACATTGAGGGGCTAGGCCGGCGCCGGAGGGATTTCCACCCCGCCAGCTGGCGGAAACAGCCTTTGTTGCCCCGCCAGCTGGCGCGGAAATTACATGTCGGGGCGGCGCATGCGCTGGAGCGTCAGCGGCCGCTGACAGTTTCCCACGCATGCGCAGGGGGGAGAGTCTCTTCCGCCTCCGCAACGGTCTCCACCATGGAAAGAGTGCCCCCACGGCACAGGCCCACCCGTGGATCGGTGGGCCCCGATCGCGGGCCAGGCCACCGTGGGGGCACCCCCCGGGGTCAGATCGCCCCGCACCCCCCCCCCAGGACCCCGGGGCCTGCCCACGCCGCCTTGTCCCGCCGGTAAATAGGTACTCTAATTTACACTGGCGGGACAGGCAATTTATCGGCGGGACTTCGGCCCATTCGGGCCGGAGAATCCAGCGGGGTGGCCCGCCAACCGGCGCGGCCCGATTCCCGCCCCCGCCGAATATCCGGTACCGGAGACTTCAGCAACCGGTGGGGGCGGGATTCACGGTGGCCCGCTGGGGGGTCGGAGAATGACGCCCCTATGTCTTCTTCGCTGGGAGCCCAGAAATACATTAACCTGATGAAACACCTGAGCCACAGGGAATACATTATTTGATTGACAGCTGTAGTTCTCTGATCTAGCCTGTCAATTTCACAATGTTTATTTACCGTAATAAAGAGGTTTCAAATGCTTGCGGTTTCTGCTGTTGATATTTTCTAGGGTTGCCATTTTATTGGGCTGTAGTAAAACTTTTTTTTTAAGAAAGTGGGAAGTTTTCAATGAATCAAGTTGTAAAACATTTTTTAATACATCCCAATGTCATTGTAGTGTTAATTGCTCTGACACAATGTATGGTGGGTGAATATGCATGTAAGTGCCATTGGTGGGCCAGGGGTCATGAGGGGTCATAGGGGGTGGGGGCATACCTTGACATGGGGGCATGAGGGAACATGGGATATTTGTTGCGTGGGGTGTGAGCGCGTGCGATGGCTGAGGACTGGTGGCCTTTCTGTTTTGATTATAACTGGGGCTGAATCCCACAGTACTAAGGTGGGCCTTTTAAACAGTCCGTCTCTGCAGCCCCCCCCCCCTCCCTCCCCCCCCCCCCCTCCCTCCCCCCCCCCCCCCCCCCCCCCCCCCCCCCCGGCATCGTCTGTGGCTGCCTCCAAAGGATTTCCTTAGCCAGTTCACCTGACTGCAACCTGAACCTAATGTTCAGGAATGGGTTAAAAGACATTCCAATTAGATGTCTCATTGATGTTAAGTATCCAATAATTGACAGTGATATGTAAAGGGGTTGCAGGTGGCTCTTGTGGCATGTGGTGTGGTGATAGAGTTTTGCATAGAGTATGTTCAAGGAAAAGAAAGATGTTTGTGAAAAGGAGCAGAACGTTTGACTCTTTACTCAACGGCGGCCAGAAACTAACAGTGGTAGCAGAGGACGGTTGCTGTGCAAATGTAAAGGGTTGAAAGATACAACTTTTCCAGAAGAAAAAAATTATGCATCAACCAAGGAGTGAGTGAGAAGGAAGAAAAAAAAATATATGGCTCAACCTAGAATAAAGATATTGGGATATGACTATCTGCCATTATTTTCTGAAAGCGGATCATACGACCAATGGAGAAGTGCAGTTGTTATGTTGGATAAGGCCTTGGGAAAGAGGAAACAAGGTCTGGCATTGGCTCTTTCTCTACCTTGTGAGAGTAAAATCCGAAGCAAAGTGTTTTCTGAACTGGAATTGGAAGAGTTAGATTCAGAAGAAGGTCTGGAGATTCTATTGCATTTTATGGATAAGATTTATCAAAAGGATGACTTGTTAAGTGCGTATGAAGCCTGGTCAGAATTTGATAGATTCCGGAAAACAGAGGATATCTCTATTGAGGACTATATAATGGAATTTAGCAGACTATACAAAAGGCTGCACAAACACCGCCTGGAATTTCCACAGTCCGTGTTGGCATTTAAGTTATTTGAATGTGCTAGAGTGGCCAATATGGACAGGTCTCCTAGTTTTGACACGAGTTAAGTTTGCAGATAATGATACCTTATTCGATCAGATGATCGAAGCCTTAAACAAGTTTCTGGGGAAACATTCAATTCCTATAGCTCTTATGACAAACATGGGTCAGTCAGCAATAAAGCAGACTAGGGAAGATACACTACTGACAGGATGGCGAGATCATATGGCTGCAAACAGATTACGAGAGTGTGGAAGGCGATCGAGACCTGGAAATTATGAGGACAGAAACCCATTTAAAACCTTTAACAGGAGAAGGGACCTGGAGAATAGTAATAGGAAAATGCCCGGGGTGTGATAAATTGATGTTTTTGGTGTGACTCTCAATACCATTATGCTTTCAACTGTCCAACACATTATAATAGAGAGTTTGAAGCTACACATGACATGGAAGACTCGGAAGAGGAGAAAGATAATGACCAGAAAGAAGGCATTGTCCTATTAACGAGCAGTTTTACTCCGGTAATGAGAGTGTTGGTTGCAGAATCCTTCAATTGTGCTGTATTGGACAGTGGCTGCACATCTACTGTGCGTGGAATTGACTGGTTTGACTGGTTAAAATGTTACCTGGACTCTTTGAATGCTGAAAATCTAAAAAAGGTTAAGGAATTTGAAAGTTCCACAAGTTTCAGGTTTGGGGATGATAATATTCTGAAAAGAGTGGTGATCCCTTGCAATAATGCCGGAGTGAATCATTTCATTAGCACAGATGTTGTATCAAGTGAGATACCTTTGCTTCTGAGCAGACCGTCAATGAAGAAAGCCCACATGAAACTGGATATGGAACAGGATAAGGCAACAGTTTTTGGAAAGATGGTGGACTTACAATTTACACAGTTGGGACACTATGTATTCCATTACTGGCAAATAATATTTCAGGTGCAGTTGTTAAGGATGTGTTATTGACAGCTGGAAATGGGACTTTAGCTGGTAAAAAGATTGTTGTATTAAAATTGCATAGGTAATTTGCGCATCCGTCTCCTCGGAGGCTGAAAAATGTATTAAAGGATGCAGGGGTAAGGGATGACGACTATACTAAGCTGATAGAACAGGTTAGTGATCGCTGTGAAGTTTGTAGGAAGTACAGAAGGACACCATCACGACCGATAGTAACCCTACCTTTGGCCAGGGATTTTAACAACATTGTGGCCATGGATCTTAAGATCTCGGTTAAAGCTAACAATATATTTATTTTGCATTTTGTAGATTTAGCAACCAGATTTAGTCAATCAACCATTGTACGAAGTAAAGAAAAGGGAGTAATTCTGGATCAGATCATGGAAAAATGGATATGGACAGGAATGGGCAAAATTCCTTGCACACAATGGGGGAGAATTTGCTAATGTTGATTTTAGGGATATGTGTGAAAATGTGAATATCACAGTTATGAATACGGCTGCAGAAAACCCATATAGTGATAGTGAGTGTGAAAGACACCATGCTGTAATAGATTATATGCTCCGGAAAATTTTGGCAGATAGACCAAATTGCAAGTTAAATTCAGCCTTAGCATGGGCGGTACATGCAAATAATTCATTGCAGATGGTTGGGGGCTATAGTTCCTATCAATCAGTGTTTGGTAGAAATCCTAAAATTCTGTCCATTTTGGATGACCAGCCTCCAGCTTTGGAAGGGACTACAATTAGCTCTGCCTTTGCTGAGCATTTAAATGCATTACATAGCAGTAGAAAAGCTTTTTTTGGAAGCAGAAGTCTCTGAAAGAATTCACAGAGCTTTAAGGCATAATGTTCGCCATCAAATAACATTTTTCAGCAAGGAAACATAGTATACTATGAGAGAGACAATTGTAATGAATGGAAAGGCCCAGGGAAGATCATAGGCATAGGTGGCAAAACAATTGTTTGGCAACATGGCAATCAGACTATTGGGGTACATTCATCAAGGATAATGGGTACAGATTACAAATTTTCAAATTTAGATAGAGCAGACAGACATGATGAGCAACCAGGGTCATCTGGTATGCCTGTGTTACAGAACTATGAGTACCAGTTAACTGATATAGACAGGGTTTCTGCAGAGGAACACAATACTTCTGATGAATTAGAATAGGCCATTTTTTCAAAAGGACAACTGTCAAAAGTTGGTATGAAGGTGTCTGAAGGGTCTAGTCAATGGAAGGATGCAACTAGAACATAGAACATAGAACAATACAGCGCAGTACAGGCCCTTCGGCCCACGATGTTGCACCGAAACAAAAGCCATCTAACCTACACTATACCATTATCATCCATATGTTTATCCAATAAACTTTTAAATGCCCTCAATTTGGCGAGGTCACTACTGTAGCAGGTAGGGCATTCCACGGCCTCACTACTCTTTGCGTAAAGAACCTACCCCTGACCTCTGTCCTATATCTATTACCCCTCAGTTTAAGGCTATGTCCCCTCGTGCTAGCCATTTCCATCCGCGGGAGAAGGCTCTCACTGTCCACCCTATCTATCCCTCTGATCATTTTGTATGCCTCTATTAAGTCTCCTCTTAACCTTCTTCTCTCTAACGAAAACAACCTCAAGTCCATCAGCCTTTCCTCATAAGATTTTCCCTCCATACCAGGCAACATCCTGGTAAATCTCCTCTGCACCCGTTCCAAAGCCTCCACGTCCTTCCTATAATGCTGTGACCAGAACTGTACGCAATACTCCAAATGCGGCCGTACCAGAGTTCTGTACAGCTGCAACATGACCTCCTGACTCCGGAACTCAATCCCTCTACCAATAAAGGCCAACACTCCATAGGCCTTCTTCACCACCCTATCAACCTGGGTGGCAACTTTCACGGCGCAGAGGTCCCAGGTTCGATCCCGGCTCTGGGTCACTGTCCGTGTGGAGTTTTCACATTCTCCCCGTGTTTGTGTGGGTTTCGCCCCCACAAACCAAAGATGTGCAGGCTAGGCGGATTGGCCATACTAAATTTCCCCTTAATTGGAAAAAATGAATTGGGTACTCTAAATTAAAAAAAACCCTAAAAATACAGGAGTGTGTTTTAAGGTTCCCGGTTTTAGGTGATCTTAGGCACTTGAAACTCATAGTTTATTGTGATGTGTCCTATGCAAATTTCAAGCGCTTGAGGTTTTATAATTTTCCTTTTGGGGAACAATGGTAAATGTTGCCCTCTTGAGTGGGAAACAAAGAAAATAAGGAGAGTGGTCAAAAGCACTTTGCCCGCGGATATGGCCATTTATATATCCCAGATATTGACAGATATTTGGGGATTAGGGGATTTGGGGAACATATCCATTGAGTATCTCATTGGCAATAAATCCCTGTGGGAAAATGTGCACTCTACAAGAAGTGTGAATGAGAAAAGGTTAAGGATGGACATCGCAAGTTTGAAGCAGAGGTTGGACAGAGGGGACATAGCAAAAACTAAACGGGTCGTCAGTAGTTATCAATTGTCCAATTGTTTTACAAAAAGAGGGGCTATTTCACAGAAACTTTTGGAAACAGGGGGCGTCATTCTCCGACCCCCCGCCGGGTCGGAGAATGGCCGTTGGCCGCCGTGAATCCCGCCTCCGCTCCCGCCGAAGTCTCCGAAGGGAGAAAAGTCGGCGGGGCGTTAATGGCGCCGCTGCCGCGGAGAATGTCACGGGTCTGCGCAAGGCAGCCGATTTTCGGCCTGCCGATATTCTCCCTTCCGGATGGGCCGAAGTCCCGTCGACGTGATGACCGTTCACGTCGACGTCAATCAAACCTCCTTTTCATCGGCGTGACCCGGTGCTCCAGGCTCACGCCGACCAGCGAGGAGGTGAGTGACGGCCTGGGGGGTTGGCTCTGGGCAGGAAATGGCGTGGCCGCAGACTGATTGCGTGAGGAGAGGTGTGTCTCGGCTTGTGTGTGTGTGTGTGTGCGGCGGGGGGGGGGGGGGAGGGGGGGGTGGTTAGAGTAGGCTGGGCTCTGGGGGAGTGCCGGGAGGGGGTCCGTGCCGGGGTGGAGGTTGGGGGGGGGGGTCCGTGCCGGGGTGGAGGTTGGGGGGGGGGTCCGTGCCGGGGTGGAGGTTGGGGGTTGGGGGGGGTCCGTGCTGGGGTGGAGGTTGGGGGTTGGGGTCCGTGCCGGGGTGGAGGTTGGGGGGGGGTCCGTGCCGGGGTGGAGGTTGGGGGGGGGGATCCGTGCCGGGGTGGAGGTTGGGGGTTGGGGGGGGGTCCGTGCCGGGGTGGAGGTTGGGGGGGGGTCCGTGCCGGGGTGGAGGTTGGGGGTTGGGGGGGGTCCGTGCTGGGGTGGAGGTTGGGGAGGGGGTCCGTGCCGGGGTGGAGGTTGGGGAGGGGGTCCGTGCCGGGGTGGAGGTTGGGGGGGGGGGGTCCGTGCCGGGGTGGAGGTTGGGGGAGGGGGTCTGTGCCGGGGTGGAGGTTGGGGAGGGGGTCCGTGCCGGGGTGGAGGTTGGGGAGGGGGTCCGTGCCGGGGTGGAGGTTGGGGAGGGGGTCCGTGCCGGGGTGGAGGTTGGGGAGGGGGTCAGTGCCGGGGTGGGTGATGGGAGGGCAAATGAGTTGGTCCACCTGGCCAGGTGCCAGCCTCCAACAGTTGGACCCATGCTGTCCATGCCACCTGGCTGGGGGGAGGAGGGGATATGGGCAATGATGACATGTCGTCGTTCCCCTCCCCCCCCACCAGGCCGTCATGTTTTCAGACCATCCAGCGATGTTGGCCGCCGTGGTGGCAGCCGCTCATGTCCATGTTGCCCTGGATGAGGAGGAGGAGGAGGAGGAGGAGGAGGAGGAGCGTGCCAGAGAGGCGGCGCATGCTGCCGCAGAGGGGCAGGCGGCAGCCGCCCAGGCTGGAGGGACACCTGACCGACAGGACGAGGAGGGGGAGGAGGACGTCGCGGCCCCACGGCAACGGAGGCACCCGAGGGCGCCCCGTGTGTACCGGCCCCGGCAGTCATACCAAGACCTCACGGACCGGGAATGCAGGAGGAGACTCCGGATGAGCCGGGAAACCGTGGCACACATCTGCCACCTGCTGGCACACCTGTCACCGCGTGGCACTGGCGGGGGACACCCTCTCCCCGTGTCCGTCAAGGTTACGGTGGCCCTGAACTTTTATGCAACGGGGTCATTCCAGGCACCGAGTGGGGACCTGTCCGGCATATCGCAGACATCGGTGCATCGGTGCATCCGGGCAGTGACAGATGCCCTTTATGCCATGGCGCACCGCTACATCCGCTTCCCCGTGGACCGGGCCAGCCAAGATGCCCGGGCCGTGGGCTTCTCTGCCGTTGCCGGGTTCCCCATGGTCCAGGGCGCGATCGATGGGATGCACGTCGCCGTGCGGCCACCTGCAGAGAACAGGGCCGTGTTCACTAATAGGAAGGGGACCTATTCAATGAACGTACAGGTGGTCTGCGACCACCGCATGATGATCCTGCACGTCTGCGCCCGTCACCCAGGCAGTGTACACGACTCATTCGTGTTGTCGCGGTCATCCATCCCCGGCATGTACGAGGGACGCCATCCCCGGCTGAGGGGCTGGTTGCTGGGCGACAGGGGCTACCCATTGCGATCGTGGCTGATGACGCCTATACGGAGGCCACGCAATGAGGCGGAGAACCGCTACAATGATGCCCATGTAGCGACAAGGGGAGTGATCGAGAGGTGCTTTGGCGTGCTGAAGATGCGTTTCAGGTGCCTGGACCTCTCTGGGGGCGCCCTCCAGTATCGGTCAGATAGGGTCGGCCGCATCATTGTGGTGTGCTGCGTCCTGCACAACATAGCCCAGCAGAGGGGCGATGTGCCGCAGGCAGAGGAGGGCGGAGTGGAGGAGCAGCAGGAAGAGGCCCAGTCCTCCCCAGATGAGGGGGATGGGGGCAATGGTCAGGGCAGACGGGGTAGACACAGGCGGGTGGCTGTCCACCGTTACCGGCTGGCCCAGCGGGCACGGGACAGACTGATAGACGCCCGCTTCACTGACTAGATGGGCGTGGGAATCGGGTAGTATGGCCACAGACCGCACACCATGACAACAGCCGACCACCCACACCCCCCACCCATCCACCCACCCAGCACCCTCACCCCCCTCCCCAACCCCACACACCCCACCCGCATGCACACCACCCCCCCACCCCCAATTGCCGATCCACCGGCGGCACAACGGGCCGGGCTCACCCAGTTGCGGGTGGACGCGTGTCTATCGCAGGCCATGGAGAATGATGACAACCCGCCTCCGATGAGCTCCTGGCTCTACATCGTTGGACTATGTCTGACCCATGGCCACAGGACCACCATCCACCCGGACCATCCCTGCATGCGGCTGTGACACTGCAGCGCACGGTCCCGTCCTCTGCCCGGGGGATGTTGATGGCGGCCCAGGGGGAAGGGGGCAGACTCACCTGGGGCTGAGGTAAGACCACCCCTCACACACACACACTTGCGCTCAACGTACATGACACCCCCGCACACTTTGGACAGAGCACAAAGGCAGCTTCGGTAGGTGTAACATTGACTTTAATAACCAAAGGAGTTCATGCACGTGCCCTAGCCCCTAAAACTCATCTGTGCCCTGCACCCGTGCCAACTTACTCAGTGTCTAATTGTTTGGCCTTACGGGCCCTTTGACTACGTCTACGTGGTTCCCCAGACGGTACAGCAGAACTGGAGGTGGACTCCTGTGATTCCTGCCCTCTGACACTGGATCCCTTTGGCGGCCGTTTCCTGTGGCGTCCTGGCCTAGATGGGCCAGGCTGCGGCCCGGGCGACTGGGATGGCGAGCTGCCAGCCTGTCCTGCCCGTTGCCCACCCGATGCACCTGGGACGGAAGGGGGGGAGTCCGAGGTGTCGCGGTGTACCGGGACCTCCCCTACAGAGGGAGCCGGGATGGACCACACCCTCCTCCCTCGGGGTGCCCGATGGCCCCCAGGCCTCTACATGGGTGGGGGATGCGAACGGACTGGCCATCCGACGCGCCCCCGACATCTGGCGCTGCCAGTCCTGGAGGCCCGTGCTGGTATCGACAGGGGTCTGCACGTTTGCAGCCATGGAGCCCAGGGGGTTGTCGAACCCTGTCTGCGACAGTGCGACGCCAGCTCGCACATGGCCATTGGCGCCGATGCCCTCAGCGATGGCCTGCTGAGACTGGGCCATGGCCTGCAGAGACTGGGCCATGGCCTGCAGAGACTGGGCTATGGCCTGCTGAGACTGGGCCATGGCCTGCTGAGACTGGGCCATGGCCTGCTGAGACTGGGCTATGGCGTTGAGCGCCTCTGCCATCTGGCGCTGGCACTGGCTCATGGCCTCCTGTGAGAGGGCAGCCATTCCCTGGGCCACAGACGCCGCCTGCACGGAAGGCCCCAGGCCTCGCAAACCGTTCCCCATGTCTGACACCGTCGCACCCATTGCCTCCACCGCGGACACCACCCGTGCGGTGTCAGCCTGGGTGGCACGCATGACCGGGACCACTCCCAGCTCCTGGACGCGGGTGGACTCCTCCACCTGCGACCGCAGCCGCCGCAAGCCACCCGTCACCCTATTCGCTCGTCTCCGTGTCGGTGGTTGCATCGGATCTATGTGTGGGTGTGGTAACTGCAGGAACCCGGGATCCATCTGGGCGGCAGATGTTCGCTTGGCCTGGGCTGCCCTCCGACCGCCCGGTCCCTCTGCTGCTCCTACCTCCACCTGCTGTACCGGGACGGCTGTGTTGTGCGCACCAGTGAGTGTACCAGACGCCTCATCACTAAAGTGCCCAACCGTGGTGAGTGTTTCTGCGATGGTGGAGGGTGTTGGTGACAGCAGTGGCGTTGTGTCGTGCTCTTCGTCCCACTCTGAGTCCATGGCACTTTGGGGTGGGGGTTCGTCTCCACCCATCCACTCTGAGTCACTGTCCGGTATTTCGTCTTCCCGGGTAGGGGTGTCCCGGGTAGTGCTGTCCCGGGTAGTGCTGTCCCGGGTAGTGCTGTCCCGGGTAGTGCTGTCCCGGGTAGTGGTGTCCCGGGTAGGGGTGTCCTGGGTAGTGGTGTCCCGGGTAGGGGTGTCCTGGATAGTGGTGTCCTGGGTAGTGGTGTCCTGGCTCGGATGTGACGGGGGCCTGTGGCTGCCCCCCTCATCGCTGGGTGGTCGCTCCCGCACGTGACGGGGGTGTCGTCTCCCTGTTGCTCCAGGTCTCTCCGTCTCCCGTGGTGTGCGAGGGGCATCCTGCGGGCGTCGCATGCTGGAGGGTGCGGGTCTCTCCGTCTCCCGTGGTCTCCGAGGGGCATCCTGCGGGCGTCGCATGCTGGAGGGTTCGGGTCTCTCCGTCTCCCGTGGTCTCCGAGGGGCATCCTGCGGGCGGTCTGCATCTGCGGGGATGGGTGCCTGGACGTTTGGTCCTGCGATACACAATGAAGCATGCAT
This sequence comes from Scyliorhinus torazame, assembly GCF_047496885.1. Taxonomy (NCBI): domain Eukaryota; kingdom Metazoa; phylum Chordata; class Chondrichthyes; order Carcharhiniformes; family Scyliorhinidae; genus Scyliorhinus; species Scyliorhinus torazame. The sequence continues at coordinate 98,768,196 of NC_092708.1, forward strand.
GGTTAGACATCAGGCAGTGATCAGGTGATACGGGGGAGGGGGATATAGGGGAGGGGGGATATGGGGACGGGCTGTTGGTGGCTCACTTGCTCGTGGGGCCCCGACCTCTGCATCAGCAACCTCCCGGTCCTCAGGTCCGCCAGCCAGTTCCAGGGCCCTTTCCTCGTGTACGGTCAGTGGCCTCTCATCAGCGGGCCCTCCTCCAGTCCTCACATGCTCCCTATTGTTGTGTGCGCGCTTCTCCTGGGGGGGGGGGGGGCTGGCAGGGGTAAAAGGCAACAGTGTTAGGCAGGTATATGAATGCACGCCATCGGTTGCGCGTGCATTGCCGAGGTTAAGGTTAGGGCTGGATTCACTTGGGGATATGGGGGAGGGGGGATATGGGGGATATGGGGGAGGGGGGATATTGGGGATATGGGGGAGGGGGGAATATGGGGGATATGGGGAGGGGGGATATGGGGGAGGGGGGAATATGGGGGATATGGGGGAGGGGGGATATGGGGGAGGGGGGGATATGGGGGAGGGGGGATATGGGGGATATGGGGAAGGGGGGATATGGGGGAGGGGGGGATATGGGGGATATGGGGGAGGGGGGATATGGGGGAGGGGGAATATGGGGGATATGGGGGAGGGGGGATATGGGGATATGGGGGAGGGGGGATATGGGGGAGGGGGGAATATGGGGGATATGGGGGAGGGGGGAATATGGGGGATATGGGGGAGGGCGGGATATGGGGGATATGGGGGAGGGGGGATATGGGGAGGGGGGATATGGGGGAGGGGGGATATGGGGGAGGGGGGATATGGGGGAGGGGGGATATGGGGGAGGGGGGGATATGGGGGATATGGGGGAGGGGGGGATATGGGGGAGGGGGGGATATGGGGGATATGGGGGAGGGGGGGATATGGGGGAGGGGGGATATGGGGGATATGGGGGAGGGGGGATATGGGGGAGGGGGGATATGGGGGATATGGGGGAGGGGGGATATGGGGGATATGGGGGAGGGGGGATATGGGGGAGGGGGGGATATGGGGGAGGGGGGATATGGGGGAGGGGGGGATTTGGGGGAGGGGGGATATGGGGAGGCTCACCCTGCCTGCTCTGACGAGGTCGTTCACCTTCTTGTGGCACTGGGTGCCTGTCCGTGGTGTTAGGGCCACAGCGGTGACGGCCTCTGCCACCTCCCTCCACAGACGCCGGCTGTGGCGTGGGGCAACTCTGCGGCCGTGCCCGGGATACAGGGCGTCCCTCCTCTGCTCCACCGCGTCCAGGAGCACCTCCACATCGCGTGACTCGAACCTCGGGGCTGAGCGACGGCCAGCCATCAAGTCGGGTGTTGCGGTCGGCTGTTCCGGTCGGGTGGGGGGGAGCTGCGCGGCCTTATGAGCCGTCACGCCGTGCAGCGCGTATGACGCTGCACGGCGTGAACCACTGCGCAAGCGCGGATCCCGTTACGTCGCTGCTCGCCCATTTCGGGCCGCAGACTATCGGCCCATTTTTATGACGTGACGCAAGTGGGATTTGCGCCGTTTTTTGCGCCGATCGGCGGACTTTCCGCCGATAATGGAGAATTTCGCCCAGGGTGCCTGTTTCTGTGACTAAAAAAAAACGGAGGGGGGAATTGCGTATGTTTTTGAGTTTCTTGTAATTTTGTTTTTTCGGGGGAAACCAATATTTACAAATTATTTTTTTTCTCCAAGGAAGGGGAGACTGTTAAGGCAAGTGTGAATGAGAAAAGGTGAAGGAATGGGTTAAGAGACATTCCAATTAGATGTCACATGTTAAGTATCCAATAATTGACACGGATATATAAAGGGGTTGCAGGTGGCTCTTGTGGCATGTGGTGTGGTGATAGAGTTTTGTATAGACTGTGTTCAAGGAAAATAAAGGTGTTTGTGAAAAGGTGCAGAACTCTTGACTCTACTCAACAGCAGCCAGAAGCTAACACGTAAGACCATCAGACCGTAAGAAATAGAAACACTATTAGCCCATTCAGCCTTCTCCTCAGCTCAGTCTTTAATTGGCTCCCTTTATTCTGAGATTATGCCCTCTGGACCTCGACTCGTTCATGAGGGGAAACACCCTCTCATCATTTGCCCTTAAGAATCCTGGCTGAATTCTCTGCCGTCGGGATTCTCCATTTTGCCGGCAGCCCGGGGGTTTCCTGAGGCGTGGCTGCCCCACAATGGAAAACCGTATTGACCAACCAACAAAATGGAGAATCCTGATGGCGTGCCGCACCAGATTGCTGGTGTGGCGGGATGAAGAAACCCGCCCCCTACATGTTTCAATGAGACCATCTCTTATTCTTCTGAATTCTAATCGGAGGTTCCCAACCTGTTTAACCTTTACTCATTATTCAATCCCTCCATACCGGGGATTATCCTAAGTGAACCTTTTCTGAACCGCCTCCAGTGAAATAATAGGCGCGATTTAATAGCCTCATCATGCCAGACTTGGTGACGCAACAAGGGCGTTGAATCTCTCGCAAGATTCGCCAGACTTGAAGCACCTCTCCCATTGGGCGAGATTCAAATGAACATATTTAAGTGAGCCATTAGGCTTATTTAAATATGTCTGCATCATATTCACCCGGCGCCCGGTAACTAATAGCCTCGCCTGAGAGACCTTGCAAGACGCCGTTTAGCATTGTTTTCCACAAGCCTGGACCAAGCAAAATGGCACCTGGGGGAATCTCCCAAGCCATTAGAGACCACCGGGTGGTCAGCCTCTGGGCATGGTGGTACCCTAGAACTCTCGCTGGCACCCAGGCATCTTGGTACTGTCAGCTTGACACCTTGGCTCTGCACTACTGTTTGGGGATCCATACAATACTCCTACTAATGTCTTCTTCCCCTTGTTTTTATCTCCACTCAAATTAACTCGACATCACCAAGCCTAAATCGTCTCTCACAACTGTCGTCATTTCATCTCTTATTAACAATGCTACCCCACTACCTTTTTTTCCCCTTCTGTCTTTCCGAAAGGTCAAATATCCCTGAATATTAAGTTCCCAGTTTTGATCTCCTTGTAACCATGTCTCCGTAATGGCTATGAGATCATATCCATTTACCCTGATTTGCATCATCAGTTCATCTACCTTATTCCGAATGCTTAGTGCATAAGATACCTTTTTGCAATTTTTAATCATCCTAACTTTTCCATGTACTGTTGTCCTATTTGCCCCTCGGTCTTGATTATCATATTTGCATTTTGCAGTTCTTTCTTTTATTACTGTCCTTTTTCTCTTTCCCTTGTAACCCTGTTTACCTTTTCATCCCCTTGCCATTCTAGTTTATATCCCCCCCCAACCACATGAGCAAATACTTGCCTAGGACATCAGCTCCCCGGACATTGAAAATCCCGTTCTTGCGCCCACTTTATCCTGAGGCAAGCAGGCCAAGCTGGGAATTTTCCCAACCTCCACTACCTACAAGGATGAAAATCCGCCCGAAATGTAGGGCCAAATTTATGACATCTATTTACACTTTCTTTATACAGGTACAGAAAGATACATGCTCCTGCAAGATCCATCATTGTGCACATAGACCATTGTAACATTTAAACAATGGCTCTGATATCTTAATAACTCGAGGACTGTCTTCCAATATAACCCAGCCAGAATGTTACACATCGTTGCTGCATGCTTCATAAATTTGCCAAACATTAAAGGCTTCATCTGGAACTATGAAAGAAATCTTATGAGAGGATGGATCCCATGACATGGAAACTGCTGGCGATACCAAGCATGTGGCTAACGATGCCCTCTTTGTGTCTCCTCAGGAAAAGCTCCCCCATAATCGGTGGGAGAGGGCCCAGATTGGTAGTGGGGTGGCAGACTTGAGAATCCACATCTACATCGAGGAGCGGGCCCTGGAGGTGACTGGTGTGGCTGAGGACAGGGCGATCACCAACGTGCAGGCTGGCGGACACCACAGAGGTGAGGAACCACCAGGCTCACACCCAGAGGACTTTTCAAATGTAAATAGTGATTGCCTTACTGACTGACCCAACCCCCACACTGACCACATGTCCATTCTCCCGTAGGTCCAACAGCCGACAGCGCCATCCCATCCCGGGTAGCCGCCTCTCCTAAATCTGAAGAAAATACCTCGGAGGAGAGCTCCGAGGATGCAACTGTTATAGTTGCGGCACAGCGGTCATTCCCACCCTCCACCAGCGCAGATACACAAACCTCAGTGGGAAATATTAGTGGTCAGGCTTCTGGGGCACAATCTGATGAGCACCACACTGCTGCTGATGTATATCTGGTGGAGGCTGTAACCCCCTGGTAAGACAGCAGTTGGAGATCTGCTGGATCCCTGGACCCTATGGGCACTGACTGTGAGGAAAGGGCGCTGAGTGCAGAGGACGATCACCAGGAGCATCGAAGGCCACGGGACAAGTTAAGCAGTTGGCAGCCTCCACTTCAGATGTGCATCCTGGGAAACACCATGATGTAGTAATAAACCTAGGAGGGCCAGGCATGTTGAGCATCACTGCGGGCACCGGGGGAGGGAGTGGGGAGGGGGTGGGGTTAGGGGGTCGGGAGGGTTGGGGGGCAGCACTATCGGGAATGGGGTATTATACAGCACATTAAACAACTTTTTGGACAAACATTATGATGCTTCTGTCACTTTCTTCTGCAATGCAGGTTGGCCCACAGACCCTACAGGCAACCCCCCCCCCCCCAAATCCCCGTGGCACCCACCCACCTTCCAGCCATGGTCATGTCCCGGTAGCTGTGTCCCATCCCCTGGGTGTTCGGATGTTGGCTGCCGTATGTGTCCAGGCATCAAGGTGCAAACGGAATGCTAGGCAATGACTCTCACATGCTACATGGCCCGCCTACCCACTGGAACCCATTTGGCATGAGTCAAGTGCTCACTTAACCACGATTGCTAATTCCCTATTGGTGATTACCTTCAGCCATGCAGTCAGAGGCCTCAGCAGTCGGTGGGGTTTATGGATGATTGATGAGGCAGAAGGGCAAGGACAAGGAATGGGTTTGGGATCCAGTGGTTGGCATGGTGGTGCCGTGAGTGATTGCCCCCTCAGTTGTCCTCCCAGTTGCCCCCCCAACGCCTCCCCGCCCACCCTCTCATGGTGGCCCACCCCTGCGGAGGATCTCCCACCCCTCACCGAGCACTGGAATGGCAAGGCTAGCGCCCCTGGTCTCTTTGCCTGTGAGCTACGATTGCTACTTCCCTCCTCGGCTCCCCACACAAGTTCCTCCTCCTGGTTCACGTTTGTCAAAAGGAATACTAATCGGCGCCAGTGTGAGCACTTGCTGGGGAGGCCAGTGGATGACAGGAGGCCATTGGATGACGGGTGGCTCTCATTAATTGTATGGAAGTGGCGCTTAAGTGGTGATAATTATTATTATAATTGGTTCCTCGCCACACTACAGCAAGATTCCAAATTCACCCTATGGGAGCGGGCCGGTTGCATCGCATTGTTTGGCACCTGGCTCATTTCCTGTTTCTGGTCTCTCCCACTATTCACTGGCCTTGTTACGCGCACGTGTAACGAGGCCGGAAGATCGTGTCCATGTTCTCTCCATCACAAGTAGCAGCTACTGCCAACATGAACATGAATTTCCACTCAGATTCTGAACTGCAAGATTACTATCTAAATTATCTGCATTCATAGCCAACAACACTGTAACCATTGATGTTGAACAGTCAGGCAGCAAGTACAGTTGCACATGTGCAACTTGATCTACGCTGCACCCACCGTTGCATGCATGGTTTATCTTTCTTTCGTTCATGGGATGTGACCATCACGGTCAACACCCAACATTTGCTGCTCTTCCCTAATTTTAATTGAGTGGCTTGCTTGTGCCATGGGGAGGACAGTTAAAAGTCAACTATGTTGCTATGGGTTTCCGGTGGCGGCTATGAGGAAGTAGGTCGCACATTTGGTGGCTCCCGCTTCGGTCGGACTTTTGGACCTTGCCCCCAACTTTTTTGCGCTTTTGAGCACGGAACTGGAAAGCAATAGTACTCAGGCACAGGACCCATACAGAATTGTATGGACCTAAGAAACCGGAGGGACCGTAAACAGCAGAAGAAGTGGTCAAGTAAGGGCACAGTGGAGGCTGTGAGAGAGACCAGCATGGCTGGTGTTCAGAGCAAGGAGCCGACAGCCCAGCCCACAATGGAGCAGCGGCTGCAGACTATGCAGGAGGGCTTTTGGCTTTGAAGCGATGAACCAGGCCAGGTGTTGGATTTGGAGGTAGGAGAGCACTTTGGGGACAGTGACCACAATTCGGTGATGTTTACGTTAATGATGGAAAGGGATAAGTATACACCGCAGGGCAAAAGTTATAGCTGGGGGAAGGGAAATTATGATGCCATTAGACGTGACTTGGGGGGGATAAGGTGGAGAAGTAGGCTGCAAGTGTTGGGCACACTGGATAAGTGGGGCTTGTTCAAGGATCAGCTACTGCGTGTTCTTGATAAGTATGTACCGGTCAGGCAGGGAGGAAGGCGTCGAGCGAGGGAACCGTGGTTTACCAAAGAAGTGGAATCTCTTGTTAAGAGGAAGAAGGAGGCCTATGTGAAGATGAGGTGTGAAGTTTCAGTTGGGGCGATGGATAGTTACAAGGTAGCGAGGAAGGATCTAAAGAGAGAGCTAAGACGAGCAAGGAGGGGACATGAGAAGTATTTGGCAGGAAGGATCAAGGAAAACCCAAAAGCTTTCTATAGGTATGTCAGGAATAAGCGAATGGCTAGGGAAAGAGTAGGACCAGTCAAGGACAGGGATGGGAAATTGTGTGTGGAGTCTGAAGAGATAGGCAAGATACTAAATGAATATTTTTTGTCAGTATTCACTCAGGAAAAAGATAATGTTGTGGAGGAGAATGCTGAGCCCCAGGCTAATAGAATAGATGGCATTGAGGTACGTAGGGAAGAGGTGTTGGCAATTCTGGACAGGCTGAAAATAGATAAGTCCCCGGGACCTGATGGGATTTATCCTAGGATTCTCTGGGAGGCCAGGGAAGAGATTGCTGGACCTTTGGCTTTGATTTTTATGTCATCATTGGCTACAGGAATAGTGCCAGAGGACTGGATGACAGCAAATGTGGTCCCTTTGTTCAAAAAGGGGAGCAGAGACAACCCCGGCAACTATAGACCGGTGAGCCTCACGTCTGTAGTGGGTAAAGTCTTGGAGGGGATTATAAGAGACAAGATTTATAATCATCTAGATAGGAATAATATGATCAGGGATAGTCAGCATGGCTTTGTGAAGGGTAGGTCATGCCTCACAAACCTTATTGAGTTCTTTGAGAAGGTGACTGAACAGATAGATGAGGGTAGAGCAGTTGATGTGGTGTATATGGATTTCAGCAAAGCGTTTGATAAGGTTCCCCACGGTAGGCTATTGCAGAAAATACGGAGGCTGGGGATTGAGGGTGATTTAGAGATGTGGATCAGAAATTGGCTAGCTGAAAGAAGACAGAGGGTGATGGTTGATGGGAAATGTTCAGAATGGAGTACAGTCACAAGTGGAGTACCACAAGGATCTGTTCTGGGGCCGTTGCTGTTTGTCATTTTTATCAATGACCTAGAGGAAGGCGCAGAAGGGTGGGTGAGTAAATTTGCAGACGATACTAAAGTCGGTGGTGTTGTCGATAGTGTGGAAGGATGTAGCAGGTTACAGAGGGATATAGATAAGCTGCAGAGCTGGGCTGAGAGGTGGCAAATGGAGTTTAATGAAGAGAAGTGTGAGGTGATTCACTTTGGAAGGAATAACAGGAATGCGGAATATTTGGCTAATGGTAAAGTTCTTGAAAGTGTGGATGAGCAGAGGGATCTAGGTGTCCATGTACATAGATCCCTGAAAGTTGCCACCCAGGTTGATAGGGTTGTGAAGAAGGCCTATGGAGTGTTGGCCTTTATTGGTAGAGGGATTGAGTTCCGGAGTCGGGAGGTCATGTTGCAGCTGTACAGAACTCTGGTACGGCCGCATTTGGAGTATTGCGTACAGTTCTGGTCACCGCATTATAGGAAGGACGTGGAGGCTTTGGAGCGGGTGCAGAGGAGATTTACCAGGATGTTGCCTGGTATGGAGGGAAAATCTTATGAGGAAAGGCTGATGGACTTGAGGTTGTTTTCGTTAGAGAGAAGAAGGTTAAGAGGAGACTTAATAGAGGCATACAAAATGATCAGGGGGTTGGATAGGGTGGACAGTGAGAGCCTTCTTCCGCGGATGGAAATGGCTGGCAGGAGGGGACATAACTTTAAACTGAGGGGTAATAGATACAGGACAGAGGTCAGAGGTAGGTTCTTTACGCAAAGAGTAGTGAGGCCGTGGAATGCCCTACCTGCTACAGTAGTGAACTCGCCAACATTGAGGGCATTTAAAAGTTTATTGGATAAACATATGGATGATAATGGCATAGTGTAGGTTAGATGGCTTTTTGTTTCGGTGCAACATCGTGGGCCGAAGGGCCTGTACTGCGCTGTATTGTTCTATGTTCTATGTTCTAACTTGGAGTCGCCACAGAAGTCGATTGACCGGATGGGAGAAAGGCTGGATGATCAGGCTGAGAAGCTCCAGCAGTTGGAGAAGTCAGTGGAGGAGCAGGCTGACTTTCAAACGGTGGCGGATGTGGAGATTCGGAGGCTGAGGGACCAGCAAAGAGTGCTTCTGGAAAGGCTGGAGGACCTGGACAACAGATCTTGTCGGCAGAATGTGAGAATCGTGGGCCTCCCGGAGGGGGCAGAGGGGCTAGACGCTGCTGCATATGTGGGGGGTATGTTCCAGAAGTTGCTGGGGAACGAGGTGTTCCCGCGCCCGCCGGTGGTGGACGGGGCACACAGAGTGCAGGTGAGGCAGCCGCGACAAGGGGGTCCCCCATGAGCGATGGTGGTACGCTTTCATAGGTACCTGGACAAGGAACGGGTGCTGCAATGGGCAAAGAGCACACAAAGCTGTATTTGGGACAATACCACCTGCATGTGTAACAAGATTTGAGCACGGAGGTGGCCAGGAGGAGGGGAGGCGATGGGCAGGTGAAGGAGATACTGTATAGAAACAAGGTGAAATTCATGCTGCTTTTTCCAGCGCGACTGTGGGTTACGTATGAGGGCCAGCACCACTATTTCAAGGAACCCAAAGAGCCGATGGATTTCGTTAAGAAGCAAGGGCTGGCCCTGAGCTGAGGACGTTTGGACTCATGTTAGAGCTTTTAAGTATATGTGGGGTCTCTCCCGTCCTGAAAAGTGCCTGCATGTTTGGGTCCGTTTTGGTTGTTTCTTTTTTCGACCTTTTTAGGGGGTTGGAAGATGGTAGGGATGTGGGGGGGTTTTTGCGTCCTTTTTGCGTGGTTTACCTGAATGTTTCCTGTTTGGTCTCTTTGATTAGTTGGAGTTTGGCTGGGGGGGAAAATAATAAAGAAAACAGTAAAAAGAGTTGGGTTAAAATGGATGCTTCAGGGGAACTTTGTGCAATCTTTTTCTGTGTCTGTATGGGAAGGACTGAGAGTGCCTGTTATTTCTTATCTCTTTTTTTTTCTTGTTTAACTTGAATTGTGCTATTGTGGGGGTTGTTTATGACTTGTATAGAGTGTTTGCTTAAGTAGGGCCGATCTGGGGAAGTGGTATGGATGGGTCGGGGGGGGGGGTGACTGGGAACAATGGGTGGGAGATGCGCTGGCGCCGAGGCTGGGAGCCCCAGGGTAGCTGAGTGGGGTTAGTCAACGGAAGCTGAGGTGGGGGGTGTGCATATAGTTAGATTAGAGCAGGGGTTCGGTGATAGGATGGTGTTGCTAGGGGGAGGAGTCGTTCTGCTGACGGGGATGGAAACTGGGCATGGCAACTTAGCAGCCCTGGTCACGGCACCTCTGCCGCTTCCGCCGGCACAGTACTCCAGCTGCCCGATAGTGTTGGCGGCTCCTCGGATCTGAGGCCAGTGGAGGAGGCATGTAGGGGAGGTAAGAGCATCGGTGTGGACTCCAATCTGCGGCAACAACCGATTTGCCCCGGAGAACATGGACGGGGGGTATCGACTGTGGAGGAGGGCGGGGATTGTGAGGATGGGGATCTGTTCCTGGAAGGGAGCTTTCCGAGCATTAGGGCGCGGGAGGAAAAGTTTAGGCTGGCGAGAGGGAACGACTTTAGATACTTACAAGTGCGAGATTTTGTACGCAGACTGGTGCCATCCTTCCCATGTCTCCCGCCGAAGGGGAGGCAGGACAGGGTAGTTTCTAAGGGAGAGGTGGGAGAGGGTAGAGTCTCAGACGTATACAAGGAACTAATGGGAGCTGATGATATGCAGACCGAGGACCTGAAGCTTAAGTGGGAAGAGGAGCTCCGGGGTAGATGGAGGACGGTGTCTGGGCAGAAGCCCTGAGCAGCGTTGACACAACCGCAACATGCGCCAGGCTCAGCCTGATCCAGTTTAAGGTCATGCACCGGGCCCACATGACGGTGCCCCGGATGAGCAAATTCTTCGGGCTGGAGGACAAGTGTGCAGGATGCGCCTGAGGGCCGGCTAACCATGTACACATGTTCTGGTCGTGCTCTAAACTCAGTGGGTATTGGCAGGGATTCGCAGATGTCATGTCCTGGGTATTGAAAACTGGGGTGGTAATGAGCCCTGAGGTGGCAATCTTTGGGGTTTCGGAGGACCCGGGAGTCCAGGAAGAGAGAGCGGCCGACGTTCTGGCCTTTGCTTCCCTGGTAGCCCGGCGACGAATACTGTTAGCATGGAGGGACTCAAAGACCCCGAGGGCTGAGGTATGGCTATCGGACATGGTGAGCTTTCTTCCGGAGGTTGCAGCCGTTTGTCGACTACTTCGGGGAAAACGAACTGTCAGCAGAGGCAATGAGAAAAAGGAGGGTTAGGCTATCTTCTGTTTAGGGTTGGCGGGATTTGTTAGGGATGGAGATGGTTTATGCACTATGATATATTTGTATTTGTACTGTTTACTGTTATTATTATAAAATTATAAATACCTTAATAAAATGTTTTACTAAAAAGAAAAACTATGTTGCTATGGATCTAGAGTCACATGTAGGTAAGACCAGGTAGGTACAGCAGATTTCCTTCCTTAAAGGATGGGTTTTTAACAATCATTGATAGTTGTCATGGTCACCATTACTGAGACTAGCTCTCAATATCAGGTTTTATTAATTTAATTAAAATTCCACCATCTGCTGTGGTGAGATTTGAACCTGTGACCCCAGAGCATTAGCCTAGTCCTTTAAATGAATTCGTCCAATAACATTACACAACACTACCATCCCCCCTAATTTCTCATTTCCCCTACTGCTGATGTCATTGGTGTGCGCCCACCTGCCAGTGTCAGTACTGGTTTGCGCCGAGGTCATCCAGTGTGCTGCTGGTCTATTCCCTTGCCACCTCTCACTTACAACCTTTTCCAGAACCCTCTCCATCCCTCACCGCCCCTCACCCGTCCCTTCACTAATTGCCTGCTGCCTCATGCTCGCCACCCCTTTCTTGAGGCCTCACCACCACTCCCTCTCTCTCCGCTACCTCTCACTCACTGCCTCTCTCCCAAGTCATTGCCATACCTCTCCAGTACTTACAGCACTTGTTAGTTATAGATGAAACTGTCCTATACATTGTCTCATCACATGTGCCCCAAGAAAGTTCCCAAACCTGCCTTTCAGAAAACCGTTACATTTTGGACCATTTGAAACGGCGATCTCGGAATCTGTCGCAATCTCCTGCAATCATTATCTGATACGCAATCAGGTTAAATATTACAATTTTTAAAGAAAGAAAGCAAGTGATTGTTTGTAGGGAGCATTGTTAGCAGTTTTCAGTTCAAGATGTAAATCATGGAATAGACCCATAGAATCCCGACAATGCAGGAGGAGGTCATTTGGCCCAGTGAGTCTGCACCGGCCCTCTGAAAGAGCACCCTACCAGGTCCAATTCCCCTCTCTATCTCCCGTAACCCCACCTAGGGGCAGTTTAGCATGGCCAATGCACATCTTTGGACTGTAGGAGGAAACCGGAGCACCCGCAGGAAACCCAAGCCGACATTGGAGAACGTGCAGTCTCCGAGTCACCCGAGGTCGGAATTGAATCTGGGTCTCTGGCGCTGTGAAACAGCAGTGCTAACCACCGTGCCGCCCCAGAAAATGATTTTCTGTCTGAGTTTGGCCTGCGCCATCTTTGTTACAGGCAGTTGTGTGGGCGTTGCTGGCAGTGTCAACACTGGCACTGTAATTACATGTGCAGGGAGTGACCCTCTGGAGCTGCAGAATCATCAAACTCAGTATACTAATAAAGTGTCAATTAAATTCTTGCTTACTCAGCTTTTACACAAGTGACTCTGCTGGATAGTTGACTTAGGTGTTCTAGTGCTGATTCAGTGCTTCAATGATTTAAGGCCCCAGTGGTCGGGGACAACTATAAACATAGTGCAAAAGCCGTCTCCCTTCCTTACAGGTCCCACCTTTATTAACTCCCTACTCTAAGCTAAACTAACCCCCCCTCCCCTCCCCCTCCCTCCTGCTGACGATTAATTTTCCGCGAAGAAGTCGACAAACGGTTGCCACCTCCGGGCGAACCCTAACAGTGACCCTCTCAAGGCGAACTTGATTTTTTTCCAAACAGAAAAAGCTAGCCATGTCCGATAGCCAGGTCTCCGACTTTGGGGGCTTTGAGTCCCTCCAAGCTAATAGTATCCATCTCCGGGCTACCAGGGAAGCAAAGGCTAGAACGTCTGCCTCTTTCTCCTCCTGGATTCCCGGATCTTCCAACACCCTGAAAATCGACAGCTCTGGGCTCAGTGCCACCATGGCACTTAGTCATGGACATGACATCTGCAAACCCCTGCCAAAATCCCCTAAGCTTCGGACATGTCCAGAACATGTGGGACATGGTTCACTGGTCCTCCTGCACATCTTGCACAGCTGTCTTCCACCCCAAAGAATCTGCTCATCCGGGCCACTGTCATGTGAGCCCGACGAACGACCTTGAATTGTATCAGGCTGAGCCTGGCACATGTTGTGGACGCGTTGACTCTATTCAACGTGTCCGCCCATAGACCATCCTCTATCTCTCCTCCCAGCTCCTCCTCCCACTTGCACTTCAGCTCCTCGGTCTGCGTCTCCTCCAACCCCATAAGTTCCTTGTAAATGTCAGGGACGCTCCCTTCTCCTACCCATCCTCTGGAAATTACCCTGTCCTGAATCCCCCTTAGCGGTAGGAGCAGGAAGGTTGACACCTGTTTACGTAGGAAGTCCCGCACTTGCAGATACCTGTTTTCTAGTTAAAATATTGGTGGCTGTTTGGGGGTGGGTGAGATAAAGGGATTGTTGGCCAGGCGATTGCCATTGTATTTGTTATTCTTGATTATTTGTAAATTTGATGAAAATGTGAAAAAGGAGAATAAAAAAAAATTTTTTTTTTTTAATTCCTCTTGGTGTCTGCTAGTGTTGATACGTTTCTGTCATTTGATTTTCATCTCAAATTCACTTCTAATACATAGAAACATCCCGTCTTCCCCACATATCCCTTTAGCCCAAAGAGCTATCTCTAATTCCTTCTTAAAATCACACAACGTTTTGGCATCAACTACTTTCTGTGGTAGTGAATTCCACAGATTCAGCACTCTCTGGGTGAAGACATTTCTCCTCACCTCAGTCCTAAAAGGGCTCCCCCAACATCAGGAACATTCTTTCTGAATCTACCCTGCATAATCCTGTTAGAAATTTTTAGGTTTCTATGAGATCCCCTCTCACTCTTCTAAACTCCAATGAACATAATCCAAACCAACATGGTCTCTCCTCAAATGACAGTTCCACTACTTCAGAAATCAGCCTGGTAAATCTTTTGCCGCACTCCCTCCATAGCAAGGATATCCTTCCTCAGATAAGCTGCACACAATACTCCAGGTGTGGCCTCACTAACGCCCTATACAATTGTATTAAAACATCCCTATTCCTATACTCAAATCCTCTCGCTATGAAGGCCAACATATCATTTGCCTTATTTTTAAAAAATAAATTTAGAGTACCCAATTATTTTCTTTTCCAATTAAGGGGCAATTTAGAGTGACCAATCCACCTACACTGGACATCTTTGGGTTGTGGGGGTGAGACCCACGCAGACAAGGGGAACCATTTGCCTTTTTACTGCCTGCTGTACCTACATTATTACTTTCAGCGACTGATGCACGAGGGCTCCAAGGTCTTGCTGAGTATCCTACTCTCTCAATGTACACCTATTTAAATAATCTGCCTTCCTATTTTTGCTACCAAAGCCGATAACCTCACATTTATCCACATTATACTGCATCTGCCATGCATTTTCCCACTCACTCAGCCTGTCCACATCATGCTGAAGCATCTCTGCATCCTCCTCACAGATCATCCTTCCACCCAACTATGTATCATTTGCAAATTTGGAGATAATACATTTAGGTCCCTCGTCCAAATCATTAATATACAATGTTAACAGTTGGGGTGCTAGCACAGATCCCTGCGGCAGCCCGCTCATCACTGCCTGCCAATTGGAAAAAGACCCATTTATTTCAACTCTTTGTTTCCTATCTGCAAACCACCTTTCCATCCATCTTGTAAGGATCTTCTTGTTTAAACCATATTTGTCCCCTGTTTTCCCTTTATTTTCTTTTATTTTGGCTATTACAATTTTTGTACATTGGACAATTAATGTACCGGTGCCTTTAAGATGGACTTTGCCTTTAATTTGAGTGGCTGATTTAAACTGAAGATCAACCTATGACCCTAAGGCAAAGCAGGTTGCATGAAGCTATTTACATTTCACACCTGCAGATTCCTGGAAATCAATGCTGACACACCTTGATGGATTGACTCGAATGGCCAAGCATTGTTACTGGCCCCTGCCAATTGGTCGGGATTTTCTCTGGAATGTTTCTTCCTCTGTGTGACTGTGTTTTCTATTTTAGTTTTGATTTGAACTCAGAGCTGGGGAAAGCTATTTTAGTTTCTCTCCCTGAAATGTTAAACCCTTTCTGAAACACTCGGATGGGAACTTTGTTCTTTCCTCAGTAAGGCTAGAGGTCATTCTGGTGATACAGGAAACCAATTAAGTTTAAAACTCTGGTTGAAGTTAGGCTGAGGTAAGACAAAGGAGTCTTAAGAATTAAACAGGCCTGAGGCTGTTCCTTTGCGGGAAGGCCCAGGTTAACAAAGGTTAAAGTGACTCTCCCAGAGTCTGGGAGTACTGACAGAATGCTCCTGCCAGAAGAGCACCACTAACAATACACTGGTAGCTTTGATCACTAAGCATCCTGGAAGGCCATCCTGCATCCAACATCGGACGCAAGGATCTCTCTTTTCATCTTAATCCCTCTTATTTTTCCTGTCCCCCTCCCTCTGTGTTTGTTATGTCTTGTGTGTGTTTGGGCAGAGGTAGAGATGGTTGGGTGGGGTTGTAGATTAACTGGCCATTATTCTGTTATGGTTGTTGCATTTTTCAACTTGTTTCTGGAATAAATAAACAGTTGTTGTGTAAAACCTACAATACTGGTGGCTATAACTTATTGAGCAGTAAAGGGGCAAAGATTCTGCAACTTCTGGATGAATTACTGGTTAATTCACTTGTGTTGGGATTCTGGGGTCTGTGGGGCTGGAATTGACCACGCACTAGCCCAGAGTGTCAAGACTAGCCCCGACAATCTCAAGACACTACCCGCAATCCCATGCATTTTAACTTTACATAGTGTGGCAGCAAGGTGGTGCTGTAGTTAACACTGCTGCCTCACGGCGCCGAGGACCTGAGTTCAATTCCGGCCCCGGGGACACTGTCCATGTGAAGTTTTCACATTCTGCCCTTGCCTGCGTGGGTCTCACCCTCACAACCCAAAGATGTGCAGGGTAGGTGGATTGGCCATGCTAAATTGCCCCTTAATTGGGAAAATTTAAAAAAACTATAAAATATCAATCTGCAAATATACCTGATGAACATGCGAAAAAAACAAAAAATCTTTCTCGCTTGGTGCAGGAAACACCAAGGATCTACCCCTCCTATCTGCATCATGAAAGGTGGAGTGGCCACACTAAATGGCCCCTTAATTGGGGAAAAAAAAGATTTTTTTTTTTTTTTAGAACATACAGTGCAGAAGGCGGCCATTTGGCCCACCGAGTCTGCACCGACCCACTTAAGCCCTCACTTCCACCCTATCCCCATAACCCAATAACCCCTCCCAACCTTTTTGGTCACTAAGGGCAATTTATCATGGCCAATCCAGCTAACCTGCACATCTTTAGACTGTGGGAGGAAACCGGAGCACCCGGAGGAAACCCACGCAGACACAGGGAGAATGTGCAGACTCCACACAGACAGTGACCCAGCAGGGAATCGAATCTGGGACCCTGGCGCTGTGAAGCCACAGTGCTATCCACTTGTGCTACCATGCTGCCCTTAAATTGGATACTTTAAATTTTTAAAAAACTTTACATAGTATTCTGCTATGTGAGACTTTGTCGAAAGCCTTCGGAAAGTCTAAATAAACCAGATTCATCACTTCACCCTAGTCAACTCTACTAGTTACACCTTCAAAACAATTCCTTTAGACTTGCCATGCACGATTTCCCTTTCATAAATCCATGTTGACTTTGATTATACCACTGCTTTCCAAATGCTGTGCTATGAAATCCTTGATAATGTACTCTGGCAACTTTCCTACTACCGACATCTACAGTTCCCTGTTTCTCTCTACCTCCCTTCTTGAGTAGTGGGCTTATATTAGTTACCCTCCAATCTGCAGAAACCATTCCAGAGTCCAAGGATTTTTGGAAAATGACCACCAATGGAACCACTTCTTTAAACTCTCTGAGATGAAGATTATCAGGCCCTGGAGATTATCCACCTTCAAACCCATTAATTTCCCCAAAACCATTTCTCTACTAATACCGATTATCTTCAGATCCTCACTAAAATGAGTATTTCTCAGAACTTCCAGTACATTATTCATGTCTTCCTTTATGCAGTCAGAAGCAAAGCGTGAATTCAGTTTCTCAGCCATTTCTTTATTCCCTGTTATGAATTCCCCCATTTCTGACTGTAAGGGGCCTACATTCGTTTTTTTATCAATCTTTACATACGTAAAGAAAATTTTACAATTAATTTTATTTTACCCCGTAGCTTACGTTCAAAATTATGACTAGTGCCCCTGAACGGTGCCAAGGAGGCCCGGGCAACCACGCCCACATGTTCTGGTCCTGCCCCAGATTTGCGGGGTACTGGACAGACTTCTTCGAGGCAATGTCCAAAGTGGTGGGGGTGAGGGTGGAGCCATGCCCGAAAGTGGCGGTCTTCGGGGTATCAGACCAGCCAGATCTATTCCTGGGGAGAAAGGCGGACGCCCTTGCCTTTGCCTCCCTGATCGCCCGCCGTAGAATCCTGTTCGGCTGGCGGTCAGCAGCACCACCCAAAGCTGCAGACTGGCTGTCCGACCTCTCGGAATCTCTCCAAATGGAGAAAATCAAATTCGCCATCCGAGGGTCAGACGATGGCTTCCACAGAACGTGGGAGCCATTCACCCAATTGTTCCGGGACCTGTTTGTGGCCAACGAACAAGCAGAAGAATAGCCAGGTAGCCAAGAATCAGGGGAAAGTAGCTGAGGCGGGGGAGGGAGGGATAGACCGGGAGAGGGGGGGGGGGGGGGGGGAGACAGAAGCTAAACCCAAGAGAAAAGAAAGGCGAACCACAGGAGAAGGTGAGGGGGGGAGGGGTGGAAGAGGGAGGAGACAGGGAACAATAGAGGGGAACCAGTGAGATGGGGGGGTGAGGCAAGGGAATGACAGCCGGAAGGAGGGCACGGGAAACGATAACAAACTTGGCATCTACAGGAGCAGAGAACAAGGAAAATCCGGGCGAAAGACAGGACGAACGGCTGAAGCGGAGATGATCGCGAGACGACAACGGCATTGAAAACCGTCCGGGAGAAGCAAGCGACAACACCAACACCAGATCCATTCGCGTATTGCCCTCTGTAATAGTTCTGTATTTGTTTCCCCGGCGCCCAAATGTATATGTACCCCCCCCAGTCTCCCCCCCCCCCCCCCCACACACACACACACGAACAGATGCCTACTTATGTGCTAAAAACAATACTGCCAATTGTACAGAAGCTAGCACATAATACCCTACCAGTTATTTTATTCTAACTTTTTTGTTGTTGTTTGTTTTGTTTTTTGTGCGTGCTCCCTTCTCTTCTATGTATATATATATATATGTACTCTATTTTGTGTACATAATGGTAAATATACTTTATTCAAAAACTCAATAAAAAACATTTATATAAAATGACTAGTGCCCCTGCAATTTCCACTGTATCTTCATTCAGTATCCTTGGATGTATCCCATCAGGTCTTGGTGCGTTTTCTACTTTAAGTACAGACAGCCTATCCAATACCTCCTCCTTATCAATTTTAAACTCGTGTTTGACTTATCTCCTCCTTCACCACGACTTGGTCAGCATCTTGTTCCTTGGTAAAGAAAGAATCAAAGTACTCAATAGTTCAACCATTCCCCTGTCTATGTGTAAATCTTTTTTGATCCCCACTCCTCCATTTACCACCCTTTTATTATTTATATGCCAATAGAACACTTTCAGATTCCCTCTTATATTAGTTACTAGTCTCTTTTCATACTTTCTGCTTCCCTTATATGCTTTTCACTTCATCTCTGAATCTTTTATATTCAGTCTGTTTCTCAATTGCATTGTGTAGAAGATTGTAGTTTAGTCGGGCAGTATGGTCGGCACGGGCTTGGAGGGCCGAAGGGCCTGTTCCTGTGCTGTACATTTCTTTGTTCTTTGTTCTTTGTTTGCATTGCCCATGTATCATCTGTTAGAGGCACATTTTTATTTCTTCATCTTTTTATTATTTTTTTATTTTTTTTAAATTCTCCTCCATTTTCACATTTTCTCCCACATTTACATCCATCAACAATAAACAATAATCAGCAAGATATGTCAGTCCCCATAATAACAACAACGATCCCATCTACCCACCAACTCCCAAACCTCAACCCGCATGTTTACATAAACAAATGACAAAAATAAATCAGGGATTACCCGTAGTCACCCTTAATCTTACACAGCTCCCACCCCCCCCCCCCCCACCCCCCACCCCCCACCCCAGGCCTCCAGCTCCTCCCGTCCACTGCCTCTTGTAAAACTCCTCCCCCTACCCTCGGTTCCTTCCCCCCCATCTTTCCACCCCGGCTAGACCACTCGGACCCTGTTCTGCCAGGCTCCGATGGCCGCAGCCCCTCCCCCACCTCACTCCCGTTTACTGGCCGACACACACCGGCCAGCGTGGAGGCCCCCGCCCGGGTCCCTTTCCCACTTGCCCGGCCCCAGGAAAGCCCATAGATCTCCTTTTAGCACACAAACTCCGCCTAAACACCTACACCACAAAGAACTCTCATTTCGAGTGAAAGTCCCGTCCCTTCCCTCATCCAAATATATACCACCTTGGCTCCTTTAATCTCTACACCCGCGCGCAGTGATACAGAAAAGAAGAAAATACAGTCATGAGGTTACATCGGCACATGGCCATTCCTCAGTTTGTCAGTTCTGCCACAGTCCTTCTGCTTTCGCAAACTCCTCCGCTGCTTCCGCCGTTCCAAAATAAAAGTCCCTGAGCTTGTAAGTCACCCTGAGCTTCGCTGGATATACAATGCCGCACCGCACCTTGCTAATGTACAGTGCCCTCTTCACCCGGTTGAAGGCAGCCCGCCTCCTTGCCAGCTCCACCGTAGTCCTGGTATACACGTATACCAGCTCCAGCCCACTGCACCACCCGCTTCTGCTTGGCCCAGCTCAGGACCTTCTCCTTCACCCTGTACCTACGGAAGCACAGAGTCACTGCCCTTGGCGGCTCACTCGCCTTTGGTACAGGCCTCCACGACCGATGAGCCCGATCCAGTTCATATCGGGAGGGGTCCTCCCCCTCCCCCAGTAGTTTTGCCAGCATCGCGGCAAAATACTCAGTCAGCTTCGGTCCTTCAACTCCTTCGGGCAGCCCCACAATCCTCAAATTCTGTCGCCTGGATCTGTTTTCCAGGTCTTCCATTTTTCCTCACAGATCCTTGTTAGTATCCATCACCTTCCGCATCTCTTTCCCCATCGAGGCAAGTTGATCACCGTGCTGCAATAACATCTCCTTCACTTCCTTCAGCGTCTCCCCTTGCTCTCGCACCTCCGCCACTGCGCTCGCCACCTCCGTCCTCACCGGGGAAACTGCCTCCTCCACCAGTACACTCAAAGCCTCCCTCATCTCCTTCCTCACTGTCTCCATGCATTTCGCAATCTGCGCCAACTGCATTTCAAATTCCGCAGCCATCACCTTGGTTATTTCTTCAACCGTAAGCAGTGCGGCCTTCCGGGGTGCTCCAGCCTCCATTTTTCCTGGTGACCCCGCAGTGACCTTTCCACTCCCCGACGGACCTCCAGCTGGTTTTTTTTCGGCCGTTTTTCTGCTCACCCTCGACATTTTTCTTTGTTCTTTTTTTCCTCCTGTGTCTTCTCAGTGCCTCCTCCGTGCCTTCTCCCGCCTCCGCGGACCCTGGGACCAGGCTTAAAGCCCCGAAATTGCCGTTCCCGAGGTGGGGCTCTCCATTGTGCAGCCGCCTCCCGCCCGCCGTCACCGGAAGATCCTTATTTCTTCATCTTAATCTCTTTCATCATCCATAGAGCTTGGGATTTGTTTGTCTTGCCTTTCCATTTCGTAGGAATATACTTTGTCTCTGCCTACCTCTTCTGTAAAGGTGGCCCATTGTTCAGATGCTGTTTTGAATCCACTTGATGTGGGCCAGATCTATTCCCAACCATTTGAAGTTGATATTCCCCATGTTAATTAATCTTATGACAGATGTTGAACTAACTGGCGTGTACTTTCCAACTTTCTGTCTTCTTCTTTCTTGAATAGCGGTGTTATATTTGCAATTTTACAAAATGTTTGGGTTTCTCCAGAAGCTAGGGAATTTAGAAATATTACAACCAATGCACCCGCTTTGTCTGCAGTCACTTCTTTTAAGACCCTAGTATGCAAGCCATCAGGTCCAAGGGACTTGTCAAACTTTAGTCTTATTAGTTTCCCTCATAATCTTCCTCTCATGATCTTCACTGTTTTAAGTTGTTCCCTCCCTTTTGCCCCTGCTTTTCTACTATTCTTAGCAGGACCTGTTCCTACTTCTGTTGTTTATTCCAACACGAAGTACAACAACTGGATTTATCCCCTCCCTTCCCGAGTGCCTCTCCAGCCCTCATGATATATCCTGACCCTGACACCTTTCTGGATTCTTGTTCTTGGCTACAGGGAATGCTATTGATCATGTTAATCACAGATATTAACAGTAATGCTGGAAAAACTCAGCCGGTCTGGCAGCATCTGTGGTGAGAGAAAGACTTAATGTTTCAAATCACATGACTGTTCCTCAGATCTGAAGCTTCAGCTGAACCCAGCAGCATCTCCACAGAACCTGCCTGACCTGCTACGATTTTCCAGCATTTCCTGTCTTTATTTCAGATCTCTAGCATCCGCAGTATTTTGCTTTTATTTTTCTAATCATAGAGTCCGCTATAACATCCATATTTCTATTCTACTCATCCTCCCCTGTGTAATGTTCTTGTCAGATGGCCTGATTTATATTACAAGAACACTTGTAGCTAAAGCTATAAATGATTTATTAACATTAACTGTGGGTCAAATATATACAAAACAACAGATGAATAACAGTATGAACATGCACAACCAACCTCTCTCCCAGCTCCCTAGTCAGTCTGAGGTCACCTGACTCTAACATTCACTTATATACTAATGAGACTCCTAGTGGTCAGTCAATGAATTAAAACACAACCGTGAAATCACTACACCCTGGGCAGCCTTCTGAGCCATGATGCCTTTGTCTGCATTGTGGTTGGCCCCCCGTAGACATTATTTGTGTCCTCACAGGTGGTGTATATGTTGTACCTGTTAGGCAGAAACAGTGATTGAGGTACCTCCTTCTCAACTTCTCCTAAGTCCCTGTTGTCTGGTTTGCTATAAGTTACACACTCCCTTCCCTGAACCTGTGATTTACCCTGGGGTGTGATTATATGCTGGGTAAAGCAGTCCAGAAATTTCTTACCATGCCTTGTGTGTCTGCGTCTCACCAACTCAATCTCCTGTTCATTGACTCTGGGCCAGAGAGATTTGAAATGATGACACCTCTGCAAACATGTTTGCTCTGGATAGTCTCGCCTTCCACAAGCTCCTACATTCCGCAGTTGAGACAAACAACCTGCTCTGCCATATCTTAGCCTAGCTATATTTAATTTATTTAATTAATTAAAGTATTAATTCAATTATTATTTACAGTTATATCTGTCACGCGAAGGAGATATTAGGAAATTGGCCCCAGAAATGGGACACCAATATAGCAGGCAGTTTAGGGAACATACTGAGGGAAAAAAACCTGGTAGCACAGAGTCAGAGAGATATGCCCATACCGGGCCAAGTTACATTTTCCCAGCCAGATTTAAACTCGTTAGGGGAATACACAGGATGCCTCAGATCCATTGTTCTCTGGGATTATCCTGTCTGACCAGCTATTAGCCCATTACAGAGTCTAGCCTCTTTGTCCATTAATGCGAGGTTAGTTTCATACCAATAGCATGGCTCTGTTCTTTTTTATAAACAGGAGTGAGCAATCAGCCAAGATAACGATAATAGGTGCAAGTCTGGAATCCCCAGAGAATCTTTGTTTGAGGGGCTGGGTGGAGCTTAGAGATAGAGAGAGAAGGAATACTATTTTGAACAGTTACAGGAGAAGGCTTTGGAAATCGACTGGGAAAGTCATGAAAGTTGCCACTGAGGCAGGCTTTGGAAAAAGGGTTCAGAACAAATGTCTCTACCAAAAGAAAAATTGCTTCATAAATGCAAGTATTGCCTTTGTCTGTCTGTGAAAGTGGCTTGAGAACTGCCTGTTGTTACCGTGTTGGTTCATAGGAACAAGTATGTTAAGGTTAAGAAACTGAATGTAATCTGTTATTGTTAGGGTTGAAGTTCAAATGTTTAAATATTGTTTTCTTTTCTTTTAATAAAGTTTGTTTATAATATAGCCAAGCTCCATTTCCGATCTTTAAACCCCTCCAGTACAGAGGGAGGCCATTCAGCCCATTAAGCCTGAACCAACCTTCTGAAAGAGCACTCAACCAAGCCCACTCCACTGCCCAATAACACCTTAACCTAACCTACACATCATTGGTCACTACGGGGCAATTTAGAATGGCAAACTCCACCAAGTGTACCTTCAGTTACCAGACTTTGTGTCATTAAATCTTTTGCCCGTTAAGTACATGTCAATGCTGCTGCCTTGTGTTTGTGGTTTCTCTTTTTTCTTTGAACTGGCACTCTTATTTTCTTGCACTGCCCATCCAACGTAGCCTTTAGTTTAAGCTATTGATGCACAAAGGGCCTCTCCTTTCTTTTCAGTGTTTTCCTGCAAAACTCCTTCGTTCCTTTGCTGCCTTTTGGCAGAGCGGGGCTCCAGGGGAATGGAGTTTGCAGGGACCAGGGCCTGGGGTACGGGAATGTTTTCAAATTCTAGTTGATTTAAAGGGCTGTCCTCTATTCTTGTTGGGGTAACTCAAAATAGGTCAACACAAATTTTGGGGGAAAGTGCAGGACAGAGCTCAGGGTTTCGCGCTGACAGGTCCTGATATGACCATTCAGGTGGAGCCTATTTGCAACGTTCAGATTTGGGGATACACTGGCTTTCCAGAAGTTGCGGTGCTGGTGTAGCCCTTAATAGTGGTAAACATCTCAGCACTCACATGGGAGCACATGATCCGGGCCCAGACTTTGTATCATTTCGAAATTCAGGTTCACAATGCTACTACCTGGTAATGAATTCCACAGGCTCATCACTCTTTGTATGAAGAAATGTCTCCTCATATCTGTCTGAAATGGTTTACCCTGAATCCTCAGACTGTGACTCCTGGTTCTGGACACACCCATCATTGGTAACATCTTCCCTGCATCTACCCTGTCTAGTCCCGTTAAAATTTTATAAGTCTCTATGAAATCCCCCATCATTCTTCTGAACTCCAGCGGGAACAATCCCAACCTAGTCAATCTATCCTCATATGACAGTCCCGCCATCCCTGGAATCAGTTTGGTAAACCTTCGCTGCATTCCCTCGAGAGCAAGAACATCCTTCCTCAGAGAAGGAGACCAAAACTGCACACAATACTCCAGGTGTGGCCTCACCAAGGCCCTGTATAATTGCAGCAACACATCCCTGATTCTATACTCAAAGCCTCTTGCAATGAAGGCCAACATACCATTAGCCTTCTTTACCGCCTGCTGCACCTGCATGCTTACCTTCAGCGACTGGTGCACAAGGACATACAGGTCCCACTGCGCACTCCCCTCTCCCAATTTATAACCATTCAGGTAGTAATCTGCCTTCCTGTTTTTGCTTCCAAAGTGAATAACCTCACACTTATCCAAATTATACTGCATCTGCCATTGATTTGCCCACTCGCTCAACCTGAAAAAAATGAAATGAAAATTACAATGAAAAGCCCCTAGTCGCCACATTCCGGCGCCTGTTCGGGGAGGCTGGTACGGGAACTGAACCCGCGCTGCTGACCTGCCTTGGTCTGCTTTAAAAGCCAGCTATTTAACCCTGTGCTAAACCAGCCCCTTACCTGTCCAGATCATGCTGTAGGATCCCTGCATCCTCATCACAATTAATTCACCCTCCCACCTAACTTGGTATCATCTGCAAACTTTGAGATGTTACATTTGGTTCCCTTATCCAAATATATATTGTGAATAACTGGGGTCCCAGCACCGATCCCTGTGGTACCCCACTAGTTACTGCCTGCCAATTTGAAAAGGACCCATTAATCCCTACTCTTTGTTTCCCCTCTTGCAACCAGTTTTCTATCCACCTCAATACATTTCCCCCAATACCATGCGCTTTAATTTTACATAATAATCTCTTACCTTTCCTACCATCAATTATGAGGACTATTAAAACTCCAAGTACAATTTCGGAAGCCCAATGGCGGTTTATTTCATGAACAAACTCAGATTCCCTGGAAATCAAAATGTGACCTAATCCAGGATGTTGAGCTACTGGATGAACAAGAAACTCTTATGTTGATGAGGTAAACACTGGAACTAATATGATTACCACTACTCTTTATTTCTCAAATAATAACTAATAGCACTCTGACCGATTAGAAAACGTAACTTGTCCAAAGCCATAAAATTATTCATTTGGCATATTTTATCATTGAAAACAAGATATATAGCTAATGTAATAACTATCATGTCAGTCAAAGTATTCAGATGAGAATCCAATTGATCTCTGATTCAGGGTGGAATGCGAATTTAATGTAAAAAACAGAGGACAAATGGACAGATTGAATCCTGAAACTGAACTTACATAATGGAACAAACAAAACATGCTGAATCGCTTTCTTATTACTACATTTTTAGGGCTATATTAATGAAAGTTTAACGTGACCAATCACACCATTTTCATTTGCTTTTCTACCTTTCTGTCACAAATCCTCACCTCACTCTCTGACTAGTTAAGAAGTGTAACTCTGCACCCGGCTTTTTTTGTGAGTCATGTTCTGGAACTGACTGTGGTGTGAAATGTTATCCTGTGGTTGGTTTTCCCTGCTCTTTCCTCACTATCTTTGAAGAAATATTTTGTTTCTTTTTGGAACTGTGGGAGGCATGTCCACGTATACTGCTGCCCTTGAAATATGAACGCGAACTTGTATTGACAGGCCTTATCTAAGGGGATGGACCAGAAGCCATTGCTAATGTCCAGCACTGTAAAGTACTTTGCTTGTACTCCCTGCTTGAGCATGGTTTTGGGACTCGTGGCAACGGTGGGGGCTGCTAATGGGGTGACCTTGTTGAGCTCTCGGTAGTCAATGATTAATCTCCATGAACCGTCGGGTTTCTTTACAGGCCAAATTGGGCATTGTTTGTTGAGGCTACTGGCCGAATTATTCCTTGACCTAGTAAGCTATTGCTGACTTTTAGATCTCACCCTCGGCTTGCTGTGGGAAACCATATTTCCTCTGGGGCTTGGGATCGGGACCTGAAATTGTGACCATGCCTGGGATCTTCCCACAATCGTGTTTGTGTTGGGCGAAGGCTGCTTTATGTTTTCTGAGGACTTCTCTAATAGTCTGGTCTGTACTAATTGTTTGCGGATCAAACCAATAGTCTCCTACTGAGCAAATCCTATGTTCGTAGTCCCCTACTGTGAGTGTGGCGGGGGCTCTCGCTGTTTTGGCCATTTTCCATACACACCTATTCACGGAGTCAAAGGAAAGGTTGTGGGAGCTCATAAAGTCGATCCCTAGAATGTGCTCGGCTGTTTGGGGCAAGTCGACTAAAACAACGGGGTGCCTGGTGTTCATGATTCCTATCTGAATATCTATGGGGGCTGTAATGTATCCCTGCTGTACATGTCCTGTAAATCCACTAAAGGTGATGGTGTCTGTGGTGGGCCATTTGTCACGCTGGAACATTGTGGAGGAGTTTAAAGTGGTGCGGGACCCTCTTGTGTCCCAAAGGAACTCTACTGGATGTCCCCGGACTGTGCCTGTGACTACTGGTCTGCCTGATTTGTCCCAGAGTGTGTCGCAGACGAGTCCGAACACCGTCAATCTGTGGTGTTGATTACTGCATTATCGGTTCGGGTGCTAATGCTATGTATGGGCCTAACATTGTTCCTAGGTGGGGCGTTCGATTGCTGGTGCCGCTGCTGGTTCGGGGGGTTTTGTCTGCATTCGCGGGCGTAATGTCCCATGTGTCCACAATTATAACAACCTCATGGTGCCTGTGCTCTGGGGTGCTGTCCTTCATGTCTGCCCTCATTTACCCATGCTGGGTCCTGATTAGTCCTGACTGGGTGCATATTCGCCTCTGCCTTTTCCTGATCTGCCTTCCTATGTAGGGATTGTTCCCAAGCTCTGGAGAGTTGCTTTTAAAACCCAAACTTCATTATGTGTGGCGTCTGCGGGGTCGTAATTTACACAAGCCTTTTGACCTGCTTCTGTGGCATGCGAGACTAAAGTACGGGCCCATTTAGTTGTGTCATCGTTATCTAAGTGTGCGCAGTTCAAATCCCCAAATACTGCTTTAAAATGGATCCAAAGGCGACCTGCAAATGCAGTCGGATGCTCTCCCTTCTTTTGCCTACAACGGTTCAAACCTTCTACTGGGTCTCCCTTGTTGTTCCCAATCGCATCTAAAATAGCCGTTTTCATTTCTTGTAGGCTTTCTCCTCCTACATTCTGGGGTTCTGGTAAAGCTGAGCTAATGGTCGGGTCAAGGTTCATGACTATAAGCTTAACTTCCTCTCTTTCGTCTAGACCATACATAACCTTTTGCTGGCGTACTCTCTCAAATAAATTATGCCGGTCTGCAGTGGGTTCGAATGGTTCAATTTTGGCGCAGGCATCGCTCAAATGGGTGATGGTTAGTGGGGTGGTGTAAACGAAATCAGGCTCATCCCGATCCAATGACTTGCACTGTGTGGTGACTGGATTCATGGGGGTGTGTGCTGCCTATGCAGTCAGTGGTGCGGGTGCTTTCCTTTTCGGGGCCTGGTGGGCTCTATTGTGATTTTCGGTATCCTCCACATATCTAGGGGCGGTTTCATTTAGTTCTTGCCAATTGGGGCCATTCTCCTCATCTAAATCTTGTCCAAAGGTATCTCTGAATCCGTTTTGCACTGGCAACAGTGACTGTAACTTCTCTATTTGTCGCCTACATTTCACGTGATCTACTGTGCTCTATCTTTGTTCTGTAGTGGAGCTATGGAGCGCTCGTAAGGCTGCCTTTAAATCTGCGCATTGTCTTGTTAACTGTGCTACCTGCTGTTCTGTCTCTTCTCGTACCAAATTTGCACGCTGTGTGTCTTGGTAGGCTTTATCGTACTGGGTCTGAAAGCTGCTAAGGTAAACTAAACAAGATTGGTGTGCCCGTTTGACATCAGCCATCTCTTTATCTTTAGCTACCAACTGTTCCCGGAGTTGCTCATTAATCTTTTCACATTCACTATAGTTTCCCTCATTCTTCTCCTCTTTCTCAACTAGCTGTCTGTGGAGCATCCTCACAACCTCCTCTGTGCCTCACAACTGTGCCAAACAGGACACTATTGCCATCGGCTTACGAACCTTCACTGCATTCTTCTTATGTCCCTCGGTGATATTGTCCCACCAGGTTTGTCCTATGCTTCCTGGACCTGACTCATCATTTGAACAAGACTCGGACCAAAGGGGCCATCCTTTCCCCTTCAAATGCTTCCTCCATTCCTCTTCCCATATGGGGCACTGCTCTGCTCTGTTGGTCGCTGCGACCTCGGGTTTCTGCGGGATCATTAGGCGTTCCATCGCTTTTGTGGCCATTGCTACTATTATCTCTGTTTTCCTACCGTTAATCTCTGTTTTCCTACCTCTAGGTTCTCTTTTGCTCTTCTAACTTCTCTTTTCCTAGCGTCACTTTGGGACAGGAGGAATAAGGCGGTGATTTGAACAGCGGGTATGGCCTAGGCTATTTTCCGGTTCACAATACTCCTGATAGTTTAACGCAAAATCAATGAGTTTACCTAATATCCCTGTTAGGACGCATGCAGGTTAATACACACTTCCGAATCTTGGTGATTTGATCGATACGGGCCTTACACTTGTGGTTTCTTTCACTTTTTCTCAATTAGATTTCTAACGCAAAGTTTTGTGGGTTCTCTCGGAGTGACAAAATCACTTCTAGGTCGAGTCTCGTCAGATGTCGCAATAATGTTGCCAATTTGCACCGGAGACATATTAATGTTGCTCTTTTTAATGAGTGGAATACTATCCCACCAGCGTCACCAATAATGTTACCAAATTAACTAGATATGGCAGTTATTAATGATAATATTGCTTTTCAGAGTCGCCAGGTATCAAATGATACCACCACAAGGCTTTACCGGATATCGATCAAGGACCAAACAACCAGTTAGTCAGTTCAAGTTCAAAGACAATTTATTTGCACACAAGGATTACTTTGACATGCAACATAAAACACTACAAGTTAAACTACACCTAACAACTACAATAACCTATACTTAACTTCAGGGCAACCGGCTCTTTGCAAATGAACAAGGCTTTTGTTCGGATCTTGTGCGGCTGGGTGGAAGAAGTGGCTCTGTTTCTGCTGGGCCCATCCGTCTGGTAGCGATCGTTGGTCTTGAACTTGTCTTCTGGTCGTAATGCTACACTTGGTTTTAGGCGTAGGCCAGGGCCAAGAGAGACCGAACACATGGCTGTGTCTCTTTTTATCCCTCTGGGATTTTGCGCTCTTTGGGGCGGTCCTTAACTTGGACCCAATAATTCGACAGGCTTCGATCACTGCCTTCGATTTTGGCCAATAAAGGGGCAGGTGCCTTGATTACTGGGTGTGTCCATAGCGGTCATCGACCTTGGTTGTTTGGGCTTTCTTAGCAAAGGGAGTGGCGCCGGTTAGTCTGCATCTGTATCGGTTACCTGAGTACAGTCCTTTTTTGGGGGGGAAATGGGCCATTAGAATGCGAACAAGCGGGGGTTTCGATTTCCAGCTATCTGGGTAGCAAATACACACACAAGCTCCGAGTGTGTCTGAGTCCTTGGTTGGCCATAAGTCCCATGGTCTTTTGCAGGTGGCCATCTGAGATGGCTACAGTACAAAAAATTTTCCATCAACATTTTTTTAAAAGGGCAGCACGGTGGCACAGTGGTTAGCTCGGTGCCTCACGGCGCCGAGGTCCCAGGTTCGATCCCGGCTCTGGGTCACTGCCTGTGTGGAGTTTGCACATTCTCCACGTGTTTGCGTGGGTTTCGCCCCCACAACCCAAAGATGTGCAGGGTAGGTGGATTGGCCATGCTAAAATTGCCCCATAATTGGAAAAAAATAAATTGGGTACTCTAAATTTAAAAAATAAGAAAAAACAATTGTTTTTTAAAAAGCTCCTATTTCCAGCTTGCTGAACTGGCTTGAGCTTTAACTACTATGTGGAGGAACACTCACTGGACTCTGACATTCTGGACTCTAATATTCACGTGAATTAACATTCCTATCTTGTTTTTTTCTGGGTTCTAAGCTATTCCTAGCTGTAAAGCTATTTTCTATCCCATCTCCTTGTTTGTGTGTGTGTAGTTGTGATGACCATCCCCCAGATTTGAATCTATGAATAAACAATACTTCTGATCACTTCCGGCGATGCGGAGCTAAGCCGCACGTTTCGGCAGCTCCCGCGATAACGGACTTTCGGGCTCTCCAGAGGAGCCCCAACGGAGCTTTTTGCGATTTAATCCCGTGTGGGAAGTTGCAGTGAGGTCCCCCCTTACGATTTATGGCCGAGATCAGCGGTGGAACGACGAGGAAAGAGGCCCTGGAGCAGAGACCAAAACGAAGGGGAAAAGGCAAGATGGCGGAGGGCGGAGAGCGAGCAGCATGGGGGCCAGACCAGCAGGAGTTCCTCAAGCGATGTGTGGAGGAGCTGAAAAAGGAGGTGCTGGCGCCAATGCTGTTGGCGATCGAGGGACTGAAGGAGACCCGGAAGACCCAGGCGGTGGAGCTTCGTGAGGTGAATGATAAAGTGAATACCAACGAGGATGAGATCCTGGGCCTGGCGGTAAAAATGGAGGCGCACGAGGCGGTGCACAGGAGGTGGGCCGAGAGAATTGAGGTCCTGGAGAACAGGTCGAGGAGGAAGAACCTCCAGATTCTGGGTCTTCCCGAAGGAGTGGAGGGAGCTGATGCCGGGGCGTACGTGAGTACGATGCTCCATTCGCTGATGGGTGCGGAGGCCTCTCTGACCCCCCTGGAGCTGGAAGGGGCTCACCGGGTTCTGGCGAGGAGACCCAAGGCTGATAAGCCACCAAGGGCGATAGTGGCAAGGTTCCATCGCTTCGCGGGCAAAGAAAGTGTGCTGAGATGGGCCAACAAAGTGCGAAGCAGTAGATGGGAGAACGCGGTGATCCGAGTATACCAGGATTGGAGCGCGGAGGTGGCAAAGAGGAGAGCTGGCTTCAACCGGGCCAAGGCGGTGCTGCACAAAAAAAGAGTCAGGTTCGGCATGCTGCAGCCTTCGCGACTGTGGGTCACTTATCAGGACCGACACCATTATTTTGTAACGCCAGAAGAGGCTTGGGCCTTTATTCAGACGGAAAAACTGGACTTGAACTGAGGGGATGTGGTTGAAAAAGGGGTTGTAAATATGGGTAAAGAATATTTCATGGGTGAGATGATGGATGGGGATGTGGGTAGAGTTCTGGTTAAAATTCCTAAAATTTCCTTTTTTCTTTTCTGTAGACAAGATGATGATGATGGGGAATGTGGGCGTCGGTGCTGGAGGGAGGTGAGACTCGGGGATGAGGGAACTGGAATAATGGCCGCAACAGGAGCTGCGCCATAGGGGGCGGGGCTGGTTCAAGAAAGCGCGGGCTTTTTCCCGCGCCAAAAGGGGGGGGGGGATAGAGGAAGGTAAGGAGGAGGAGAGACTCCCACACGGGGAGATCAACGGGAAGGCGGGGGAAGCCGGGGTCAGCAGAAGTCAGCTGACTCACGGAAGTAATATGGGGGGAGCAAAAGAGCTAGATGTGGATCTAGCGGGGGGGGGGGGGGGGGGGGGGGAGTGATCACGTGGAATGTTTGAGGCCTAAATGGGCCGGTTAAGAGGACCCAAGTGTTCGCGCACCTAAAGGGACTGAAGGCAGACGTGGTCATGCTTCAGGAGACACACCTGAAGGTGGCAGATCAGGTCAGGTTAAGGAAGGGATGGGTGGGACAGGTGTTCCATTCGGGGCTGGATGTGAAGAATAGAGCGGTGGCAATACTGGTGGGAAAGGGGGTGTCGTTTGAGGCCAAGAACATAGTAGCGGACAAGGGAGGCCGATACGTGATGGTGAGTGGTAGGTTGCAGGGGACGGAGGTGGTACTGGTGAATGTATATGCCCCAAACTGGGACGATGCTGGATTCATGAAACGGATGTTGAGGCATATTCCGGACCTGGAGGTAGGGAGTTTGATAATGGGTGGGGATTTTAACACGGTGCTGGACCCAGCATTAGATCGTTCCAGATCTAGGACGGGGAAGAGGCCGGCTGCGGCCAAGGTGCTTAGGGGGTTTATGGATCAGATGGGGGGAGTAGATCCGTGGAGATTTGCCAGGCCTTTGGCCAGAGAATTTTCTTTTTTCTCCCACGTGCATAAGGCCTACTCCCGGATAGATTTTTTTGTTCTGGGCTGGGCATTGATCCCGAAAGTGGAGGGAACGGAGTATTCGGCCATCGCCATTTCAGACCATGCGCCACACTGGGTGGAGCTGGAGCTGGGGGAGGAGAGGGTCCAACGCCCGTTGTGGAGGTTGGATGTGGGACTGCTGGCAGACGTGGAAGTGTGCGGGAGGGTGCGGGGGTGTATTGAAAGGTATCTGGAGACTAAAGACAACGGGGAGGTGCAGGTGGGAGTAGTATGGGAGGCGCTGAAGGCAGTGGTCAGGGGAGAGATCATCTCCATCAGGGCTCACAGGGTGAAGAGAGAGGGCAGGGAAAGGGAGAGGTTAGTGGGGGAGATTTTAAGGGTGGACAGGAGCTATGCAGAGGCTCCTGATGAAGGACTACTCAGGGAGAGACAAAGTCTCCAGACGGAGTTCGACCTGTTGACCACAGGGAAGGCAGAGGCACAGTGAAGGAAGGCACAGGGGGCGACCTATGAGTATGGGGAAAAGGCGAGCCGGATGCTGGCACACCAGCTCCGTAAGAGGATGGCAGCGAGGGAAATAGGTGGAGTCAAAGATGGCAGGGGAACTACAGTGCGGAGTGCAGGGAAAGTGAATGAGGCTTTTAAGGCCTTTTACAAGGAACTGTATAGGTCCCAGCCCCCAGGGGGAAAAGAGGGGATGCGGCGATTCTTGGATCAGTTGAGGTTCCCAAGGGTGGAGGTGCAGGAGGTGGCTGGTTTGGGATCGCCAATTGGGATGGAGGAGCTGGTTAAAGGACTGGGGAGCATGCAGGCAGGGAAGGCCCCGGGGCCGGATGGGTTCCCGGTGGAGTTCTACAGGAAGTATGTAGACCTGTTAGCCCCGTTGCTGGTAAGGACCTTCAATGAATCAAGGGAGGGGGGGAACCTGCCCCCGACAATGTCGGAGACGACAATCTCTTTGATCTTGAAGCGGGATAAGGACCCACTTCAATGTGGGTCGTATACCGATCTCGCTCCTTAATGTAGATGCTAAGTTGCTGGCAAAAATGTTGGCCATGAGGATTGAGGACTGTGTCCCGGGGGTGATTCACGAGGACCAGACGGGATTCGTAAAGGGTAGGCAGTTAAATACTAATGTGCGAAGGCTCCTAAATGTAAATAAGCCCATCATTCCTACCTCTGTTTTCCCCATTTAGACTGTCTTGGGCCCTTCTTGGCTTGTCGTGCCTTCCTGTTTCCCAATCATACAATTTTAAATATTGAAATTATTTTTCCCTGCTTGATACTTTGACCTTTCTTCCTCCCTTCATCCTCAACCCCTGAACTCGGTCTACCCATTGCCACTCTACCTTTCTGCTGTCCTACCAGTGTCCCAATCCTTGGATCAGGCCACAACTCTCTAAATCCCCGTTCTCCATCTTTGATATCCCCAGTGAAGTTTCTACTCCTTCCAATCCCAAGCATACTCCTATAATTGGTAAGTTGCATTAAGGGAGAGCCTTGCTCAACATTCTATGAAGTGCCCACCAAGGCACCCATCGCTCTGACCTTATGGTCAGCGACCTCAACTGATCTATTTGTCTCTCATCAACGATTTTATTTAATGACCACATGAGGGCTGATCTTGCTGACCTCCTTCCTACCCCCCCCTCTGTGCATCTCCCCACAGGATGTCAGTTTAATCACTAACAAGGCCCTAGGTATCCATGTGGATGATTGCATTGAAATAATGGCTTTGATGAAAACTTACTTCATAGGTGGTTGGAGTACAGAAGGAAACCATTCAGCCTATTATGTCTGCACTGGCTCTCCAAATAAGCAATTCACCTTGTGCCATTCCCCTGCCTTCACGTGGCCCTGCACATTCTTTCCTTTCAGGTAACATTCTAATTCCCTTTTTAATTCTTCGATCAAACCTTCGTCCACCACACTCTTAGATATTGCTTAACTACTCACTAGTTGCTAAACCACTCACAGCATGAAAAGAATTCTCATGTCATTCTTATTTCTTTTGCCAGTTACTTAAATCTGTGCCCTCTCATTCTCGATCCTTTCTTGAGTGGGAACAGTTTCTCTTTATCTTCTCTACCCAGACACCACCTCTGTCAAATCTCCTCTCAACCTTCTCTTCTCCAAGGAAAATAGTCCAAATTTTCCAATCCATCTTCATAACTGAAGTTCTTTATCCCTGGAGCCAATCTCATGATTTTTTTCTGCATTCCCTAAATTACCTTCACATCTTTCCTTAAGTGTGGTGTCCAGGACTGGACCTTTCCTCTTACTGAAACCTTCCTCACCTGACTAAACGTTCTACCATCTATGTGCCCGACCGACCCAAACTGTTGTGATGGTGGTGCAGCCCTAGCCTTTTTCCCTAATACTCTGGCACACTCACCTACTTGGAGAACTTCACTTATTTCCTTTAAAATTTTTATTCTCCACTGCCTCCCCAACACCACCCTGAGTTTAT
Organism: Scyliorhinus torazame; assembly: GCF_047496885.1. Lineage (NCBI taxonomy): Eukaryota > Metazoa > Chordata > Chondrichthyes > Carcharhiniformes > Scyliorhinidae > Scyliorhinus > Scyliorhinus torazame. The sequence goes on from NC_092708.1 coordinate 98,802,896, forward strand.
CACTTGTTCTTTCTCACTCAGCCTCTGCAGCTCCCTTTGCCTTCTCTCCACTGATTTCAATCCCCTCCCAACCTCCCTAAACTCCTACCACTTCCAACTCTGAAAACAAGCTTTCCCCCAAGTCATATTCATTCAAGTTGCCAACTTCCTAATCATTGGCCCTCTGTTCGCCATGTACATCTGCAGCTGTAAATTTTGTTCAACTATGCCCTCATCTCACTTTGATGTCCGTTGTAAAATATTTACGCCTTCCCATCGCAATCATTAGAAGTAGTAACTTGCATTTAGAGAGATCTTCCAAAGTACTTTACAGCCTATTAAGTAATATTTTGCAGTTTTGTCACTGTTGTGGTGTAAGAAACACACCAGTCCATTTTCACACAACAGGACCTCATGACCTGTTAAAATGATAATAGTCAGATTATCCGTCTTAGGGATGTTGGTTGAAAAATAACTATTAGGTAGGGTATCAGGGAGAATTCGAGGTACAAGTATGGGATATTTTATATACACCTGATATGAATCTAGGTGGGTGGGTCAGTGGGTGATTTCCATCACCAAGTGGCTCAGTACCACTGCTATTGACTGAGCTGCGTGATTTCTGCCAGACTGGCATGTGGAAGATAGTGAGGAAACCAACACTAGAGAAAACCTACTTGATCTCACCAATCTATCTATCACAGATACATTTATCCTTGATAGTATTGGTAGGAGTGGCCACTGCACAGTTCTTGAGGAGATGAAGTCCCAGCTTCACACTAAGGACACCCTCCATCACGTTGTGTGACACTACCACCGTGCTAAATGGGATAGATTCAAAACACATCTAGCAGCCCAAAATTGGCCACCCATGAAGTACCGTGGTCCATCAGCAGCAAATAGATTCAACACAATCTGTAACTTCATGGCCCAGCATATCCTCCATTCCACCACTAACGTCAATGGGAAGTGCAGGAGAGTCTGCCAGGAGCAGCACCACCCATACCTAAAAATGGGGTACCAACGTGGTGCACACATGCAAAAGAGCAGAAACAGTATGCTATAGATAGAGCCAAGCGTTCCAAAAGCAATAGATCAGATCATAGTTCCATGGTCCTGCCACATCCAGTTGTGAATGATAGAGGACAAATAAACAATGAATGGGAGAAGAGGGTCCATGGATATGCCATTCATGATGGCAGAGTCTAGCAAGCCAGTACAAGGTTGAAGCATTTGCAATCATCTTCAGACAAACGCCAAATGGATGATCCATCTCAGCCTTCTCCTGAGGGTTTTTAAATTATTCGTTCAGGAGATCTGGGCGTCGCCGGCTGGCCAACATTCATTGACCATCCCTAATGGTGCTTGGACTGAGTGACTTGCTAGACCATTTCAAAGGCCATTTAAGAGTCAACCACATTGCTGTGGATTTGGAGTCACATGTACGCCAGACCAGGTAAGGACTTCAGATTTCCTTCCTTAAAGGACATTAGTGAACTAGATGGTTTTTTTTCAACAATCAACAATTGTTTCATGGTCATCATTAGACATTTGATTCCAGATTTTCTATTGAATTCAAATTTCACCATCTGCCGCGGAGGGATTCGACCCCGGTTCCCAGAGCATTGTCCTGGGTCTCTGGATTACTAGTCCAGTGCTAATAGCATTACGCCAATGCCTCCCCACATCACAGATGCCAGAGAATCCATAGAATTTCTGCAGCGCAGAAGGAGGCCATTCAGGCCATTGAGTCTGCACCAACACTCTGAAAGAACACTCTACGTTGTCTGCTCCCCTCCCCTATCCTCGTAACCCCACCTAACCTGAACACGAAGGGGCAATTTTAGCATGGCCAATCCACCTAAGCTGCACATTTTTAAAATGTGGAGGAATCCAGAGCACCCAGAAGAAATCCACACAGACGCGGGGAAACCGTGCATAGTCTACATGAACATTCACCCAAGGCCGGAATTGAACCTGCGAGGCAGCAGTGCTAACCACTGTTCCATCGTACCGCCGATTCGATTAACTCCATGTGATATCAAAAAATGACTGAAGACACTGGCGCAGCAAAGGCGATGGACCTCAATAACATACCAGCAGTGATAATGAAGACTTCACCTTCAGAACTAACCGTGCCCCTAGCCAAACTGTTCCAGTGCAGCTACAACATTGGAACCTACACAACAATGTGGAAATTTGCCCGGGTATGTCCTGTCCACAAGAAACAGGACAAATCCAACCTGGCCAATTACTGCCCATTAGTCTATTTTCAATCATCAGCAAATTGATGGATGGTGTCGTCATCAGTGCTATCAAGTGGCACTTTCTGACTGATAATCTGCACACTGATGCTAAGTTTGTATCACTCAACTCTGGACCTCATTACAGCCTTGGCCCAAACACGGACTAAAGGGCTGAATTCCAGGTGTGAGGTGAGAATGGTTACCCTTGAAATCAAGGCAGCATTTGACCAAGTTTGGCTTCATGGAATGCTCTCCACTTGGATAAGTGCAGGTCCAACAACATTTCTGCTGGTGACCTTAAGCAGGTGAGGGTTAGACCTCTGCCCCTCAGTGGAAGGAAGTCCTATTCTTGAGATCCACCAGCCCATTTGATTGACCAACAGCTCCAGCAGTCCCAGCAGTGCCAGAACTCAGTACTGGGCATTGCCAGGACTGCAAGAAGGCTCACAGGAAGAGCAATAGAGTCCAGAGTGAGGTGAGTTCTGGGCTTTTATAGTGGGAAGGGATTGGGCAACCTCAGGAATGAGGCATGTGGGGTGGATAATATCTTGGTGGGTGTGCACCGATTTGCACAGGACATCCCCAAAGGACTTACCTCCGTATCTTCCAGTTGGTTAAAAAACACCCTACTGATTTCAGCCCACTTGCCCACACCAACAATATTATGGCATTTTAAATTGGAACCCTATACAGATAATTGTGTTTTTAAAAAATAAACAGCCCAGAGAGGCTGAGCTTCTACAAAACACAGACTCACATTCCACAAAGTTGAAATGAAGACAGTCAATCAACTATCATCCCTTGACTATTTATACCACAGAGAGACTTTGCAAATGTTTCTGAGATGAGACGTTAAAGTTCAATTACCTGTTCTGAATGGGAGTTGAGGCTACTCGAACTGTGTAGGCAAAGGCTCATTGAGCCCACTGAAGGCATCCCTGGTAAACTCAGTATGAGTGTTGAGTCATTCAAATTTGCCAATTTAATCCCTAAATTTGGGAAAGAGATGGAAGCCTTCTTAATTTCCTTGAAAAGATTGGCACGGCAGTTAAAGAGGCCAGCAGAGGGTTGAACCCTGCTGTTGCAGAGCAAACTGACAGGCAAAGCTCAAACTGTTTTGTAATAACTAACTTTCAGAGACTTCATTTGGTGAACAAAAAGGGATTTATTCCAGAGCAGCAGCATGTTTGCAGCTAGCTCTAAAATACCCCTGTCTAACAGAACAGGAATGCAGGGTTATTCCTCAGGCCAAGTGCTGTGTTGTCCTCAAAGGAACAATCACCACAGTTTACTCTCTATTGCCTGATGAGAGTTCAGCAAATTATGAACATTCAGGAAATGCTATTTTAAGTGGGTGTGAACTAGTGCCTGAGACATACCGTCATAAATTTTGTACATTTAGAAAACTACCTGACCAGACATACTTTGAAATTGAACAGTTTAAGCAGATCACTTTTGAACAATGGATGTGGGTGCTTAAATTCTAGGCCACATACGAAAATCTTTGAGAAATAATGTCCCTCAAAAAGTTCAAAAATTCACACCCCCTCTCTATCAAAACTTATGATGAGGAACAGAAAGTGGCAAGGGCCAGACAAGCTGTGGTCCTGGATAATGATTACAAGCTTCTCCACAAGCCCCCGTCCCAAAGGAAACCATTCCCTCGTTACCCCCAACAACCTGAAAAGGATAGAAGGTGGGAGAGTGATAAGAAACTGAGCACCCATAGGAGGAAAGAGACAGTTGGCAGCACACTGGGACCCCCTCAAGCCAAAAAGAATGGTGCTGAGAAGAGTGAGGCCCAGAAGTCTGTGTGCTTCCATTGCCATAAGCCAGGACCTAGGATTTAATGAAGCACATAAGCCCTATGCACAAAAAGGGAATTGGGCAGAGAGCATAGCAGACCAGACAATGGCTCTGACCATAGCAGAAGGTCCATGTAAACGTGCTGCTGTGAGTTTGGCTGAGTTTAGCCAAATCTTGAGATTTTCTACTGATACAGGGTAAACCCCTGAAAGCTCAGACCAGTGGCTCATACAGGGTTGCAAAGAGAATTGGGGAGGTAAACTATTTAATCAACACCGCAGACCATAGAGAAAAGCAAAGGCTGTGATGCGTCAATATGTTAAAGCAGCACAACAGTCTGGAAGGGGCCAAGTAGGTAATGAATGGTCTGTCAGATAACAAAATAGTTGTAGGATGAAAGGGACAGTAAGGATGAATTAGAGGGAAGGCCCAAATTGAAACCCCTACCATCCAGTTAGAAAACATGGATATTTTACAGACATTAGAAACGATATTCGCCCATTTAAATGCAACTAAAGAAGAGACCTGGCAAGGCCCTTCACCACATTTGACAACATCTGTAAAGACAAGTCAAGCTGTACCACATTAGCGCTACGTGATTATAGATGTGAGAGAGACTCCTCCCACCTATCCGAATTCCTCCCATCAAGGTCCAGAAAAACTGGTCTATGTTCGGGAAGAAATTATATGTATGTCAGAGTACAAATTAATCAAGCCCAGTAACAGCTGCTGAAATTCTCCAGTTCTGTTTGTCTCAAAGCCTGATGGTTCCACAAGATTCACCATTGACTACCAAAAGATTAATGCAGTGACCAGAGCTGATTCCAACTTGAATCCCCACCTATAAGACTGCATGGATAGAGTAAGTTAAGTATCCTACCTCACTAAGATGGACTTATTAAAGGAATAGTGGCAGGTTCTTTTGACCACCTGAGTGAAGGAGATCTCCCCCTTTGTAGTTCCGCTTGGGTTATTCCAATGTCGGGTTAAGCAGCTTGGGCTCAGAAACACCCCAACCATCTTAAGACTGATGAACCAGGTCGTGGTGGGCCTACTCAACTATATAGTGTACCTAAACAACCTCCAAATATACAGTGACACCTAGAAAAACCAACTGGAGGGCCTCAGCTGACCTCTTGGGCAATCTCACAAAGAGCGAGTTCGCTAAGCTCAGGTGACAAATTTGGGGCATGTGGTGGGTCAAAGACAAATGCTGCCAAGAGCTGTGAAAATACAGGCAGTAGTGAATTTTCCCATCCCCACAACAAAACGGGATAAATGAGATTTTTAGGGATGTGTGGTTTCTACCAGAAGTTTGTTCCTGACATCAACTCTACGGCTGCCCCACTAACAGACCTACTACAGAAATAGCAAAGATCCTGTGGACAGAGAGGTGTCAAATCTGCACTGTAAATTGTATGTATGTATATATAAATGGCCGTTGAGAAACTGAAAGCCATTCTAGTAAATGAACCAGGTTCCAGAGTTCATCAAAGCATTTAAAATAGCCATCAATGCTAGTGACCTTGGGGCAAGGGGTTATCCTATTCCAAGAGGCTGAATCAAGTAGAGGGAGATTGGTTGGGTATTTCTCCAAGAAATTGAACAAACACCAGAAATGATATTCCATTGTGGAGAAAGGAACTTTAGGAATCTTACTGGCTCTCAAACACTTTGAGATATATGTCTGAAATAGATACAGAGAGACAACAGTCTGTAATAATCAAAATTCTTTGACCTCAAAGCCCAAAATGTGAAACTATTTCATGGAGTTTGTTCCTCCAATCATAACCACTTAAAGATAACCCACATTGCAGGGAAAAATAATGGGAGCAATTTTCCCATCCCGCCTGTGGTGGGTTTGGTGGCAGGCAGGCACGGAGGATCTGGCGGAAGCTAAAAAGTCGGAAACCTTCCAGGGTAAAATTATGTTGCAATTCTCCTAATGGCAGGTTCATGGTGGGTCAGTCATACCGTTGACAGGGGGCGCGAACGCCATTTGCATCTCATGAATGCTCATTAAAATAGCTCTCCGCCGGTGTCCCATCAGGCCTCATGGGCCCTCCTGGCTCACTGTCTTAGTTCAGCACTACACCTGGGGTTGGGGAGTAGAGGGGTCTCCTTACCACCTGGTGCCACACATCAGTGTCTATCTGGACAGCACTGTGCTGTGGGAATCTTGCAGTCACCACAATAAAGATCCAAAGTTCGACTGAGGATGAAGTGCAAGGTGATGGGGAAAGGGGTGGCCTGATGAAGACAAGTGGGGCCAATGTGGAAGAAGTGCTTTGCAAAGTGGAGGGGTTAGGGAAAAGGTTCATGATGGCAGGCAGGTGTAAAGGAGGTGGATGAAGATGAACAATGGAAGTCAGAAGGAAATCTGAGGGAGGGAGGCTGGATCCTGACAAAGCTCACAAACAACTGGGGTCAATACCACATCATTTACTGGGAGAAATTGGATGAAGGCTCCAGGGGTGTTGGGCAGATGTCCAATTGGGGCATGAGTGCCTCACAGGTGATTGGATCAGGTTTGAGGCTGCTAGCCTTTTCCCTGTAGGCTGCTGACAAACTGCACAGACTGCTGAAGACAGATGGGCTGGAGAGAATGATATGAGTGTGATGGACTGGTATTCAAATATGATGCCAGGACCTTCAAACATGTCAGCTGAGGATGAGCGGATGAATCAGCTGTGTTTAATTAATGAGGTCCCAAGCACTGATTCTGGTGCGGTATCTCGCTTTTCTGGTCAGCAGGACATGTGCAGTCGGAGCCATCCATCACTGCAACTTCATCTCAAAATGGGAGAATTCTACCAAATGTGATTGCAGATGCTTTATCTAGAGTTTAACACCCACTTACGAACAACCCAACCAGAATTCAAACAGAGCACGACCAGAGTAAAGAAGATGTGGGAGGTCATTTGGCGGTATAGAACTTGACTATTACTGAAAAAAGAAAGAAGCTTCGACATTTCCCTTTGTCACCAAAATTGTAGATGTGAGTGTTGTGAATGAGTGTGCATATATGAGGCTGGATTCTTCTGCCCCGTCCACTGCAAGATGACCACGGGTGAAATGCGAACAATTGAAAAGTCCATCGACTTCAGGCGAGATTCTCCAGTCGCCGGGTGGGAGAGGCTGTGGGATCCCACCCATGGTTTTTGTTTATTTTTTATTGTGTGCTTTTCCAGTTGTGTAGTGAAATGAGAGTGATACTCATTTCATCCTGTGGTGTGGAGGTGTCAGGAGGGTGTGTTTATGAATAATGGGCGGGATTCAACCTTCTGACGGCAGAGTGTTGACGCCGTCGTAAAAACCGGAGAGTTTGATGACGGCATCATCGGACCGCTAAGTGTAGCGATCCTCTGCCGCGTAGGGGGCCAGCACAGCAATGGAACGACTCACGCCGCTCCAGCTGCCGATACCGCTGTCAAACGTGCGCCGCGGATCTGCGCATGCACGCTGCGGCCAGTGAGTACTCGCGCATGCGCGCAGCGACCGGCGTAAACCCGCGCATGCGCGGTAGCTTCCTTCTCCACGTTGGTCCCGACCACAGGTGAATGGTGCCGGCGGGACTCAGGCCTTCTTGCCGGCCACTCGGCGGAGAATTGCCGGGGGGGGCCGCGTAGAGCAGCCCCCGACCGGCGCCACGCAGACTGCGCCAGCGCCAATGGCGTCGGGGCAGCGTCGCCGACCCGGCCCCAGAGTGAGAGAATCCTGCCCATGGAGCGGAATCTTCCAGGCACACTCCAAGTGGGAAGCTTGGCATGTGGGGAATTTAATTTTTGTCAGGAGGCCAAAAATCAGTTTCCCAACAGTGAGATGAACCCCGAGCAGGCGCCAGAATGTGGCGACTAGGGGCTTTTCACAGTAACTTCATTTGAAGCCTACAATAAGCGATTTTCATTCACTTTTGCATTTAAGCTATTAGAAATTTAAAGGTTGGTCAAGCTTCCTACCGAATAGTGTCGATAAGTGGTTTTGCATGCATTTGCATGTCGTGCATGCTCAATTCCGGCCAGAATTTCTCTGACATAGCTGCCCCCAAGGCAGGTTCGTGGTAGAATTCGGCTTTCGGCCACTGCCAGCCACCATGCCGCCATCATGGTTGAGGGACTTTGAGAGTCAGGGTCGCCCAGTGCAGCACAGGGCACACCAAGCGCTTTGCACGTGGACACCCAGGAGGCCGATGAAGACTACTTGATGCAGTTGAGCTGTGTTTTGTCTCCAAGGGTCGCACCAATTCAGATTACTTTGCAGGTTAATAGGCACACAGTACCAATGGAGATGGACACAGGGGCTGCCATCTCCAATGTAGCTGTATGTTTCGGCGGCTCAGCAATCTTTATGATGTGTTGAATAAATATCCAGAGGTTTTCCAGGAAGGTCTGGGTAAGATTAAGGGTGCCAGAGCCCACATCTATGTCCATCCTGCTACTCAGCCCTGGTACTTCCGAGCAAGGCCGGTTCCATATGAATTACTTCCTAAGGTGAATGCAGAACTGCAAAATTTACAAGATCTGGGGGTCATTCGAACCATGCGGTTTGCGGAATGGGCTGTGCCTGTGGTGCCAGTATTGAAACCTGATAAACCTGTCCGGCTGTGTGGGGCTTCAAGCTTACCATAAAAAGGGCTGCACGATTAGACAGCTACCCGATGCCCTGGGTCGAGGATCTATATGTTCGCTTGTGCGGAGGCTGTTCATTTACAAAGCTAGACATGAGCTAAGTGTACCTGCAGGTAGAACGACCCGGATTCCAGAAAATTTGCTGCAATAAATACACACTGGGGATTGTTTGAATTTACCTGCTGATGCACCGTCAATTACCACAAGATGAGGATGGTGGAACAATCGAGGCTTTATTGAGCAAGATATTGTGCCTCCTGTAGCTGGAACCAGAATGGCTGCAGCATCGGAGAGCACACACTTTTATACGCTGCCTACTGGGCGGAGCCAGTAGGCAGGGATTTACCGTTGTTCCCTTAATATATGGGCAGTGCCGTAATGCATTTAATATGCCACTTGTGGTGACTACCACATTCACCCCCTGTTAAAAAAAGAGTCCGGCGGGGGTGGTGGAAAACATTACAAGTTAAGTCTGTCGGGGGCCTTGACCCTCCTCTGCGATTGCCTCGGTCCTGGTGGTGATGTGGGCGCCGACTTGGTCACCAGCAACTCCGGGAGCGTGTTGTCCTCGTCTTCGTCACCCCTGAGTGGATCCAGTGGGAGGACGGATCCTGCTGGGATGGGGGCTGCAGTGAGGTTCGCTGGAGGGAGGATGAGTGGTGCAGGGGACAATGAGGCAACCGGGGGGGCGGTGTCATGTCGGGGGTCGTGGGTGGGGATCCAGCGGGTGCCAGGCCCCGGAGGGAGACTGTGTCCTGGCGCCCGTTGGGGTGCGCCACATAGGCGTACTGCGGGTTTGCATGTAAGAGGTGGACCTTTTCGACCAAGGGGTCCGAATTATGGGTCCGCACATGCTTCCGGAGGAGGATGGGTCCAGGAACTGTCAGTCATGTTGGGAGCGAGATCCCGGAGGTGGACTTCCTGGGGAAGGCAAACACACGTTCGTGAGGGGTGTCGCGGTGCAGAGGAGCGATCGGATGGAGTGGAGCGTGTCGGGGAGGACCTCCTGCCAGCGGTAGACCGGGAGATTTTTAGACCGCAGGGCCAGCAGGACGGCCTTCCAGACTGTCCCGTTCTCCCTCTCCACCTGCCCGTTTCCCCAGGGGTTGTAGCTGGTCGTCCTGCTCGAGGCAATGCCCTTGCTGAGCAGGAACTGACACAGCTCATCGCTCATGAAAGAGGATCCCCAATCGCTGTGGATATAGGTGGGGAAACTGTACAGAGTGAAGATGCTGTGCAGGGCTTTGATTACCGTGGTAGAAGTCATATCGGGGCATGGGATGGCGAAAGGGAACCGGAAGTACTCATCAATCAAGTTCAGAAAGTACGGGTTGCGGTCGGTGGAGGGGAGGGGCCCTTTGAAGTCCATGCTGAGGCGTTCAAAGGGGCGGGAGACCTTCACCCGGTGCGCTCGATCTTGTCGGTAGAAGTGCGGCTTGCACTCTGCACAGACTTGGCAGTCTCTGGTGACGGTCCTGACTTCCTCAATGGAGTAGGGCAGTGTGGTGATGTGCATCAATGTAAATGCATGTAGGCTAGCTAGACACTAGAGGGAGCACCAGAAACATCACACACACACACACTCAACCAATAGATTAGTTAGATAGGACCCGACCAATGGACAGTCACGATACACACAGAGGTGACACGACCACAAGAGGGCATTACACCAACCCATATATAAAGGACGCCACACACATGATCTGCCTCTTTCCAGTGGAAACAGTCAGTGAGTATAGACACAGGGTTGATTCAATATTACACCCACCACATGGATTGCAGCAACTGGTTAGTCAGTCTGGGTAGCTATAGTAGGATTAGCAGTAGTGTAGAACCCGAGTAATAGAAGCGTAAATAGTCCAATAAACGTGTTGGAAGTTATCTCCACGTCTGAACCTTCCTTTGTCAAGTGCACCACAAGGAAGCCGCTTATGTTACACCTACAACATAACAAATCATGGTACCAGGAGTGAACTGTTTCAATTCAGATAGCCATACCTCAGCATACAGTGACAATCAGCAACAAAACCCAGGCAAGATGTTTGAGATCCGGGTTCCGCAGCAGATCCAGTGCCACGGCGATATCTGCGAAAACTGGCAGGTATTCCGGCAAGTGTTTGAAATCTTCCTGGTAGCAGCCGACCTAGAAGACGTGGCCGATGCTGAAAAGACAGAGCTGCTGCTCACCATCGCCGGTGCCAGGGCAGACAAAATCTTTTAAAAATTCAAGTTCTCCAAAGGGGAAAACAGGAGCGACTTCCAGGCAGTCCTGGACAAATTCGGCAAATACTGTGAGGAAAACACACTCCAGCCAGCAAGAAAAGGTAAGAGAAGCGCCAGTACTCACCTCGAGGCCGAGATCACGGAGCAGAGAACAATTTTGATCGGTGGCCATCTTTCTAAAGGGACTGAACTTGCACAGTTGCGTGAGAAGCGCACAGAACGGGAAGGTCCGTTTGCGCATGCGCAAGACGCCACGCATGCGCAATCACGAAAACGGCCATCGGTGCAGGGACAGCGGTTTGGCTTCCTACGTATGATGTCACATGCGTCATGATGTCAGAGGCCCCGAACCACGCCCATTTAAAGGGGAAATGTCCCAAATCAAAGGACAAATCTTTTAAAGCCGTAAAACAACCTTCCTTCACCTGGAATGATAGCACAATGCCTCAAATTGAACCAGGAAATGAAATTAACCTCCGAAGAACCCTGTAACAAGCAGTTACCTACGCCCAAACCGATGATTCCGACCTTGAATATTTCGATACCGACCTTTACATTTTCTCTGGACGTCGCGAGCCCAATGCCAGCTCCGACGCAAACAGTGATGATATAGTCCTAGAAGACAACGACTCAGACGAACCTTTCACCTTGGGAGGCTACCCCAGTACCAAATTCGATCCGCAACTAGACGTGTTGCACATTGACGACCCCGACGACGAGTTCTTCAGATTTGAGGATCTTCAGCCCAGCGTCTACGACATCCCGACTCGTGAGTGCAGGATTATGCTGCGGCCTGAAACCAAGAGACAGAGAGCGGTACAAGCCCACAGAGAGTGGCCTGCTGCCACACAGAGCGTGGTCCACGCACTGCTCAGGGTTCCTGACTCTACGAAAGAAGACACGCAAGACTCCACACCGCAGTCCTTGCATGAACAAGAAGTGACTCCAGTGTCACAAGCCTCCACAGTGAGCTCGTGGACAGACTCCACAATTGCAGAAACGCAAGACTCCAGAGCGCAGTCCTTGCACGAACAAGAAGTGACTCCAGTGTCACAAGCCTCCACAGCGATCTCGTGGACAGACTCCACGATAGAAGAAATGCAAGACTCCAGACCGCAGTCCTTGCACACACAAGACGTGACTCCAGCGTCACAAGCCTCCGCAGCGAGCTCGTGGACAGCCTCCACGATAGAAGCAATGCAAGACTCTGACACGCAGTCCTTGCAGGAACAACTCCATGAGGGTCTAGCAAACTCCTCTGACCAACTAGCGGCAGACGATGCAAGTCTGCCATGCTCAAGTAAACAGCAAGAAGACTATGACAGTCTACCACGCTCCAGTGCACAGCAGGACGACCATGACGGTCTATCATGCTACAGTGAAGAACAAAGCGACAATGACAGTCCAAGCCCAAATGAAGGACAACAGCAAGACAATGACAGTCCACCCACATTGTTTGCACCACCAGATGAAGACTCTGACAATTTACCCAACCCAAGTGAACAACAAGCAGCTACTGAGGATCTACCCACAGTATGTGAGAAGAGTGACGACAGCATCCCACTTCCCATGCAAGATGTGCAAAGTGACAGACCTCAGCTAGTGTGTACAGAGGCACTCGACGATCACTGTGAGACCACTGGTGACTCCGGTGACACCACGATACTTCCACCCTCATTTGCTCGAACCTCTCCACAAGTCAATGCATTCCTGCATGTTCCGACTCCAGACGTGCAGCTTCAAGAAATCTCAGCTGACTCCAGTGAACCTGCTAAGACTCCGGACGGGGAGCATCAACAAACCAACACTGACTCAGTTAAAACAGACCAGACTCCAGATGGGGAGCATCCAAACGCCGACTCTGATTCATGTAAGCCGGACTTTACTCCAGACAGGGAGTGCCGCAACCTCAGTAATGGCACGCTCAAGGTGACAGCAGATGCCACAACGACAGGAGATGGATCACTTAACAATTACATTGGGTCAGTAATAACAAGCAGCGGCTACAGTCCAAGAGGGATACACCAATATTCACCACAGCTATATCCACACATTTTTTCCACACCAGCAGTGCAGCCAATGACAGCTCATGCTGGACAAACACAGTATTCAGGCATGCAGCAGCCAGCAGTCTATGCAGCATATTCTCAAACAGGCCAGCACTACGGATTGCCCACTAATGGAATCAAGACCGAAGGAGGACTACCGCAAGCGCAATCTGCACTACAGACTGGATGCCTTAGTTACAGCCTAGGATTTGCTGCACACCAGCCTGGCCAGAGGGCATATTCCCATCAGATGCAAGGTTCTAGTTTCACACCATCACCAGGTATTTTTTCGAGCAGCAATTCTGTTTCCAATTCGACAAGCTTCAACAGTTCTCAGCAGGATCACCCTTCCTGCACAGCACGTGGCCAGAACCAGTATGTACAGTCTTATCCAACTTCAACATATGGCACATCCATGACCGCGAATTACACTGTTGATGGTACCTCTTCTTTTTTTAAAAAAATATATTTTATTCAAGTTTTTTGGCCAAACATAACAGCACGTAGTGTTTCTTTTACACAACAATAAAGCAATATAAATAACCGTGGCCAGTTTTAAACAAATAAATAAGAAATATATCAACAAAAACAAAAAACAAAACTAAATGGCAACTGCCTTGTCCAAAATAAATACTCTCCAAAAATACAATCCAACAATCCAATATACAATAACATATACCAAATACCTATACATATACAATAACATCCCTGAGAGTCTGTCCGATTCCTCCCCCCCACCCTTCCCCCCGCCCCCCCCCTCCCCCCTGGGTTGCTGCTGTTATCTACTTCTTTTCCATTCCCTCTATCTTTCTGTGAGGTAGCCAACGAACAGTTGCCACCGCCTGGTGAACCCCTGAGCCGAACCCCTTAACATGAACTTAATCCGTTCTAACTTTATGAACCCTGCCATATCGTTTATCCAGGTCTCCACACCCGGAGGTTTGGCTTCCTTCCACATTAACAATATCCTGCGCCGGGCTACAAGGGATGCAAAGGCCAACACGTCAGCCTCTCTCGCCTCCTGAACTCCCGGCTCTTCTGCAACCCCAAATATAGCCAACCCCAAGCTTGGTTCGACCCGGACCCCCACCACCTTCGAAAGCACCTTTGCCACCCCCACCCAGACCCCCTGTAGTGCCGGGCATGGCCAGAACATGTGGGTGTGATTCGCTGGGCTTCTCGAGCATCTCGCACACCTATCCTCTATCCCAAAAAATTTACTGAGCCGTGCTCCAGTCATATGCGCCCTGTGTAGCACCTTAAATTGTATCAGGCTTAGCCTGGCACACGAGGACGATGAGTTTACCCTACGTAGGGCATCAGCCCACAGCCCCTCCTCAATCTCCTCCCCCAGTTCTTCTTCCCATTTCCCTTTCAGCTCATCTACCATGATCTCCCCCTCGTCCCTCATCTCTCTGTATATGTCCGCCACCTTACCGTCCCCTACCCATGTCTCTGAGATCACTCTATCCTGCACTTCCTGCGTCGGGAGCTGCGGGAATTCCCTCACCTGTTGCCTAGCAAAAGCCCTCAATTGCATATACCGAAATGCATTCCCTTGGGGCAACCCATATTTCTCCGTCAGCGCTCCCAGACTCGCAAACGTCCCATCTACAAATAGATCTCTTAATTGTACTACCCCAGCTCTTTGCCATGCTCCAAATCCCCCATCCATTCTCCCTGGAACTAACCTATGATTGTTTCTTATCGGGGACCACACCGAAGCTCCCGTCCCTCCCCTATGCCGTCTCCACTGCCCCCAAATTTTCAATGTAGCCACCACCACCGGGCTTGTGGTGTATTTCTTTGGTGAGAACGGCAACAGCGCCGTCACCATTGCTTGCAGGCTAGTCCCCCTGCAGGACGCCCTCTCCAATCTCTTCCACGCCGCTCCCTCCCCTTCTCCCATCCACTTACACACCATTGAAACATTGGCGGCCCAGTAGTACTCACTTAGGCTCGGTAGTGCCAGCCCCCCCCTGTCCCTACTACGCTGCAAGAATCCCCGCCTCACTCTCGGGGTCTTCCCAGCCCACACAAAACTCATAATGCTCTTCTCAATTCGTTTGAAAAAAGCCTTCGTGATCACCACCGGGAGGCACTGGAACACAAAAAGGAATCTCGGGAGGACCACCATTTTAACCGCCTGCACCCTACCTGCCAATGACAGGGACACCATGTCCCATCACTTGAAATCCTCCTCCATCTGTTCCACCAACCGTGTTAAATTAAGCCTATGTAATGTACCCCAATTCTTGGCTATCTGGATCCCCAGGTACCGGAAGTCCCTTGTTACCTTCCTCAACGGTAAATCCTCTATCTCTCTGCTCTGCTCCCCCGGATGCACCACAAACAACTCACTTTTCCCCATGTTCAGTTTATACCCTGAAAAATCCCCAAACTCCCCAAGTATCCGCATTATCTCTTGCATCCCCTCCGCCGGGTCCGCCACATATAGCAACAAATCGTCCGCATACAGAGATACCCAGTGTTCTTCTCCCCCCCTAAGTACTCCCCTCCACTTCCTGGAACCCCTCAATGCTATGGCCAGGGGTTCAATCGCCAATGCAAACAATAACGGGGACAGAGGACATCCCTGCCTCGTCCCTCTATGGAGCCGAAAATAGTCAGACCCCCGTCCATTCGTGACCACGCTCGCCATCGGGGCCCTATACAGCAACTGTACCCACCTGATATACCCGTCCCCAAAGCCAAATCTCCTCAACACCTCCCACAAATAATCCCACTCCACTCTATCAAATGCTTTCTCGGCATCCATCGCCATCACTATCTCCGCTTCCCCCTCTGGTGGGGGCATCATCATTACCCCTAGCAGCCTCCGTATATTTGTATTTAGCTGTCTCCCCTTCACAAACCCAGTTTGGTCCTCATGGACCACCCCCGGGACACAATCCTCTATCCTCATTGCCATTACCTTGGCCAGAATCTTAGCATCCACATTCAGGAGGGAAATGGGCCTGTATGACCCGCATTGCAGCGGGTCTTTTCCCTTCTTTAGGAGGAGCGATATCGTTGCCTCTGACATCGTCGGGGGCAGCTGCCCCCTTTCCCTCGCCTCATTAAAGGTTCTCATCAGTAGCGGGGCCAGCAAATCCAAATATTTCTTATAGAATTCAACTGGGAATCCGTCTGGTCCCGGGGCCTTCCCCGCCTGCATGCTTCCAATCCCTTTCACTACTTCCTCCATCTCAATCTGTGCTCCCAGCCCCACTCTCTCCTGCTCCTCCACCTTAGGAAATTCCAGCTGATCCAGAAAGCACATCATTCTCTCCTTCCCGTCCGGGGGCTGCGCTTCATATAATCTTTCATAAAATGCCTTGAACACTCCATTCACTCTCTCCGCTCCCCGCTCCATCTCTCCCTCCTCATCTCTCTCGCTGCTCCCCTTTTCCTCAGTTGGTGGGCCAGCAACCTGCTCGCCTTCTGCCCATATTCGTACTGTACACCCTGTGCCTTCCTCCATTGTGCCTCTGCATTACCCGTAGTCAACAAGTCAAATTCTACATGTAGCCTTTGCCTTTCCCTGTACAGTCCCTCCTCCGGTGCCTCCGCATATTGTCTGTCCACCCTCAGAAGTTCTATCAACAACCGCTCCCTTTCCCTACCCTCCTGCTTTCCTTTATGTGCCCTAATAGATATCAGCTCCCCTCTAACCACTGCCTTCAGTGCCTCCCAGACCACTCCCACCTGTACCTCCCCATTATCATTAAGGTCCAAGTACCTTTCAATACACCCCCTCACCCTTAAACACACCCCCTCATCTGCCAATAATCCCATGTCCATTCTCCAGGGTGGAAGCTGTCGCTTTTCTTACCCTATCTCCAGGTCCACCCAGTGTGGAGCATGATCCGAGATGGCTATAGCCGTGTACTCCGTCCCCGTCACCTTTGGGATCAGTGCCCTTCCCAAAACAAAAAAATCTATTCGTGAAAATACTTTATGTACATAGGAGAAAAACGAAAACTCCTTACTCCTAGGTCTGCTAAATCTCAAGGGATCTACTCCTCCCATCTGCACCATAAAATCCTTAAGCACCCTAGCTGCAGCCGGCCTCCTTCCGGTCCTGGACCTCGATCTGTCCAGCCCTGGGTCCAGCATCGTATTAAAGTCTCCACCCATTACCAACTTCCCCACCTCTAGGTCCGGAATTCGTCCTAACGTACGCCTCATAAAATTGGCATCATCCCAGTTCGGGGCATACACGTTCACTAATGCCACCGCCTCCCCTTGCAGTTTGCCACTCACAATCACGTATCTGCCCCCACTATCCGCCACTATAGTCTTTGCCTCAAACATTACCCGCTTCCCCACTAGTATGGCCACCCCCCTGTTTTTTGCATCTAGCCCCGAATGAAACACCTGCCCCACCCATCCTTTGCGAAGTCTAACCTGGTCTATCAGCTTCAGATGCGTCTCCTGAAGCATAACCAGATCTGCCTTAAGTTTCTTTAGGTGTGCGAGTACCCGTGCCCTCTTAATCGGCCCGTTCAGCCCTCTCACATTCCACGTGATCAACCGGGTTGGGGGGCTCTTTACCCCACCCCACCACCCCCCACCCCCCCCCCCCCCCACCCCCCACCCCTTGACGACTAGCCATTTTCTTTTTCAATCCAGCTCCTCCCCCAGTTCCCACGTAGCTGTATCGCCCCCAGGCGGTGCCCCCCGCCCCAACCCCCCCCTCCCAAACCAGCTCCCCCTTCTCCCCAGCAGCAGCAACCCAGATGACCCCCCCCCCCCCGCTAGATCCCAAGCTAGCGTAATTGCACCCCCCATGTTGCTCCCAGAAGTCAGCAAACTCTGGCCGACCTCGGCTTCCCCCCGTAACCTCGGCTCACACTGTGCGAGGCCCCCTCCTTCCTGCTTCCCTGTTCCCGCCATGATTACCATAGCGCGGGAACAAAGTCCGCGCTCCCCCTTTTGGCCCCACCCCCAATGGCCGGCGCCCTCAGCTCCTCATCCTCCCTCACCCCCTCCCCCACAACATGGGGAAGAGAGAGAAGTTACAGGGTCGCAGGTTTAACAACTTGGGAAGTCCTCTCTTCCCCCTTTTCCCCCCTTCATCCCACAAATTCACCCCCCACTTTTGTCCCAAACGTTCTTTTTCTGGCCCGCTCACTCCAGCTTCTCCTCGACAATAAATGTCCACGCCTCGTCTGCCGTTTCGAAGTAGTGGTGTTTCCCTAGATGTGTGACCCACAGTCTTGCCGGTTGCAGCATTCCGAATTTGACCTTCCTTTTATGCAACACCGCCTTGGCCCGATTAAAGCTTGCCCTCCTTCTCGCCACCTCCGCAATCCAATCTTGATACACGCGGATCACCGCATTCTCCCACCTACTGTTCCGAGTTTTCTTTGCCCATCTGAGGACCATCTCTCTGTCCTTGTATCGGAGAAATCTCACAACTATTGCTCGAGGAATTTCTCCAGCCCTCGGTCTTCGCGCCATAACCTGATAGGCTCCCTCCACCTCCAGCGGACCCGTCGGGGCCTCCGATCCCATTAACAAATGCAGCATCGTGCTCACATATGCCCCGACGGCCGCCCCTTCTACACCTTCGGGAAGACCAAGAATCCTTAAGTTCTTCCTCCTCGCATTATTCTCCAGCACCTCCAGCCTTTCCACACATCTTTTGTGCTGTGCCTCGTGGATCTCCGTTTTCACCACCAGGCCCTGTATGTCGTCCTCATTCTCAGCAGCCTTTGCCTTCACGACCTGAAGCTCCTGTTCCTGGGTCTTTTGCTCCTCCTTTAGCCCCTCAATCGCTTGTAATATCGGGGCCAACAGCTCCTTCTTCATCTCCTTTTTGAGTTCATCTACGCAACGCCGCAGGAACTCTTGTTGGTCAGGGCCCCATATTAAACTGCCTCCTCCCGACGCCATCTTGCTTTGTGCCTGCCTTCCTGGCCGCTGCTCTTGAGGATCCACCGCAATCCGGCTACTTTCCTCTCTTTTTTCCATCCGTGTCCAGGGGGGGATTCCCTTCTGGATTACCGCACAGTGTTATTTGCCGTTAAAATTGCCGATGGGGCTCCTATTAAGAGCCCAAAAGTCCGTTCCACCGGGAGCTGCCGAAACGTGCGACTTAGCTGGTCATCGCCGCACCCGGAAACTCGATGGTACCTCTTCAATGTCACCACCTTATCAGCTACAAATTGCCATCCGACAGCACCATCACAAACATCGAAAAAGAAAGGGACTCCAAATCAGACAGCAAAGTGATTTGACCACTTCTTGGTTCCTGTGGCACAGGGACGTTGATGGCGTTCATAACCAAGAGAGACATTTGATCATGGTGATTGATGGTTTTTCGACTCACATGAATGATTTGGACTTATTGTTTGATCACTGTTCCCATGACTTGTATACACCTTAACCTATCTACCTGTTTTTTGTTCAATTTTCTTCTTCAAGTGTACAGAAAATATGTAACATATAAAAAAGGGGGGATGTGGTGATGTGCATCAATGTAACTGCACGTAGGCTAGCTAGACACTAGAGGGAGCACCAGAAACATCACACACACACACTCAACCAATAGATCAATTAGATAGGACACGACCAATGGACATTCACGATACACACAGAGGTGACACGACCACAAGAAGGCATTACACCAACCCATATATAAAGGACACCACACACATGATCTGCCTCTTTCCAGTGGAGACAGTCAGTGACTAGAGACACAAGGTTGATTCAATACCACTCCCACCACATGGATTGCAGCAACTGGTTAGTCAGTCTGGGTAGCAAAAGTAGGATTTGCAGTAGTGTTGAACCCGAGTAATAGAAGTGTAAATAGTCTAATAAACGTGTTGGAAGTTATCTCCAAGTCTGAACCTTCCTTTGTCAAGTGCACACTTGGAGGCCGCTTATGTTACACCGAGAACATAACAAATCAGGCAGGTTGCTGGTCTTGATAAAATGGAAGAATCGGGTGACCCCCGGGTGGCAGAGGTCATAGTGGAGAGCCCGAAGTCGGACCACTTGTGCGCTGGCACCGCGGGATAGGGCATCAGGGGAATCGTTGAGCTTACCCGGGCGATACAAGATCTCATAATTATAGGTGGACAGCTCGATCCTCCACCTCAAGATCTTGTCATTTTTGATCTTGCCCCGCTGTGTATTATTAAACATGAAGTCAACCGACCGTTGGTCAGTGAGGAGAGTGAATCTCCTGCCAGAGTGGTAATGTCTCCAATGTCGCACAGCTTCCACAATGGCTTGGGCCTCCTTTTCGACAGAGGAGTGCCGAATTTCGGAGGCATGGAGGGTGCGGGAAATGAAGGCCACGGGCCTGCCCGCCTGGTTGAGGGTGGCGGCCAGGGCTACGTCCGATGCATCGCTCTCCACCTGAAAGGGAAGGAACTCGTCGACCGCGTGCATCATGGCCTTGGCGATGTCCGCCTTGATGTGGTTGAAGGCCTGGCGGGCCTCAGCCGCCAGTGGGAAAACTGTGGACTGAACGAGTCCGCATAATCAGGGACTCACTGGGCGTAATAGGAGAAAAACCCCAGGCATCGTTTCAGGACCTTGGGGCAGTGGGGGAGAGGGAGTTCCAGGTGGGGCGCATGCGGTCGGGGTCGGGTCCGAGGACTCCATTTTCCACTACGTAGCCAAGGATGGCTAAACGGTTGGTGCAGAACACGCATTTCTCCTTATTGTATATGAGATTCAGGAGTTTGGCGGTCTGGAGGAATTTTTGGACGTTTGCGTCGTGGTCCTGCTGATCATGGCCGCAGATGGTGACGTTATCTAGGTACTGGAAGATGGCCCACAGTCCGTACCGGTCAACCAATCGGTCTATCTCTCGCTGGAAGACCTACACCCCATTAGTGACTCCGAAGGGAACCCTAAGGAAGTAATAGAGGCGGCCATCTGCTTCGAACGCAGTGTATTGGCGGTCCTCCGGGCAGATGGGGAGCTGGTGGTAGGCGGTCTTCAAGTCTACTGTGGAAAAGACTTGATACTGCGCAATCTGATTGACCATGTCAGATATGCGCGGGGGGGGGGGGATACGCGTCGTGCTGCGTGTACCGCTTGATGGTCTGACTGTAGTCAATGACCATCCTGTGCTTCTCCCTAGTCTTCACTACCACCACTTGAGCTCTCCAGGGGCTGTTGCTGGCCTCAATGACCCTTCCCGCAGAAGCCGTTGGACCTCCGACCTGATGAAGGTCCTGTCCTGGGCACTGTACCGTCTGCTCCTAGTGATGACGGGTTTGCAATCCTGGGTGAGGTTCGCAAACAGGGAAGGTGGATCGACCTTAAGGGTCGCGAGGCCGCAGATGGTGAGGGGGAGCAGGGGTCCGCCGAATTTTAAAGTTTGGCTTTGGAGATGGCACTGAAAATCCAGGCCGAGTAACAGGGCAGCGCAGATGGCAGCGCCCACGGGCCGCACGTGGCTTGCGAAGGGGAAAATGGCTGCGCCCCTGGGTCGCACGTGGGGGGTGTAGAAACGCCGGGCCTGGAAACAGCAGCGACCGACCGGGCCTGGCAAACGGCAGCGAAGTGTCCTTTCTTCCCACACCCGTTGCAGGTCACGCTCCACCTGGGGTGTTTGTTTTGCCCGCAAAAATAATACTTGGGCCCCCCAGAGTTGGCTGGCTGCCGCGCGGCGCAGGCTTGCGGAGAGCTGGAGTCGGCAGCTTGTGGGGCCCACGATGCCCACGAGGGTGCCGCGCGGTCAGGGGCGTAGGACTGAATATTACGGGAGGCCACCTAACGAATTAGTGAGCTGCCTAGTTCCCGCAAGATCGAGCATACCTCCTTCCAGTAGCCGCTGGCGGACGTACGCAGACTTCATGCCCGTGACATAAGCGTCTCTAATTAAAGGTTCGGTGTGCTGGACTGCCGAAACTGCCTGGCAGTCACAGTTCCTACCTAGGATGTGCAGGGCACTCCAGAAATCATCCAAAGACTCCCCGGGGAGTTGCTGTCTCGTGGCCAGGAGGTGCCTGGCGTATACTTGATTCACTGGTCGAATGTAATGTCCCTTCAGGAACTCCATCGTTTCGGAGTAGGTGGGCGCAGCCCGGATGAAGGGAAAAATGTCAGGGCTCACCCGTGAATAGAGGACTTGGAGCTTCTGCGAGTCCGAGGGTTCTTCACGGATGTTCTGAGGTAGCTTTCAAAGCAAGCTAGCCAGTGGTCAAAGGCGGACGTAGCGTTGGCTGCTTCAGGGCTCAGCTGCAGGCGATCAGGCTTGATGCAGAGATCCATCGTTTAAAAAATCTTGCTCAATAAATTGATGCACCGTCAATTACCACAAGACGAGAATGGTGGAACAATGGAGGCTTTATTGAGCAAGGTGTGTGCCTCCTGTAGCTGGAACCAGAATGGCTGCAGCATCGAAGAGCACACACTTTTATACGCCGCCTGCTGGGCGGAGCCAGCAGGCAGGAATTTACCGTTGTACCCTTAATATACAGGCAGTGCTATAATAGTATAATATGCCACTAGGGGTGACTACCACGCCTGCCTTCCATTTGGAGTTTCGTTGACCCCCACGATATTTCAGACAATGAAGGAAAACAACTTGCAAGGCTTGCCAAAAGTGGCCGTCTACTTAGATGACGTTCTTATCACCACAGAGCAGGAGCACCTAGCTATTCTCCAGGAGGTACTCCGCCATTTTGCACATGTGGGCGCCCAACTGAAACTAAATAAATGTGTTTTCTGTGCCAAGGCAGTGACCTACTTTGGATACCTCGTGGACAATAATGGGCCACACCCAGTTGAGAATAAAGTTCTCGGGGCCAAGGGAGCCCCCATCCTATGGGACACACAGAGCTCCGGTCCTTTCTGGGCCTCATTAATCATTATGGCAAGTTTATCGCAAACCTGGCCTCCTTATTGGTCCCATTGCATGTGTTGTTACGGAATGATCAGAAATGGTGCTGGGGCGCATCTCAGGACGAGGCAATCACCGCCACAAAGAGGCGCCTATCTTCAAAACAACTCCTGACGGACTATGACCCAATTAGGCCCCTGATCTTAACGTATGATACTTCCCCTTATGGCATCGGGGCGGTTCTGGCCCATGAGCGGGATGATGGCATGGAACGCCCCATTGCATTTGCCTGAAGGACCTTGGCGGATGCCCAGTTTGTATGCACAAATTGAGAAGGAAGGTCTGACTGTCACCTTTGGAATTTAGAAATTCCATCAATATGTGTATGGACGGAATTTCATTATCATAACGGACCAAAAGCTGTTGCTCGGCCTATTCCAGGAGGACAACAGCATCCCACCTATTGTGTTGGCCAAGATCCAGTGGTGGGCACCCTTGCTTGCTGCTTGTGAGTACATTTTTTGGGTACCAGGATTACCCAAGTGGACATCCTCAGCCATCTCCCTGCAAGCGCCTTGCCCTCACCTGTTTTGGATGAGGTGTATGCGATGTTGGATTTTATGGGCACTTTGCCAAGGACGGCTGCTCAAGTGTGTGCATGGACACAAAGGGAGCCAGCGTTGGCAAAGCTTTGCCTTGTATTATTCAATGGCGGTAAAAAGGAGCTCTTTCTGGTGTCCCTGCGACCCTTCGCTCGGAAGGTCTCCGAACTGAGTTTGGAGAATGACGTAATATTGTGGAGTGCTCAAGTAGTCGATCCCCCTCAGGCACAGGAAGCCCTGTTATAGGATTTGCACACTGGCCATACGGGGGTATCAAAAATGAAAATGTTGATCTGGAGCTGTTTGGTGGCCGGGCATTGTCTGGGGCATTGAGAGAATTGTTAAAAACTGCCTGGCGTGCCGGAAATTTCAGAATCTTCCATTGCCAGCTCTTCTCCACCCATGGGAATGGCCCAATCGACCATGGATTGGCCTCCACATGGATTTTGCTGGACCATTCATGGACTCCATGTTCCCAATAATTGCGGACACCCACTCAAAGTGGCTGGAAGTTTTCAGGATGTCTTCCACGACGTCCGGGGCCACAATCGAGAAGCTTTGGGGATCTTTTTGCACCCATGGACCTCTGGCATTGCTGGTGCCAGACAATGGCACTCCTTTCACCAGTGAGGCGTTTGTCATTTTTATGCAACATAATGGCACTCGGCACACCCTCACTGCGCCATATCATCCTTCATCTAATGGACTGGCAGAGCAGGCTGTCCAAACGTTTAAACGGGGATTAAAAAAACTGTCCACTGGGTTTATGGACACGCAATTGGCGCACTTCTTATTCAATTACCATACAACACCGCATCTGACGACAGGGATTGTACCAGCAGAATTTTTTTAAAAAAAAATTTAGAATGCCCAATTAATTTTTTACAATTAAGGGGCAATTTAGCATGGCCAATCCACCTCTATCCTGCACATCTTTGGGTTGTGGGGGTGAAACCCACGCAAATACAGGGAGGATGAGCAAACTCCACACGGACAGTGACCCAGAGCGGGGATCGAATCTGGGACCCTGGCATCGTGAGGCAGCAGTGCTAACCATTGGACCACCATGCTGCCCTATCCAACAGAATTTCTGATGAGATGACGACTCAGGACTCAGCTGAGTCTTATTCTTCTGAACCTTTGGACGAAGGTCGAGCGGCATCAGGAGGCGCAGAAGAGTCACTGTGGTTCAGGGACCCTGGAGCGAATGTTGTGTGCCGGGGAAACCATTTATGCATGGATTTTGGCAATGGCATGTTGTGGTCCCGGAAGTCATACTGGACCAGACTGGCCCAGTCTCATAAAGGGTTCAAGTCCAAGGAAAGGCCCTTAAGAAGCACGTGGACTCTTTGACCAGGCGTGAGGTCACCTGTTGGGATGTTCGACCGGCGGTAGTACCAGATTCGCCACAGCATAAGCCACCCATTGGCTTGAGGGTCCAGGCATCTGGGTTGTCATGTCCAGCCCAGCAAGAATACTATGACTCGGGTCCCAATATGGACTCGGAGGTATCCGTCCCGGCAGACAACAGTGTTTCTGGCACAAAGGTCCCTATAGTTTCCCTTCAGTGGTCTGTGAGAAAGTGGGGTATACAGCGATCCATTACACTCCACCCAACCCACAACCACAGCATGTGGATGTACAGCCATGGGCTAAGCAGCACAAAAAGCCTCCGCTAGTGGCAGCTGATGGGGGACTTTCAAACTCTGGCAGGTAGGATGTCATAACTCCCATGAGGAACGTGGGGAAACAATCATTGATCTCCCTGTGGGACTCGTGGAGTACGAGTTCCCTAGGTAGGGGGCGGAGACCAAACACCTAGGGCTTGTTATTAGCAAGGTATAAAAACAGGCCCAACTCAGGGCCTGGCATAACAAACCCTCGTAGCTAGGATTGCTATGAGAGTGAGATGCTGCATTACGCAGACTATTGTAAATATGTAAATAAATTCATCCTTGTGAATGACAACTTCCCTCTGAATTATTTCAGTGAGCAATGTCAGATGAGCCATGATTCTTTTTTAAAATTCATTTTTATGGGATGTGGGCTTTGCTGGCTAGGCCAGCATTTGTTGCCACGTGCCGCCCCCTTGATAACATTGTTGATGACGCCTCCCATCACTTTACTGATGATTGAGGGTAGACTGATAGGACAGTAATTGGCCAGGTTGGATTTATCCTGCTTTTTGTGTGCAGGGCATACCTAGGTAATTTCAACATTGCCGGGTAGATGCCAGTGTTGCAGCTGTACTGGAACAGCTTGGCTAGGAATGCAGCAGATTCTGGAGCAGAAGTCTTCAGTACTGTTGCCGGAATGTTGCCAGGGCCCATTGTCTTTGCAGTATCCAGTGCCTTCAGCCATTTCTTGATATCACGTGGGGTGAGTTGAATTGGCTGGAGATTGGCTAATGTGATGCTGGGGATCTCTGGAGGAGACCAAGATGGATCATCCACTCAGTACTTCTGGTGTGAATGATTCAGCCTTGTCTTTTCCTATTGAATGGTGGAACAGGCTCAAGTAGGCCATCTGGCCCCTCGAGCCTGCTCCACCATTCAATGAGATCATGGCTGATCTTTTGTGGACTCAGCTCCACTTTCCGACCCACCGGGTCGGAGAATCGCCGGCGGCTGGCGGTGATCCCGCCCCCGCTGTGTCCCGAATTCTCCGCCATCAGAGATTCGGCGGGGGTGGGAATCGCGGCATGGCGGTCGACAGGAATCGTGCCGGTCGGCGGGCCCACCCCTGGCGATTCTCCGGCCCGCGATGGGCCGAAGTCCCGCCGCTGTCAACCCTCGCCAGCCGGCGTGGATTAGACCTCCTTTTGAACGGCGGGACAAGGTGGCGCGGGCAGGCTCCAGGGTCCTGGGGGGGGGGCGCAGGGCGATCTGGCCCCGGGGGGTGCCCCCACGGTGGCCTGGCCTGCGATCGGGGCCCATCGATCCGCAGGCGGGCCTGTGCCGTGCGGGTACTCTTTTTCTTCCACCTTCGCCATGGTCTTCACTATGGCGGAGGCAGAAGAGACCCCCTCCCCTGTGCATGCGCGGGGATGCCGTGAGCGGCCGCTGACGATCCCGCGCATGCGTCGCCCGGCGAAGTCCTTTCGGCGCCGGCTGGCGTGGCGCCAAAGGCCTTTCCCGCCAGCCGGCGGAGCGGAAACCGCTCCGGCGCGGGCCTAGCCCCTCAAGGTGAGGGCTTGGCCCCTAAAGGTGCGGAGAATTCTGCACCTTTGGGGCGGCCCGACGCCAGACTGATCTGCGCCGTTTTTGGCGCTGGGTAGCGGACATCACGCCGTTTGCGGAGAATCCCGCCCAAGATGTGAGGAGAGATCTGTTCAGTCCATAAGAGGGTCTTTCTGGAGTCTGGTAACAGCGGGAAAGTAGCTGTTTTTGAATCTGTTATGGATGTTCTCAGGCTTTTGTAACTTTTGTCCAATGGAAGAGGTTGGAAAAGAGAATAACCCGGATGGGAGGGGTCTTTGATTATGCTGCCCACTTTCCCAAGGCAGCGGGAGATGTAGACAGAGTCAATGGATGGACAATTGATAGCTACTGTTGACCCATTTAATTTTTGCTATCTCCCCTCTGTCCAACATCTGCTTCAAACTTGCGATGTCTATCCTTAACCTTTTCTCATTCACACTTTTTGTAGAGTGCACATTTTCCCACAGGGATTTATTGTCAATGTGACACTCAATGGGTGTTACCCAAATCCCCTAATCCCAAAATTTCTGTAAATATCTGAGATATATAAAAGGCCATATCCATCGCCTCTACAAGGCTTAACGTCTCAGCAGCCAAAGTGCCTTTGACCACACTCCTTATTTTCTTTGTTTCCCACACAAGAAGGCAACATTTACCATTGTTCCCCCAAAGGAAAATTATAACACCTCCTGCGCTTGAAACTCCATCACATAAATTTGCATCGGACGCATCACTATAAACTATGAGTTTCATTTGCCTAAGGTCACCTAAAACTGGGAACCTCAAAACACACTCCTGCATTTTTAGTTTGACCAATGCTTTATTTGCTCTTATTACGTCTTCCACTTTGGGATCATTCATTTTTGTACTCAACTCTAAGACATCAAAACTAACATCCGGTCCAGTCTGTCTACCTAACCAATTCAGTTGCCCAATTAAACTTCGCAGTTGCTCTTTTTCCATCTTTGAAACCACTGTGTCTTTTTGTGAAACCCGACTACGACTAATGGCTATTGGGCTGATGCTCTCCAAATAAGATTGCTGACATAATGTTGCCCCTAACTTAGTCTGTCCGATTTCCAGTCCAATATATTGAAATGCACCGGAAGCCTGACTTCCAACCCTGAATTCTTTCCTCAAACCAGAGATTACAATAGCTTCAAAATCACTAGTCCCACCCCACAAAAAATCATCGACATGCATCATAAAGATGCCAGAAAGATTTCCTTTATAGTGCCAGTAAAACATTGCCGGATCTGCTTTTAACTGGCAACAGCCTAACTTTAACAAAACTGACCTTACTGAAAAATACCAGACTCTAGACGCAGCATTTCATCCATATACACATTTGTTCAACTTCCAGAGTACCCCTTCTGTGTTAGCTGCCTCTTTAGGACGGGAAAAAATGTCTCTCTAAAGCTGATGCCCCTGCAAAAAGGCAGCTTTTATATCTATAGATTTGCATTCCCATGCACTTGTGGCTAATAAATCCAAGAAGATCTTTAAAATAACCTTTCCTGCCGTAGGTGAATCTACCCTTAAATCCTGACCGTCTAAGTTTTCTGCAAATCCCCTTGCCACAAACTTGGCCTTTGCCTTTGAAGTTCCATCTGGAAGAACCTTTTCTGTGCAAATTCATCTGTGGGATAGAGCTCTTTGTCCCTTATCCAGTACTTTCGTGTATACCTCAAATTCACTCCAACTATGCAGTTCTTGCTGTTTGGTATCGTTTATAACTTTTTCATCTAATTTATTGGAAGCCAACAAAATCTCAGGTGCATTTGGGCTTCTACTCCAAGTAGTATTTATAGTCTTACCCATGTCCCGAGACCTTGATAAACTACGTCCCCTAACCTGCCTGGTATCTCGTTCTGTACTGCTACTGCTTGATCTTTCCCTTCTGCTATGGGATGTACTTTCAATCGTTCTTGACCTTTTCCTGCAAACCTGTTCACTATCTGATGTACTATCTGAACTGGTACTGCGTTTCTATGCCCTCCATTTTTGAACATCATGTTCCCAATCCATTGTCTTGACACAATTCTCCTGAATGCTGTACATTCAACCAATGTTTATACTTTCCAGTGGCCTCCCTGCTCTACTAATAACAGTTGCATCCTTCCATTGACTAGACCCTTCAGGCAAGTATGTTACTTTTGTACCAACTATTGGCAGTCGTCCTTTCGGAAAAATGGCCTGTTCTAATTCATCAGAAGTATTGCGTTCCTCTACAGAAACCCTGTCTATATCAGTTAACTTGTCATCATAGTTCTGTAACACATGCATACCAGATGACCCTGGTTCCTCGTCATGTCTGTCTGCTCTGTCTAAATTTGAAAATTTGGAATCTGTACCCATTATCCTTGATGAATGTACCCTAACAGTTTGATTGCCATGTTGCAAAATAATTGTTTTGCCATCTATGCCTATGATCTTCCTTGGGCCTTTCCATTCATTAAAATTGTCTCT
This sequence comes from Scyliorhinus torazame, assembly GCF_047496885.1. Classification (NCBI taxonomy): domain Eukaryota; kingdom Metazoa; phylum Chordata; class Chondrichthyes; order Carcharhiniformes; family Scyliorhinidae; genus Scyliorhinus; species Scyliorhinus torazame. Next base: position 98,831,911 of record NC_092708.1, read on the forward strand.
CTTATAGTATACTATGTGTCCTTGCTGAAAAACGGTATTTGATGGCCGTACATTATGCCTTAAAGCTCTGCGAATTCTTTCAGAGACTTCTGCTTCCAAAAAAGCTTTTCTACTGCTATGTAATGCATTTAAATGCTCAGCAAAAGCAGAACTACTTGTAGCCCCTTCCCAAGCTGGAGGCTGGTCATGCAAAATGGATTTCTACCAAACACTAATTGATAGGGACTATCAACCAACCATCTGCAATGAATTCTTTGCATGTACCACCCATGCTGAAGCTGAATTTAACTTGCAGTTTGGTCTATCTGCCAAAATTTTCCAGAGCATGTCATTTATCACGGCATGGTTTCATTCACACACACCATTACTAAATGGGCTTTCTGCAGCCGTATTCATAACTGTGATATTCACGTTTTCAAACATATCCCTAAACTGTGAGCAGCACGGTATCATTGTGGATAGCACAATTGCTTCACAGCTCCAGGGTCCCAGGTTCGATTCCGGCTTGGGTCACTGTCTGTGCGGAGTCTGCACATCCTCCCCGTGTGTGCATGGGTTTCCTCCGGGTATTCCGGTTTCCTCCAACAGTCCAAAGATGTGCAGGTTAGGTGGATTGGCCATGATAAATTGCCCTTAGTGTCCAAAATTGCCCTTAGTGTTGAGTGGGGTTACTGGGTTATGGGGATAGGGTGGAGGTGTTGACCTTGGGTAGGGTGCTCTTTCCAAGAGCCGGTGCAGACTCGATGGGCTGAATGGCCTCCTTCTATGATAACCTATGATACACTCATCATTAGCAAATTCTCCCCCATTGTGTTTAAGGAATTCTGCCCGTTCCTGTCCTTATCCATTTTTCCATGATTTGATCCAGAATTACTCTCTTTTCTTTACTTTGTACAATAGTTGATTGACTAAATCTGGTTGCTAAATCTACAAAATGCAAAATAATATATTGTTAGCTTTATCCCAGATCTTAAGGTCATTGGCCACAATGTTGTTAAAATCCCTGGTCAAAGGTAGGGTTGCTATTGGTCGTGATGGTGTCCTTCTGTACTTCCTACAAACTTCAGATTGATCACTAACCTGTTCTATCAGCTTAGTGTAGTCTTCATCCCTTACCCCTGCATGCTTTAATAAATTTTTCAGCCTCCGAGGAGATGGATGCGCAAATTGTCTATGCAGTTTTAATACAGCAAGCTTTTTATCAGCTAAAATCAATTTCCAACTGCCATTGACACATCCTTAACAACTGCACCTGAAATATTATTTGTCAGTAATGGAATACAACAGTAGTGTCCCAACTGTGTAAATTATAAGTCCACCGACTTTCCAAAAACGGTTGCCTTATCCTGTTCCACATCCAGTGCTTTCTTCATTGACGGTCTGCTCAGAAGCAAAGGTATCTCACTTGATACAACATCTGTGCTAATGGAATGATTCACTCCGGCAATATTGCAAGGGATCACCACGCTTTTCAGCGACTTCAGAGTATTATCATCCCCAAACCTGAAACTTGTGGAACTTTCAAATTCCTTAACCTTGTTACGATTTTCAGCATTCAAAGAGTTCAGGTAACATTTTAACCAGTCAATTCCACACACAGTAGATGTGCAGCCACTGTCCAATACAGCACAATTGAAGGATTCTGCAACCCGCGCCCTCATTATGGGAGTAAAACTGCTTGTTAATAGGACAATTCCTTCTTTCTGGTCACTATCTTTTTCCTCTTCTGACTCTTCCGTGTCATGTGTCGCTTCAAACACTCGATCATAACGTGCTGGACAGTTGAAAGCATAATGGTATTGAGTCACAACGAAGACATCGATTTATCATGCCCCGCGCAATTCTGGGGTTCATCTTCCTATTTCCATTCTCCATTTCCTTCCTCCTTTTAGAGGTTCTAAAAGGGTTTCTGTCCTCATATTTTCCGGGTCCTGATCTCCTTGCAACCTGTTCTCCATCCTGTCAGTAGTGCATCTTCCATGCTTTATTGCTGACTGTCCTATTTGGGTCATCAGAGACATAGGAATCGAATGCTTCCCCAGAAACTTTTTCAAGGTCTCTGTCATCTGATCGAATAAGGTATCCTTATCCCCAAACTGAACACCTGTCAAAACCAGGTGCCTATCCATGTTGCTCACTCTAGCACAGCCCAGTAAGTTAAATACCAACACAGATTGTGGAAATTCCAGGCTGTGTTTCTGAAGCCTTTTATATAGTTTACTAAATTCCATGATATAGTCCTCAATGGAGACATCCTCTGTTTTCCGGAATCTCAACTCTGTACAACAACTCTATCATCACATCACATGCCCCAAAGGCCACCTGAAGCTTCTTTACATATCAGTGTCAATTACTGGATACTTAACATAAACGAGACATTTAATTGGATTGTCTCTTAATCCATTCCTTAACATACCCTGCACATCCTTTTGGATTGTGGGAGTGAGACCCACGCTGACACGGGGAGAATGTGCAAACTTCACGCGGACAGTGACCCAGGGCCGGGATCGAACCCGGGTCCTCAGTGCCGTGAGGCAACAGTGCTAACCACTGCTAACCACTGCGCCACCGTGCTAAGTCCCTGGCATATTTAAATTAGCCTACTAATTATTCAAATCTGGATCTTGCCCAGTTCGGGTGAGACCTAGATCGTGCTGGGCGTAGTGAGTCGGATGACTCGCGTTTGGCTCGGCCATGCGCAGAGCCCAATTTGGGGATCATCCACGATTCATCTGTAGTGTCCAGATACACGCTGGGCGCAACAGGATTGCTGAATCACGCCCAATGTCTCTCATCATCTACTCCTCAGGAAACCTACTTTATGGAAACAAAATCCAATTAGGCCAACTTTTACGATGCATTGTGTATCCCTTTTGGAGCCAAAGTGTCTGTCTTTTAAGCCAGGACTTTTAAAAAAATTACTGCACCATTCAAATGCACACTAACCCAGATTTTTAACCCTTACTGCATTAAACACATATAATACAATGTATATCTGAAATTCCTATATTCATCACACTATCCTCTATTGTGAAGACTGATGTAAAATGCCGGTTCAATTCATCTGCCATCTCTTATTTTCCATTACTAATTCTCCAGACTCACTTTCTATAGGACCGACAGTCACTTTGTTAACTCTTTTCTTATCCATATTTATATATCCAGGCAGCTTTCTCTCATACTCTATTTTTCCCTCCTGATTAATCTTTTTGTCATTCTTGCGTTTCTTGATATTCTGTCCGATCCTCTGAACTGCCAGTCTTCTTTGTGCAATTATATGCCTTTTCTTTAAGTTTGATGCTGTTTTAAACTCTTTATAGTTAACTACGGATGGTGCATCCATCTTTTCATTGTAATGTATCTTTCTGTGCATTCTGAAATAGCCCTTTAAAAGAATGCCACTGCATCTTTATGGACCTCATTTGGCAGTTCATTTTAACTACTAGCTCTGCTTTCATGCCCTCATAATTGCCCTTATTTAAGTTTATAATACTTGCCTTGAAACAACTCTCCTCTCCTTCAAACTGAATGTAAAATTAAATTATATTATGATTGGTGCTACCTAGGGGTGTTTTCACTATGAAGTTATCAACTAATCTCACTTCATTGCACAGTACCAGGTTTAGTATAGCCTTCTCTCTGGCTGACTTCAGAACTTGGGGCACGGTTCTCCACTCCCACGCCGGTTGGGAGAATCGCCTGGGCCGCCGAAATTTCCGGGAACGCCGGTCCGACGCCCTCCCGCGATTCTCCCAAGCGGCGGGAACGGGCCGGTCGAGTTTCGCGGGCCGCAGGCCGGAGAATCGCCGGAGATACCCAAAATGGCGATTGTCCGGCACCCGCGCGATTCTGAGGCCCAGATGGGCCGAGCAGCCAGGCCAAAACAGCGGGTTTCCCCCGGCGCCGTCCACACCTGGTCGCTGCAGTCGTGGGCGGTGCGCGAACGCTGGGGGGGGGGGCTAGGGGGGATCCTGCACCGGGCTTCACCTTGAATGTGGGGTGGCCCGCGATCGGTGCCCACCGATTGTCGGGCCGTCCTCTCTGAAGGAGGACCTCCTTCCTTCCGCGGCCCCGCAAGATCCGTCCCCCATCTTCTTGTGGGGCGGATTTGGACAGGATGGCAACCACGCATGCGCAGATGACGTCCGTTATGCGGCGCCGGCCGCGTCATCTATGCGGCGCCGCTTTTACGCGGGCGACAAGGCCTGGCGCGGGTAGATGACGCGGCCCCGATACTGGCTCATTGTCAGGGCCTGAATCGGTCAGGACCGGGGCCGTTCCGCGCCGTCGTGAACCTCGACGGCGTTCACGACGGCGCGGCCACTTCGGCGTGGGGGTGGAGAATCACGCCCAGGATGTTCCAAGAAACTATTCCGTAAACATTCTATGAACTCCTCAACTATGCTCCTTTGCATATTATATTTCCCCGTCTATCTGTAGATTAAAATCCCCCATGATTATTTCTGTACCTTTCTGACAACCTTCCATTGTCTCTTTCTTAGCACTCGGTCCCACTGTACAGTTATAATTAGGGGGCCAGTACACCACTCCCACATCATTTCTCATCTGAACCCAAACTGTTTAGACATTCTGGTTTCCTGACCTTAGGTCAACTTTCTCTAATGCACTAATACCATCATTAATTAATAGAGCTGTCCCTCCACCTTTTTCTAACTTCCTGGCTGTGGTGATTTGCCAATGGGCTATATCATAGTTGGAAGGTGTGTGACCTCCAACCAACAGGTGGCAGTACAGACATACCATGCGATCTCTAAACCAAGGTCATGTAACCTGTGACTCCGATATAAGGGGAGACACATCTGACCATCTTCAGAAGAAGATTGAGAGGGTAATAAGACATACATGTGAATGGTCAGTGCTCGGTGCAAGTTCCAGAGGAGTAACAAGCAGACTCCATGATAACGTGCTCGGAATCAGGGGCGGGATTCTCCGACCCCCCGCCAGGTCGGAGAATCGCCGGGGGCTGGGATGAATCCCGCCCCTGCCGGTTGCCGAATTCTCCAGCACCGGATATTCGGCGGGGGTGGGAATCGCGCAGCGCCGGTTGGCGGGTCCCCCCCAGCGATTCTCTGGCCCGCGATGGGCCGAAGTCCCGCTGCTGGAATGCCTGTCCCGCCGGCGAGAATCAAACCACCTCTCTTACCGGCGGGACAAGGCGGCGCGGGCGGGCTCCGGGGTCCTGGGGGGGTGGGGTGCAGGGTGATCTGGTCCCGGGGGGTGCCCCCACGGTGGCCTGACCCGCGATCGGGGCCCACCGATCCGCAGGCGGGCCTGTGCCATGGGGGCACTCTTTTCCTTCCGCCTTCACCACGGTCTCCACCATGGCGGAGGTGGAAGAGACTCCCTCCACTGCGCATGCGCGGGGATGCCGTGACCTTTGCATGGCAAAGTCATTTCCGCGCCAGCTGGCGGGGCAGCAAAGGCCTTTCCTGCCAGCTGGGGGGGCGGAAATCAGTCCGGCGTGGGCCTAGCTCCTCAAGGTGAGGGCTCGGCCCCTCAAGATGCGGAGAATTCCGCACCTTTGGAGCGGCGCGATGCCGGACTGATTCGCGCCGTTTTTGGCGCCAGTCGGCGGTATTCGCGCTGATTGCGGAGAATCCCGCCCCCTATTGCTATCTTACCACACGAGACTCAATAAAAGATTGTGGTTTGGACAAGTCGAATTGTTTGGTGAGTTCCTTCATGAAGTACAAAGGACCAAACACTAACATTGTCTTTCCTAAATGTCACGTGCCTTCAACAGTTAGGTCCCAATCTGTGTCTTTTTAAAATAATAATAATATTTATTCCAGCGCCTGTTCGGGTACACAGAGAGAGAATTCAGAATGTCCAAATTACCTAACAGCACATCTTTCGGGACTTGTAGGAGGAAACCGGAGCACCCGGAGAAAACCCACGCAGTCACAGGGAGAACGTGCAGTTTCCACACAGACAGTGACCCAAGCTGGGAATGGAACCTGGGACCTTGGAGCTGTGAAGCAAGTGCTATCCACTATGCTACCGTGCTGCCCTTCAATCTATGTCACCCTACAGCCATGTCTCAGTACTGGCTATCAGATTGTACTTATTTATTTCTATTTGCATTATCTGGTCATCCGTTTTGTTTTAAATGCTGCGTGCATTTAGATACAGAGCCTTTAATTTTGCCTTTTATTATTTTTATGTCTGGCTTAATCGGCTGATTTACTCTTAAATTTGTACTATCTGTCCCTGCCTGTCTAATTCTGTTTATCATTTCCTATATTAGTACCTTTCTCTACTCTTTGGTTTATCGCATCTTCCAAAGTTTGATCCCTTGCCTTCTCTTTATTTCCCTAGTTATGCAGCTTGCTAGAACATCAGCTCCAGCATGGTTCAGGAGTAGACCATCCCAACAACTTTCACCTTCACCAGTACTGGTGCTAGTGTCCCACAAACCGGAACCCAGTTCTCCCACACCAGTCTTTGAACCACGCATTCATTTATCGAATCTTATTTACCAATTGCCAATTTTCACATTGCTCAGGTAATAAAGATTATTACCTCTGAGGTTCCATGGAATTCCTACAGTGCAGAAGGAGGCCATTCAGCCCATCGGGTCTGCACTGATCCTCCGAAAGAGCATCCTATCTCGCATTCCCCCACTCAATTCCTGTAACCCTACACATTGATCATGGCTAATCCACCTAACCTGCAGATCCTTGGACACTAAGGGGCAATTTAGCATGGCCAATCCACCTATGCTGTACATCTTTGGACTGTGGGAGGAAACCAGAGCACCAGGACGACATCCACGCAGACACGAGAAGAACATGCAAACATCACACGGTCACCAAAGGCTGGAATCAAACCCAGATCCCAGATTCTAACCACTGTGCCACCATACCTAGCTCCTCATACTGCCAATGCAGAGCCTCCTTTCTCATCCCCACTGCCCTAATCTTCTTTGCCAGTGGTTCCTTCCATGGCTCCGCTAGGGATCTGTGCAGTATTTCCAAGTCAGCAATGCACAAATGCATCCAGAGCGGACAGATGCCCTCTTCAGGAGAGTGCACCAATTTGTACAATTATGCTTGGATCCCAAGAGGCAGGCTGTAAAAGCGGTGAAGTTTGCAGCAATCACAGGATTCATATAAGTGCAAGAGGCTATTGACTGCATAGATACGTCATTGAGAGCTTCCTGGCATGAGCCAATCACACATAGCAACAGGAACATTTTTCATTCATTGAGCTTGCAGCTGATGTGTGATCATACCAGACAAATACTGCATGTTTATGTTCAGTTCTCAGTTGGCTACCACAATTCCTACATCCTGAACCACTCCCAGATGCCACATGTTTTTGAAGGACCATGGTGATTGCGGCATTGGTTCCTTGAGGTCAGGGGATCCCTCTGAAAGACTAATGGTGCAGCTCACTGTCGCAGAATGCCACCAATGAAAAGTGCAATGCTGCACATGCGTCCAAAAGAGCCACCATTCAGCAGACAATAGCTCTCCTAAAGATGAGGTCTAGATATTTGGATCGCTCAGGCGGAGCACTCCAATATTCCACACAGTGTGTCCCGGATCATTGTTGTCTGCTGCGCCCTGTACAACCTTGTATAACAAAGTGGGGATGACTTTGCAGACATAGTCACTGAGCATGAGATGTTTCCTCTGATGATAAAAGCGGGGAAGTGGATGGTGATGACGAGAGGCAGGGTATCACAGAGGCACATGCAGAGGCCATTGCAAGGGTTCTACAAGGCAGACAGACCCTTGACAATCAAATAGCTAATAGATTCCAGGCAGAACAAACTGGTAATACTTAACCGTTACTGTGTGGTTTTATAATCCTCTGCTGGCTGGCGGGCTGCAGTTCCTTATTTGTAACTCACATTGTAGCTTACTCTCATGTACCTTGTTTATGACAGATGAATTAAATTGTATTACTTAATAATATCCCTGTTGGTGGGGTGATCTTTTGCAAGCATATACAGACCCCTTGCGCCAAATGAATGCATCAGAACTGACACAGTACTCTATTCTCCCACAACCTCAGCACCTATAAATAGAAATTAATTTTTTCCTATGCTGCAACATGAGAAACTTTAGTTATGAGACTAGATTGAAGGCTGGGTCTGTTCTTCTTAGAGAGAATAAGGCTAAGAGGAGATTTGATAGAGATGTTCAAAGTCATGAGTAGATAGGTAGAAATTTTCATGCTGTAAACGTCTATGACTCTATGACTCTAAATTGCTCCCCTCGCAAAATGATCAAGAATGAGAGGGCACAGACTAAAGTGATTTGCTAAAGAAGCAAATGTAATGCGAGAAAAAACATTTTCAGATGAGTGGTTTGGGTCTGGAATGCACTGCTTGGAAGTGTGGCTCAATCGAGGCATTCAAAGGTCTTTTGATGATTACTTGAATAGAAACAATGTAAAGGGGCACAGGGAACACAGGATTTATGATTCTCAAATGCAACGAAGTAAATAAAATACTTTAATATAGCATTGTGAAAGAATCCGGAGTTGAATGATGATGACCTAATTACAGTTTATATAAAATCATTGAGTGGATCATGCATTCAATAGACTTGCAAAGTAAAGAAAACTCATTCAATTGGCTATAATAAAAGCAAAATATTGCGGATGTTGGAAATCTGAAATAAAAACAAAAAATGCTGGAAAATCTCAGCAGGTCGGCAGCATCTGTGGAGCGAGAAACAGAGTTAATGTTTCAAGTCCATATGACTTCTTATGAGCTCTGACAACTGACTGTTGTACCGAATTTGAATCCATTGAAAAATGAACTCTTAAGGGTAGACTCGAAAGCTAGTAATCCACAATAGATTGTCCTGAACCATCACAAATGAAAAACATTATACACATTATACAAATGCAAATTCAAGGAAATAACATGTGCTACCTTTTAACTCTTCACAATTAGTGCCAATGGAGTACTGTAAAATACCAAAAGCGCCTCTTTCAAACACAAATCTGAAGATTGATGGCTATACTACTAAAGGGCAGAAATTGTATTGTAAAAATGAATCATGGAGCTCAAGAGAAAGAATTTATAGGGGGTGCAAAGTTTGGTGTAATTATTGGGATTTCACAGGAGTCCATGTGATCCCCTGAGGTTTATAAAATGAGAGCATGTCTATGAAACATAACAAAGCTGATTAGCTATGTGACAGATATCAATGTGATTGATAATAATCAAAATTAATTGACTAAGCAACAGGAGGTTTATCCTTTTTCCAGTTCTCTCCTTCAAACATGGGTGCTTGCTGAAATGCAGTCCAACAGTTGCTTGAATCCCTCCAGTACCTTGTAGTGAATGTTGCCACAGATCACACCCAAACACAATGCTGTCCCTCTGCCCTCAAAACTGCAGACACTTCTTTCTCCCCCAAAACCCTGCGTGCAGATGGACACTGGATAGCAATAAAGCTGCCTGATTTCTCCCTCTTCCTTTTTTTTTCTTTTAAAAAAAAAAATTTTTTTTATTAAAGGTTTTCATAAAATATCAACAACAAAATGAGAAAGAAAAAGAACCCAACAAGGTTAAGTACAAAACACAATCTAAAAAAGCAACCCCCCAAACCCCTCCCCCCTGTACATAAATAATAAATTAACATTAACACCCCAACTTAACACAACAGGTGTATACACCCCCTCAGACCCTCCAGTGTAAATAACATAAACAAAAATAAAGTAAACCCCCAGCCCCCCCCCCCCCCCCCCCCCCCCCCCGAGCTGCTGCTGCCATTGACCAATGTCTATCGTTCTGCCAGAAAGTCTAAGAACGGTTGCCACCACCTAAAGAACCCTTGTACCGACCCTCTCGAGGCGAATTTCACCCTTTCCAATTTAATGAACCCTGCCATATCGCTGATCCAGGATTCCACGCTTGGGGGCCTCGCATCTTTCCACTGAAGGAGAATCCTTCGCCGGGCTACCAGGGACGCAAAGGCCAGAATTCTGGCCTCTTTCGGCTCCTGCACTCCCGGCTCCTCTGCCACCCCAAATATTGCGAGCCCCCAGCCCGATCTGACCCTGGATCCTACCACCCTCGACACCGTCCTCGCTACGACCTTCCAAAATTCCTCCAGCGCTGGGCATGCCCAGAATATATGGGTGTGATTTGCTGGGCTCCCTGAGCACCTAACACACCTGTCCTCACCCCCAAAGAACCGGCTCATCCTTGTCCCGGTCATGTGTGCCCTGTGCAGCACATTAAACTGTATTAGGCTGAGCCTCGCGCACAAAGAGGAAGAATTCACCCTCCCTAGGGCATCTGCCCACGTCCCCTCTTCGATCTCCTCTCCCAACCCCTCCTCCCATTTACCTTTCAACTCCACCACCGAGGCCTCCTCCTCCTCCTGCATCACCTGGTAAGTTTCCGAGATCTTCCCCCCACCACCCCCCTCCCCCCCCCCCACCCGCCCCGAGAGCACCCTGTCCTGTACTATGTGTGGCAGTAGCCGCGGGAATTCCGCCAGCTGCCGTCTGGCAAACGCCCTGTAAGTACCTGAAGGTGTTTCCCGGGGGGGGGGAGCCCGTACTTCTCCTCCAGCTCACCCAAGCTCGCGAACTTCCCGTTCACAAACAGGTCCCCCAACTTTCGTATCCCTGCCCTGTGCCACCCCGAAAACCCTCCATCTGTTCTTCCTGTGGCGAACCGGTGGTTCCCCCGTAATGGGGTCCACGCCGAGGCCCCAACTTCCCCCGTATGCCGCCTCCACTGCCCCCAGATTTTGAGGGCCGCCACCACCACCGGGCTCGTGGTATACCTCCTTGGAGGGACCGGCAGCGGCGCCGTTGCCAGCGCCCCCAGACTCGTACCCACACAGGACGCCGTCTCCAGCCTCTTCCATGCAGCCCCCTCCCCCTCCATCACCCACTTGCGCACCGTCGCATTGGCGGCCCAGTAGTACCCACAGAGTTTGGGCAGCGCCACCCCCCCCTATCTCTACTCCGCTCCAGGAACACCCTTCTCACCCTCGGAGTCCCTTGCGCCCACACAAACCCCATTATACTCCTGTTAACCCGCCTGAAAAAAGCCTTCGGGATAAACACGGGGAGGTACTGGAACAGGAACAAAAACCTTGGGAGCACCGTCATTTTGATTGACTGCACCCTACCCGCCAGGAACAGCGGCAACGCGTCCCACCTCTTGAACTCCTCCTCCATTTGCTCCACCAGCCTTGTAAAGTTAAGCCTATGCAGGGCCCCCCAGCTCCTGGCCACCTGGACCCCCAAATATCTGAAGCTCCTCTCCGCCCTTTTTAGTGGGAGCTCGCCAATCCCCCTCTCCTGGTTCCCTAGCTGAACTACGAACAGCTCGCTCTTCCCCATATTGAGCTTGTACCCCGAAAAGTCCCCGAATTCCCTAAGGATCCTCATTACCTCTGGCATTCCTCCCACCGGGTCCGCCACATACAGCAGCAGGTCGTCCGCATAAAGCGACACCCTATGCTCCTCCCCACCCCGCACCAACCCCCTCCAGTTCCTCGACTCTCTCAGTGTCATAGCCAGGGGTTCAATCGCCAGTGCGAAGAGCAGGGGGGACAGGGGACACCCCTGTCTCATCCCTCGGTGCAACTGAAAGTACTCGGACCTCCTCCTATTTGTGGCCACACTCGCCATCGGGACCTCATACAACAGCCTAACCCACCTGACAAACCCCTCCCCAAACCCGAACCTCTTCAGCACTCTACCCTATCGAAGGCTTTCTCAGCGTCCATCGCCACCACTATCTCCACCTCCCCCTCCCTCGCCGGCATCATGATAACGTTCAAAAGCCTCCGCACATTCACGTTCAACTGTCTCCCCTTCACAAACCCCGTCTGGTCGTCATGGATGATCTGCGGCACACAATCCTCAATCCTCGTGGCTAAGACCTTCGCCAGCACCTTGGCATCTACATTTAGCAAGGAAATCGGTCTGTAAGACCCACATTGCAGGGGATCCTTGTCCCGCTTCAGGATCAAGGAGATCAGTGCCCGGGACATCGTCGGGGGTAAAGCCCTCCCCTCCCTTGCCTCATTAAAGGTCCTAACTAACAGCGGGCCCAACAGGTCCATATATTTTTTATAGAATTCGACCGGGAAACTGTCCGGCCCCGGTGCCTTCCCCCCCTGCATGCTTCCTATCCCTTTGATCAGCTCCTCCAGCCCAATTGGGGCCCCCAGTCCCGCCACCAGTCCCTCTTCCACCTTTGGAAACCTCAATTGGTCCAGGAAACGGCCCATCCCTCCCTCCTCCCGTGGGGGCTCGGGTCGGTACAATTCCTCGTAGAAGTCCCTGAAGACTCCATTGATGCCAACCCCACTCCGCACCACGCTCCCTCCCCTGTCCTTAACTCCCCCGATCTCCCTAGCTGCGCCTCGCTTCCGAAGCTGATGCGCCAGCATCCGGCTTGCCTTTTCCCCATACTCGTAGACCGCCCCCTGGGCCTTCCTCCACTGCACCTCCGCCTTCCTGGTGGTCACCAGGTCGAATTCGGCCTGGAGTCTGCGCCTCTTCCTCAACAATCCTTCCTCAGGCTCTTCCACATACCTCCTGTCTACCCTCACCATCTCCCTCACCGGCCTCTCCCTCTCTCCCCCGCTCCCTCCGCTCCTTGTGGGCCCTAATGGAGATCAGCTCTCCCTTCACCACCGCCTTCAGTGCCTCCCATACCATCCCCACTCGGACCTCCCCGTTGTCGTTGGTCTCCAAGTACCTCTCTATACTTCCTCGGACCCGCTCGCTCACCTCCTCGTCCGCCAACAACCCCACCTCCAAGCGCCACAGCGGTCGCTGGTCCCTCTCCTCCCCCATCTCGGTATCCTCTACTCTCGCTATCAGCGCCCTACTCAAAATGAAAAAGTCGATTCGAGAATAAGCCTTATGGACATGTGAGAAGAATGAAAATTCCCTAGCCCCCGGCCTTGCAAATCTCCAAGGGTCCACCCCTCCCATTTGGTCCATAAATCCCCTCAACACTCTAGCCGCCGGCTTCCTACCCGTCCTAGACCTGGAGCGATCCGGTGCCGGATCTAACACCGTGTTAAAGTCTCCCCCCATTATCAGGCCCCCCACTTCCAAGTCTGAGATCCGACCCAACATACGCCGCATAAAACCCGCATCGTCCCAGTTCGGAGCATACACATTGACCAGTACCACCCTCTCTCCCTGCAACTTACCACTTACCATTATGTACCTACCGTCTTTATCTGCCACAATGCTCGACGCCTCGAATGACACCTTCTTTCCCACCAAGATCGCCACCCCTCGATTTTTGGCATCTAGCCCCGAGTGAAACACCTGACCTACCCACCCTTTCCTCAGTCTTACCTGGTCTGCCACCTTCAGGTGTGTCTCCTGGAGCATAACCACATCCGCCTTAAGCCCCTTCAGGTGCGCGAACACGCGGGCCCGCTTAACCGGCCCATTCAGTCCCCTTACATTCCAGGTTATCAGCCGGATCAGGGGGCTACCTGCCCCCCTCCCCCGCCGACCAGCCATGACCCCTCCTTAGCCAGCCACGCACCCGCACCCCACACCCGGCCCGTTCCCCACAGCGGCATACCCCCGTCTCGACCCCCCCCCCACTCGCTCCAGCTCCTCCTTGACCTTAGCAGCAGCAACTCGATTCCTGAAAGAAACCCAAAACAATGCAAAGGCCCCCCCACCCCGCGAACCAAAAATAGGCATAACATATCCACCGCAGTCCCCAATCGCCCATCCCGACCCTCAGTCTGTGTCCAGCTTCTTGGCCTGAACAAAGGCCCACGCCTCCTCCGGAGACTCAAAATAATGGTGCCGGTCCTTGCAGGTAACCCACAGTTGCGCCGGCTGCAACATGCCAAACTTCACCCCCTTTTCTCCCTCTTCCTTAGCATTAAGGCAAGTTGTATTGTGGAGTGATGTCCTGCCTGAGATCCGTTAGTTCAATACAAGCTGGAATTCAACCTGGGATCTTTCCTTGAAAAGATATCAGGCAGCTTTACGTTGATGACTTACAAATCTAGGATTGCAAAGAATCAGCATAGAAATGGGTCATTTGCCCTGATTAATCTATGCCAGTTCATACTGTTCACGAACTTCCTAACACTCTAATTACTTCTGCCCATCCCGCTGCCAGATCCCTCTACTCTATTTCCCTTTTCCTAATGTATGCTCTACAAATCTTTTTTAAAATAAATTTAGTGTACCCAATTCATTTTTTCCAATTAAGGGGCAATTTAGCGTGGCCAATCCACCTAGCCTGCACATCTTTGGGTTGTGGGGGCGAAACCCACGCAAACACGGGGAGAATGTGCAAACTCCACACGTACAGTGACCCAGAGCCGGGATCAAATCTGGGACCTCGGCGCCGTGAGGCTGCAGGGCTAACGCCCTGCGCCACCGTGCTACCCTGACAAAGGTTTTTAAAACATGATTTGCTCCAACCACTTCATCTGGCAATGAGTTCCATGTGTTAATACATTATAAGAAGTCTTACAACACCAGGTTAAAGTCCAACAGGTTTGTTGGACACAGACTTCTTACTGTGCTCACCCCAGTCCAATGCCGGCATCTCCACATCATTAATACATCATGTCTAAAATCTTTACTTGAGCTGTTCGTGGCTAACTTCATTTAAGTTTCCTTGTTCTGGGCTCCACCATGTGGAACCAATTTCTCCACATCCACCTCATCAAACCCCTTACTAATTTTAAAGACAGGCGGACAGTTTAGCTCACTTGGCTAGCCAGCTGGTTTGTGATGCAGAGCAAGACCAGCAGTGCTAGTTCAATTCCCATACCAGCTGAGGTTATTAATGAAAGCTTGCCTTCTCAACCTTGTCCCTGACCTGAGGTGTGGTGATCCTCGGGTTAAATCACCACCAGTCAGCTCTCCTGCCTCAAAGGGGAAAGCAGCCTATGGTCATCTGGGATTATGGCAACTTTACCTAACCTTTAAAGAGTTCTCCTCTTAAAATTTCCAGAAAAAAAGAGGGCAGCTTCCTCAATCTTAGTAAAAACTGAATGATAGTTTCTATTCGGTAACCCTAAAGTATAATTTGATTATTCCTTAATGGCTCTAATTGTATTTTGTTATTAATATTATTTTTTAATATTATTTTATATTTTCATTTCACATTTCCTCTTTGCCTAATGAATTGTTTTTTCCCCCTAAACGCATCAGATTTTCTTTTTTCATCTTTCCATTTATTGATTATTTTTTTGTAGATCCCATTTTATCCTCACCTTTTTATTTGCCCATGACATCTAATTTGTGACTTCTTATTTTTCCTGAATTGCATCGATTTTTCCCACTATTGTTCTATCTCTTTTCCTGTCAATATTTTTCTCCAGTTTACCTTCCTTAACTCCACCCTCATTCCTATATTATGAGCTTTTTAAACAAAATATTACTTTGGTATGTATGCTATCTAGATCTCTCTTAGTCATTATATTGAACTTTATTATATTGTGAATACTACTCCCTAGATGTACTTCTACACCTACTGCTCCAATTCATTTCCCACTATTAGCTTTAGCAGTGTTCCTTCCCTTATTAGGGTTCTTACATATTGGAACAATTGGAATCTTGTGCACACTATAAGAAAGATCATCCCCTTCCCCTTTTTTACTCCCTCTCCTTTGCGGTTTATTTGGCAGTGGAAGCAGGTTTGGAGTGTAGGTCAGGAGTTAAAATTTCACCGATGTATGATTCTACCATTTTTTACTTAGTTCATAGATTTGCCTGAGTGTTTCTCCCTCCACTTCCTTTCTACTAGAACATAGAACAGTACAGCACAATACAGGCCCTTCAGCCCACGATGTTGTGCCGACCATTTATTCTAATCTAAGATCAACCTAACCTACACCCATTCAATTTACTGCTGTCCATGTGCCTGTCTAAGAGTCGCTTAAATGTCCCTAATGACTCTGCCTCCACCACCTCTGCTGGCAGTGCATTCCACACACCCACCACTCTCTGTGTAAAGTACCTACCTCTGACATCTCCCCTATACCTTCCTCCAATCACCTTAAAATTATGTCCCCTCATGACAGCCATTTGCACCCTGGGGAAAAGTCTCTGGCTATCCACTCTATCCATGCCTCTCATCACCTTGTACACCTCTATCAAGTCACCTCTCTGCCTTCTTCGCTCCAGTGAGAAAAGCCCTAGCTCCCTCAACCTTTCTTCATAAGACATGCCCTCCAGTCCAGGCAGCATCCTGGTAAATCTCCTCTGTACCCTCGCCAAAGTATCCACATCCTTCCTATAATGAGGCGACCAGAACTGGACACAATATTCCAAGTGTGGTCTAACTAGGGTTTTATAAAGCTGCAGCAACACCTTGTGGCTCTTAAACTCAATCCCCCTGTTAATGAAAGTCAACACACCATACGCCTTCTTAACAATCCTATCAACCTGGGTGGCAACTTTGAGGGATCTATGTACGTGGACCCCAAGATCCCTCTGTTCCTCCACACTTCCAAGAATCCTGCTTTTAACGCTGTATTCAGCATTAAAATTCGACCTTCCAAAATGAATCACTTCACATTTATCAAGGTTGAACTCCATCTGCCACTTCTCAGCCCAACTCTGCATCCTGCCAATGTCCTGTTGTAACCTGCAACAACCCTCAACACTATCTACAACCCCCCCCAACCTTTGTGTCATCGGCAAACTTACTAACCCACCCTTCCACTTCCTCATCCAAGTCATTTATAAAAACCACAAAGAGCAGAGGTCCCAGAACAGATCCTTGCGGGACACCACTGGTCACCAACCTCCAGGCGGAATACTTTCCATCCACTACCACTCGCTGTCTTCTT
The DNA here is from genome assembly GCF_047496885.1 of Scyliorhinus torazame. Lineage (NCBI taxonomy): Eukaryota > Metazoa > Chordata > Chondrichthyes > Carcharhiniformes > Scyliorhinidae > Scyliorhinus > Scyliorhinus torazame. The sequence continues at coordinate 98,848,719 of NC_092708.1, forward strand.
TCGGCCAGCCAATTCTGTATCCAGACAGCCAAATTTCCCTGTATCCCATGCCCCCTAACTTTCTGAATGAGCCTATCATGAGGAACCTTATCAAATGGCTTACTGAAATCCATATACACCACATCCACTGCCCGACCTTCATCAATGTGTCTCGTCACATCCTCAAAGAATTCAATGAGGCTTGTGAGGCATGACCTGCCCCTCACAAAGCCATGCTGACTATCTTTAATCAAACTATGTTTTTCTAAATAATCATAAATCCCATTTCTCAGAATCCTTTCCAATATTTTGCTCACCACAGACGTAAGATTGATGGGTCTGTAATTCCCAGGGATTTCCCTATTCCCTTTCTTGAACAGGGGAACAACATTCACCTCCCTCCAATCATCCAGTACTACTCCAGTGGAGAGTGAGGATGCAAAGATCATCGCCAACAGCGCAGCAATCTCCTCCCTCGCTTTCCGCAGTAACATTGGGTATATCCCGTCAGGCACAGGGGAATTATCTATCCTGATGCTTTTCAAAATTTCCAGCACATCCTCCTTCTTAATATCAATCTGTTCGAATCTATTAACCTGGTTCACACTGTTCTCATGAGCACCAAGGTCCCTCTCTCCAGTGAATACTGAAGCAAAATATTCATTTAGGGCCTCCCATCTCCTCAGACTCTAAGCACAAGTTCCCTCCACTATCCCTAATCGGCCCTACTCTCACTCTGATCATCCTCTTATTTCTCACATAAATGTAAAATGCTTTGGGATTTTCCCTAATCCTTCCCACCAGGGCTTTTTCATGCCCCCTTCTAGCTCTCTTCAGTCCATTTTTGAGTTCTTTCCTGGCTACCTTGTAACCCTCTAGAGCCGAGTCAGATCCTTGCTTCCTCAACCTTATGTAAGCTTCCTTCTTCCTCTTGACTAGAAGCTCCACTTCTCTTGTCATCCAAGGCTCCTTCACCTTACCATTCCTTCCTCGTCTCAGTGGGACATGTTGCTCTGTTTCTCTGGTTATGAATATGGCGGTCAATATGGTCACCTTCCTTAATCCTAATTATGTTTGCTTTAGAGTCGCCAGGTATCTCTCGATACCGCCATAAGGTTCAAACTCGAATACTGATCAAAGAGCCAATACACCAGTTAGTTAGATCAAAGTCAATACTATTTATTTACACACACAGTAAGATCTACTCATGCACAACAGTATTACAAACTAAACTATCTCTAACGCTAACGCCTATACTGAGCTTCGGGTGCCCACGCAGTCAGAGGAACAATGGCCGTTGTTCGGATCTGCGGCTGTTGGGTTCGAAGTGGTACAGGAGAACAGCTAAGGTCGTCCGTCTGTTAGCGAGCGTTGACCTTGGACTTACTTGCTTCAGGTGCAGCTGGTGGATGGGTCTCTCCGCTTTGAGAGCCAAATCCAAGAGAGCGATTCTCTCTTGGGGGTTTCTTCTTATACCCGGAGGGGCTTCGCACGCATTTAGACGGGCCTTAAACTTGGCCCCAATTAATTGTCGGCCTATCTACATATTGAGTCAGGAATCCTTCCTGTACACACCTGACTAAATCTGCTCCATCCAAACCATTTGCACTAAGGAGGTTCCAGTCAATATTAGTGAAGTTGAAGTCACCCATGACAACAACTCTGTTACTTCTGCACTTTTTCAAGATCTGCCGCTCAATCTGTTCCTCTATCTCTCTGCTGCTATTGGGGGGTCTATAGAAAACTCCCAATAAAGTGACTGCTCCTTTCTTGTTTCTGACTTCCACCCATACTGACTCAGTAGACAAATCCTCCTCAACTACCTCCTTTTCTGCAGCTGTGGTGCACTCCCTAATTATCAGTGCCACACCCCTCTTTTACCTCCCTCCCTATTCTTCTGAAAACATCTAAACCCCGGAACATCTAACAACCATTCCTGCCCCTGTGAAATCAATGTCTCCGTAATGACCACAACAAAGTAGTTCCAAGTACTGATCCATGCTCTAAGTTTATCTCCCTTATTTCTGACACTCCTTGCATTGAAACACACACTTTAACCCATTCCACTGAGTGCAACTTTGCCCTATCAACTGTCTATCCTTCCTCACAGACTTGCTGCATACTATTTCTGCCTGTTCAACAGCTGCCCTATCCTCTGATCCATAGCGCTGGTTCCCATCCCCCTGCCAAACTAGTTTAAACCCTCCCGAAGAGCTCTAGCAAACCTCCCACCCAGGATATTGGTGCCCCTCCAGTTTAGGTGCAATCCGTCCTTCATGTACAGGTCACACCTTCCCCAGAAGATATCCCAATGATCCACATATCTGAAGCCTTCCCTCCTGCACCAGCCCTGTAGCCACGTGTTCAGCTACACTCGCTCTCTGTTCCTTGCCTCACTTGCACGTGGCACTGGTAGCAATCCTGAGATCACTACTCTGTTTGTCCTGCTCTTTAGCTTCCAACTTAACTCCCTAAAATTACTTTTTAGATCCTCATCCCTTTTCTTAGCCATGTCGTTGGTGCCTATGTGCACCACAACTTCTGCTTGCTCACCCTCCCTTACTATTTGGTGATGTGTAGTACACATCTAATAGTGTAACCAATCCCCGAGTTGAATTTATTCCAACTATATGGAATTGGTTTCTATCTCTTTAGCTCAGTCCTTTCTTGCTAGTATCATGTTATTTCTGACCAAAACAGCTATCCCACTATCCATTCCTTCTTCCCAATTATTTCTATATTTAACACCCAGCAATATTTAGTTACCAATCGTTTCCTGTTTGCAGCCATATTTCTGTTATCTAATTACTAACGGTTATTGCCTCCAATTTCCCTTTTGTTGCTGATATTGTGCACATTGTTGTACACACAATATAATGTTCTCTTATTTTTAATTATTCTTGATTTTTTTCAACAGTTATTTGATTATTTCATAACCATTACTGTTCCCTAAATATGTGTTACCTCTATTTCTTCTAGTATTCGGACCTTTGTTGTTTCGTTGTTTTCTTATCTTTAGGTTACTATTATATCCATGGAATCCTTACCACCACCAACCCCTGATTACTAATTTAGCATCACTTTTACAGTCTATTTATTCTTTCCAATAGGGCATCAGTGTAAAAATGCTAAGACACAGAATTTTGAAGCAGAAAATACAAAAGTGTATGAAACATGTAGATGTCATCAGCAAAGGAAAAATAAGAACTTGAGTATAATTGTTGACCATTCACTAAAAGTGGAGTCAACACAAAGCTATTATCAATGGGGCTAATCAAACGGGAACTCTGTGGACTTTAACACTGTATAACTCATTAGTAAATTTGCACTTAGAATATTGTCGACAGTTTTAGGCATCTTATCATCAAAAGAAAATTGAAAGTATTTTAAAGAAGATTAAAGAGAGATTAAAGAGGGGTTTTTATTCAAAGCTTCGAAGAGTTGAACTTGGCTTTCCTAGCAAAATAATTGAGGATAAGGCATGATATATGTTTTTAAAGTAAGAATAAGGATAATATAAATTTAAACAGGTATTTAACATAGACTATGACAAAAGATCATAAGTACAAGACTAGGATGCAGTATACGCAAAAGGGACCTCACAAAAAAAAAATTAATTCTGCATTAATCAAAATCTTTCAATGCGCAAATTCCTGTTTAAATTGAGGATTGAATGCTACAATAATGGTGGGGCTGAAATTCTGCTCCAATTCATTACTGGCTTAAATGCATTCTAGATTCAGCGTCAATGCATCTGATCTGTGTTTGCTTCAGATTTTCCAGTGGATATGCCCTGAAGTCACAGGGAATTGGTATTTCTCCATGCTATGAGCCTTATTATAGCAATAGTTTTGATAGCAATAATTTTGGGGCAAGTGTTTAGAATGGGGCCTGGAAATTCTGATGATTAACTTTTTGGTGACATTAGACTTCATGTTTTTGCTATTTTGGTTTCTCAGCAAGAAACTATTACTTACTTTTTTAAATTTGATGTTTATTATTTGGTCCCACCTTTAGTGCTGGACTCCACCGACACCTTGTCTACTTCAAAAATATATTTCCTGCTAATTTTCCTATCTTATTTCTGGTGGTGACACCTTGCTGCAATATAGTTTAATGGCCACCAGGCATCCTCATCCAAGAGGTCATTATTCAAGTGTGAATCGTACTCGCGTCTGTCAATGGGAAATGATGATGATCTATCCTGTCCTTTCATAACATCCAAACACAAACATGTTGAAAAAGGCTTCAATGTTTCTCACCGCAATGCAGGAGAATTTCTCACTGGATAAACTCATTGCACTGACACATTGTGGGAGCCCAAGTTATATTTCCCTCCAACTTTATATTAGATTATATCTTTTTTGCACTTATTCAAAAAATTGTAGGAAAATCAATCTCTATGTACATATAGAAGTTTGGAAAATAAGATGTTATTATATTGATGTACAATTAATAAATTGTAATGAATAGATTAATAAATCTATATTAATAAATTGGACGCTCCATTTCACCTCTAGTAATGTCAACCAGAAACATTAATGTTACATGCTTCATTGTTTATTTCTGTTATATTAATTTGTAAACTATAGCAAGCCATTGATAAATAAAATATTAAGTAACTGAATTTTCTTCCTGGGCTGAGTTAAACATGCAAAATTAAGTTGATATTCTCTATTTGCTAAGTTTTATCAGTTTTATATTGAAGGAACCTTCACTTGATTTATAAAAGAATGTATTTGCTTTGGAACAAGACATCGGCGATGTCCCAAAGTAACTTGTACTTATTTATTTGAATTATAAATGCCACAAAATAGCTTATTTTTATCAGATAGAAATCTGCTATCTATGCTACAAATGGAATATATCATGGTTATGGATGATATACAATAATTAACATAAAGAGTGAAACATTATATTGACTAAATCTTGCTATTAAAATGAGCAAGTGTTGCATCTGTTGTGATAATGCCAGCCCAGCACAGTAAATTAACATTTAATTAAAAGTGAAGATAGCCATGATTTTTAATGATAAAATACATTTGTATTAAGTTTAATTCAATTCCCTTAACATTCATAAAATATGACACTTATTTAAAGTTACATTCTGATTTGGGGAATTGTTGATTTATTCCAATGTAACTCAAATTACCTTTACTGAAGTAGCTCCCAATTTCTATATTGTTTCACTAACAAAAATAATTTGACAACAAATATCAGAATCGTCAAAATAAAAACTGGAGAAAACTATGTGCTTTAGTGTAACTGTGATATTGTACTTCATGTGAAAGGCATACGTGGAAATGATCAATATTATGGTAATAACTCAAACGAGAGTGTTAAACCATTGATTCTCACCTAAGTATGGAGGGGAAAATATTGACCGATAGAATGGTGACAGCACACTGGGAGGCCATTCAGGCCGTTGTGTCCCTGCCGGCACCCTGCACGAACAACTTTTTTTTCAGTGCTAATAAAGAGAAATTGTATCCCGTTCAAATTAATTGTTTTTCGAAGTAGGCTTTTGTTTTGCTCTATGATATTAATGAAATTACCACATTGTATACTGAAGCGATCAAATTTGTATTCCCGGAATGTAGCAGTACCAAAAATCAATAACTGCAAGCACAGCGCAGCTGTCTGATGCAGATCCTTGGGTCAGTTTATAATCAAAATAATTACTGCCATATAACGAATTGAACACTTCGCTTATTTTACAGAACCACTGCATCTTTGGGAAAAAGAAAGCCCAGGCACTTCAAAATGATTTCAGCACAAGATGTTTTCTTGTGAAAACGACCGATTTGAATAGCTTAACACTCCGCATCTTCCCCATATACATATATATGTGCGTGTGTGTGTGTGCTTGGATTGCAATCATTGTACTTGCACTTATTATGTTACAAATGACCGCGGTAAAGGGGGCTGGCTGCATGGGCTGACATTGGGCATCGTTTTGCGAGAGAGGGACGAGAAGCTTTTAAAAAAATGAATTACAATTCTCACGTGCTGTGATAGTTTATGATCCTTTAAAATAAAAGATGGGAAGTTGCGTTTTAAAGAAGAAAACCCTCAGTTGATTGTTTGGAAGAAAAAGGTGTGTGTGTAGGGGGAGTGAGGAGAGGAGGTGTGGGTGTGTATGTGTGCGTGCTTGCTCTGGAGACTATAATCTAGTGTTTTTCCCTGCCGCTAGATGATAAGCTGTTGGTTTCATTTAGGCAAAATGTTTCTTGTAGCAGCAAGTTTCATTGTTTGAGCCATGCCTGACGTCACCAGTTCGTGAACCACATGCATTGAAGCCGAAAAAGTCTCGGTCTCCCCCGCCCCCCCCCCCCCCAGCTTCTGGTGAATTAACGAATTCTCCCCCCCCCACCCCTCTCTCTCTCTCTCCTCCCGCCTCAGTTAAAAAAAAAGTTTCGAAACGAAAACAAGAACGTTAACAAATAATTCCACCATCTGTCCTCCAAACTCCCGGCGTATCCGGAAGGGAAGTAAGTCGATGACATTCGCGAGCTAGGTGAGTTGCATTTTCTTTTCGCGTTGATGTACATTATTTATACGTTTTAATTTATTATTTTGGAGGAGGCTTCCCGGGGGGGGGGGGGAGGAGGAGGAGGAATGGTGGTTGGTGTAGGCAGGGGAAGACAAATAATTGATAAATGTGAGGAGTAGTTGTTGGGGGAGGTGAGAGAAAGAATTAGTAAAATATTTATAGGGCCGGAGAAAGTCCTGGGGCTGCTCGGTGAGGTCCAGCCGGTGAGGCTGACTCTTGTTCTCCCTTCACTTTGTGTCTCTAACTGTCTCTTTACACATGTCGCTTCGAATCGGAGCCTTTTGTAGCGGAGAGCGGCTCCCCGGAGAAGGACTTTCCCCTTTCTTTAAAAAACACACACCTCAACGGGCACGTTCGCGTGTGTTGTCTTTTTCTTTTAAAGAGTAATTTCCATCCGCGGCGGTAAACTTGGGTTTTGACCGTGAGGTGTCTTTTATTTTTAAATTATTTTTTTTGAGGGGGAGGGGGGGGGGGGGCATGAAACAGACGCGTTAGTGTCCCGCTCGCAGCCGCTTTCTCTTCCCCCCCCCCCCCCCTTTAACCATTGGATCCACTTTCTCCTAGTTTATTTTCAAAAAAACACAACAAACGGGCGCAGCACAGTCTGCCTGAAGAAGCGGCCCGCGGAGCTGTGTTTAAATGTGGACAAAACGCTGGACACGGACGCCGTGTCATGTTCGGGGACGGACCGAGGATGGTTTGTGGTGTGAAAGCGGCCTCCCCCCGCCCCGCACCAGCACCCCCCGCAAGTGCCCCCCTCTCATCATATCTCCTCCCCCCGCCGGGGGTCCGGCTGCTGGGCTGGGCTGGGCCGGGCCGGCCTAAACAACACGGCCCCGGCGTCACCCGTCACATCTGCTACGTCCCATCTCATCTTTCCCCGTCAGCGCACAGACACCAATATGCTTCACTCAGATCAATTATGCGATAACTCCTCTTGTCTTTGTGTAAAAAAAAAAATTATAATCTGGTGACTCCCCGGGTTTCCGTGTGGGTGCACAGCCCCCCCCCCCCCCCCCCCATCTCCCTCCTCCTTTGCCTCTTGCTCTCCTTCTCCATCCCTCCCCTCTTGCTTTTGTATCTCCGCCGCTTCCTTATTCAAGCCGGCTGCAGGCGAGTTGTTGAAATTTATCCCTTTGTGTATATTACAATATCCTCCATTTTTCTTTTCTTCAAAACAACAACCCTTCGCCATCTTGGGTAATGTGTTTTATTTTTAAGTCTTTTGTTTAGAGGAAGGATTTTAACCCCCCCCCCCGCCCCCTTAAGTTTAGGCATGGTTTCTGGGGACGGTGACGTCATGTAAAGTTTAGTCCGCTTTGCCCTTCTTGTATTTATGGCCTTTTTGTTATTCATCCTGGTCTTGGAAAGACTTTGTTTCTTTCATCATCTGATTGTTAGCTGCTTCAATTGCAACAGTTTTTTTTAACATGAAAGAAATATAGAGGAACTTTTGATAAGCTTCATTGTGGGTTTAGAATGACAAATACACTAATAAATTCCCAGTCATAAAAATAAGCATTTTGTGGAGCAAGTCCACTGCTGTTCCTTTGTTAAGTAAAAATCTGTGCATTGTATACTGTATTTTTGAAAAAAGGGAGTTTGCTTAAAATGCACAAATTTGGTTGAGACAAACCATCGGTGACATCCAGTACTTCAAAATGAATGTATCACAGACAATCATGGAAATATGAATATTTTGCACACCAATATCTGCTGGCATTTATGTAGTTTAGTTTAGAGATTGATGATTAAGTATGCAGTAACGTGTTTAATAAACTATACATTCAATTGTAAGAATCTCAAAGTGTAAATAGTAGAATGGTAATAAATAAAGATCATATTTTTGAAGAGATTCTCAAGCTTCCAAGATTCTCTTTTATGCTTCTTTAAAAGCAAAATCTTTTAGAAATAGATTTGCTTACAAAGTGTACATGAACTGGTAGGCCCACAATGTATTTCTCGTGTTATCTGCAGCTTTGATTATAAGACTATACTTATGTACTGCCTCATTTTAACGAAAGAGCCAATTTCAACTGAGCTGCATAACCATAGTTGGCAGTAAGAGCAAAGTTGTAAACATTCTAAATTGAATTTGTTTAAAAAAGATCCTTGTCTTACCTCTGGCTATATTCTCGTGTCAGGTTAGTATGAGTTTAAACAAAGTGGTACTGTTCAATTTTTATACCTGTGAACAATAGAATTCTCTTTTCATTGTGCAAAGTTCTGAGTCCCTTGGCAGAAAATAATAAAAAGAAAATCAAGTTGGAATGCCAGGCAGAAATCGGCTACGTTTTAGCTTGAAAATATTGTTCAAGCTTTCAAGTGGTTTTGTGGTTTTATGAGCTACCATATTTTTAAAAGTCTTTGTAGTGGAGAAATTTAAAGACATGTAGAAAAACTGCTTTGTCGTTTTTATATGTAACTACTATTTTCACAAGGGAATGCACTGTAATAGGATACTTGAATATTAGTAACAAACCCCATTCTGTTAGTTACTCTGATCTTGAGTTTTTTAAAAAATGTAAAAGCCCAAACAGCAGATGGCTTTAAATTATACATGCAACAAAAGCCTGCAAGATTTGGCAGATTAAGCAGGGGAAGTAAGCAGATCAAAGAAAAACAAATTATTGCTTGCATCATAATTGAATTTCTTATCCAGAATTTCTTGAAATGCTGCATTTTGTATTGTGGTTGGATATTTCTTTAATTGTTCTATTTACACTTTTTATGCTGGTGTACTAAGTAAAGTAGGTCTTGCGATTAATGAATGGACTTTCCTATTATTGTTTGATCTGATGTTTGTGTTGTAAGATGTTTCGTAATCAAGACCAATTAATAAATAGTCTAAAGTTTCTAACTACTTCTTGAATCTGAGCCATATTTTGAGAAAGAAACATACAAGTTTTTCAAGGTTACGTTAACAATTAAATGAACTTTGCGGCTGAAATGTAATGTATACGTTCTTTACCCCATCTCTGATGGTGAGAAAAATATCAATAGCTCACCTTCCTTTTCACCAGGTAATACCAGTTTGGAGTCAATCATCAGTTTGATGCAAGAATAAATCTTGATTCTGAATTGTGACATAAAGGGAACAAGAAAAATAATTTTGCTGGTGCTTCTAATATTCACCCATCATCATTTAAAACTGAGAATTCAAGTACAGTTTTCCCAGTATTACAATTGAGACCTGATCATATTTTCAACAATAGCACAGTATTAATATGCATTGAGGCTCTGTGAATATCTCCATAGTTTTTTGCTACCTATCAGAAATGTTTGTGTGAAAATTGCACACAGTATTAATAGTGGTATAGGTAAATAATTGTTTTTGTTGCTAAAACTTTTGTTACGGTGCTTACTTAGTTTAAAAAAGGCACAAGGTATTTCTTTGTTTAGCTGTTTTTGTTTTGTCAGATGAAATGTGAAGGAGCAGATGTTTTGCCAAACATCCTGATGTGCTTGTTTCCTTATGGGAGTGTATGACTTTTTCTTCTGATGCATTGAGTTGACAGCTGCTTGATTTCATGGAGCTGCTAAGAACCCATTAGTGGTGTCATTGAATTGAAACCGAACAGTCACTCCCAGCTTGAATTGTAATTCCAAATGTCTTCAATTGTTGTATATTTGCAACATGAGATTTTAATATCACATATTGATGAGGTCTGCTCCCTACATACTTGTTTTGCAGTAGAGATGGAAAAAATAAGCACAAGCTTATGTTTGAATTATTAAATTATAGAAATGTGGTTTTATGCAAATTGTCATTATGGAATAATCTTTGTGAAGCTAGTAATAAGTCCCTTGCAGTTTATTAATCAAAGCATCCAAGCAGAGTGCCACTAGTATTCCTGTGTCTTTTATACCAGAAATAATTACTTTGGTTTCTTTAGCAATTCCTACTTGTTCCAAATGGGGAAAAATCTGCAGGCTAAATCATTATGATGGGTAACAATTGACATTGTTTGATCAGAATGTAGGGTCTTTGGGTTGTATGCATGAGTGGCTGCCTTTATATTTGAATTGTTTCAAAATTATCTGCATGTTTAATATCAGAAAATAGTTTCAGCTTGGGAAACTTTAGATATATTGGAAAAACAGAACTAACTGTGAACCTAAATGAACAATTTTCTTGCTGGAATCATTAAAAGGAATGTCCTCAAATTAATAGATTGGAAACAACTGGCTGATGTTTCTTTTTAAATGTATTTGATGTTTTTTCAAAACTATGATTTCAAAGTGTAATTATATGAAAAATCAACAAAATTATGTTTTGTGGTCCCTCTAGCCATTATCTATGCAACCAACTCCGCTGTCATTTAAATATTTCTGCTTTCAAAAACATGAACCTGCTCCACCATTCAATAAGATCACGACTGATCTGATTGCAGCCTTAACTCCACTTCCTGCCTGTCCCCCATAACCTTTAACTCCCTTGACAGTCAAAAATTTGTAATATAGCCTTGAATATATATATTCAATGACCCAGCCTCCACTGCTCTTTGTCGAAGAGAATTCCAAAGACTAACAACCTTCTTGAGAGAAGAAATTTATCCTCCTATTGGTCTTAAATGGGAGACTACTTAATTTTTTAAATTGTGTCCTCCAGTTCTAGATTCCCTCTCGAGAGGGAACAATGTCTCCGCTCTACCTTGTCAAACCCCCTCTGAGCCTTGTGTTTTAATAAGATCGCCTCTCATTCTTTTAAACTCCAATGTGTATAGGCCCAACTGTTCAACCTTTCCTCATGAGACAACCCCTTCATTCCAGGCATCAGCCGAGTGAACCTTCTCTGATCTGTTACCAGTGCAAATATATCCCTCCTTATGGCACAGTGGTTAGCACTGGAGCCTCATGGTGCCAGGAACCCGAGTTCAATTCCTACCTCGGGTGACTGTGTGGAATTTTCACATTCTACCTGTGTCTGCGTGGGTTTCCTCCCGGGTGCTCCGGTTTCCCCCCACAATCCAAAGATGTGCTGTTTAGGTAGGTTGGCCTGCTAAATTGCTCCTAAGTGTCCAAAGGCTAGTTGGAGCTCCGGGGATAATAATAATAATGGATTGGACCTCGGTAGGGTGCTCTTTCGGAGCGTCGGTGCAGACTCGATGGGCCAAATGACCTCCTTCTGCACTGTAGGCATTCTGTTCTATGAAAACTGTACACAGTACGGCATGTGCACTGCATTGTTTATACACTCTGGAATCTGCCTTGTACTCTGACCCATGTAGTTGTATTAGTATGTGCACCCTGCCTTCCTGCTTGCACTTTCTTCTGTCTCCTGCTACAGAGAATGGCACATATGAGATGAGCATACATTTAAAAAAAAAGTATGATCATTACTATGTTGCTTTGAGCAAGCTGCATTGATGTGCAGATTACATTTAATGGGCGTTCGCTTTATTTATTTTATAGAATTAATGTACACTTGCAGCTTGCTTAAAAGTTGGTATTAATCTTTTATATAAAAAATAAAACCAAATTGCCATCTTTTGTGTTTTGGGCTGCTCTGTAGGTTAACTGAGTTCCAGCCTGGGTGTCTGTTGCACATTTGTTTGTTGAGGTATTCTACCAGCATTAAGTTAGTAAACCAGTTGTTCTGAGCTGAGAAAGAATGAAATATTGTCAAAATAAAATTGTGTTGTACCTATCTTTTTTTTTTAGTCTAAATCCAAATATGTTTCAAAAGAACACTTTCTAGATCAATTGCAAGGACTGTTTAATAAATAACTATAAATTTAGAATCCTAAAAATAACCAGAAACTGGTAAGTTTGTCTTGATCAGGCAAAATGTGCACACACTGGTATGTTTGCTGTAAGACATTTCATTTTCATTGAGGAAGGCACTTGGATTTATTTTTGATAGTTGGGTGGTGTAAAGGATAGATTAGCATTCTCTAGTTTAGTTCCAGTGGCTGAATTTTAAAGCAAGATTCCTCGATTTTATTCTGTTGATGAACTACTGGTAAACAAATAAAATCAATGACTGAGAGCCATTTGCTTACCTCCTGAAACTGTGTTCCAAACTGGGAAAATCATGTTTGGTGGGACAGAGGTAATCTTCGCTTATTGTAGGCAACGGGTTATTGTAGGCACTACTTATCAGTAATAGCTTGAATAACAGGCATTTCATATACTGTGTTTGTCTTTTGCTACATACCTTCAATGGCCTGTAACTGTCCTTGGATCTTCTGCAGAGAAATAAAAAAAATCAAACGGGTCAGCAGTTCTTGTGGGTACTTTCGCTGATCAGAATTTTGAAACTAGAAGAAACAGCCAGAAAACAGCTGCTATAATAATGTACCAGTATTTGATCACTGTCGTGTATCTTCAGTGTGATTTTTCTAATATTGATATTGGCACAAAATATTGAGTTGTCCTTATTTATGGGTATTGGGAATGTGAAACTGCTTAGCTGCAATGTAAAATGCTGATGAAGGAGTCCAATGTCTAGGACCAGTGCCCTGATCATAAATAGGACATCAAGTACATCACCCCTCAAGAGAGGCATCAGGTTAATTATTGCTGTCGCATTTTTGTGCACGGGATAATAGTGTTTTTACCTTGATTTTTTTTTTGTTCCTGCGTTTTCCACAAGCCCATACTCGTTAATCAAATGAGCACGACTCCTGCTGAGGGCAGAGGTTCATCAAATTGGCAGTTGGTTTGGTGTTAAAAACAGTGCTGAGGCTCTTAAAGGATGGGCATAAATAAATCTGAGGTCTTTGTATGCAAACCCTGGAGGTTAATACTGTATAATTCAATGTCCTTTCCCTGTTTTGTATGATTGATGTTTTTTTTAAGGATTTGAAGCAAGATGCAAACCTTCCAGTAGGTCATGAATGACACCTTCTGATTGGTCAAATTGTTAAATGGGGGGGGGGGGGGGGGGGAGGGGAGGCCTTGGAATATTCTGCAGAGATTGCTGATTTTCCCTGAGATCATTGTCATATTGCCTGTGCTGTTATAAGAACATCCAAGTGATTGACGTCTCCTGCTGTGATAATGGGGCCTGGTGTTTCAAATGCCAGTAGTTTTGCCTGTTAGTACTGCAGATTAATGCTGTTTGCACTCTTAACATAGCTAGCATGTATTACATGAATAAACTGCTGAGATTATGCTAAAAAAATAATATTGAGATTTGGCTGTGGGAGGAATGGTTTCTTAATAATTCAACAGCAGTTATAGAAAGTGTACTTCCATTTGCAGATTTTATAAAGGCTTGCACATCAAAACTGCAATAGGTAGCAATAGTTCTTATTGATCATGTTCGTTTAAGAATCTGGTCACTTCTGTCACACAGGCTTTCTTTTCTGCTGTGCTGGCAACATGGCTTCAATTTCAAATTAGTAATGTAGATTAAATGCACAAAGTGGCGCGACAGATTGTGGCGTATAGTGGAGCAGAACACATTCTATTGTAGTGAGTGGTCTTTTTTTTAAAAAAAAAACCATGATTATTTAAAAAATTCATAATCTTTATTCTTTGACTGGGACTGTACAGAAGAATTTCTATCCCTTGTTCAGTGCTGCTTTTATTGTCTTTCTGCCTGAAATTTACCTATTTTTATGTATGCAAATTGAATGAGCTAACGGAGTGGTTCCATTTTTATCAACAAACAGGAAACATTACTTTGACACCAAGATATATTAATTATTATTTATGAAATGCCTACCGTAGATATCAGTGTATAAATTGACCTTTGAAGCCTCCAAAAATAGGAGTCGACTTATACACAGTATAAAATGTGAACCACCGGTGTGGGTGAAAGCTATTTTGAAATACGAAAAGAAAGCGTAACATCAATAATTCATATCAAATTAATGTGGCATGGTTTATTTAATTAATTCTACAAAGATATATCGTTAACCACAATCAAAGTGTTTTAAAAGCTGTCAAATTTGTTGTCTTTGGCATCCACAAGAACACAAGAAATAGGAACAGGAGCAGACATTGTGGCCTGTCAAGCCTGATCCGCTATTCAAAAATATCATGGCAGGTATTGGCCTTCAATTCCACTTTCCTGCCTGCTTCCCATATCCCTTAATTCCCTAAGAAACCAAAAATCTGTCTATCTAGCATTAAATATATTCAACAATGGAGCATCTGCAATCATAGAACATAGAACTGTCGAGCACACTACAGGCCCTTTGGCCCACGATGTGCCAAACTAGTCTGAAACTAAGATCAAATCAACCTACTCCCAATCATTCTAGTGCACTCCATATGCCTATCCAATAACCGCTTGAAAGTTCCTCAAGTGTCCGACTCCACTACCATAGCTGGGAGTGCGTTCCACTCCCCAACCACTCTGAGTAAAGAACCTACCTCTGACATCTCTCCTATATCTTCCACCATGAACCTTATAGTTATGCCCCCTTGTAACAGCTACATCCACCCAAGGAAAAAGTCGCTGAACGTCCACTCTATCTATCCCTCTCATCATCTTATACACTTCAATTAAGTCACCTCTCATCCTCATTCGTTCCAATGAGAAAAGCCCTAGCTCCCTCAATCTTTCCTCATAAGACCTACCCTCCAATCCAGGCCGCATCCTGGTAATGAAATGAAAACCGCTTATTGTCACAAGTAGGCTTCAATTGAAGTTACTGTGAAAAGCCCCTAGTCACCACATTCTGGCGCCTGTTCGGGGAGGCTGGTACAGGAAATCTCCTTTTGCACGCTTTCCAATGCTTCCACATCCTTCCTATAACGAGGTGACCAGAACTGCACACAATACTCCAAATGTGGTCTAACCAAGGTCTTGTGCAGTTGCAGCATAACCTCACGGCTCTTAAACTCAATCCCCCTGTTAATAAATGCTTACAGGACTTCCGGTTGCGGCGATGACCAGCTAAGCCGCACGTTTCCGCACCTCCCGTTTCAACGGACTTTTGGGCTCTTATCGGGAGCCCCAACGGAAATTTTTTGCGGCCAAACCCAGTGTGAGGTGACAAAGGAAGGAGTCCCCCAGGGTGTGGAGGGAAAGGAGCGACAGTAGTGGCCAGATTACGGAGGATCCTTTGGAGCAGCGGCAGAGAAGAGAAGGGAGAAGCAAGATGGTGGCCGATGGGGCCCGGAACAGCAGGAGTTCCTCCGACGATGTGTGGAGGAGCTCAAGAAAGAGGTGCTGGCGCCGATGTTACTGGCAATCGAGGGACTAAAGGAAACACAAAAGGTCCAGGCGATGGAGCTCTGTGGAGTGAAGGCAAAGGCAGCCGAGAATGAAGACAAGATACAGGGCCTGGTGGTAAAAACGGAGATGCACGAGGCACTACACAAGAGGTGCATAGAAAGGCTGGAAGCCCTGGGGAACAGCTCGAGGAAGAACCTACGGATTTTAGGTCTCCCCGAAGGACCAGAGGGAGCTGATGCTGGGGCGTATGTGAGTACGATGCTCCATACTCTAATGGGAGCTGAGGCCCCAACGGGAGCAATAGGTCAGAAGGTGAGAGCGTTGAGGGAGAACTAGGGAATATGGACAGTGTGGCTCTGAGGCAGAGCAGACGGGGAGAAGTTGCTGAACACAGCGGGTCTGGTGGCCTGAAGTGCATATGTTTTAATGCAAGGAGCATTACGGGTAAGGCAGATGAACTTAGAGCTTGGATTACTACTTGGAACTATGATGTTGTTGCCATTACAGAGACCTGGTTGAGGGAAGGGCAGGATTGGCAGCTAAACGTTCCAGGTTTTAGATGTTTCAGGCGGGATAGAGGGGGATGTAAAAGGGGAGGCGGAGTTGCGCTACTTGTTCAGGAGAGTATCACAGCTATACAGCGAGAGGACACCTCAGAGGGCAGTGAGGCTATATGGGTAGAGATCAGGAATAAGAAGGGTGCAGTCACAATGTTGGGGGTATACTACAGGCCTCCCAACAGCCAGCGGGAGATAGAGGAGCAGATAGGTAGACAGATTTTGGAAAAGAGTAAAAACAACAGGGTTGTGGTGATGGGAGACTTCAACTTCCCCAATATTGACTGGGACTCACTTAGTGCCAGGGGCTTAGACGGGGCAGAGTTTGTAAGGAGCATCCAGGAGGGCTTCTTAAAACAATATGTAAACAGTCCAACTAGGGAAGAGGCGGTACTGGACCTGGTATTGGGGAATGAGCCCGGCCAGGTGGTAGATGTTTCAGTAGGGGAGCATTTTGGTAACAGTGACCACAATTCAGTAAGTTTTAAAGTACTGGTGGACAAGGATAAGAGTGGTCCGAGGATGAATGTGCTAAATTGGGGGAAGGCTAATTATAACAATATTAGGCGGGAACTGAAGAGCATAGATTGGGGGCGGATGTTTGAGGGCAAATCAACATCTGACATGTGGGAGGCTTTCAAGTGTCAGTTGATAGGAATACAGGACAGGCATGTTCCTGTGAGGAAGAAAGACAAATACGGCAATTTTCGGGAACCTTGGATGACGAATGATATTGTAGGCCTCGTCAAAAAGAAAAAGGAGGCATTTGTCAGGGCTAAAAGGCTGGGAACAGACGAAGCCTGTGTGGCATATAAGGAAAGTAGGAAGGAACTTAAGCAGGGAGTCAGGAGGGCTAGAAGGGGTCATGAAAAGTCATTGGCAAATAGGGTTAAGGAAAATCCCAAGGCTTTTTACACTTACATAAAAAGCAAGAGGGTAGCCAGGGAAAGGGTTGGCCCACTGAAGGATAGGCAAGGGAATCTATGTGTGGAGCCAGAGGAAATGGGCGAGGTACTAAATGAATACTTTGCATCAGTATTCACCAAAGAGAAGGAATTGGTAGATGTTGAGTCTGGAGAAGGGGGTGTAGATAGCCTGGGTCACATTGTGATCCAAAAAGACGAGGTGTTGGGTGTCTTAAAAAATATTAAGGTAGATAAGTCCCCAGGGCCGGATGGGATCTACCCCAGAATACTGAAGGAGGCTGGAGAGGAAATTGCTGAGGCCTTGACAGAAATCTTTGGATCCTCGCTGTCTTCAGGGGATGTCCCGGAGGACTGGAGAATAGCCAATGTTGTTCCTCTGTTTAAGAAGGGTGGCAGGGATAATCCCGGGAACTACAGGCCGGTGAGCCTTACTTCAGTGGTAGGGAAATTACTGGAGAGAATTCTTCGAGACAGGATCTACTCCCATTTGGAAGCAAATGGACGTATTAGTGAGAGGCAGCACGGTTTTGTGAAGGGGAGGTCGTGTCTCACTAACTTGATAGAGTTTTTCGAGGAGGTCACTAAGATGATTGATGCAGGTAGGGCAGTAGATGTTGTCTATATGGACTTCAGTAAGGCCTTTGACAAGGTCCCTCATGGTAGACTAGTACAAAAGGTGAAGTCACACGGGATCAGGGGTGAACTGGCAAGGTGGATACAGAACTGGCTAGGCCATAGAAGGCAGAGGGTAGCAATGGAGGGATGCTTTTCTAATTGGAGGGCTGTGACCAGTGGTGTTCCACAGGGATCAGTGCTGGGACCTTTGCTCTTTGTAGTATATATAAATGATTTGGAGGAAAATGTAACTGGTCTGATTAGTAAGTTTGCAGACGACACAAAGGTTGGTGGAATTGCGGATAGCGATGAGGACTGTCTGAGGATACAGCAGGATTTAGATTGTCTGGAGACTTGGGCGGAGAGATGGCAGATGGAGTTTAACCTGGACAAATGTGAGGTAATGCATTTTGGAAGGGCTAATGCAGGTAGGGAATATACAGTGAATGGTAGAACCCTCAAGAGTATTGAAAGTCAAAGAGATCTAGGAGTACAGGTCCACAGATCACTGAAAGGGGCTACACAGGTGGAGAAGGTAGTCAAGAAGGCATACGGCATGCTTGCCTTCATTGGCCGGGGCATTGAGTATAAGAATTGGCAAGTCATGTTGCAGCTGTATAGAACCTTAGTTAGGCCACACTTGGAGTATAGTGTTCAATTCTGGTCGCCACACTACCAGAAGGATGTGGAGGCTTTAGAGAGGGTGCAGAAGAGATTTACCAGAATGTTGCCTGGTATGGAGGGCATAAGCTATGAGGAGCGATTGAATAAACTCGGTTTGTTCTCACTGGAACGAAGGAGGTTGAGGGGCGACCTGATAGAGGTATACAAAATTATGAGGGGCATAGACAGAGTGGATAGTCAGAGGCTTTTCCCCAGGGTAGAGGGGTCAATTACTAGGGGGCATAGGTTTAAGGTGAGAGGGGCAAAGTTTAGAGTAGATGTACGAGGCAAGTTTTTTACGCAGAGGGTAGTGGGTGCCTGGAACTCACTACCGGAGGAGGTAGTGGAGGCAGGGACGATAGGGACATTTAAGGGGCATCTTGACAAATATATGAATAGGATGGGAATAGAAGGATACGGACCCAGGAAGTGTAGAAGATTGTAGTTTAGTCGGGCAGTATGGTCGGCACGGGCTTGGAGGGCCGAAGGGCCTGTTCCTGTGCTGTACATTTCTTTGTTCTTTGTTCTTTGTTCTTTTTGGGCCCCCTGGAAGTGGAGGGAGCGTACCGGGTCCTCGTGAGAAGACCAAAGGCAGGGGAAACACCAAGAGCAATAGTGGTGAAGTTCCATCGCTACAGGGACAGGGAGATGGTTCTGAGCTGGGCTAAGAAGACACGGAGTAGCAAGTGGGAGAACGCGGTGATACGTGTGTATCAAGACGAGTGCGGAGGTGGCGAGAAGGAGGGCGAGTTTCAACCGGGCCAAGGCGGTGCTCCATAGGAAGAAAGTCAAATTTGGGATGCTGCAGCCGGCGAGATTGTGGGTCACATATCAGGGCAAACACCACTACTTCGAGACGGCGGAGGAGGCATGGACGTTTATTCAGGAAGAGAAATTGGACTAGACTTGAGAAATTGCCCGGAGAGGGGTAGCAAGGTGGTGGCACAGAAATGTAAAGTGGGGAGAGGGGAGGGCTAATGTATAATAATGTTGGACGGGGAATTTTTCTCCCCCCGATGTGGGGGACATGAAGAAATGTGGGCGCCGGTGGAAAAGGGGACAGGGAAGGGGAATGAGGGAACTGCGCCATTAGGGGAGGGGCTGAGAGGAAGGCGCGGGTATTTTCCCGCGCTATGGAAACTGGCGGAAAAAAGGGCGCAGGAAGGAAGGCAGCCTCCCACGCAGGGAGGTCAAAGGATGAACGGGGGAAGCCGAGGTCAGCCAGAGTTAGCTGACTTCCGGAAGCAATAAGGGGGGAGTAATCAAGCTAGAGGGGGATCTAGGGGGGCTGGGGAGGGAGGGGGGGATTAACTGGGTCGCTGCTGCTGAGAGTAAGGGGGAGCTGATACGAGACGAGGTGGTCGGGACGGGAGGGCGCCGTCTGGGGGACAGACGGGTGCGTGAGACCTGGGTGAGGAGATGGTTTAAAAAAGGGGATGGCTAGTCGACGAGGGGGGGTGGTAAATGGCCCCCCAACCCGGCTGATCACGTGGAATGTGAGAGGTTTAAATGGGCCGATTAAGAGGGCAAGGGTGTTTGCGCACTTAAAGAGACTGAAGGCGGACGTAGTTATGCTCCAGGAGACGCACCTGAAGTTGGCGGATCAGGTTAGACTCAGGAAAGGATGGGTGGGACAGGTATTCCACTCTGGGTTGGACGCGAAAAACAGAGGGGTGGCAATACTGGTGGGGAAACGTGTATCGTTCGAGGCTAAGACCATAGTGGTGGATAGTGGGGGCAGGTATGTGATGGTGAGTGGCAGATTGCAGGGTGAGGCGGTTGTGCTGGTGAACGTATATGCCCCAAACTGGGATGACGCGGGATTCATGAAGCGAATGCTGGGACGTATCCTGGACCTGGAGGTGGGAAACTTGTTAATGGGGTGGGACTTTAACACAGTGCTTGACCCAGGGCTGGACCGGTCCAGATCCAGGACCGGGAGAAGGCCGGCAGCGGCCAAGGTGCTTAAGGGGTTCATGGAGCAAATGGGGGGAGTAGATCCGTGGAGATTCGCCAGACCGATGGGTAAAGAGTTTTCCTTTTTCTCCCACGTCCACAAGGTATATTCCCGGATAGACTTTTTGTTTTGGGAAGGGCACTGATCCCGAAAGTGGCAGGAACGGAGTACTCGGCCATAGCCGTTTCAGATCACGCCGCGCATTGGGTGGAGCTGGAACTAGGAGAGGAAAGGGACCAGCGCCCACTCTGGCGATTAGACATGGGACTACTGGCGGACAAGGGGGTATGCGGAAGGGTGAGGGGATGTATCGAAAGATACCTGGAGGTCAATGACTATGGGGAGGTCCAGGTGGGAGTAGTATGGGAAGCGCTGAAGGCGGTGGTGAGAGGAGAGCTGATTTCCATCAGAGCCCACAAGGGGAAACAAGAGGGTAAAGAAAGAGAGAGATTAGTAGGGGAAATTTTGAGGGTGGATAGGAAGTGTGCGGAGGCCCCAGACGAAGGGCTATACAGGGAAAGACGAAGATTACAGACGGAGTTTGACCTGCTGACCACGGGAAAGGCAGAGACACAGTGGTGGAAGGCACAGGGGATACAATATGAATATGGGGAAAAGGCGAGCCGGCTGCTGGCCCAACAACTTCGGAAGAGGGGGGCGGCGAGAGAGATTGGTGGAGTTAGGGACGAAACGGGAAAGATGGAGCAGAGAGCAGGGAAAGTGAACGAGGTGTTCAAGACATTCTATGAGAGGCTGTACAAGTCCCAACCCCCGGAGGGGAAAGAGGGAATGAGACACTTTTTGGACCAGCTAGAGTTCCCGAGGGTGGAGGGGCAGGGGGTGGCAGGTCTGGGGGCGCAGATTGAGGTGGATGAGGTGATCAAAGGAATTGGGAGCATGCAAGCAGGGAAGGCCCTGGGACCAGATGGGTTCCCGGTGGAATTTTATAGGAAATATATGGACCTGTTGGCCCCGCTTTTGGCGAGAACCTTTAATGAGGCTAAGGAAAGGGGGACATTACCCCCAACAATGTCGGAGGCGACGATATCGCTAATCCTGAAACGAGACAAAGACCCACTGCAGTGCGGGTCATACAGGCCCATCTCCCTCCTAAACTTAGACGCCAAACTGCTGGCCAAAGTGATGGCGACAAGGATAGAGGATCGTGTCCCAGGGGTGGTACATGACGACCAGACAGGGTTTGTTAAGGGGAGACAATTGAATGCCAATGTACGAAGGTTGCTGGGGGTGATGATGATGCCCCCACTGGAGGGGGAGGCAGAGATAGTGGTGGTGATGGATGCAGAGAAGGCATTCGATAGGGTGGAGTGGGACTATTTGTGGGAGGTGCTGAAGAGATTTGGGTTCGGGGAGGGGTTCATCAGATGGGTTAGACTCTTGTACGCGGCCCTGGTGGCAAGCGCCGTTACAAACGGGCAAAGATCGGGATATTTTCGATTACATAGGGGTACAAGACAAGGGTGCCCCTTGTCCCCGTTACTGTTCGCGTTGGCAATTGAACCATTGGCCATAGCGCTGAGGGACTCTAAGAAGTGGAGGGGGGTGCTTCGAGGGGGAGAGGAACATCGAGTGTCACTATATGCAGACGATTTGCTTCTATATGTGGCGGACCCGGGAGAGGGGATGCCAGAGGTAATGCAGATATTCAGGGAGTTTGGAGAGTTCTCGGGATACAAATTAAACATGGGAAAGAGCAAACTTTTTGTGATGCACCCCGGGGAACAGGGCAGGGGGATAGATGCTCTGCCGCTGAGGAGAGTAGCAAGGAATTTTCAATACCTGGGGATTCAGGTGGCCAGGAACTGGGGAACCCTACATAAACTTAACCTGACTCGATTGGTAGAGCAGACGGAGGAGGACTTTAAGAGGTGGGATATGGTGCCCCTGTCATTGGCGGGCAGAGTACAGGCGGTTAAAATGGTGGTCCTCCCGAGGTTTCTTTTCATGTTTCAGTGCCTCCCCATCCTGATTACAAAGGCCTTCTTCAAAAATTAGACAGGAGCATTATGAGCTTTGTGTGGGCGGGAAGGACCCCGAGGGTAAAGATGGGGTTCCTGCAGCGCAGTAGGGACAGAGGGGGATTGGCACTGCCGAGTCTGAGTGACTACTATTGGGCCGCCAATGTGTCGATGGTCTGTAAGTGGATGAGGGAAGAAGAAGGTGCGGTGTGGAAAAGGTTGGAGATGGCGTCCTGTAAGGGAACGAGCCTAAAAGCGCTGGTGACGGCGCCACTACTGTTGTCCCCGAAAAGGTACACCACAAACCCAGTGGTGATGGCGACCTTGATGATCTGGGGGCAGTGGAGACGACATAGGGGAGTGATGAGTGCCTCGGTGTGGTCCCCGATAAGGAATAACCACCGGTTCGTCCCGGGGAGGATAGATGGGGGATTTCAATGTTGGCAGCGAGCAGGAATTAGGAAGCTGAAGGACCTGTTTGTGGACGGGACGTTTGCGAGTTTGGGAGCATTGGAAGAAAAATATAAGTTGCCACCAGGGAATGCTTTCTGATACATGCAAGTGAGGGCATTTACGAGGCAACAGGTGAGGGAATTTCCGCGGCTCCCGACGCAAGGGGTCCAGGATAGAGTGATTTCGGGGGCATGGGTTGGAGAAGGTAAAGTGTCCGAAATATACAGGGAGATGAGAGATGAGGGGGAGGCGATGGTAGAGGAGCTGAAGGGAAAATGGGAAGAGGAGCTGGGGGAAGAGATTGAGGGAGGGGTTGTGGGCAGATGCCCTAAGTAGGGTAGATTCCTCGTCCTCGTGTGCCAGGCTTAGCCTGATTCAGTTTAAGGTTCGACATAGAGCGCATATGACGGGAGCAAGACTGAGCAGGTTTTTTGGGGTGGAGGACGGGTGTGGGAGGTGCTCGGGAAGCTCGGCGAACCACACTCTATGTTCTTGGAATATCATAGAATTTACAGTGCAGAAGGAGGCCATTCGGCCCATCGAGTCTGCACCGGCTCTTGGAAAGAGCACCCTACCCAAGGTCAACACCGCCACCCTATCCCCATAACCCAGTAACCCCACCCAACACTAAGGGCAATTTATCATGGCCAGTCCACCTAACCCGCACATCTTTGGACTGTGGGAGGAAACCGGAGCACCCGGAGGAAACCCACGCACACACTGGGAGGATGTGCAGACTCCGCACAGACAGTGACCCAAGCCAGAATCGAACCTGGGACCCTGGAGCTGTGAAGCAATTGTGCTATCCACAAGGCTACCGTGCTGCCCTGTCGTGTCCGGCACTGCATGAGTTCTGGGAGGGTGTGGCAAGAGTGATCTCAAAGGTGGTGGGGGTCCGGGTCAAACCAAGCTGGGGGTTGGCTCTATTTGGGGTTGCAGAAGAGCCGGGAGTGCAGGAGGCGAAAGAGGCCGACGTCTTGGCCTTTGCGTCCCTAGTAGCCCGGCGAAGGATTCTGCTTGTGTGGAAAGAAGCGAAGCCCCCGGGCGTGGAGGCCTGGATAAACGACATGGCAGGGTTCATAAGACTGGAACGAATAAAATATGCGTTAAGAGGATCGGCTCAGGGGTTCACCAGGCGGTGGCAACCGTTCCTTGACTATCTCGCGGAACGATAATGGAAAAACAGAAAAGACAACAGCAGCAACCCAGGGGGGAGGGGGGGGGGGGAGGATTATTCAGTGTTCTTGCTTTTTCTTAGTTAGTTGTTGATATTTGCTTTTTGTTTATTTCTTTTTCCATCTGTTAGTTTAATATATTATTTAAATAACTAATGTATATTCCTTTATTAAGTTGTAAAAACGGAAAATCTTTGTTTGAAAAACTTCAATAAAATATATTTCATAAAAATAAATGTTTACACACTATAGGCTTTCATCACGGTTCTATCCACTTGGGTCGCAACTTTCAGAGATCTATGGACATGAACTCCGAGATCTCTCTGCTCCTCCACATTCTTCAGAACCCTACCGTTAACCCTGTAATCAGCATTCAAATTTGTCCTACCAAAATGAATCACCTCACACTTACCAGGGTTAAACTCCATCTGCCACTTTTCAGCCCAGCTCTGCATCCTATGTCCTTTGCAGCCTACAACAGCCCTCTACATTATCCACTACTCTACCAATCTTGGTGTCATCAGAAAATTTACTAACCCAACCTTCAACTCCATCATCCAAGTCATTGATAAAAATCACAAATAGCAGAGGACCCAGCACTGATCCCTGTGGTACACCGCTGGTGACTGGGCTCCAGGGTGAAAATTTACCATCTACCACCACCCTCTGTCTTCTATGTGATAGCCAGTTACTGATCCAATCGGCCAAATTTCCCTCTATGCCTTGCCTCCTTACTTTCTGCATGAGCCAACCATGGGGCACCTTATCAAACGCCTTACTAAAATCCATGTATACGACATCAACTGCTCTACCTTCATCTGTATACTTAGTTACCTCCTCAAAGAATACAATCAAACTTGTGAGGCAAGACTTACCCCCCACAAATCCGTGCTGACTATCCTGGATTAAGCTGTATCTTTCCAAATGATCATAAATCCTATCCCTCAGGACCCTTTCCAATAATTTACCCATGACCGAAGGGAGACTAACCGGCCTATAATTCCCAGGGTTATACCTATTCCCTTTCTTGAACAAGGGGACAACATTTGCCTCTCTCCAGTCATCTGGCACTATTCCTGTAGACAGTGAGGACATAAAGATCAAAGCCAAAGGTGCTGCAATCTCATCCCCCGCCTCCCAAAGAATACTAGGATATAACCCATCAGGCCCAGGGGACTTGTATATCCTCAAGCTTCTTAAAATTTCTAACACATCTTCCTTCCGAATATCAACCTCCTCCAGCCTGTATCGCACTATCCTCCTCAACAACGTGGCCCCTCTCCTTTGTGAACACTGAAGAAAAGTATTCATTTCGGGCCTCTCCTATATCTTCAGACTCCATGCACACATTCCCACTACTGTCCTTGACCGGCCCTAACTTCACCTTGGTCATTCTTTTATTCCTCACAAGTGTAAAAAGCCTTGGGTTTTCCTTGATCCTACCTGCTAAGGACTTCTCATGCCCCCTCCTAGCTCTCCTAAGCCCTTTCTTGAGCTCATTCCTAGCTATCTTGTATCCCTCAAGTGTCCTAACTGAACCTTGTTTTCTCTTCCTTACATCCTCTTGACAAGACATTCAACCTCTTTTGTAAACCATGGTTCCCTCACTCGATCATTTCCTCCCTGCCTGACAGGAACATACATATCAAGGACACACAGTATTTACTCCTTAAACAAGCTCCACATCTCAATTGTGCCTATCCCTGATGCTCCCCAATTCTTGCCTAATCGCATCGTAATTGCCCCCCCCCCCCCAGTTATAAACCTTGCCCTGCCGTATGTTCCTATCGCTCTCCATTGCTGTAGTGAAAGTCACCGAATTGTGGTCACTATCTCCAAAGTGCTCTCCCACAACCAAATCTAACACTTGGCCCGGTTCATTACCCAGTACCAAATCCAATGTGGCCCTGCCTCTTGTCGGTCTATCCACATATTGTGTGAGGAAATCCTCCTGCACACACTGGATAAAAACAGCCCCATCCAAACTATTCGAATTATAGTGGTTCCAATCAATATTTGGAAAGTTCAAGTCACCCATGACAACTACCCTGTGACTACCGCACCTGTCCAAAATATGCATTGCAATCTTTTCCTCCACATCTCTGTTACTGTTTGGGGGCCTGTAGAAAATTCCTAACAAGGTGACTGCTCCTTTCCTATTTCTAACTTCAGCCCACACTACCTCAGTAGACAGATCCTCCTTAAACTGCCTTTCTGTAGCCATTATACTATCCTTGATTAACAATGCTACTCCTCCACCTCTTTTACCACCTTCCCTAATCTTACTGAAACATCTAAACCCCGGAAAGTCCAACAACCATTCCTGCCCCTGGTCAATCCACGTCTCCGTAATGGCCACAACATCGTAGTCCCAGGTATCAATCCATGCTTCAAGCTCACCAACCTTATTCCTGATGCTCCTCGCATTGAAGTAGACACACTTCAAACCACCTTCATGCCTGAAGGTCCACTCTTGTGACCTTGGTACCTTCCCCAGTACTGCACTACCCTCAACTTCCTGAACTCCAGCAACGCTATCTCCTGGACTATAAATCAGTTTCCCATCCCCCTGCCAAATTAGTTTAAACCCCCCCGAAGAGCTGTAGCAAATTTCGCTCCCATGATAATGGTGCCCCTCTGGTTCAGGTGTAAGCCGTCCTGTTTGTACAGGTCCCACCTTCCCCAGAATGTGCTCCAATTATCCAAGTAACTGAAACCCTCCCTCCTACACCATCCCTGTAGCCACGTGTTTAACTGCACTCTCCCTGTTCCTCACCTCGGTAGCACGTGGCACTGGCAGCAAACCAGAGATGACAACACGGTCTGTCCTGGCTCTCAGCTTCCACCCTAGCTCTCTAAATTCCTGTTTTACATCCCCGTCCTTTTTCCTACCTATGTCGTTGGTACTGATGTGTATCACGACTTGTGGCTGCTCCCCCTCCCCCTTAAGGATCCTGAAAACACGATCAGAGACGTCACGGACCTTGGCACCCAGGGGGCAACACACCAACTGTGAGCCTCTTATCGTTGCCACAGAACTGCCTATCTGTACCTCTAACTATAGAGTCTCCAATAACTAATGCTCTCCTGCTCTTTCCCCCCCCCCCCTTCCCTTCTGAGCCACAGGGACAGACTCCGTGCCAGAGAGGCCACTGACGGTGCCCCTCACCTCGCACATCCTGCAGGAGGAACATTGCACTGCCCTCTCTGCCATCCCTTCCATTTATCCACTTAACAATTACAGCGAGGAAAAAAAAAAGCTTACCTGATTTTCACACGCCCCGCAGGTTAGAGGTGGAGGGAGGAAAAGGAAAGAAAAGCTTACCTCACCACAGTCTTTTTTTTTTTTGGTTAGAGGAGGAGAATGGGTGGGAGACACTACCTGTGTAGTGTCTCGGGTTTAGCCACTGCCCATATTAGTTCTAGAAACTCACCCAACAGCAGCTTTCCACAATTCACTCCCTGGAACAGCCAATCAGCATCGCCGCTCTGCCGCCCTCTGCAGGATCCTCTCTGGGTAGAGAATACCAAAGAGTCACAACCCTTTGAGTGAAATAATTTCTCCTCATCTAGGTCCTAAACGATTGACCCCTTATCTTGAGACTATGCCCCTGTGTTTTAGACTGTCCGACGAGCGGAAACAATCTCTCAATATCTAAACTACCAAGCCTCTTCAGAGTTTTGTAGGTTTGAGTGAAACTGCACCTCATTCTTCAAAGCTCCAGAAAATAAAAGCCCAGTTTTCTTACCCTCTCGTGATAGGACCTTCATCCCAGGGACCAATATAGTGAAGATACATACGAACATACATAGAAAATTTTGAACTAGGAACAGGAGTAGGCCACTCGACCCTTTCAGCCTTTTCCGCCATTCAATCAGATCATAGTTGATCTGACTGCAACCTCCTGACTACAGCAGGTAACCTTTCGCCCCTTGTTTACCTCCTCTGCCTTGAAAACATTCAAAGACTCTGCTTATGCTGCCGTTTGAGGAAGGGAGTTCTAAAGGTTCAATACCCTCTAAGAGAAAGTAATTCTTCCCACCTCTGTCTTAGATGGGTGATCCCTTATTTTTAAACAGTGACCACCTAGTTCTCAATTCTCACACAAGAGGAAACATCCTCTCCACACCCACTCTGTCAAGACCCCTCAGGATCTTATATATTTCAATCAAGTTGTTTTTACTCTTCCAAATTCCAGAGGATGGAAGCCTAGCCTGTCCAATCTTTTCTCATAAGATAACCTGCCCATTCCTAGTATTAGTGGTAAAATAAAAAAATACTGCAGATGCTGGAAATTTTAAAGAAAAACAAAGTGCTTGGAAGACTCAGCAGGTCTGGCAGCATCTGTAGAGAGACGTTTTAAGTCCATATGACTCACATCGTAAAGACTCGAAATGTTGACTCTGGTTCTATCTTCACAGGTACTGCCAGACCTGTTGAGTTCAGCATTTTCTGCTTTTATATTAGTTTAATAAACCTCTGAACTGCTTCTATTGTGTTTACATCCTTCCTTAAATAAGGAGACCAATACTGTACACAGTATTTCAGATGTGGTCTCATCAGTGTCCTGTACAACTGAAGCATAACCTTCCTACTTTTGTACTCAACTCTCCTCTTAAAGAAACAATAACATTCTATTAGCTTTCCTAATTGCTTGCTGTATCTGTGTACTAACCTTTGGCGATTCATATACTAGGACACCCAGATCCTGCTGAATCTTGGAGCTTTGCAATCTCTTGCCATTTAGTTCATGTGCTTTTTCTAGTCTTCCTGCCAAAATGAACAGATCTTTGGGCAGCACGGAGGCACAGTGGGTAGCACTGTTGCTTCACAGCTCTAGGGTCCCAGGTTCGATTCCCGGCTTGGGTCACTATCTGGGTGGGGTCTGCACATTCTTGCTGTGTCAGAGTGTGTTTGGGGGAGGGGGACGATCCCTCACGATACGAACTGGATCAGGCTCATGGGTCGTGGAGGCCAATACCAAAGGCAAGTGAGCCACCCAGAGTAGTAACTGTTTGTTTCCTTAGGTACAGCGTGAAGGAGAAGGTCTTGTGCTGGGCAAAGCAGAAGCGGGTGGTGCAGGTGGGCTGGAGCTGGTATACGCATATACCAGGACTTTACGGTGGAGTTTGCGAGGAGGTGGGTGGCCTTCAGCCGGGTGAAGAATGCACTGTACAACAGCAAGGTGCAGTGCGACATAGTGTATCCAGCTAAGTTGAGGGTGATGTACAAATCCAAGGACTTTTATTTTGGGATGGCAGAAGCGGCGGAGGGGTCTGCGAAGGTAGAAGGACTGTGGCAGAATTGAGAAGTTGGACTGAGAAGCGGGTCTTGTACCGATGTAGCCTCATGTAACGTTAGTAACTTTATTTTGTCACTGTATGTTGGTGCATGTACTAAATGTGTTGATGTATATTTGGACACGGGAATAGGTGGGACTTTCATTTGCAATGGTGGTTCTTTGGGGCTTGGGTGTGTATGCTGGGGTTGTGTGTTAAAGGGGATTTCTTTATTTTCCGGGCAAGGGGATGGAGACCCAGGCCCGGGGGGGGTGGGGGGTGGGGGGGGGGGGGGTGAGTGTGTGTGTGCGTGTACGCGTGTGTATTTTGAACAAAATGTGAAAATGGAGAATCAAAATATTTTTTTAAATGTAAGCCTTTTTGTGACAATTATAATAATTATTACTCACTTAACCTATTTATGTCCCTTTTGTAGCCTCCTTGTATCCTTTTCATTATTTACTTTCCTACCTTTTTAAAAATAAATTGAAGAGTACCCAATTAATTTTTTCCAATTAAGGCGCAATTTAGTGTGGCCAATCCACGTACACTGCATATCTTTGGGTTGTGGGGATGAACCCCACGCAAACACTGGAAGAATGTGCAAACTCCACACGGACAGTGACCCAGAGCCGGGATCGAACCTGGGACCTCGACGCCGTGAGACAGCAGTGCTAACCACTTTGCCACTGTGCTGCCCTTTTTACTTTCCTACCTACCTACTTTGTATTGTCAGCGAATTTCACAACCATACCTTCAAACCCTTCATTATAGTCAATTATATAAATTGTAAAATATTGAGGACCTAGCACGGATTCTTGTGGCACACCACTCGTTATATCCTGCCAACCAGAAAAAGACCCATTTATGGCTACCCTCTGTTTCCTGTTAGTGGGACAGTATTCTATCCATGCCAATCTTACCCCTATACCATTAATTTTTATTTTCCGCAATAACCTTTGATGTGACACCTTATCAAATTTCTTCTAGAAGTCTTAAGTACAGAACATCCACCGGTTTCCCTTTATTCACAGCACAGATGATTCCTTTGAAGAACCCAGATAAGTTGTTAAATGTGTATTGCCTTTCAGAAATCCATGTTGACTCTGCTTGATTACCTTGAATTTTTCTAAGTGCCCTGCCTTAACATATTTAATAATAGCTTCTAACATTTTGCCTGTGTCAGATGTTAAGCTAACTGGCTAACATTTTGCCTGTGTCAGATGTTAAGCTAACTGGCCTGTAGTTTCCTGCTTTCTGACACACTCCCTTTTTGAACAAAATAATTTATTTAAAAAAAATTAAATTCATTTACGGAATGTGGGGGTCACTCGTTGGGTCAACATTTATTGGCCATCCCTAGTTGCCCTTCAGAAGGTGGTGCTGAGTTGCCTTCTTGAACTGCTGCAATCCTTTGAGGTGTAGGTACACCACTGTGCTGTTAAGGATTTTGCCCCGCGACCGTGAAAGAACAGCGATTATATTTCCAAGTCAGGTGGTGGGGTTCTCAGGAATCTGCGGCTGTTGTCCTTCTAGATGGTCGTGGCTTTGGAAGGTGCTGTCTCAGGAACCTTGGTGAGTTACTGCAGTACATCTTGTAGATGTTAAACACAGCTGCCACTGTTTGTCGGTGGTGGAGGGTTTGAATGTTTGAGAAGGAGGAACAATTAAGCGGGCTGCATTGTCCTGGATGATGTCGAGCTTCTTGAGTGTTGTTGGAGCTGCTCTCATCCAGGCAAGTGGAGAGTATTATATTTGCTATTTTCCATCCAATCTAATGGTACCTTGCCAAATCCGGCGAATTCTGGAATATTAAAAACAAGCTGGATTCTCCATTCCCCTAGCCGCATGTTTCTCGGTGGCGCGCTGTTCATTGGAGGCAGGATTCTATCTTCCCTCCACTTGTCAATGAGATTTACCATTGAAGCCACCCAACGCCACAGGGAAACCCGGGGGCATGAGTGCGCTGCCGGTGGGAAAAGTAAATTGCAGCGGCTGGAGAATGCCGACCAAAGCATCAATTATCTCACTAGCCACTACTTTTAAAACCCTAGGATGAAATCCATCAGGACCCGGTGATTTGTCAGTCCACAGCTCCAACAGTTTGCGCTATAGCACTTGCCTAATGATTATAACCTTCACTATATTGTCTCCAATGCAAATAAATATTTTCTTAAATGTGGAGACCAAGACTGCACACACTGTTCCAGATGTGGTCTCACCTCAACCCTGACGATTGTAACCAAACTTCTTTATTCTTGTATTCCAATTCCCTTCCAACGAAGATGAACATGCCATTTGCCTCTCTAATTGTTTGCTGCACTTGCTTGCTAACTTTGTGTTCCTTGTACAAACACATCCAAGTCTCTTTGAACATCAACATTTACAAGTTTCACAACTGGGGAAAAAAAGATTTTCTAATGATCAAATTAAATAACTTCTCACATCCCTGCATCATACTCCATCTGCCATCTTGTTGCCGACTCATTCAACCTGTCTGTATCTCTTTGCAGCTTCTCTGTTCTCTCCATTGCGGACCTTCCTACCTAACTTGGTACCATCAGCAAACCTTCATGCGTTACTCTCTGTCTACCAAATCAGTAATATATTTTGTAAATAACTGAGGTCCCAGCACTGATCCTTGTGGCTCACCACTGTCTGCTGTCTACCAACTTGGAAAAAGTACTGTTTATACCTACTCCCTGCTTTCTATCCATTAAACCATGGTAAAATATTACCTCCAGCTCCACAAGCCTTTTGCTTCAATGCAAAGTTCAATAAATTAATTCTGAGTCACCTTTTGGCTATGTCTACATAAGGATCCCACTCTGAGTCAGATGTGCTTTCGGTTTCATAATTATAATCTTTATTGGTGTCTCAAGTAGGCTTACATTAACACTTCAATTAAGTTACTGCAAAAATCCCTTAGTCGCCACACTCCGGTGCCTGTTCAGGTACACTAAGGGCGAATTCAAAATCTTCAATTCACCTAACAAGCATGTATTTTGGGACTTGTGGGAGGAAACTGGAGCACCCAGAGGAAAACCATGCAGACACTGGGATAAAGAGCAGACTCCGCACAGACAGTCACCCAAGTTGGGAATTGAACCTGGGTCCTTGGTGGGTCCCTGGTGCTGTGAAGCAACAGTGCTAACCACTGTGTTACCGTGCTGCTTCTACAACAAATCACCTTCCCCTCTATCATATTGGATATACCATATTTTTGTAAGATCTGGTGACACTTTGTGCAGGAATAGAATCGCACAATTTGATGATGAACCCCACAAAATACCAAGCAGAGGATCAACATGCATATTTCCACTTTTGTGAAGGTTTTTCCTCTGTCAACCACCTAAAATCCGCCTATTTCATTTGGCGCAAGCAAACATGACGTCCAACGGTTGAATTACAGATGTTTGCCCCTGGTATAACTACAATTAGTCTGTGTTGTGAAAATGTCATTCAGAATTCATGTTTCAGAATATTAGTTTTAGTTTTGGGAATAAAACCTTTTAGGTTAGAGGTTGTAAGTATAAGATGTGAGATATTGATAATAACTCTGATATGAGTGCATTTAAAACCAGCCGGTTTATTACACTTGAAGTGGAATGTGTTTATCTTACAAGGTCAGAGTTGATGAGTTGATAGTGAATAAATAGTTAAAACAATGAGTGACCCATCTCTGGATCTCTTGGTAGAGCTGGCGAGTTCATCCATAAAAGATGCCAAAAGCTAGAAATTCTGGGAAAGAGGGTCATAAAACTCCATTATTAATGAAATTATTCATATGGCTTGCAGAATAGAAAGGTTGTGCTGAAGGTAAAATAATTTGTTGGAAGGCAGTTGGGGATCTGCTGGCAACCTGAACAAGATGTTAAGGAAGCCACAGTCATGAGGTCTGTAAAGAAAAGGAAGAGGGTCGTCGAGCCAACAAATTACGGTCCTTCTTGTTTCCTGTCATAGGATCACCCTGCTCTCCTGCTCAGGTCTCGAGAGAATTTAAGGTAAAAAGTTTTTGTTGAACGATTTTGTTTTGCAACTACCTCCCCAGCTTTCCTCATCATCAAGCAGGAATTTTAACTGCTGCATTTTCATGCAGCCGACAGTTTTATTTGAAATGTAATTGTGTCACTATTTTGGATTTGAATCCTGTCGCAAGTCTACCTCTCATTCTGTCGCAAGTGATCCCATGGCTCTGCGCTTAAGTCACACAAACAGTGGGATTATCAACCCGAGCACTGGCTGATATTTATCCGGGATTTGCAGCTTGGATAGGATATTTTAATTATTCTCAGCATTCACTGGGAGCTGAGTTGTGTGTGGAACCTCTACTTCAGGACCAGAGATTGTTATTCGTAAGAGAATAATGGTCTCAACAAAAGGATGATACCTCGTTTCTGTTCCCAGATTTAGTTTTTCTTTAACTTTAACAGGCAATATGTACAGACGGTGAGTCTTTGAAAACCTGTTAAGTCTAGGATAAGGAAGGTTGCAATGTAGAAACAAAAATAAACTATTCTTCCTCCTCTCTGTTCTGCCATTTAATGAGACCATGACTGGCCTATATTTCAACTCCACCTACTTAACTTTGTTTTATAATCCTTAAAACACTTACTAAACAAAAGCTATTAGTTTCAGTTTGAAAATTTCCTGTTTAAACCCCCAGCTTTAACAGTCGTTTGTGGGAGGGAGTTCAATATTTTTACTATCCCACTAGAATGGCAGGGGGTTGGGAGCTTAAGCAGAGTGACAAGGCTATGAGAAACAAGGACAGTAATAAAAGAAGAACAGTAAAATGCAAAAACAGTGGACAGGATATTCAAGGTGAGCGGCAAATAGGGCCACTGTACAAAGAAATGATGTGGAGATGCCGGCGTTGGACTGGGGTGAGCACAGTACGAAGTCTTACAACACCAGGTTAAAGTCCAACAGGTTTGTTTCGATGTCACTAGCTTTCGGAGCACTGTTCCTTCCTCGGGTGAATGAAGAGGTCTGTTCCAGAAACACATATATAGACAAATTCAAAGATGCCAAACAATGCTAGGAATGCGAGCATTAGCAGGTGATTAAATCTTTACAGATCCAGAGATGGGGTAACCCCAGGTTAAAGAGGTGTGAATTGTATCAAGCCAGGACAGTTGGTAGGATTTTGCAGGCCAGATGGTGGGGGATGAATGTAATGCGACATGAATCCCAGGTCCCGGTTGAGGCCGCACTCATGTGTGCGGAACTTGGCTACAAGTTTCTGCTCGGCGATTCTGCGTTGTCGCGGGTCCTGAAGGCCGCCTTGGAGAGCGCTTACCCGGAGATCAGAGGCTGAATGCCCTTGACTGCTGAAGTGTTCCGCGACTGGAAGGGAACATTCCTGCCTGGTGATTGTTGCGCGATGTCCGTTCATTCGTTGTCGCAGCGTCTGCATGGTCTCGCCAATGTACCACGCTTCGGGACATCCTTTCCTGCAGCGTATGAGGTAGACAGCGTTGGCCGAGTCGCACGAGTATGTACCGCGTACCTGGTGGGTGGTGTTCTCACGTGTAACAGTGGTATCCATGTCAATGATCTGGCACGTCTTGCAGAGATTGCCATGACAGGGTTGTGTGGTGTCGTGGTCACTGTTCTGAAGACTGGGTAGTTTGCTGCAAACAATGGTTCGTTTGAGGTTGTGCGGTTGTTTGAAGGCAAGTAGTGGGGGTGTGGGGATGACCTTGGCAAGATGTTCATCGTCATCAATGACGTGTTGAAGGCTGTGAAGAAGATGACGTAGTTTCTCCGCTCCGGGGAAGTACTGGACGACGAAGGGTATTCTGTCGGTTGTGTCCCATGTTTGTCTTCTGAGGAGGTCGGTCCGGTTTTTCGCTGTGGCGCGTTGGAACTGTCGATCGATGAGTCGAGTGCCATATCCCGTTCGTACGAGGGCATCTTTCAACGTCTGTAGATGTCTGTTACGCTCCTCCTCGTCTGAGCAGATCCTGTGTATACGGAGCGCTTGTCCATAGGGGATGGCTTCTTTAATGTGTTTAGGGTGGAAGCTGGAGAAGTGGAGCATCATGAGGTTATCCGTGGGTTTGCGGTAAAGCGACGTGCTGAGGTGACCGTCCTTGATGGAGACGAGTGTGTCCAAGAATGCAACTGATTTTGGAGAGTAGTCCATGGTGAGTCTGATGGTTGGATGGAACTTATTAATGTCATCGTGTGGTCGTTTCAGTGATTCTTCGCCGTGGGTCCAAAGGAAAAAAATGTCATCGATGTATCTGGTGTATTACGTCGGTTGAAGGTCCTGTGCGGTGAGTAGGTCCTGTTCAAACTTGTGCATGAAGATGTTGGCGTATTGGGGTGCGAACTTGGTCCCCATGGCTGTTCCGTGCGTCTGGATGAAGAACTTGTTGTCGAAGGTGAAGACGTTGTGATCCAGAATGAAGCGGATGAGTTGCAGAATTGCGTCTGGAGATTGGCAGTTGTCGGTGTTGAGTACTGAGGCTGTTGCAGCAATGCCGTCGTCATGGGGGATGCTGGTGTAGAGTGCCGAGACGTCCATCGTGACGAGGAATGTTCCTGGTTCAACTGGTCCATGGGTGCTGAGTTTCTGAAGGAAGTCCGTCGTGTCGCGACAGAAGCTGGGTGTACCTTGTACGATGGGTTTCAAGATGCCCTCGATGTAGCCAGAGAGGTTCTCACACAGGGTCCCATTGCCTGAAACGATAGGGCGGCCTGGTGTGTTGGCCTTATGTATTTTCGGGAGGCAGTAGAGATCTCCAATGCGGGGAGTACGTGGGATGAGAGCACGTAGGGTGCTCTGAAGATCTGGATCCAAGGTCTTGATCAGTCTGTTAAGTTGGCGGATGTGTTCCTTGGTCGGATCTGCGGGTAACTGTCTGTAGTGTTCTTGGTTGTTCAGTTGTCGGTATACTTCTTTGCAGTAATCCGTTCTGTTCAGTACGACAGTGGCCCCCCCTTTGTCTGCTGGTTTGATGACGATGCTGCGGTTGGTCTTGAGAGCGCGGATGGCATTGCGTTGTGCTTGGGTGACGTTCGGGGCTGTCTTGTCATCAGAATGCGACTGATGAATCTGGCATTGACACGACTCCTGACGTCTTGAGCATACATGTCGAGTCTAAGGCAGCGGCCTTCCGGAGGGGTCCAATTCGACTCTTTCCTCTTCGGTTGCCGCACCGCAGATCTCTCGGTCTGCTGTTCTGGTTCATTGGTAGTCTGCTTGGGTTCGCTGTTGGCCTCTTGGGGTCTGTGGAAGAATTCCCGGAGCCTCATTTGCCTGATGAATTCCTCCGTGTCTGCCGCGAGACTGATGGGGTCCATTTTGGTGGTGGTGCAGAAATTGAGCCCTCTGCTGAGGACTTCGATTTCGTCTGGTTGAAGGGTGTAGTCTGACAAGTTGACAATAGATTTCCCTGTATTGTTTTCAAACAACCGCACAACCTCAAACGAACCATTGTTTGCAGCAAACTACCCAGTCTTCAGAACAGTGACCACGACACCACACAACCCTGTCATGGCAATCTCTGCAAGACGTGCCAGATCATTGACATGGATACCACTATTACACGTGAGAACACCACCCACCAGGTACGCGGTACATACTCGTGCGACTCGGCCAACGTTGTCTACCTCGTACGCTGCAGGAAAGGATGTCCCGAAGCGTGGTACATTGGCGAGACCATGCAGACGCTGCGACAACGAATGAACGGACATCGCGCAACAATCACCAGGCAGGAATGTTCCCTTCCAGTCGGGGAACACTTCAGCAGTCAAAGGCATTAATCCTCTGATCTCCGGGTAAGCGTTCTCCAAGGCGGCCTTCAGGACGCGCGACAACGCAGAATCGCCGAGCAGAAACTTAAAGCCAAGTTCCGCACACATGAGTGCGGCCTCAACCGGGACCTGGGATTCATGACGCATTACATTCGCCCCCCACCATCTGGCCTGCAAAATCCTACCAACTGTCCTGGCTTGATACAATTCACACCTCTTTAACCTGGGGTTACCCCATCTCTGGATCTGTAAAGATTTAATCACCTGCTAATGCTCGCATTCCTAGCATTGTTTGGCATCTTTGAATTTGTCTATATATGTGTTTCTGGAACAGACCTCTGCATTCACCTGAGGAAGGAGCAGCGCTTCAAAATTTTGTAAGACAAGGGAACCTGTGGGGAGGTTAAAAAGTAGAACTGAGTTTATACCGTATGTCTTTATAAACTATGTTGTTAAATCAGCTGGGTGTTTGAATTTCTTCTTTGAATGTTAATGGTACCTAAAGGAATTGTTATCGGTATTATTTTTTCGGCCTTTTGGTCACGTCGGTTATGTGGATATAGATATGTCCTGCACTAATAAACTTAATTCTTTGTGTAGTCCGCTGTGCTGCCGATTCCACACATTATCGATCCACAACATCACACCACCTCATCCACTAAACTGTTGTCATGGGCATGCAGGGAACTTGATTTTTGGCTAGGTTTTACATTTGAAAATTTGATTGAATTTAATTTTGTTCTGTCAACCATGCAGGCTGATATCACCGTGAATCATGTCTTCCAATCCCACAGTTTCTTGTAGGAATATGTGGGCATTTAACTTATGATGCCGATGTGGCATAATGGGTACTTGTGCTTTTGCTGCTGTCTGATGATGAATCCCTGAAAACTGAATTTTGATGTTGAAGTCTTTTGGTAGTCCCTGGGCAATCTTGGTCTTCTGCTACAACCCCAGAAACACATGTTCCATAAAGCAGATATACCAACTAGCTGTTGTGCTGGATTTGGGGTTTGATTTGGCCAACTTAAGCGTTGTATTTCCGGTGATGATGTAACCATTCTGACGATTTTCAAGTGCCCATTCTGATCCATGCTTCTCACGATCAGACCAGTGGTTAGTCCCTGTTCTCAGGATGCATTTGGTCTTGGGCTTCTTCATCAGGGAGATTCCTCTTCCTTTCATTCTCACACCAGTTTTTCACTAACACTGAATTCTCTTACTGAAGCACAGTTATTTGATGAGTTAGCAAATGTTACGACTTATTAAAAAATGTAATTGATTCCAAACACATTCAAAAATATAAATAAATCGGAGAACATTCTCCACATCTCATGGTTTACAGTTTGTACGTGTTTCTCCTCCCCATTGTGTCTCAAAGCTCTCCGCTGATCCCCTCAATTCAATCTTGATCTTCTCCAGCCGAAGGAAGTTGCACAGGTCCCCCTAGTCACGGCGTGACCCCTGGCGACATTGTGTAACTCCATGCCAGCAAAATCCTTCGCCGGGCAACTAGAGAGGTGAAGGCTACAATATTGGCCCTTCCTTCCATTAGCTCTGGCATTTCCAATACTCCCGAAAATCGGCATCATAGGGTCTGGCCTGGCCTCTACCCCCACAATCTTTGCTAGCGTCCCGAACTTCCCTCCCTGTATCTCTCCAATTTCCCACAGCCCCAGAACATATGTGCGTGTTTCACTGGTCCTCGCCCACACGTCTCATACTCGTCAGCCACCCCCTGGAAGAACCCACTCATCCTCACTCGAATCATGTGCACCCTGTGTACCAACTTAAACGGTGTCAAACTCATCCTCTCACACGAGGAGGTTGAATTCACCCTGCGCATTGCCTCACTCCATACTCTCCATCCTATTTTCCCCCCCAAACTCCTCCTCCCATTTCTCCTTAATCCCCACCACTTGCGCTCCTCCCTGCTCCCCCAGCCACCTGTATATGTCCCCGATCCTACCAAATTCTGTTCCCTTTAATTTCACCCTAAACCGGGCCCATCCATGATGGCCCCCTTCTCCATCCATGACCCCACTCCTGCTCCAACACTGCCATATCAACATCCCCATCCCTCTTGGTAACCTCCGCAGCCACCTCCCCCAACTCGAATGATACAAATTTTAGCTTGAAACCAGCTTCATCTTTGTAGGAAGACTCATTTCCCTTTGTCACGAGCCACACAGTCTGCTTCATGTGGGCATTTCTTAAACTCCTAAGCATCTTGACAACACAGCCTGTATTGCTTGCTTGATCCTTTCGATAAGTAAAACGTGCATTCGTGGGCTGAAATATTTAGACTGACTAACGTGAGTATAGCATGTAATGGTTGAAAAGATGAGTTGGCTGATATGCACCTAATACGGTTGACGTGGACTGAAATCTTAAAAGTGCAGCTGTTAATATTCATTTTTGATTAATTGTCCTTCAGCTAAGTCATTTGGTGGGGGTGGGTGGTGTTGGAGGTGGCGGGCATCAGTTTTACATTCATTTAAATGAAACTCTTCAATACTGCAATGCTTGCTGTACTTGAGTTGTGATATAGAGAATAGAAGAGGTTGTGTACGACGTGGCAGTTACATATATGGATTAAAATTGGACAGGTGTAAATCCAGAATAACAGTGCTGGTGAAGAACTGTTTGTCTATTTTTTGATGGAAATATCTGCCCAACTCTGCTGCTTAATGTAGTTTTCCTGAAGCTGCAGCACTTCAATCAGTAATTCATTTTGTTCAGGGCTCTGAATTATTTCAATGAAAAAATGCTTTGCATAAATATACCTATTAACAATCTCTTCATTAAGTCTTGTCAAGGCACTATTGTGATCTATAAATTATCGAAAAGTTTAAAATGTCAATTTTAGTTGAAGAAACAAATAAAAGTTTGACCAAGCGTTCTTTGCTATAGCAGACATGAAACAGTAGTCATATGAATTTATATTTGAATAGTATTCTTTGGTGCCATGTTTGATAATTTGCCAAATCAGTTCCCATTGTTTTTTTTCAGTTTTCGTTTTTCTATTGGAATGTTCAGATATTTCCCAGTGGGAATTTTTTGAACTTTATTTATTTGGGTTGGAAAGTGAATTTTACTTCTTAAAGTACTATAAACTTCATAGATAATATGAAGGAACAAGTTTATACAATATTATTATTGTGTTAAATTACTTCCCGTCATGACAATCATTGTTTGTTGCAAAGCTGTGGAAATGCAGTTGAGAGCTTGCTGATTAAATTACTACTTTTAGTTGTCATTGAAATTGGAAAATCCTTATTTTTGTTTCTTGGATGGATCAGGATGTAAAGCTTACAATATTTATTTACTGATTTGATTTCCTTTCATCACTTAAAAAGCACTATAAACCCAGAATACTTTGAAGAATTTCACTGAGGGAACAGTGCATATCTATCTGATCACGATTTCTCCGCTCTTCATTCTGATTGCTCCTCTACTCTTAACACATGTAATGTGTGATTT
The DNA here is from genome assembly GCF_047496885.1 of Scyliorhinus torazame. NCBI lineage: Eukaryota > Metazoa > Chordata > Chondrichthyes > Carcharhiniformes > Scyliorhinidae > Scyliorhinus > Scyliorhinus torazame. The sequence goes on from NC_092708.1 coordinate 98,889,242, forward strand.
TCTTCAGCTTATGTTGTGGATGTTGCATAATATGGTAATATTGTGCTACCTAATAAGCTTAATTAGGATGATTTAATGTTTTAAAAATACAACCTCAGTAACATATATAACAACAATACCAACGTAAAAAGAAAGCAGAAAACACCCTCCCTTACCGAGAACTACCTCGCCTCCCTGCACAGCTAACAGTGACCAGCTCCTTAAAGTGCAATATAAAAGCCGCCATCTAAGGTAGAACCCATTGATCAACCTCTTCACCTAGAACTTAACCTTCTCAAGGTACAGAATTCCCATCAAGTCATCCAGTCATGCTGCAGCGCTAGGCGGTGTTGCCTGCATCCAACTGAACAATATCTGCCTCTGGCCAGCAAGGAGGCGAATTCCTAAACATTCACCCCACCCCCATCCTCAGCTCAGGCTGGTCCAACACTCCAAATAAAGCTATCAACGAGCATGGCTCTAAATGGTCGATTATAGTGCCAAAGAAAGGCCCCCAAATATCCACCAGCCTAGGGTAGGATCAGAACGTGTGCATTTGGTGAGCAGGCGTCCTCGAGGACCGCTCATACTTATCCTCGACCCCTTCAAAAAATCTACTCATCCTGGCCTTGATGAGGTGTGCCCTAAACACCACCTTTAGCTGAATCGGCCTCTGCCTCGTGCAGGATGACGCTGCATTCACCCTACGAAGGGCTTAACTCCACACTTCCTCCTCCAAAATGGGTCCCAGCTCCTCCTCCCACCTAGCCTTCACTTCTTCCACCTAAACCTGCTCTTCCCCCATGATCTGCCCATATATCCCGGACGTGCTGTCCTCCTCCGCCCCGTGCAAGAGAGTATCTTCTCCAGCAAGGTAGACAGCAGTACTTGCGAAAATGCCTGCCGAACAAAATCCTGCAGCCTGATCTGTTCCTGCATCCGTGGGTAATAATGGACTCGAATGACCACTTCTTTGACACACCCAGAGTAGGCAGTTGCCTGCATCAGGGAGAAGGAGTTGGGACTGCTCCGGAGCACCTCACACCACAAACCGTCTTCCATAGCATCCCCAAACTCTTCCTCCCACTTGGCTTTGATCTCTTCCATGGACACCCCATCCTCCCCCAAAATACTCCTGTAGATCGCTGACGCCACCCCTTTCTCCATTCCTCCTGTTGTCAATACCTCTTCCAACAATGAGGGGGCTTGGTGCTGTCGGGAAACTCTGAACCTCCTTCCTAGCAAAGTCTTGGAGCTGCAGGTACTTAAACTCTTCCCCTTGCTCTAGTATACACTTCTCCCCCAATTCTTTCAAGCTCGCAAAACATCCCCAGAAACAGGTCTTTTAATACCCTGATCCCCCTCTCCTCCCATCTCCGAAACTTCCCATCCAGCCTCCCCAGCTCAGACTTGTAATTCCCACTGATCGGCATCTCCCCTGACCCAGCCCGTTGAAAGTGGTGCCTCAACTGCCGTGTTGCCCCCACCACCGAACTCCCAGAGTACTTGTCTGGGGTTATCGAGAGCGGCACCGTTGCCAGCGTCCTCAACCCGGACCTCCTACACAGACCCTTCTCCGTTCTGACCCAAGTCCACACCTTTTTGGCATTCACCGCCCAATAGTAATAAAATAAATTCGGGAGGCCCCTCTCTCACTCTCACTCCTGTCCTGGACACCACAAAACATTCACTCTTTTGCAAGTTCAATTTATATCCTGGAAAAGGCCCAAATTTTCAAAGAAGTTCCTTTATATTCCCTACCCATGTACTCTGCTCTGATATGTATAATAATATATCGTCCGCCACCCCCGTACTATTCCCTTCCACCGTCCCGAGTTCCTTAAAGCGATGGCCAAAGGCTCTATCGCTAATGCAAATGGCAGAGGACACACACACCCCTGTCTGGTCCCCTGGTGCAGAGCAAAGTACACCAAAGTTGTGTACTCTCCATCGGTTCCCTATATAATAGCCATACCCACTTTGTAAATCTTGGCCCGATCCCAAACCTCTCAAGAATTGTCATCAAATACCCTGATTCTACTCTGTCAAATATCTTTTCCGCAACTAGCGCATCCACCACCTCCATGTCCTTTCCCTCCACCGGCGTCATGATTACTTTTAATAACCACCTAATATTTGAGAATAGCTGCCTTCCTTTCACGAACCCCATCTGGTTCTCCCCTATCACCTTCGGGAGGCACTCTTCCAACCTACCCGGCAGTACCTTCGCCAGTATCTTTGCGTCAACATTCAATAGCGATAAAGACCTGTATGATCCACACTCTGTCGGGTCCTTCTCTTTCTTTAACAGCAAGGAGATTGAGGCCTGCCTCAATTTTGTGGTTGCACTGTGTAGCCCTGTCTTCCTCCTCCAGCCTCGGATACTCCAATCCGTCTAGGAACTCCCGCATCCCTGATCCTCTCTCGTGGTCCCGACTAATTCAAATTTTCATAAAACTCCTCAAACACCTTATTAATCTGGTCCGGGGCCACCACCAATTTCCCCCTCTTATCCCGCACCTAGACAATTTGTGCCTTTTAATGTTAACTTAATTTTGATTATCTGTGTATCTGTCCACACTCGCTTTTGTAGAATTTGATATGTTGACTAACTTGTTGATTCATTAGCATTTTAAAAATTACAGTTCTTCCAGCTTTACAACAGTGAGAACATTTACCGTGATTTAACTAACTGGGAACACAGTGAGGGCTTTTAGCTGCGTTATTCCTGGCACTTGTATAAGTGGCCTCAGCAGGGAATGCGCAGCCGAGGCTGCACATCAGCCCATTTTGCACACTGAGGAGCTCCGCTTGCTGGAACTCCCCAGTGTAGCGAGAGATAAGGAAGCCATTTTTAAATGATGTCCCAATCTAGGGGCACCCCTGGTCTGATCATACGTGCGCAAAAATGCCACTTGGGCACCTTGGCAATCTGGGCACATTGGCACTGCCAGGGTGCCAGACTAACACCAGCAGTGCCAGGGCACCACCCTGCTCAAATGGCATGCAGCTGGGGGCTTCTGATTCCCTGGGAGACCCGAACGAGTGCTGTTCCGTCTGATCCCCGTTTGTGGAAACCAATATCAAACGGCGCTTGCCTGAAGTTCCGAGGCGAAAGGGATAAATCCCAAAGCCTCAGGCACCTCGGGAATCTGCACATTAAAGTGAGACTAGCTGTTTCGCTTTAATATGCACATTTGCCAAAAAGTGATCCTGCCCACAATGGGCGGGATTTACATCGCAATGTCCCGTGAGATCTCGTTAGATTTCATGAGGTGGGTAGCACGGTGGCACAGTGGTAGCACTACAGTCTCATGGCGCTGAGGTCCCAGATTCGATCCCGGCTCTGGGTCACTGTCCGTGTGGAGTTTGCACATTCTCCCCGTGTTTGCGTGGGTTTCGCCCCCACAACCCAAAAAAAGATGTGCAAGGTAGGTGGATTGAACACGCTAAATTGCCCCTTAATTTGGAAAAAATGAATTGGGTACTCTAAATTTTTTTTTAAAAAATTTCATGAGGCGTTGCGAGCCAGGCAGATCCTGGGAGCGGGGTCTTCAGGCTTTTATTGGCCACGCTGTGCCGTGACTAGCTGCTTTTTGGGTGCAGCATGGCTGTTGGATCACGCCCAACATCTTATTTGCCGTTTCTTTATGCCTAGATTAGTCCAATTGACATCAGGAAAGAGGAGGAGAGAAATGATGGGTCCAGTTCACAAGTTTAATACTGTTTGAGTCATTTGACCGTGTTCCATTTTTTTGCCTACAAGTTACTACAGAATATTACTCAATTCTTTGTTTTCAAATTTAAAAACAAGTTTCTGAACAAACCGCTTGTTTTTGAATCTCCTGGCTTAAATCAATTTGAAGTGACAAAGACGCTGAACAAGGATCAATAATTTTTTTTGCTGCTTGCTTACAAGAGACTTCAAATCTAGCAGCCTCTGATTTTTCCCCCCAGAAACTAAATGTCATCCAAAATATTTCTATTTGCCATTGAAATGAACTGTGTTGTTTGCTACCTTTTCTTTAGACTCGACAGTATTGGAAGAGTGGAAAGTGATCTTTTGAAGGTTTGGCTCAATTTATTAGTCTGTCTTTGAAACTGCCTACAGCCAAAAATTTCAAGGGAAACTAGTGTTGTAGGTCACAGAGCAACACAAAACATGCACATGAAAAGCAAACTTTGAAGAGCACTATCAAGGCAGGTTGTATATCATGCAATGTGTCTAAGTTTGAGGCTATAATGTCAACCGTAGCTTGGCAGTAGTACTTTTGCCTCGGAGTCAGATGACAGTAGGTTCAAGTCCCATTCTTCCAAGTGAGCACAATCAAGGCTGGCATTTTAGTACGGTATCAAAAGAGTAATGCACCGCTGGGAGGTGCAGTCTTTCAGATGAGAAAATAACCAAAGCTTTGTTTTTTCACTTTGATATTCTGGGATCTTTTGTGTGTATTTTTCATAGAAGGCAGTGGAGTTCTCTTGGTAGCCTGAACAAAGTTTTACTGGAAAATGGGATTAGAAGGTTGTTTTTGACTGGCGCTGATGTGATGGGCCAGAGGGCCTTTTCTGGGCTGTAGATCTCTGACTCTGTCTAAACCTCCCCATTCATGGAATCATTCTGGTAAATCTCTGTACTTTGTCTGAAGGATCTCCACATCTTCACTGAAGTGAGGTGACCAGAACTGGGTGTAATACTATAGTTGGGGCCTAACCACAGCTTTAGAAAGGGTCAACATAACCTGCCTACCTTTGTACTCAGTGCCTCTTTGTGAAGCTCCAGATCCCACATGCTTTGCCAACCACTCTCAATATATCTTTCCACCTTCAAAGATTGATTCCCATGTACCTCAAGGTCCCTCTGTACTTGCACCTCTTTTCGAATTGTGTGATTAAATCTATTGCCTCCCCCTATCCCTTTTGCCAAGCTGCATCACCTCACATTTCTTTGTATTGAATTCTTCTAGCCATTTGACTGCTCATTCTGCCAGCCTATCTATGTCCTGTTGGCAGGAGATTCTTATTGACCTCACTGTTTGGGACCATTGGCAATTTTGAGATTTTACTCCATATTCCAGGATCCAAGAAATTCATATATAGCAAAACAAACAATAGCTCAAGCACCGACCCTTGATGAATGCTACTGTCTTATTACCTGCCAGCCTGAAAAACAACCATCGATCATGACTTGCTGCTTTCTGTTCTTAAGACAGTTTTCTATTCAGTTAGATAGACACTGATTCCTGAAGTGGTGTTTCGTGGGATTACCCAGCTATGACTAAGTTGCTGGTTTAAGTTTTAAAAGAGTGGATGCAGTAGGGAATATGACCTTTTGGTCAGGCCAGGAAGCTGATGACTGGCCTGTGGGCCAGTCCATGATAAGCTAAGGAATGTGACCTTTGGGCCAGGATAGAATAAATTGATGAATGATCTGTGAGTTATACTGTAATAAACCTTGGGGCCAGGCTAAAATATGCAGAGGACTGGGCAAGGCAGTACAACATCAGGATAGAAAAGCAAAAGTTTGTGTTTTGGAATAAACTGTGCGCATTGTGTGTGCTAAAGCTCAGGTCATTCTGTGATTATTTTGTAAACTCATCTTTAAGTGTGGATGTGCAAGATAAGAGCATTGTGAGTTAATGATGAGTTATCACAAAGACGGTATAAATAACTGATGGAAACTGTGCATCTTTGAATTGCCTTTTGGAACATTCTGAGAGCGCATTCCCTTGTTTCATGCAATGCATAAACTGCTGCATGCTTTACCTACAGCTGATTTTGTCCCGTGTCGATAGATATTCCACAAATCTCAATTTTCTTAACAGCCTTTTATGTGGTACTTTGTTAAATGTTTCCTGAAATCTACTTGGACAGCATCCACCATGTTACCTTCATAGATCATCTCTGTTAATCAATTAAATTAGATGAACAAGATCAACCTATTTTAAATCCATGCTAGCTCTCCTTAATAAACTCAAATCTTTCCAAGTGCGTGTTGACTTTTTTCCCCTGATTATGAATTCCAATACCTTATCCACCGCAAACAGGCGTGTAATTACTAGGACTGTCCTTAACCCTTTCTTGAACTAAGGTTGTCACATTTGCCACTCTCCAATTCTCTGGCACCCCTCTCACATCTAGGAAAGATTAAAAGATTTAAGGCAAGCCCTTCCGCTATCAACACTCTGACTTACCTTAGCAACCGGGGATGCAAGCCATAGTGACTCATCTATTGTTGATACTCCCTGTTTTCCACCCTCCCTACTTCCACCCCCACCTTTTGGAATTACTATTCTCTTTTTTCGCAGGAAAACCCCATCTGCAACACTCAAATATGCTCTCGCGTTGTAGAAACCGGAGCAGGATTCTCTGGGCCATCCTTCACGAAGATATCTTCTCACCATCTGCAACATTGGGTCCTTCTTAATTTCTTCTCTTAGTTTGACACCATCAATACAGGTCCATCCATTGTGGAGGTTCTTTATTGTGCTTCTTTACATATACCATTGAGTTAATCCAGTCTGTAGGGGCCTCAGTACCCTTAATGACACTCGAGGCAGTCATTCTCTCTAGCTCTGGATTTAGTTTATCCCTTAATGGCGCCGCACACGTCCCGGCACAAATCACAGGCTTTGCATCTTCCTTTAATTGAATCTTGTACGTGTATGGTAACGTACCAAAACCTTGAAAAATTTCGGGGAAATCATTTAGAATGGAGTCTCCTGAGGGATGAGGGCTTGTTGCAGCATTGTCTGTACTATATGCTCGTTGGATGAGCTGTAGCTCCTCCCACACCTCAACTCCAATGAAAGACTCGCAATCCGCCACCATCACAGAAAATTTCAACTTGTAAATTTTGTTTTTGACATCGCCATCAAGCTCGCGTGTCCTAACGACGAGATTTTGTTACCATTATAATCTCGTAATAATGCTGTTCTGGTAACTCTTTTTGGTTGAATTTGCAGCTTTTTTATTTTTATTCTCCTTTTTCACATTTTCTCCCAAATTTGCACCCAACAATAAGCAGTAACGAATATAATGTCAATCCCCATATCAATAACAACAATCCCATCCTCCCACCAACCCCCAAACAACTGCCTGCATGTTAACATAAACAAATAACAAAAAGGAATTGAGAATCACCAATGAACTGAAAATTGTTTATTGTCACAAGTAGGCTTCAAATTAAGTTACTGTGAAAAGCCCCTAGTTGCCACATTCCGGCGCCAGTTTGGTGAGGCTGGTATGGGAACCATTAACCAGGTATATGTCACCATTAACACATACAGTCCCCCCAAAAAAACTAATGTTTGATATCCAATTCTTGAAAGTGCATAATGAATAATGCCCATGAATTGTAGAACCCCTCCATCCTTCCCCTCAGTTCAAACTTAACCTTCTCAAGAGTCAAGAATTCCAACAGGTCCCCCCGCCACGCCAGGGGTCAGGATGCAGAGGTTGCTCTCCATCCCAACTGGATCCGCCTTCGGGCGATCAATGAGGCAAAGACTACAACATCTGCCTCCGCACCCGTTTCCAACCCCAGCTGGTCCGACACCCTGAATAAGGCCTCCCGAGGGCCCGGATCCAGTTTCACGTGCATCACTTTAGAGATTACTCTAAAAATCTCCTTCCAGTAATCCTCCAGTTTTGGACAGGACCAAAACATAAGAATGTGATTTGCCCTATATACCACCTTCAGCTGTATCAGCCCCAACCTCACGCACGAGGTGGAGGCGTTCACTCATGCCATTTATCTTTAATGGCATAGTCCATTTATCTTTATGATTATCTGCCTTCAATTCACTATTGCTGCAGATTGGTACAAATACATTGCTATTTGGTATACAAAGAATGTGTCCTCTAAGCACATCTCATCAATAGCGCTGATGCTCTTTGTTCGGGCCTTTTCTGTGAATAACATTGAGGGATGTCCTATTCCCCAGAGGGTTCCAGAGGGTGAGCCACAAGGCAGCCAGTGCTGCCTGTGTCGAGTTGGCGAGCAGTCAGCTTGGGCAGTGTGACCAGGAGGACTGACCTCCAGTGTCGGAAGAAGGTCAACAACCTACACCGAGTGAGTAGACACCAATGTCTTGACCCCCAGCCCTCCCTCCATCCCCCTCTCCTTTCAGCACTCCCTCCACACCCCCATCCCACCCTGTACAGCCCCCCTTCCTGACTCCGGGGAGAGTAGATGGTAGACAGGCTTTGGGGGTCAGGAGGTGAGTTACTTACCATAGGATTCCCAGCCTTTGGCCTGCCCTGGTAGCCACAGTATTAATATGGTTAGTCCAGTTCAGCTTCTGAGCAATGGTAACCTCCAGGATATTGACTGTGGGGCATTCAGCAATGTTAATACTATTGAATGTCAAGGGGCGGTGGTTAGATTCTCTCTTGTAGAGATGGTCATTGGGGGAAAGCTCTGAGGATGCAACTGTTATAGTTGCGGCACAGCGGTCATTCCCACACTCCACCAGGGCAGATACACAAACCTCGGTGGGAAATGTTAGTGGTCAGGCTTCTGGGGCACAATCTGATGAGCACCACACTGCTACTGATGTACATCAGGTGGAGGCAGGAACCCCTAGTCAAGACAGCAGTCGGAGGTCTGCTGGATCCCTGGACCCAGCTGGGTCCCAGCCTGATGTTGAACCTCTGGCACAAAGTACTCGGAGCTGATGGACATGATAGGGAGCGGCCGGGACATTCAGAGAGAGATGTCAGCATCACTCCAGCAGATCCATAACCGATTGGAGGAGTCGCAGAGGCTACGGACGCAGGAGATGGCGCTGGCAATGAGTGGCACCGGGGCCAACACTGCTAGGATGGCGACCTCAGTGGAGAGCCTGGTGCACGACATCGGTGACATGAGTGAAGGTGTCCAAGGCGTTGCGCAGTCGGAAACAGCGATGGCTGAGGGTCTTGGCAATATGTCTTCCTCACTGGGGGATGTCACCCAAGACGAGGCTGACCTTGAAGGGGTTCTGTGGGACATGTCCCGCATCCAGATGGGAATGGCCGAGGTGCTGCGAAGCTTGTCCCAGTCGCAGGTGTGCAAGGCTGAGGCGCTGAAGAGCATGGCCCGGTCACTGGGGGGGGATGTGTCCCAGTCATGAGGAACATCATCGAGGGTGTCAACACGATCGTGCAAACCATGGGGAATCACCAGGGCTGGCGGAGCCAGATGGTTTAGGGGCAGCCGAGGCCTGAACCAGCTGTTACTCCTTCCCAAATTGAACCCCAGAGCCCTATGGGCACTGACTATCCCATGCGGAGGGGGGGGGGGGGGGGGGCGATGCTGGCCACCAGTACTCTTGGTTCTACCCCTCAGACGAGGCTGTGTCTTGGGGTTAGCATACGGGACATAAGAACTAGAACCAGGAGTAGGCCACCTGGCCCTTCGTGCCTGCTCTGCCATTCAATGAGATCATGGCTGATCTTTTGTGGACTTGGCTCCTCTTTCCCGCCCGAACACCATAACCCTTTATTCCTTTATTCTTCAAAAAACTATCTTTATCTTGGAAACATTTAATAAAGGAGCCTCAACTGCTTCACAGGGCAGGGAATTCCATAGATTCACAACCCTTTGGGTGAAGAAGATCCTCCTAAGGTCAGTCCTAAATCTACTTCCCCTTATTTTGAGGCTATGTCCCCTATTGGGGCAGCACGGTAGCATTGTGGATAGCACAATTGCTTCACAGCTCCAGGATCCCAGGTTCGATTCCGGCTTGGGTCACTGTCTGTGCGGAGTCTGCACATCCTCCCCGTGTGTGTGTGGGTTTCCTCCGGGTGCTCCGGTTTCCTCCCACAGTCCAAAGATGTGCAGGTTAGGTGGATTGGCCATGATAAATTGCCCTTAGTGTCCAAAATTGCCTGTGGTGTTGGGTGGGGTTACTGGGTTATGGGGATGGGGTGGGGGTGTTGACCTTGGGTAGGGTGCTCTTTCCAGGAGCCGGTGCAGACTCGATGGGCCGAATGGCCTCCTTCTGCACAGTAAATTCTATGATAATCTATGAGTTCTGCTTTTACCCGCCAGTGGAAACAACCTCCCCGCATCTATCCATCTATTCCCTTCATAATTTTATATGTTTCTATAAGATGCCCCCGCATCCTTCTAAATTCCAACGAGTACAGTCCCAGTCTACTCAACCTCTCCTCGTAATCCAACCCCCTCAGCTCTGGGATTAGCCTAATTAATCTCCACCCATTTTCATTTCCAGCGCCAGTACATCCTTTCTCAGGTCAGGAGACCAAAACCGAACACAATACTCCAGGTGTGGCCTCACTCACACTGTCTACAGTTGCAGCATAACCTCCCTAGTCTTTACTTCCATCCTTCTAGCAATGAAGGACAAAACTCCATTTGCCTTCTTAATCATCTGTTGCACCTGTAAACCAACTTTTTGCGACTCATGCACTAGGACATCCAGGTCCCGTTGCATAGCAGCATGTTTCAATATTTTATCATTTAAATAATATTCCCTTTTGCTGTTATTCCTACCAAAATGGATAACCTCACATTGTATTCCAACTGCCAGACCCTAGCCCATTCACTTAAATTATCCAAATCCCTCTGCAGACTTCCAGTATCCTCTGCACTTTTTGCTTTGCCACTCATCTTAGCGTTGTCTGCAAACTTGGGACACATTGCACTTGGTCCCCAACTCCAAATCATCTATGTAAATTGTGAACAATTGTGGGCCCAACACTGATCCCTGAGGGACTCCACTAGCTACTGCTTGCCAACCAGAGAAACACCCATTCATCCCCACTCTTTTCTTTCTATTAATTAACCAATCCTCTATCCATGCTACTACTTTATCCTTAATGCCATGCATCTTTATTATGCAGCACCCTTTTGTGTGGCACCTTGTCAAAAGCTGTCTGGAAATCCAGATTACCACATCCATTGGTCCCCGTTGTCTACCGCCAGGGATAGGATGGCACAGCTGTGCATGTGCTGTTGACAAGTGACCAGGGCCCTCCGGCCCCAGAGGATGCTCGCCAGGGGCAGTGAAGGCCATGGGACGAGCTAAGCAGCTGGCTGCCTCCACCTCAGATGTGCATCCTGGGGAAACACCAAGACGTAGTGGTAGAGCTAGGAGGGCTAGGCACGTTCAGCATCATTGAGGGCACTGGGGTTGGGGGGGGGCAGCACTCTCGGAAATGGAGTATAGCACAGCACATTGAACAACCTTTTGCACAAACATGATGATGCCTCTGCCACGTTGTTCCGCAATGCGGCCTGAATCCCCGGACTCTTTGCCTGTCTCTCCAGGCAACCCTTGTTGCACCCACCCACCCTCTGGCCGTGGTCGTGTCCCCAAAGCTGTGTCCTATCCCCTGGGTATTCAGATGATGCCGCTGCGTGTGTGGTGGCCCAGCTCTGCATCCTATCAATGTCTCTTTGCAGACTTCAACAGCCCTCCAGCTCATCCACTACTCCACCAATCTTGGTGTCATCAGCAAATTTACTGACTCACCCTTCAGCCCCCTCCTCCAAGTCATTTATAAAAATCACAAATAGCAGAGGACCCAGCACTGATCCCTGTGGTAAACCGCTGGTAACTGGTCTCCAGTCTGAAAATTTTCCATCCACCAGCGTTACGTTCGCTGTCCGCAAAATGCTGACCACCTGATACTTCAACCACTTGCCTGGCTTTGTTACCTAAATTAAGTCCAGGACCGCTCCCTCTATTGTAGCAAGTAAACTTGCAGGACTATCGGGATGGGACAGGGTAATGGGACTGATTGGATTGCTCTACAAAGATCTGGCATGGACTAGACGGGCAAACTGGTTTCCTTCTGTGCTTCTATGATTCTGGCAAAGTTTTGTTCCTTTGTCATCCTTTGTTCGCTGACCTACAATCGATTCCAGTCGAGCAACATCTTGATTTTAAAATTTGATGCCTTTTTAAACCCTCCATTCCCTCGCCCCTCACTATTTCTGCAATCTTTTTAAACCTCTCAACTATATGATTTTACCCAATTCTGAACTCTTTCTATCCCTCATTTTAATCGCTCCACCTTTGAACATAGACCAGTACAGCACAGAACAGGCCCTTCGGCCCTCGATGTTGTGCCGAGCTTTGTCTGAAACCAAGATCAAGCTGTCCCACTCCCTGCCACTCCCTGTCATTCTGGTGTGCTCCATGTGCCTATCCAATAACCGCTTGGAAGTTCCTAAAGTGTCCGACTCCACTATCACAGCAGGCAGTCCATTCCACACTCTAACCACTCTCTGAGTAAAGAGCCTACCTCGGACATCCCTCCTATATCAACCACCCCAAAACCTTATAGTTATAGCCCCCTTGTAACAGCTACATCCACCCGAGGAAATAGTCTCTGAACGTCCACTCTATCTATCCCCCTCATCATCTTATAAACCTCAATTAAGTCACCTCTCATCCTCCTTCGCTCCAATGAGACCTACCCTCCAATCCAGGTAGCATCCTGGTAAATCTCCTTTGCACCCTTTCCAATGCTTCCACATCCTTCCTATAATGAGGTGACCAGAACTGCATACAATACTCCAAGTGTGGTCTCACCAGGGTACCTATACAGTTGCAGCATAACCCCACGGCTCTTAAACTCAAGTCCCCTGTTAATACACGCTAACACACTATAGGCCTCCTTCACGGCTCTATCCGCTTGAGTGGCAACCTTCAGAGATCTGTGGACATGAACCCCAAAATCTCTGTTCCTCCACATTCCTCGGAACCCTGCCTTTGACCCTGTAATCTGTATTCAAATTTGTCCTACCAAAATGAATCACCTCGCGCTTATCAGGGTTAAACTCCATCTGCCATTTTGTGGCCCAGCTCTGCATCCTATCAATGTCTCTTTGCAGACTTCAACAGCCCTCCAGCTCATCCACTACTCCACCAATCTTGGTGTCATCAGCAAATTTACTGACTCACCCTTCAGCCCCCTCCTCCAAGTCATTTATAAAAATCACAAATAGCAGAGGACCCAAAACTAATCCTTGTGGTAAACCGCTGGTAACTGGTCTCCAGTCTGAAAATTTTCCATCCACCATCACCCTCTCTCCTATGTGATAGGCAGTTACTTATCCAATTGGCCAAATTTCCCTCTCTCCCACACAAAGAACAAAGAAATGTACAGCACAGGAACAGGCCCTTCGGCCCTCCAAGCCCGTGCCGACCATGCTGCCCGACTAAACTACAATCTTCTACACTTCCTGGGTCCATATCCCTCTATTCCCATCCTATTCATGTATTTGTCAAGATGCCCCTTAAATGTCACTATCGTCCCTGCTTCCACCACCTCCTCCGGCAGCGAGTTCCTGGCACCCACTACCCTCTGTGTAAAAAAACTTGCCTCGTACATCTAATCTAAACCTTGCCCCTCTCACCTTAAACCTATGCCCCCTAGTAATTGACCCCTCTACCCCGAGGAAAAGCCTCTGACTATCCACTCTGTCTAATCCCCTCATAATTTTGTAGACCTCTATCAGGTCGCCCCTCAACCTCCTTCGTTCCAGTGAGAACAAACCGAGTTTATTCAACCGCTCCTCATAGCTAATGTCCTCCATACCAGGCAACATTCTGGTAAATCTCTTCTGCACCCTCTCGAAAGCCTCCACATCCTTCTGGTAGTGTGGCGACCAGAATTGAACACTATACTCCAAGTGTGGCCTAACTAAGGTTCTATACAGCTGCAACATGACTTGCCATTTTTTATACTCAATGCCCCGGCCAATGAAGGCAAGCATGCCGTATGCCTTCTTGACTACCTTCTCCGCCTGTGTTGCCCCTTTCAGTGACCTGTGGACCTGTACTCTTAGATCTCTCTGACTTTTAATACTCTTGAGGGTTCTACCATTCACTGTATATTCCCTACCTGCATTAGACCTTCCAAAATGCATTACCTCACATTTGTCCGGATTAAACTCCATCTGCCATCTCTCCGCCCAAGTCTCCAAACAATCTAAATCCTGCTGTATCCTCTGACTGTCCTCATCACTATCCGCAATTCCACCAACCTTTGTGTCGTCTGCAAACTTACTAATCAGACCAGTTACATTTTCCTCCAAATCATTTATGTATACTACAAACAGCAAATGTCCCAGCACTGATCCCTGTGGAACACCACTGGTCACAGCCCTCCAATTAGAAAAGCATCCTTCCATTGCTACTCTCTGCCTTCTATGACCTAGCCAGTTCTGTATCCACCTTGCCAGCTCACCCCTGATCCCGTGTGACTTCACCTTTTGTACTAGTCTACCATGAGGGACCTTGTCAAAGGCCTTACTGAAGTCCATATAGACAACATCCATTGCCCTACCTGCATCAATCATCTTTGTGACCTCCTCAAAAAACTCTATCAAGTTAGTGAGACACGACCTCCCCTTCACAAAACCATGCTGCCTCTCACTAATACGTCCATTTGCTTCCAAATGGGAGTAGATCCTGTCTCGAAGAATTCTCTCCAGTAATTTCCCTACCACTGAAGTAAGGCTCACCGGCCTGTAGTTCCCTGGATTACCCTTGCTACCCTTCTTAAACAAAGGAACAACATTGGCTATTCTCCAGTCCTCCGGGACATCACCTGAAGACAGTGAGGATCCAAAGATTTCTGTCAAGGCCTCAGCAATTTTCTCTCCAGCCTCCTTCAGTATTCTGGAGTAGATCCCATCAGGCCCTGGGGACTTATCTACCTTAATATTTTTTAAGACGCCCAACACCTCGTCTTTTTGGATGTCAATGTGACCCAGGCTATCTACACACCTTTCTCCAGACTCAACATCTACCAATTTCTTCTCTTTGGTGAATACTGATGCAAAGTATTCATTTAGTACCTCACCCATTTCCTCTGGCTCCACACATAGATTCCCTTGCCTATCCTTCAGTGGGCCAACCCTTTCCCTGGCTACCCTCTTGCTTTTTATGTACATGTAAAAAGCCTTGGGATTTTCCTTAACCCTATTTGCCAATGACGTTTCGTAACCCCTTCTAGCCCTCCTGACTCCTTGCTTAAGTTCCTTCCTACTTTCCTTATATTCCACACAGGCTTCGTCTGTTCCCAGCCTTTTAGCCCTGACAAATGCCTCCCTTTTCTTTTTGACGAGGCCTACGATATCTCTCGTTATCCAAGGTTCCCGAAAAGTGCCGTATTTATCCTTCTTCCTCACAGGAACATGCCAGTCCTGAATTCCTTTCAACTGACACTTGAAAGCCTCCCACATGTCCGATGTTGATTTGCCCTCAAACATCCGCCCCCAATCTAGGTTCTTCCGTTCCCGCCTAATATTGTTATAATTAGCCTTCCCCCAATTTAGCGCATTCATCCTAGGACCACTCTTACCCTTGTCCACCAGCACTTTAAAACTTACTGAATTGTGGTCACTGTTCCCAAAATGCTCCCCTACTGAAACTTCTACCACCTGGCCGGGCTCATTCCCCAATACCAGGTCCAGTACCTCCCCTTCCCTAGTTGGACTGTCTACATGTTGTTTTAAGAAGCCCTCCTGGATGCTCCTTACAAACTCTGCCCCATCTGAGCCCCTGGCACTAAGTGAGTCCCAGTCAATGTTGGGGAAGTTGAAGTCTCCCATCACCACAACCCTGTTGTTTTTACTCTTTTCCAAAATCTGTCTACCTATCTGCTCCTCTATCTCCCGCTGGCTGTTGGGAGGCCTGTAGTAAACCCCCAACAGTGTGACTGCACCCTTCTTATTCCTGATCTCTACCCATATAGCCTCACTGCCCTCTGAGGTGTCCTCCCGTAGTAGGGCAGCACGGTAGCATTGTGGATAGCACGATTGCTTCACAGCTCCAGGGTCCCAGGTTCGATTCTGGCTTGGGTCACTGTGCGGAGTCTGCACATCCTCCCCGTGTGTGCGTGGGTTTCCTCCGGGTGCTCCGGTTTCCTCCCACAGTCCAAAGATGTGCAGGTTTAGGTGGATTGGCCATGATAAATTGCCCTTAGTGTCCAACATTGCCCATAGTGTTGGGTGGGGTTGCTGGGTTATGGGGATAGGGTGGAGGTGTGGACCTTGAGTAGGTTGCTCTTTCCAAGAGCCGGTGCAGACTCGATGGGCCGAATGGCCTCCTTCTGCACTGTAAATTCTATGAATCTATGAGTACAGCTGTGATATTCTCCCTAACCAGTAGCGCAACTCCGCCACCCCTTTTACATCCCCCTCTATCCCGCCTGAAACATCTAAATCCTGGAACGTTTAGCTGCTAATCCTGCCCTTCCCTCAACCAGGTCTCTGTAATGGCAATAACATCATAGTTCCAAGTACTAATCCAAGCTCTAGGTTCATCTGCCTTACTCGTAATACTTCTTGCATTAAAACATATGCACTTCAGGCCACCAGACCCGCTGTGTTCAGCAACTTCTCCCTGTCTGCTCTGCCCCAGAGCCACACTGTCCCTATTCCCTAGTTCTCCCTCAATGCTCTCACCTTCTGACCTATTGCTCCCGTGCCCACCCCCCTGCCATACTAGTTTAAACCCTCCCGTGTGACACTAGCAAACCTCGCGGCCAGGATATTTATGCCTCTCCGGTTTAGATGCAACCCGTCCTTCTTATACAGGTCACACCTGCCCCGGAAGAGCTCCCAGTGGTCCAGATAACGGAAACCCTCCCTCCTACACCAGCTGTTTAGCCACGTGTTTAGCTGCTCTATCTTCCTATTTCTAGCCTCACTGGCACGTGGCACAGGGAGTAATCCCGAGATTACAACCCTAGAGGTCCTGTTTTTTAACTTTCTGCCTAGCTCCCTGAACTCGCTGCAGGACCTCATGCCCCTTCCTGCCTATGTCGTTAGTACCAATATGTACAACGACCTCTGCCTGTTTGCCCTCCCCCTTCAGGATGCCCTCTACCCGTTCAGAGACATCCTGGACCCTGGCACCAGGGAGGCAACATACCATCCTGGAGTCTCTTTCACGTCCACAGAAGCGCCTATCTGTGCCCCTGACTATAGAGTCCCCTATTACTATTACTCTTCTGCGCTTTGACTCTCCCTTCTGAACATCAGAGCCAGCCGTGGTGCCACTGCTCTGGCTGCTGCTGTTTTCCCCTGCTAGGCTATCCCCCCCGACAGTATCCAAAGGGGTCTACCTGTTCGAGAGGGGGACAACCACAGGGGATTCCTGCACTGACTGCCTGCCCTTTCTGGTGGTCACCCATTTCTCAGCCTGCACCTTGGGTGTGACCACATTTATATAACTGCGATCTATGACGCTTTCCACCACCTGCATGCTCCTAAGTGCATTCAATTGCTGCTCCAACCGAACCATGCGGTCTGTGAGGAGCTCCAGTTGGGTGCACTTTCTGCAGATGAAGCCATCCGGGACGCTGGAAGCCTCCCGGACCTGCCACATCTCACAGTCAGAGCACTGCACCCCTCTAACTGATTGCGTCAATTAATTAGTAAATTAAAATTAAAAGTTTTTAAAAATGTTTTTAAAGTTACTGTTAACTATCTGTTTCCTAGCACTAGATTTCTACGATAAATGTGAAAGCTAAATATAGTACTCTCCGATCTCTGACTTAGATACCCCTCTAAATTATAATTAAGTAATTATGTTTAATTAGTTGCCAGTGCTTAATTTTTTTAATTTCGTGTAGATTCCCAACCAGCCACTCCTTACACCTCCTTACTTTCTTCATGAGCCGACCATGGGGAACCTGATCAAAACGCCTTACTGAAATCCATGTATACGACATCAACTGCTCTACCTTCATCTACACACTTAGTTACCTCCTCAAAGAATTTAATCAAATTTGTGAGGCAAGACTTGCCCTTCACGAATCTGTGTTGACTATCCCGGATTAAGCTGCATCTTTCCAAATGGTCATTAATCCTATCCCTCAGGACCCTTTCCATTAACTTACCGACCACCAAAGTAAGACTAACCGGCCTATAATTACTAGGGTCATTCCTATTCCCTTTCTTGAACAGAGGAACAACATTCGCCACTCTCCAGTCCTCTGGCACTATCCCCGTGGACAGTGAGGACCCAAAGATCAAAGCCAAAGGCTCTGCAATCTCATCCCTTGCCTCCCAAAGAATCCTAGGATATATCCCATCTGGCCCAGGGGACTTGTCGACCCTCAGGTCTTTGGCCATGTCTTAAGTTGTCTATGTACTGTGCCCTGGAATTCCTTTCCAACACCCCTCCTCCTCTCTGCCTCATTTTCCTCCTTTAAGATGCTCCTACCTCATTAACACAACTTTTGGTTAGCTGACCTAATTGGTAGAATTTACTGTAATTGTTGCTGGTTCAGCCCACCAGTTGAATATCTGGTGGGAAACCTTCATTATTTGTAAGGGGAGGCCTGACCAGGTTAAATGCCTGAACTGCCCAGCATCACACCTTCCTTGAAATTCAGTCACCAGGTGTCGAAATCCTTTCTGCCAAGAGCTGCCAACCAATTGGAGCTGATAGCTTTAATTCCATGTAGACCGTTCTTGACCTTCTAGATGGGTTTGAAAGGTGCTGTCTAAGGAGCCTTGGTGAGTTCCTCCAGTGCATACTGCAGATGGTACATATTGCTGCCACTGTGTGCTGGTGATGAAGAGGGTGAAAGGGTTTATGGAGGGGTTGCCAATCAAGCGGGCTGATTTGTCCCTGATAATGACAAGCTTCTTGAGTGTTGTTGGATCTGCATTCATCCAGACAAATGGAAGTATTCCATCACACTCCTGACTTGTGCCTTATAGATGTTGGACAGGATTTGGGGAGATAAGAGGTGGGTTACTCACTGTAGGATTCCTAACCTCTGGCCTGCTATTGTAACCACAGTATTTCCATGGCTAGTCCAGTTCAGTTTCTAGTCAATGGTAACCCCAGAAAGTTGATAGTGGGGTAATTCAGCGATGGTAATGCCATTGAATATCAATGCGATAGTTAGATTCTCTCTTGTTGGGCAAAGTCATTGCATTTGTGATATGAATGTTACTTTCTACTTGCCAGCTCAAGCTTGTATTGCTGCATTCCTGCACTTCTGCCATCATGACAGCGGTCTACGTCCCATCCCAGGCAGAGGTGAAGGAGGCGCTTGATGAATTGCACACAGCTATAAATAACAATGAAACGGAATACCCGGAGGCCTTGTTCATTGTAGCCGGGGTCTTCAACTCGGCCAACCTCGAGTGTATTGCCAAAATTCCACAAACACATCTCCGTTCCCACCAGGAACGCCAACATCCTTGACCACTGCCACACAAATGTCAAGGGCGCTACCGATCTATCCCCCGACCGCACTGTGGGAAATCGTACCACAAGACGGTGCTCCTTCTCCCGGCATGCAAGCAGAACCTTAAGCGGGAGAATCCGGTTAAGAAGGTCTTACAATGCTGGTCTGAGGCAACAGAAGAGCTCCTACATCACTGCTTGGAGTCAGTGGACTGGTCCATATTCAAGACTTCAGCAGCCAACCTAAACGAGTATGCCACCACCATCACCGACTTCATCAGCAAGTGTGTAGAAGATTGCGTGCCAAAGAAGGTAGTACGTGCATTCCCCAATTGGAAACCATGGTTTGACCGGGCGATTCACTCCCTACTGAAGGCCAGGTCTGAGGCGTTCAAGACCGGCGGCCCTGACCTATACAAGACCTATATCCCTGGTCTTACACTTGCACTTAATCCCTGGAGCATCCCAACAACAAGGACTCCTGCATCAGACTCCTATTCATTGCCTACAGCCCCGCCTTCAACACCATAATCCTAGCCAAGCTCATAGGTAATTTGGACATTGAGTTCTGTCTGTGTACCTGAAGAGGTGCTGTAGTGTGGCAACTAGGGAATTTTCACAGTAGCTTCATTGCAGTGTTAATAAGCCTACTTGTGACAATAATAAAGATTATTATCAAAACTCCAAAACCTAGGACTTGGCTCCTCCCTTTGCAACTGGATCCTCGACTTCTTCAGCCATAGACCACAATCAGTAAGGATAAACAACTCCTCCTCAATACCGGGGCCCTGCAAGGCTGCATATTTAGCCCCCAACATACTTCCTATATATAATTGTGTGGCAAAATCTGGCTCCAACTCCATCTACAAGCTTGCTGATGACACGACCGATAGTGGGTCGGATCTCGAACAACGATGAGTCAGAGTACAGGAGGGAGATAGAGAACCTAGTGGCGTGGTGTAACGACACAATCTCTCCCTCAATATCAGCAAAACTAAGGAGCTGGTCATCGACTTCAGGAAGGGAAGTATCGTACATACCCCTGTCTGCATCAATGGTGCCGAAATGGAGATGGTTGACAGCTTCAAATTTCTACGTGTACACATCACCAACAATCTGTCCTGGTCCACCCTCGTCGATGCTACGACCAAGAAAGCACAACAGCGCCTGTACTTCCTCAGGAAACTAAGGAAATTGGGCATGTCCACATTGACTCTTACCAATTATTACAGATACACCATAGAAAGCATCCTATCTGGCTGCATCACAGCCTGATATGGCAACTGCTCGGCCCAAGATGAAAGAAACTACAGAGTTGTGAGCACAGCCCAGTCCGTCACGCAAACCCGCCTCTCATCCAGTTACTCTGTCTACAACTCCCGCTGCCTTAGAAAGCAGGCAGCATAATCAAAGACCCTTCCCACCCGGGTTATTCTGTCTTCCAACTTCTTCCATCGGGCAGGAGATACAAAAGTCTGAGAACACGCACTAACAGATTCAAAACAGCTTCTTCCCCGCTGTTACCAGACTCCTGAATGACCCTCTTATGCACTGAATTGATCTCTCCACACACCTTCTCTACTGAATAGCACTACACTCCTGTATGCTTCACCCATTGCCTGTGTCTATGCATTTACATTGTGTATCTATTGTGCTCCAATGTTTTTTCATGTATGGAAGGATCTGTCTGGACTGCACACACAACAATACTTTTCACTACCTCGGCACACATGACAATAAATCCAAAAACCATTTGGGCATGGATTGCTTCCGTATCTGAGATGCTGCGCATGTTGCTGAACGTTGTGCAATCATCAAACATCCCCGTTTCTGACTTTGATGAAGCAACTGGGGAGTCTACAACGAGGCAGTCGAGGCGGCAGGCCTGAATCCAGGAGTTAGGCAGCTGAAACGGTGACAGAGGGTGAAGCAGCTGGAGCAGCTGGGCTGAAGTAAAAGTGTGGAGCAGCAGGGCTGAAGGCAAAGTGTGGAGCAGCAGGGCTGAAGTTGAAGTGTGGGCAGCAGGAGCAGTGAGATTGAGGTCAGTGCTTGAAGCGGCCAGAACAGCAAGGCAGGGCCCAGAACATGAGGCAGTCAAATGCAGCATGTAGAGGGGTCATCAAACTTTCAGTGGCCCTGCTTGTTTTTTTTTTTTCTTTTTGGGAATTTTTAATGCCTGGTCCTGGGGGCAATTGATGGAGGACTAAGAACCAGCAAAGAGGCGAAAGACGTCCAAAAATCAGGAAGACAGCAGCAAGGAGGGGAGAGAATGAGAGCTTGCCGTCGAGCGTGAGGACCAGCCCGGGGGCTGACAAGAGGGCGGAGGCCATGCCGCTGGGTGGAGCCGTACTGCTTACAGCAGAGAGGATGGCTGAGGTGGTGTCCAGAGCTCGAAAAGCACTTTGCAAAGCATATGGAGGTGATGAGAAAGGAGGTGGCAGTGGCGCCGATGGCATTGGTAGAGGAGGCAATTGCCCCAGTGAAGGTAGCTGTTGTAGAGGTGTCGTCTGAGTGAGGGAACAATGAGAAGCTGAAGGGAGTGGAGGAGGCCATGTCGCGGCACTACTATCAGCTCACCTCTATGGTAGATGAGCTGCAGAGGGTGGTTGAGGCCATTAAGGGGCTGCGAGCAAAGCTGGAGGATATGGAGAACTGCTCGAGGCGACAGAATTTAAGGATTGTGGGTCTGCTCGAGGGGGAGGAGGGCCCGAGGCCGACCGAGTACTTTGCCCAGATGTTGGCAGAACTGATGAGGGAGAAGAACCATCTCGATATGAATTGGACCGAGCTAATTGGTCGCTGAGGCCCAAGCCTAAGTTAAACGAGCCGCCAACGGCAGTGATTATCTATTTTCACAGATATCACATGAAGGAGAAGGTATTGAACTGGGCAAAAAAGGAGCGGAAGGTGCAATGGGCTGGTGCCAAGGTTCGTATCTATCAGGACTTGACGGCGATTGGCTTTCGGCCGAGTGAAGGCGGCATTGTACGACAGTGGTGTGCGGTTTGGAGTGGTGTATCCAGCAAAGCTAAGGGTGACCTACAACTCCAGAGACTTTTATTTTGAGGCGGTGGAGGCATTTATGAAGGCAGAAGGCTTGGGACGGAAGTAAAGAGTGGGAGAATGTATATATGTAACTTTGAATAATGTTCCTACTTCATACTGTTATGGAGGTTAAAAGTTTTTTGTTCTTTATAGCTTTGAATAATGTTCTTACATTGTGCTGTTGTAGAGGCTAAAGTTTTTTTTTTTTTTGTTGTTGCTGTTCTTTGTAGTGATGGATTTTTTTATGAAAAGTATATATTTAATTGTTTTTTTCCCTTGGCCTGAGCAGGGCCCCCCCATACTAGCTAACTTAAGTTGGCTAGTGAGCAGAGGTGTTGTGGGGGTAGGAGCTGCGGATATTGGAGACTGGTGAGCAAGTTTCAATGGGCCTAGGAGGTGAGAAAAGGGAGTGGAGGCGATCGACACGGGGTGGGGTTTCTTTGAGAGGGAGTGTAGGGGGGGATTCTGGGAGGGGAAGATGGGATTTGATGCCAACAATGGATAGGGACGGGTCAGGCTCAGTGGGTAGGGCCCCGAAATTATGATGATGGTGGATAAGCAGGGAGGGGGGGGGGGGGCGTGATAGAGAGATTCCCTGTTAGTATACTTATGCGGAATGTGAAGGGATTGGGAGGCCCAGTGAAGAGGTCGAGGGTGCTTGTGCATTTGGAAAGTTTGAATGCAAGGCCAGCACAGTGGCGCAGTGGATAGCATTGCTGCCTCACGGCAGCAGGTTCGATCCCGGCTCTGGGTCACTGTTGGTGTGGAGTTTGCACATTCTCCGCATGTTTGCGTGGGTTTCGCCCCCACAATCCAAAAGATGTGCAGGCTAGGTGGATTGGCCATGCTAAATTGCCCCTTAATTGAAAAAAATGAATTGGGTACTCTAAATTTATTTTTAGAAAAGGAAAACAAAAGTTTGAAAGCAGATGTGGCGATGCTGCAGGAGACTCACTTTAGGGTGAAGGATCAGGGAAGGCTTAGAAAGGGCTGGGTTAGCCAGGTGTTTCACTCGGGTTTTGATAGTATGGCGCAGGGGGTTACGGTTCTGGTGAATAAAAGAGTGAGGTTCCAAATGGAGAAAGTTGTGGCAGATCAGGGAGGTAGATACGTAATAGTGACAGGGGCATTGGAAGGGACATTAGTGGCGTTGGTAAGCATGTATGGTCCCAACTGGGATGATGCAGAGTTTGTAAAGAAGATGTGAGGGACCATCCCCGATTTGGATTTGCATGAAGTGTGTGGAGACTGGAATATGGTACAGGAGACAAAATTGGACAGGTCACGACCGCGATTGCTTACCCAGTCAAGGGGAGCGAAGGCGTTGGCTGGGTTAATAGTGGAAATGGGAGGAGTGGACCCTTGGAGGTTCTTGCACCCGGGGGAGTGGGAGTATTCTTTCTTCTCTTCAGTTCATAAGGCCTTTTCTATGTCTATGTCTAAGGCCTATTTGCAGATGGATTTTGTTTGTAGGGCGGAAGGCGCTGTTGGCCGGGGTCAAGGAGTCGGAATATTTGGCAATTGCGACATCGGACCATACACTACACTGGGTTGCTATGGTGTTGGAGAAGGGAACAGTGCAGAGGCGGGGATGGAGATTACATGTGGGGTTGTTGGGGGACCCAGAGTTTTGTGATGAGATTGGAAAGGTGATTTAGGAATATGTGCGGTTTAATTGTGCGGGTGAGGACTTGCAGGCGGTGGTATGGGGACTTTTTGAAGGCAGTGGTGAGGGGGGGAGGTGATATCGTTTAAGGCAAAGGTGGATAAGGAGGAGCGGGTGGAACGGCAAAGGTTAATCGATGAGATGTTGGAACTAGATGGGAGGTATGCAGAGGATGTGGATCCAACCCTGTTGGAAAAGAGGAAGGAGTTGCAGGCGAGTTTTGACTAGCTGTCCACCAGGAAGGCGGTGCGCCAATTGAGGCGGGCGAGGGGAGCGGTCTAAGAGTATGGAGAGAAGGCATGCTGGCAGGTCAACTTCGGAGGGAGGCAGTGGTGAGGGAAATTGTTCAGGTGCAGGATAGGGCAGGGAAGTTGGTGGCGGCTCCAGATCAGATTAATAGGGTGTTTGAGGAGTTTTACGATAGATTGCATAGGTCGGAGCCACCTGGGGAGATCGAGAGATACAGGAATTCCTGGATGGTTTGAAATACCCGATGGGGACAGGGCCATATTGGAGGGGGCGATAACTGAGCAGGAGATAAAAGATGCGATTGGGAGGATGCAGTCGGGGAAGGTAGCAGGGCCAGATGGGTTTCCAGTGGAGTATTACAAGAAATTTAAAGATAAGTTGGGCTGGGCCGCTGATGGTGGGTATGATTGAGGAGACGATAAGGATGGGGGTGCTGCCACAGATTTTGGGACAGGCATCGATCTCCCTGTTGCTCAAGAAGGATAAGGATCCAACAGAGTGTGAGCTGTATAGGCCCATATCACCTTTGAATGTGGACGCAAAGGTGTTGGCGAAGGTATTGGCGGGTAGGTTGGAGGAGTGTCTCCCGAAGATGATAGGCGAAGATCAGACGGGGTTTGTGAAGGGGAGGCAGCTCTGTTTGAACATTAGGATAGTTTTGAACATGGTTATGGCGCCGTCGGAGGGGAGGGAGACAGGGAGGTTATGGCATTGGATGCCGAGAAGACGTTTGACTGAGTAGAGTGGGGGTATTTGATGGCGGTTCTGGAGTGGTTTGGGATTGGGCCACGATTTGTAGATTGGGTAAGGACAGGGAGCCGATGGCGAGTGTCTGCACGAATAATATGAATTTGGGTTATTTTGCTTTGCACCGTAGGACCAGTCAGGGATGTCCTATGTCCCCCCCCTGTTGTTCGTGTTTGCAGATGAGCACGTTGCGTTGAGTTCGGAGGCGTGAAAGCGGATTTGGGGGGGGGGGGGGGAATCGTCGTCTCAACATAGGGTATCTTTGTATGTGGACGACTTGCTGTTATATGTATCGGAACAGAGTTTGTTGATGGGCATATTGGAGCTGCTTCAAATGTTTTGGGTCTTTTACGGGATATAAACTAAAAGTGAATATTTTGTGGTGTCTCGGCCAGGGGTGGGGGGGGGCTACCATTCCGTAGGGTGGGGACTCAGTTTAGATATCTGGGGGTGCAAGTGGCACGGGATTGGGGGGGGCTCTGTCAGTGTAACATTACTAGTTTGGCAGGGATGGCGAAAGCGGATCTGGCAAGGTGGTCTCCCTCTGTCACTGGCAGGTTGGGTACAGGCAATTAAACTGAATGCGTTGCCGCGATTTTTGTTTATTTTTCAGTGCCTGCCGATCTTTTCGTCAAAGGCATTTTTCAAGGATGTGGAAAAGATGATTACCTTGTTTATATGGGGGTGGGGGGGGGGGGAGGTGGCTAGGATTAGGAAGGTGCTGTTGCAAAGAGGACGGCAGTCAGGGGTTTGGGTCTTCCAAATTTACTATATTATTACTGGGCGGCAAATGCAGAGAAGGTGAGGAGCTGAGTTAGAGGGGGACGACGACTCCC
This sequence comes from Scyliorhinus torazame, assembly GCF_047496885.1. Taxonomy (NCBI): domain Eukaryota; kingdom Metazoa; phylum Chordata; class Chondrichthyes; order Carcharhiniformes; family Scyliorhinidae; genus Scyliorhinus; species Scyliorhinus torazame. The sequence goes on from NC_092708.1 coordinate 98,914,936, forward strand.
AGTGGGTTGGAATGGAGGACAGTCTGTAGGGGGTCGGGGCTGAGGGCGCTGGCAACAGCGTCACTCCCGTTGGCTGTGGGGAAATACTCAGGAAGTCTGATAGTAGTAGCGATGTTGAAAGTCTGGAGGCAGATGTGCCAGCACTTTAGGCTGGGGGCAGGGCCAAGGGAAATGCCGATTCAGGGAATCAGAGATTTGAGCCAGGGAAGTCGGGTAGGAGTTTTCGGGGAGGAGGGAGTCTGGGCACTAAAGGATTTGTTTGTTGGGGGCTGGTTTGCAGGATTGAAGGAGTTCGGGGGGGGGGGTGGGGGGGAATATGGGTTGGGGCAGGGGGAAATGTTTAGGTACATGCAGGTCCGAGATTTTGCCGAAAAGGAAATACAGAGCTTTCCAGTGGTGCCGGCCTCCACACTGTTGGAGGAGGGGCAGACGGCAGGGGGAATGGGAGGAAGTAGTCAGGATGTGGGGCAGAAAATAAATCGGGAGATAGAAAAGACATGTAAAAAAGGCAATATTACATTAATCATGGGGGACTTCAATATGCAGATGGACTGGGAAAGTCAGGTTGTTAGTGGATCCCAAGAAAAGGAATTTGTGGAATGTCTAAGATGGTTTTTTGGAGCAGCTTGTAATAGAGCCTACTAGGGAACAGGCAATTCTGGATTTGGTGATGTGTAATGAGGCAGACTTGACTAGGGAACTTAAGGTGACGGAACCCTGAGGGAGCAGTGACCACAATATGATAGAATTTACCCTGTAGTTTGAGAGGGAGAAGCTGCAATCGGATGTAACGGTATTACAATTAAATAAAGGTAATTACAAAGACATGAGGGAGGAGCTGGCCAGAGTTGATTGGAAAAGGAGCCTAGCAGGGAAGACAGTGGAACAGCAATGGTAGGGGTTTTGGGGGGGTTATTCGGCTGGCACAACAGAAATTCATCCCAAGGAGGAGGAAACATGCTAAGGGGAGGACAAGGCATCCATGGCTGACGAGGGAAGTCAAGGACAGCATAAAAGCTAAAGAAAAAGCATACAAGGTGGCGAGGATTAGTGGGAAGCCTTTAAAAGCGAGCAGAGGACAACTAAAAAAGCAATAAAGAGGGAGAAGATGAAGTCTGAGTGCAAGCTAGCTAGTAATATAAAGGAAGCTAGGAAGAGGTTTTTTTCAATATAGAAAAGGTAAGAGAGAGACAAAAATAGACATTGGACCACTGGAAAATGTGGCTGGAGAAGGAATAATAGGAAACTGAATAGTTACTTTGCATCAGTCTTCACGGTGGAAGACACCAGTGGGATGCCAGAGCTCCAGGAGAACCAGGGGGCAGAGTGCAGTGACCATTACTAAGGAGTAGGTTCTGGGGAAACTGAAAGGTCTGAAGGTGGATAAATCACCTGGACCGGATGGACTACACCACAGGTTCTAAAAGAGATAGCTCAGGAGATTGTGGAGGCATTGGTGATGATCTTTCATGAATCACTGGAGGCAGGAACGGAAAGTGGCTAATGTAACACCCCTGTTTTAGAAGGGAGGGAGGCAGAAGACAGTAACTTATAAGCCGGTTAGCCTGACTTCGGTCATTGGTAAGATTTTAGAGTCCATTATTAAAGTGAGATCGCGGAGTACTTGGAAGTGCATGATAAAATACGACTGAGTCAACACTGCTTCGTCAAGGGAAGGTCATGTCTGACAAATCTTGTTAGAGTTCTTTGAGGAAGTAACAAGGAAGTTAGACAAAGGAGAACAACTGGACGTGATTTATTTAGATTTCCAGAAGACCTTTGACAAGGTGCCGCATAGGAGACTGTTAAATAAGTTAAAAGCCCATGGTGTTAAGGGTAAAATTCTGGCATGGATAGAGGATTGGCTGACTGGCAGAAGGCAGAGAGTTGGGATAAAAGGGTCTTTTTCAGGATGGTAGCCCAACTTTTCACAATATAAATTAATGATCTGGAGGAAGGAACTGAAGGCACAGTTGCTTAGTTTGTGGATGATACAAAGATCTGTAGAGGGGCAGGTAGTATTGAGGAAGCAGGCGTGCTGCAGAAGGACTTGGACAGACTAGGAGAGTAGGCAAACAAGTGACAGATGGAATACAACGTGGAAAAATGTGAGGTTTTGCACGTTGGAAGGAGAAATAGACTATTTTCTAAATGGGAAGATGCTGAGCAAATCAGAAGCATAAAGGGACTTGGGAGTCCTTGTTCATGATTCGCTTAAGGTTAACGTGCAGGTTCAGTCGGCAGTTAGGAAAGCAAATGCAACGTTAGCATTCATGTCAAGAGGGCTAGAATACAAGACCAGGGATGTACTTCTGAGGCTATATAAGGCTCTGGTCAGTTTTGGGCCCTATATCTAAGGATGGATGTGCTGGCCTTGGAATAGGTTCCGAGGAGTTCACAAGAATGATCCCTGGAATGAAGAGCTTGTCTTATGAAGAACAGTTGAGAACTTGGGTCTGTACTCCTTTGGAGTTTAGAAGGATGAGGGGGGATCTTATTGAAACTTTCAGGATACTGCGTGGCCTGAATAGAGTTGATGTGGAGAGGATGTTTCCACTTGTAGGAAAAACTAGGAGCAGTGGACAAAATCTCAGACTAAAGGGGCGATCATTTAAAACCGAGATGAGAAGGATTTTCTTCAGCCAGAGGGTGGTGAATCTGTGGAACTCTTTGCCGCAGAAGGCTGTGGAGGCCAAATCACTGAGTGGTCTTTAAGATAGAAATAGATAGGTTTTTGATCAATAACAGGATCAGGGGTTATGGGGAGAAGGCAGGAGAATGGGGATGAGAAAAATATCAGCCAAGATTGAATGGCGGAGCAGACTCGATGGGCCGAATGGCCTAATTCTGCTCCTATGTCTTATGGTCAAAGAGTTGGGAGAGCATGGAGGAGGGGTTCTGGTCTGAGGTGCTCCGGAGAGTGAATGCCTCCACCTCGTGCGCTGAAGGGCTGATACAGCTGAAGGTGGTATACAGAGCACACCTCACGAGGGCGAGTATGAGCCAATTCTTTGAAGGAGTAGAAGAGTGTGTGAACGTTGCGGGGGGGCGCGGGGGCTGCTAATCACGTTCATATGTTTTGGTCCTGTCCAAAGCTAGAGGATTACTGGAAGGAGGTTTTTAGGGTAATTTCTAAAGTGGTGCACGTGAAACTGGACCCGGGCCCCCGGGTGGCCATATTCGGGGTGTCGGACCAGCCAGGGTTGGAAACGGGTGCGTAGGCTGATGTTGTAGCCTTCGCCTCGTTGATGGCCCAAAGGCGGTTCCTGATGGGATGGAGAGCAACCTCTCCACCCTGTGCCCTGGCGTGGCGGGGGGACGTGTTGGAATTTTTGACTCTTGAGAAGGTTAAGTTTGAACTGAGGATGGAGGGGTTCTACAATTCATGGGCATTATTCATCATGCACTTTCAAGAACTGGATAACATCGAACATTAGTTTGGGGGGGGTGGGTGGGATGGTTGGGGGGAGGGGGGCGGGTGTGTGTTAATGGTGACTATGGGTGATTCCTAATTCCTTTTTGTCATTTGTTTATGTGAACATGCGGGCTAATGTTTGGGGTTTAGTAGGAGGATGGGATCGTTGTTCTTAATATGGGGATTGACATATTTGTTACTGATTATTGTTTGTTGTTGGTGGGTGTAAATTTGGGAGAAAATGTGAAAAAGGAGGAGAATAAAATATATATATTTTTTAAAGGCTAGGTGAGGCTACGGGGATAAGGCAGGAGATTGGGCCTCGGTAGGGTGCCCTTTCGGGGTGCAGACTCGATGCGCCGAATGGACTCCTTCTGCACTGTAGAGATTCTATTCTATTCAATTTTATGAAAGTGAAATACTGAGGGAGTGCTTTGCTGGCAAATTGGCTGTCTTTTTAACAAGATGTTAAACTGAGGCCTCCTTTACTTTCTTGGATGAATGTAAATTACCTTTTGGACCTATTTGAAAAAGAGCAGGGCATTTCGGGTCTTGCCAATTTTTACCCCTCAACCTTTGATAACCCACTGCCATCAGGTGAGTTTCTCCCATGGACCTGTTCCCACCACTTCTTAATTGCGGGAAGTATTTTGAATTATCTGGCCATTAATCTCTGCTTTGTTAAGCCTATTTTCTCAAATTGACTGCTGCGTTACACTGTTATAAAGGTGACTATACTTCTAAATTAAATTACTTTCAATATCCTCAAGCCGTGAAAGGATAAATATAAAATCCAATTATGTCAGATTTCCAGTATCTGCAGAATTTTGCTCTTGTGTATAAAATCCAAGTTTCTTGTTGCATCCCTCACTCACTATTTAAAACTCAACCTGTTTCATTGCCACCATCTCTCAAATTTCCAAGAGCTTTGATGCCATCACCATCCAATTCCTTACACGCATCTCCCCACTTTTGCCAAATCTTGTTTTATTCCTAATTGCACTAAAGCTAACCTGATCAAACATGTGTTATTGGGACACTGGTTTGGTATCCCTCCTTGATCCTTCCATTTTTTGGTACATTTCTATCCTTATCCGCAATTTGACCTTCATGGTACTTGTGACAGAGCTCTGTTCACATTCTTGTTTTTGCCTTCATGGTTGTAGTAATCTTGCCTCTTTCAAAGGGACCCATGCGGTATGCTCATAACTCTGTTTGTACCCTGTCATTGCCATCAGCTGGTTTCTATGTGTATGTTGATTACTTCCAACTCCACCTTTTGATTCTGTGCCTGCTACCATTTTGGATAGTTGAATTTCTGATTTTTACAGCTGAACATTATTAACAAGACTGATCCTGTGAAATTTCCTGCGAAACCGTAATGCTTGAGGTACCAGTTTCTTCTACTCTGGTTGCTTGCTCCGTTCAAAACTGCAGCATTGCAACTTTGTTATTCAGCTCACTGAAATGGGCTTCAGTACAAACATTCAATCCATCCTAAAGTTAATGGTAATAATTTCCAATTATGTAGCACCTTTATTGTACAAACTATCACCATTCTTTTTTGATTTGTCCATGGGATGTGGTAGCTGCTAGGCCAGCATTTATTGCCTATCCCTAATTGTCCTTGAGGCTGTTGTGAGCCTCCTTCTTGAACCACTGCAGTCCTTGAGGCGTAGTTACTCCCATGGTGCTGTTGGGGAAGGGGTTCCAGGATTTTGATGTAGCAACAGTGAAGCAACAGCAGTATAGTTTCAACAATGGTGTATGACTTAAAAAGAACAAAGAAAAGTACAGCACAGGAACAGGCCCTTCGGCCCTTCAAGCCTGCGCTGACCATGCTGCCCGTCTAAACTAAAATCTTCTACACTTCCGGGGTCCGTATCCCTCTATTCCCATCCGATTCATGTATTTGTCAAGATGCCCCTTAAATGTCACGATCGTCCCTGCTTCCACCACCTCCTCCGGCAGCGAGTTCCAAGCACCCACTACCCTCTGTGTAAGAAAAAAAAAAAAAAAAAAAAAAAAACTTGCCTCGTACATCTCCTCTAAACCTTGTCCCTCGTACCTTAAACCTATGTCCCCTAGTAATTGACCCCTCTCTCCTGGGAAAAAGTCTCTGACTATGCGCTCTGTCTGTGCCCCTCATACTTTTGTAGACCTCTATCAGATCGCCCCTCAACCTCCTTCGTTCCAGTGAGAACAAACCAAGTTTATTCAACCTCTCCTCATAGCTAATGCCCTCCATACCAGGCAACATCCTGGTAAATCTCTTCTGCACCCTCTCTAAAGCCTCCACATCCTTCTGGTAGTGTGGCGACCAGAATTGAACACTATACTCCAAGTGTGGCCGAACTAAGGTTCTATACAGCTGCAACATGACTTGCCATTTTTTATACTCAATGCCCCGGCCAATGAAGGCAAGCATGCCGTATGCCTTCTTGACTACCTTCTCCACCTGTGTTGCCCCTTTCAGTGACCTGTGGACCTGTACACCAAGATCTCTCTGACTGTCAATACTCTTGAGGGTCCTACCATTCACTGTATATTCCCTACCTGTATTAGACCTTCCAAAATGCATTACCTCACATTTGTCCGGATTAAACGCCATCTGCCATCTTGCCGCCCAAGTCTCCAAACAATCTAAATCCTGCTGTATCCTCTGACGGTCCTCATCGCTATCCGCAATTCCACCAACCTTTGTGTGGTCCGCAAACTTACTAATCAGACCAGTTACATATGCCTCCAAATCATTTATATATACTTTGAACAGCAAAGGTCCCAGCACTGATCCTGCGGAACACCACTAGTCACAGCCCTCCAATCAGAAAAGCACCCTTCCATTGCTACTCTCTGCCTTCTATGACCTAGCCAGTTCTGTATCCATCTTGCCAGCTCACCTCTGATCCCATGTGACTTCACCTTTTGTACCAGTCTGCCATGAGGGACCTTGTCAAAGGCCTTACTGAAGTCCATATAGACAACATCCACTGCCCTACCTGCATCAACCATCTTTGTACTTGGAAGGAATCTTGCAGGTGGCGGCATTCCGATGCTTCTTCTGTCCTTGTCCTTTTTAGTAGTGGAGGTCACGGGTTTGGAAAGTGCTGTTGAAGAAACTTCAGTGACTTGCTACAGTGCATCTTATAGATGGTACACATTTGTGCCACTGTGCATCGATGTGGAGGGCATGAATGCTTAAATTGGTAGATGGGGTGCCAATCAAGCAAGCTGCTTTGTCCTGGCTAGTGTTGAGCTTTTTGAACGTTGTTGGAGCTACACTCATCCAGGCAAGTGTAGAATACTCCTGACTTGTGACTGCTGGACAGCCTTTGGGAGTCAGGAGATGAGTTACTTACCATCACATTTCCAGTCTCTGACCTGTTTTAGCTGAAGTATTTATATGGCTGACGAGAAACTGAATGGACTAATGACCCCCAGGATATTGATAGTGGCGGATTCAGCAATGGTAATGCCATTGAATGTCAAGGGAGATGGTTAGATTCTTTCTTGTTGGAGATGTTCATTGCACAGAACTTTGTGGCATGAATGTTACTTCCGTGCTTTGCAGAGCACTAGTAAGAGGAACAGAATACTGAACCAAGGATTTTTTATTTATTTATTCTTTCATGGGATATGAGCGTCGCTGACGAGGCCAGAATTTGTTGCCCATCCCTAATTGCCCTTGAGCTGACTGGCTCACTAGGCCATTTCAGAGGGCAATTAAGAATCAACCACATTGATTTGGGTCAGGAGTCACAAGTACGCCAGTCCTGGTAGGAATGGCAAATTTGATTAAAGGACATTAATGAATCGGGTGGGCTTTTTTGTTTGTTTTTAATTCAGATTTTACTAATTGAATTAAAATTTCACCACCTGCCATGGTGGGATTTGAACCCATGTCAATGAACCATAAAATTCCTACAGTGCAGGAGGCCATTCGGCCTACCGAGTCCGCATCATCTGAAAGAGCACCCTACCCAAATCCACTCCACCATCCCTGCAAACCCACCTAACCTGCACATCCTTGTATACTTGGGGGCAATTTAGCATGACCAATCCACCTAACCTGCACATCCTTGGACCTAGAGAATTAGCTTGGACTTTTGGATTTTTGCTTCAGTGACATTACCCTTGCACCACCACCTCCCCTTCAGGAGATTTGATGAATGGTTTGAGCTCTCTGTTTAATAGAAAATGAATAAGACACCTCTGACAGTGCCGTTTTCTCTCAATAGGTTATACATAGAAGTGTCAACTTACGTCCTTGAGTCATATGACCTTCAGACTCTGATCATACTGTTAGTACTGAGTTAATGCTGCACCTAAGAATGAGGCTTCTAAGTCTTGACAGGAATAAGCTTACTCGATAGCACCTTCAAACCTGTATTCTCCATTCTTCAAGTTCTTTACAAGCCGCACACCATCTTGATATTCACATGATATTCTTTCATGTCAACACCCTGGGCCTACCTATCTAACAACATTGCGGGCGTACACATGCACATAAGGCAGGCATTGTAAAACCCAGGGGCACGGGCGGGTATCGGGAGGGCCTTCCAAAATGCATTACCTCACATTTGTCCGGATTAAACGCCATCTGCCATCTTGCCGCCCAAGTCTCCAAACAATCTAAATCCTGCTGTATCCTCTGACGGTCCTCATCGCTATCCGCAATTCCACCAACCTTTGTGTGGTCCGCAAACTTACTAATCAGACCAGTTACATATGCCTCCAAATCATTTATATATACTTTGAACAGCAAAGGTCCCAGCACTGATCCTGCGGAACACCACTAGTCACAGCCCTCCAATCAGAAAAGCACCCTTCCATTGCTACTCTCTGCCTTCTATGACCTAGCCAGTTCTGTATCCATCTTGCCAGCTCACCTCTGATCCCATGTGACTTCACCTTTTGTACCAGTCTGCCATGAGGGACCTTGTCAAAGGCCTTACTGAAGTCCATATAGACAACATCCACTGCCCTACCTGCATCAACCATCTTTGTACTTGGAAGGAATCTTGCAGGTGGCGGCATTCCGATGCTTCTTCTGTCCTTGTCCTTTTTAGTAGTGGAGGTCACGGGTTTGGAAAGTGCTGTTGAAGAAACTTCAGTGACTTGCTACAGTGCATCTTATAGATGGTACACATTTGTGCCACTGTGCATCGATGTGGAGGGCATGAATGCTTAAATTGGTAGATGGGGTGCCAATCAAGCAAGCTGCTTTGTCCTGGCTAGTGTTGAGCTTTTTGAACGTTGTTGGAGCTACACTCATCCAGGCAAGTGTAGAATACTCCTGACTTGTGACTGCTGGACAGCCTTTGGGAGTCAGGAGATGAGTTACTTACCATCACATTTCCAGTCTCTGACCTGTTTTAGCTGAAGTATTTATATGGCTGACGAGAAACTGAATGGACTAATGACCCCCAGGATATTGATAGTGGCGGATTCAGCAATGGTAATGCCATTGAATGTCAAGGGAGATGGTTAGATTCTTTCTTGTTGGAGATGTTCATTGCACAGAACTTTGTGGCATGAATGTTACTTCCGTGCTTTGCAGAGCACTAGTAAGAGGAACAGAATACTGAACCAAGGATTTTTTATTTATTTATTCTTTCATGGGATATGAGCGTCGCTGACGAGGCCAGAATTTGTTGCCCATCCCTAATTGCCCTTGAGCTGACTGGCTCACTAGGCCATTTCAGAGGGCAATTAAGAATCAACCACATTGATTTGGGTCAGGAGTCACAAGTACGCCAGTCCTGGTAGGAATGGCAAATTTGATTAAAGGACATTAATGAATCGGGTGGGCTTTTTTGTTTGTTTTTAATTCAGATTTTACTAATTGAATTAAAATTTCACCACCTGCCATGGTGGGATTTGAACCCATGTCAATGAACCATAAAATTCCTACAGTGCAGGAGGCCATTCGGCCTACCGAGTCCGCATCATCTGAAAGAGCACCCTACCCAAATCCACTCCACCATCCCTGCAAACCCACCTAACCTGCACATCCTTGTATACTTGGGGGCAATTTAGCATGACCAATCCACCTAACCTGCACATCCTTGGACCTAGAGAATTAGCTTGGACTTTTGGATTTTTGCTTCAGTGACATTACCCTTGCACCACCACCTCCCCTTCAGGAGATTTGATGAATGGTTTGAGCTCTCTGTTTAATAGAAAATGAATAAGACACCTCTGACAGTGCCGTTTTCTCTCAATAGGTTATACATAGAAGTGTCAACTTACGTCCTTGAGTCATATGACCTTCAGACTCTGATCATACTGTTAGTACTGAGTTAATGCTGCACCTAAGAATGAGGCTTCTAAGTCTTGACAGGAATAAGCTTACTCGATAGCACCTTCAAACCTGTATTCTCCATTCTTCAAGTTCTTTACAAGCCGCACACCATCTTGATATTCACATGATATTCTTTCATGTCAACACCCTGGGCCTACCTATCTAACAACATTGCGGGCGTACACATGCACGTAAGGCAGGCATTGTAAAACCCAGGGGCACGGGCGGGTATCGGGAGGGTCGTGGAGCCATCCGTCGCGGCGCTCCCGATTGCGCACCTCCGTACGCAACAGCCGCAACATCCGGCATTTAACTATGACGGCTGCAAGTGGCCTTCAAAAAGGCCGTGGCCATATAAAAAAAAAAAAAATAGGCCGCACTGCGCATGTGTGCCCGATCAATGGTGCGCATGCGTAAAACTGCATATGCGCACCGATGATCGGGCATGCATGCACAGTGCGGCCGCATTTTTTTAATACAGTCGCAGCGTTTGTTTTTAACAAGTTCGGGAGGCCAAAGGGACCATTGGGGCCAAAGGGACCCGAAACCATTTCCTCCATTTTTGTCAGCAACAAACAAGATAAATGAAAATGGTGGGCCGCGACGGTCGGCTGGCGTGGGTCACGAAAGTTCGTCGGGTTGGGTCCCGAAGGATGGCCGGTTGGTAAAAGATGGCCCGGGAAGAAAAGTTTGAAAAACACTGACTTAAGGCATAATGAAGAACAGGATGTAGACAGCTGCATTCTGGACAAATTATAGTTTGTAGAGTACGAATGAAGCTAACCAGCAGGGCTGTGGGATAATTGAGTCCCGAAGTGGCAAATAACAGGAAACTGTTTCATTATGCTGGAGTGCAGGTGGACAGTATTACATAAATTAAAATAAACAGTCCTGATGATGGGTACAATGTGATGGTTTAGCTTAGTTCTGAGTTGAATAAAATGACAAGGTTGCAGAGTGTCCTTCAGCCTCAATACGAGGACGTAGAGGGTTGAAATCTGTCATTGAGGTAGAATGTTTGGTGGGCCCAGAGATTGATCAATTTGATCCTGTTCAGTTGAAGGACGTTGTGGTTCATCTAAGACTTGATGTCAGACGGGCAGTTTGAAAGCATGGTGGTAGTCACTGCTCAAAAGAAGTTGTGGGTGGAGTGGTAGGGGTGGTGTTGTCAGCAAATATTTGGAAGGTTACCTTGTGCCTGTAGATTATATCAGAGAGGGGCTGCATTTGAATAAGGACGGTCAAGATGGGATACTTTGGGGACTCCTGATTTGTTGATGCTGGTTGAATTTTGAAAGGAATTAGTGGATAGTGGAATTGTAAGGGGTGGGGAAGCAGGACAGCTTTAATTGTGCTAAATTCAGCAAACCGATCAATGATAATGCGCAGGGTGAGTAACTTCATGATCACTGGGACAGGAGATGTTATTCATGATTTTGTCAGTGAAACAGCAGACCAAGCTCAACACTATCCATCATTGATTCCATCAGTACATAGTGGCTGCGGTATGTACCATCTACAAGCTGCATTACCATGAAATTTGTCATGGTTTCTTCGACAGCACCTCCAAAACCTCTGACCCCTATTGTCTAAAAGGACAAGGGCAACAAGTATCTGGGAATACCACCAATTTGCAAGTTTCCCTCCAAGCCACACATCATCCAGACTTGGAACTATATCTCAGTTCTTTTATCATCACTGGGTCAAAATCCTGGAAGTCCGTACCAACAACACTGTTGGAGTACCTAAACTATGCAGACTGCGGAGGTTCAAGAAGGAGACTCCATCTTGAGGGCAATTAGGGATGGGCAATAAATGCTGATCTTACCAGCAAAACATTCCTCATTCCTGTGTACAAAGCAAAAAATCTCAATGGAAGTATGGGCGGACAATGGATTGTAATGATTATAAGAGGGACTTTCTGGAGAAATGGACATAGAATTGGGAGGTGATTTAAAAATATTAAAGGGGAAAGGAAAGCTTCAGAGGAAGAGAGGGTGGAATCACTAGGGGTAGCCTTTAGAGTGGGAGGGTGCTGGTGGTTGGTAAGGTGTTGTGGAAAGAGAACATTTAGTGTCTGCCATCATGGGGATCTTAACACAGGGGTACTAATGATTGATCAGAAATTAGAATGGATGGATATCATGTGAAGTGGATGCCACATGGACAATTTAGGGAGGAAAATAAAAACTTCAGAAAGGACATGTCAAGGCTGGAGGGGCTGAAGATGGGAAGAGGTGTGGGAAGTGGGATAGTATGGAAGGAAACAGAGACACGTGTCTTCATCAAGATGGAGAGTGATGTAGTTGATTCTGAGACTGGGGTCCTGAATCTAAAAGGTAACTACAACAATATGAAGCACGGGTTGGCTATGATGGATTGGGGAACATTACTTAAAAGGATGACGGTGAATAGGCAATGGCAAACATTCAAAGAGTGCATGGGTGAACTGCAACAATTGTTCATTCCTGTCTGGCGCAAAAATAGAACAGGAAAGATAGCCAAACCATGGCTTACAAGAGAAATTCGAGGTAGTATTAGATCCAAGGAAGGGGCATACAGATTGGCCAGCAAAACATCAGACCTGAGGATTGGGAGCAGTTTAAAATTCAACAAAGGAGGACAAAGGGATTGATTAAGAAGGGAAAATAAGTACAAGAATAAGCTTGCGGAGAGCACAAAAATGGACTTTAAAGGCTTCTATAGGTATGTGAAGAGAAAAAGATTGGTGATGACAAATGTCCCTTGCAGCCAGAAACAGGGGAATGTATAATAAGGAACAAAGAAATGGCTGACCAATTGAATACATACTTTGGTTCTGTATTCACAAATAACGTGCCAGAAATGTTGGGGAACAGAGGGTTTAGCGAGAGGGAGGAACCAAAGGAAATCTGTATTTGTAGGGAAATGGTATTTGGAAAATGATGGGATTGAAGACTGGTAAATCCACAGGGCCTGATAATCTACACACAGAGTACTTCAGAAAGTGACCCTAGAAATATTGGATGCGGTGGAGTCATCTTCCAAGATTCTATAGACATTGGAACATTTCCTACAGATTGGAGGGTAGCTAATGTAATCCCATTATGTAAAAAGGGAGGTAGAGAGAAAACAGGGTATTGTAGACCAGTCAGCCTGATGTTGGTAGTGCGGAAAATGCTAGAGACTATTATAAAAGATTTAATAGCAGAGCACTTGGGAAAACAGTGGCAAAATTGGACAGATTCAGCATTGATTTGCGATGGGCAAGTCATGCTTGACTAATCTACTGGAATTCTTCGAGGGGGTGCCAGTAGACTGTCAGAAGGCAATCGCCAAAGACCCACATAAGAGATTAGCATGTAAAATTAAAGCGCATGGGACTGATGGTAGTGCATTGAGATGAATAGAACACTTATTGGCAGACAGGAAACCAAGAGTAGGAAGAACAGGTATTTTTCCAAATGGCAGGCAGTGACTAGGACCCTAGCTATTAATGATTTAGATGAGGGAACTAAATGTAGTATCTCCAAATTTGCAGATGGCATAAAGCTGGGTGGGATCGTGAGCTGTTAGGAAGATGCAGAGATGCTTCAGTGTGGTTTGGACAAGTTGAGTGGGCAAATGCACGACAGATGCAGTATAATGTGGATAACAGTGAGTTTATGCACTTTGGTAGCAAAAACAGGAAAGTAGATTATCTGAATTGCTGTAGATTGGGAGAGGGGAATGTGCAATGAGACCTGAGTCCTTGGAGACAGGAGAAGGAGAATTTTAAAGAAACCTGTTAAATTCTAACAGGACTAGACCGGGTGAATGCAGGAAGGATGTTTCCGATGGTGACCAGGGGTCACAGTCTACGTATATGGGGTAAACCATTTGGGACTGAGATGATTCTTGGGGGTGGCACTGTGGTTAGCACTGCTGCCTCGTCACCAGGGACACGGGTTTAATTCCAGCCTCGGGTGACTGTGGAATTCGCACTTTATCCCCGTGTCCCCGTGTCTGCGTGGGTTTCCTCCGGGTGCTCTGGTTTCCTCCCACAGTCCAAAGATGTGCAAGTTAGGGGGATTGGCCATGCTAAATTGTCCAAAAGATTAGGTGTAGTTACTGACTTACAGGGATAGGGTGGGGCCTTGGGCCGAGGTAGATTGCTCTTTCCAAGGGTCGGTGCAGACTCTATGGGCTAAATGGCCTCCTGCATTTTAGGGATTCTATAATGAGAAATGTCTTCACCCAGAGAATGGTGAGCCTGTAGATTTGCTACCACAGAAAGCAGATGAGGCCAAAACATTGTACAAGAAGGAGTTAGACATAGCTCTTGGGGCTAAAAGGATCAAAGGACATCGGGGGGGGGGGGGGGGGCGGGGGGGGAGAGGAGAGAAAGTAGGAACAGATTACAGAGTTGGATGATCATCCACGATCATAATGAATGGCAGAGCATGCTCGAAGGATTGAATGGCCTCTCCTACTCCTATTTTCTATGTTTCTATGGATTGCCTCATTCTTGTAGACAAAACATCCAATAGCTCATTGCATTATTGTAGTGGGTGTGATGATGGAGGGAGCTGATGAAGGGGTTTGAGGAGGTTGTTAATTGTGACAAAGAGAAGCCTAGCATTCACCTTAGTCTCGAGGATGATTTTGGAATAGCGTATATTTTTGCCTTAAGTGAATGAGCCATGGTAAAGAACATAAGAACATAAGAACTAGAAGCAGGAGTAGGCCATCTGGCCCCTCGAGTCTGCTCCACCATTCAATGAGATCATGGCTGATCTTTTGTGGACTCAGCTCCACTTTCCGGCCCGAACACCATAACCCTTAATCCCTTTATTCTTCAAAAAACTATCTATCTTTATCTTAAAAACATTTAATGAAGGAGCCTCTACTGCTTCACTGGGCAAGGAATTCCATACATTCACAACCCTTTGGGTGAAGAAGTTCCTCCTAAACTCAGTCCTAAATCTACTTCCCCTTATTTAGAGGCTATGCCCCCTAGTTCTGCTTTCACCCGCCTGTGGAAACAACCTGCCTGCATCTATCCTATCTATTCCCTTCAAAATGTTATATGTTTCTATAAGGTCCCCCCTCATCCTTCTAAATTCCAACGAGTCCCAACGAGTAAAGCTTTGTGATCAAATCAGAAATAGCAATTGAAGATCAAGTCAGTTTGGACCCAGATATTTTCCCCATCTGACATGAGTTTGGGAATGGGTCGAATTATCAGGGCGTGTGACAGAGATGGGAGACTATGACTAACTTGCTGCGAACAAGGGAATTGAAGGTAGGAATGAGAGAGTAGGTTAGCCAGCTGTTATTAAAAGTGTTGCAATACAAGTTAGTAATAGAATGAAAGGAAAGAGAGTTATGAAATAGAGAGAAATATTGAGACAGTTAGTGGAAAAGTTTTTCCATTGACAAATAATGACCTGGACTTTACAGCTATAATGACAGTGAAACTCTTTGTGCTTGCTGTCATTACCATGTGAAACTGACAGCAACTTCTGGTGTCCACACATGCGTAGTTAAACCAGGAAATCCACAGGTTGCTATCAATGATTCCTCCACAGGCGGCACTGCTGAAATCCCAGTAGATGGCAATCTTTAGAAATCGCAGAACTGGCAAGAACTTCTTTTTTGCTGTAATATTGCTGTTTAAAAATTCCCGAAAAGTTACACCCGCTTAATGAGTTGTATCGGGGATTTTAATTACATATTAAATCATAACTGCTGCTGATCAATCTTTTCAGCCCTGGAAAACTAATTTTATATTTAATGCCAGATGTTTCCATTATGATAATTCCTTAGCTTTTAAATATAAATATAATTTCAACAAATTATATTTCATATGTACATCCCAGTCTTTTTTCACTCCTTACAAGGTATTAAGAAGTGAAGTGACATAATTATGGAAAAGAACAAAGATAAAACTGGAATTAGGGCAAGGTCAATTTTACTAAGCTGAAGAGTGATTCGGCCAAAGTGGACTGGAAAGAGCTACTTGAAAGTAAATCTGTGTTAGAGCAGTGGGAGGCTTTCAACAGTTTCTGAGTAAATATGTTCTCTCAAAGAAAAAGGGTGGGATGCTTACAGAGTAAGATGAGGCATGGATTTATGAAGGGAAAATCATGCTTCACAAATCTGTTGAAATTCTTTGAATACGTAACCAGTACAGTTGACAAGGGGGAGCCAGTCGATGTGCTATATTTGGACTTTCAGTAGGCGTTTGACAAAGTCTCACATAAGAGATTATTGTGCAAAATTAAAGCGCATGAGATTGGGGGAAATGTATTGAGGTGGATAGAAAACTGATTGGCAGAGAGAAAACAAAGAGGAAGGAAGATGTCGGGCAGCATGGTCGGCACGGGCTTGGAGGGCCGAAGGGCCTGTTCCTGTGCTGTACATTTCTTTGTTCTTTGTTCTTTGTTCTAGGAGGGATTAATGAGTCCTTTTCAAATTGGCAGGCAATAGCTAGTGGGGTACCACAGGGATCGGTGCTGGGATCCCAGCTATTCACAATATATATTAATGATTTGGATGAGGGAACAAAATGTAACATCTCAAAGTTTGCAGATGATACCAAGTTGGGTGGGAGGGTGAACTGTGACAAGGATGCAGGGATCCTACAGCATGATCTGGACAGGTTGGGCGAGTGGGCAAATCAATGGTAGATGCAGTATAATTTGGATAAGTATGAGGTTATTCACTTGGGAAGCAAAAAAAAGGAAGGCAAATTACTACCTGAATGGTTGTAAATTGGGACTGTCATATGAGGAGAGATTAGATTCGGTTGGGATTGTTCTCGCTGGAGTTCAGAAGAATGAGGGGCGATCTCATAAATACTTATAAAATTCTAACGGGACTAGACAGGGTAGATGCAAGGAAGATGTTATCAATGATGGGTGTGTCCAAAACCAGGGGTTACAGTCTGAGGATTCAGGGTAAAGCATTTTGGACAGATATAAGGAGACATTTCTTCACCCAAAAAGTGGTGAGCCTGTGGAATTCATTACCACAGGAAGTAGATGATGCTAAAACATTGAATATATTCAAGAGGCAGCTAGATATAGCACTTGGGGCGAATGGGATCAAAGGCTATGGGGAGAAAGCAGGATTAGGCTATTGAGTTCGCTGATCAGCTTCCTTCTGCTCCTATCATCTATGTATCTATGTATAAAAAGAAGGCTATGTCAGATATTGAGAACTCAGTAATCAAAACTGAGAGGTCTATAGGAAGAGAAGGTGAAATCAAAAAGGAAATTTGGAAAGCAAAGGGGTATGGCAGAATATTGACTATCAAAACCAAGGAGAACCCAAAGATATATTACCAATGTAAGAGGATATCTAAGCAAAGAATAGGGCGCATAAAAGAGTAGTTGAGGCAGGAAACCTCACAATCCTTAATGAGTACTTGGGTCAGCACTTGAAATAACATTCAAGACTATGGGCCAAGTTCTGGAAAGTGGGATTAGTGTAGATTAGAATAGTTTATTTTTGTCAATGCAGGTCTGAGGGGCTGAAGAGCCTCTGTGGCTTTGTCAATGCAGGTCTGAGGGGCTGAAGAGCCTCTGTGGCATAGTGATTAGCACTGTTGCCTGACAGCACCAAGGACCCAGGTTCGAATCCGACCTCTGGTGACTGTGTGGAGTTTGCACACTCTCCCCGTGGCTTTGGACTGTTGGAGGAAATTGGAGCACCCAGAGGAAACCCACACAGGCACTGGGAGAATGTACAAACTCCACACAGTCACCCAAGGCTGGAATTGAACCATAGTCCCTGGCGCAGTGAGTCAGCAGTGCTAACCATTATGCCACTGTACTGTCCAGGTCTTGTAGTTAAGGGGAGGAACATTAAATATTATATATGATGAACATGGGAGAGAGAAAGAATTAAGAGGATTAGCATCCTTGAAAATGGATAAATCCACAGGGCCAGAAGAAATGTACCCCAGGCTGTCAAAAGAAGCCAGGTTGGAAATCGGGGAGGATCCGACCACCATTTTCCATTCCCCACTGTACTACAGGTGAAAGATCTGCTAATGAAGTACCTTTGTTTAAAAAGGGAGTGAGGGATAGAATGAGTAGTTAAAGGCCAGTCAGTCTGACATCAGCCGTGGACATGTCATTAGAATTGATTCTGAAGGGTAGGATGAAATTAAATGGAAATGAAAATCGCTTATTGTCACAAGTAGGCTTCAAATGAAGTTACTGTGAAAAGCCCCTAGTCGCCACATTCCGGCGCCTGTTCGGGGAGGCTGTTACAGGATAAACTGCCACTTAGAGAAACATGGATTAATTGGACTTCCGGTGACGGTGGGCGGGAGGCGGCCGCACAATGGAGGGCTCCCGTTCGGGAACGGCATTTTCGGCGCTTTAAGCCCGGTCCCAGGGTCCACGGAGGCGGCAGAAGCAGGGAGAAGGCACAGAGGAGGTACAGTGAAGACACAGGAGGAAATAAAACCAAAGAAAAATGTCGAGGGTGAGCAAAAAAACGGTCGAAAAAAAAAAACAGCCGAAGGGTCCGTTGGGGAGTGGAAAGGCCACCGCGGGGTCACCAAGGAAAATGGAGGCTGGAGCACCAGGGAAGGCCGCACTGCTTACGGCTGAAGAAATAACTAAGGTGATGGCTGCGGAATTTGAAAAGCAGTTGGCGCAGATTGCGAAATGCATGGAGACGGTGAGGAAGGAGATGAGGGAGGCTTTGAGTGTGCTGATGGAGGAGGCGGTTTCCCCGGTGAGGACGGAGGTGGCGAGCGCAGTGGCGGAGGTGCGAGAGCAAGGGGAGGCGCTGAAGGAAGTGGAGGAGACGTTATTGCAGCACGGTGATCAACTTGCCTCGATGGGGAAAGAGATGCGGAAGGTGATGGACACTAACAAGGATCTGCGAGGAAAAATGGAAGACCTGGAAAACAGATCCAGGCGACAGAATTTGAGGATTGTGCGGCTGCCCGAAGGAGTTGAAGGACCAAAGCCAACTGGGTATTTTGCCGCGATGCTGGCAAAACTATTGGGGGAGGGGGAGGATCCCTCCCGATATGAACTGGATCGGGCTCATCGGTCGTGGAGGCTTGTACCAAAGGCAAGTGAGCCGCCAAGGGCAGTGACTCTGTGCTTCTGTAGGTACAGTGTGAAGGAGAAGGTCCTGAGCTGGGCCAAGCAGAAGCGGGGGTGCAGTGGGCTGGAGCTGGTATACGTGTATACCAGGACTTTACGGTGGAGCTGGCAAGGAGGCGGGCTGCCTTCAACTGGGTGAAGAGGGCACTGTACATTAGCAAGGTGCGGTGCGGCATTGTATATTCAGCGAAGCTGAGGGTGACTTACAAGCTTAGGGACTTTTATTTTGGAACGGCGGAAGCAGAGGAGGAGTTTGAGAAAGCAGAAGGACTGTGGCAGAACTGACAAATTGAGGAATGGCCATGTGCCGACGTAACCTCATGACTGTATTTTCTTCTTTTTTGTATCACTGTGCGCGGGTGTAGAGGCTAAAGGAGCCAATGCAGTATATATTTAGACACTGGAAGGGACGGGACTTTCACTCGAAATGAGGGTTCTTTGGGGTGTAGGTGGATATGTGGGGTTTGTGTGCTAAAAGGGGATCTTTGGGCTTTCCTAGGGCCGGGCAAGTGGGAAAGGGTCCTGGGCGGGGGCCTCCACGCTGGCCGGTTTAAGCCGGCCAGTGAACGGGAGTGAGGTGGGGGGAGGGGCTGCGGCCATCGGAGCCTGGCAGAACAGGGTCCGAGTGGTCTAGCCGGGGTGGAAAGTTTGGGGGAAGGAACTGAGGTTGGGAGGAGGAGTTTTACAAGAGGCAGTGGACGGGAGGATCTGGAGACCTGGGGGGTGGTGGGGTGGGGTGGGGGAGCTGTGTAAGATTAAGGGTGACTACGGGTAATCCCTGATTCCTTTTAGTCATCTGTTTATGTAAACATGCGGGTTGAGGTTTGGGGGGTTGGCGGGTAGATGGGACCGTTGTTATTATGGGGACTGACATATCTTGCTGATTATTGTTTTATTGTTGATGGATGTAAATGTGGGAGAAAATGTGAAAAAGGAGAATAAATTTAAAAAAAAAACATGGATTAATTAAGGGCAGTCAGCATTGATTTTTGTTAAGGGAAGGTCGTGTCTAACTAATTTGAATTTTTTGAGGAAGTAACAAGGAGAATTGATGGTAGTGCAGTTGTCATGGTCTTACATGGGTTTTAGTAAGGCTTTTGACAAGGCCCCACATGGCAGACTGGTTAATCAAATAAAAGCCCATGGAATCCAGGGGAATGTAGCAAGTTGGATACAAAATTTGTTCAGTGGCAGGAAACAAAGGGTAATCGTCGATGGATGTTTTTGTAACTGGAAGGCTGTTTCCAGTGGAGTTCTGCAGGTCTCGATACTTGGTTTCCTGTAATGACTTTGATGTAAATTAAGGGTGAATGATCAAAAAGTTTGTAGACGACACAAAAATTAGCCTCGTTGTTGATAGAAGGTATCAATGGACTGATCAGGTGGGTAGAAAAGTGGCAAATGGAATTCAATCTAAAGTGTGAGGTAATGCATTTTGGGGCAGTCAAACAGGCAAAGAATTGCATAATAAATGGGAGGATGTTGAGAGGTGTAGAGAAAGTGAGAGCCCTTGGAATGAATGTCCACAGATTCCTGAAGGCAGTAGGACAGGTTGATAAGATGGTTAAGAAGGCATTTGGAATCCTTTCATTTATTAGCTGAGGCATAAAATAAAGGAGGATGGAGGTTATTCTAGAACTATGTAAAACTTATGCCATAACTTGAGTACTGTGTGCAGTTTTGGTCACCTCGCTACAGAAAGGATGTAATTGCATTGAAATGAAATGAAATGAAGAGGATTGGAGATCCATTGGAGAACATGGAACATAACAGCGCAGTACAGGCCCTTCGGCCCTCGATGTTGCGCCGACCTGTGAAACCACTCTAAAGCCCATCTACACTATTCCTTTGGAGAGGATACAGAGGAGATTTATAAAGATGTTGCCTGGACCGAAATTTGCAGCAATGGGGAACGATTGGACAGGCTGAGGTTGTTCTCCTTGAAATAAAGGAAGCTGAGAGGAGATTTAATTGAAATGTACAAAATTGTGAGGAACCTGGAAAGAGTGGGTGCAAAAGGCCCTTTTCATTTTAGCACAGAGGTTAGTGATTAAGGAACATAGATTTAAAGTGATTGGTAGAAAGATTAGAGGGGAGGTGAGGAAAATCCCTTTCATTCAGAGGGTTGTGGGGGCCTGGACCTCACTGCCCGAAAGGATAGGAGAGTCAGAAAACGCTCAAACTCATCTAAACGGGTATGTACCTCAAATGCACTTACCTGCTACGGACCAAATGCTGGAAAGTGAGATTAGGCTGGACGGCTTGTTTTTCGGCCAGTGCAGACACGATAGGTCAAGCGGTCTCTTTCTTTGCCATAAACCTTCTATGATTCTATGAAGACTAATGAGGCAATTTGCTGTCTGTGAGAATGATTTAATATGATTGGATGCTTAGGCTGCATGATGACATTACTTGCTGGAGGTCTGGAGAAATCACTGACTTGGTGTGGGCAGTTGTCTTTCCATTGTTTTGCTGCTGACTGCAAATTCTGCACCACTGAAAGTAATGGGATTGAAGAGGCTGGAGAGTATGGGTGATTAGACAAGAAAGCAGTCAAAGATTGTCATTTTTGCGATCAGAACTTCATCTTCAGAGGATATAAGAAGGTGATTGAGGAATGCGTTGATGAGTATCTAGAGAGTAAAATGGAGAACAAAGGGAAAAATAAATTAGAAGTTGGGCCCAGATGAAGGAGTGTGTAAAATGGGAAAGAGAAAGGTTGACTCCAAGCAAGCCTGAAGGATGAATTGGTCATGGAGTGAGGATGAGGCACTTTAAGTTGGTGTCCTGATTGTCAGTACTGTATCAAAGTCGGGTGCAAGGGAAGTGCAAAGGAAGACCATGGGCTTGCACGTGAAATAAATACTTTGACAACAGCAGGAGAGAATATAAATTGGGGAATAATTCCAGGTGGCACAGTGCTCAGGAAGGGGGGAAGAGAATCATATCAGATGAATGAAACTTAAAGGTAGAGGCAGTCATGTGCAGAGAGATGGGAATCTGTGTTAATATTGGCAACAAAATCTGCAGGTGAGAGATGTAAAAGGAATTTAAATTACATAGTCCAATGGGTGAGAGCTATGCATGGTAAAGCAAGGAGTTGATTAGAGAGAAAGTAATTAGACCTAATATAAGGGGAAAATAGGCTTTAGATCTCAGTGGAATGTTAGTTGGGAAGATCAATGATGGCAACTAGACATGTTTTTTAAAATAAAATATTTTTATTGAAGTATTTGTAAAATGTTATAACAATAACTGAAAAAGAACAGTAAGCTGCTACTGCCGACATTTTAAATTTTTCCAAGAAAGCCGACAAACGACTGCCACCTCCGGAAGAACCCTAGCATTGATCCTCTTAAGGCAAACTTTATTTTCTCGAGGCTCAGAAACCCAGCCATGCCATTGACCCAAGTCTCTACACTCGGGGGTTTCGAGTCCCTCCACATTAAAAGGATCCGTCTCCGGGCTACCAGGCAGGCAAAGGCCAGAATGTCTGCCTCTTTCACCCCCTGAACTCCTGGGTCTTCTGACACTCCAACGATCGCCACCTCTGGACTCGGCACCACCCGCATACCTAGCACCGTGGACATTGCCTTGGCAAACCCCTGCCAGAACCCTCCAAGCTTCGGGCATGCCCAAAACATATGGACATGGTTTGCTGGGCTTCCCGCACACCTCGCACATCTGTCTTCTACCCCGAAAAACTTACTCATCCTCGCCACTGTCACGTGTGCCCGATGGGCCACCTTAAACTGGATTAAACTGAGCCTAGCACATGATGAGGAGGAATTGACCCTATTTCGGGCATCCGCCCACAGACCCGGCTCTAACTCGCCTCCTAACTCCTCCTCCCATTTGCCCTTCAGTTCATCCACCGGGGTTTCCTCCGCTTCCAGCAGTTCCTGGTAGATGTAGCCATCTGGGATGGCCACCTCCAACTAGGTACAGAGAAACTCGCAAAGCTTAGCAGGTAAAATGGACAAGCCAAGACTCAGAGCCTGAAATGCATATTTGTAAGCAAGAAGCCCAGGCGGTATTGAAACTCTGTCCAATTAGCATTTTAATGGGGCCGATTAGCATTTGATGGCCCATCTTCACCAAAACAAAGGACTGGTACTCGAGCGACCGGTGCTGTCCCAGACATTTCGGCGCCACTCCCTGTTCAAGGGAAACGCAAACAACGGGGTCAGTGACCGCTTGGGACACGCCCAGCCATCCAGATCCCCGCCCACTTATTGGTTAGGAATCAAATGGAGTGATCATTGATCACCCAATTAGTGGGCCCAAACCGGAGGACCGCCCAAAAGAGCGCGAAAACCCCCAAGTATAAGAAGAAGAGTCCGCCACATGTTCATGCTCTCTTGGTCCTGGTACCCCGGTCACGGTCATCTACAAGTGCAGCAACCCCAGAAGCAAGTACAAGTTCAACGCTCGCTACCAGACGGATGAGCCTAGCTGAGCAACAGTTACTCCTTTGGACTCGATAGATCCAGAATCGAACAGCGGCCACTGTTTCTCTGACCTAAGCCGGGTGCCCGAAGTTTAGTACAGGTTGTCTTAGTTGATAGGTGCAGTTAACTAGTAGTGTTTATGTTGCATGACTAATTGTGTGTAAATAAAGTACCCTTGACCTTAAACTAACTAACTGGTGTTTAGCTCTTTGATCGATAGCCGGTTGAAACTTGTGGTGGTATCATTTGATACCTGGCGACTCTAAGCATTAGGACATAGATAACATAGAAAGAAGGGCAAATTCACTGATTGCCATAATTGGAACAGAGCCACAGAGAAAAGAGTATAGGAAAAAACTTGCAACATAGATGTCCGACACCTTCCCCTCCCCCACCTAGGTACCGGAAACTACTCTGTCCTGTATCCCCTGTGGCGGCAGAAGCGGGAAGGCCACCACCTGTTTTCTCAGGAAGGCCCGCACTTGTAAATATCTAAAACCGTTCCCTGGCGGCAGCTTAAATTTGACCGCCAGCGCCTGCAGGCTGGGAAAGCTCCTATCTATAAACAGGTCACCCATCCTTTTGATGCAACTAGACATGTTGACCAGTTGAGGACTAGTGGGAATAGGTTGATTAAAGCTCAGTGAAGTAGAGGTTGATCTCTGAGATCAGTGAGATCCAGAAGCAGAATGGTGCTGTGTATAGAGACTAGAGGACATGGAAGAGGCTGAAAATCTGGGACTAGTAGCAAATCCAGGGACTGAATCGAAGTATTAGTGGGGGACGTCATTAGCCTCGAAGTGAGGCCCAGTCTAATGAGTGGTGAAGGTGGACCAAAGAAACCAACAGATTAGCAGGCTTCAGACCAGGAGTCAACAGAGCAGCAAGCTTCAATCGGAGGCCAGTGCGTTGTAAAGATGGATATTTTAATTTACTTATCCTCTCCATTTCTTTCTTTCTCTTTTCCCCTCCCTACCAGTGTAATAGGAGCTTCTTGTAGCAGAAGTGTTAGAAGTTGCAGGCCTGTAGGTAAACTGGATAATCAACTGCTGGGGCCAAACGGCAAGGAAACCAAATGTATACCCAAATAAAGGCTAAAATTAGTGATCGATCTTTCAATGGATAAAAGGTATTCATGGAGCCATTCAAAAGTACAGTTGCAGGGGCTATCATATGCGACACTGATGTAAATTTAATTACTCGCCCCCCCCCTGAAATATTTGGGACCCCATACCATAGGTAGGCTATTGAGACAATAGAAAAGGTACGTTGAAGATTTCTTGGGTTATTTGCTTAAGACCATAAGACATAGGAGCGGAAGTAAGGCCATTCGGCCCATCGAGTCCGCTCCACCATTCAATCATGGCTGATTTCAACTCCATTTACCCGCTCTCTATCCATAGCCCTTAATTCCTCGAAATCAAGAATTTATCAACTTCTGTCGTAAAGACACTCGACGTCCAGGCCTCCACCACCCTCTGTGGCAATGAATTCCACAGACCCACCACTCTCTGGCTGAAGAAATTTCTCCTCATCTCTGTTCTAAAGTGACTCCCTTTTATTTTAAGGCTGTGCCCCCGGGTCCTAGTCTCCCCTGCTAATGGAAACAACTTCCCTACATCCACCCTATCTAAGCCATTCATTATCTTGTAAGTTTCTATTAGATCTCCCCTCAACCTCCTAAACTCCAATAAATATAATCCCAGGATCCTCAGACGTTCATCGTATGTTAGGCCTACCATTCCTGGGATCATCCGTGTGAATCTCCGCTGGACCCGCTCCAGTGCCAGTATGTCCTTCCTGAGGTGTGGGGCCCAAAATTGCTCACCGTATTCTAAATGGGGCCTAACTAGTGCTTTATAAAGCTTCAGAAGTACATCCCTGCTTTTATATTCCAAGCCTCTTGAGATAAGTGACAACATTGCATTTGCTTTCTTAATTACGGACTCAACCTGCAAGTTTACCTTCAGAGAATCCTGGACTAGGACTCCCATGTCCCTTTGCACTTCAGCATTATGAATTTTGTCACCGTTTAGAAAATAGTCCATGCCTCAATTCTTTTTTCCAAAGGGCAAGACCTCACACTTGCCCACGTTGAATTTCATCAGCCATTTCTTGGACCACTCTCCTAAACTGTCTAAATCTTTCTGGAGCCTCCCCACCTCCTCAATACTACCTGCCCCATCACCTATCTTTGTATCATCGGCAAACTTAGCCAGAATGCCCCCAGTCCCGTCATCTAGCTCATTAATGTATAAAGAGAAAGGCTGTGGCCCCCTGCGGGACACCACTCGTCACCGGTTGCCATTCCGAAAAAGAACCTTTTATCCCAACTCTCTGCCTTCTGCCTGACAGCCAATCGTCAATCCATGCTAGTACCTTGCCTCGAATACCATGGGCCCTTATTTTACTTAGCAGTCTCCTGTAAGGCACCTTATCAAAGGCCTTTTGGAAGTCAATATAAAAATGAAGAAAGACTGAAAAATTGGGGCGATTTTTATTGCAGAGTGATTTAATAGAGTTGTTTAACATTATTAAGGAATGGGACAGAGTAGGTAGCAACAGATTGTTTCTGGTAGTTGAGGGGTTCAGAATGAAGGAACATAAGATGAAATATAAGGAAATTTACAGCAGCAGGAGACACTTTTTTCATTCCACAGAGGGTTGTAAGGCTGTAGAGAGATTGAAGAAGAGAGCTTGTCATCTTTTGAGAAGAGGTTATCTGGATGGTGCATGGAAAGAGGGACAAAAAGATACAGGAATAGGAAGGCACATTGTACCACTGACAAAGAAGCACTGGGAAAAAATACATAAACGATTTATAGTAATGATACCAGAACTGCAAGATTACAGATAAAAGGAAATATTGAACAAGTTTGTTTTTTTTCTTTAGAAAATAGAAGATTTAGAGGTGACCTGATAGATGTCTTTAAAGTTATGGATGGGTTGAACAGGGTAGACGTGAAGAGAATGCTTCCACTTGTTTAAGATTCCAATGCAAAACAAGGGACCATAAACATAAGGTAGTTATGAATTAATCCATTAAGGAAATGAGAGATTTCTTCACTGAAAGATTGATTAAAATGTAGAACGTGATACCACGGGATGTAGTTCAGGCAAATAGCTTAAATACTTTCAAAACACGGTGGCACGGTAGCACAGAGGATAGCACTGTTGCTTCACGGCGCCAGGGACACGGGTTCGATTCCCGGCTTGAGTCACTGTCTGTGCGGAGTCTGCACGTTCTCCCCGTGTCTGCGTGGGTTTCCTCCGGGTGCTCCGGTTTCCTTTCACAGTCCAAATATGTGCATGGATTGGCCATGCTAAATTGTTCGTAGTGTCCAAAGGTTAGGTGGGTTTACTGGGTTACGGGGAGAGGGTGGAGGTGTGGGCTTAAGTACGGTGCTCTTTCGAGGTCCGGTGCAGACCCGATGGGCCAAATGGCCTCCTGCATTGTAAATTCTATGATCTGTGATAACTGGATGAATATATGAGACAAAGGGAGTAGAAAGATGTCTTGAAAGACTGAGTTGAGATGGATAGAATGGGAGGTGACTCTTGTGGAATATGAACACCAACATATACTACTTGAGTCATATGACCCTTTTCAGTGCTGTGCAATTTGCCTAATGGACTGGCTGAATTGAATGACCTGTTTGTGTTGCAATTTCTGTTTCATTTTACATAATTCCATGTTATGCACATCCTCCTTGTTCAGCTTGGATGGATCCCTGTTCTCTCATAGCAACAATCTCAAAATCATCATCTCATCTTCAATTTTCTACGTGATCTTTCTCTGTTTTATTTCCATTCTAATTTCCAGTCCTGTGCCTACTGGGTTATAGATATCACTGGTTGCAGAGCATACTGAAGGGGGAGTGGAAATGGACAGATATTGTGGTATACATTGGTACCAATGATATAGACAGAGATCCTGAAAGCAGAATTTATGGAGCTAGGAAGTAGATTAAAAAAACAGGACCCAGAAGGTATGAATCTCTGGATTGCCTCTGGGTGCCACATGCTAGTGAGTATAGAAATAAGAAGTTAGTCCAGCTGAATGCATGGCTGGAGAGAGAGTTCCGCAGGGAGGGATTTAGATTTCTGGGACGTTGGGCTCATTTTTGGGGATGTTGGGACCTGTACAAGGTGGACTGTTTGTACCTGGACCAAAATGGAACCAGTGTTTTTGCAGGGAGGTTTGCTAGTGCTGTTGGGGAGGATTTAAACTAACTTGGCAGGGGTCTGGGATCATGAGAGAAGATTTAGCAGGGATAGATGCACAGCTAAAATTAGAGGAGACATCCAAGTGAGTCAGGAAGGGGTTGGCGTAGTGGTATTGTAACTGGACTAGTAAACGAGAAACCCAGGGTAATGTTCTGGGGACCCGGATTCGAATCCTGCAGATGGTGAAATTTGAATTCAATAAAAACCTGGAATTAAAAGTCTAATGATGACCATGAAACCCTTGTTGATTGTCCTAAAAACCCATCTGGTTCACTAATGTCCTTTAGGGAAGGAAATCTGCCATCCTTAGATTGTCTGCCTACATGTGACTCCAGACCCACAGCAACGTGGTGGACCCTTAACTGCCCCCTCAACGGCAATTATTGATGGGCAATAAATGCTGGCACAGCCTGCGGTGCCCACATCCATGAATACATTTTTAAAAAAAGAATGTCTAGATCAGTTAAGTCACCAGGGATCTTGGCAAGATTGGATGATAGTTATTTTAATGCAAGGAGTCTGACGAACAAGGCAGATGAATTGGGAGCACAAATTAAAACATGGGCATATGATGTTATTGCTGTCGCTGAGACATGGTTGAGAAAGGGGCAGGATTGGCAGCTCAATATTAGGATACAGAATCTTCAGGCGAGATAGGGATGGGGATAAAAAAGGAAGGGGTGTTGCAATTTTGATCAGGGAATCATTTACAGAAATAAGGAGGGATGACATCTTAAGAGGGCTCTTCAACTGAGGCCATATGGGTAAAACTTAACCAAAAAGAAGCAATCACATTGGTGGGAGTGTTCTATGGCCCCAAACAGTCTGAGAAAAATAGAAGAGCAGATATGGAGACAAATTTCAGAGAAGTAATAGGGTAGTGGGGGATTTCAACTTCCCCAATATTAACTGGGGAAGCCAAAGTGAAAGATTTAGATGGAGTGGAATTCTTAAAATGCATTCAGGAGAACTTTTTAAGCAGTACATAGAAGGACCTTCTGGGGCAGCACGGTAGCCTTGTGGATAGCACAATTGCTTCACAGCTCCAGGGTCCCAGGTTCGATTCCAGCTTGGGTCACTGTCTGTGCGGAGTCTGCACATCCTCCCCGTGTGTGCGTGGGTTTCCTCCGGGTGCTCCGGTTTCCTCCCACAGTCCAAAGATGTGCGGGTTAGGTGGATTGGCCATGATAAATTGCCCTTAGTGTCCAAAATTGCCCTTAGTGTTGGGTGGGGTTACTGGGTTATGGGGATAGGGTGGCGGTGTTGACCTTGGGTAGGGTGCTCTTTCCAAGAGCCGGTGCGGACTCGATGGGCCGAATGGCCTCCTTCTGCACTGTAAATTCTATGATAATCTATGACCTAAAAGAGAGGGGGCAGTCCTGGACTTAATTTTCGGTCATGAAGCTGGGCAAGTGGTTGGAGTATCAATGGGGGAACATTTTTCAGACAATGATCATGCCTCCATTAGATTCAAGATTATTATGGAAAAGGACAACAATGCGCCTGAGATCAAAGTTCTAAACTGGAGAAGACCGATTTTAATAAGATCAGATATGATTTGGCCAGTGGACTGGGAGTGGACACTTCAGGTAAATCTGTGACAGAACAGTGAGATGCATTGAGGAAGGAAATAGGGAGAGTGCAGGACCAACATGTTCAAATCAAGAACAAAAGTGGGACCAACAAATCCAGGGAACCTGGATATCCAGGGATATACAACATTGGATAAGGAGAAAAAGGGAGGCTTATGGCAGATATCAAGGGCTCAAACAGCAGAAGCCCTAGAGGTGTATAGAATGTGCAAGAAGGAATTTAAAAAGGAAATAGGAGAGCAAGAAAGGGACATGAAAGGATACTGGAAGGTAGAATAAAGGAAAATCCGAAGTTGTTTTACAAGTACGTTAAGGTAAAAGGATAATTAGTGAAAGAGTAGGGTCCATTAAGGACCACAGTGGTAATTTGTGTGCGGAGCCGGAGGATGTAGGTAGGGTTCTGAATGAATACTTTGTGTTGGTGTTCACTCGTGAGAGGGACAGTGTGGGTATTGAAATCAGGGAGAAGGACTGTAATAAATTTAAAGTGATAGAGAGGAGGTTCGGAGTGGTCTGACAGGCTTAAATGTAGACAAATCCCCAGGTTCGGATGAAACTTATCCCAGGCTGATGAGCGAGACAAGTTTGTGGACGACACAGAAATTGGTAGGGTGGTAAATAGTGAGGAGCTGGCCTTCGATTATAGGAGGATATAGATGGGCTGGTCAGATGAGCTGATCAGTGGCAAATTAAATTCAATACGGATATGTGTGAGGTGATGCACTTGGGCAGGATAAAAAGGCACGGGAGTACATGATAAACGGCAGGACTCTGGGAAGCACCGAAGTTCAGAGGGTAGCATTGAAGGTTGATAAAGTGGTTTAGAAAGCATATTGTATACTTTTGCCTTTATTAGCCAAGGCGTAGATTTTAAGAGCAGGAAGGTTATGCTGGAACAGTATAAAACATTGGTTAGGCCAGAGATAGAGTATTGTGTGCAGCTCTGGAATCCACACTATAGGAGAGATGCTGAGGAGATTTACCAGGATGTTGCCTGGGCTGGAAAGTGTTATGAAAAGAGATTGGATAGACTGGATTGTTTTCCTTGGAGCAGTGACTGGGATGTATAAAATTATGAGGGGCCCAGATAGACAGGAACAAACCTTTTCCCTTGGTGAAGGGGGTCAATGATCAGGTGGAATAGATTTAAGGTCAGGGGCAGGAGGTTTAGAGGGGATGTGTGGAAAAACCTTTTTACCATGTGGGTGGTGGGAGTTTGTAATTCGCTGCCTGAAATGGTGGAGGAGGCAGAGATCCTCAAAACATTTAAGTATTTAGATGTGCAGTTGCAATCCCAACATCCTCGTTGAATGTTTTTAAGGCAAAGATAGATTTTCGAACAGTAACGGAATTAAGGGTTACGGTGAGTGGGTGAGTAAGTGGAGCTGAGTCCACACAAAGATCAGCCTTGATCTTATTTAATGGCGGAGCAGACTCGAGGGGCCAGATGGCCTACTCCTGCTCCTAGTTCTTAGTTTCTTATAAGGCATACAAGGCTATGGGACAAGTGCTGGAAAATGGGTTAGAATCGTTAGTTGTTTTTGATGCCGATTGGCCAAAGGGCCTTTTCTGTGCTATATGATTCTATGACTCTAATGTCACCATGCTATTATTCACTTCCTAAACCTTTATATTCTCCTATACCTCTCCTTCAAATGCCTCTTCATAACGTAACTGTTTTCCTACATTGTGTTTGGCCAACTAGTGCTCTTTTAAAACATATGGGATATTTTGTCTCACCATATTAAAAGTAAATTACTTGGAATGATTTTAAATCATCCATATATTTTTAAAGGAAAGCCGTATTGGCCGAGATTCTCCGTTTGGGAGACTGTGTGATTTGCGTTTCTATTGGGGCTCTATTCGGTAAGCAAGTCAGAACATGCAGATAGGTCAGCATGGTGCCAGCGCGAATGGAGAGACGTTTCCAGCCCAGCGAGCGTTGTAACCACTGGGACCAGAATTAGCGCCAAAGATCCTGAAAACTGGAATCGACGCTGGGCGCTAAATGGATTTTTCCCCCATTTTGCGTGATTCTCTGCCTGATCACGATTCTCGCTTCCAGCGCCGCAAGGTGGAGAATTCCGCCTTCCAGGACATTTTGTTTACCGTTTAAATGTATGAAATAGACGGTTTGAGTACAGATCTATTGTTCCAGAGCAGACTGTTTTTCTATTAAATGTTAATTGTACTAATAAATTAAATTAAATAATTGGAAAAGCAACTGATTTTTAAACAATTTAGATTTGTTATTTTCTAGTAATTAACAAAATGTCCCCCTGACAGATAGGGAATAGATGCTGAAATGAAGTTTTGAATATCTTTGGGTTTCTCATGTCTGTATTTATGTAGTAAATCATCATTTTGCGATGTCTGGAAGTGTTTCACACCATAAATTTTGAAGTGCAGCACCCAGAAAAGTAGAAGAGAATTCGCATCAGGAGCTTCCTTATCCAAAAAAGGTAGCTCTATTTATTTTGCATTTGAATATTAAATATGAAGTACAAAGTTATTGAATCAATGTTATGAAATCCTGAGTTAAATCCTAGTGTACTTCTACACTTGGAAACACAATATCAAGCAGGTCTCTTGTACATTGCCCTTCAATATTTATACTATCTGGTGTCCATGAAGTCCTGTATGTATGTGCTGAAGGTGGCCTCTCTATTTTATATATCTGCCGTTAAATATGGCTGTAAAAGAGCAGAGAAATGTGGACACACAAATGATTTGATTCCTTTCCTTGAGCATTAAAAGAAAATCTGGAATGCATGCCTGGAAGAGATATTGTCCAGATGCCTTTATGCTGATGCATTGAATGACCACAATCGATTTGAAAGGCCTTCTTTGTAAGCAGTAGTACGAATGATACCTAGAGAGATCACAGTGCTGTTAGGGAGGGAGTTCCAAGACTTTTACTCGGCGATAGTGAAGAAACAGCAATATAGTTCCAAGTCAGGATGGTGTGTGGCCAGTGCCTACGTTGCTGCTGGGTGATCAGTATGGTTTCACTGCTTTTTGTACTCAAAGGTGATTTCTATCCAACTGAATGGCTTATTTGGCCATTTTAGAGTCCATTTAAAAGGCAATCACATTGAACGTAGAAAATACAGCACAGAACAGGCCCTTCGGCCCACGATGTTGTGCCGAACCTTTGTCCTAGATTAATCATAGATTATCATTGAATTTACAGTGCAGAAGGAGGCCATTCGGCCCTTTGAGTCTGCACCAGCTCTTGGAAAGAGCACCCTACCCAAACTCAACACCTCCACCCAACACCAAGGGCAATTTGGACACTAAGGGCAATTTATCATTAGCCAATTCACCTAACCCGCACATCTTTGGACTGTGGGAGGAAACCGGAGCACCCGGAGGAAACCCACGCAGACACGGGGAGGACGTGCAGACTCCGCACAGACAATGACCCAAGCCGGAATCGAACCTGGGACCATGGATCTGTGAAGCAATTGTGCTATCCACAATGCTACCGTGCTGCCCTTAAGAACAAATAAATCTACACTATATCATTTTCCCGTAATCCATGTACCTATCCAACAGCTGCTTGAAGGTCCCTCATGTTTCCGACTCAACTACTTCCACAGGCAGTGCATTCCATGCCCCCACTACTCTCTGGGTAAAGAACCTACCTCTGATATCCCTCCTATATCTTCCACCTTAAATTTATGTCCCCTTGCTGTGGTCTGGAGTCACATGTCGGTCAAACCAGATAAGGATAGCAACTTGCCTCCCCATGAAGGACATTAGTGAACCAAATACGTCCCTATGACAGTCAATAATGGTTTCATGGTCACGATTACGGAGATGAGCTGTTTTAAAATTCCAGATTTATTAACTAAATTTAAATTACAGCAGCTGCCGCGGTGGGATTCTATCCCATTCCCCAGCGCATTAGCCTGGGCCTCTGGATTACTCGTCCAGAGACTTTATTACTATGTCACCTCCTATTGCATTTTGAAAGGATAGTGAGTGGATCTATGAACTAAATAGTGCAATTTAAAAGGGGTGCAGGGATAGCGACTTGGGGGTTATATGAAATGGGGGTAGTAGTAGACCATGTAACCCCTCAAGTCTCTTCCACCATTCCATATGATCATGGTTGATCTTCGGCTTCAACTCCACTCTCCTGCCTGTGCCCCATATCCCTAGAATCCCCAAGAGATCAAACATTTGTGTGCCTCAGCGTTAAATATATTCAATATTCGAGCATCCACAACCCTGTAAGATCGAGAATGCCATAGACTCGCAACCATTTGAGTGAAAACATTTCTTCTAATCTTAGTCCTAAATGATCGACCTCCTGAGATTGTGTAGAATCATGGAATTTACAGTACAGAAGGAGGCCATTCGGCCCATCGTGTCTGCACCTGCCCTTGGAAAAGAACCCTACCACCCTATTCCCGTAATCCAGTAACCCCACCTAAATTTAATGGCCAATCCACCTAACCAGCACATCTTTGGACTGTGGGAGGAAATCGGAGCACCTGGCGGAAACCCACATAGACGGGGAGAATGTGCAGACTGGTCCGCACAGACAGTGACCCAAGCCAGGAATCGAACCTGGGACCCTGGAGCTATAAAGCAACAGTGCTCCCGTGCCGCCCCATGTTTCAAATTGGTCAGCCAAGGGAATCTACTTTTCCGAGCCGACCCTTCAAAATCTTATATTTCAAAGAGAGCTGTTTTAAAAAAAAAAAAAAAAAATAGCATTTGAGATCCATTGCTTTATAAATGGAGTCATAGGACTGAATTTCACAGGTGCCAGGCATGTGTGCTAGATGGCTCGCACACCCCCTCTCTGAATTGGGTCCACCCAAGATGGCCCCCTACCCGTCCATGCCCAAACTCATCCTACAAATTGGCTGCGTCGCCTCCACCACCCTCACCCCCACATGTCTGTTCCAGCATTTTTCGCTGGTATGGCGACCCCCCACCTAGAGGGCCTAACCTAAAGATCCACCTTCATCACCTCCTCTACCCATCCCCCTCTCTCCTTCACCCCCCCCCCCCCCCCCCCCCGTTATTTCTCTCCAGCCCCCTTCCCTGGCCCCTCCCCAGGTACCCTACCCGACCCAATGCAAGAAACATCATCCCAAAATGGCCCATACAGAACATTCTTGAACCGCCCTGCTGCCCCACCCCGACTCTCACAACCCCTCATGCATTGTACGGAGGATAAAAAACAGAGAGAAATACAATTAAACATTATATCCCCATCACTGAAGGACCCCCCTCTGAAAAAAGCAACAATTTAACTTCCAAGTCAAAAATACAAAAAAGGGTGGGTGCAACCACCCCCATAACTACCTTTCCCAATCGGCAAACAAAAACATGTGACAAAATTTAACAGAGACAGAACTTCCACCCACATTCCTCTTTCAGCTCTGCCCCAGATTCTGTTCCTTAATAATGTCATTTGCCACTGCCGGCATCCCAAAGTAATATTCCCAGCCTGTGAAAGCGACCCAAAGTTTTGCCGGGTCAAACAACCGAAACCGAATCTGGCACCAGTACAACACTGTCTAGGCTTTGTTGAACCCTAGGCTCTTGACCAACTCAGCACGAATGTCCTGATGAATCCGGATTTGGTTTCCTTTCCCATTGCTCTGGCCCACCTCGGGACCTTTTCCTTGTCCTGGAACTTGTGCAAATGCATAATCACCATCAATGGTGGCTCCCCCACTCTTGGCTTTTGCCTCCGGGACCTATGGACCTGATCCACCTCCGGGTCTTCCAGCACTTTCTCATCCACCAACCTCGCCAGCATCCTTGTGACATAGGCCATTGCACTCGTTCCCTCCATTCCCTCCAAATCCGCAGATTTTGCTGCCTGGACCTGTTCTCCTGGTCCTCCTCCTTTACCTGCAGCATCTTGCACATGTACCCCAGGATCGCCATCTCTGCCTCCAGAGGCACAACCCGCTCACTCTGGTCGGACACCACCTTCGCCACCTCCTGGATCATTGCCCCCTGCAATCCCAGGCACATCTTCACCCGTTCCAAAGTCCTGCAGAGAGGTGCAACTACTCCCTCAATTACCCTCGACCAATCACTCCGTGTTTCTTTATGCTGCTGCCGAAATTCGTCCTTAATGAAGCTCATCAACTGCTCCATTGGCATCTTTCCAGTCAACAATGATCGTTTCCCCTCCGCCATTTTTCCAATTGATGCTGCGCCACGAGTCTCCAATTCTTTAGCCAGGGCGCACTGTCTCCTGTCGAATTTGGTACCCTGTAGACACGCCCATCCAGGGGAGAACTGATCCCCCTCCACTGTCTGTACAACTTTACCGCCAAAATTCCCCGAAATTCAAGTAAAAGGGACCAAAACCAACACCTCCAGGCAGGAGCCACCCTGTGTGCAACCGCTCACTCCATGGTCGCCACCGAAAGTCCCAAAACTCAGAAATATGACAACCGCAAAATCACAAATAAAATGAACGTGCTTGTGCTCTGATGGGCCTTTTATCCTACATTTAGATGACAAATGTTTAAAAATGTACCGCCAGACGGCTCTTTTTGCCCATGTGATGAGTGCAAACTCGCACAAGCAATGTTAAAATTCAGTCAGTAGGCGTTTTAATAATCTCAATTGGCCTTTTAATTGTCAACGGGAATGACTCCAATTCCCACAGGCACACGCTGACCTCCATATAGAATGCGTACGTAATGATGTTGGGACACGTGCCCGACATGTTGCACATCATCCCTGTACCAAAAAAAAGCCAAGCTGCGTGCCTTAATGACTATCATCCAGTGGCTCTGACATCCATCATCATGAAGTGCTTCGAAAGGTTAGTCATGGCACGAATCAACTCCAGCCTCCCGGATTGCCTTGATCCACTGCAGTTCGCATACCGCTGCAACAGGTCCACAGCAGACGCCATCTCCATGGCCCTGCACTCTACCCTGGAACACCTAGGTAACAAAGACACCTATGTCAGACTCCTATTTATTGACTACAGCTCAGCCTTCAACACCATCATTCCTACGAAACTCATCTCCAAATTCCGTGGCCTTGGCCTCCGCTCCTCCCTCTGCGACTCTAACTTTCTAACCCACAGGCCACAATCAGTAAGGATAGCACGGTAGCATTGTGGATAGCACAATTGCTTCACAGCTCCAGGGTCCCAGGTTCGATTCCGGCTTGGGTCACTGTCTGTGCGGAGTCTCCACATCCTCCCCGTGTGTGTGTGGGGTTCCTCCGGGTGCTCAGGTTTCCTCCCACAGTCCAAAGATGTGCAGGTTCGGTGGATTGGCCATGATAAATTGCCCTTAGTGTCCAAAATTGCCCTTGGTGTTGGGTGGGGTTACTGGGTTATGGGGATAGGGTGGAGGTGTTGACCTTGGGTGGGGTGCTCTTTCCAAGAGCCGGTGCAGAGTCGATGGGCTGAATGGCCTCCTTCTGCATTGTAAATTCTATGATAGGCAACAACACCACCTCCACGATCATCAACACCGGTGCCCCACAAGGCTGTGTCCTCAGCCCCCTACTATACTCCTTATACACCTATGACTGTGTGGCCAAATTCCCCTCCAACTCGATTTTCAAATTTGCTGATGACACCACCGTAGTGGGTTGGATTTCAAACAATGACGAGACAGAGTACAGGAATGAGATAGAGAATGTGGTGAACTGGTGCGACGACAATAATCTCTCCCTCAATGTCAACAAAACGAAGGAGATTGTCATCGACTTCAGGAAGCGTACTGGAGAACATGCCCCTGTCTACGTCAATGGGAATGAAGTAGAAAGGGTCGGGAGCTTTAGGTTTTTAGGTGTCCAGATCACCAACAACCTGTCCTGGTCCCCCCATGCTGACACTATAGTTAAGAAAGCCCACCAACGACTCTACTTTCTCAGAAGACTAAGGAAATTTGGCATGCCACCTACGACTCTCACCAACTTCTACAGATGCACCATAGAAAGCATTCTTTCTGGTTATATCACAGCTTGGTATGGATCCTGCTTTGCCCAAGATCGCAGGAAATTACAAAAGGTCGAGAATGTAGCCCAATCCATCACGCAAACCAGCCTCCCATCCATTGACTCTGCCTACAATTCCTGCTGCCTCGGAAAAGAAGCCAGCATAATTAAGGACCCCCCCCCCCCGACATATTCTCTTCCACCTTCTTCCGTCAGGAAAAAGATACCAAAGTTTGAAGTCCTGTACCAACCGACTTAAGAACAGTTTCTTCCCTGCTGCCATCAGACTTTTGAATGGACCTACCTCGTATTAAGTTGATCTTTTCTCTACACCTTGCTATAACTGTAACATTATATTCTGCAGTCTCTCCTTCCTTCCCTATGTACGGTATGCATGTTTGTACAGCATGCAAGAAACAATACTTTTCACTGTATACATGTGTTGCATATACATGTGACAATAATAAATCAAATCAAAATTTTTCACGTGTTTGAGTCTGGCATGCGCCCCGCGGAGTGCCATAAAATTCTGGCCATAGGGTTCAAAAGCAATGAAGTTATGATGCCAATCTCTCAAGTCCGTGCTCGGGATTCTGCCTTTTATTGTGTTTAATTCTGGGGATGACACATTTTAGGAAGAATGCCAAGTCCTTTGAGAGGGGGCAGAGGAGATTTACCAGAATGGTGCTAGTGTTCAGGACTTTAATTATTTGGACAGACTAGAGAAACTGGGGTTGTTCTGAGAGCAGAGATGTTTAAGGAGAGATTAGCATTGTTGGTGTACCTATACCACATGAATTGCAGTAATTCAAAAAAGCAGCTCGCCACCACCACCATCTCCATGGCAATTAGGGATGGGCAACGAATGCTAGCCTTGTCAGCAACTTCCCCAATCCCATGAAAGAATAAAAGGAAATTAATAGAAGAATTAAAAATTGAAGAGTTTTGATGAGTAGTGTGAGTAGCCAAGAATGTTGGTAACCAGAGGTCACCGATTTAAGCTAATGGGGGAAATAATTCAAGGGGAAAATTAGATTTTTGTTTTGAACATCTTGAGTTCCTGTGATTGGGAATGTACTACCTAAAAGGTGATGGAAGTGAATTCAACAGAAACGTTCAAAAGAAAATTGAATTTGTACTTGAAAAGAAGAAATTTGGTGGGCAATGGGCAAACAGCAGGGTAATAGGGCAAATTGGGTAGCTCTTTCAAACCTCTGACATGGACACAATGGGACAAATGGGCTGCATCTGTGCTCTATGATTCCAAATGATGTAGAGCTGACATGGTGTAAGGTACCAAATGTCATCCTCTGCACTGTATGATTTTAATGCTCCACTTCTAGATAGTGAAGTTTGTCATGAAGGAGAGGAGTAATTTGAATGATGGATGCTATCTGAAGACTAGTTGGGTTTCTTGCAGGGGTATAATCAAGGAAAGCGAAGTAATTTCAAAATAAGCAAAACAAAAAGTGCCAGACAGGTGAGCAGAAGTCTTGTGTAGACTGGCATACAGCCTGCACGTTTCTGGGAAATTGTGCTTCCGGGGTAATGGAAAATGCTTGAAGCTAAATAAATGTTTCATTCTGTAAGGTATAAAGGGTGGAAACCAGATGCTATTTTTAAGTCGGGAGTAGTTTGTTGAAAACTGTACTTTGGACATCTGAAAGCAGGACTGTCTCAAGTTAGATATCCTGCCCTTGGGTGCGACAGCACTTAAAGTGCTAAAGTACGCTGTTGTCTGTAGCACTTTGAACCAAGTGAGCTATTCCCTATAGATTGCTGTTGTATAAATTCTGTTGCAAGAGATTAAATATATATTACTTTGTGCATAAATGTGTGCTTCTGTGTCATTGGAAATGCAACTGCACTGAGTGGCAATTTTGCTGCATGTATTTGAAAACTGGATACTAGGTTTTATTAGGAATGTTTTCAATATGCTACTAGTTAGTAAATCATATTCCTTGTTAGACAACAAAAACATTTTTTGCATTTTGGACCGGATATGTGACACAGTTATTGTAGTATAATACAGTATAAGTGCATTTCAGATTAATTTGTTGGCCTGACTAAATTTTTATGAATGTAAATATTAAGAGAATGAAAGCATTGCAAAATTATATCACTGATAATGGTGCTGAAGCATCCACCACCCAATAGTTTAATGCTGTCAATTTGCATGAAGATCGGTACAAGATGGATGTGCTTAATTTAGAAGTTACCAGGGGTAATATGCGTGCTGTTTTCCAATATTTTAAGTGGAAAACATTCCTTTGTTTTCTAAGTTATATTTTTCTAGTAAATTAAAAAAACATTTTAGTTTAAGTCGGTTTTCTATTGAACAATTTTAAGTCTGTTTACATAATTACATGGAATATACAGCACAGGAACAGGTCATTCGACTCAACCAGTCCATGCTCAGCTGAAGTCTTTTCTTGTTATTCCTCATAACTCTATCGCCATAACCCTCTATTCTCTTCTCCTTCGTAGCTTATCTACTTCCTCCTCAAGTGCATCAATACTATTCCCCTCAACCACTTTGTTTATATGACTTTTAAAGTACAATTTAAGCTGGTTAATGCCATGCTTCCTTATTTTTTTCTGAGGTGAATGAGATAATAGCAAAGAGATTTACTGTATTTTGGTGTGTTAAAAATAGCTCAATGGTACAAAATTCTCTAGTTTGGTTAAAGCTCAACAGTATGCAGATTACAGAACAATTAACGTCAAACTGACTATTTGCTGAATGCTCTTGATAAAATAGAAGCCTTTCAATAATCACCTCCAGAAAATGAAATCCTTTCAATGTATTAGTAGAATTCTGTACTCATCATAGGCCTGGATAATGTGAAAATGCTTGCGTTAATGTACTGTTAGCTACTTTTATCCAATCTTAGAATTCGCATTCCAAGGTAAGTTCTCGCCATCAGATATAATATCGCATGTTAGATGTGGAGCAAAGCATTTTACTCTCTTCCAATCTCAAAAGAGCTGAGGTTTTAGCACTGCTCTCACCATACTGCTGTTTTGACATTGTCATGTATTTTTTTTATTTTTTCTTAGTATGTGCATATTGCTGGCAAGGCCAGCATTTATTGGCCATAGAAGGTGGTGCTGAACCACTTTCTTGAACCATTACAGTCTATGTAGTATAGGTATAACTAGGTAGCATTGTTAAGTAGTGAGTTCCAGGTGTTCGACCCAGGGACAGTGAAGGAACAGTGATAAAGTTCCAAGTCAAGATGGTGTGTGACTTGAGGAGGAGTTGCAGGTGATGGTGTTTATTTGTGGCTGTTGCCCTTGTCCTTCCAGATGGTAGTGGTTGTGGGTTTGTAAAGTACGGTTGAAGGAACCTTGGTGAGGTGTTGCTGTGCATTTTGCACATGATACACACTGTCTGCCGGTGGTGGAGTGATGTTTAACATGGTGGATGGAGTACCGATCAAGTGGGTTGCTTTTCCAGGATGGTATCTAGCTTCTTGTGTTGTTGGAACTGCAATGATCCAGGCAAGTGCAGAATATTCTGTCACATTTCTGACGTTTGCCTTGTCGATGGTGGGCAGGCTTTCGGGAGGCAGGTAGTGAGTTACTTTCTTCAGAATTTCCAGGCTATCACCATCCTTGTAGCCACAAAAGCTGAAGCCATTTTTAGTGACCTGACTGCAACCTTTGAATACCTCCGTTAACAGCAGAGCATGAACTCGGGAACTCCCTGGCTCAGATACTGAAATAATTTGATTTGATTTGATTCTGGGAGAGTTATTCCAATGACTGCCAATGGAAAATCATATGAAAAAAAATGAAATGAAAATCGCTTATTGTCACAAGTAGGCTTCAAATGAAGTTACTGTGAAAAGCCCCTAGTCGCTCAAACGTTCAATAAAACATGCAGTTTAAAAAAATGATTGATTGAAAAAAATACTGGTCAGTGCTTGAGCATATTTCATTTTGACAATCTTTTCTCCCAAATTTTTGTACTTGTTGAGGTGAGGATATTAATGTTGGAGAATAGAATGCTTCCCATATCAAGCATCCACTGTCGGCATCAAGAACTCCCAAGTTGCGGGCGACATGCGGCGCAGTGGTTAGCACTGGGACTGCGGCACTGAAGACCCAGGTTCGAATCCCGGCCCTGGATCACTGTCTGTGTGGAGTTTGCACATTCTTCCCATGTCTGTGTGGGTTACACCTCCACAACCCAAAGATGTGCTGGTTAGGTGGATTGGCCATGATAAATTGCCCCTTAATTGGAAAAAGAAAAATAATTGGCTACTCTAAATTTATTTTTTAAAAAGTTTTTTTTTAAAAAAAGAACTCCCAAGTTATATATTGCACTTGCTAGATGCCGAATAAAACTTCCTCTATTCTGTCTGCAAATCATGCGTCCGCTCCAATCTCAGAAAAGCAACCAATGCTACACCAGTGTTCATTTTCCCTGCACCATCCTTTCAGTGGCTTCATTAAAGAAAGACTTGCATTTATAGTGTTTCTGTCATGACCTCAGGCTGTCACAGTGTTTTATATAGCAAATGAAGTACTTTTGAAATCTGGTCACTTTTGGAATGTTGGAAATGTGGCAGCCAATTTTAGAATACTTGCTTCCTTTAAAAGCAATGTGATCATGATCAAATCATCTGCTTTAGTAAAATAAGCAAACTACTGCGGCTGCTGGAATCTGAAACAAGAACAAAGGATGCTGGAAAATCTCAGCAGGTCTGGCTGCATCTGTAAGGGTATAAAACAGAGTTAACGTTTCAAGTCTGTAAGAGCCAAATGAACTCCAGCGTTAACTCTACTTTCACTCCTTACAAATGCTACCAGACCGGCTAAGTTTTTCTAGAATCCTCTATTTTGTATTTGCTTTACTAATGTTGTTTGAGGAATAACTAATGGCCAGGACTTGGATAATTCTCCTGCCCTTCTTTGAAATAGTGTCATGGGATCTTTAACTTGTGCCTGGGAGAGTAGACAAGTGGTTTAACGTCTCCTCCAAAGGATGGCACCTCTGACAGTGCGACACTGTCTCAGTACTGTACTGGATTATCAGCCTGGATTTTTGTGCTCCCATCTCTCGAACCCATGTGCAAACAGATTTTTATTCTGACAGTCTAGGTTTTATTTGAAAATGGGTTGCACAGTTGGAAGACTAGTGTAGAACCTAGTGCACACTTAAATTAATTCTGTGCAAACATTTCTCTTTAACTGGCATGTTGAGTCCCTGGATAGAACAGTTCCTACTTTGTTTTGACCAAGCAAGCAAGAAAAAAATGTAACTTGGATTTGTCAGTGTCATCTTAGATTGAACAATTAGAATGGTACTTCCTTAAAGGTTTTAACAGACCATGCTTAGAAATTGCTCATACTAACTCTGTAAATGTTCGTTATCAATGATACACAATAAAGTTAAATTTCTGTCGCATTATTGATTTTCTTGACCTCTTGCACTATGTGCCGTTCTTCAGGGCATAACATAAACTGTTCGCAACCCCTGGAATTTTGCAGCTGGTTGCTACATATGCACGGGTGGCATGAGCTAATGGACTGATTGTGCAATTTTCATTCTCCTAATGGGAACTGACTTGGCTTCAAAATTACTATCTGACGAGCTGTCTGAAAATATATCTTTACCACATAGATAATAATGAATATATATCCTGTTGCTACCATGCCTGTGTCACTTTGCTGTGTCCTTGAACTGGCCTTTTTAAAAAGCGTCAAAACACTAAGTCAAATTTGAACTTTACATAGGCCAAATTGGAAGGGAAGAAATAGAAAAACTCCAAAAAGCAACAAATACTGAAAGACAGAGAAGGGGATTTGTGACTTTGAGCAGCAATTGGTGGTTTGTTGAAAAGCATGAAAATTATTTTTTGTGAAGCCATATATATTTTGGGATAAATTTCATTAGCACAA
Organism: Scyliorhinus torazame; assembly: GCF_047496885.1. Taxonomy (NCBI): domain Eukaryota; kingdom Metazoa; phylum Chordata; class Chondrichthyes; order Carcharhiniformes; family Scyliorhinidae; genus Scyliorhinus; species Scyliorhinus torazame. Next base: position 98,957,871 of record NC_092708.1, read on the forward strand.
GAGAAAGGCAAGCTCACTGCAAAAAAAAAAAAAAAAATTATGTTCAATGTCAGTAATTCTAGTTTCCACTGTTTCATGTGATGCACGTTTTTATTTTCCATACACATGGACTGCACTGGCAGGGCTGCACATTTTTCCATGAGAAGGCCCCTCGAGCCTGCTCCACTATTCAATGAGAGCATGGCTGACCCACAACTTAATTCTGCATGCCTGCCTTTGCTCAATATCCCTTCGTATCTTTGGTTTAAAAAAAAAATCAATCTCTGATTTAAAACAAGCAATTAATCTAGCATCAATTGCTGTTTGTGGAAGAAGGTTCCAAACTTCAACTACTCATTGTGTGTAGAAGTGTTTCCTAATTTCACGTCTCTAATTTTTAGACTAACCCTAAGCTCCCCAGTCAGTGAAAATAGTTTCTCTCTATCTACCCTCTCTTCTCCCTTTAGTATATTGAAAATCTTTATCAATTCACGCTATAACATTCTAAATTAAATGGCATAAAACCCAAGAACAGAGAACAAAGAAAAGTACAGCACAGGAACAAGCCCTTTGGCCCTCCAAGCCTGCGTTGTCCATGCTGCCCGTCTAAACTAAAATCTTCGACACTTCCGGGGTCCGTATCCCTCTCTTCCCATCCTATTCATGTCAAGATGCCCCTTAAACGTCACTATCGTCCCTGCTTTCGCCACCTCCTCCGGCAGCAAGCTCCTACTACCCTCTGTGTAAAAAAACAAAAACTGGCCTTGTACATCTCTAAACCTTGCCCCTCGCACCTTAAACCTATGCCCCCTAGTAATTGACCCCTCTACTCTGGGGAAAAAGCTCTGACTATCCACTCTGCCTATGCCCCTCATAATTTTGTAGACCTCTATAAGGTCGCCCCTCAACCTCTGCCGTTCCAGTGAGAACAAACCAAGTTTATTCAACCTCTCCTCGTAGCTAATGCCCTCCATACCAGGCAACATCCTGGTAAATCTCTTTTGCACCCTTTCTAAAGCCTCCATATCCTTCTGGTAGTGTGGCGACCAGAATTGAACACTATACTCCAAGTGTGGCCTAACTAAGGTTCTATACAGCTGCAACATGACTTGCCAATTCTTATACTCAATGCCCCGGCCAATGAAGGCAAGCATGCCGTATGCCTTCTTGACTACCTTCTCCACCTGTGTTGCCCCTTTCAGTGACCTGTGGACCTGTACTCCTAGATCTCTCTGACTTTCAATACTCTTGAGGGTTCTACCATTCACAGTATATTCCCTACCTGCATTAGACCTTCCAAAATGCATTACTTCACATTTGTCCGGATTAAACTCCTCACCATCTCTCACCCAAGTCTCCAAATGACCTAAATCCTGCTGTATCCTCTGACAGTCCTCATTGCTATCCGCAACTCCACCAACCTTTGTGTTGTCCGCAAACTTACTGATCAGACCAGTTACATTTTCCTCCAAATCATTTATATATACTACGAACAGCAAAGGTCCAAGCACTGATCCCTGTGGAACACCACTAGTCACAGTCCTCCAATCAGAAAAGCACCCTTCCATTGCTACTCTATGCCTTCTATGACCTAGCCAGTTTTGTATCCATCTTGCCTGCTCACCTCTGATCCCGTGTGACTACATCTTTTGTACTAGTCTGCCATGAGGGACCTTGTCAAAGGCCTTATAGACAACATCTACTGCCCTACCTGCATCAACCATCTTTGTGATCTCCTCGAAAAACTTTATCAAGTTAGTGAGACACGGCCTCCCCTTCGCAAAACCGTGCCGCCTCTCGCTAATATGTCCACTTGCTTCCAAATGGGAGTAGATCCTGTCTCGAAGAATTCTCTCCAGAAATTTCCCTACCACTCACATAAGGCTCACCGGCCTGTAGGTCCTTGGATTATCCTTGCTACCCTTCTTAAACAAAGGAACAATATTGGCTATTCTCCAGTCCTCCGGGACATCACCTGAAGATAGTGAGGATCCAAAGATTTCTATCAAGGCCTCAGCTGCCTACTGTGTTTGTGTAATGTCTGTTTGTGGAGTTTGCACGTTATTTCCGTGTCTGTGTGGGGTTCCCTTGGATGCTCTGGTTTCCTCCCGAAAGACGCGTTTGTTAGGTGAATTGGACATTCTGAATTCTCCCTCCATGTACCCGAACAGGGGCCGTAGTGTGGCGACTAGGGGATTTTCACAGTAACTTCATTGTAGTGTTAATGTAAGCCTACTTGTGACACTAATAAAGATTATTATTAAGTTAAGACTTGGGTCTATATCATTCTGGTAAACAAAGCTGCACTCCCTGGACCTCCACTGGATCTAGCTTTTCAACATCTAGAAAATATTATCACTTTTAGATCCCAAGTGGATAACCTCGTATATGCATACACCAAAGCCAGTTTGCCCATTCACTGAATTATTAATATCTCTGTAATTTCATGCTTCCATCCACACTTCTTATAATCCTGCCTCTCTTTGTGTTATTACCTAATTTGGTTGTGTGGCTTTTTTATTCCATCATACAAGTTAATAAGTTATTATCCCTGTAGGGACTGAAAATTTTAAAAGTGTTGAACTTCCCAAACAACCAATGGAAACAAATCAGTGGTGAAAATTTCACCTTTTTTTTAGATTTTTACTCTAACAAACAAACTCAAATCAACAGAGAACAAATGTTAATTATCAGCCACCTGATATACCAAACTAAAGGAAAAGGTAAGTTTTGCATTCAGTAACTTGCACAACCGAAATAAATCTTTCCACTTTTGCACAATGCCACACTTCAGGCTGATTTTTATAAAAATGTGTTTGTTCGTGGGATGTGGCTATCACTAGTTGAGACTTAGATCCTCTGGTCCCATGTGGGACAGTGGGCAGCTAGACTCCACTACTGTCCCCAGTCCATCGCAATCTCTTTCACTGTAGCCTAGGTGGTCTTCCTCTCTTGAAGGTCCTCTATGGCTGGCCCAGTTGTCGTCTTCCATCTGGTGGAGTTCATTCTACTGCCACTCAGTACATCCCAGAGGTGAAATACATGTCCCACCATCCTCAGTCATCTCTCTGTCATGGTGTTTCACAAATGCTTCTGACCAATCTTCCCTAGCATTTCATCATCAATGATGCTGTATCTCCATGGATTTTATGTAGGCAGTGCTGGTGAAAGACGTCCAACATGCATGATATCTTTGTTGCTATTTTCCATGTCTTGCTGGCACAGATTGGCACTTCTGTGAACCAGTGTCACAGCTTCATGGCAGTGTTGGTGGCTTCCCAGACAAAGCTATTTTGATTCTTGTGTGGATTCTTGGGTGACATTGATCTCTATGTCACCCTCCCTGGCTGTTGCTTCTTTGGTAGGAGAAGTGGTCAACATTCTCAATATTGTGATGGGAAGATCTTATTGTCATCCAGTTGTCAATGTCTTGGTCTTGTTGCAGCTGATGTGTAGAACAACCTTCATGCTGCTACTCACAAGACTGGTGGACATGTCTTTGTGTGCACGCGATTCTTTAGCTAGCAAGGCAATGTCATCTTCAAAATCAAGGTGCGTCAACCGGTAGTGTTGCCACAGGATGCCAAATACTGCAACTACCATTGCTTTCTTTGTGATGAAATCAATAGCCATGAAGAAAAGGAATGGGTAGGTTATGTAGCCTTGCCATACTCTTGTGATGATGTTTAGGGGGTCCTATCACAGCAGCTGGAGTTGCATTTATTATCCAAGCCTAATTGCCTTTAGGAATGTCATGGTAAGCAGCCTTCTTGAACCGCTGTGGTCAATGTGGTGCAGATACACCCAGAATGCTGCTGGGAAGGGAGTACCAGGATTTTGATCTTGTGACAGTAAAAGAATGACAACATTGTTGCAAGTCAGGATGGGGAACTTATAGGTGGTGGTGTTCCTAAGCATTTGCTGATCGTGTCCGTCTAGGTGATTGAAGTCATGGGTTTGGAAGGTGCTGTTGAAGGAACTTTGGTGAGTTGTTGCAGTGTATCTTGTACTCTGCTGCCACTGTGTGTCAGTGGTGGAAGGAATGAAAGTTTATATTCATGATTGGGTGCTGATGAAGTGGCTACTTTGTCCTGGATGGTGTTAAGCTTCTTGATTGGTGGGAGCCATGCTCATCTCCAGGCAAGTGGAGAGTATTCCATCACACTCCTGATTTGTGCTTTATTAGATGGTGGATAGGCTTTGAGGAGTCAGGACGTGAGTTACTCACTACAGAATTCCCAGAAGAGCTGAAACCATTTTTGGTGCTGTTACTGTTACTGCCTATCTAAGTCCTCTTGAGAAGGTGGTGGTGAGCTGACGTTTTCAACTACTGCAGTCAGTATCAGGCAGGGAATTCCAGGATTTTGACTCTGGTGAAGAAATTATATATTTCCAGTCAGGAAGGTCGGGACCTTGCAGATAATTGATTTTCTGTGCACCTGTTCCCCTTGTCCTTTTGGTGGTTGCGGTTTTGGAAGATGCTATCGAAGGAATGTTGGCAAATTGCTATTATGCATCTTGTAAGTGGTACACACTGAAGCCTCGGTGAGCTGGTGGTGGAATGAGTGAACGATGAAGGTGATGGATAGGATGCCAGTGAAGCAGGCTGCTTTGGCCTCAAGTGTTGTTGGAGCTGCACTCATCCATGCAAGTGAGGAACATTTCATTACACTCCTGGCTAGTGTGCCTTGCAGATGGTGGACAAACTTTGGGAAGTCAGGCAGTGAGTTACACATCATAGAAATCCTTGTCTCTGACCTGATCTTGGGCTGGTCCAATCAAGTTTCTGGTCAATGGTAATCCCCAGGATTTTGATAGTGAGGGATCCAGCAATGCTAATGCCGTTGAATGTAAAAGGAAGGGTTTAGATTCCCTCTTGTTGGAGATGGCTGGTGCCTAGCACTTGTGCGGTGTAACTGTTGTTTGCCACTTATCCCAATGTTGTCCATCTCTTGCTGCATGTGGATCGAAGAAACTGAATTGAACTGAACACTGTAATCATTAGCAACATTCTAACCTCTGACCTTATGAAAGGTTGCTTCTGAAACAGTTGAAGATGGTTGGGCAGGAAACACTGCTGAGAAACACCTGCAGAAATGTCCAAGGGTTGAGTTGAATTGATCTTGAATGACCACAACGATCTTCCTTTGTGAAAGTGGCGAGTTTTCTCCTCAATTCCCATTCATTTCTTTTTTTATGCCACACTTATGGCTCCCTTAATGTTAAGGGCAGTCACAGTCACCTCACCTATGAGCCAAGACTATAATTAATTCAAGAGTTGAGTGTTCTGATAGAATCCAAACTGAGCATGGGTGAACAGGTTACTGGTGTATAAATGCTGCTTGATAGCACTAATGCTGACACCTTCTATCACTTTGCTCGTAATTGAGAGTAGTCTGATGGGGTGGTAATGGGCAAGATTAGATTTGTCCTGCGTTTTGTGGACAGAATATACCTGGGCAAGTTTACTCTTTGTTGGGTAGGTGCCAGTGATGCAGCTGTACTGGAAGAGCTTGGCTAAGAATGTGGCTAATTCTGGAGCACAAGTCGTCAGCACTACAGCTGAGGTGTTGCCAGGCCCATATCCTTTGCAGTCTCCATTGTGCTTAGTCATTTCTTGATATGGTGTTTGTTGCCGACTCTGTACGTGAGCAGTTCCATTTCTCCAACCGTCTGTTTTCATTTTAATCCCAACTTCTATTCCAGTCCTACATAACCCTTCCCTCAGACATATTGAGAATTTTACTAGCACCGTTACTTGCTGAGGAGAAAGTGTTCATGAACTTTACGCTGGTGTTAGTTTAATTGTCTATCACCATTCACAACCGGATGTGGCAGTATTGCTGAGCCTTGATGTGATCAGTTGGTTGGAGGATCACTTAGCTCTGTGCTGCTGCTTTGGCTGTTGTAGTTTGAATGTAGCATCACCAGGTTGGCATCTCATTTTTAGGTTTGCCTGTGCTGGTCCTGGCATGCTTTCCTGCACTCACTATTGAATCGGGCTTCTTCCTTTTGCTTGATGGTAATGCTAGAATGAAGGGTACGCAGTGGCATGAAGTTACAAATTATGCTGGAGTGCAATTCTTCTACTGCTGATGACACATAGCATTTTCTGGATGGCCAACTTTGAGCTTCTAAATCTGTTCTGAATGTTTCCTACTTGGCATGGCTGCACAACACGATCGAGGATGTCCTCTGTGCAAATACGGGACTTTCTATCCACAAGAACTGTGCAGTGATCACCCCAACTGATCCTGTCATGGATAGATTCATGTGTGACAGGTTAGTGAGGATAAGGTCAAGTAGGTTTTTTTCCCCATGATGTTGGTTCTCTTGCAACCTACCTTGGGTTCAATTTGGCTGATATGTTCTTCAGATTTGATCAGACATGGTGCTAAGAGACACTCTTTTAACTTACATTGTTCTAAGGTTGCTGCGGCACGTAAACCAGCTTTTAAGCCTTTGCTTGACTTTTTCGTAACAGTTTTGTGCAACTGAATAGCTTACTAAGTTACTTCACAGGGCAGTTAAGAGTCAAACACATTGCTTTGCCTCTGGAGTCACATTTAGGTCATGATGTCCCGTTTCCTGCCCTCAAGATTATTAGTAAGCTAGGAGGATTTTTATGCCATCTTGCAGTTTCATGATCACCATTACAGAGGCTGGCCTTTTCTATATTCTAGCTTTATTTAATTATTTGAATTAAAATGCCTCCATTGCTGTAGTGGGATTTGAATTTGCATCTCCAAAGCATTAGTGCAGATCCCTGGAATTCTATTTGAGTAACGCAGCTACAATGTACCGTGCCTCTAACCCAGGTTTGCTTTGTAGCTATTTGTAAAGATTTGACTTAAAGCCAAAAACTATACATTTTGATAGCACAGCTACAGAATGGAAGTTGACACTGAGTTCCTATGATTTAAGTTCATTTCCAAGTATGAAAGTTATTGCTTACATGTAATATTGAGAAAATTGCCTATATTATTTTTTTTAAATGTACTTTATTCCAAACATGTGTTAAAAACAAAAACAGCAACATATACAAACGCACTCCACAAACTCAGTCCATAATTTGTACTTTTTTCCCCCTCCCAGTGACAAACAGTTTGTCAAACATCGCCATGAACAACCTCCACTTCATGTCAAAATCCACTGCTGACCCCCTCAACTCAAACTTAATCTTTTCCAACTGGAGAAAGTCATACAAGTTCCCCAGCCAATCCACCACCTTGCCCACGCAACCACCCGTATATATCCCCAATCCTATCCATCCTCAACTCAACAAGGAGCAGCAGTTGCTCCAATAAAAGTGTATTCTGGCAACCTGGGAAACACCCTCCGCTATTTTTGCGCAAAGTCCCAAACCTACATATATATCTAAATTCACTCTCCCCTGTGGTAACTCAAACCTCTCCCACAACTCATCCAGACCTACAAACTTCCCTTCCGAGTACGAGTTCCTCACACTCTACCTACCTCCACTTCTCATACATCCCATTAACCTTCCCAGACTTAAACCTATGATTCCCACACAGTGGTGTCAACAGCGAAATCCCCTCTAACTTTTAAAAAATAAATTTAGAGTACTCAATTTTTTTTTTCCAATTAAGGGGCAATTTAGCATAGTCAATCCACCTAACCTGCACATCTTTGGGTTGTGGGGGTGAAACCCACACAGACATGGTGAGAATGTGCCAACTCCACACGGACAGTGACCCAGGGCCGGGATTCAAACCCGTGTCCTCAGCGCCTTAGTCCCAATGCCCTCTAACTTAATGTGCCTCCTCAGCTGATTCCACGCCCTCTTTATCCTCTGCACCTTCCCTGCCCGTATAAACTCCAAAATCACTGTCTTCAACTTTCGGAAGAAGGCCTTGGGGAGAAAAATCGGGAAGGTCTTGAAAACAAACAGAAACCGTGACAGCACATTCAGGTCTACCACCTGCACCCTCCTTGCCAAGGTCAGGTGTAATGAATCCCATCTCCTAAATTCCCCCCTAATCTCCTCCATCAATGGTGTCAAATTCCACCTGTACATCGTAGCTCATTTCCTGAATCCCCAAATACATGAACATTTCCCTAGCTACCTTGAACAGCAACACCTCCAAATTGGCCCCCCCGCCCCATTCACTGGAAACACCTCACTCTTCCCGACATTTAACTTGTACCCAGAGAGGCCCCAAATCTCTCCAATATTCTCATGATCCTACCCTTACATTCCAGCAGGTCTGACACAAACAACAGCAAGTCGTACGCATACAATGGCAACCGGTGCTCCTTCCTCCCCCTAAGGACTCTTGCCAAGGACTCGACGCGAATAACAACGGCGAAAGCAGACACCCCTGTCTCATTCCCCTATGCAGTCCAAAACTCTTGTGAACTCATCTCATTTGTACGTACACTTGCCACCGGGGTTACATCCAACAGAGGCACCCACACCACAAACTTCGGGCCAAAGCCAAACCTACCCAAAATTTCGAATAAATACCTCCACTCCACCCACCACTTCACCCAATCAAAAACCTTCTTTGCATCCATAGAAACCATAACCTCCGGCAACCGGCCCTCCTGACGGAATCAGAACCACATTCAACAGCCTCCTTATGTTGCTAGAGAGCTGCTTTACAAAATATGTTTGATCCTCCATGATCACCCCGGCACACATCGATGCCAGGGTCAACGTCTCTGGCAACTCCCTCTTCTCCAACGTCTCACTATACATCCCCAATAAAAACAGACTATCTGGTCATCCAGCGCGCCTCTTCGTCAGCTCCATGCCAATGTCCTGGTATATTCGGACATAATTACCCTTCCATTCGCAGTCTCGTCCCTCCCTGGCGCACCTCAGGACCTTCTCCTACTCCACAAACTTGTGCAACAGCACAATCACCACCTTTTGTTATTTTAGTAAACGTGCCTGGTTATAATGAAGTATTCCGAGTAAATGTAAGCGGAGGTGTTTTCCATTATACAAAGTGGATTGGCCATCTTCAAGTCACACAAAGTAAGTAGTGATTTTAAGGCAGTGGTATTTCACTTGGGAAGCGGGCAATGATAATTTTTAATTGTTTAAAAATAAGCATCCGTTGTTAATTATTTTTGGATTTCTTCTAGGTGAAACCGCCACCTATATATAAGGTGACCATCCTGCAGTCCAAATGAGAGCTGACTATTCAATTGAGATTGGTATGAGGTGCGTTAAACTACACTGAGACTTGAGCCTTTTGAAAAGTGGTGAGTTTCTGAATTTTTAAATATTCTTTCATGGAATATGAATGTCATTGGCAAGGCCAGCATATGTTGCCCATCCCTAATTGCCATTAAGAAGAAGGCAATGAACCACCTTCTTGAACCATGGCAGTCCATCTGGTATAGGTACACGCCCAGTGTTTTTTGGAAGGGTGTTCCAGGGTTTTGACCCAGTGACAATGAAGGAATGGTGATTGTAATCCCAAGTCAGGATGGTGTATTGCCTGGAGGGAACTTGAAGGTGGTGGTGTTCTTATGTGTCGGTTCTTTTGTTCTTCTAGGTGATCGAGAATGTGGATTTGGAAGGTGTTGTGGAAGGAGGGTTGAAAATTTATGCGTACATTTTGTATATGGTGCATGCTGTGTGCCGGCTTTGGAGGGAGTAAATGTTTAATGTGGTGGATTGGGTGCTGATCAAGCAGGCTACTTTGTCCTGGACGATGCCAAGCCACTTTAGTGTTATTGCAGCTGCACTCATCAGGCAAATGGAGAGTATTCCATCACACTCCTGGACAGGCTTTGGGGAGTCAGGTAAAGTTACTTACTGCAGAATTTCCAGCTTCTGACCTGCTCTTGTAGTCACAGTATTTATATATAGTTGGCCCAGTTCAATTTTTGGTCAATGGTAAATCCCAAGTTATTGATGGTAGGGTATTCAACGATGGCAACGTCATTGAATGTCAAAGGGAGGTAGTTAGATTCTCTCATGTTGGAGGTGGTGAGTGCCTGGCACTTGTGTAGCACAAATATTACTTTTGACTTGTCGGCTCAAGACTGAATGTTGTCCAAGTCTTTATGCAGGTGGGCAAGGATTGCTCCAACATTTGAAGAGTTGCCAATGGTGCTTAACACTATGCATTCATCAGCAAACATTCCCACTTCTGACATGATGGAGAGGAGAATATTGATGAAGTAGCTGAAGATGGTCGGGCCAGAACTCTACCTTGTGGAACTCCTGATGAGATGTCTTGGGACTGACATGTTTGGCTACCAACAGCTATAACCATCTTTCTTTCTGTTAAGTATGAGTACAATCTGTGGATAGTTTCTCCCAGTTGCTCATTTACTTATTTTTATTGGGGCCCCTTGATATAATTTTTTTGTCAAATGCTTTGATGTCTAGAAAAGTCACTCTACCTCACCTCTTCATGCACCTCTTTGTGCATGTTTTGAAGAAGGCTGTAATGGAGCCTGGAGCAGGGTGGCCCCGGCAGAATCCAAACAAGAGTGTTGGTGAGCAGGTTATTGTAGTGCAAGTGCCACTTGATGACACTTTCCATACTTTTGTTGATCATTGAGAATAGACTGATATGGTAATTGGCCAGATCAGATTTATCTTGACTTTTGTCAACAGGACATAGTAGGAAGTTCTCTATATGTCGGGTAGATGCCGGTATTGCAGCTGTATTAAAGGAGCCTTGCATAAGGGTCATTCCAGTTCTGGAGCACAAGTTTTCAGTACTACCTCCTGATGTTTTCTGTGCCCTTTGGCCATTGCTACATACAGTGCCTTCAGCATTTCTTGTTATTAGGTGGAGTTAATTGAATAGGCTCAAGTCTGGCATCTGTGACACAGGGCGCATCAGTCATGGGCCAAGATGAATCATCCATTTGGCACTTCTGGCTGAATATGGTTGTAAATGCTTCAGCATTATCTTTTGCACTGACTTGCTGAACCCTCTCCCACCAAATCTTTGAGAATGAGGATATTTGCAGAGATAGCTCTGCTGCTATTGTTGATGGTCTAGTTTTGAGCTGCCAAATCTGTTCTGAATCTACCCATTTAGCACTGTGATTTATGCGACCCAACACTATGGACAATGTCCTCAGTGTGAAGATGTCGTCCTTGTCTCCACAAGGACTGTGTGATGGTCTCTTCCCCCCCCAATACTATTTTGGGAAAATATTTACCTGCAACAGGTAACGGATGAGGTCAAGTAGATCTTTTCTTGTTGGTTCCCTCATCTGAACCCAGAGATGGTGATGGAGGAACTTGGGATATTGGCTGGAAGGAATGATTTGGTTAGTATGACTGTCAGACTTTTGCTTGACTAGCCTGTGGGACTGCTTTCCTAATTTTGGCACAAGCCCCCAATAAGGAGGACTTTGCAGGTTTGACTGGGCAGGGTGTACTTTTGTTGTTTCCTGGTTGAGTGCCTGTTTTTATCTTTCAATTTTTCTCCAGTGGTTTGGTGAGTGGCTTGCTAGGTCACTGCTGGGTGCAGTTAAGAGTCAGCCACATTGCTGTGGATCTATGTAGGCAGATTCCCTTTTCTAAAGGGCATTAATGAATAAGGTGCGTTTGTATAACAATCTGGTAGTTTCATAATCACCATTACTGACTAGCTTTTAAATGTCAGATTTATTAATTAACAGAATTTAAATTCCACCTGCGATTTGAACTTGTGTTAATAATAATAATCTTTTAATAATAATCTTTTTTGTCAGAAGTAGGCTTACACTAACACTGCATTGAGGTTACTGTGAAAAGCTCCTAGTCGCCACATTCCGGCGCCTGTTCGGTTTCACGGAGGGAGAATTCAGAATGTTCAAATTACCTAGCTTTCGGGACTTGTGGCAGGAAACCCATGCAGACACGGGGAGAACATGCAGACTCCACACAGACAGTGACCCAAGCCGGGAATCGAACCAGGGACCCTGGAGCTGTGAAGCAAGAGTGCTACCCACTGTGGAAACCTGCTTCCCTAGTGTATTAATGGTTCAACCTGGGCAAATGTCCTTAAGATCATTTTAAATATTTGGTAAATCTGTTTGACATACCGACTAAAAACTTGTATTTGAGTGTTATTGATTGTTCTTTTAAGTTGACTAATGGACAACTGAACTTGAGATAAAATCAAACATTCATTCTGTATGTGTTTACAGCACAGGAAAGGCTCTTCGGCCCATTGCGCCTGCACCAAACTAGTCTAATCCGATTTTCCAGCACTTGACCCATAGCCTTGTACGCCTTGGCATTGCAAGTGCACATCTAAATACTTCTTAAATGTTATGGGGGTCTCTGCCTCCACCACCCTTTCAGGCAGCGAGTTCCAGGCTCCCACCACCCTCTGAGTGAAAATGTTTTTCCTCACATCTCCTCTAAACCTCCTGCTTACTTTAAACCTCTGCCCCCTATTCATTGATTCCTCCATCCAGGGGAAATGTTTTGTCTACTCCAATCTATGCCCCATATAATTCTATACATATTAATCATGTCCCCTTTCAGTCTCCTCTGCTTCAAGGAAATCAACCCCAGCCTATCCAATATCTCTTAATAAACTAAAACTCTCCAGCCCAGGCAACATCCTGGTAAATCTCCTCTGCACCCTTTCCAGTGCTATCACATCCCTCTTCTAATGTGGATTCTAAAACTGCACGCAATATTCTAGCCGTGACCTAACCAATTTTCCAGCGTAACCTCTCTGCTCTTAAACTCTATGCCTGTGCTAATAAAGGCAAGTATACCAAATGCCGCCTTAACCACTGTATCCATTGCTACCTTTTAAAAAATATATATATATTTTTATTAAGGTTTTTTAACAACACAATTTTTTCCCCTTACAAACAATAACCCCCCCCCCCCCCCTCCCCCCCCCCGGTAACAAAATAATGCAAATTCTCCCTGAGCAAGATATATACAAGGCAAGATGGTATATTTGCATAGCTTTATACACTGGCTCTTGGTCGCGCGTACTGTTTCCCCCCACCCTCCATGCTATCTCCCGCTCGTCCATCCCCTCAGACAGTCTCTCGTCTTCCCCCCCCCCCAGGGTTGCTGCTGCTGCTGATCGACCTTCTTCTAAAGCTCCGCGAGATAATCTAGGAACGGTTGCCACCGCCTGTAAAACCCCTGTGCAGACCCTCTCAAAGCAAACTTAATTCTCTCCAATTTTATGAACCCCGCCATGTCATTAATCCAGGCCTCCAGGCTAGGGGGCTTCGCCTCCATCCACAATAGCAAGACCCTTCGCCGGGCTACTAGGGACGCAAAGGCCAGAATTCCGGCCTCTTTCGCCTCCTGCACTCCCGGCTCATCCACTACTCCAAATATTGCTAGCCCCCAGCTTGGCTTGACCCGGACTTTCACCACCTGGGATATTACTCCCGCCACTCCTCTCCAGAACCCCTCCAATGCCGGGCATGACCAAAACATATGGACATGGTTCGCCGGGCTCCCTGAACATCTTTCACATCTATCCTCTACCCCAAAGAACCTACTTAGCCTCGCCCTCGTCAAATGCGCTCTGTGAACCACCTTAAATTGTATCAGACTGAGCCTGGCACACGAGGAAGAGGTATTAACCCTACCCAGGGCGTCGGCCCATAGCCCTTCCTCAATCTCCTCCCCCAGCTCCTCCTCCCATTTACCTTTCAGTTCTTCTACTAGCGCTTCCCCCTCTTCTTTCATCTCTTGGTATATTTCCGATACCTTGCCCTCCCCGACCCATACCCCCGAGATCACCTTATCTTGAACTTCTTGTGCCGGGAGCAACGGAAATTCCCTCACCTGTCGCCTCACAAAAGCCCTCACCTGCATATATCTAAATGCATTTCCCGGGGGTAACTCAAATTTCTCCTCCAGTGCCCCTAGACTCGCAAATGTCCCGTCAATGAACAGGTCCCCCATTCTTCTTATCCCCGCCCGATGCCAGCCATGGAATCCCCCGTCCAACTTCCCCGGGACAAACCGGTGGTTACCCCTGATCGGGGACCACACCGATGCTCCCATTGCACCCCTGTATCTTCTCCACTGGCCCCAGATCTTTAGTGTTGCCGCCACACCGGTCTTGTGGTGTATTTTGTCGGCGAGAGCGGCAGCGGTGCCGTTACCAACGCCCCCAGGCTCGTTCCTTTACAGAACGCCATCTCCATCCTCTTCCATGCCGCCCCCTCTCCCTCCATAACCCACTTACGGATCATCGCCATATTTGCTGCCCAGTAGTAACTCTCTAGGGTTCAACCGTCCTCGGTCCCTGCTGAGTTCCAAGAACCCTCTCCTAACCCTCGGGGTCTTATTTGCCCACACGTACCCCATAATACTCCTACCTACTCTCTTGAAAAAGCCCTTGGTGATCACGATGGGGAGGCACTGAAACACGAACAAAAACCTCGGAAGGACCACCATTTTGACCGACTGCACCCTACCCGCCAACGAGAGCGGGAGCATGTACCATCTTTTAAAATCCTCCTCCATTTGCTCCACCACCCTCGTCAAATTCAGTTTATGTAGGGCCCCCCAACTTCTGGCTATCTGGATCCCCAGATACCGAAAACTTCTCTCCGCCCTCCTCAGCGGCAGGTCCCCTATCCCTCTTTCTTGGTCCCCTGCCTGTAATACAAAAAGCTCACTCTTCTCTTCACTCTTCTCTACATTAAGCTTGTAGCCCGAAAACTCTCCAAACTCCTTCAGAGTCTGCATGACCTCCACCATCCCCTCCATTGGGTCCGCCACGTATAGCAGCAGGTCATCCGCATATAGCGATACCCGATGCTCCTCTCCCCGCGGACTATCCCCCTCCATTTCTGAGACTCCCTAAGTGATATGGCCAAGGGTTCGATCGCCAATGCAAACAACAGGGGGGACAGGGGGCTCCCCTGTCTCGTCCCTCGGTACAGCCGAAAGTACTCTGACCTCCGCCGGTTTGTCACTACGCTCGCCACCGGGGCGCTGTAAAGAAGCTTAACCCACCTAATAAACCCTCCCCCGAACCCAAACCTGCGCAATACCTCCCAGAGGTACTCCCACTCTACTCGGTCAAAGGCTTTTTCCACGTCCATAGCTGCCACTATCTCCGCCTCTCCCTCCTCCGATGTCATCGTTATCACGTTTAAGAGCCGCCGCACATTGGTATTTAACTGCCTGCCCTTTACGAATCCCGTTTGGTCCTCGTGAATCACCCCGGGACACAGTCCTCAATCCTAGTGGCCAGTACCTTCGCCAATAGCTTAGCATCCACATTGAGGAGCGAAATCGGCCTGTACAATCCACATTGCAGTGGATCCTTGTCTCGCTTTAGGATCAGGGAGATTGTCGCCTCCGACATTGTCTGGGGCAGGGTTCCCTCCTCTCTTGCCTCGTTGAAGGTCCTCACTAGTAGTGGGGCCAACAGGTCTACGTACCTTCTGTAGAATTCCACCGGGAACCCGTCCGGCCCCGGGGCCTTCCCCGCCTGCATGCTCCCCAAACCCTTACTCAACTCCTCCAGCCCAATTGGTGCCCCCAAACCAACCGCCTCCTGCTCCTCCACCCTCGGGAACCCCAGCTGGTCCAGGAATCGCCTCATCTCTCTTCCCCCCCCCCCCCAGGGGCTGGGATCGGTACAGCTCTTCATAAAAGTCCTTAAATACCTTATTTATTCTCGTTGCACTTCGAACCGTGGCTCCCCTTCCATCTTTGATTTCCCCCTATTTCCCTCGCTGCCGCCCTCTTACGGAGCTGGTGCGCCAGCATCCGACTAGCCTTTTCCCCGTACTCGTAAGTCGCCCCTTGCGCCTTCCTCCACTGTGCCTTGCCCGTGGTCAGCAGGTCAAACTCCGTCTGGAGCCGTCGCCTTTCCCCAAGTAATCTTTCCTCCGGGGCCTCTGCGTATCTCCTGTCCACCCGCAAGGTCTCCCCCACTCACCTCTCCCTTTCCATTCCCTCTATCTTCTCCCTATGAGCCCTGATGGAGATCAGCTCTCCCCTGATCACCGCCTTCAACGCCTCCCATACCACCCCCACTCGCACCTCCCCGTTGTCGTTGGCCTCCAAGTACCTTTCAACACACCCCCTCACCTTCCCACACACCACCTCATCGGCCAGCAGTCCCACATCCAGCCGCCACAGCGGGCGTTGGTCCCTCTCCTCTCCCAGCTCCAGTTCCACCCAGTGCGGGGCATGGCCCGAAACGGCTATGGCCGAATACTCCACCCCCCCCCCACTCTCGGGATGAGCGCCCTGCCCAGAACAGAGAAATCTATCCGGGAGTAAGCCTTATGCACGTGGGAGAAAAAAGAAAATTCCCTGGCCTGCGGTCTTGCAAACCTCCATGGGTCCACTCCCCCCATCTGATCCAGAAACCCCCTAAGTACCTTGGCCGCCGCCGGCCTCCTTCCCGTCCTTGATCTGGAGCGGTCCAGTGCTGGGTCCAGCACCGTATTGAAGTCCCCTCCCATTATTAGTCCTCCTATCTCCAGGTCCGGAATGCGCCCCAACATGCGCTTCATTAATCCAGCATCATCCCAGTTCGGGGCGTATACATTTACCAACACCACCCACGTCCCTTGCAACCTACTGCTCACCATCACATATCTCCCTCCATTATCCACTACGATAGTCTTGACCTCAAATGACACATGCTTTCCCACCAGAATTGCCACCCCTCTATTTTTTGCGTCCAATCCCGAGTGAAATACCTGTCCTACCCATTCCTTTCTTAACCTGACCTGGTCCGCCACCTTCAGGTGTGTCTCTTGGAGCATTGCCACATCTGCCTTCAGTCCCTTCAAGTGCGCGAACACTCGAACCCGCTTCACAGGCTCATTCAGGCCCCTCACGTTCCACGTTATCAGCCGGATTGGAAGGACTCTCACCCCCCCCCCCCCCTGCCGACTATCCATCTCCTTTTCTGGGCCAGTCCCTTGTCCGCGTCTCCCTCACTCTCCAGTCCCCCAGCTGGGGGACCCCCGTCCCAGCCACCTCTTCTGTGTCCCGTTCTCTTTCGGCCAGTGCAGCAGCAACCCTTCCCACCCACCTCCCTCCTCTTCTCCCCCCGCCCGCTAGATCCCCGTCTAGCTTTTTTGCTCCCCCCATATCCCTCCCGTAAGTCAGCTGACACCTGCTGACCCCGGCTTCCCCCGCCATCCCTTTAACCCCCCCGTGTGGGACTCTCCCAATCAATGTACATTCCTTTGTCCCCTTCCCGCCCTTTTTATTTATTTTTTTTGCCACGCGCGGGAAAAACCCCGCGCTTCCCAAAGCCTGCCCCGCCCCCCATGGCGCTGCTCCTGTCATGGCCTTGTCCCTCTCCCCCAGCCCATATATCCTTTCCTGCGCGTGGTTGACCCCCTATGTACAACAAACATCATACTTCACCCCTCAAACACCCCCCTCCCACACAAACCCTCAATTAGAGTCCAATTCTTCAGCTAATATAAAGGTCCACGCCTCTTCGGGCGTTTCGAAGTAGTGGTGTTGGCCATTATGTGTAACCCACAGTCGCGCTGGCTGCAGCATTCCAAATTTCACCCCTTTCCGGTGCAGCACCGCTTTGGCCCGGTTGAAACCCGCTCTCCGCTTAGCGACCTCCGCGCTCCAGTCTGGGTATATTCTGATCTCCGCATTGTCCCACTTGCTGCTCCGTTCCTTCTTGGCCCATTTCAGGACCCTCTCTCTGTCCGTAAACTGGTGAAATCTCACCACCATCGCCCTTGGCGGCTCTTTTGCATTGGGCTTCCTCGCTAGCACTCGGTGCGCCCCATCCAGCTCCAGCAATCTCGGGGGGGCCTCCACACCCATCAGCGTCCCAATCATTGTGCCCACATATGCCGCGGCATCGGCCCCCTCCATTCCTTCTGGGAGACCCAGGATCCTCAAGTTGTTTCTCCTTGATCTGTTCTCCAGGTCTTCGAGTCTTCCCGCCCACGTCCTGTGCAGCGCCTCGTGCCGCTCCACTCTCTCCGCCAGGCCCACGAGCTCGTCGCCGTTCTCACTCACTTTTTCCTGGATCTCCTGCATCTTCACCTCTTGGGCTTTCTGGGTTGCTCCAAGTTTTTCCACCATTGCCAGTATAGGCGCCACCATCTCCTTACGCAGCTCCTCGAAGCAGCACTTGATGAACTCTTTCATCTCCTCTCTGTCCATGGGCGCCGCCATTTTGTTTTTTTCTTCTTTCTTCTCCCGCTGCTCCAGGGCCGCTTTCCTTGCCATTTCACTGCAGGTCCGGTCCATGCAGGGCTGTAGGGGGCTTCCTCCGTTCTTCCCCACGGGTTTTTTTTTTTTTACAGGTCCGTTGGGGCTCCGTTAGCGGGCCCAAAAGTCCGTTTCTGCAGGAGCTGCCGACTCGCGCGGCTTAGCTCCGCATCGCTGCGACCCGGAAGTCATCCATTGCTACCTTAAGGGACCAGTGTATATGCATGCCAAAGTCCTCTGAGCTTTGGTGTTTCCCAGGTATCTGCCGTTTACCATATATTCCTTTGCCTTGTTTGTCCTGCCCAAGTGCATCACCTCACACTTATCTGTGTATGTGTATGCACATTAAAATCTGCTCATTCTGAGCATAAAGAGTACCTATTGAAGGTGTTTCTACTTTCATCAAAGGAATGTAAAGCTGCAGGGGAAATTGTATGTAGTTGAGCATAGGAGTTAATTCAAAGGACCCTAGGTGTGAAATGGAAGCATGGTTGACATTCAGATATTTGGGCAGATTTTTGCTGCATCAATTTCAAACCACTAGATGGAGAGTTTCATAGTAGTAGTAGTAGCAGTTAAGAAATGGTTCAGTGATATTTTCTAAGGATGGATGAACTCTGAATCATTTAAGTTCATGTTGGGCATCTGCACAACACTGGAAAAACTATGTACCAAAACATGCAGAGTAGTTTTCTGCTGAGTTTCTAGTTACAGCATCTTCTGTGTTGTGCATCTCAAATGTTCAAGAACGTCAATCAGTGAGAAATCCGATAACTCCAGTGATCTGAGCTACCAGTATTCAAAAATATTGACAGATAGGGGCTGGATGCTGCCGCGTATGTGGAGGGTATGTTTCAGAAGCTGCTGGGAACGAGGTGTTCCCTCGCCCGCCGGTGGTGGACAGAGCACACAGAGTGCAGGTGAGGCATCCGCGACAAGGGGGTCCCGCACGAGCGATGGTGGTCCGGTTCCACAGGTACCTGGACAAGGAGCGGGTTCTGCAATGGGCTAAAAGCATGAAAAAGAAACCGAGACCACGGCAGAATATTCATTTTGATAGCTAAAGACACTGGAAGGTTATCCCACCTTTGCAGATCAGACTTGACCTTCATTACCAGACTCGAATAGTTCAATTTATGAAGCTTGGGCAAGTCTCTGGCAACTTTGACAACAGATACCTGAAGCTTGATCTGGCAAGGCGAAACGGAAGCACCCCCAGGTTGGCTCCCTGGGGTCTAACCATGGGGTTAGATCATGGGTGGACTCTTTTCCAGATTTAATTTGTATCCCAAAAAAGAGCCAAAGATCTTCGGTAGCCCCATTACATCACCCATAGTGGGTACTGGGTCCGTCACATAAAGTAGTAAGCTGTCATAGAATTTACATTGCAGAAGGAGGCCATTCGGCCCATCGAGTTTGCACCAGCTCTTGGAAAGAGCACCCTAATTAACCCTATACCTCCACCCTATCCCCGTAACCCTGCAACCCCATCTACCCTAAGGGCAATTTAGCATGGCCAATCCACCTAACCTGCACATCTTTGGACTGTGGGAGGAAACCGGAACACCCAGAGGAAACGCACGCAGACACGGGGAGAATGTGTAGACTCCGCACAGACAGTGACCCAAGTGGGAATCGAACCTGGGACCCTGGCGCTGTGGAGCAATAGTGCTCACCACTATGCTACTGTGCTGTCACGTATAGGAATACCCTGTACTCCAACCCCCCCAACTATCCCTTTCCACTTTCCCGAAGCCCTTAACGCCATAGCCAGGGGCTCAATTGCTAATATGAATAAGAGGGGAGACATCAGACACCCCTGTCTCGTTCCGCTACCCAATTGAAAGTACCCTGATCGAGTGTTGGTACACATACTAGACGAGCGGGCCTTCTACAGTAGTTGTATCCATGATAGGCCTGCAAAGAGGTTTGTGAACAACTTCCACGTGTCGTGGAATCACTCCTCTGACCCCCTTATCGAGAATTTAAATTTTTCTAGTTTCAGGAACTTGGCCAGGTCTGAGAGCCACTCCAAGGCCCTGGATGGTGCTGCCAACTTCCAGCCTAGCAGAAGTCTCCGCCTAGCTATCGGTGAGGCGAAGGCCGGGGTGGCCGCCCCGTTCCCTGTCGGGAGCTCTGGATGCTCTCACACCCCCGCCCTGGCTCCATCTCGACCACCACAACCCTGGACATGGCCTCAGAAAAGGCCTTCCGGAACACCCGAGTCTGGAACAGGACCAGAACATGTGGGTGTGGCTGGCTGGGACCCCTGATACCGTTCGCACCCATCCTCCACCTCAGGGAAGAACCCGCTCATGCGTGTCTTAGTAAAGTGCGCTCTCACCTTGAGCTGTATCAGGCTTAGCCTGGCACGGGAGGAGGTGGAGTTCATCCTGTGCAGCTCCTTGACCCAGAGTCCTCCAGCCTCTCCTACCTTTTCCATCTGATTTCTCCAGTGGGGTCCTGACCTTTGTTATGAGTCATTTGTAGATGTCGCCACACTTGTCCCCTAACCAGTCCAGCCCTACCATTGTATCCAGAAATGTGTGTCCGGGTCTCTGGGGAATCTTTTTGTCCCCTTATGGAGAAAGTTGCGCAGTTGCAGGTAACTGAGTTCATTCCCTTTCAGGAGTTGGAGCCTCTCCGAGTTCCCCCAGGGTCTCCAGTCTATCGTGTGTGTGTCTCTGCCCCCCCTCCATATCCCAAATGTGGTGTCTGTCCTCGCCGATGAGAACCTATGGTTGTTGCAGGTGGGGGCCTCTATGGAAACCTCACCGAGCTTGAAATGGCACCTGAACTGGTTCCATGGGCCAGCACTTTTTGTCTGTATGCTTGCTGTAGGAGCGCTGTGCAGGAGTTTCACCCACGTGGTGAAACCTGCTCCAAACCCAAACCGTTTAAGTACCTCCATTCTACTCAATGGAAGGCTTACTCTGCATCCAGGGAAACGATCACCTCTGGTGTCCTTTCCCCGGATGGGGTTATTATTATTATTTTTTAAAATAAAAGTATTTTATTAAGGTTTTGCAGAATTTTTCATAATAAAACAGTAGTAACAATAATAACAAAACAAACTAGAGTGAACATTAACATTGTGCAAAAAGTGAATATACAATAACAATTAAATAGACATTACCCCACGCGACTCAGTCTTCCCACACCATCCCAATGAAGCACCCCCCCCCCCCCCCGAATTGCTGCTGCTGCTGACATTTTAATTTTCCCCGAGAAAGTCGATGAACGGCTGCCACCTCCGAGAGAACCCTAGCGTAGACCCTCAAAAGGCAAACTTTATTTTCTCGAGGCTGAGAAACCCAGCCATGTCGTTAACCCAAGTCCCTACACTCGGGGGCTTTGAGTCCCTCCACATTAATAAAATCAGTCTCCAGGCTACTAGGGAGGCAAAGGCCAAGACGTCGGCCTCTTTCGCCCCCTGAACTCCCGGGTCTTCTGACACTCCAAAGATCGCTATCTTTGGACTCGGCACCACCGTGTGTTAAGCACCTTGGACATTGCCCTCACAAACCCTTGCCAGAACTCTCTAAGCTTCGGGCATGCCCAAAACATGTGGACATGGTTTGCAGGGCTGCCCTTGCACCTCATACAACTGTCTTCTACCCCCAAAAACTTGCTCATTCTTGCTGCCGTCATGTGTGCCCGGTGAACCACCTTAAATTGAATTAGACTGAGCCTGGCACATGATGAGGAGGAATTAACCCTGCCCAGGACCTCTGCCCACAGACCCGCTTCCAACTCCTCACCTAGCTCCTCCTCCCACTTGCCCTTGAGCTCCTCCACCGGGGTTTCCTCCGCCTCCTGTAGTTCCTGGTAGATATCCGACACCTTTCCCTCCCCCACCAGGTGCCGGAGACCACCCTGTCCTGTATCCTCAGTGGTGGCAGAAAGGCCACTACCTGTTTTTTCAGGAAGGCTTGTACTTGCAGATATTTAAAGGCTTTTCCTGGCGGCAGATTAAATTTGTCCTCTAGCGCCTTCAAACTGGGAAAGCTTCTGTCTATGAACAGATCTCCCATCCTTCTGATGCCTGCCCTCTGCCAGCTCTGGAACCCACCATCCATCCTACCGGGACAAACCTGTGGTTGCCCCCCCCCCGCGGACTGTGCTCCAACAGCGATCTCCTAACTCGCGGGGACTTATTCGCCCACACAAAGCCCGAAATGATCCTATCCACCCGCTTAAAAAAGGCCTTGGGGATGAAGATGGGGAGGCACTGAAAGACAAACAAAAATCTGGGGAGGACAGTCATTTTCACGGTCTGCAACCTCCCTGCCAGCGGGAGCATGTCCCACCTTTTAAAGTCCCCTTCCATTTGCTCCACCAACCGGGTCAGGTTGAGCCTGTGCAGGGCATCCCATTTCCCAGCCACCTGTAAACCCAGGTAGCAAAAGCTTTTCTCTCCCATCCTGAGCGGCAGCTCTTTCAGTCTCGCCTCCTGCCCCTTGGCCTGGATCACAAACAACTCGCTCTTTCCCATGTTCAGTTTATACCCTGAAAAACTACCAAAATCCCTCAGGATCCGCAGAACCTCCCCCATCCCCTCCACAGGGTCCGAAATGCGCAGGAGCATATCATCCGCGTATAGCGAGACCCGATGTTCCACCCCCCACCCCCCTGAACCAGTCCCCGCCAGTTCCTCGAGGCTCTCCGCGCCATAGCTAGCGGTTCTATAGCTAGGGAAAATAGCAATGGGGAGAGGGGGCACCCCTGCCTCGTTCCCTGGTGAAGCTCGAAGTACCCCGACCTCAGCCGGTTTGTACATACATTTGCTACAGGCGCCTGGTACAGCAATTTCACCCAGCCAATAAAGCCCTCACCAAACCCGAATCTCCCCAGCGTTTTCCACAGGTACTCCCAGTCTACCCGGCCAAAGGCTTTCTCTGCGCCCATCGCTGTTACCACATCCGCCTCCCCTCCTTCTGAGGGCATCATAATATTCAAAAGTCTCCGGACATTGGTATTGAGTT
This sequence comes from Scyliorhinus torazame, assembly GCF_047496885.1. Classification (NCBI taxonomy): domain Eukaryota; kingdom Metazoa; phylum Chordata; class Chondrichthyes; order Carcharhiniformes; family Scyliorhinidae; genus Scyliorhinus; species Scyliorhinus torazame. The sequence goes on from NC_092708.1 coordinate 98,980,977, forward strand.
GTCTGCCTTTAACAAACCCAGTCTGGTCTTCCTCTCTCACCCCTGGGACGCAATCCTCAATTCTTGTGGCCAGAATCTTAGCTAGCAATTTGGCATCCACGTTTAAAAGCGAAATCGGCCTGTATGACCCGCAATGTTCCAGGTCCTTCCCTCGTTTAAGAATGAGTGAGATCAAGGCCTGTGATATTGTTGGGGGGAGGGTTCCTTTCTCTCTAGCATCATTGAAGGTCCTCATCAGGAGTGGGCTCAATATCTCCGAAAATTTCTTATAGAATTCTAACTGGTAACCGTCCAGCCCCGGGGCTTTACCCGATTGCATGCCCTCTATACCCTTGACAATCTCCTCCAATTCAATCGGGGCCCCCAACCCCTCCACCAGGTCCTTTTCCACCTTTGGAAACCTCAACTGGTCCAAAAATTGCCTCATCCCTTCCGCTCCCATCGATAGCTCCGACTCGTATAGTTTACTATAGAACTCCTTAAAGACTCTGTTCAACCCCCCCCCGGATCCAAGACCATGTTACCCTCCTCATTCTTTACTCCCCCGATTTCCCTGGCCGCCTCCCTCTTTCGCAGTTGGTGTGCCAGCATTCTACTCGCTTTCTCCCCGTACTCATAGACTGCCCCCCTTGCCTTCCTCAGCTGTGCTACTGCTTTCCCTGTGGTCAGCAGTTCAAACTCCGCCTGCAGACTCCGCCGCTCCCTCAGTAGCCCTGCCTCGGGGGCCTCCGCGTATCTCCTCCACCAGTCTCTCCTTCTCCGCTCTTTCTCTCTTTCCCTATGGAATCTAATTGAGATGAGCTCCCCTCTGACACCTGCCTTCAGAGCCTCCCAGACCATTGCCACTGCTACCTCACCCGTATCATTTGTTTCCAGGTAATCTTGGATGTTCCTGCTAATCCGCCCGCAAACCTCTTCGTCCGCCAGCAGCCCCCCATCCAGTCTCCAGAGTGGGCGCTGCCCTCTCTCCTCACTAAGCCACAGGTCCACCCAGTGCAGGGCATGGTCCGAGACTGTGATTGCTGAGTATTCTGTCCCCGCCACCTTTGGGATTGACGCCCTGCTCAAGACAAAGAAGTCTATGCGGGAATAAACCTTATGAACATGGGAGAAAAAAAGAAAACTCCTTCGCTCTCGGCCGCGCGAACCTCCGGAGATCCAAACCCCCCCCCCCCCAGGTTGTGTGATTCTAAGTCCGGGATTTTGCCGAGCATGCGTCTCATAAATTCCACATCATCCCAATTCGGAGCGTAGACGTTCACAAATACCACCCGGACCCCCTCCCACTTTCCACTCACCATTATATACCTGCCCCCCTTATTTGCCTCAATTCTCCCAGCCTCGAATGCCACACCCTTACTGATCAGAATTGCTACCCCCCTGGTCTTCGAATCCAGCCCTGAATGGAACACCTGGCCTACCCATACCTTTCTCAATCTCTTATAATCTGCAAGCTTTAAATGTGTCTCCTGAAGCATTGCTATGTATGCCTTTAACCCCTTTAGATGAGCGAACACGCGCGCTCTTTTGACCGGCCCATTCAAACCCCTCACATGCCACGTGATCAGCCGGGACGGGGGCTAACCCCCCCCCCTGCTGACTAGCCATCGCCCTTTTTTGGCCAACCTCGAACCTGCGCCCTTTGCTTCCTCGAGCAACCCACAGGGAGCCCCCGACCCTCAATTGGTACCCTGAAATTGATGCTCCCGCATCCGACCCCTCCACACCTTCGGGGAGGCCCACAATTCTCAAGTTCTGTCTCCTGGACATGTTTTCCAGGTCCTCCAGCCTCTCCTGCCACTTCTAGTGGAGGTCATCCTGCGCCTCCACCTTAAGGGCCAATACAACCAACTCGTCCTCATGGTCGGATAGCTTTTTCTCCATCTCCTTAATCGCTTTCCCTTGTGCTGCCTGAGTTGCGATCATTTGGTCTATTGATGCCTTCATCGGGGCCAGCATGTCCTTTTTAAGATCAGCAAAGCAGCCTCTAAGGAACTCCTGTTGCTCCTGTGACCACTGCGCCCATGCACCTGGTTTTTACAGGCTGCCGTGCCTCGCCGTCGGCTCCGCACGCTCCTGTCTGTTGGGACTTAAACGCTTCACCCGGCCACTCTTGGTCCAGCTATCCATACAACAGAGAGGGAATCCTTTTGGCAGTGTTCACTTCACCAATCTGCCCCCAAAAGTCCGTGAAAACTCCTGAAAAAAGGTCCGAGAATCCGTTCCAGATGGGAGCTGCCGAATGCGCGACCTACTCCCCGGATGGGGTTATTAATACATTCAACAGCCGCCTGATGTTCGCTGTTAGTTGTCTGCCCTTGACAAACCCAGTCTGATCTTCTGAATACTTCTGGCAGGCAGGTCTCCAGACGCCTCGCCAGTGCTTTTGATAGGTCTTTTGCAACAGCGTTTGAGAGAGATGGATTTGTATGCTCCACACACTCTTTTTGGGAATCAGTGAGATCAAGGCCTGTGCCAGCGTGGGCGGCAGGGCCCCCTTTGACAGTGAGTCGTTGAACATCTCCTGCAAGTGCAGGGCCAGTGCTGCTGCAAAGTGTTTGTAAAAGTCTACCGGGAACCCATCTGGACCCGGCGGTGTCCATGACTGCATGGAATTAATGCATTCCACGATTTTGCCCAGCTTTAGCAGTGCTTCCAGCCCTTCCTCCCTCATCACCGGTATATCCAGTCTGTCGAGGAACTGTTCCATCTCTGAGTCCCCTTCCGGGTTTTCGGAGGTGTAAAGCCATCGGTAAAAGTTTGCAAAGGCCTCATTAGCCTTGTTTCTGTCCCTAACTTGCGCTCTCTCTTTTGCAGCTGCTTGCTTTCTTAGCTGGTGTGCTGGCTTGTGGCAGGCCTTGTCTCCATGTTCGTAGAAGTGCTTGGCGGAGCTGCCTTCCTTGTGGAGAGCTGATCAAATTTCATGTACAGCGTTTTCCTCTCCGCCAGCAGTTCCCCGGTTGGAGCCGTGGAGTACCTCAGTCCCACCTCCAGCATGGACTCGATCAGCCGCTGCCCTTACTTTCCTGTCCCTAAGGTCCCTCTAAGCTATTATTTCACTCCTGATTACAACCTTCAGTGCCTCCCAGAATGTGGAGGTTGAGACCTCCCCGTTCTGGTTGCAGGTTATATAACCGTCGATGGCTTGGGATACCTTTGTACAGAATGCCTCATCGGCAAGGAGAGCTGCGTCCAGCCACCATGGGAGGGCGTTGAACCCGGCGGTTCTGTAACCCCACATTCATGTAATGTGGCGTGTTGTTGGAGATTACAATTGCGGCGTGGAAGCACCCTTTTCCCTACGACAAAAAGTCTGTGTGTACACACACACACATACACATACATAATCATACACACGCATACACAGTAAAGCCCCTTCTCTACTTCTCCTGAGGCCCCCTTTTGTCCTTTGTTTCCCCTGAAGCTCTGGTTTTAACTTTCCCTATGCTAGGCATCCCTCCCTCCCGGGAGGCGCGCTGCGGCCTTCTCCATCGCTGTACCTCCGTACGCCAGCCTGCTTGCTAGTGGAGCGGCTCCCCTAACAGTCGGATTCCCCTATTTAACCCCCATTTACCTCTCTTTCCCCCTTCCGCACTTTTTTCTGCGTCTCTGCCTGTGGTCGCCCCTACTCCTCTTGATTTCTTACAGTCCGCGTTCTGGCCATTGCCCTCTATTGCCAGTTGCCCAATCGATTTTTCTGGACAAATCTGTTGGCTTCCTTTGGTGTTCTTTACCCTGGTACGAGGCCCATAGCTTGACAGGGTAGAGCATTCCAATCCACACCCCACTTCGTATAGCGCGGATTTGGCATAGTTGAATTTTGCCCGCCGCTTGGCCAGGTTAGCACCAATGTCCTTCCCACTAACACCCTCTCGCGCTCTTTGCCCAGCTCAGAATCTGCTCTTTGTCCTGGTGCCTGTGGAGCCTCACGTTTGTCGTCCACATGGTTCCCCTGTCCTGGGACACTGCTGAAGTGAGCTATGGGTGCGGACTACCTCCGAGGGGTTTGGTGAAGCTCTCCTCGCCGACCAGCTTCCCGAGCATCACTGCTACATGTTCTGTGGGGTTCCTCCCCTCCGGCAGCTCTATGATTCTTAGGTTTTTCCAACGCGATCGGTTTTCCTGATTGCCGACTTTATCCTTCAACCCCTTATGGGTCTTGACCAGGCTCACTACCTCGGCCTTGAATGCCGCGATCTGGTTCCGTTGGTCTGTGGCAGTTTTTTCAAGGTCTTGTGCCATCTTTACCTGGGCCTGTAGCCTTCACTCCCTATTGTCCATTTCCTCACTCGTGGGGGCCAATGCGGCTTCCACTGCCGCCTCTGACTGCCAGCAAGTCTTTTCTCATCTCCTCCCTATGTCTCTGGAGCTCGAAGGTGACGTAGCACATCAATTTTTTCATCAGTGCCTAGATCTATGCTGGGAGCCCTGCAGGGTCGACCCTCATAGTTCTGTGCCTCCACGTACGGTTCCCTGCTTGTAGGCTGAGACTTCCCTCCCCTCGTCTTTACTAACTTTTCAACTGGGCGACTGATTCTTTCCCATCCTGCTTGGCAGTATGGTCGATGGGGGGTTAGACTGCGGGATTATGAGTGCACGTTTGTTGGGGTTAAAAGGCTATAGTTAAAGTTCTTAGACGAGAGCCCTTTCATGCGACCGCTCAGCTCATAGCTGCCACCGGAAGTTAACCCCACTATTTTGAAGTTTTGTCTCCTTGACCTGTTCTCCAGGTCATCCACCTTCGCCCTCAGGATCTTGTTTCTCTCCTCCACCATCAAGATCTCTGCCTCTTCACAAGATGTTTTGATTGTTGTGCGTCAACAAAGTTTCTTCCATTCCCTTCAACACCTCTTCGCGCTCCTTCACTGCCTCCAAAGTTTTCTCCACCTTCTCTTGAATTGGACTAAGCACCGCCTCAATCAACTTTTCAAGGGTTTCCATCATCAGTAGAAGTGGCAGGTTTAAACAGGTACTGTTTATAAAAAGCAAATGGGAAGACTGGGAAGCAAAAGAGGTCTATTTTAGCATTATACAAGGGAATCATTTGAAAACTAAGGAGAAAGGAACATTTTTGAAATTTGAAATAAAAATAATTTTATAATTGGAAAGCATTTAAAAGAGAAAGAAAAGTTAATGGATTTTAGTAGCAACGTCAACCTCTTTTTGAGACCCTGACCAGCACATGCATTTTCATTGATCACTCTATTTCACATAGCCAACATTGAAGGGTTTTTTTGTTTGAGTTTCAATTTTCAGAAAGATTGTTGATACAAATAAATACATTTTAAGCTACTACCCGAGTAAAATATTTGAATTTAGACTAACAAATGTTACCATTATTGAACTGATTGAAGCCAATTTATTAAATGCCGTCCACTCTTGATACTGATTTTTCTTTCCCTTATGGAGAAGTGGTGCATTTTTTCTTCATTACTAAGAATGCCACAATCTTATTGTGTTCTATTTTTCACACTCCTGATCAATAATCTTGTTTCATTTGTAATCCGCTTACTGTTGACCTATTTTAAGACAGTAAAGAGCTTTGAAATAGAAACAAAGTGCTGGAAAAATATAGCAGGTCTGGCAGCATCTGTGGAGAGAGAAATGGGTAATGTTTTGAGTCCGTATGACTCTTCTTTGGAACTTCTTCGGAACAGCTTTGTAAAACTGAAATGAAGATTTTTTTTCTTATTAAGTACTGGATTTCCAATTACATTGTTAATTTTCCAGGGAATAGCAATTGTAGTCAAGTGGTGACTAAATAATGGAATGACCTCCAGTATATTTAGAATGGAATTGAAAAGTGCTAATGCCAAACATAACTCGGGAGAGTGGATTGTGGTGGGGTTGGAAATTTGAGTAGGCAGACCATTGCAGCAAATTCTAATCTCTCTCAGTATTTTTTATAACCTATGGACAGCCAGGTTGCAAACACGTAGTGGAGTGGCTGTATGAAACAGGAAAACTGTGTAGATTTGGAATATTTGGGAGCAAGAGTAGTGCATTGTGGTGATGGGACTGACTTTGAGGATGTGTACAGGAGCTTGTTTGGAAGGAGTAAATGAGTTGGGTATATCATGGCAACAGGTAATTTTTGGGGTGTTAATTTCCATTCCAAAAATGTATTAATTTCAATGTTTTGTTTATTAATTTATAGAGATTAAAGAGTAATTATCATACCTATTTAATAGAGGCTAGGATTTAGATAATTTCCATGGAGGTTGCTCAAAAGATTTTGGTATTGCACAAATTAAAATTTATCAATCAGAAATGACACATCAACGGACATCTGGTGGTGACCATGGAGTGAGCGGTCGCACGTTTGGTGGCTCCTGCTGGTGGTGGACCTTTTGGACCTTTTCCTTGGCTAACGCCGGAGCTGAGTGATGGTATAAGGTGCAGGAGAGGTGGAAGAAGAGAGTATCCCACCGGTTTATGGTTTTGTGGGCCAGAAGTGGCCAAAAAAGAAGGGAGCAACTGTTGAAAGCTGGTGTGGAGCCTGTGACACAGGGGAAGGTGGCAAAGGGTCAGGTCAGAGCTTGCTGGCCCAGTGGTCAATGGATCAGCTAGTGAGCTTCCTCCACGAGACTTTTTCCCAGCAGAGGAAGGAGAACTTGGAGGACCTGGCCAGGGTGGGTGGATCCCATAGAGGATCGACCGCATATGGTTGGAGGCCCAGAGCCAGGTGATTCAGAAGGTGGAGGAGGCGGTGGGGGAGAACGAGGAGCAGCTTGCTTTGATGGCTGTGGAGATGGGGTTGATGAGAGAATCAACAGAAGAGGCTGCAGGCCAAGGTGGAGGACTTGGGGAATAGCAGGCAGAACTTGAGGATCGTGGGCCTGCCGGAGGGCAGTGAGGGAGCGGACGCTTGTGCATATGTGGCACAGATGTTCGAGAAGCTGCTGGGTGAAGGAGCGTTTGTTCGGCCCTCGCCCGGGCACACAAGGTGCTTATGAGGAAGCCGCGGGGAAACGAGCCGCCGAAGGCGATGGTGGTGCGATTGCACTGGTTCCTGGATAAGGAACGGATTTTGAGGTAGGCCAGTCAGATGAGGCGCTGTACGTAGGAAGGCAGCGAGCTGCGTGTCTACCAGGACCTGGGTGCGGAGCTGGCCAGAGGGTGAGCTTCAACAAGGTGAAGTCGTCCCTCTTTAAGAAGGGGGTGAAGTTCGGCATGTTATACCCAGCGCGTCTGTGGGTAACGTACAAAGGCCGGGAACTGTACTTTGGGCCGCCAGAGGTGACAATGGAATTTATTAGAGACAATGGACTGGCAGGAGAATGTGGACATTGAACTCTGGAGGGGTCGTTCCTATCTTGTATCTTGGTTTTCTTCTGGTTTGTATGAACCACCGTTGTCCTGTACTTTGGGATTTAGCTCTGTTTTGGGCTTTGGGTCTGTTTGTTTGTTTTTGATGGGGGATGGTGGGTTTCTTTTTTTTCTTCTTCTTTGTGTTTGTTGGGGATTGTAAAGTTTACTCTGGGAGGATGGTTCAGTGGGGGCCTAGGCGCCATCGGCGGGGGCTACCAGGGCTGGGCGGCCTAGCTCACAGAGGCGTAATGGGGGGCGAGCAGGTGGTAAGTGTGTTGATGGGGTTTGGGGTAGTTTTTTTGTGGTGGGGTGGGGGGGGGGGGGAGGTGTGAAGGTGGGGTTAGAAGTCTGCTGACGGGAGGAACTGGTGAAGACTGACAAGGTGAAGGCGATGACGGTGGGTGCCCGAGGAAGAGCCTGAGGAGGTGTGGGATCACATGGAATGTGAGAGGGCTGAATGGGCCAGTCAAGAGGGCTGTGTGTTCGCACATCTGAAAAAGCTTAAAGGCGGACGTGGCAATGATACAGGAGACCCATCTGAGGGTGGTGAATCAGACTAGCTGAGGAAGGGGTGGGTAGGACAGGTATTCCATTCCTGGCTAGATTCCAAAACAAGGGGAGTGGTGATTCTGATTAATATGTGGCAGGCATTTGAAGTGGGAAGTATTGTGGCGGACTCTGGGGTGTGTGTGTGTGTGGGGGGGTGTTGGAGGGGGTGGTGGGTGGGGGGCGGCAGGGCAGATACGTTATGGTGAGCGGGAAGTTGGATGGGTTGCCAGTGGTGCTGGTGAATATTTATGCACCGATCTGGGGGACGACGTAGAGTTTATGAAGTGGATGTTGGGGAAGGTCCCAGATCTGGACTCTCATCGGCTGATTATGGGGGGGACTTTAATACTGTCATGGACTCCAGGCTGGGTCGGTCGAGTTCAAAAACTGGGAGGGTGTCAACGGCTGCGAAGGAACTGAACGAGTTTATGGAACAGATGAGAGGGATAGATCCGTGGAGGTTTGGGCGACCGAGAGCGAAACAGTACTCATTTTTTTCCCATGTACACAAAGTGTACTCCTGGATTGACTTTTTTGTTATGGATAGGATGTTGTTGGCGGGGTGGTGGATGTTGAGTGCTCGGCGATAATAGTGTTGGATCATGCCCTGCACTTGGTGGATTTACGGGTGAACAAGGAGGGGGGGCCAGCGCCCGCACTGGAGATTAGATGTAGGACTATTAGCGGAGGAGGAGGTGTGTGTGTGGGTGAGGGCGGCCATTCTGAGATTTGTGGAGATAAACGATACGGGGGAGATCTTGGCCGCTACAGTATCGGAGGTGTTGAAGGCAGTGGTGAGAGGGGAGTTTATCTCGATTTGGCACACGGAGAAGGTTGAGTGGACGGAGATGGATAGATTAGTGAGGGAAATCCTCCAGGTAGACAGGAGGTACTCGGAGGCCCCGGAGGCGGGGTTGTTGAAGGAGCGGCAGAAGCTGCAGATGGAGTTTGGGTTGCTATCTATGGGGAAGGCGGTGGGGCAGTTGAGAAAGGCGAGAGGGGCAGTGTATGAATATGGGGAGAAGGCTAGTAGGATGCTAGCACACTAGCTAAGGAAACGGGAGGCAGCAAGGGAGATGGGGAAAGTGAAGGACAGAGGGTGGGGGGGAATACGATCTTGGACCCGGTGGGGGTGAATGGGGTGTTTAAGGACTTTTATAATAGGCTGTACGAGTCGGAACCCCAGCCGGGGTGGGAGGGACTGGAGTTTCCGAGGATTGAGGAAGAGCTGGTGGAGGGCCTAGGGGCCCCAGTTGGGCTGTTTGAAATAGTGGAGGGGCTGGAGGCGATGCAGTCGAGTAAGGCCCCGGGGCCGGATGGGTACCCGGTGGACTTTTACAAAAGGTTTTCAGGAATGCTGGGGCCCTTGCTGATGAGGGCATTTAATGAGGCTAAGGAGCGAGACGCCAAGCTGCAGGCCAAGATCTTGGCCTCGAGGATAGAGGATTGTGTGCCTGGGGTGATGGGGAGGACCAGTTGGGGTTTGTGAAAGGGAGGCAGTTAGTGGCTAACATCAGAAGGCTGTTAAATGTGATAATGGTGCCCTCCAAGGGAAGGGAGGTAGAGGTGGTAGTCGCCATCGATGCAGAGAAGGCCTTTGATTGGGTGGAGTGGGAGTATCTGTGGGAGGTGCTGGGGCGGTTTGGGTTTGGGCAGTGTTTTGTGGACAGCGTTTGGCTGCTGTACCAGGCACCAGTCGCGAGTGTGCAAACGAACCGAATGAGCTCGGATTATTTTAGGGAACGAGGCAGGGACGTCCACTCGCCCCACTGTTGTTTGCCTTGGCTATAGAGCCTCTGGCGATGGTGCTGAGAGCATCAAAGGACTGTCAAGGGATAGTCGGGGGGCGGGGGTGGGGTGGAGCACAGGGTCTCATTAAATGTGGACGACCTACTTTTGTATATTTCTGACCCGCTGGGTGGTACTGGAGAGATTATGGGGATTCTAGGGGAATTCGGCCGGTATTCGGGTACAAATTGAATACAGGAAAAAGTGAGGTCTTTGTGATTCAGGCGGGGGGGGGGGGGGGGGCGGGGGGGGGGGGGGGGGGGGGGGATACCGTTCAAGGTGGTGGGAGAGAGTTTTCGGAATTGGGTATCCAGGTGGCGCATGAGTGGGAGCAGCTACGCAGGTTGAATTTGGCTCGTTTAGTGGAGCAGATGAAGGAGGACTTTAGAAGGTCGGATATGCTCCCGTTGTCACTGGCGGGGAGGGTGCAGACGGTAAAGGTGACGGTTCTCCCAAGGTTTTTGTTTGTATTTCAGTGCCTGCCTATTTTTATCCCGAAGGCTTTATTTAAAGAGGGTGAATACGGTGATCTCTGGGTTCGTATGGATGGGTAAAAACCCTGCGGGTAAAGAAGGTGCTGTTTGAACGGGGTTGAGAGTGGGGGGGCGGTTGGTCTTACCGAATTTCAGGAACTACTATTGGGGGGCGAACATAGCAATGATCAGGAAGTGGGTAGCGGGGGACGAGTCAGTGTGGGAGCAGGTGGAGGCGGCATTATGTAGGGGCACACGTTTAGGGACACTGGTAACGGCACCTCTGCCGTTCTCTCTCGCTCGGTATTCCACAAGTCCGGTGGTAGTGGCGGCTTTGAGGGTGTGGGGACAGTGGCGGGAGCATATGGGAGTGGAGGGAGTGTCGATATGGGCACCAATTTGTGGCAATCACTGGTTTGTGCCGGGGGAGGCTGGATGGGGGTTTTGGAGGTGCAGTGAGCTGGGATTGAATGTTTTGGGGAACTAGTTATTTATTTATTTATTTATTTATTTATATTATATTATATTTTAATTTATTTACATCGGTGCCATGAGGCAGCAGTGCTCACTGCGCCACCGTGCTGCCCGGTGGGGGGGGACCTGTTTATTGACAGCAGCTTTCCGTGCTTGGAGGACTTGGAGGAGAAGTTTTGAGCTGCCAGGTGGGGATGGGTTCTGCTATGTGCAGGTAAGGGACTTTGCACGGAGGCAGGTTTCGACCTTTCCGCACCTACTGCCCCAGGGGATACAATACAGGACGTGGTAGTGTCGAAAACAGGAGTGGGGAAGGGGAAGGCATCCAAAATGTATAAAGAGCTCATGAATGGGAGTTAACCCTGATAGCGGAGATAAAGCGAAAATGGGGGGGGAAGAGTTGGGCAAGAAGTTAGAGGTGGGATTGTGGGAGGATGCCTTGAGTAGGGTTAACGTGTCCTCGTCGTGTGCCAGGCTTGGCCTGATGCAATTTAAGGTGGTCCACAGGGCGCATATGACTGGCCCGTTTGAGCAGGTTCTTTGAAGGGGTGGAGGACAGGTGTGGGCGGTGTGCGGGAGGGCCCGCAAATCATGTTCACATAGAACATACAGCGCAGAAGGAGGCCATTCAGCCCATCGAGTCTGCACCGACCCACTTAAGCCCTCACTTCCACCCTATCCCCGTAACCCAATAACCCCTCCTAACCTTTTTGGACACTAAGGGCAATTTAGCATGACCAATCCACCTAACCTGCACATCTTTAGACTCTGCACAGACAGTGACCCAGCGGGGAATCTAACCTGGGACTCTGGCGCTGAGAAGCCACTGTGCTATCCACTTGTGCTGCCCCGTGTTTTGGGCATGTCCGAAGCTTGGGGGATTCTGGCAAGGATTTGCTGATGTCATGTCCACGATATTAAAGGGTGGTTCCGAGTCCAGAGGTGGCGATTTTTGATGTGTCGGGAGACCCGGGAGTCCAGGGGGCAAGAGAGGCTGATGTGTTGGCCTTTGGCTCCCTGGTAGCCCGGCAACAGATCTTATTGACGTGCAGGGGCTCGGAACCTCCGAAATCGGGAGTATGGATCAGTGACGTGGCTGGATTTCTCAGGCTTGAGAAGGTCAAGTTCGCCCTGAGAGGATCGATGCTAGGGTTTGCCTGGTGGTGGCAGCCGTTTATTGACTATTTGGGGGGAAATTAAGCTGTCAGCAGATACAAAGGGGGGGGGAAAAGAGGGAAGTGGGGGGGGTTGGTTGAGGTGGGAAATCTTAGTGGGAAAGGGGGACTGGGTAACTGTATGTAAGCCATGATGGCTGGGTCTGGTTGTTTGTTGGGTGGATGGTATTTACTTGCTGTTTTTCCTCTTGAAAATTGTTTAAAATTATACATGCTTTAATAAATTATTTTCAAAAATAAAGAAATGACACCGACGCCAAATACAAATTGTAGTTTTGCTAAACTAGTCGCAATGGTCAGATATGAACTGAGATTGAATAATAACAGAAATCACCTGTGTCAAACTGCAGATGGTTGGACCAGGCAGGAAAAATAACTCTACAGGTAAACTAATGGATGGATGGAGATGAACTAAACACGATCATAATAGGTGGCACAGTGGTTAGCACTGCTGCCTCACAGCGCTGGGGACCCAGATTCTAGTCCGACCTCGGGCGACTGTGTGGAGTTTGCAGATTTTACAATATTCCCGTGTCTGCCTGGGATATCTCCGGGTACTCCGATTTCCTCCCGTAGTCCAAAGATGTGCATGTTAGGTGGATTGGCCATGCTAAATTTTCCCTAGGTGGTGTTACAGGATAGAATGGAGGATTTGGCCTGGATTAGGGTGCTCTTTCAGAGGGTCAGTGCGGGCTTGATGGGCCGAATGGCTTCCTTCTGCAGGGATTTTATCATATCATGACAGAGCACCCGACCCAGGATCACTCCTCCTGCCCTATCCCTGTAACCTAATAACCCCACCTAACTGTTGGACACTAAGCGGCAATTTAGCATGTCCAATCCACCTAACCTGCACATCTTTGGACTGTGGGAGGAAACTGTAGCACCCGGAGGAAACCCACGCAGACACTGGGAGAGGGTGCAAACTCCACACATACAGTCACCCGAGGCTGGAATCGAATCCGGGTCCCTGCCGCTGTGAGGCAGCAGTGCTAATCATTGTGCCACTGTGCCGCCCGCTATAAAGTAGTCTCTTTTAGATGGTATTTTAGAAGATCATTTATTTAAAAAATATATATATTTTATTCCAAACACGGTACGGCACAGTAGCACAGTGGTTAGCACTGTTGCTTCACAGCGCCAGGGACCCAGATTCGATTCGCTGTCTGCGTGGGTTTGCTCCGGTTTCCTCCCACAAGTCGGAAAGACGTGATTGTTAGATGAATTGGACATTCTCGATTCTCCTTCGGTGTACCCGAACAGGTGCAGTAGTGTGGCGACTAGGGACTTTTCACAGTAACTTCATTGCAGTGTTAATGTAAGCCTACTTGTGACACTAGATTATTATTTTAAACATACTAAAACACGTCAACATATCCCCCATATTCCCCCTCCCCCTCCCCCCGGGGAGTACTCTTAACAGGAGAACCAGTCACCTTCTACTCCCCTTACACTTTATCCATCAAAATCCCCCATTAATTGGGTAAAAAGTCCAAAACCGACACCTCCAGGCAGGAGCCACCTCATGTGTGACGAATCAGACCATGGCCGCCACCGGAAGTCCTTAGAAGATCATTCATAATGTACATGTTTTTTGTTAAAATCAGGATAAGGGCTCAACCTCCGCTTTGGTCAAATAAGGACTTTGAGGTGGATTCTCTGAGAAATCCATCTTTTCTCCACTCCTTTTCCTCACCTACATGGTAGGTGTTCGGGACCTAACACCCTAAAGCTGTATGTGATGCAAAGGCGCCCAGGAAATAGCATTTGTGAAAGACTTCCTCGTATCCTTGAGGACCAAGTGGGATTACATAAAAATAGGGACAAGGAAATAAAATGTGGCATACATTTTTGGGAGGAAGTATAAGGTGTGGGAAGAGAAACAAAATTGGGGAAAATTAAAGTTTTAAATCCTTTTCACATTGTTATGAAAACACTTCAGTTGACATCTGCTAGGCAACCCCAAAGGCACCATTGATCAGAGGTGTTACAGCATGGCTTGTAGCCTGTGATAATGTAACCTTTGACTGGCCTGAGCCTCTCTAGGGAACTATGTTAGGAGTTGGAGATGCTGGAATATCTGTTACAGTACTTTGTTGGGTGGAAATCAAGCCCCCGTTGTTTCCAAAGATCCACTCCACAGACCTCATTGTTGTCACTCCTTGTGGCATGGCAGGGAGAAAGACCAGAATGAATGGTCTTCCTGGCAAAAAAGGTTGTTCGTTTAAATCAAAAGTCTATCAGAGTATTGAGAATTATGTGGGAGCGAATGACACAGGAGAGATGACGGTGGCAGTGGTTTGGGAGGCTCTGAAGGCTGTCATTAGGAGAGAGTTAATCTCCATTAGGTCCCACAGAGAGAAGAAGGAGAGGGCGGAGAGGGAGAGACTGGTGAGAGAGCTACTCTGGGTAGATAGGAGGTACACGGAGGCCCCAGAGGGAGGGCTGTTGAACGAGCACCGGAAATTACAGGCGGAGTTTGACTTGCTGTCCACGGCGGAGGCGCAGCTGAGGAAAGTGAAGGGGGTAGTTTGAGTATGGGGAAAAGGCGAGTAGGATGCTGGCGCACCAGCTGCGCAGGAGGGAGGGGGCCAGAGAGATTGGGGGAGTGCAGGACAGGGAAGGCAACATGGTGCTGAGCCCAGAGAGGGTCAATGAAGTCTTCATGGGAGGTTATATGAGTCGGAACCCCCCCCCCCCGGGAGGGGGAAGGGTTGAGGCGGTTCATGGACCGGTTGAGGTTACCAAGGGTGGAAGCAGAGCGGGCTGGCAGGCATGCAGACGGGCAAGGCCCCGGGCCCGGATGGCTTCCCCGCAGAATTTTATAAGCAGTTCTCGGAGCTGTTGAGCCCGCTCCTTATGAGAACCTTCAATGAGGCAAAGGAGAAAGGGATCCTCCCTCCGACAATGTCGCAGGCATTGATCTCGCTTATCCTGAAGAAGGAGAAGGATCCACTGCAGTGTGGGTCCTACAGGCCGATATCGCTCCTGAACGTGGATGCTAAGCTGTTGGCAAAAATTCTGGCCACCAGAGTAGAGGACTGTGTCCCGGGAGTGATTGGGGAGGACCAGACGGGGTTTGTTAAGGGCAGGCAGCTGAACACGAATGTGAGGAGGCTCCTGAATATTATCATGATGCCCTCGAGGTGGGGGGTGGGGGGCTGGCTGGCTGGCTGGCTGGCTGGAGTGGGAGTATCTGTGGGAGGCGCTAGGCAGGTTTGGATTTGGGGAGGGATTTATAGGGTGGGTCAAGCTGCTATATCAGGCCCCTGTAGCGAGTGTGTCCACAAACCGGCTAAGGTCGGAATATTTCAGGCTGCACCGGGGTCGAGACAGGGGTGTCCCCTGTCCCCGTTGCTGTTTGCTCTGGCAATTGAGCCGTTGGCCATTGTGCTCAGGACTTCGAGGGATTGGAGGGGGCTGGTGTGCGGAGGGGAGGAGCACCGGGTCTCCCTCTACGCGGATGACCTGTTGTTGTATATTTTGGACCCGTTAGAGGGGATGGGGGAGGTCATGCGGATCCTGGGGGACTTCGGGAGGTTCTCGGGGTATAAGTTGAATGTGGGGAAGAGTGAGCTGTTCGTGGTCCACGGTAGGGGCCAGGAGGAGAGACTGAGGGAGTTCTCGCTCAGGATAGTGGGGAGGAGCTTTCGGTACTTGGGGATACAAGTGGCCAGGAACTGGGATGCCCTGCACAGGCTCAACTTAACCCGGCTAGTGGAGCAGATGGAGGGTGGGAGGACTGGCTCTGCCGCACTTCTGCAGTTATTCCTGGGCGGCCAATGTGGCCATGATCAGGAAATGGATGATGGAGGAGGGGACGGTGTGGGAGTGTTTGGAGGCGGCGTTGTGTAGAGGTACCAGTCTAGGGGCACTTGTTACGGCTCCACTGCCGTTCTCGCCGGCGCGATACACCATTAGTCCGGTGGTGACGGTGGCACTGAGGATCTGGGGGCAGTGGAGGAGACACAGGGGAGATGAGGGGGCCTCGGTGTGGACCCCGATACGGAATAACCACAGATTTGCTCCGGGTAGGTTGGATGGGGGATACCAAGGCTGGTATAGGGGCAGGTATTAGGAGGATGGGGGACCTGTTTATAGACACGACTTTCCCTAGCATGCAGGCGCTGGAGGAGAAGTTCGGCCTGCCGCCGGGGAATGCGTTCAGGTACCTCCAGGTTCGGGACTTTCTTAGAAAACAGGTGGGGACATTTCTGCTGCTGCCCCCGCATAGGATCCAGGACAGGGTGGTGTCTGGCATCTGGGTAGGGGAGGGGAAGGTGTCTGACATTTATCAGGAGCTGCAGAAGGTGGAGGAAGCCTCAGTGGAGGAGTTGAGGGGCAAGTGGGAGGAGGAGCTGGATGAGGGCCTGTGGGCCGACGCCCTGGGCAGGGTGAACTCCTCCTCATCATGTGCCAGGCTCCGCTTAATTCAGTTTAAGGTGGTGCATCGGGCGCATATAACGGCGGCAAGAATGAATACGTTTTTTGGGGTGGAGGACAGGTGCCCGAGATGTGCAGGAAGTCCGGTGAACCATGCCCATATGTTTTGGGCATGCCCGGCGCTTAAAGAATTCTGGCAGGGGTTTGCGAGGGTGATGTCCAGGATTTTGGATGCTCGGGTGAAGGCGAGTCCAACAGTAGCGATATTTGGGGTGTCGGAGGATCCGGGAGTGCAGGAAGCAAAAGAGGCCGAGGTACTGGCCTTTGCCTCCCTGGTAGCCCGGAGACGGATCTTGCTAATGTGGAGGGACTCAAAACCCCGAGTGTGGAGACCTGGGTTAGCGATATGGCGGGGTTCCTCAGCCTGGAGCGAATAAAGTTCGCCTTGCGAGGGTCCTTGATGGGGTTCTCCCGGCGGTGGCAACCTTTCCTTGACTTTCTAGGGTGTCAGCAGCAGCAGCATCCTTGGGGGGGGGGGGGGGGTACTGTTGATACAATGTGAGTTGGGCATGGAGACAAAACCCACCTTGTTCTGTTTCAAAAAAATGTTTTTTAAAATTCTGTTGTGTAAGTAGTTTCACTGTAAGCTTTAGGATATGTTTATTGTTATTGTTTCTTACTATTTGTATTTCTATTTTTGTAATGTAAAAACGTTCATTGGAAAACTTTAATAAAAACATTTATTTTTTAAAAAAAGTATCAGAATTCTCCTGAGTCCGATTTCATCTTACATAAAAAGGGGAGGGGATAAATTTTATTTGTTACTGCGATGAGGAGAACACTAGCAAGGTCGTTATTTAGTTCCCAACCATAATTACCTTTTGAGAGGGTGGTGGTGTGCCACCTTCTTGAAGTGTGGCAGTCCTTGCACTGTAGGTACACGTTCAGTGCTGTTAGGGAAGGAAGTCCTGGAATTTGACCCTGCAGTTTTCAAAAGAGAACCGTCCTACATTTTTCTTCCCCCTTAGACAAGAGTTTAAAGCGTTAAAACAAATAATTTTCTTGCCTTGCTATATTGTTTGTCACCGTTCCACGAAAGTGCTGACTTTATTATGAAGAATGTACTTTTCAGAGACCTTGTATTGTACATCAGTGCCGTGGTTTTTATTGATGATATACCTAACCAATTGATCATCTTTTAATCACAAGAAACATTGATATTTCATAGGAGCCAGTTTTCTGCTTGTTTCCAGAGAGGTGCATAAGCTGTTGAATTTTTTGTTCATAAAGTGTGAAAATTTTGGGGGGAATAGATCAAATGATTGTTTCATTATCTAATGTGTAATCTCAATTGGCAAAATAATCTAATTCTGATGCAAGCGTTTTGACATTATCTGAAGATGACATTAATTTCTGCTTGCTCGCTATTTTTAAAATTATCCACTAAATACAATAGAGGAAATAAAAGTTGAAGCTTTCTAATGTCACATGATCAATATTGTACACTACACCTTCCTATGATTTCTCTCTGACCTCTTTTATAAATTTAGAGTATCCGATTCATTTTTTCCAATTAAAGGGCAATTTAGTGTGGGCAATCCACCTACCCTGCACATCTTTGGGTTGTGGGGGTGAAACTCACTCAAACACAGAGAGAATGTGCAAACTCCACATGGACAGTGACCCAGAGCTGGGATTGAACCTGGGACTTTGGCTCCGTGAAGCAGCAATGCTAACCACTGCACCATCGTGTTGCCCTCTCTGACCTCCCTATCCACCTCTATCTACACAGTTCTCATGTTTCTAGTCAAGAGCTGCAAATTTAAATTCACCTGATGCATGGCGAACCCTGTCATCCATTTCAAAAAATATATATTTTTATTCAAGGAATTTAACATATGTATGCAGAACACCAGAAGAACGACACAGCAAACCAATAAACAATGATGAATCCTGTCATTCATTGACAGAACTGCCTGACCCTATTAAGGTCTAATGTGTGTGTCTCTCTCTATTCGATTTATAATTTCAGGATTTTGGAGGGGAAAGCATCAAAACGCATTTTGGGCTATTTTCTCAAATTCCGTTGATTCTTAACTGAGGGTGTGCTGAACTGTCTGATGTGTTGTTTTTCAAGTGAGACATTAAATCTGTTGATTTCATGAAAAGCAGGGGCATTATCCCCCTGTGTCCTGGGCCAATATTTTTTGGCAGCTTTTTTGTCTCATGAGATGATGGTTTGCACCTCGGTGATCAATTCTGAGTTCAACTGGTGTTGCTCAGGAGCCTCACTCGGTCATGGACATCGCTGCAGCAGTTGCTGTAGATAAACACAGTGGGCTGATGTGTCCAAGATACACTGACCTCTGTTTTCTCTGGTCCCTCTTCTCAGCCAGCTGAGATTTCAGTTTTTCCTTGCCATTTCCAATGCCCTTCCTGATTGTCAGCCGCCAGACGTCCCAGCTTCATATCTCAGCTGCAGGTATCATTGGAGTGGAGCTATGGTTGCCAAAAGCATAGAATCCCTACAGTGCAGAAAGAGACCATTCGGCCCATCGGGCCTGCACTACTCCACCTTGGCCCGCTCCCCCGCCCTATCCCTATAACCCCGTGCATTGATCATGGCAAATCCACCTAACCTGCATATCTTTGGACTGAGAGAGGAAACTGGAGCACCCAGAGGAAACCCACGCAGACACGGGGAGAAAGTACAAATCCAAACAGACAGCTACCCAATGCCGGAATTGAACCCAGGTCCCTGGCGCTATGAGGCAGCAGTACTAGCCACCACACCGCCATAAGACTGTTCATTGTCCAGTTCACAGTGCAGATGATACATCTGTACATACAAATTAGGAGCACGAATAAGCCATTTGGCCCCTTGAGCCTGTTCCGCCATTCAATAGGCTGATCTGAATGCTCCATCGTCTTCCCATTCCGCCTACCACCTGATAACTGTAGATTCTTGACTGACAAGGGTGATAATCTGCCTCTACCTTTAAAATCATTCAATGACCGTGCCTCTATTGCTGTCTGTAGCTAAGAGTTCCAAAGCTACGCCCTCTGCGAAAATAAATTTCTTCTCATCTCAATCGTAAATGGGGGACCCCTTATTTGTAAACTGAGTTCCCTAGTTGTATTATCTCCCGCAAGGGAAAACATCTTTTCCGCATCCACCTAGTCAAGTCCCATCAGGATCTTGGTATGTTTCATTGAGATCACCTCTCATTCTTGTAAAACTCCAATGGATACAGACCTAGCCTGTCCACATAAGGTAACCCCCATCTCTGGTATCAGTCCAGTGATCCCTCACTGAACCACTTCTAATACATTTATGACCTTTCTTAAATAAGGAGACCAAAACTGTACTCCAGATGTTGTCCCATCAACACCGTACAAAAGTGTAGGAAAAGATTTCTACTTTTATATTCCATTTCCCTTGCAATAAATGGCAGCATTCCATTTGCTTTCCTAATCACTTACTTTAATGGTTAACTAACCTTCTGTCCTCTACACAATTTACTTTCCTTTCTATCTTTGCATCATCAGCAAATTTAGCATCCATACATTCAGTCCCTTCATCCAAGTTATTGATATAAATTGTAAATAGTTAAGGTCCCAGTACTGATCCCTGTGACAGTCTACTAGTTGCACCTTCCCAAGCTGAAAATTACCCATTTATGCCTACTCTATATTCTCCGTTAGCTAACTAGTCCTCTATAGATGCTACTCCAACTCCATGAGTTCTTGTTTTGATTAGTAACCTTAGCTGTGGCACCTTGTCAAATGTCTTCTGGCAAACTTAAGTACAGTACATGCACAGGTTCTCCTTTATCCACATTGCTTGTTACTTTTTCAAAGAACTCTAATGAATAATTGACAAAGCTGGCCCTGTTTGAGTTGAGAGGCAGATCGAGAAAGCAACAAATTCCTTACAGCGAAGTCTATGTCCTGTTCTCACATTTCCTCTGAACTCCTTCCCTACCAGATGAATGTGTAATGTTTTCTTTGTCAGCCACTCTGTACAAGTCTCGACTCTTGTTAGGGATGCTATGTCAATGTTCAACCTATCAAGTTCCATGTCGACCACAGCTGCCTTGTGTGTGTTATCGACCAGATACTGGTTGTCTGTCAGCCCCTTGTACATGGTCCTGATGTTCCAGCTTGCCAGTTGGAGAACTGATATCATCTTTATTTTCATTTGTTTGTCTGGCGTGAAGAATTTTGTTCACCAAATGAGCAGAGGCTGTCAGCGGCAAGCACAACTGAAGCATGTGGGCCATGGCATATTAGCATTTTATTAGTTTGGGACTGCCCAGCTTAAGGTGGGCAGTAGCTGATCAGTTGATTGTGATGGTCCCTCCTACTGTGGGAGATGGCCTGTAGCACGTTTCTGTGCCTGAGTTGCACTTGTCACTGTGATTGCTGTCTCCAGAGTTTTATTAATATTCTGCAGTAAACTGAAGAGATCTCTCTAGGGTGCAAGCCTGGACAAAATTTGGTCCAAAGGAATGCAGATCACTATATTTGACACTGGCTTGGATGCAGGGGTTACCAGAAAGATAACATATTTCAATATCAGTTCGCCTTAGCTTTCATCTCATCCAAGGTTGATGCAGTACAACTATACATGGCTAAAGAGAGTTGGTGTGCTGCTTGCTTTGTGTGCAAGCGTGCTTCTCATTTACAGCCAGTAGCATTGCAAAAGGAATAACAAATGTGTAGTCCCGACCTGTCAGAATACGACCTTTCCAACAGCAAGTTCTCTGCTGTGCTTCTACATGGTGATATAAGGAAACTGGCTTGCTTGTGACCCCAGGTTAAAGCTTCGGGGAAACTCTGAGAAGATGTTGCACCAATGGCTTGTAGACACATCCTGGCATTTGTACACCAAATTCCAAGCTATGGACAACTAGCTCATTCGTGTGTGGATACCTCAGGTCAATCTTTATACTCAGTCAACTTCACACACAAAAAAACCCAGACTGTCTGGTCATTAACACATCGTTGATCGGGTGATTTGGCTGCACAATGTCCACATTATAACAGTGTAACAATATCACAAGTGTTAAATTATCTGTGGGGCACTTTGGGATGCGGTGGATGTGGTTTATTTAGGCTTTCAGAGGCCTTTCGTCAAGGCCTCACATAGCAGATTAATATGTAAAGTTAAAGCACGTGGGATTACAGGTAGTGCCTTGAGATGGATAGAAAGCTGGTTCGCAGACAGGAAGCAATAAATTGGAATAAATGGGTCTTTTTCTGATTGACAGGCAGTGACTAGTGGGGTAGCGCAGGGATTTGTGCTCGGACCCCAGCTGTTCACATTATATATTAATTATTTGGACGATGGAACTAAATGTATTATCTCCAAATTTGCAGTTGATACAAAGTTGGATTGGGAGGGTGAGATGCTCCAGTGGGATTTGGACAAGCTGAGTGAGTTGGCACATGCATGACAGAGGAAGTATAATGCGTATAAATGTGAAGTAATCTGCTTCGGTAGCAAACATAGGAAGGCAGATTATTATTTGAATGGGTGTAAATTGAGAGAATGCAAGTACAGCAGGCAGGAAAGAAGTCAAATGGTATGTTGGCTTTCATAGCGAGAGGATTTGAGTATAGGAATAGAGATTTTTTACTGCAATTGTATAGGGTCTTGGTGAGGCCACCTGCAATATTGAGTGCAGTTTTGGTGTCCTTATCTGAGGAAGAATGTTCTTGCTATGGATGGAGTGCAGCAAGAGTTTACCAGACTGATTCCTAGGTTGGCGGGACTGTCATATGAGGAGAGACTTAAGTCGGTTAAGATTATATTCATTGGAGTTTAGATGAGTGAGGGGGATCTCATAGAAACTTCTCACAGGATTAGACAGAGTAGATTCAGAAAAAATGTTCCTGATGTTAGGGGAATCCAGAAGAACTAGGGGTCATAGTTGGAGGATATGGGGTAAACCTTTTGGGACAGAGTCGAGGAAAAATTCCCGTCCTCTGACCCATCCCCTCCTCCCGCCCTCTGACCCGTCCCCTCCTCCCGCCCTCTGACCCGTCCCCTCCTCCCGCCCTCTGACCCGTCCCCTCCTCCCGCCCTCCTCCCGCCCTCTGACCCGTCCCCTCCTCCCGCCCTCTGACCCGTCCCCTCCTCCCGCCCTCTGACCCGTCCCCTCCTCCCGCCCTCTGACCCGTCCCCTCCTCCCGCCCTCTGACCCGTCCCCTCCTCCCGCCCTCTGACCCGTCCCCTCCTCCTGCCCTCTGACCCGTCCCCTCCTCCCGCCCTCTGACCCGTCCCCTCCTCCCGCCCTCTGACCCGTCCCCTCCTCCCGCCCTCTGACCCGTCCCCTCTGACCCGTCCCCTCCTCCCGCCCTCTGACCCGTCCCCTCCTCCCGCCTTTGACCCGTCCCCTCCTCCCGCCCTCTGACTCGTCCCCTCCTCCCGCCCTCTGACCCGTCCCCTCCTCCCGCCCTCTGACCCGTCCCCTCCTCCCGCCCTCTGACCCGTCCCCTCCTCCCGCCCTCTGACCCGTCCCCTCCTCCCGCCCCCTGACCCGTCCCCTCCTCCCGCCCCCTGACCCGTCCTCTCCTCCCGCCCCCTCCTCCCGCTCTCTGACCCGTCCTCTCCTCCCGCCCCCTCTTCCTGCCCGCTGACCCGCCCCCCTCCTCCCGCCCGCTGACCCGCCCCCCTCCTCCCGCCCGCTGACCCACCCCCTCCTCCCGCCCGCTGACCCGCCCCCTCCTCCCGCCCGCTGACCCGCCCCCTCCTCCCGCCCGCTGACCCGCCCCCTCCTCCCGCCCGCTGACCCGCCCCCTCCTCCCGCCCGCTGACCCGCCCCCTCCTCCCGCCCGCTGACCCGCCCCCCCTCCCGCCCGCTGACCCGCCCCCTCCTCCCACCCTCGGCCCCTCGCCCTGCACACGACCCCAGGCCCCTCATCTCTGAGGCCTACAACAGTGTCGTTGGTGCTTTACTGCCCTCTGAAATGAATGAGCAAGGCCATATGCTGAAGGGGATTTAGGGATGGACAGTGCAGACTTTAACAGTGATGCCCACATCCTGTGAGTGAATTTAAATAGAACTACCTGGAGGAAGCGAGCTGAATGATCTCCTCATTTCCTACCGTGACCAAGCAAAGCCAGTCAACTAGGCTGCTGCAAATTTGATTGATTGTTCCTTTCACTTTCCACTTCCTCCCTCCCCTACTTTACAGATGCTGTGCCCACAACAAAGGATTACAAAGTGCTGACTGCAGCTTCCAAAGACTTGTAAACAAGTCTCCTGTTGTGAAATGTAGATCTAGGGATACGATAAGACAATGCCATGTAATTGTAGCTGTGGTCCCTAAAAACTATCCTGCCCACCTCCCAAACAATGATACTGTACCGTATATAATGCAAAAGGCTAACCAAGGGGAAGGGGGTGGAGACTTTGAGGAAATCCGATCTGTTTGCTGAGTGGTGATTAAGAGGTGACTGCAGAATTAGGTGATCTTAATGCCAAGGACATTGCAAGAGTATGTGCAGTGTCATCCATGGCTGAGCGGAAACCCTGTCGCTTCTGAGTGAAAAGGTTCAAGTTCCACTCCAGAGATTTAATCATATCATCAATGCTAGCATTAGTTTCTTTCCTTCTTTCCTTCCACTCTTTCATCCTTTTCCCTGTTTCCCTCCATCCCTCTGAAAAAAATATTATTTTAGATGTGAGCTCATAATAACTGGCAAGCAAAAAAAATCTTGATGACCTATGCAAGAACGAAGGGGAGAAAATTGTGCTTTCGCAGGCCGATATTTCCAGATTGCTGAACTGAAATACGTCAAATTTCTGACTCGAGGTTTCATTGATCCTTCTTGACATATTTCTGGCTGCTGGCACCTCGCCACAAGACAAATTGTCATGATTGTAATGTGTAAAGGAAGTCCCTTTACTCCCATCTCCAGTTTGCAGCAACTCTGACATAAAATCAGCACACTTCTACTTCATGTATGGTATAAGGAGATGCGCAGCAAAAATAATTTAAATATACTGGCACTCCTGCTGTATTGACACCCTCCATCCCTGCTCATGGGCCATCCTGTTATGGGCTCCAATGTCACCTGACTAAGATCGAGTTAGCCCTCGATTCTAGAACTATATGTAATTGTATATGACCTGCATTGCATATGTAAACCTGCGGAAAGCGACGGGCCCCGACGGTGTCCCTGGGCGAGCACTCCAAGCCTGCGCTTACTAGCTGGTGAGCGTATTCGCAGATATATTCAACACCTCACTTCTCCGCTCTGAGGTCCCTACCTGCTTCAAGAAGACCACCATAATATCGTGTACCAAAGAAGAACAAGGTAGCGTGCCTCAACGACTACCGACCAGTGGCCCTGACGTCTGTTACCATGAAATGCTTTGAGCGGCTAGTCATGAGACGGATCAACGCCAGCCTCCCAAATGGTCTCGATCCGTTGCAGTTTGCCTACCGTGGCAACTGATCCACAGCAGATGCTATCTCTCTGGCCCTGCAATCAACTCTCGAACATCTTGACAACAAGGACACCTACGGCAGACTGCTGTTCATAGACTACAACTCCGCCTTCAACACAATTATCCCAACAAGACTAATAATCAAATTCTGCAACCTTGGACTTGACCCCCCCCTGTGCAGCTGGATCCTTGACTTCCTCCCCAACAGACCGTAATCTGTCAGGATAAGTAACAACACCTCCTCCACAATCATCCTCTACACAGGGGCCCAGCAAGGATGTGTGTTCAGTCCTCTACTGTACTCCCTGTACAGTAAGAAGTGTTACAACACCAGGTTAAAGTCCAACAGGTGTGTTTCAAACACTAGCTTTCGGAGCACTGCTCTTTCCTCAGTGTGCAGGTTCCTCAGTACTCCCTGTACACACACGACTGTGTGGTGAGATTCAACTCCAATTCAATCTCTAAGTTTGCAGATGATATGACTGTGTTGGGTCGTATCTCAAACAACGACAAATCAGACTACAGAAGGGAGATAGATCACTTGGTTGCAAGGTGTACTGAAAATGACCCCTCTAAGTGCTGGAAAGACCAAAGAATTGATCATCGACTTTAGGAATCGTAGCCCCACCCCCCCCACATCAATGGCTCCGAAGTAGACATGGTCGATAGCTTTTAAGTTCCTGGGGTCACCATCACCAGCAGTCTGTCCTGGTTCACTGACGTTGATGCAACAGTCAAGAAAGCCCAACAATGTCTCTAATTCTTACAGAAGCGAAAGAAATTTGGCATGTCTGCATCGACCCTCACAAACATCTACAGATATGCCATAGAGAGCATCCTATCCGGCTGCATTACAGCTTGGTATGGCAACTGCTCGGCCCAAGATCGCAAGAAACTGCAGAGTGTGGTGAACTCAGCCCAACGCATCACACAAGCTTGGCATCCTCCCATTGATTCTGTATACACCTCCCGCTGCCTCAGAAAGGCAGACAGCATTGTCAGAGACCCCTCACACCCAGGCTTTGCCCTCTTCCAGACCCTTCCACCAGGCAGAAGATACAGAAGTCTGAAGACCCGCACATCGAGACATAGGAAGAGCTTCTTCCCCACAGTTACTAGACTCCTCAACGACTCTCTCTTGGACTGATCTGTTCCCTGTAAGAGCACTATTCACGATGCCCTATGCTGCTCTTGTTTGGCCTAGTTCCTCACTGTAACCAATTGCTATTTGTTGATGCACCACTGTCAATGTACTCTGTCGATTATTCTTTTGTCTACTGTGTATGTTCCCTTGGCCACAGAAAAATACTTTCACTGTACTTCGGTAATGATGCGACCATCAATTCACACGAGACGCAGAGTTGAAGTGAACAGTAGTTTTAATCGGCTAGAACTGTGCCTGACTGCGACTGCTCTGCACTGAGAGCCACCTGCAGGCAGCAGATCTATATACCTCCCCCGAGGGGGCAGAGCCAGGGACAGAGCCCACAAGGGCACCAACATGATACAATGTAATGTAATACAATGGTCCATAGGTGGAGCCCACAAGGGCATCAGCATAGTACAATGTAATGTAATGTAATCCAGTGGTGAATGGTTGCCGTAATACATTCACCACATTCACCCCCTGTTAAAAAATTGATGTCCAGCTGGGGTGAAGTGGCTCACTGGTTGAGTCTGTCCGGCGCCTTGATCGTTCGCTTTGATCGCCTGAGCTCTGGTTTCGCTGCGGGTACGGGTGTTGACTCCGGGAGCGTATCTTCTGGAGCTTCACCCCTGTAGGTCAGCGATGGGGGGAGGGGGTGTAGACCATGCGGGGGCAATGTTCGGTGTAGGGTGGGGAGGGTAGGTGATGGTCGTGGGGGGGGGGGGGGGGGGCTGCCAGTTCCCGGAGGGAGACTGTATCTTGTCGGCCGTCGCGGTGCGCCACAAAGGCATACTGGGGGTTGGCGTGAAGGAGCTGGGCCCTCTCGACCAGGGCTTCCGACTTCTGGCTCCTCACTTGTTTTCGGAGGAGTACAGGCCCCGGTGTCATCAGCCAGGACGGAAGCGAGACCCCGGAGGTGGATTTCCTAGGGAAAACAAATAGGCGGTCATGAGGGGTCTCATTCGTGGCTGTGAAAAGGAGTGACCTAATGGAGTGGAGCGTGTCAGGGAGGACTTCCTGCCAGCAGGAAACTGGGAGACTCCTAGACTCTAGGACCAGGAGGACGGCCTTCCATACCGTCGCGTTCTCCCTCTCCACCTGTCCGTTTCCCCGGGGGTTGTAACTGGTAGTCCTGCTCGAGGCGATGCCCTCACCGAGCAGGTACTGACGCAGTTTGTCGCTCATAAACGAGGAGCCCTTGTCACTCTGGACGTACGTGGGGAAACCGAGCAAGGTGAAGATACTATGCAGGGCCTTGGTGACAGTGGCAGCGGTCATGTCGGGGCAGGGGATTGCAATGGGGAAGCGGAATACTCGTCAGCGACGTTGAGAAAATACGCGTTGCGGTCGGTAGAGGGGAGGAGCCCTTTGAAGTCATTGCTGAGGCGCTCAAAGGGCCGGGATGCCTTTACCAGGTGGGCCTTGTCTGGTCGATAGAAGTGCGGCTTACACTCTGCACAGATTTGGCAGCCCCTGGTCATGGCCCTGACCTCCTCGGTCGAGTAGGGCAAGTTGCGGGCCTTGATGTCGTGGAGAAGCCGGGTGACCCCCGGGTGGCAGAGGTCATTGTGGATGGCCCGGAGTCGGTCATCTTGCGCGCTGGCGCATGTGCTGCGGGACAGGGCATCTGGGTGCTCATTGAGCTGCGCAGGACGATATACGATATCGTAATTATAGGTGGAGAGTTCGATCCTCCACCTCAAGATTTTATCGTTCTTGATCTTGCCCCGCTGTGTATTGTCAAACATGAATGCCATCGATCGTTGGTCGGTGACGAGAGTGAACCTCCTACCAGCGAGGTAGTGCCTCCAATGCCGCACAGCTTCCACAATGACTTGAACTTCTTTTTCAACTGAGGAGTGTCGAATCTCAGAGGCGTGAGGATACGGGAGAAAAAGGCTACGGGCCTGCCTGCCTGATTAAGAGTAGCGGCGAGGGCGACCTCCGATGCGTCGCTCTCCACCTGGAAGGGGATGGACTTGTCCACCGCGCGCATCGCGGCTTTGCCAATATCTGCCTTGATGCGGCTGAAGGCCTGGCGGGCCTCAGCCGTCAGTGGGAAGATGGTGGCTTTGGTCAGAGGGCGGGCTTTGTCCGCATAGTTGGGGACCCACTGGGCATAATACGAAAATAACCCGATGCATCTTTGCAGGCCTTGGGGCAGTGGGGGAGGGGGAGTTGCAGGAGGGGGCGCATACGGTCGGGGTCGGGCCCTAGGACTCCGTTTTCCACGACATAGCCGAGGGTAGCCAGTCGGGTTTTGCGGAAAACGCATTTCTCCTTGTTATAAGTGAGGTTGAGGGCTTGGGCGGTTTGGAGAAACTTCTGAAGGTTGGCGTCGTGGTCCTGCTGATCGTGGCCGCAGATGGTGACGTTGTCCAAGTACGGAAATGTGGCCCGCAGCCCACCATTCGGTCCATCGTTCTTTGGAAGACCAAGACCTCAGTGACGCCGAAGGGGACCCGGAGGAAGTGGAATAGGCGGCCGTCTGCCTCTCAAAGGCCGAGTAGTGGCGATCTTCCGGGCGGATTGGGAACTGGCGGTATGCGGACTTCAGATCTACCGTGTAGTACACCCGGTAGTGTGCAATCTGATTCACCATGTCCGCTATCCGGGGAAGGGGGTACGCATCGAGATGCGTGTACCGGTTTATGGTTTGACTGTAGTCTGCAACCATCCGGTTCTTCTCCCCAGTCCTGACTACCACCACCTGGGCTCTCCAGGGGCTATTACAGGCCTCGATGATCCCCTCCCTCAAAAGCCGCTGGACCTCGGACTTGATAAAAGTCCTGTCCTGGATACTGTACCGCCTGCTCCTGGTGGCGACGGGTTTACAGTCAGCGGTCAGGTTCGCGAAGAGTGGGGGCGGGTCGACCTTTAGGGTCGCGAGGCTACATACGATGAGAGGGGGTAGGGACCCGCCGAACTTCAGCATCAGTCTCCTGAGGTTGCACTGACGTCCAGTCCCAACAGGAGATGAGCGCAGAGATCGGGGAGGACATGTAGTTTAAAATTGGCGTACTCGGCGCCTTGTATCGTGAGGTTCGCGACACAGTACCCCCGGATCTGCACTGAATGCGATCTGGAAACGAG
The DNA here is from genome assembly GCF_047496885.1 of Scyliorhinus torazame. Classification (NCBI taxonomy): domain Eukaryota; kingdom Metazoa; phylum Chordata; class Chondrichthyes; order Carcharhiniformes; family Scyliorhinidae; genus Scyliorhinus; species Scyliorhinus torazame. The sequence goes on from NC_092708.1 coordinate 99,009,832, forward strand.
GGAGATTGTTTGGTATGCGGGGGAAATTTGGAGAGAACAGCGCCTTACCGTGTCTGGATGTACGAAGCTCTCCCTGCTCCCGGAGTCAAACAGGCAGGGCGGTCATCATCCAGTTCCTGAGGTGCTTGGGGCGTGACTGGTCGAGGGTGACCACGCCAAGCTGCGGGTAGCCGGCGTGGTCGGAGGTGGTGGGGTGGTCCCAGGATGGCTGCCCCCGTCGGTTGCACGTGTCGGGCGCGATGAAGATGGTGGCCAAGATGGCGGCCCACGTCGGTCGCACGTGTCGGGCGCCGATCAAGGTGGTGGCCCCCCATGAGTCGCACATGGGCCATTTGGGAGATGGCGGCCCCCGTGAGTCGCACGTGTTGTGTAGAGTCAAAGATGGCTGCCCCCATGGACAGCACGAGGCAAATGACGTGTACGGAGGGGGCGGTGCCGGCAGGCACACAGCCACGCTGTAGGGTATGCGGGCATGTGAGTCTGCAAGTCGGGCCTGTGATTTAGAGATTTTGGATCTGGCCTGGCAAACTTTGGCAAAGTGTCCTTTCTTGCCGCAGTTGCTACAGGTCGTGTTCCGAGCCGGACAACGCTGCCTGGGGTGCTGGTGCTGGCTGTAGGGATAGCAGGGCAGCCCCCCAGTTTGGGCAGGCAGCCATGCGGCACAGGCCTGGGGCACCCTTTGGTCGGGTGTCCACGAGGGGGTCGCGTGGTCGGAGGGGAAAGCGTTGAGGCTCTGAAAAGCTACTTCTAAGGGGGTGGATAGTTTTACCGTCTCTTCTCGGTCGAGGGCGCCCTTTTCGAGCAGACGCTGTCTGGCGTAGTTGGACCGGACTCCAGCCACATGGAACTCGCCATCTGGGATGCCTATGTGCTGTGAGGCCGTGACGTCCTGGTAGTTGCAGTTTTGCGGGTACTTTCAGGTCGCGTAGGTATTCCTCCAGCGATTTCCCCGGGGTGTTGGCGGCGAGTGGTGAGGAGATGCCGCGCGAACACTTCGTTCACCGGCCTCACGTATTGCCTTTTCAGGATCACGACCGCGTCTGCGTACGTGGTCGCTTCCTCGATCTGCACGGAGATTCTCTGGCTCACCCAGGCGTGGAGGAGACTCAGTTTCTGCTCCTCGGTGACGGGCAGCGAGGTAGGCCTCAAAACAGCGGAGCAAAAATCCCTTTGGCTTCAGCGGCCTGTGGGTCGAGTTCCAGTCGATCAGGTTTGAGGGCTGCTTCCATCACAATGTTTTAGCTGATTAAATTGATGCGACCATCAATTCACACGAGAGCCACATAGGTGGAGCCCACAAGGGCATCAGCATAGTACAATGTAATGTAATGTAATACAGTGGTGAATGGTTGCCGGAATACATTCACCACAGGTACATGTGACAATAATCAATCAATGTGTGCATTTAGTGACTGTATGTACAGCTAGTCCTCACTTAAGGTTGTGTTACATTCCTGAAAATTGTGACTTTAAGTGGAATGACTTTAAGTGAATCACAGGTTCTCGTAGGAATCAATGTTAAAGTCAGATTTGGGTTCCTTTGGACTTTTGTTTAAGTTGAAACACTGTACCTTACATGCAGCACCAAGCATTCCTATCTGAAATAACTTGCAAAATAAAATATATGACTAAATATAAAATAAATACAATACAATGCAAAGAATTGCAGTACACTCACTTCAGTACTTTTAGATTGACCAGGCTCTATCTTGTGGCTGATGTTGGGCAGTGCAGTTTGCAGCTGAAGTCTGAGGGCTGCCTGCAACCTTCTCCACCAGATAGAGCCCAGTACTTCAACGCAAGTTCAGCAGGGGGGCGGGGGCGCCAGAGAGTGGAGCAGCAAGAACAGACCCAAGGTACGAAGGTCAGAATAGAGGCTGGGCAGTGATGCCAGGAGGGAAAGCCAGATTGGATTGGTTTGGCTTATTGTCATGTGGACCGGGGTACAGTGAAAGGTATTTTCCTGCGAGCAGCTCAACAGATCATTAAGTACATGGAAAAAAAAAAGAAAATAGCACAAGGTACACAATATAACTACATAAACACCGGCATCGGGTGAAGCATACAGGGGTGTAGTGTTAATCAGGTCAGTCCATAAGAAGGTCGTTTAGGAGTCTGGTAACAGCGGGGAAGAAGCTTTTTCAGTCTGTTCGTGCGTGACTTTTGTATCTCCTACCTGATGGAAGAAGTTGGAAGAGCGAGTAAGCCGGGTGGGCGGGGTCTTTGATTATGCTGCCCGCTTTCCCCAGGCAGTGGGAGGTGTAGATGGAGTGAATGGATGGGAGGCAGGTTTGTGTGATGGACTGGGTTGTGTTCACGATTCTCTGAAGTTTCTTGCGGTCTTGAGCCGAGCAGTTGCCATACCAGGCTGTGATGCAGCCAGATAGGAAGCTTTCTCTGGTGTCTGTAAGAGTTGGTAAAAGTTAACGTGCACACTCTGAATTTCCTTAGTTTCCTGAGGAAGTAAAGGTGCTGTTGTGCTTTCTTGGTGTAGCGTCGACGTGGGTGGACCAGGACAGATTTTTGGTGGTGTACCCCTAGGAATTTGAGCTGCTAACCATCTCCACCTCGGCCCCGTTGATGCTGACCGGGTGTGTACAGTACTTTGTTTCTGAAGTCAGTGACCAGCTCTTTAGTTTGGCTGGCATTGAGGGATAGGTTTTTGTCACTGCACCACTCCACTAGGTTCTCCATCTCCCTCATGTATTCTGACTCATCGTTATTCGAGATATGGCCCAACTTTTGTCACGCAGTCGTGTGTGTACAGGGAGCACAGTAGGGGTCTAGGTACACAGCCTTTTGGGGCCCCGGTATTGAGGACTATTGTGGAGGAGATGTTGTTGTTTATTCTTACTGATTGTGGTCTGTGGGTCAGAAAGTCGAGGATCCAGTTGCAGTTGCAGGTGGAGGCAAGGCTGGCAGCAGGAGCAAGAGGCACTGACAGCGAGAGCGGAAGTGCTGTGGGAAATGTCATGTGAACAAAGCAAACCACGGAAGAGGGCGTTTGTGGCAACTGATGTTCAAGTGGTTTAGCACACTAGGCTTTTAAAGCAGACCCAGGCAGGCCAGCGGCACGGTTCAATTCCCGTACCAGCCTCCCCGAACAGTGGCGACTATGGGCTTTTCACAGTAACTTCATTTGAAGCCTACTTGTGACAATAAGCGATTTTCATTTCATTCAAGTGAAACTGGTGTCCTTGAATGAATATATTGATTGACACTATATAAACAATGTTAAAGTGAAACAACATTAAATGAGTCAACATTAAGTGGGGACTCGCTGTATTTGGCTTCAAACAGTGCCCATCTTAATTGCTTAAAATAAATAAAATTTTGTTCAAAGTATCTACTCTTGTGCTCAGCAGGTCCTCTGAGCCCCTAATCAGCATTTTAAATGTGTATGTTGCATTTGAGTAATTATAATATCAAAACTTTTATCAAAATGGGTTAAAGGGAGGGCAGCACGGTGGCGCAGTGGTTAGCACTGTGGCCTCACAGCACCGAGGTCCCAGGTTCGATCCCGGCTCTGGGTCACTGTCCGAGTGGAGTTTGCACATTCTCCCTGTGTTTGCATGGGTTCTGCCCCCACAACCCAAAAGATGTGAAGGGTAGGTGGATTGGTCACGCTAAATTGCCCCTTAATTGGAAAAAAAAATGAATTGGTATTGTAAATTTAAAAAAAAAATTAAAGATGGTTAAAGGGATGTGGGGAACGGGTAGGGATGTGGATTTGAGACCAGGAAGAAATCAGCCATGATCTGATTGAATGGTGGAGCAGGCTCAAGGGGCTGAATTCCCTACTTCTGCACGTAATTCCCATGTATTAGAAATTGTGAACTAACTGAAAAACGTGTTTAACTTATTGAAATGCCCTCCAATTTGTTCTCGAGTTCGGTATTTTAGCAGTTCTAAATCTTGGCAAAACACTTGTATAAACATTTTATGATGAAATTTCTCAGTTTACAAATTAAATTTTAATAAGGGCTACTTGCAAATTCAGTTACATCATTATGTACTCACAGGTGTCCATTAAAATTCACCACAATGCTAACACTAATAAATTTGTTGTGATTTTCACAGATAAATAATTCTGTTTGAAATTGGCCGACTTTACAAGTCTTTTTACGTTGATATCAAGCTGTAAGCTGGCATATTGATTTAATTAGCATGTATTTTAAGAAGATTCAATTTTATTTATTTTCAGGGTATGAAACCCTTTCCCTCCAACCAAGTGTCACAGCGCAACAAACCTTCAATTAGCTTTCCTTTTACATCTTTTACATCATGATTCTGAAATACAGACTCACATTGCAACAACAAAACTTCTCAAATGTCAGAAGTTTTTTCTTACTGTAATATAACCGCAGCCTACAAAATAAGATCTTAGATTGTAATTAAAATTTTAATTTGAGGCTTACTTAGGTGCTACTTGTTTCAAACTGATTTCCAAGCTTCTAGAGTGCTGTAGAGAAAATATTTGCACCTTCAGCTGCACGCATTTACAGAGGTGATGTCAAGGTGAAAGCAGAAATGCATAATGGTTGGAAGTCATTGATATTCTGACTCTGAGGCTACAAATGACTCTGTGGCAGATGGAGTCTTTGTCAAGAAAGAAAAATGGCAGTTCAGGAGCATCAAAGCTGTTTCTGCTATCAACTCTGCTCACAGGCTGTGACCTTCTAGTATTCAGTGACCTTTGGTTTCCGCTGATCAATTGTTCTCATTTTATTGCTAAGCAAGAGATGTAAAAAGTCTTCTGATTGCAGAATCTCCACGACATTGTAACAAGGTTTTTCGCTTTGACAAACTGTTTTGTAATTCTACGGGGTAAATGGAATGAAGTAAGAAAACAGTGTTTCAGAAGTGAGTAAAATGTTGTAGCTTGTACGTTAATATTTCTTCTCACTAATTTGCACTGATTTGGCATTGGTGAACAGCAATATTATCAAATATTTGTTGTGATACACACAGTGATGTGAATCAAATGATTTATTTTTGGGTTAGATTATTTTCAGCTTTATTTCTGTCATTACGATCAAGTTCGATATAATAACATCTGCTGTAGCGTAACTCATTTTCCAGGAATCCTGTGATGTATGAACAGTTTAAAGAAATATGAAAATTGATCTGCTTCCAGAAAGAACATATTCAATATAGTGGTTTTCCTCTCCAGTGGGAAGAGACCAGAACAATAACATGTCTGTCTTTATTTCTTTATATATATAATATATATATTCTTTGAGCTCAAAATTGTTTGATTCTTCCATATCCTGTTTATACCACCATCTGTCATTTGTCCTATTTGAAATTGATAGAATTGTGAAATTAAGAAATTCCATGGTTTGGTATTTAAGTTTGTAATTTCATGATTTTTAGTAAAACATTTTTGTGTTTTACTGAGTTCATCTTTGTGGTGAGGTAACGACCTCTGAGGTTGCAAGCATTGGATGGACATCAGAGATTTTTAAAAATAATTTTTCAAATTAAGGGTCAATTTAGCATGGCTAATCCACCTACCCTGCACATCTTTGGGTTTTGGGGGTGAGACCAACGCAGATATAGGGAGAATGTGCAAACTCCACACGGACAGTGACCCGGGGCTGGGATCGAACCCGGGTCCTCGTGCCATGAGGCAGCAGTGTTGACCATTGCACCACCGTGCTGCCCTGGATGGACATCACAGATGTTTGGTTGAATTTTCTTTGAGAAATGAGGTGGGGGGTGGGGTGGGGGGAGAGAAGGGCTTGGTCTTCTTATGATTTGTTAAGTAAGCAGGTGTTGGCTACTTGGAGAGATGGTGACTTTTGCTTAGCATTGTTGGAGCTGTGACCTAATTGTAAAATGAAGGTGGAATTGAGTGTTGGTGCGTATGTAATGGCGTGGAGAGTGGCTACCTTTCTGCTTGGTTGAGGTGGCTAATGGGAATTCTACATGGTTGGGGGTGAATCATAGAATAGTTAAATGGTTACAAAGCAGAGGAAGCAACATAAGAACATAAGAACTAGGAACAGGAATAAGCTATCTAGCCCCTCGAGCCTGCTCCGCCATTTAATGAGATCATGGCTGATCTTTGTGGACTCCGCTCCACTCTCCGGCCCGTACACCATAATCCCCGAATCCCTTTATTCTTCAGAAAGGTATCTATCTTTTTCTTAAAAACGTTTAAAGAAAGAGCCTCAACTGCTTCACTGGACAAGGAATTCCAGAGATTCACAACCCTTTGGGTGAAGAAGTTCCTCCTACACTCCGCCCTAAATCTACTTCCCCTGATTTTGAGGCTATGCCCCCTAGTTCTGCTTTCCCCGACCAGTGGAAACAACCTGCCCGCATCTATCCTATCTATTCCCTTCATAATTTTATATGTTTCAATAAGATCCCCCCGCAGCCTTCTAAACTCCAATGAGTACAGTCCCAGTCTACTCAACCTCTCATCATAATCTAATCCCCTTGTGTTCATTCCTGAGAATGCAACTTAGCGAGTTGACTTTGAACACTTACATTGAATTTCCTTTAAACCCCCTCTTATCTAAGGAGAACAATCCCAGCTTCCTCGGTCTTTCCATGAAGCTCAACTCCTACATTCCTCGAACCATGCTTGTAATTTGTTTCTGCACACCCACATTCTTACAAAACCCTAGTTGAGATTGAAGCATTGTTTAATAAAGGTTCATCATTGCTTCCTTGCTTTATTACTATATTTAGAAATTTCAGGACCCTGTATGCCTTTTTTTCAACCTTCCCAGCTGCTTTCAGTAATTTGAGCATATTTACACCCAGGTCCCCTTTGAATTGCACCCTTTATCTTATATTCCTATCTTATTCTTCCTACCAAAATGTATCACTTTGCACTTCTCTGTACTAAATTTTATTGGCCATGTATTCCTCATTCCAACAGCCGGTCTTATGTTGACTTGAAGTCTGTCTGTACCTCCTCACAGTTCACTATATTTCCAAAGTTTTCTGCCATATGCAAATTTAGAAATTGTGCTCCCTCTCCCCCACACTATGTCATTAATATAGATAACAAAGTGATGGTCTCAGTAACAAACCCTGATATACTGTATACTGCCCTATATACTGTCATCCATTCTAAAAAAAAATAACCGTTCACTACTACTCCCCCTTTTCTGTCACTCAGCCAATTTTGTATCTATGCTGCCACTTTCCCCTTTGTTCTCTGACCTTCAGCTTTGCTGACAAGCATATTATGAGGCAGTTTATCATATGCTGTTTAGCTCAGATGGTATTGCTACCTGCAAGATTACTTATGAGATGAAGAAATTTCTGTTCAGGTTTGGAAGGTGGGATAGATAGATCGTGATTTCACGTCAGTGGAGATAGAAGTGGCGTGATTCTAGGCTAATGGAGGTAGATGCAATTTGGAGGGTGGAATGTCCTGAGTGTTTGCTCAGGAGTAATGAATTGTATCTTGAAGGAATAAGGAGATTGCACTGCTTGCGCACAACTGAGGATAATATTTCAGTTATTGTAATTGCTCAAGCCATTCAGTTTCTTACCCTCCAAGAGCAAGTCAAAGCTATTGCTCCAGTTTTCCTTTTTGAAGATTGCTTACTTTGTTGATTCCTTTGACATTTTTCACAGCTTTCATCTCTGGCTTTTGGGTTATGGGAGTGCCAGGAAACCTGCTCTGTTTTCGTGAAAGGGTTAGTCCCAATCTGTACCAGGTGTGGAAAGGATGGTGGAGAGGCGGTGCTTAAAGAACTCCGTTGGAGAATATTGGGAGAATATTGGGAGAATATTGGAAGTATCATAGAATCTCTACAGTGTAGAAGGAGGCCATTCGGCCAATTGGGTCTGCACCGATGCTTGGAAAGAGCGCCCTATCCCCGTAACCCTAGTCCCCCACCCTAACCCCGTAACCTCACCTAACCTGTACACCCCTGGACACTAAGGGGCAATTTTATTATGGCCAATCCACCTAAACTTGCGCATCTTTGGACTGTGGGAAGAAATCGGAGCACCCGGAGGAAACCCACGCAGACACCGGGAGAAAGTGCAAACTCCACACAGACAATTTCCCAAGGTTGGAATTGAAGCCTGATCCCTGGTGCTGTGCGGCAGCAGTGAACAAAGAACAAAGAAATGTACAGCACAGGAACAGGCCCTTCGGCCCTCCAAGCCCGTGCCGACCATACTGCCCGACTAAACTACAATCTTCTACACTTCCTGGGTCCGTATCCTTCTATTCCCATCCTATTCATATATTTGTCAAGATGCCCCTTAAATGTCCCTATCGTCCCTGCCTCCACTACCTCCTCCAGTAGTGAGTTCCAGGCACCCACTACCCTCTGCGTAAAAAACTTGCCTCGTACATCTACTCTAAACTTTGCCCCTCTCACCTTAAACCTATGCCCCCTAGTAATTGACCCCTCTACCCTGGGGAAAAGCCTCTGACTATCCACTCTGTCTATGCCCCTCATAATTTTGTATACCTCTATCAGGTCGCCCCTCAACCTCCTTCGTTCCAGTGAGAACAAACCGAGTTTATTCAATCGCTCCTCATAGCTTATGCCCTCCATACCAGGCAACATTCTGGTAAATCTCTTCTGCACCCTCTCTAAAGCCTCCACATCCTTCTGGTAGTGTGGCGACCAGAATTGAACACTATACTCCAAGTGTGGCCTAACTAAGGTTCTATACAGCTGCAACATGACTTGCCAATTCTTATACTCAATGCCCCGGCCAATGAAGGCAAGCATGCCGTATGCCTTCTTGACTACCTTCTCCACCTGTGTAGCCCCTTTCAGTGATCTGTGGACCTGTACTCCTAGATCTCTTTGACTTTCAATACTCTTGAGGGTTCTACCATTCACTGTATATTCCCTACCTGCATTAGCCCTTCCAAAATGCATTACCTCACATTTGTCCAGGTTAAACTCCATCTGCCATCTCTCCGCCCAAGTCTCCAGACAATCTAAATCCTGCTGTATCCTCAGACAGTCCTCATCGCTATCCGCAATTCCACCAACCTTTGTGTCGTCTGCAAACTTACTAATCAGACCAGTTACATTTTCCTCCAAATCATTTATATATACTACAAAGAGCAAAGGTCCCAGCACTGATCCCTGTGGAACACCACTGGTCACAGCCCTCCAATTAGAAAAGCATCCCTCCATTGCTACCCTCTGCCTTCTATGGCCTAGCCAGTTCTGTATCCACCTTGCCAGTTCACCCCTGATCCCGTGTGACTTCACCTTTTGTACTAGTCTACCATGAGGGACCTTGTCAAAGGCCTTACTGAAGTCCATAAGTGCTAACCACTGTGCTCCCTCGGGTGGGTGTGGAAGCAATATCTGTAAAACGATGGAAGTTTAAACAGGTCTGGGCTGGAGTTGTATCTGTCCAGTTAGTGGAAACAGTGGCCGCGATTCTCCCAAAGAATTTTGAAGTTGATTTGTGGCAGGGTTTTCGGGGAGTTTCCCACCAGCTTTGCCGACGAGTTCCCCACCACTATTCAATGACACTTAGTCACTTTTTGGGGCTCTGGGAAGTTTCTCACCGGTTTAGCCTACATTTAGAATTTGTTTTACTATTGAGGAGCTGAACTTTAAGATCAGGCAGCCATTTTGAAATGGTGCCCAAAGCTCTAAGTGAGCATCTGGGTCCCTCGCACCACACGCATGGGCAATGTCACCCACCCTCACACATGGGCACATGCCCACTTACAGGCTCCTCCCCTTCAAGGACCCCCACCTATCACCTCCCCAACCTCCCAGATGCCCCTACTTACCTGCCCTGCACACCCCCACCCTTGATACCCCCTTCCACCCTCCTTTCATGGGCATGGCCCCCCTCAGCCCCTGAGCCTCGGCAGTGGCACCCTAACACCTGGGCACCTTGGCAGTGCCAGGGTGGCAAGGTGCCCATGCCAAGGTGCCAGCTGGGCAGTGCCAAGGGGCCCATGTTCCAGAGGACGGGCCAGGGGTCCACCCTGCACTGACCCTGACCTACTCTGGTGTCTCCGATGGCCTGGGAGCCTGGGTGCCGTTCTGACTGGTCCACATTTGTGTGGACCAGTGCTGAATGGCGCCCTGCTGCGGCCTCGCTGAGGAGGCCGGTGGATCCCGCGATGCTGGTGGATCTTGCGTGAGCTTGCCAAAGTCGGTTTAAAACCGGCTTTGGTGTGCGCTGTTTGGTCCTGCCCCTTGTGGGCAGGATCCTGACTCAGATGTCTCGTGGGACTTGGGTTGAGACGTGAAGACTGACGGGAAGCCTGCGAGAGGTCTCCCCCAGCAATCCCCAGCCGCACTGCTCAAAAGAGAGCGCAACGCAGCCGGTGGATCGTGGCCAATATCTTAGTGGAGAGAAGAGATTGTTGACTTATGCAGGCGGGTGGGGTGCAGAAATGTGTTGGGGCTGGCCATAATATCCGCTATGTGGGGATCGCTGCTTTGTGGTATGCAGAGGGAGGAATAGGTTCTCAATGGCCTATAACATGTTCATTTTGGGGAGAAGAGAGAAGGTCTGGTTGGGGAAGAGATGAGGTTACAATTTTCCATGTTCGGCTCTGTTGGTGGTTCTGGGCAGATCACGATTTCTGGCTGTGAAACTTCGAGATCTTGTGCAGATGAACAGGTAGTTGTAATGACTGCAAGTTTTCACTTTACTCTTGTCATTACTTAGAGGCAGCTCTTCAGGTAGCTGATGACTCTCATGGTTTATTGCATCTTTGCTTCTATGCTGTCTGTATTGGCATATACACTTTGTGTGCTGAGAAGTGCGTTGGCGTCTTTCCAGTTTGCTGGTTCCAGCTACTTTCGTGTGATTCATCTTTTGGAAAATTGGCAATTGGCTTGATGACATTTTTCTCTTGCAATTTAATTTTTCAAATTGTTCTTTTACCGTCCTTCTCTTAGCTCTGTGATTATGTTTCTTTCCCAGACAATGGCTTGAATGAATGTCGCTTCCATACTTTGTGCAAATAAATGTTCTTATCAGTTTTATATTTTACAATTATTTTTAGCTCATTTGAGCATAACTTGTGGGTCCAAGAAAGTCATTTTCTTCCCTTGGGGCAAATGATTATGGACCTTTGAGGTATAAAATGATGGAAATACTCAGAAGGTCAGGCAGCATCTGTGGACAGAAAAACTGAGTTAACATTAATGGCCTTCCATGCAAACTATAAAATAAACATATGGTTGCTTTAATTAAATTGTTTCTTTCAACCAGAAAAGTCTGGAAAGCAATTTCTGTAGCTCTAGGGCACCAGTATCCTGTTTGGTCAATTTTGCACTTAAACAAACCTGGTAATTACACCAGAAAACCATACTTATCCTAGTATTAGTTGGGGGAGAAACATAACAATAATCTTTCTTAGTGTCACGAGTAGGCTTACATTAATACTGCAATGAAGTTACTGTGAAAAGCCCCAAGTCGCCACACTCTGGCGCCTGTTCGGATACACCGAGGGAGAATTCAGAATATCCAAATTACCTAACAGCACGTCTTTCGGGACTTATGGGAGGAAACTGGAGCACATGGAGAACGTGCAGACTCCACACAGACAGTGGCCCAAGCCGGGAATCGAACCTGGGATCCTGGAGCTGTGAAGCAACAATGCTACCCACTCTGCTACCGTGATGTCCAATCAACATTTGATGACAATGAATGGGCTAACATTGTGTTATCAGATTAAGATACAAAAGGAACTGCATTCCTACTGGGATTTTTTTCTAATAAATAATTGTTGTTGTTTTCACTTCTTGCAGCTGTTTATTTTCAGATTATTAATCTAGACAATTAGGCCTCACTCTCCTTACTTAGAAAGCATTGTGAAATTAATAACTGGTATTTAAATCAATTCATTGTCCAATTTTTAATCTGATTCATCACCCAATCTGAAATCTGAGACCACTCGCTGTTAAATTGTTACAGATTGTAGATAGGGGGAAAATAAAAACAATATTATCAAGAAAGATTGATATGGTACCTGAAGGTGTCTCTAAGCATTTCACAGTCCAGGAATTACTTTGTTGTTCTTTTGTAAGTGAAAAAGACAATTTACACACATAGAACATAGAACAATACAGCGCAGTACAGGCCCTTCGGCCCACGATGTTGCACCGAAACAAAAGCCATCTAACCTACACTATGCCATTATCATCCATATGTTTATCCAATAAACTTTTAAATGCCCTCAATGTTGGCGAGTTCACTACTGTAGCAGGTAGGGCATTCCACGGCCTCACTACTCTTTGCGTAAAGAACCTGACGTAAAGAACATCAAGGTCCCACAAAAAGCAATCAAACAAATTACTAGTTTATCTGTTGATTCCTGTTGATTGAAGGAGAATAATTGGCCAGGTACTAAAAGAACTTTGAGTCATGCTGTGAGATATTTTGCATCTACCTGAACAGGCAAATTCACATTTCATTGGAAAACTGGTTCCTCTTACAATGAGGGAGTGCTGCATTGTAACAATGAAAATCCTGGAACCCCACAGCCTTCTGCCTCCAAGACAAAAGTGCTATATTTCTCAAATTGAGGTATAATGTCCAATGTAAAATGGCATGGCCTTTTGTCAGAATTATTTCCACCTTCTATCCCTTGCTGTAAAATATTGGATCACTGTCTGTGCGGAGTCTGCACATCCTCCCCGTGTCTGCGTGGGTTTCCTCCGGGTGCTCCGGTTTCCTCCCACAGTCCAAAGATGTGCAGGTTAGGTGGATTGGCCATGAAAAATTGCCCTTAGTGTCCAAAATCGCCCTTTGTGTTGGGTGGAGGTGTTGAGTTTGGGTAGGGTGCTCTTTCCAAGAGCCGGTGCAGACTCAAAGGGCCGAATGGCCTCCTTCTGCACTGTAAATTCAATGATAATCTATGATTAATCTAGGACAAAGGTTCGGCACAACATCGTGGGCCGAAGGGCCTGTTCTGTGCTGTATTTTCTAAAAAAATTAAAAAAAAACTTTAAATGGGCAGTAGCATTTAAAAAAAAAAATGCTAAGCAGATCTTTATTAGTTTTGAAATATGTTTGCTGTGAAATCAGTCATAGTATCTTATTGCATAATTTGCAGAGCATAATTTTTCTTGTTTCTTCGAAACAATACTTTGAAATAACTTAAAGAAAATAAATTTAGAGTACCCAATTTAGTGTGTCTAATCCACCTACCCTGCACATCTTTTTGGGTTGTGGGGGTGAGACCCACGCAGACACGGGGAGAATGTGCAAACTCCACACGGACAGTGACCCGGAGCCGGGATCAAACCCGGATCCTCAGGGCCATGAGGCAGCAGTGCTAGCTACTGCGCCACCATGCTGCCCTAAATTTGAAATAACATTGTTCATAGTTCTTATCTTTTCTACAATATGCAGAAAAATACAAATTTATGTTCCAATCTTCTTTCCCCTTTGGAGTGCTTTGGCAGAGTCTCTGGGCTGTGTTTACACAGGCACATGTCACTCTCTGACAGTCTGCTTAAGTGACCATTGTACTTGCTTGACCTCATCAGTCTATCTGTCATAGATACATCTGTCCATGACATTTATTGGTAGGAGTGACCACTGCACAGTCTTTGTGGCGATGAAGTCAAGGCATGTTTTTGGGACCGTTTCTTAAAAATGATCTAGAGCCAACCAGGGAGCAGGTTATTCTAGACTTGGTAAAGATCAATGTGACAGGATTAATCAGTAACTTTGTGGTAAAGGCAGCTCTCAGTGGCAGTAATTAGAAACATGATAGAATTTTACCTTCAGTTTGAAGGGGAGGTGTGGGTCGAAAACAATGTTCTAAACCTGAATGAAACTAATTATAAGGGTATGAAGACAGAGTAGCTAAAGTGAACTCTAAAATTGGGTTAAAGGGTAGGACAGGAGAGATTCCGTTAACACTCAGCAGAGATCTCCCGGTGAGAAAGAAATATTCTTTCTCACCAGCATTTATTAAAACAGATTGGCCATTTATCTTCTGGCTGTTTTGTGGGAACGTGATTTGTGCAAATTGGCTGCCACGTCTTGAGGACATGAAAGGCAGTTTATAAATGCAAGATTTTTTGGAATTATCATAGAATTTACAGTGCAGAAGGAGGCCATTCTGCCCATCGAGTCTGCACCGGCTCTTGGAAAGAGCACCCTACCTAAGGTCAACACCTCCATCGTATCCCCATAACCCAGTAACCCCACCCAACACTAAGGGCAATTTTGGACACTAAGGGCAATTTTGGACACACTAAGGGCAATTTATCATGGCCAATCCACCTAACCTGCACATCTTTGGACTGTGGGAGGAAACCAGAGCACCCGGAGGAAACCCACGCACACACGGGGAGGATATGCAGACTCCGCACAGACAGTGACCCAAGCTGGAATCAAACCTGGGACCCTGGAGCTGTGAAGCAATTGTGCTATCCACAATGCTACCGTGCTGCCCAATCAACGTCTGTGTAATTTGTATCGTGACTTTCCCCAATCTGTAAAGTACGTTGCATATATGTCAGTTACACTGCTGTTGCTCTGTAGCCTTAATTTTCTCTTTGCTTGAAAAGGAAGCAGACATAAATTTTCGGTATCTTCTGGTGCTGCTGTCATTTTCAGAGCATACTTGATAGATGAAAAGTAAGCAAAGGTTTGCTGGTTAAGATTTTATCATGGAAAATCTTTGCTGAGAAAAATGTGTTATTTTTACATTTTTTAAAACTAATCCTCATGCTGCTATATCCATTGCGCCATTGTCAGTCATGCCATTCAAAAACCTCTCATCTTGTCTGGTTTCCCTAATGCTTCCCATTCTTAACTAGGATCAGGTTTCTTCAGTTTCTGATGCTGTAAGCGAAATGATGCACCATCTATAAAGTTTTGGCTGCATCCTTTTCTGCATATAGGAAATTCTGTTTATTTTGGGTTGAACTGGTGTGGTGGTACAATGAAGAGCAAACTACAGGTATAACTTAGACAAAATCACTGAAAAATTGTGCTTTTATGTGTAGGGTTAAAATGTATAAATACAATATTGCCCATGATTTCATTAAAATCTTTATAAAATGATTTATAAAGGTTTTAATGAAAAGTGAAGCACAGTAATGTGTTGGTCTATTGTTTAAATATGTTCATGGTATTATAATGTCACACATATACTGTCATATATTGTTGCATCAGGAAAAATGCATTTTAGATGAAAACAGTGAAAAAACTGAGCAGATACGGTGTAATTGAAAATGAAGCTGAATTTTGTACTTTCAAAACACTGCAATTGTGTAACACTGATTATCTTGATTATGCAGTCTAATTTTATTTTGGTGCAAGTCTAAAGCTTCGAATTGAAACAAACAGATTTGAATTGTTATGAAAATGATGCATCAGAGAAAGAAAGTTAGCAAAGGGAAATTATGAAGCCTCCAAATATGCAAGATATGGAGGTGCAGGATGATAGTTGATTTCATTAGTGTTTCTCATTTATATGCATTGCCTGTTCTTCTGCAGTAAAATGAATACTCTGATGCCTTGTTTGAAAAGGATGATGCATTTCAATATGTCACACATTTACATGATATGAAAGTGTACCTTTTTTAGTTTATCTTTATTTCCTGGATACAAAGATTTAAATAAGGAGGTTTGAAGTGTCCCAAGTTTTCCTGTAAAGGTAAATAGGTATATTTGCTCTTTGCAGATATTCTAATTTTAAAAACTATTCCAGCACCCAAAATATTTCATACAAGGTTACTGAAGGTACTTGTATATAGGTGGAACATTTGCATTAAAAACATTCTTGTATATGGGACAGCATTTAATTTATTTGTGTTTGTGTTTGTTATTTTTAACTAAGGTGAAGCCAGAAAGGTACAGTAAACAAGATGGTTCTGGAAACTCCTAGTATTGGGTGGGATGGGGGAACAGATACATTTTTGGTATCTTCTGGTGCTGCTGTCATTTTCAGAGCATTCTTGATAGATGAAAAGAAAGCCAAGGTTTGCTGGTTAAGATTTTATTATGGAAAATCTTTGTCTAGAAATCTGTGTGACTTCCGGTGACGGCGGGTGGGAGGCAGCCGCGCGGTGGAGGGCTCCCGTTCGGGAACGGCATTGTCGGGGGTTAACGCCCGGTCCTAGGGCCAGCGAAGGCAGTAAAAGTCTGGAGACAACACAGAGGAGAAGAATGTCGAAGACCAGCAAAAAAAGGCCGTGAAGAAAGTCCGTTGGGGAGTGGAAAGGTCACCGCGGGGTCAGTAAAGAAAATGGAGGCTGGAGCACCAGGGGAGGCCGCCGTGCTTACGGCTGAAGGAATAACTAAGGTGATGGCTGCGGAATTCGAAAAGCAGTTTGCGAAATGCATGGAGATGGTGAGGAAGGAGATGAGGGAGGTTTTGAGTGCGCTAGTGGAAGAGGCGATTTCCCCGGTGATGGCGGTGGCGAGCGCAGTGGCGGAGGTGAGAAATGGCCATGTGCCGATGTAAATTGAGAAATTGCCATGTGCCGATGTAACCTCATGACTGTATTTTCTTCTTTTTTGTTTCACTGCGTGCAGGTGTAGGGGCTAAAGGAGCCAATGTTGTACATATTTGGACAAGGGATGTGATGGGACTTTCACTTGAAATGAGGGCTCTTTGGGGTGTAGGTGGCTATGCGAGGTTTGTGTGCTAAAAGGGGATCTCTGGGCTTTCCTAGGGCCGGGAAAGGGACCCGGGCGGGGGCCTCCACGCTGGCCGGTTTAAGCCGGCCAGTGAACGGGAGTGAGGTGGGGGGAGGGGCTGCGGCCATCGGAGCCTGGCAGAACAGGGTCCGAGTGGTCTAGCCAGGGGTGGAAAGTTGGGGGGGAAGGAACCGAGGTTCGGACGAGGGGTTTTACACGAGGCAGTGGACGGGAGGAGCTGGAGACTTTGGGGGGTGGGGTACAACTTTTGGGTATCATGTACGGTACTCTTTCAGAGGTTGGATGGCGTTGAGTGTAGGGCGGGGAGGGGGAGTGGACTCCGTCGGTAAATGGTGACCATGGGCGGTCCCGGACTCCTTTTTCTTTTTCTCGTTTGTTTTTTGTTTCCATCGTGGGAGGGTATGGTTTATTGAAAGCATTTATTGACAGGTGGGCCGTTGTTTGGGGTGGTGGGAGGATGGGATCATTGGTATTGTTAAGGGGATTGATTTTGTATTTGTTACCATTTACTGTTTGTGGATGAGGTGTATATTTTTGAAGGAAAATGTGAAAATGTAGAAGAAAAAATTTAGAAGGAAAAAAAAGAAATCTCTGTTATTTTTGCTTTTTTTTTTACTAATCCTCATGCTGCTATATCCATTGTACCATTGTCAGTCATGCCATCCAGAAACCTCTCAGTTGCATTGGCAGCAGTTGATATCTCGGGAGTATATAGGATAATTTTTAGTAATCTAGGGCTATGCATTTTCAGCGACTGTAGCAGAACTTATTTTCCCTGAAGACCTCCAGCAATAGAAAGGTCAGTTCACTATCTTAAGGTATTTCCTCAGCTGGTGTAGTTTCTAATTAGATGGTCTGCAAGGAAGAAGGTGAATCCAGAACTAGAGTTGAGGAGTAACATGAATGCTCAGATAAACTACTGGGGAACTTCCTTCCCAAACAACCTGCTTGATGATTAACTGCAATCTTTGTTGCATAAACTCAAACACTGCAGTTCTGAAGTGTTTTTAAGCAGCTATCCCCTACTCTTTGTTGTACTCTTCTTAGTTTATGACTCCTGTTTTCTCTTTAAACTTTTGCCATTGTTAATTATTTTACAGAAATGTGCTAAAACTGCATGGTAGTGATAATGAGATGGTCAATTTTACTAATGTAGACTGAAATAGTAACAGTGTATAGGGAAAATTGGGAGGAATTCCTGAAAGTGTAAAAGGAGCACTTTCTTGATTATTGTGCTTCCAGCCCAATGAGGAAAGAAGGAGTGCGAGATTTAGTTCTGGGAATCAAAGATTGCTGAACAAAAAACAGGAATTGAACAAAGTGCGCATGATTTTGGTAGACACATTTCTATGAGATGCACTGGTAGGGCATCCAAAGTTAGAACTCCCTGGATAACCGAAGATGTAAAGGTTAAAATGAGACTGCAAAAGGAGGCTTATAATAATCTTTATTATTGGCACAAGTAGGCTTACATTTAAACTGCAATGAAGTTACTGTGAAAAATCCCCTAGTCGCCACACTCCGGCGCCTGTTCGAGTACAGAGAGGGAGAATTCAGAATGTCCAATTCACCTAACAAGCACATCTTTCGGGACTTGTGGAAGGAAACCGGAGCATCTGGAGGAAACCCACGCAGACACGGGGAGAATGTGCAGACTCCGCACAGACAGTGACCCAAGCTGGAATCGAACCTGGGACCCTGGCCTTCGAAAGATTAATATAGTAGAGAATTAAGCAAACAATAGAAATATAGAGGAGCTTAAAAAAGAATAAGAGGGGTAAAGATAGAGAATAGATTTGCAGCTAACATTAGAGGGAACCCAAAAATCTTTTATAAACATAGATGCTAAAGGAGTAGTCCAAGGATGGGTTGGCCGATTAAGGAACTAAAAGAAGATAATCTTGTGGAAAGAGAAGGCATGATGCGGGAGGCACTGAATGAGTAATTTCCACCTGTGTATTCATGAGAGAAGAGGATGCTGCCAATATAGCAGTGAAGGATCATGCAATAGGGACCTTGAATAGGATAAAAATAAAGACACACCGGGTTGACCGTCCTCAAAGTGGAAAAATCACCAGGTTTGCATAGTGTGAATCAAGTGTGGAAATTACAGAGGCTTTGCCCACAGAGAAGAACCTGTTATTTAATCAAAGGATTCAGCAAATTTGTCAAAGATGATTTGCCTTTAACAAATCTGTGCTGACTTTCATTTAATCCATTTATTTTCCAATTGGCAATTAATTGTATCCTGGATTATTATTCCAAAAGTTTCCCCACTAATGTTAAAGTGACTGGTCTCTTGTCAGGTTTATCTCCCTTTCCTTTCATAAGCAAAGGTATAGCATTTGTTATCTTTAAGTCCATCTGGTGTCATCCTCCTATCCAAGAAAGTTTGGAAGATTATGGGCAAAGCTGTAATTTCCATACTTCCTTCCTTCACCCCATGCAAACCGGGACATTTCCACTCTGAAGAATGTCAGCCCTTTGAAGTGTATCTTTATTTTTATCCCATTCAATGTGCTTATTTGTCTGCCTTTACTGCTACAGAGGCAGATGAAACTTAATACCAAGAAGTGACATGATGCATTTTAGTAGGAAGAATGAAGACTGGCACTTTGAACTATATTGCACAATTTTAAGGGGGTATAGGAACAAAGAGACATGGATGTATTTTTTGGAAGGTGTCAGGACAAGTTTGAAGACCCACATGGGAGACTTATAAAGCATGGGATTCTTTGCTTCGATAATAAAGAGGCATAGAGTAGAAAGCAAGGATGTTTTGCATAACCTTTATAAAACACTGATTCGGCCTCAGTTGGAGTATTGTGACCAATTCTGGGCACCACATTTTAGGAAAGAAGAGATTTACTAGCATGGTACCAGGGATTTCAAATCTCTTTCTTTCTAAAATGTGGTGCTCAGAATTAGACACAATACTCCAGATGAGGAGAGACTGGAGAAGCTTATAGAAATGTTCTCCTTGATTGAAAAGGTTAAGAGAAGATTTGTTCAACTGTTCAAAATCATGAAGGGTTTTGATAGAGTAAATGAGGAGGAACTGTTTCCAGTGACAGAAGGGTCAGTAACCAGAGGACGCAGTTTTTTTATTTTTTATTTTTTTTTATTTTTTTAAATAATATTTTATTGAAAATTTTTGGTCAACCAACACAGTACATTGTGCATCCTTTACACAACATTGTAACAATACAGATAATAATGACCTTTTTAAATTCAAACAAAAACAACAACAAATAAATAAATATTAAATAACAAAAAATAAAAACTAGCCCTAATTGGCAACTGCCTTGTCTCAGGCCACACCCGCCCCCCTCCCATCCCCCCCCCCCCCCCCCCCAAGTCCTGGGCCGCTGCTGCTGCCTTCTTTGTTCTCCCCTATCTATCTTTCCGCAAGATATTCGACGAACGGTTGCCACCGCCTAGTAAACCCTTGAGCCGACCCCCTTAGGACGAACTTAATCCGCTCTAACTTTATGAACCCCGCCATATCATGTATCCAGGTCTCCACCCCCGGGGGCTTGGCTTCTTTCCACATTAGCAATATTCTGCGCCGGGCTACTAGGGACGCAAAGGCCAAAACATCGGCCTCTTTCGCCTCCTGCACTCCCGGCTCTTGTGCAACCCCAAATATAGCCAACCCCCAGCTTGGTTCGACCCGGACTCCTACTACTTTCGAAAGCACCTTTGTCACCCCCATCCAAAACCCCTGTAGTGCCGGGCATGACCAAAACATATGGGTATGATTCGCTGGGCTTCTCGAGCACCTCGCACACCTATCCTCCACCCCAATAAATTTACTGAGCCGTGTTCCAGTCATATGTGCCCTGTGTAATACCTTAAACTGAATCAGGCTTAGCCTGGCGCACAAGGACGACGAGTTTACCCTGTTTAGGGCATCTGCCCACATCCCCTCCTCAATCTCCTCCCCTAGCTCTTCTTCCCATTTCCCTTTTAGTTCGTCCATCATAGTCTCCCCTTCGTCTCTCATTTCCCTATATATATCCGACACCTTACCGTCCCCCACCCATTTCTTTGAGATGACTCTGTCCTGCACCTCTTGTGTCGGGAGCTGCGGGAATTCCCTCACCTGTTGCCTCGCAAAAGCCCTCAATTGCATGTACCTGAATGCATTCCCTTGGGGCAACCCATATTTCTCGGTCAGCGCTCCCAGACTCGCGAACTTCCCATCCACAAATAGATCTTTCAATTGCGTTATACCTGCTCTTTGCCACATTCCATATCCCCCATCCATTCCCCCCGGGGCAAACCTATGGTTGTTTCTTATCGGGGACCCCCCCAGTGCTCCGGTCTTTCCCCTATGTCGTCTCCACTGTCCCCAAATCTTCAGTGTAGCTACCACCACCGGACTCATGGTATAGTTCCTTGGTGAGAACGGCAATGGGGCTGTCACCATAGCCTGCAGGCTGGTCCCCCTACAGGACGCCCTCTCTAATCTCTTCCACGCCGCTCCTTCCTCCTCTCCCATCCACTTACTCACCATTGAAATATTAGCGGCCCAATAATACTCACTTAGGCTCGGTAGTGCCAGCCCCCCCCTATCCCTACTACGCTGTAAGAATCCCTTCCTCACTCTCGGAGTCTTCCCGGCCCAAACAAAACCCATGATACTCTTTTCTATCCTTTTGAAAAAAGCCTTCGTGATCACCACCGGGAGACACTGAAACACAAAGAGGAATCTCGGGAGGACCACCATCTTAACCGCCTGCACCCTCCCTGCCATTGACAATGCTACCATATCCCATCTCTTGAAATCTTCCTCCATCTGTTCCACCAACCGCGTCAAATTTAGCCTGTGCAATGTGCCCCAATTCTTAGCTATCTGGATCCCCAGATAACGAAAGTCTCTTGTTACCTTCCTCAACGGTAGGTCTTCTATTTCTCTACTCTGCTCCCCTGGATGCACCACAAACAGCTCACTCTTCCCCATGTTCAATTTATACCCTGAAAAATCCCCAAACTCCCCAAGTATCCGCATTATTTCTGGCATCCCCTCCGCTGGATCCGCCACACATAGTAGCAGATCATCCGCATATAAAGATACCCGGTGTTCTTCTCCTCCCCTAAGTATTCCCCTCCATCCCTTGGAACCTCTCAGCGCTATCGCCAGGGGCTCAATCGCCAGTGCAAACAGTAATGGGGACAGAGGACATCCCTGCCTTGTCCCTCTATGGAGCCGAAAATATGCCGATCCCCGTCCATTCGTGACCACACTCGCCACTGGGGCCCTATACAACAGCTGCACCCATCTAACATACCCCTCTCCGAACCCAAATCTCCTCAACACCTCCCACAGATAATCCCACTCCACTCTATCAAATGCTTTCTCGGCATCCATCGCCACTACTATCTCCGTTTCACCCTCTGGTGGGGCCATCATCATTACCCCTAACAACCTCCGTATGTTCGTGTTCAGCTGTCTCCCCTTCACAAACCCAGTTTGGTCCTCATGAACCACCCCCGGGACACATTCCTCTATTCTCATTGCCATTACCTTGGCCAAGACCTTGGCATCTACATTGAGGAGGGAGATTGGTCTGTAGGACCCGCATTGTAGCGGATCCTTTTCCTTCTTTAAAAGAAGCGATATCGTTGCTTCTGACATAGTCGGGGGCAGTTGTCCCCTTTCCTTTGCCTCGTTAAAGGTCCTCGTCAGTAGCGGGGCGAGCAAGTCCAAATATTTTCTGTAAAATTCAACTGGGAATCCGTCCGGTCCCGGGGCCTTTCCCGTCTGCATGTTCCTAATTCCTTTCACCACTTCTTCTACCGTGATCTGTGCTCCCAATCCCATCCTTTCCTGCTCTTCCACCTTGGGAATTTCCAGCCGATCCAAAAACTCCATCATTCTCTCCCTCCCATCCGGGAGTTGAGCTTCATACAATTTTTTATAAAATGTCTTAAACACTTCATTCACTCTCTCCGCTCCCCGCTCCGTCTCTCCATCTTCGTCTCTCACCCCCCCTATTTCCCTCGCTGCTCCCCTTTTCCTCAATTGGTGTGCCAGCAATCTGCTCGCCTTCTCTCCATATTCATACTGTACACCCTGCGCCTTCCTCCATTGTGCCTCTGCAGTGCCTGTGGTCAGCAAGTCAAATTCCACATGCAGCCTTTGCCTTTCCCTATACAGTCCCTCCTCCGGTGCTTCCGCATACTGTCTGTCCACCCTCAAAAGTTCTTGCAACAACCGCTCCCGTTCCTTACTCTCCTGCTTCCCTTTATGTGTCCTTATTGATATCAGCTCCCCCCTAACCACCGCCTTCAACGCCTCCCAGACCACTCCCACCTGAACCTCCCCATTGTCATTGAGTTCCAAGTACTTTTCAATGCATCCCCTCACCCTTAAGCACACCCCCTCATCCGCCATTAGTCCCATGTCCATTCTCCAGGGTGGGCGCCCTCTTGTTTCCTCCCCTATCTCCAAGTCTACCCAGTGTGGGGCATGATCCGAAATGGCTATAGCCGTATATTCCGTTCCACTCACCCTCGGGATCAATGCCCTACCCAACACAAAAAAGTCTATGCGTGAATAGACTTTATGGACATAGGAGAAAAACGAGAACTCCTTACTCCTAGGTCTACTGAATCTCCACGGGTCCACCCCTCCCATCTGCTCCATAAAATCCTTAAGCACCTTGGCAGCTGCCGGCCTCCTACCAGTCCTGGACTTCGACCTATCCAGCCTTGGTTCCAACACCGTGTTAAAGTCTCCCCCCATTATCAGCTTTCCGGTCTCTAGGTCTGGGATGCGTCCTAGCATTCGCCTCATAAAATTGGCATCGTCCCAATTCGGGGCATACACGTTTACCAACACCACCATCTCTCCCTGTAATTTGCCACTCACCATCACGTATCTGCCCCCGTTATCCGCCACTATAGTCTTTGCCTCGAACATTACCCGCTTCCCCACTAATATAGCCACCCCCCTGTTTTTCGCATCCAGCCCCGAATGGAACACCTGCCCTACCCATCCTTTGCGCAACCTAACCTGATCTATCAGTTTCAGGTGCGTTTCCTGAAACATGGCCACATCTGCTTTAAGTTTCTTAAGGTGTGCGAGTACTCGTGCCCTCTTTATCGGCCCGTTAAGCCCCCTCACGTTCCACGTGATCAGCCGAGTTGGGGGGCTTCCCACCCCCCCCCCTTGCCGGTTAGCCATCATCTTTTTCTAGCTTCTCGCCCAGTTCCCACGCAGCTGTATTTCTCCCAGACGGTGCCCCCCCGCCCATCCTTTCCCGTACCCACTCCCCCCTTTCCCCAGCAGCAGCAACCCAGTAATTCCCCCCTCTTTCCCCCCCCCCCCCCGCTAGACCCCCCGCTAGCGTAATTACTCCCCCCATGTTGCTCCCAGAAGTCAGCAAACTCTGGCTGACCTCGGCTTCCCCCCGTGATCACGGCAGCCCCGTGCGGCGCCCCCTCCTTCCTGCTTCTCTATTCCCGCCATAATTATCATAGCGCGGGAACCAAGCCCGCGCCTCTCCCTCGGCCCCGCCTCCCATGGCCAACGCCCCATCTCCTCTCCCTCCCCACCTCCCCCCATCACCACCTGTGGGAGAAAGAAAAGTTACCATACCGCAGGATTAATCATACAATCCCTCTTTCCCCCCCCCCCCCCCCCGCCACTCGTCCCACCACTTTGTCCAAACGTTCATTTTCGTAGTCCAATCATTCCAATTTTTCTTCTACAATAAAAGTCCACGCTTCATCCGCCGTCTCAAAGTAGTGGTGCCTCCCTTGATATGTAACCCACAGTCTTGCCGGTTGCAGCATTCCAAACTTTATCTTTTTTTTGTGAAGTACCGCTTTGGCCCGATTAAAGCTCGCCCTCCTTCTCGCCACCTCCGCACTCCAATCTTGATAGACGCGGATCACCGCGTTCTCCCATTTACTACACCGAGTTTTCTTCGCCCATCTAAGGACCATTTCTCTATCCTTAAAACGGAGAAATCTCACCACTATGGCTCTGGGAGCTTCTCCTGCTCTCGATCCTCGCACCATAACTCGGTATGCTCCCTCCACCTCCAACGGACCCGTCGGGGCCTCCACTCCCATTAACGAGTGCAGCATCGTGCTCACATATGCCCCGACGTCCGCCCCCTCCACACCTTCAGGAAGGCCAAGAATCCTCAAGTTGTTCCTCCTTGCGTTATTTTCCAGTGCCTCCAACCTCTCCACAGATCGTTTCTGGTGTGCCTCCTGTATCTCCGACTTCACCACCAGGCCCTGTATATCGTTTTCATTCTCTGCTGCTTTCGCCTTCACGACCCGAAGCTCCTGCTCCTGGGTCTTTTGTTCCTCTTTCAGCCCTTCAATCGCCTGTAATATCGGGGCCAACAACTCTTTCTTCATTTCCTTTTTTATCTCCTCCACGCAGCGTTTCAAAAACTCTTGTTGTTCAGGGCCCCATATGAAACTGCCACCTTCCGACGCCATCTTGGTTTCTGCTTGCCTTCCTTGCCGTTGTTCCAAAGGATCCGCTGCAATCCGGCCACTTTCCTCTCCTTTTTCCATCCGTGTCCAGGGGGAACACCCTTCTGGTTTACCGCACGGTGTTTTCAGCCGTTAAAATTGCCGTTGGGGCTCCTATCAAGAGCCCAAAAGTCCGTTTCACAGGGAGCTGCCGAAACGTGCGACTCAGCTGGTCATCGCCGCACCCGGAAGCCCACCCAGAGGACGCAGTTTAATTGAATGGCAAAAGGACCAGAGACACGTGAGGAAACATTGTTTACATACCAAATTCTTGTGATCTGAAATGCACTACCAAGGAATGATGGAAGTAGATTCAGTGGCAACATTCAAAAGAGAATTGGGTACCAATTTAAAGGGGAGTGAAATTAATTGGATAGCTCTAGGAAAGGGCCAATTGGCATGGGCACAATGGGTTGAATGGCGTTCTACTGTGCTGTTTCATTCTAAGAGTGTAACCTAGATCACTTAACACCTATTGCACTATATTTACAATGTTTACCGAGGAAAATTTAGAACTTCAAATCAGAAATGTCACATTTCCTTTAATGGCTAATATTATGTCCCTGTTGAACAGTGGGGTTAATGAGCGTGACACCATCTCCACCCAACCTCCAAAAAACAAGAAACCCATGTTTTTCAGTGCTAAAGATCAAGGCAAGAAAAATATTAGTAACACAATTTTCTTCCGGTTGACCTTGTTCAGATTAATGGCTCTAAAATCTGCAGACAATCATCAGTGTGCTATAGAAGCTTTAATGCAGGTGTTCCCTTCCACTGAAGGAACAGATGTACCATCCACATCTTAACAAAATCGTTATTTAATACTTAATTTTCACCTTTCTTTCTCCTCTCTCTCTCTCTCTCTCTCTAGCCATTCCTGCCCACAGCCAACTTTTAAAAAAAATGGGTGTTTTAATAGATTTTTAAAAAATTAACGTACCCAATTATTTTTTTCCCAATTAAGAGGCAATTTGGCATGGCCTTTCCACCTACCCTGCCCATGTTTTGGGTTGTGGGAGTGAGATCCACGCAGACACTGGGAGAATGTGTAAACTCCAAATGGACAGTGACCCGGGGCCAGGATCGAACTGGATCCTCGGGGCCATGAGGCAGCAGTGCTATCCACTGCGCCACTGTGCCGTCCGGGTGCTTTAATACAGGGTTTTTCATACTCGGGGTCACGACCCATGGGAGGATCATGGAACGATCGGTTGTGGTGTTCCTGATCGCGGGAAGAAGACCCCCAATGGGTGCGACCGTCTTTTAAGAAGGCCGGCCGCAGGCTGGGCTGTGTGCTAGTCACAACGTGTGCGCGCAGGGGGTGGGGACAGGGGCTAACAGGCGTCCATGTGAACGTGATGCTAACGGTAGTGGCCCCAGCTTGGAGCTCCGCCCTGGTGCTCGACCTCTGCGCACTGCCTCGCTTGTTCCCCACCACCGATCGGCTGTCTGCGACCTGCGGCTCCGTGCTCAAGCTGTTCAAGCTGGCACAACGTCCGCTTCCACTCCCACGATGTGAGGTACTGGCCGAGCAGTGGTCTGCAATCTATGACTGGGGTGGATGTAGCTACTGGATAGTGAGGGAAGCCAGGCCAGGTATGTCTATTTAGAAATACCGATCAAACCAGGCCAGTCAATAGGGCTGACACATGTCAATGCTGGAAGAAACCTACACAATCATCACTTTGTGTCGTCACTCTCTGGAAACCAGGCAGTAGGTGCTTTTGGTGAGAATGGAGAAGGAGATGACTTGAATGTTTGGGTAGTGCAATGCAACCAGTAAGAAATAATGTTACGTTATATGTGTTTGACAAGTTACTTCATCTCGTCCAAAGTCATGGTTTGTAAAGTCAAAACATGATTGTACTTTTTTCAATGCTCTTTTAAATTTCTAAAGAAATAGGAATATATTTAAAACAAAGGTTTTGTGTGTAAATGTAAGGATGCACATGTTGAACTGAAATAGTTTTAATTTTCAGTAGTAAAAAGTCATAAACTTGGAAAAATCAGGTTTTGGAAATAAAGTTTCAAGTTAAAAGAAAAAAGAATGCCGGCTGCGACTGGCTTTTAAATACGAACAATGGAGTCTTTCCGCCAGAGGCAGCGGCATAGAGAAGGTCACACTCCCAGCACGTACACTGACACCACGCACCCTGTACGTCTGTGCTTTGGGCGTGAAATCATGGAGAAGAGATTTCTCCATTTTGTAGCTGCAAGCAAGCAACAGGACTGTGTGAAGATGGATTATTTTGAAATAAGGAAGAGAGGGCCAGAGACACAAACAGACCAGGATCTCACAACTGAATCTACTGAAGAGACCTTCCCTGGAGAGTCCATGACAGGACAAAGCAGTGCTGGTGTGAGCTATTTACCGAGCCCCAGGGCCTCTGGTGAACAACTCATGAAGAAGAAACTGAAATCGGGAACAAAGCAGTATAAAGATGATTTCTTGAGATATGGCTTTAATTGTGCAATTCAGGATGCAAAGCCCATGTATGTTATATGCAGTGAAGTACTGGCAAATTAAAGTTTATAACCCTGAAATCCTCAGGCATTTGAGGACATCAGGGCGTGTTCGAGAACAAACCTTGATTTAAAAAAAAAAGATGCAGCGAGAACCTAAATCGTCAGCTGAAGACCGTAGCAAAAATATAACATTGAATGGCGAAGCAAGTGTGATCGTGAGGACCAAGAGGCTTACTTGTCGCATTAAAGATAAACAATAATGTTGTGTCCCGAAGTTCGGCCGGCATGTGTTCTGAAGGTCCGCCGGTTGGTAAAAGTGGGTCCTGGGATAAAAAGTTTGAAAAACACTGCTTTAATAGATGCTCGCTGAAATTATGTCCAATGCTTCCAAAGGGATGAACTCCTCGATAATATCTGAAGTTGTGAACTGAAATTCCATGAAACACAGTCTCCATGTTTTAAAATGCATGTTTATTTACATTTAACAAATTAGGAGCAGCATATACAGGCACAGGTTGACGGGTAATTAAACAAGAAAATGTTTGAATCTAATTTGTCCATGTTATATTTGTATTTGCTGCAATAATTTAGTTACATCCTTCAAAGAAGTCATCCTTTGCAGAATACATCAAAAAGTTTGTATGTATAGAATGTATAAATGCACAGCATGTGACAAATAAATGTTACATTTTTTAACATTTACATTTTATAATAGTATGCTAACTAGCATATTAAATTAATTGGTGGTAGTATTGCAAAAATGTAAACTGTTGGATAAATACCACTATAGTTGACTGCAGAAACCTAAATTTAAGTAGTTTGACAGTTTCTGAAAAGTTTTGAAAAGGTTAGCAGTTTGTGAAAAGTTTTGAAAAGATATTTGCAAATGATATTTGCAATTTGTGATGATCTGTAATAAAATCTGAGTTTTTGACAATGAATGATTTTAATAATGTCTGTATTTAGCAACAATATTATAATCGCTGGTGTTGTGCTGAGATTTGTGATGTTTATTTTTGTGAAAAGTGGACGGTGAACCCCTACATTACACTGCCGGAAGATATGCAAGAGGTGGTTTCCACTAGAGTACTGCACTTTTTGTCCTTTTCTCTCAGTTTCAGGGGGTTTTGAAAGCCCACATAATTAATAGAATGAGGATCCCATATGAGTGAAAAGTCAGGGGAAAGAAGGTTGTCAGTAGAAGTTCGTTGATTGAATCAAAGGCTTCTCTGACTGAGATCATCGGCAAATAAAATGGCGGAGACAGCCTCTGGGGCTCCGGCCACTCCACTGACGGCCAAGGTGCTTTTGAGTACCTTGGTGAAGGAATTTGATAAACACTGCTGGGTTGCGTCAAAGACTGCTGGAAATAATTGGAGGAGGCTATGGCCCCCATCTGAGTGGCTCTGGAGAAGACCAGTGAAACCACGAAAGCTCATGGAGCCACAATAAAAGGTATGGAAGTGACCCTTTTAATACATAGTGATCAGATTGCCTCACTGGAAGCAGAGATGTCATTAGTGGCTGAAGCGAACAAATCAATGAAGGCCAAGGTCAATGATTTGGTGAATCGGCCCAGGAGGCAAAACGTTCAAATTGTGGGGCTACCAGAGAGAATGGAAGGTCAAATGCCCATGGAGTAATTTGCAGAAATGTTCAGGAAGATGGTGGGGGAGGGTAGATTCACATCTCCTGAGTTGGATCGAGCCCAGCAGCCTTGGCCCGAGGATCCATCACGTGCGGTAATAGTGAAGTTACATAGCTTTAAAGAGAAGGAGCGGGTTCTGAAATGGGTGAAGGAGCATCGAGACTTCAAATGGGAAATAAGGATTTACCAAGACGTGGGGGCGGTACTGGCGAGGAAGAGGGCTGCATTTAACAAAGCCAAGGCCATCCTGCATAAAAGTGGAGTCCAGTTCGGTGCGGTGCAGCTTAGAGTGACTTTTGAGGGAAAGGATTATTTATTTGATGTACGGGGAGGCGGACTCCTTTATTAAGAAACACTGGACGCGGTGTGAGTTTTGAGTGTTGGGGATGGGCATGTTGAATTCTTGGGGTTCCATGTTTACATTTTTATTTTCTTGTTTTTGTTTGGGTTGAATTTTTGTAAGTTGGGCTTCGGTTTTG
Source organism: Scyliorhinus torazame (assembly GCF_047496885.1). Classification (NCBI taxonomy): domain Eukaryota; kingdom Metazoa; phylum Chordata; class Chondrichthyes; order Carcharhiniformes; family Scyliorhinidae; genus Scyliorhinus; species Scyliorhinus torazame. The sequence goes on from NC_092708.1 coordinate 99,039,535, forward strand.
GGGTTTAGTTTTATCTGGTGTTCTGTTTTGATTGTTAAGAAAACATAGTTCTGTTAGAGCGCAATGGGTTATAGTATCTTGTTATTTTTAACCATTTGAAGCCTCCCTGCTATGCTAAGAGTTAACTAGAGTGGTGGTACGGTAGCACAGTGGTTAGCACTGTGGCTTCACAGCTCCAGGGTCCCAGGTTCGATTCCCGGCATGGGTGACTGGCTGTGCGGACTCTGCAGGTTCTCTCCGTTTCTGTATGGGTTTCCTCCGGTGCTCCGGTTTCCTCCCACAGTCCAAAGATGTGCAGGTTAGGTGGATTGGCCATGCTAAATTGCCCTTAGTGTCCAAAAAGTTTATGTGGAGTTGCTGGTTTGCGGGGATAGTGTGCAGGTGTAGACCTAGATGGGGTGCATTTTCCAGGCGGCGGTGCAGACTCGTTGGGCTGAATGGCCTCCTTCGGCACTGTAAATTCTATTCTAACGGGAGCGGTGAATAGTTGGCTGCAGCTAGTTATAGTAGTTTTTTTAGATAATGAGCTGAGAGTTCTTGTTTTGTTTTGGTTTGTTAGAAGTAAATTTTAGTTGTTTGTGTTTGCCGTGCTTCTATTTGTATGTGCATTTGGGTGTGGTCGTGTCCGAGGGGGGAGGGGTTGGAGTTGGGGATAGTTTGCTAACGGTGCCTGTGGATTTTTCTTTGTTCAGTCTTGGGATTTAGTTTGGTGGCCATCTTGGGTGGGCTTGGTTGCTGTATCTTTTATGCACCATTTGGGTAATCGATGCAGCCTCACGGTGCTGAGGACCCTGTTTCGATCCCGGCCCTGGGTCACTGTCTGTGTGGAGTTTGCACACACTCCTCATGTTTGCGTGGGTCTCAACCCGACAACCCAAAGCAGGCTAGGTGGATTGGCCGCACTAAATTTGCCCCTTAATTGGGGAAAAAAAAGAACTGGGTACTCTAAATTAAAAAAAAATAATAAATTGGGTAATCTTTCTTGTTGGAACTGGCTGACTCCAGATTGAGGGGGATGGGAGACCCCCCAACTTGTTTAGTCACCTGGAACATCAGGGGTTTGAATGGCCCAGTGAAAATGTCAAGAGTATTTGCTCAACGTAAGAGCTTAAATTCCGATGTGTTTTGAAAGAGACTCGTTGCGGGTCAGGAACCAGACAGCGAAAGCGGTGGGCTTTGATGGTCGGGCCAGAGGTGCAGCAGTATTAATTAACAAAAGGGTTCAGTTTTCTGCCTCTCGGGTCTTGGCTGACCTCAAGTCTGTGGCTCTTTGGTGGGCACTCCAGTGGTTCTGGTTAATATCTATGCCCCAGACTGGGACAATACAAATTTTATTAGTCTGTTGGCCAGCCCTCCCTGGTTTGGATTCGCATCAGCTTATTTTGGGTGGGGACCCAAATTGTGTTCTGAACCTTGGATCGGTCCAAGTCCAAATCTCTGACTCCATCTGGGATGGCCAGAGCTTTGTTGTTTTTCATGGAGCAGATTGGGAGGGTGGGGGAGCAGATATGGGGGGACGGTTTGTGATTTTGGACCATTCCCCGCACTTGGTTGATTTGGGACTAGAGTCAGGTTCCTTCCAGCGTCCGCCATGGAGGTTGGACATGACAGTATTAGCGGACAAGACATTTTGTGAACACATGTCCACTGCCATTGGGGACTATATAAAATTTAATAAAAGTGAGTAAATCTCACCACCTCGACTGTGGGAAACACTTAAGGTAGTCCTCCGGGTAGGGATTATCTCCTTTAAACCACACGTGGTGAGGACAGCGAGAGCAGAGGCTGGTGGACTCCATTCCTGAGATGGACCACCAGTACTCACTTGCCTCTACCCCAGAGTTTTTGGCAAGTAGGAAAAAGCTGCAGACACAATTTAAATATTGTCAACAGACTGAGCAGTGGGCCAGCTGCAACACTCTATGGGTATGTTTTATGAATACGGGAGGCCAGTCACCTTTTAGCTCACGGGCTGAAGCGACAGACTGCTTTCCCGGAGATCCTACAGATACATAACTCGAGCGGCTGCCTAGCTTCTGCCCCTCGTCAGGTTACTGTGGCTTTTGAGTAGTTCTATCGGGGTCACTTGTAGATTGGAACCTCCAGCTGAGGGATCGGTCGTGCCTGACGTTTTGGACAACTTATCCATCCCAGCTGTGGAGGGGGAGAGGAATTAGTAGTTGGAATCTCCATTGGGCCCAGAGGAAATTATAAAATGCATTGGGTTGATGCAGATTGGTAAAGCTCCTGGCTCGATGGCTTCCCCATTGAATTTTATAAGAAGTTCACTGGACAGTTGGTGCCTTTAATTCTGGATGTGTTTATTGATTCTTTATCCCAGGTTTTTTTGCCCTCTACCCTCACACAAGCCTTTATTTCCTTGGATTCTCAATAAAAACAGAGACCCAACAGAGTGCGGCTCATATTGACCTATCTCACTCTTAAATATGGCTGTTCATTTACTGGCCAAAGTGCTGGCACTGCGGCTGGAGCCTTGCCTCCCAAAGGTGATCTCAGAGGATCAGACAGGCATCGTTAAGAGTCGGCAACTGTATATACATCACCTGCTGAACTTTGTCCTTTTCCCCTCCTCAGTATAGGGCCCCCTGCTAGTGTATGAATGTCCTGAACTCTGGTTGCTTTCAGTTGAATAAGGGCACAAGACAGGGGTGTCCACTGTTTCCACTCCTATTTGTTTTGCAATAGAACGGTTTGTTATAGCGCTGAGGTCCTCTATTCAGTGAAGTGGGATAAATCGGAGAGGAGTGGAGCATCAGATGTCCCTATATGTGGGTGACCTGCTTTTTACAGACCCAGTGCCCTTGATTGACAAGATAATGAAGCTACTTAGGATTTTTGGCTCCTTCCCTGTGTACAAGTTGAACTTGGACAAGAGCAGTTGTTTCCTGGTCAACCCCCTGGAGAGGAGAGCTCAACTGGGGATACTCCCTTTTCATCTGGCCAAGACTAGCTTTTGTTATCTTGGGGTCTGGAGGTTGCCCACAATTGTGCCTCGCTTCATAAATTAAATGACTCTAGTCTGGTTAATGGTGTTAAGTCAAACTTCGAGGTGGGATAACCTCCCCCTGTCCTTGGTGGACAGGGTTCAGACCATTAAGATGATGCACTCCCGAGATTTTGATTTATTTTTCAGTGTCTTCCCATTTTCCTCCCAAAGTTATTTTTTGTCAAAGTCCAGAAATTAATGTCGTCCTTTATTTGGGCGGGTAAGACATTTAAGGATCGATGGGACTTTGCTCTGAGAATTTGGAAGCAGTTCAGACAACATTTTAAGCTCTGTTCCCTGTCTTCGCTAGCCCTAAACTTTCTGTGCACCATTCCTTCTATTTGTTTATCCATTTGTTAGATAAATTTGTTTTGCAGTATAGCAAAGTGTTTATTGTACCACCTTTTGAAATCAAGAAAAGATAATTGGCGGGTATGTGATATAATCAGCAAGCTCAATTAAAGATATAAAGGTTTCTCGTTTAACCTGGACTTGCAGGTCATATGCTGCACAGGTTCACCTACAGGGATGCTCTGCGATGCTGAAATAGAAAAAATATTGACTTCCGGTGGCGACTATGAAGGAGTAAGTCGCACATTTCGTGACTCCCGCTCTGGTCGGACTTTTGGACCTTTCCCCCTGACTTTATTTCCTGTTTTAAGCTGTAAAGTTGAAGGCTGAGGCAATTGGGCACCGTTTCCACGTATCGGTGTATGGAGAAAAGAACCAGAAGTGCACAAAAAGGCAGAAATAGAAAGATATGCAAGAGCTGTGCTGAAGCTGCAGCAGGAGACAGCATGGCCGAGGACCGGACCTCTGGTGTGTCGGCCCAGCGATCAACGGAGCAGTTGATGCAGGTCATCCAGGACGGCTTTGCCAAGCAGAAACGGGACTGCCTGGACCCAATTAATGAGTCGATTGATCGGCTGGAACACCGATTGGTGCCCAGGATCCAGAAGGTTGAGAAGGCGCTGGCTGAGCAGGAGGAGCATCAAACTGCCGTGGAGTTGGAGGTGGGGATGCTGCGGGACCAGCAGAAAAGGCTTCTGGAGAAGGTGGAGCACCTAGAGAATAGGTCCCGCCAGCAGGACTTAAGAATTGTCGGGCTCCCGGAGGGGTCTGAGGGAGCTGATGCTGGGGCATACGTAGTGGTTATGTTTGAAAAACTGCTGGGGGAGGGGACATTCTCCCGACCCTTGGAGCACAGGGCGTACAGAGCGCTTGCGAGGAAGCCGCGAACGGGGGACCCTCCGAGGGCAATGGTGGTGAGATTCCACAGGTTCCTGGACAAGGAACTTATTCTTCAGTGGGCCAAGCGAACGCGGAGCTGTAAATGGGACAACAGTATCCTGTGGGTGTACCAGGACCTGAGCGTGGAGGTGGGTAGGAAAAGGGCAGGCTCCAGCCACGTTAAGTCAATCTTCTTCAAGAAACAGGTGATGTTTGGACTGCTATATCCGGCTCATCTCTGGGTCACATATGAGGACCAGCATCATTATTTTGAGTCGCCCGAAGACGCGCTGGACTTGCGAAAAGAAAAGGACTGGTGGTGGGCTGAGAACTCTTGAACTTTGATGCAACTTGTTGTCTCATATTGGGGGGGGGGGGGGGGGGGGGGGGCGTTATTTTTTCTCTTCTGTTTTTGAGTTCTGTTTAAGAAGGTGGGGAAAGTTTGTTTCGTTTTCGGGCTTTCTTTTTGGTGAATGTTGGCAATGCCTTTTTCTTTGATGTGCACTTTTGTGGGATGGGGACGTGCTTGTTTGGTTTTCGGTGTTTCTTTTCAGCTGGGTGATTGTGTGGGGATCGTTAGATGAGGGAATTTGTTTGTATGAGCGGGGGGAAGGGGAGTGAGGGAACAATAGGCGGGAGACTTTTTGGCGTCGGGGGCTACCAAGCTAGCTGGGTGAGCTAGCTCATGGAAGCGCAGTGGGGGGTGTGCATATGTTTAGTTTATTGTATGGGTTAGGTTTTAGAGTGGTGTTGCTACGGGGGAGGGGGGTAGTTCTGCTGACGAGGGAGGGACGTCGGTGGCGGGGGCTGCTGGGGGCAGGCCGGAGGAGGCACGGCGCATGGGCTGGAGGCGGGCCCAAGAAAGGGGATGGCTGATCGGCGGAGGGGGGGGGGGGCACTTTGCCCCCCAACTAGGCTGATCACCTGGGATGTTCGAGGGTTAAATGGGCCGGTTAAGAGGGCCCCTGTCTTCGCGCATCTGAGGGGACTGAAGGCGGACGTGGTAATGCTGCAGGAGACGCACCTTAGAGTAGTGGACCAGGTTAGATTGAGGAAAGGCTGGTTCAGTCAGGTCTTCCACTCGGGGCTGGACACAAAGGTTGCGATCTTGCTTAATAAGCCGGTGATATTTGAGGTGTGCAGAATAGTTTTGGATGTGGTCGATATATTATGGTTAGTGGTAAGTTGGAGGGGTTGAAGGTAGTGCTGGTTAATGTGTATGCGCCAAATTAGGATGACGTGGAATTTATAAAGAGGATGTTGGGGAAGATACCGGACCTGGACTCTCACAAGCTGGTCATGGGAGGGGACTTTAATACAGTGATTGATCCCGGCCTGGATCGGTCATGCTCGAAAACGGGCAAGGGTCCAGCAATGGCAAAGGAACTGAAAGGGTTCATAGAGCAGATGGGAGGGGTGGATCCATGGAGATTTAGGCAGCCGAGGGTGAAGGAGTTCTCCTTCTACTCCCATGTGCATAAGGTATACTCTCGGATTGATTTCTTTGTTTTGGGTAGGGCCTTGCTGGCAGGGGTGGTGGACATTGGGTACTCGGCGATCACAAACTCAGACCATGCTCCACACTGGGTTGACCTGCAGGTTGGTAAAGATGACAATCAGCGCCCGCAATGGAAGTTAGTTGTAGGGCTACTGGCGGACGAAGCGGTGTGCGAGAGATTGAGGAAATGCATACAAAATTACCTGCAGGTTAATGATACGGGGGAGGTCTGAGCAGCAGTGGTCTGGGAATCGCTGAAGGCAGTGGTGAGAGGAGAGCTGATCTCGATCCAGGCTCACCGGGACAGGATGGACAGGGCAGAGATGGACTGACTGGTAAAAGAGATTATACAGGTCGACAGGAGGTACGTGGAGACTCCAGAGATCGGGCTTTTAAGGGAACGGCGAAGGCTACAGGCGGAGTTCGGCTTGTTAACCACAGGGAGGGCAGTGGAACAGCTCAAAGGTGATGGGGCGAACAACAAGCATGGTGAGAAGGCTGGCAGGATGCTTGCACAGCAGCTCAGAAAGAGGGAGGCGGCTGGAGAAATAGGGAAAGTTATTGACGGGGATGGGAACTTAGTTGGGGATTCGGCAGGGGTGAGTAAGGCGTTTGGGGATTTCGACAGCAGGCTGTACAGGTCGGAACCCCCTACGGGGCCGGAGGGGATGAGGCATTTCCTGGAGGGGCTGACTTTCCCGAAGGTGGACGGGGAGCTGGTAGAAGGGCTGAGGGCCCCGATCGGGTTGGAGGAGATAGTGGAGGGCTTGAAGGCCATGCAGTCGGGTAAGGCCCTGGGACCGGACGGGTACCCAGCGGAGTTCTACTAAAAGTTCTCCGGGATATTGGGACCGATGCTGATGAAGGTGTTTAATGAGGCAAGGGAAAGAGGGATTCTGCCCCAGACGATGTCACAGGCCATGATTTCGCTTATCCTGAAACGGGACACGAACCCGGAGCTATGTGGGTCTTACAGGCCGATTTCCCTGTTGAGCGTAGACGCCAAACTGTTGGCCAAAACTTTGGCCTCCAGGATTGAGGATTGTGTACCGAACATGGAGGATCAGACGGGGTTCGTTAAGGGCAGGCAGCTGGTGGCCGTAAGAAGGCTGTTAAACGTAATCATGATGCCCCCGGAAAGCAGGGAGGTGGAGGTAGTGGTTGCGATGGCTGCGGAAAAAGCTTTTGATTGGGTTGAATGGGATTATTTATGGGAGGTTCTGGGGCGGTTCGGATTTGGGGGGGCTTCATTGACTGGGTCAGGTTGTTGCACCAGGCTCCTGTGGCAAGTGTACGGACGAACAGGACGACTTCGGACTATTTTAGACTGCACCGGGGGACGAGACAGGGATGCCCCTCTCCCCACTGCTGTTTGCGCTGGCTATAGAGCTGCTGGCAATTGCTCTGAGGGCTTCAAGGGGCTGGTCGGGGTAGGGGGGGGGGGACACAGAGTCTCGCTGTATGCGGATGACCTGCTTCTGTATGTTTCAGATCCAATTGAGGGGATGAAAGAAATCATGGGAATTTTAGGGGAATTCGGCCTGTTTTCAGGGTACAAGCTTAATATGGGGACGAGCGAGATGTTTGCGGTCCAGGCGAGGGGTCAGGTGAGGCGACTGGGGGAACTGCCGTTTAGATTGGTAGGGGACAGTTTCAGGTACCTAGGTATTCAGGTGGCGCGGGATTGGACCCAGCTACATAAATTGAACTTGGCCCGGTTGGTGGATCAGATGAAAGATGATTTCCGGAGATGGGAAGCACTCCCGTTGTCTCCAGCTGGGAGAGTCCAAACGGTGAAAATGACCGTCCTCCCGCGATTCCTGTTTGTACTTCAATGTCTCCCCATCTTCATTCCGCGGTCCTTTTATAAGCGGGTCAATAAACATATTGCGGGCTTTGTATGGGGGGGGGAGGAAGGAAAGTCCCCGCGAGTGAGGAGGGTAATGCTTGAGCGGAGTCGGGGAGAGGGAGGGCTGGCGGTGCCGAACTTTAGCAATCATTACTGGGCGGCTACCATAGCCATGATTAGGAAGTGGCTGGTGGGAGGGGGATCGGCATGGGTGCGTATGGAGGCTGCTTCTTGCAAGGGCACAAGTTTGGGGGCGCTGGTAACTGCACCTCTGCCGTTCCCGCCGGTGCGGTACTCCTCCAGCCCCGTGGTGGTGGCGGCCTTGAGAGTCTGTGGGCAATGGAGGAGATATGTGGGAGCAGTGAGTGATGTGTTGGGTAGGCTGGGTCGAGGTGAACTGCACTTGATGCAGTGCAGTGAGAGACAGACCTCCAACACTTGATAAAATGCAACACGATTTTATTCAACATCCTAACTAATATACATGTTCAACTGTGGGTTGACACTATGCTGACTTGACTGGAGACCTGACACTAGCCTGACCAGACTAACCTAGCTACCACATGATGTAGGCACTGGCTAGCTCACGAGCTCTGACTGTCTCAGAGGCTGGGTCCCGAGAGAGAGCGAGAAAACTGGTGCCCTCTGGCATTATAGTGGTCGTGTCCTGTCTGGTGATTGGCTGCTCTGTTCTGTGTGCTTACCGGTCATCCTGTGTGTCAATCACTGCCTGTCTGCACTCCATTGTATACATAGATGTATATTATTAAATCTCCCCCCCTTTTTTTTTTTATTGTGCGTGTTGAGATAATAAATATTAAGGTGCATGTGCGTGTGGATGTGTGTATGCGTGACTATATACAGAATGTGCTAAAATGACCTTGTGTACACAGGAAGGTGTCGCTAGTGCAGCTATAGGGCAGATGAAACGGTAATAACGATATTTACAGAGGTCAAAACGATAAGGTAACACATAGAACATAGAAAATACAGCACAGAACAGGCCCTTCGGCCCACGATGTTGTGCCGAACCTTTGTCCTAGATTAATCATAGATTATCATTGAATTTACAGTGCAGAAGGAGGCCATTCGGCCCCCTGAGTCTGCACCGGCTCTTGGAAAGAGCACCCCACCCAAACTCAACACCTCCACTCAACACCAAGGGCAATTTTGGACACTAAGGGCAATTTATCATGGCCAATCCACCTACCCTGCACATCTTTGGACTGTGGGAGGCACCCGGAGGAAACCCACGCAGACACTGGGAGGACGTGCAGACTCCGCACAGACAGTGACCCAAGCCGGAATCGAACCTGGGACCCTGGAGCTGTGAAGCAATTGTGCTATCCACAATGCTACCGTGCTGCCTTTAAGAACAAATAAATCTACACTACATCATTTTACCGTAATCCATGTACCTATCCAATAGCTGCTTGAAGGTCCCTAATGTTTCCGACTCAACTACTTCCACAGGCAGTGCATTCCATGCCCCCACTACTCTCTGGGTAAAGAACCTACCTCTGATATCCCTCCTATATCTTCCACCTTTCACCTTAATTTATGTCCCCTTGTAATGGTTTGTTCCACCCGGGGAAAAAGTCTCTGACTGTCTACTCTATCTATTCCCCTGATCATCTTATAAACCTCTATCAAGTCGCCCCTCATCCTTCTCCGTTCTAATGAGAAAAGGCCTAGCACCCTCAACCTTTCCTCGTAAGACCTACTCTCCATTCCAGGTAACATCCTGGTAAATCTTCTTTGCACCTTTTCCAAAGCTTCCACATCCTTCCTAAAATGAGGTGACCAGAACTGTACACAGTACTCCAAATGTGGCCTTACCAAAGTTTTGTACAGCTACATCATCACCTCATGGCACTTAAATTCAATCCCTCTGTTAATGAACGCGAGCACACCATAGGCCTTCTTCACAGCTCTATCCACTTGAGTGGCAACTTTCAAAGATGTATGAACATAGACCCCAAGATCTTTCTGCTCCTCCACATTGCCAAGAACTCTACTGTTAACCCTGTATTCCGCATTCATATTTGTCCTTCCAAAGTGGACAACCTCACACTTTTCAGGGTTAAACTCCATCTGCCACTTCTCAGCCCAGCTCTGCATCCTATCTATGTCTCTTTGCAGCCGACAACAGCCCTCCTTACTATCCACAACTCCACCAATCTTCGTAGCGTCTGCAAATTTACTGACCCACCCTTCAACTCCCTCATCCAAGTCATTAATGAAAATCACAAACAGCAGAGGACCCAGAACTGATCCCTGCGGTACGCCACTGGTAACTGGGATCCAGGCTGAATATTTGCCATCCACCACCACTCTCTGACTTCTATCGGTTAGCCAGTTTGTTATCCAACTGGCCAAATTTCCCATGATCCCATGCCTCCTTACTTTCTGCAGAAGCCTACCGTGGGGAACCTTATTAAATGCCTTACTAAAATCCATGTACACTACATCCACTGCTTTACCTTCATCCACATGCTTGGTCACCTCCTCAAAGAATTCAATAAGACTTGTAAGGCAAGACCTACCCCTCACAAATCCGTGCTGACTGTCCCTAATCAAGCAGTGTCTTTCCAGATGCTCAGAAATCCTATCCTTCAGTACCCTTTCCATTACTTTGCCTACCACCGAGGTAAGACTAACTGGCCTGTAATTCCCAGGGTTATCCCTAGTCCCTTTTTTGAACAGGGGCACGACATTCGCCACTCTCCAATCCCCTGGTACCACCCCTGTTGACAGTGAGGACGAAAAGATCATTGCCAACGGCTCTGCAATTTCATCTCTTGCTTCCCATAGAATCCTTGGATATATCCCGTCAGGCCCGGGGGACTTGTCTATCCTCAAGTTTTTCAAAATGCCCAACACATCTTCCTCCCTAACAAGTATTTCCTCGAGCTTACCAGTCTGTTTCACACTGTCCTCTCCAACAATATGGCCCCTCTCATTTGTAAACACAGTTGTGCAAAAGTTCAGTCTATAAGTTTAGTCGCTGCGACGGGCGGCGAATTCTGGTTGACCGACTCAAGGGTGGATCAGGGGCTGCCTACGCTTGGATAGGCGGGACCGCCGCCAATGCGGTGGTCGCAGAGGGCAGCAGGATTGCTGGTAGATCGGTGGCCTCGTGGTAGGGCAGGTCCTGAGGTAGCATTGTGTGAGGCGGGACATCATGGTTAGGTGGCGGGCGTGGAACTCTGCCCAGCGCCCGTCTGTTGCGTCGTAGGAAGGAGCCATCAGCCATGCAGACAAGGAACGATCTCGGGGCCACTTGCTTGACCACCACAGCTGTGGCGGACCAGCCGCCGTCAGACAACTGCGATCAGTTGGGACCAGCTTGGGCAGATCCGTGGCATGAGCGTCGTATGCTGATTTCTGTTGGGCCCGAGATTGCTGCACCTTTTGTATGACTGTGAGGTGGTCAAGGTCTGGAACATGGATGGCTGGAACCGTGGTTCGCAGAGTGCGATTCATGAGCATCTGCGCGGGAGACAACCCAGTGGACAGCGGGGATGCTCTGTATGCCAGCAGCGTCAGGTAGAAGTCGGAGCCTGAGTCTGCAGCCTTGCATAGTAATCTCTTGACGATATGGACCCCTTTTTCGGCCTTCCCATTTGACTGCGGGTAGTGGGAGCTGGAGGTTACGTGACGAAAGTTGTATAGGCAGGCAAAATCAGACCATCCTGGCTGCAAAAACAGGGACCGTTGTCACTCATCACCCACCGTGAGCGGTATCCCATGCCTGGCAAATGTTTCTTTGCATGCTTTAATCACCACCTTCGACGTGAGGTCGGACAATTTCACCAATTCAGGGTAATTGGAGAAGTGTTCGACCAGGAGGACATAGTCACACCCCTTGGCGTGGAAAAGGTCGACACCAAATTTGGACCATGGGGAGGTCACTATCTCATGTTGCTGCAGAGTTTCTTTGGGTTGAGCTGGCTGAAATTTCTGACGTGGGGCAGTTGAGGACCGTGTTGGCAACGTCCTGGCTGATGCCCGGCCAATAGACTGCCTCTCGAGCTCTGCGTCAACATTTCTCGACCCCCAGGTGACCCTCATGGAGTTGGCCGAGCACCATAGCTCGCATGCTCTGCGGAATCACAATCCTATCGAGCTTCATGAGGATGCCATCCACCACCGTTAGGTTGTCCTTGACATTGTAAAACTGGGGACACTGTCCCTTCTGCCAGCCATTCGTGAGGTGCTGCATCACACGCTGTAGCAGAGGATCCTTGGCCGTTTCCTCACTAATTTGGATGACCCTCTCTTCAGTGGCCGGAAGGTTGGAGGCGCACAATTGCACCTGCGTATCGATTTGGCAGACAAAGTCAGTTTGTTCACACGGTGTGGTGATAGACCTGGAAAGGGCATCTGCAACAATGAGTTCTTTGCCTGGCGTGTAGACAAGTTCAAAGTCATAGCGGCGTAGCTTGAGAAGGATTCGTTGTAACCGAGGCGTCACGTCATTCAAATCCTTCTGGATTATGTGGACTAATGGCCTGTGGTCCGCCTCAACCGTGAATTTTGGGAGGCCATGCACATAGTCGTGAAATTTGTCGATTCCCGTGAGGAGGCCCAGGCATTCCTTCTCGATCTGAGCGTACCGTTGCTCAGTGGGCGTCATGGCTCTGGAGGCATATGCAACTGGGGTCCATGAGGAGGAGTCATCCCGTTGGAGGAGCACTGCCCCAATACCGTCCTGGCTCGCGTCAGTGGATATTTTGGTCTCTTTGGTAGGGTCGAAGAACGCCAGAACCGGGGCTGTGGTGAGTTTTGCCCTGAGCTCACGCCATTCGTTCTCATGAGCGGGCAGCCACTGGAATTCTGTCGACTTTTTGACGAGATGGCGGAGAGCTGTGGTGTGTGCTGCCATGTTCCATGATGCGGTGAAATACCTCTGAGGCAGAGATTATGCCAAAAGGCATCCGGTTGTAGCAGTAGCGGCCGAACGGGGCATTGAATGTGCACAGCTTGTGACTGGATGCATCCACCTATATTTGCCAGAACCCCTTGGAGGCGTCCTGCTTCGTAAAGAGCTTGGCATGAGCTATGTCGCTGGTCAACTCCTCTCGTTTTGGTATCGGGTAATGTTCCCTCATGATGTCGCGGTTTAAATCCTTGGGGTGGATGCAGATTCGAAGCTCCCCTGACGTCTTCTTGACACAGACCTTGGAGCTGACCCAGTCCGTGGGTTCTGTGACCGTGGATATGATGCCCTGGTCCTGGAGGTCCTCTAACTGCTGCTTGAGGTGGCCCTTGATGGGTGCCGGTACCGACGTGGCGCGTGGATCACAGGGGTGGCGTTCGGTTTGAGCAGGATTTTGTATCAGTATGGGAGTGTGCCCAGTCCGTCGAACACACTGTGGTACTGCGTGATGATGTCATCAATTTCAGCCTGGAAGTTCTCCTCAGGTGAGGCCGTCGCCTGTGAGGATGACATGGTGTGGACTCGCTGAACCAAGCTCAGGAGTTTGCAGGCCCGAGCACCGACTCAATTCGCAGTGTCGCTTTAAATGACTTATTGGAAACTCCGAGTTGGCAAGAGCCACTGTCAGCTATGGCATTGCCATTGTAGTCAAGGAGCTGGCAGGCCGGTGGAAGAATGCTTGGTCTGACGCAGATGGTGTCGAGATCAGATTTGGGGATGAGGTTTGCCGATGCGCCGATGTCCAGTTTGAACTGGATAAGAGCCTTGTTGACTGTGAGGACAGCACACCACTCATCGTCGGCATCCATGCTGAGGATCGGGAGGTGCGTCGCTGTCTTGGCGAAAGGCAGCGCATGCTTCGTAATGATGCCCACCCGGTATGGAGATTTGAGGCACGCAGCATCACGATCTGTTGGGCTGTCGGGGTCGGAGTCTGGCATGGCCTGCTGTATTGAACGGACGCTTCTGCGCCGCGGCTGGGATCGCTGGATGCTGGGCAGTGGAGCAGATCAGCAAAGTGCTGCGTAGTGGCCAAGCTTGCCACACTGTAGACACCGTCATGATTTTGCCGGACATTGCCGCTTTAAATGGGCCGAGCCACAATTCGGACACGTCATGACGCCAACGTCAGCGCGTTCCGTGCGCCATCGTACATGCGCAGTGCGGTTGAACGACGTACGCACCTACGCAGTCTGCTCGTCGGTCTTGCTGTCCCCTCGGTCATGGCGCGCATGCGCAGGAGCCCGGGAAAAGCGCATGGAATGGCCACTCTCGTTGATACTTAGGCCCTGCATTTGTGCGATGGCCTTCCCGTGTCCGCCTCATGCGAGGTTAGCTTTGCCGTTTCTGCCGCCCTGATGTGGGAGTACCGATTGTTAGCATGTTCGTGGAGAACGCACTTTTCGAAGGCGAGGGTGAGCTGCTTGACTTTCAGGAGCTGCTGGCGAAGGGAATCGGAGTGGACCCCGAAAACGATCTGATCCCGGATCATGGAATCAGTGGTCGAGTCATAGCTACATGACTGCGCGAGGATGTGGAGATGGGTCAGAAAGGATTGAAAAGGTTCATCCTTACCCTGAAGCCTCTGCTGGAAAACGTACTGTTCAAAGCGCTCATTCACCTCAATGTCGCAGTGGCTGTTGAACTTCAGTAGGACTGTTTTAAATTTCCTTTTGTCTTCGCCTTCAGCGAATGTAAGGGAATTGTAGATGTGGATGGCGTGGTCCCCGGCTGTGGAGAGGAATAGTCCGATGCGGCCTCAAGATCGGAGGCTTCGAGATAGAGTTGGAACTTTTGTTTGAAGATTCTCCAATTTGCACCGAGGTTGCCGGCGATGCGGAGCTGCGGAGGAGTGCGGATGTTTTCCATGTCACCGGATGGCTATTTGCTGGTCAGTGCTGATTCACTCAAGGTAGGTCTGTCAAATTTTCAGCATCACTCAGCTGGTACCATGATGTGTTGGGCAGGCTGGGTCGAGGTGAACTGCACTTGATACAGTGTAGCGAGAGACAGACCTCCAACACTTGATAAAATGCAACACGATTTTATTCAACATCCAAACTATTATGCATGTTCAACTGTGGGCTGACACTAAGCTGACTTGACTGGAGATCTGACACTAGCCTGACCAGACTAACCTAGCTACCACATGATGTAGGCACTGGCTAACTCACGAGCTCTGACTGTCTCAGAGGCTGGGTCCCGAGAGAGAGAGAGAAAACTGGTGCCCTCTGGCATTATAGTGGTCGTGTCCTGTCTGGTGATTGGCTGCTCTGTTCTGTGTGCTTACTGGTCATCCTGTGTGTCAGTCACTGCCTTTCTGCACTCCATTGTATACATAGATGTATATTATGACAGTGGGAGCATCGATCTGGTCCCCAATCTGCGATAATCACCGGTTTGCCTCGGGGAGGATGGGCGGGGGGTTCCGAATATGGCGGAGAGCGGGGATTGAGTACTTGTTTATGGAGGGGAGCTTCCCGAGTATGAGGGCGCTGGAGGAGAAGTTTGCACTGGCAAGGGGAAACATATTTTGATATCTGCAGGTGCGTGACTTTCTGCGTAGACAGGTATCAACCTTCCCACTCCTGTCGCTAAGGGGGATTCAGGACAGGGTAGTTTCCAGAGGATGGATAGGTGAGGGGTGCGTTTCTGACATTTACAAGGAACTTATGGGATTAGAAGAGACGCAGACCGAGGAGCTGAAGAGAAAGTGGGAGGAGGAGCTGGGGGGAGAGATAGAGGAGGGCCTTTGGGCAGACGCGTTGAGTAGAGTCAACGCGACTGCAACTTGTGCCAGACTCAGCCTGATTCAATTCAAGGTCGTTCACCGGGCCCACATGACAGTGGCCCAGATGAGCAGATTCTTTGGGGTGGAAGACAGGTGCGCAAAATGTGCGGGAGGACCAGCGAACCATGTCCACATGTTCTGGGCATGTCCAAAGCTGAGGGGGTTTTGGCAGGGGGTTGCTGACATCATGTCCAAGGGATTAAAAACAAGGGTGGCATTGAGTCCAGAGGTGGTGATTTTCGGGGTGTCGCAGGATCCGGGAATCCAGGAGGAGAAAGAGGCAGACGTTCTGGCCTTTGCTTCCCTGGTAGCCCGAAGACTACCATGCTTACTAGCATGGAGGGACTCCAGGCCCCTGAAGTCGGAGACCTGGCTATTGGACATGGCTAGCTTTCTCTGTTTGGAGAAAATTAAGTTCACCTTGAGAGGGTCACTGTTAGGGTTTGCCCGGAGGTGGCAACCATTCATCGACTTCTTCGCGGATAATTAATCGTCAGCAGAGGGGGGGGGGGGGGGGTTTAGGTTAGCGTAGATTAAGGGGTTAATTAATGGTGGGATCTGTTTGGGTGGGAGGTGGTATTTGCACTATGTTTATATTTTCATGTACATTGTTTATATTGCTGTTGTTACAATGCCAAAAAAATACCTCCATAAAATGTTTATTAAAAAAAAGAAATAGAAAAATATTAAAACTGGAACTATTTTGAATTGAAGAATCCTCCACACATCGGAATTCAAGCCTTTGACTTGGGTTTTAGTTTTCCATGATGCTTTCTATCGCATCGGACTAAAATCATATAAAGCCATGCTCTTATTACATGCTTTATATCACATCATAAATATCAAAAGCAGTTTTAAAGAGAGATTGGAACTCTCTATCTTCATTGAACGTTACAAACATCCCATGTCTTCCTATCCTGTGTGAAGAAAGACTGCGAATTGAAAGCTCTATCCCTTTTGCATTATTATTATTTCTTTGATAATACTGTATGGTATTGGATTCCTTAGACCAAAATAAATAAGGGTTATGCAAGCTCGTTCAAATCGGATTATTTACAATTTTTACCTTATTTAATATTTTAAACCATTTGATATCAAATAACTGCATTTAAACTTCCTAAATTGGGGTTTCTTTGCAAACATTTGTCTTTTCATTTTCATTTAACACTACTAATTTTTCTCCATAATTTAATGTTTCCTTACATGAGAATGGCAAAGATATTTCTGAACTTTTCCATTTGAAATGTAAAGGTCGTAATGACTGTTAGAAAATATCATTTAAAATATAATTAAAACCTCCTCTAAGAATAAGTCGTGTTTGTTTTATTTATGCTCATATAATGTGCTCAAAATTGTGAGTAGGTTGTCTAGATTGGGATTGCTATCTATTATAGGAAGGCAGTCAAAGTTATTTTGCAGAAGATTTTGTGTGGTATCAGGTGGAGCTCCATGTTGTGACGTGCATGTGGTTTACCTGCTTGAGTTCCTATTCAAATGTACAAGCTCATCAGTGTGCTGACTGCTCCACCTGCTTTTTAGTTGTTTCCAGGAAATTATGATGTGTGAACAGCAGGAAGTATTGCTTTGACCCCACAGACAGTATCTCATTACAATAATTGCTAATCTCTGAATAAGACAGCCATGTTTTGCGTGTGAGGCAAGATGGTGTGGTGGAGACCAGCTGCTCTTGAAATCTTTAAAATATACAAGGAAGCTTTGGTTTGTGGTTCGTTTTGAACTGCCTTTTTTTCTAATAACAGAGTTGTCTCTTGTGTGTTTGTGACCTCAAAAGGTCAGTAACTGTTGGCAATACAGTATGTATTCGTTCCATCATTCATACAAACTGAAAAACAACACGGTCTGTTACGAGAGCTGTCACTACTGTGCAGTGGAAGGATAATGGCTACTTCCTGATTAAACCACCGTTTATGCAGCTGATATTTAATAACTGCCTGTTCCTCAAGAGACTACACGCAGTATATGGATGTCTTCCTGTCTTTTTTTTTAAAAAAAGCAAAGAAGTAAGTTCTACATATATACCTTTTAAAATTGAGGACAACGTTATTCAAGAAATAAAAGACTGTAATGCCAAAACCAGCAATGAAGTGAAGAAAAAGTCATTTTTAAAAAACCTTGATTAAATTGGAAAAGTTTCAAAAATATGCAATGAAACTGAGACTGCAGCATACTAGCTAGATATATTGCGAAAACATTTTCCCCAGGAGTCACTGGTGTGGTTGACAGGTACTGTACTTTGTAAAGATTTGCACAAATTTTTGGTATTGTTTCTTCAAGCTGGTTTAGCTAACTATTTATTGAGGTCTGTGGATGACCTGTTACATGTTCATAGAAGGATATTTCAAAAATAGGTTTTATAATTGAAAATAATTATCAGTGCGAACCCTAGGAATAATGTTGTTTACATAAGCATTTTTCCCTGTTTTCCTTTAGTAGTCTTTTATGTCTTTTGCCCCTGCCATTACACACAATCCTTCTGCCTCCTCTCAAGGTACTGACATGATCTGTGTACCAGAAGTCCCCTCGTGTTCTGCTCAAGCATAGATGTGATTCTAAATAGTATTGACAGGGTATTCAACAATAGGGGCATTACAGCCGAGCCTAACCCTGTCCGGATACAGCTGTAAACCTCCCCTCCCCCCCCCCCCCCCCCCCCCCCCCAAGTGAATTTATCAGCAAGCCATTGGCAAATAATTACAATTTCATTTTAATCTGTAAAAAATTACTTTTCGTTGGACAAAATATTGCCAAATTGATTATTTGATTGGTTAATAAAAGATTTTTGCGGGTGAAAAATTTCCTAAAATGTACAGTAGAACATCATGTAATATCCTATGCAACTTGGCAACACTGGTCTCTCATCGTAAATGTAAGCAAACAGTAATAAATAAAACAAATAACTTCCATCTTGTTCGTGACAGTTCTATTGTATGATGATACTATACCTGGATAATATCACAAAATCTGTTCTCCACCCCACACTTGAGGCCTACTTTTGTTGATGAGAGTAGCACTGTGAGATTGCAGATGGTGTCATTGTGCTTTGTGACATTAAATATGTGGTACAACATGAGTTTGGCCTTGTTTACTGCTTTTGCAAATTGAAGTCTGAGTTTGTCTTGTGCATCTACTGTCCCTTCAGCCAGTAAGTAACAAAGTAAACACTGGTAATAAGATTATAATAAATTCCACATTTTCTATCTTTAAGCACTGCCTTTGTTTTAAGAGATTTCTTTTTTGTAACGTGAATGAAATTTGACCTGTCAACTTTGATCAGTTGGCAAGCATTCTGTTTTGCAAACATATTTTCCTTTTGCTCATCATATTTTAAATAAACAGCACTGTAAATTTCTGAGTAAATGTGTAACTATTCCATGATATCCAAGGATAGATGCAAATTTATGCAAGCTTTTATGCATTTGGTTTCCAATTTAGGAATTTTATTAAAACTTGGATAGTGCCGGTTTACATTAGGTTAAGTTGATTCCATTTTTTTGATCTTGCGTTATGCAGTTTTAGATTTTTGTTTTGTTTTTATCTGATATTTCAACAAGAAACTTGTACTTAAGCTAGAAGAAGCAATTACTTTGAACCTAGCCCTGCAACCAGTTTGGGCGTCAGTTTTCTTATTTATTGCAACCACTGGTCCCAAAGTAGGACTTAAGTTCAAGACAAGACAGGATTGAATCAGAAATCTGCATTTGTGTAAAAATGTTATACTGAAGAGAAGCAAATTAAAAGCACACAAGATTTCTCATTATAAAGTATAATTGGAATGACATTGGTCAGTAAACCGAAATATTTGAATGGTAGAAACATAACTGGCCAAAATGAAGCCGACAGGAAGCTTTTTGAATACCAGAAAGTGCATAATTTTGGGTGTGGAATTTTGTTGAGCAGTTGTGTTTCTAGGCCTCTAAGCTTTTTGCTGATTATAATGTCTCGACCCTCTTAAGATACATACAGACCTTAGCTCAGTTGATCTGTGTCAGAGACCAGAGGATAGACTTCAGGAACTACATGCAAGCAATGCAATGCAAGAGTCTTCATCTAATATTTTTCCTCAACTCAATGCAACAATATTGGCAGCTTGCTATAGAGTATGTGATTGAACCTGTGCATCGTACCGCTGCATTGCATTGAGTTTCAATAAAATAAGCCTTATTTGTGTAACATTTTGGCAAAAGATTATAAAGAACAGTGTGATAATCTAAAATAATGTGTCAGAACAAGATAATTATATGGAAAACTATATTCTAATGGTTGCTCTATACTCAGTGTTTTATCTGGTTCACAAGAACTCTCAGACCTTGATATAGCAACTTGCAGCAAGAATTGCAGAACTTTTGCTTCCTTCCGAGAGCCTGTAACAAATTTTGCATGTGTTTTTTCTAGAACTAGTAGTTGTTGATGTGTTTTCTTTAAAAATTGTACAACATTGTGTTCAACTCTATGATTAGGTTTAAGAAATAGATCTGAGTATTTAGTTAAAGTCTTTGAGTGATTAGCTAACGTGGACAGTGTGAACAGGGTTGAGAATATACCATTTCGCCCAATAAAACAAACATTTTCCTCCTTTTTCTGCGCTCTGTATTTTTTTTACTGTCTGACTTAATCACAATTATCACTAGCAAGAAGGTACTGTTTACTGTGTTGTTTAGTATTTTGACTCTATGGTTTTGCAGGATGTATAAAAAGTGCATACCTATTTCAAATTTGAAGTCTATCCTAATAAATGTTAAAACGTGGTATGAATTAAGTATAACATGCTAGAAAATGTAATAATTTATTTAGCAAGATCTCACCGTTCCCTTAATTGCAGTTACTGCAGTTACTCAGCTTGTTCTCAATTCAATGTCGTATTCTTTCCTTCCACCATTGCTTCTTAGCAGGCATCTCAATGTTTCATAAATTTACGCAATTATTTAGTTGGATTACAATTGAATTGATATGCCCTGCTTAGAATGAATTCAAGCTTCAGCATTCATTGTAACTTGCTGATGAACAGTATTTGCAGGTTTTGCAAAAATTCTGCACCGCCAGGCTGGCTGGAGCAAAAATAATTTGAAGGCTGCAAAGTTCAGTTCCACAATGCCACCTGTGCAGGTGTTACAGAAGCCTGGAGCTCATTAAATGGCGGCCATACAGTTTCTGGCCACTTCAAGCATAGGTCGCAGTGATTGAAGTTGGCAGTACATACATACAACCCATTAGCTGGGATCATCCAGAGTGGGAAGATTCGCCCTTGTGCATTCCCTGGTGCCTGTTGAAGCTTGAATTCATTCTAAGCAGGGTACATCAATTCAAGTCCAATTAAATAATTGCACAAATTTATGAAACATAGAGACGCCCGCTAAGAAGCAATTGTGGAAGGAAAGAATATGCCATTGAATTGAGAACAATCCGAGTAGCTTCAGTAACTGCAATTAAGGGAACGGTGAGATCTGGCTAAATAAATTATTACATTTTCTATCTTTTTCTGTCTTTGTCAGGCCTGGCTACCCTAGTGGTTGCGGTACAATTGGTGGAGAGCTACTGACTTTCTTTAGGTGGATTGAAGGTGGCCTTGGTCAAGGCTTTTTGAATGAAAGGCAATAGAGGAAAGACATTGGCAGTTATCATTGCTCTGCTGCAGAACTCATTCTCACTCTGTCTGTGAGCTGGCAGATGCAATCCATTACCTTGAACTTCCTGCAGCCCAGTCGGTAATTCACCATGAGCTGACCAGAACTCTACACAGCTTTTCTGAGCTCATGTCTGGTGAGTGTCCGAGGAAGTGCTACTTCATCAGTCACCAGTTATTTTAACCTTGTATAATATTAGAGACTGCACTGCTTGACCAGGTGACAAATAATGGGTATCTGAAAGCAAAAATGGAGAAAGGGCAGGATGGCATGAAGGAACAGATAAGGAGTTTAGGACTTGTGGGCATAGTGGAGTAGTAGTATTATCACTGGACTAGTAATCCAGAGACCCAGGGTAATGCTCTGGGGTCCTGGGTTCAAATTTCACCACTGCAGATGGTGAACAATTTAAATTCAATAAAAACCTGGAAAAAAACATTTGGTTCACTAAGATCCTTTAGGGAAAGAAATCTGCCATCTTTACCTGATCTAGCTTACATGTTGTGATATGCATAAGCAATCATATAAATAGTAATGTATACGACCTCCAACCAGCAGGTGGCAGTAGAGAACAACCACGTGACTTTGTTACCTCGGAGTCTGGAGATAGTCGTCGTGGTGGATAGTCATATTTGTAGTAGCGCTTGGATAATTTATTATAGTTAGTAGTTTTTTTATATATTTCTCATAGATATCTAACCCATGCATTTATTTCATAATAAACATTTAACTAATCAAGAACTAGATGTTCTCTTGTGCATGATTCTTACCGGCCAAGCACAGAACATAATACATGTGACTCCAGATCCACAGCAATGTGGTTGACTGTTAAGTTCCCTCTCAGTTCAAGGCATTTAAGGCTGGGCAATAATTTTTTTAATTATAAATTTAGAGTACCCAATTAATTGTTTCCAATTGTGGGGCAATTAGCATGGCCAATCCACCTACCCTGCCTATCTTTGGGTTGTGGGGGCGAAACCCACGTAAACACGAGGAGAATGTGCAAACTTCACACGGACAGTGACCCAGAGCCGGGATGGAACCTGGGACCTCGGCGGCATGAGGCAGCAGAGCTAGCCACTGCACCACCGTGCTGTCCTCAGGCTGGGCAAAAATTACTGGTCCAGCCAGCGACATCCCATTAATGAATTTTTTAAAAGTCTAAAAATTAGAGTCCGACTCTTCAGGAGTGAAATTAGAAAACCCTTCCATGTGAAGTGAGGTACAGCTTTAGAATTCCCTTATGCAAAATCAAATTGATGCTAGATCAATTAATTTCAAAACTTATGTGATGAAGGCTGCCATTGTAATTTTAAAGTTGAGACTGTTAGATTTTTGTCAACAAAAGTTATTGAGGGATATGAGGCAAAGGTGGTTATGATTTGAGGGCCTCCTGGCCTCTTATGGAAACATCACCTCCCTCCTCCTTAATCCTGTGCACTAAGATGTCCAACGCCACATCATAGAACCCTGGAGCCTTCTCTCTGACCAACTGCTTTGTTTGGCAGTCTCCCCCCATCCCTCAAACACTTTCTAACCGTTCGAGCATCTTCTGTAGCATGGGTGCAACCTGCTGTTATGAGGGCAGGTTACTTTGAGAAGTGCAGGCCAACAGTACATCATGCTAGCAATATACACTTCTGAATGCCTCTACTGAGTTACAGTTGAACATCAGCATGTTTGCACTGGACTGCACATGACAATTATTAAAATAAACAGACAGCAAAAAGTTTGCATGCTGCCTACCTCAACTTGACTGAGTATGGGGCAATTAACATTATCATGTTGTGCCCGCTAAAAAGCCTAGCCCAACTTTGAATCTATTTGAGACTCTTCGGAGATTCACTATATAAGCACAGTAAATTGAAAAGTGCTTATGTAAGAACAGTTCGTGCATCAATGAAGATTCAATCACAAATCTATTGTAACTTCACTTCATAATAAATGCCGGCAATGTGTTGAGTTTGCTCATTCCCTGTCTGCGTGAGTCTCACCCGCACAATCCAAAGATGTGCAGGGTAGGTGGATCGGCCACAATAAATTGCTCCTTAATTGGAACAAAAAAAGAATTGGGCACTCTAAATTTATAAAAACTAAATAATAAATGCAGACATTTTAAGCATTTGTTAGTGTATGGTTTGATGCAGAGATATGTGCTTTGATAATGTGGATTTTTTATTCGGAGTAGAACTGTGTGGTTAATGGATTAGTTTAAAGCCACCTTGAAGATCATTCATTGATTTATTCTCCAAATGCATTGAACCCCTGCAATATCTTGCGGACCTGACTGTTTTCACAAGATACCATAAAGTGTCTATAGTGAATGTCAAGTGTATATCAGGATATTGTGGGGAGATGGGCAGTGGTGGGGTAGGGGGAGGTGGAGGATCTATATCAAAGCATAATTTTGTACCTGGGTGTTATAATAATCTTTGAACTTGGGAGTGGTGGGGGGGCGGTGGTGATTGTCATGCACAGTTTGGTACTAAACCATGTAACAACAAAAACAAGTGTTTGCCTTTATATAGCACCTTTAATGAAGTAACTTCTCTATGACACTTCAAGAGTATTATCAAAAAGAATCTGGCATTGAGTCACATGAGGACACCCTCAGCCAGGTGACTAAAAGCTCAGTCAAAGAGTTATGTTTTGAGGAGTGAAAGAAGTGTAGGAAGGGAGATTTGAAACAGGAAATCTGTGGTACTCTACAGCGTTGTTGATGGTTGACCAACCATTTAGTCTCATTAATATATCTGCAAGGATAAAGCTATCATTTGATACCTTGAGTTATTTCTGCTCAGCTTTGGATAATATGCAAATTCTGCTGTGTAAGGTAATCCTGGGTGGTTAAGTAATAGAAAAATTATCAGTGGTCTTTGCTGCTGAACTGTGCTATCAGGCTAAAGTTCTGCAGTGTTCTTGGACACAATTTCGGTTCCCTTAGCTGTGGCTCTTTGCAAGCTGCACCAAGGCTCCTAAGTGAGTGGGGTATAGGAAATGTAGATTTGGAATCCAGAGGTTCTTCACCTTGGTGAAAGGTTACTTGTAAATTGGACAACTGGATGATAAAATAAAATGATGAATGAAGTGTAGAAGATCGGGCCTAGGAATAGTGCCTCGGTAGATTATCGAAGGTTCGCAAATAAATTGCTGCTCGGCTGCTGATAAATGCAGAAGTATGACACCAACTTGCAATTATATGGCACAGCTAACGTTGTATACCATCCTAAATAATCAAAGGAACATAATTAGAGGATTAGAAATTCGACATTGAGCCTTCAAGGTTTCTACACTCGTCTAATTCTGATTTGGACGTGCCGGCTTTGGGCTGGGGTGGGCACAGTAAGAAGCTTTACAACACCAGGTTAAAGTCCAACAGGTTTGTTTCGAATCACTAGCTCTCGGATCATAGCTCCTTCATTAGGTGAGCGTTGGCCTTTTGTGCATCCCTGATTTTAATTGCTTTACCATTGGTGGACACTTAAGTTCTGGAATTCCCATCCCTAAACTTGTCAGCTTCTCTTTACTCGTTTAAGATTCTCCTTAGAACCTTACTCTTTGAATTAAATATTTAGTCCTAATTTCTCCTTATTTGCATCAGTGTAAAATGTTGTTTGAAATTGCTCCTGTGAAGAGCCTTGGGAGATTTTAATATACTATTAGCATCATATAAATTACATTTTGGTGGTGGTGGTGGTGGGGGGGCCACGAGGCCAGAGTTGGAGATCACCAGTTTTGGGGCCAGAGAATGTTATACATAAGATGGAGTGAACTGCTGTTTGGACTGCTCTGAAGGAACCCTGGAGTGGCAAAATGAGGGTCAAAATTTGTGGTGGCCTGTTGCACGCTACACAGCCTTGCTTTTGAAAGGTCCTGTTACCAACTATATCAGTGTTTTTCAAATTTTTTTTCTGGGGACCCATTTTTACCAGCCGGCCAACTTTTGGGTCCCACGCTGGCCGAACTTTGCGACCCATGCCGGTTGACATTCACTACACACCATTTTCTCTTACCTTTAATGCGAGAGGTGAGCCTGCTTGGTCTTCATTTACTTGTTTGCCGCTGACAAAATGGAGGATTTGCAATCGCGCCCAAAGCATTTGACATCAGCATTCGGGGCGCATGACCTCTCTGCCATGCTTCAGGCAGGAAGATTGCATTGAATTAAAAAAAAATCTTTTGGGTCAGCACACTGACGTCAGGAGGAGGCGGTGATTCTCGCTGGGCTCCGCGCATGTGCACTGATGAGCTGGCTCGCATGCGCAGCGCGCCCACATTTTTTAGCTGGTCGCGGCCGTCATTTTTAAAGCCACTTGCAGCAAGCATTGTTAAAAGCTGGCTGCTGTGCGTGAATTCCCGCGATTCGGAACGCCGCAATGGATGGCTCCGAGATCCTCCCGACACCTGCCCGCGACCGACCCCTACTTTGAAAATGCCTGACCTATATGACAAGGAGTAGGATGAAGGCAAGAAGTAACAACGCTCTCCTTTCTGGATAAGCTGGTGATAACACCAGTAAATGCAACCCCAGTTCCGCAATCATCATCAGTCCCACACCACATCATCACAATGTCCACTTTGCCAAAATGGAGAAATAAATGCCAGCCAGGTAAGAATTCCAAACCAGATATAAATTGAATCATCGCATTTTGATCACCCTTGTGCATTCCCTTAGTCCCTCTCTTTGTGAATTTCCACGTGCTAATGCTCCTATGATGTGTCGTAGAAACATAGAATCATCGAATTTACGGTGCAGAAGGAGGTCGTTGGGCCCATCGAGTCTGCACCGGCCCTTGGGAAGAGCACCCTACTTAAGCCCACAACTCCACCTTATCCCATAACCCAGTAACCCCACCTAGCCTTTTTTGGACACTTAAGGCCAATTTATCATGGCCAAACCACCTAACCTGCACATCTTTGGACTGTGGGAGGAAACTGGAGGACCCAGAGAAAACCCATGCAGACACTGGGAGAACGTGCAGCCTCCGCATAGCCAGTGACCCAAGCCAGGAATCGAACCTGGGACCCTGGAGCTGTGAAGCAACAGTGCTAACATAGCTTAACATAGAATTTACAGTGCAGAAGGAGGCCATTCGGCTCATCGAGTCTGCACCGGCTCTTGGAAAGAGCACCCTATCCAAGGTCAACATCTCCACCCAACACTAAGGGCAATTTTGGACACTAAGGGCAATTTATCATGGCCAATCCACCTAACCTGCACATCTTTGGACTGTGAGAGGAAACCGGAGCACCCGGAGGAAACCCACGCACACACGGGGAGGATGTGCAGACTCCGCACAGACAGTGACCCAAGTCGGAATCGAACTTGGGACCCTGGAGCTGTGAAGCAATTGTGCTATCGACAATGCTACCGTTTTTGTAAGGGCCCCGAAGAATCCAGCACGAGTTTTAAGGATACAAAATAATAACGTTTATTTACTATAACAATATATACATAACAGTAGCAGTAACTTCCCTTGCTACCTTCTCCTTCCTCCTGGTTCCTGGACTGGCCAGCTTATTTATAGTAGGAGTTTCTCCGCCCCCCTCATTGGGGAAGTTCATACTCCCATAGGATTGTGGGATAGTCATTAGTCCCCAGCCAATCGTCAGTAGGCAGGTTATAACAACCGTGCTGCCCCTAACCACTGGAAGCATCCTCCTAAATCTCTTCTGCACTCTTTCTAGTTTAACAATATCCTTCCTATAATAGGGTGACCAGAACTGATCACAATATTCCATGTGTGGTCTTATCAATGTCTTGTATAACTTCAACAAGACGTCCCAACTCCTGTATTCAATATTCTGGCCAATAAAACCTAGCATGCTGAATGCCTTCTTCACCACCTGCGACTCCATCTTCAAGGAGCTATGAACCTGTACCCCTATATTTCTTTGTTCTGTAACTCTCCCCAACTCCCTACCTGCCCTGATTTAATCTACCAAAATGCATCACCTCACATTCATCCAAATTAAACTTCAATTGCCATTCATCCGCCCACTGGCCCAATTGGTCAAGATCCTGTTGCAATCTTATATAACCTTCTTCACTGTCCACTATGCCACCAATCTTGGTGTCATCTGCAAACTTACTAACCATGCCTCCTCGATTCTCATCCAAATCATTAATATATATAACAAATAACAGTGGACCCAGCACTGATCCCTGAGGCACACCGCTGGTCACAGGCCTCCAGTTTGAAAAACAACCCTCCACAACCACTCATTGGCTTTGGTTGCCAAGCCTTGCTTCAGTTTGAGATGGTGGCTAGGAACGAGAATAGAATCTGTGTTGAGGGAATGGAGTACTTGACTAGGATCGAGAACAATAGCTTTCATCTGCCCACTGTTTCATTGGAGAAACTGGATCATTAAATATGATCAAGACTGAGATATCAGTTTTTTAATCAGTAAGAGAATCAAGGGTCATGTGGATAAAGTGGGAAAATGGAGTTGAGGATTATTATATCAGATCAGCCATGATCTCATCGAATAGCAGAGCAGACTCGATGGGCCAAATAGACTACTTAGGTCCATCAGATATAGGAGTAAAATTCTGCTCCTACACCTTATGGGCTTGTAATCTAAAATGTCAATCATTCAAGAGTGGATGTTAGACGAGCAGTCTTACTTGAGGTAGTGAAGGGATTGAGAGAGTGATGGTGAGGTCAAGATGAGTATTGTCAGCATACATGTGCAACCTGAAGTAATATACTTGATTTCTTCCTCGTACTCAATTACATGCTACCCTGTATGGCATCTTCCATTGATATGTGTTATGGGGATAGGGTGAAGGTGTTGACCTTGGGTAGGGTGCTCTTTCCAAGAGCCGGTGCAGACTCGATGGGCCGAATGGCCTCCTTCTGCACTGTAAATTCTATGAATAATATTGGTGGGCTCAAGTGCTAATGGAGTATGTGCGAAGAGATGTCATTGTAGAGTTTTTGCTGCCTACAACAATGGGTCTGAGTGGAACCAGATGACAGCAATCTCATTCAGGTACACAACAGAGGAGAGCGGCATTGGAGGAGGATAATGTCATCAACTATGTGACGAGTGTCAGACAGGTTGAGAAGGATTTTTTCATAAATTTACAGAGCAGAAGGAGGCCATTCGGCCCATCGAGTCTGCACCGGCTCTTGGAAAGAGCACCCTACCCAAATCCACACCTCCACCCTATCCCCGTAACCCCACCCAGCACTAAGGGCAATTTGGGGCACTGAGGGCAATTTAGCTTGGCCAATCCACCTAACCTGCACATCTTTGGACTGTGGGAGGAAACGGGAGCACCCCGAGGAAACCCACGCAGACACGGGGGGAATGTGCAGACTCCACCCAGACAGTGACCCAGCGGGGAATCGAACCTGGGACCCTGGAGCTGTGAAGCAATTGTGCTCACCACCATGCTACCGTGCATGGTGAGGCTATATTTGTGATTTTGACTAAGCCTATTTCATTGCTGTAGCAGGGATGAAAACCAGATTGAAGAGATCCAAATACGAGTTGAATTGTGAGCATGGATTTACGAATAGACAATTTGTTCAAGACTGGAGAGTAAAGAAAGGTTAGAAATGGCGTGGTAGTTTGCAAGGATAGAGGAGTCAAGTGTGTCATTTTTTTTGAGACTTGCGATGGCGGCTGTTTTGAAAGTGAGGTGGCACATTACACGAGGAGAGGGAACCATTAACAATATGATCCAGCCAGGAAGTTAGGTGGTAGCCATTGAGTGGGAATGATTCAAGAGTAAGTGGTAGATTTCATGCACAGGATAAAATTTAAACTGACATGAACAGAGTTAGGAGAGAACCTAGATTATGTTGATTTCAAGTGTAGAAGGTTGGCATCCTGTGACTGATGAAGCCAATCTGGCAGGACTGCTTGAAAACAAGCTGCTCCTACCAGCAAAATAGCTTAATAGTAAGGTGGAGGTTGCTGGAGGTAAGGTGAGCGCGGGATAAAGGACTAAAGACTACATTCAATAAAAGAGTTGAGATTGTTGTAGAAAGATGTTGGGGGCGATGCTCCCAAATGGAGCCCAAGTGTTCGCGCCGTCGTGAACGCCGTCGCGTTTCACGACGGCGTGAACCGGGACCCATGTACGACCTATTCTGTCCCCCACAGGGGGCCAGCACGGCACTGGAGCGGTTCACGCTGCTCCAGCCTCCTTTCCCGGTGCCAAATGGGCGCCGCACCAACCTGTGCTTGCGCGGGGGACTTCTTTAGTGCGACGGCCCCGACTCAACATGGCGTCGATGTTCAGGGGCCGGCCGCGCAGGGACGTAGGGGCGGGGGGGAGAGACCGTCCCGCCGATTGGTGGGCCCCGACCGCGGGCCAGACCCCATCGGAGGCCCCCCCCTCCCCCCCGGTGCAGGAGGGACCCCCCCTGCCCCCCAACACCACAGGCCGCCCCCCGACCGTTCGCGTAGTATTCCCGCCGGCAGCGACCAGTGGTGAACGGCGCCAGCGGGACTCTGTCGTGGCCGCTCGGCCCACCTGGGCCTGAGAAACGGTGTCCCCGCCGATTCCCGCGGCCGGTGGCGCGCCAAACGTGCCGGCGCAAATGGCGCCGATTCTCCGCACCTCGGAGAATCAGCAGCGATTCTCCGGCCCGGCGCGGGGCTCGGAGAATTGCCCCCGTTATCTTGTTTTGAGTCAATTTCCTGGAAATCAAAATATAATTTGTAGAGCTCAGAAGGGTAAAGGATGATGTGCTAAATACCTTCAGGATTAAGAAGGGGTATGTTATGGCATTATTTGCATGGACCTGCAGGATCATGCAAGCAGGCACAAATTGAAGATAATTGCAAAAAGAATGAAGTTAGAAATTATTTCTGTTTTATTAATGGTAGTTATGCTGCTATGGATGTTTAAGTAGTATCCAAAAATTATTTTCAAAGGACATTACTTATTTGTAAAGGAGGAATATTTAAAGGTAATTGGAAGAAGCAGAAAAACAGAGTTGGCCTGGGGGTTCATGGAGAAAAATGGCAGCATAGACTTAATGTTTCTGTTTTTGCGCGGTAATGTTCTATGATTCTGTGATATTGCTATTCAAATTGTGGTATAATATCGCTATCAAAAGCAGCTGATATGATTGCAGGGGCCTGCTATTTATTCAGTGCTGAGATCTGTCATTTTCAAAAAAGAAGTAACAAGCAAACAAGACCATGTCATGAGGTTGATTTGTTTCTTTTTGTGTGGGTTAACTTGCACAGACTGGAGTGTGTTATAAGATAGGTGCATCTCGAGGTTTGGATAACCATGGCACACTGCAAACACTTTGTGGTTTGATGTCTCTCTAGATCTCAGTCTGTTGATGCCTTGCAATGACTTATCTTTTAAACTGTATATAATAGGATTTTTTTATTGTAACTTTTTTAACCTCACTTTTTAAACAGTGCTGAAATGCAAAAATGGAATGCTCCTTGTTTGCCTGTTTACTTTTAAGGAATCATAACTTCTTTTTTCCAAAAAAAAAGTATATTTTTCTGAATTTATGAGAAGTTTAGCATTTTGCGAACATGAGATGCAAATTGTGTTGAACATAGAATTCCGACAGTGCAGAAGGATGCTATCGCCGTAACCCCACCTAACCTGAGCATCTTTGGACTGGGAGGAAACCGGAGCACCTGGAGGAAACCCACGCAGACACTGAGAGAGTGCATAATCCACACAGTCACCCAAGACTGGAATTGAACCCAGGTCCCTGATGCTGTGGGGCAGCAGTGCTAACCACTGTGCTGTATTATTTTTAGCAGGGTAACAGCATCACTGAGCTCAAAGCTAAAACTGTCCATGAAACACAGTTCAGTGGAAGACTTGTAACCAGTTAATAGATTTAATTGCCACTTCATGTTGCAAAGAGCCCGAGAAAATTAGGGGTGCATAGGACAAATCATGTAATTCCCAAATTTGTTCCAAAAAACAACTGAGTAAGTGTATGTCAATAACCTGTACTGCTAGTATCCCAAATAGAATTCCTGTATAAAATAATAATAATGATCTTTATTAGTGTCACAAGTAGGCTTACATTAACACTGCAATGAAGTTACTGTGAAAATCCCCCAGTCACCACACTACGGCGCCTGTTCGGGTACACAGAGGGAGAATTGAGAAAGTCCAATTCACCTAACAAGCACGTCTTTTGGGCCTTGTGGGAGGAAACTGGAGCACCCGGAGGAACCCCAAAAAGACACAGAGAATGTGCAGACTCCACACAGACAGTGACCTAAGCCAGGAATCGAACCTGGGACCCTGGTGCTGTGATAACCACTGTGCTACCATGCCGCCCAAACTCCTTTGACAAATTTTTTTTTTTTTAAATAGAGAAGGATTGCTGAAAATTTAAGCAGTTTTCTTCACACGGTTAACATTATAGATACTAAGCATTGAATTCCTGTTACCTAACAACTGATAAATGCCTTGTGTATGGATTAAAAACAACCTTTCAAAATGTGCCAAGTGGACTTTCTTGATTTGGTCTGTGTTCTCAAAACAAAATGCTAATTTTATTCTTCACACACTCCACACTGTGTTGCTGAGTTAATTTATATTGCAGCAACTTCAGCAGTATGTCTATATTCATATAGGTATGAAATATATCCAAATATACATATCAGTATATTTTAATGGCAATTGGAAACATTGAAATGTTTATTAGCAGTAAAATGTCGTCTTGAAATTTTAGAATTCAATTACTTTGTTTTTATTTCCAAAGATCTATCTTCATACAGCATGGTTGATAGATTGACACATTTTAAAAGTTGTTATAAGAATGGTGTTTTATGTCAATTCTTATAGTTGCAGAATGTGCTGTGATGATAATCATATTGATTGCCTATTTATTTTGAAACAAGGCAGAGGCTGCTTTACTTTTAATTTGTGGTGCAACCCAATTTAAATATTGGACACAATTGAAAAATATGACTTTTGCAGAGTGCAAATAGTGGTGATGCCACATCACAAAATTGTTAAATGATGCAGAAGTATAGCTCAGCTAAACACCTGCCAGACTTGTTTGTCATTTGGATGGTTGGCGAACAATAGCTACTGCTTCAGACAAAGCCAGCTCAAGCAAAACTAACATCTTAAGACCCTTGGCTAACTGCATTTTAATTAATAGTTGATTAGTAGGAAGTAATTAAGAGTCAATTCAAATGTTAATTGAACACAATACACTTTTGCTTAATTTAATCTTCATTTTATCTTCAAAGAAAATTCTTAGTTTTTCTACCTATACTCAACAGTTCACCTATACTCAAACTTGTAGTTTTATAATTATGCTGACCACCATAACATGATTTGTGCAATGGGTGCCAATTCTGGTCCAAATTCATTAAGGATTCCATTTTGTGGATCTTGCAGTATAACTGTTGAAATAATATTAATTTACATTATGTGCTTTGTAAATTAGGCTCTAAAAACGCTGCCTTCAGTTGCAATACACCATGCTTGCTTTTTATGACTGTTAAGCTACATTGGATGCTGCAGAGCCCATTGTTTTCAGAATAAATTTGCAATTTTTGATTCGGGTTTATATTAAATTCTGAAAGTGAACTTTAATAAAGAAAGGTATGCATTTATTTATCACATTTAATGAAAACCAATGTCCCAAAGTACTGTAGAATCATTGAGTACTTTTGAAAGGTAGTCATAGTTGTAATGTAGGAAAAGTGGCAGCCAATGTGCAATCAGTAGGGACCACAAACAGTACTATGATAAAGAACAAATGACCTGTTCTTGTGATGCTGATTGAGGGATAGATATTGGCTAGGGCACTAGAGAGAACACTCTTTTAAATAATGCTTTGGAAGTGGGATGTTTACCATCCCATCTGAAAGACGGTGCCTCTGATAGTGCCGCAGTCCTGCTGTACTTCGGTGCAGTGTCAGCCTCATTGTTTTTGCTCAAGTGTCTGGAGTGGGACTTGAATCCACAACCTTCTGACTCAATAATGAGGGTGCTACCACTTCGCCACTTCTTTTTTTAAATATAAATTTAGAGTACCGAATTCATTTTTCCAATTAAGGGACAATTTAGCGTGGCCAATCCACCTACACAGCACATCTTTGGGTTGTGGGGGCGAAACCCACGGGAGAATGTGCAAACTCCACACGGACAGTGACCCAGAGCCGGGATCGAACCTGGGACCTCGGCACCGTGAGGCAGCAATGCTAACCACTGCGCCACCGTGCTAACCACACACACTTAGCCACTTCTAATGCACAATTCCCATACTTCATCCAGAAATCTTGCTCACCTATCCTGACTGCTTGTATTTCTGCGCAACTATAATGCTTATGATATTGAGCTGTTTGTAGAACAAGCTAAGTGTAATCAGGGGTGACTGGCGCGCATTGACTCTATGATGATGTAAAATACCACCTTTCTACCCAAGTTTGTGTTGTAGCTACGTTTTTTAACTTTAATTCTGTTGACTTCAGGTGGCGCAATACAATGGGAGGAAGCGCATGAGGTGGCTCCTGCTTTTCGCCCGCTACAAACTGTTTACTTGACAAAAACTTCATAATTTAGTGAAATAGAGTTTTTACCTTATTGAGATGCCCAGCAGAGACAAAACTTGAGAAGGATTCAGGCCAAAATCTGTCGAAGGATTCAGAGACCTCGCAGGATTCTTCTGGGAGTAAGTTGACGGGGTTGAGTTCTCCGTTTCCTTTTCTGACCACTCCACTAACGGCCAAAGATCTCGTTAGCATTTTGGCGAGCGAACTAAAGAAACACTGTCAAAGTTTGACAGTAGATCTTAAAAGATCAATTGAAGAGGTTTTCGCCTCAGCGTGGATAAGACTGACGAGGCTCATCATCGCAAATAAAGACATCAAGATGGCATTAACAGACCACAGTGATTGGATCACCTCTCTAGAGACCGGCTGATCTTATTTCGGTGGTCAAATGTAATAAGTCACTGAAGGCTAAACTGAGCAAGAGGATGGAGGGCTGCACCCGAAGTGAATATTTTTCAAGCATGTTTTGCAAGATGGTGGATGAGGGTGTGTTCACATTAGACTGGGCCTATTCCTCTCTGCGACCAAAGCCTCGATCTGGAGATCTGCCTCGTGCGATTATCCTATGATTTCATAACTTCCAGGAAAAGGAACATGTCCTTCACTGGGTTAGAGAGCATAGAGATGTCAAATGGGATGGCCACTCCATCAGGCTGTACCAAGATCTGGTACGGACCTGGCAAAACGAAGATCTGCCTTCAACAACGGTGTATAGAAGTGGAGACAGATTTGGAATGGTCTACCCAGCTCGCCTTTAAGTGGCTGTTGGGGGCAATGACTGCTTTCCTTTCCTTTGGCTCCTCCCTCCTAATTGCTGAAGAAGGGTTGATCCTCGGCTCAACGTGGCGAGGGGTCTATCGCAGACCTATATGGCTATATTCTCTCTTCGGATCCCTCTCCATTGGATGGGGTGAGGGCGAGATGGGAGAGGGAGCTGGGTCCTGTTCTTACTGATGAGGCTGGGAGGAAAGCCCTCTACAGGGTCAACTCCATGTCCTCTTGTGACTGGTTGAGTTTGATTCAGTTCAAAGTGTTGCACATGACACACAACCAAAGCAAGGATGAGTGGGTTTTTACCAAATGTGGAGGACAAGTATGATCGCTGTTCGCTTTCCCCAGCTAACCACACACGCAAGTTTTGGTCCTGCTTCAAACTTGCCAGCTTCTGGATTTCCTTTTTCAAAGCTATATCATAGATTTTTCGAGTGGTTTTGAGCTATGACCATTGGTAGCCATATTTGGGGTGTCAGATTCACCGGCATTCCACTCTGGGATAGAGGTGGATGTTGTCGCCTTTGCCTCACTGATAGCCTGGAGGTGAGTTTAAAAAATAATAATTTAGAGGAGCCAATTCTTTTTTACCAATTAAGGAGCAATTTAGCATGGCCAATTCACCTACCCTGCACATCTTTTTGGGTTGTCTGGGTGAGACCCACTCAGTCACTGAGAGAATTGTAAACTCTGCATGGGCAGTGACTTGGGGCCAGGAAAAAAACCTCGGTCCTCAGCGCCGTGAGGCAGCCATGTTAACTACTGCGTTGTTGTGCTGTCCGTGAGGAGGCGAATATTATTTAGCTGGGAGTGTCCTATCCCGCCCAGTGCCTCTGCCTGGCTGGGCAATTTAGGACTTCTCGCCACTTAGAAAAAAATAACTATACAATCAGAGGGTTGGTGGGTAAGCTCTACCTTAGTTGGGAACCTTTCATTTCCTTTTTTAAGGATCAAGACACTGTCTGCTATTAGGGGGTTTAGTTATGTTTGGGTTTTAGTTCATGTTTTTTATTGACTATTTGTAACTTTTTGACTTTGTGCCCTTACATCTTTGTTGGTTGATTGTTTGTTATATTGTTATTACATAGAACTTCAATAAATATACTTTTTAAAAAAAAACTTTCATACTGTTGGAATATATTATTAAAGGGAGATTATTTAAATATTTTGGAATGAAAATGAAGTTCAAATCTCTACCTACTAAATAGCATTTTTTAGATTTTTGTAACGTAACCATTTTTGTCAAAGATATGTACTCCAGTGATGGACAACCTACGCTAGTGAATAGGCCGCATGAATTGCGCTCCTTCATCTCAGTGGGCCGCAACATTGAAATTAGACTTGTTGGCTGTGCATACATAGATACATAGAAGATAGGAGCAGGAGGAGGCCTTTTGGCCCTTCGAGCCTGCTCCGCCATTCATCACCATCATGGCTGATCATTCAACTCAATAGCCTAATCCTGCTTTCTCCCCATAATCTTTGATCCCATTCGCCCCAAGTGCTATATCTAGCCGCCTCTTGAATATATTCCATGTTTTAGCATCAACTACTTCCTGTGATAATGAATTCCACAGGCTCACACTCTTTGGGTGAAGAAATGACTCCTCATCTCGGAGTTGTAGAAAGTTCCTAATTTATGTATTAATAGTACTATCATCAACTTCAAATGATAAAATCAAAAGAAATAATTACACTTTGAGTGCAGAGGGAGTGCTCGGCTCTCAGTCAATGCTGTGTGCAATCAGCACACCTCGCTTCGCTTGCTCTTGCTTTATGTGCGCATCACTTCAGTCATACCGGTAGGAAAAAAACTTTACGAATAGAAATATGTGGACTGTGGTAACCCTGCATGTGGGCAACGGTCAACAAATGGGCTGCACTGAGAACCCAGATGGGCCAATGTGGCCCATCACTTATGTACTCAATCACACTAGCTTCGTCATATTGGAGTTAATCCCCACAATGCACAGCATGCAAAAACTGATTTTTTTTTCTCCCCCCCCCCCCCCCATTGGTTCCCTTCATTTTCAAAATATTTTGCAAACCGTGATTAGATTACTATTATTGCAGAAATTTTTAAATATAGTTTAACATTCCTACATCTATTCCGCGACTGAATCAAAGGCTTAAACAACACACCTGAGTAAAGATCATTTTAAATGTGCTTTTTGATGGAACATATAAGCTATTATCATTATAAATTAACATTTGCTACTAACCTTAATGGTCAGGGTGACTTCATAGATGTTTCCCATAAATTCTAGAACCTGGTCAGCATTTTTAGTGTGCTTAGACATGAAATCTGAATGTGCAGAGCTCTATACATTTCAGTACATTTTGATTAAATAGTTACTAATGAAGGAACATCAGCGGTATATGTGTTTACATTCCATCATAGTGCTGTGTTAAACGTTATGGTGGTGAGGTTTTAGGAAATCAGGAAGTGAGCCGCTGTCACAGAATAGTGACAACAACTTGTGCTTAAATATTGGCTTTTGTTTATTAAAATGGTCCAAGTCACTTTACAAGTGTTATCAAATAGAACTTGACACTGAGTTACAAAACAAACTATTAGGCCAGATAACCTTGAGGAGGAAAAAGGAAGTAGAGACCGAGGTTTAAGGAGAGAATTCCAGAGCTTAGTGCTTCGGCAGCTGAAGACATGGCTGCCAATGGCGAGGTGATTAAAATCAGTAATGCTCAAGAGATCAGAACTGGCGGAGCACAAAGGTCTTGGGGGCGATGGGAAAGTAGGCGGCTGAAAGGGTGCAAGAGGTTACAACAATTAAAGAAGGTTGAGGTCATGAAGGAATATGACAATTTTCAAATGGAGTGTTGATGTAGACAATGCAGGCATGCAATGAGGGGGAGATGTGAGTAGGATGATTTTCAAATGACCTCCTGTTTGTGAAGGTAGAAGTAAGGAGATCAGCCAGAAGTGCACTGTGATAGTCAAATCTAGAGACAGCCAAAATGAAGGTTTAAGGACCACGTAAGCTGAGACAAGGATGGTGTCAGGCAGTGTTACGGTGGTGGAAATAGATGTTTTAGTAGGGGGTGGATATGTGGTAGAAACCTCATCAGGGGTCAAATATAATACCAAGGTTGTGAAGACTTTAATTCAGCAGTAGACAATTGACAGGGAGAGGGATGGAGTCAGTGGCGAGTTGCGCAGATTGTGATGGAAATTTTCCAACATTTTATTTTGCTTATTCAGTACTGGATGTCGGACAACCAGTTTGATAGTTTGCGAGACAGTGGATGGATCCAAAGAGGCGGAAGTGAGATAAACTGGACATCATCAGAATACATGTGGAATTTGACACTGTTTAGATGATGACCTTAATTAAAAGATGCACAAAGGCACAGCCTGTGATGCACAAATGCGCAGCACGGTAGCATAGTGGTTAGCACAATTGCTTCACAGCTCCAGGTTCCCAGGTTCGATTCCCGGCTTGGGTCACTGTCTGTGCGGAGTCTGCAAGTTCTCCCCGTGTGTGCGTGGGTTTCCTCCGGGTGCTCCGGTCTCCTCCCACAGTCCAAAGATGTGCAGGTTAGGTGGACTGGCCATGCTAAATTGCCCTTGGTGTCCAAAATTTCCCTTCGTGTTGGGTGGGGTTACTGGGTTATGGGGATAGGGTGGGGGTGTGGGCTTGGGTAGGGTGCTCTTTCCAAGAGCCGGTGCAGACTCGATGGGCCGAATGGCCTCCTTCTGCACAGTAAATTCTATGATCTGATCTTATATAGCAGCCGTAGCATTTATGTGGTTGCTCTGGTATAAATGTTCTGGTCAACTGTGATCCTTGGGTGAGCATGATTCTTCTGGGTAATAATCATTGTCTGGTACTTTGGTGCGGATGTTACTTGCCACTTATCAGCTGAACACTCTGTAGACATACATAGAACATAGAAAATACAGCACAGAACAGGCCCTTCGGCCCACGATGTTGTGCCGAACCTTTGTCCTAGATTAATCATAGATTATCATTGAATTTACAGTGCAGAAGGAGGCCATTCGGCCCTTTGAGTCTGCACCGGCTCTTGGAAAGAGCACCCTACCCAAACTCAACACCTCCACCCTACACCAAGGGCAATTTGGACATTAAGGGCAATTTATCATTGGCCAATTCACCCAACCCGCACATCCTTGGACTGTGGGAGGAAACCGGAGCACCCGGAGGAAACCCACGCAGACACGGGGAGGACGTGCAGACTCCGCACAGACAGTGACCCAAGCCGGAATCGAACCTGGGACCCTGGAGCTGTGAAGCAACTGTGCTATCCACAATGCTACCGTGCTGCCCTTAAGAACAAATAAATCTACACTATATAATTTTACCGTAATCCATGTACCTATCCAATAGCTGCTTGAAGGTCCCTAATGTTTCCGACTCAACTACTTCCACAGGCAGTGCAGTCCATGCCCCCACTACTCTCTGGGTAAAGAACCTACCTCTGATATCCCTCCTATATCTTCCACCTTTCACCTTAAATTTATGTCCCCTTGTAATGGTTTGTTCCACCCGGGGAAAAAGTCTCTGACTGTCTACTCTATCTATTCCCCTGATCATCTTATAAACCTCTATCAAGTCGCCCCTCATCCTTCTCCGTTCTAATGAGAAAAGGCCTAGCACCCTCAACCTTTCCTCGTAAGACCTACTCTCCATTCCAGGTAACATCCTGGTAAATCTTCTTTGCACCTTTTCCAAAGCTTCCACATCCTTCCTAAAATGAGGCGACCAGAACTGTACACAGTACTCCAAATGTGGCCTTACCAAAGTTTTGTACAGCTGCATCATCACCTTACGGCTCTTAAATTCAATCCCTCTGTTTTTTTTTATTAAATATTTTATTGAAAATTTTTGGTCAACCAACACAGTACATTGTGCATCCTTTACACAATATTATAACAACACAAATAACAATGACCTATTTTATAAACAAAAAATGAATAAATAATAAATAACAAAAATGAAAACTAGCCCTAATTGGCAACTGCCTTGTCACAAGTAACACTCTCCAAAAATATAATTTAACAGTCCAATATATAATTATCTGTAGCAACGACCTATACATACTATACAGTATATATTAACAACCCTGAGAGTCCTTCTGGTTCCTCCCCCCCCCCCCCCCCCCACCCCCCCCCCCCCCCCCCGATCCTGGGCTGCTGCTGCTGCCTTCTTTTTCCCATTCCGTCTATCTTTCTGCGAGGTATTCGACGAACGGTTGCCACCGCCTGGTGAACCCTTGAGCCGACCCCCTTAGGACAAACTTAATCCGCTCTAGCTTTATAAACCCCGCCATGTCATTTATCCAGGTCTCCACCCCCGGGGGCTTGGCTTCTTTCCACATTAGCAATATCCTGCGCCGGGCTACTAGGGACGCAAAGGCCAAAACATCGGCCTCTCTCGCCTCCTGCACTCCCGGCTCTTGTGCAACCCCAAATATAGCCAACCCCCAGCTTGGTTCGACCCGGACTCCTACTACTTTTGAAAGCACCTTTGTCACCCCCATCCAAAACCCCTGTAGTGCCGGGCATGACCAAAACATATGGGTATGATTCGCTGGGCTTCTCGAGCACCTCGCACACCTATCCTCCACCCAAAAAAATTTACTGAGCCGTGCTTCAGTCATATGTGCCCTGTGTAATACCTTAAACTGAATCAGGCTTAGCCTGGCACACGAGGACGACGAGTTTACCCTGCTTAGGGCATCTGCCCACAGCCCCTCCTCGATCTCCTCCCCCAGCTCTTCTTCCCATTTCCCTTTTAGTTCATCTACCATAGTCTCCCCTTCGTCCCTCATTTCCCTATATATATCTGACACCTTACCATCCCCCACCCATGTCTTTGAGATCACTCTGTCCTGCACCTCTTGTGTCGGGAGCTGCGGGAATTCCCTCACCTGTTGCCTCGCAAAAGCCCTCAGTTGCATATACCTGAATGCATTCCCTTGGGGCAACCCATATTTCTCGGTCAGCGCTCCCAGACTCGCGAACTTCCCATCCACAAACAGATCTTTCAGTTGCGTTATTCCTGCTCTTTGCCACATTCCATATCCCCCATCCATTCCCCCCGGGGCAAACCTATGGTTGTTTCTTATCGGGGACCCCCCCCAAGGCTCCAGTCTTTCCCCTATGCCGTCTCCACTGTCCCCAAATCTTCAGTGTAGCCACCACCACCGGGCTTGTGGTGTAGTTCCTCGGTGAGAACGGCAATGGGGCTGTCACCATAGCCTGTAGGCTAGTCCCCCTACAGGACGCCCTCTCTAATCTCTTCCACGCCGCTCCCTCCTCCTCTCCCATCCACTTACTCACCATTGAAATATTAGCGGCCCAATAATACTCACTTAGGCTCGGTAGTGCCAGCCCCCCCCTATCCCTGCTACGCTGTAAGAATCCCTTCCTCACTCTCGGGGTCTTCCCGGCCCACACAAAACCCATGATGCTCTTTTCAATCCTTTTTTTAAAAGCCTTCGTGATCACCACCGGGACGCACTGAAACACAAAGAGGAATCTCGGGAGGACCACCATCTTAACCGCCTGCACCCTCCCTGCCATTGACAGGGATACCATATCCCATCTCTTGAAATCCTCCTCCATCTGTTCCACCAACCGCGTTAAATTTAACCTATGCAATGTGCCCCAATTCTTAGCTATCTGGATCCCCAGGTAACTAACGTCCCTTGTTACCTTCCTCAACGGTAGGTCCTCTATTTCTCTACTCTGCTCCCCTGGATGCACCACAAACAACTCACTTTTCCCCATGTTCAATTTATACCCTGAAAAATCCCCAAACTCCCCAAGTATCCGCATTATTTCTGGCATCCCCTCCGCCGGGTCCGCCACGTATAGTAGCAAATCGTCCGCATACAAAGATACCCGGTGCTCTTCTCCTCCCCTAAGTACTCCCCTCCACTTCTTGGAACCCCTCAACGCTATCGCCAGGGGCTCAATCGCCAGTGCAAACAATAATGGGGACAGAGGGCATCCCTGCCTTGTCCCTCTATGGAGCCGAAAATATGCAGATCCCCGTCCATTCGTGACCACGCTCGCCACTGGGGCCCTATACAACAGCTGCACCCATCTAACATACCCCTCTCCAAAACCAAATGTCCTCAACACCTCCCACAAATAATCCCACTCCACTCTATCAAATGCTTTCTATGCATCCATCGCCACTACTATCTCCGTTTCTCCCTCTGGTGGGGCCATCATCATTACCCCCAACAACCTCCGTATATTCGTGTTCAGCTGTCTCCCTTCACAAACCCAGTTTGGTCCTCGTGGACCACCCCCGGGACACATTCCTCTATTCTCATTGCCATTACCTTGGCCAGGACCTTGGCATCTACATTTAGGAGGGAAATAGGTCTATAGGACCCGCATTGTAGCGGGTCCTTTTCCTTCTTTAAGAGAAGCGATATCGTTGCTTCAGACATAGTCGGGGGCAGTTGTCCCCTTTCCTTTGCCTCATTAAAGGTCCTCGTCAGTACTGGGGAGAGCAAGTCCACATATTTTCTATAGAATTCGACTGGGAATCCATCCGGTCCCGGGGCCTTTCCCGCCTGCATGCTCCTAATTCCTTTCACCACTTCTTCTACCTCGATCTGTGCTCCCAGTCCCACCCTTTCCTGCTCTTCCACCTTGGGAAATTCCAGCCGATCCAAGAAGCCCATCATTCTCTCCCTCCCATCCAGGGGTTGAGCTTCATATAATTTTTTATAAAATGTCTTGAACACTCCATTCACTCTCTCCGCTCCCCGCTCCATCTCTCCTTCCTCATCCCTCACTCCCCCTATTTCCCTTGCTGCTCCCCTTTTCCTCAATTGGTGTGCCAGCAACCTGCTCGCCTTCTCCCCATATTCGTAC
Organism: Scyliorhinus torazame; assembly: GCF_047496885.1. Taxonomy (NCBI): domain Eukaryota; kingdom Metazoa; phylum Chordata; class Chondrichthyes; order Carcharhiniformes; family Scyliorhinidae; genus Scyliorhinus; species Scyliorhinus torazame. Next base: position 99,081,666 of record NC_092708.1, read on the forward strand.
TGTACACCCTGCGCCTTCCTCCATTGTGCCTCTGCAGTGCCTGTGGTCAGCAAGTCAAATTCTACATGTAGCCTTTGCCTTTCCCTGTACAGTCCCTCCTCCGGTGCTTCCGCATATTGTCTGTCCACCCTCAAAAGTTCTTGCAGCAACCGCTCCTGTTCCTTACTCTCCTGCTTCCCTTTATGTGCCCTTATTGATATCAGCTCCCCTCTAACCACCGCCTTCAACGCCTCCCAGACCACTCCCACCTGGACCTCCCCATTATCATTGAGTTCCAAGTACTTTTCAATGCACCCGCTCACCCTTAGACACACCCCCTCATCTGCCATTAGTCCCATGTCCATTCTCCAGGGTGGACGCCCTCCTGTTTCCTCCCCTATCTCCAAGTCCACCCAGTGTGGAGCGTGATCCGAAAGGGCTATAGCCGTATACTCCGTTCCCCTCACCTTTGGGATCAATGCCCTACCCAGCACAAAAAAGTCTATTCGCGAGTAGACTTTATGGACATAGGAGAAAAACGAGAACTCCTTACTCCTAGGTCTGCTAAATCTCCACTGGTCTACACCTCCCATCTGCTCCATAAAATCTTTAAGTACCTTGGCTGCTGCCGGCCTCCTTCCAGTCCTGGACTTCGACCTATCCAGCCCTGGTTCCAACACCGTATTAAAATCTCCCCCCATTATCAGCTTTCCCATCTCTAGGTCCGGAATGCGTCCTAGCATCCGCCTCATAAAATTGGCATCATCCCAGTTCGGGGCATATACGTTTACCAAAACCACCGTCTCCCCCTGTAGTTTGCCACTCACCATCACGTATCTGCCCCCGTTATCCGCCACTGTAGTCTTTGCCTCGAACATTACCCGCTTCCCCACTAATATAGCCACCCCCCTGTTTTTCGCATCTAGCCCCGAATGGAACACCTGCCCCACCCATCCTTTGCGTAGCCTAACCTGGTCTATCAGTTTCAGGTGCGTTTTCTGTAACATAACCACATCTGCCTTAAGTTTCTTAAGGTGTGCGAGTACCCGTGCCCTCTTTATCGGCCCGTTCAGCCCTCTCACGTTCCACGTGATCAGCCGAGTTGGGGGGCTTCCTACCCCCCCCCCCCCCTTGTCGATTAGCCATCCCCTTTTTCCAGCTCCTCACCCGGTTCCCACGCAGCTGTATCTCCCCCAGGCGGTGCCCCCCCGCCCATCCTCTCCCATACCAGCTCCCCCCTCTCCCCAGCAGCAGCAACCCAGTAATTCCCCCCTCCCACCCCCCCACCCCCCCGCTAGATCCCCCGCTAGCGTAATTACTCCCCCCATGTTGCTCCCAGAAGTCAGCAAACTCTGGCTGACCTCGGCTTCCCCCCGTGACCTCGGCTCGCACCGTGCGACGCCCCCTCCTTCCTGCTTCTCTATTCCCGCCATGATTATCATAGCGCGGGAACCAAGCCCGCGCTTCTCCCTTGGCCCCACCCCCAATGGCCAACGCCCCATCTCCTCCACCTCCCCTCCTCCCCCCCCATCACCACCTGTGGGAGAGAGAAAAGTTACCACATCACAGGATTAGTACATAAAACCCCTCTTTGCCCCCCACATTCGCCCCACCACTTTGTTCGAATGTTCTTTTTAATAACCCGCTCATTCCAGTTTTTCTTCCACAATAAAAGTCCACGCTTCATCCGCCGTCTCAAAGTAGTGGTGCCTCCCTCGATATGTGACCCACAGTCTTACCGGTTGCAGCATTACAAATTTTATCTTCTTTTTATGAAGCACCGCCTTGGCCCGATTAAAGCTCGCCCTCCTTCTCGCCACCTCCGCACTCCAGTCTTGATAAACGCGGATCACCGCGTTCTCCCATTTACTGCTCCGAGTTTTCTTCGCCCATCTAAGGACCATTTCTCTATCCTTAAAACGGAGGAATCTCACCACTATGGCTCTGGGAATTTCTCCTGCTCTCGGTCCTCGCGCCATCACTCGGTATGCTCCCTCCACCTCCAACGGACCCGCCGGGGCCTCCGCTCCCATTAACGAGTGCAGCATCGTGCTCACATATGCCCCGACGTCCGCTCCCTTTACACCTTCAGGAAGACCAAGAATCCTCAGGTTGTTCCTCCATGCGTTGTTTTCCAGTGCCTCCAACCTTTCCACACATTGTTTCTGATGTGCCTCCTGCGTCTCCGCCTTCACCACCAGGCCCTGTATGTCGTCCTCATTCTCGGCTGCCTTTACCTTCACGACCCGAAGCTCCCGCTCCTGGGTCTTTTGTTCCTCCTTTAGCCCTTCGATCGCCTGTAGTATCGGGGCCAACAGCTCTTTCTTCATTTCCTTTTTGATCTCTTCCACACAGCATTTCAAGAACTCTTGTTGTTCAGGGCCCCATGTTAAACTGCCACCTTCCGACGCCATCTTGGTTTTTGCTTGCCTTCCTTGCCGCTGTTCTAAAGGATCCACTGCAATCTGGCCACTTTCTCCTCCTTTTTCCATCCGTATCCAGGGGGGATTCCCTTCTGGTTTACCGCACAGTGTTTTTAGCCGTCAAAATTGCCGTTGGGGCTCCTATCAAGAGCCCAAAAGTCCGTTTCACCGGGAGCTGCCGAAACGTGCGACTCAGCTGGTCATCGCCGCACCAGGAAGTCTTCAATCCCTCTGTTAATGAACGCGAGCACACCATAGGCCTTCTTCACAACTCTATCCACTTGAGTGGCAACTTTCAAAGATGTATGAACATAGACCCCAAGATCTCTCTGCTCCACATTGCCAAGAACTCTACCGTTAACCCTGTATTCCGCATTCATATTTGTCCTTCCAAAATGGACAACCTCACACTTTTCAGGGTTAAACTCCATCTGCCACTTCTCAGCCCAGCTCTGCATCCTATCTATGTCTCTTTGCAGCCGACAACAGCCCTCCTTACTATCCACAACTCCACCAATCTTCGTATCGTCTGCAAATTTACTGACCCACCCTTCACATCAGCAGACACACTTAGTGCCAGGGACTTGGATAGGCCAGGGTTTGTGAGGTGTATCCAGGAAGGCTTCTTGATGCAATATGTAGATAATCCAACTAGGGAAGGGGCAGTACTGGACCTGGTATTGGGTAATGAGCCTGGTCAGGTGGTTGAGGTTTCAGTAGGGCAACATTTTGGGAGTAGTGACCACAATTCCGTAAGTCTTAGGGTATTTTTGGACAGGGATGGGGGTAACCCTCGCATTAAAGTGCTAAACTGGGGAAGGCAAATTACGATAACATCAGATAGGAATTGAAGAATTTGGATTGGGCGCAGCTGTTGGAGGGTAAATCAACATCAGACATGTGGGAGTCTTTCAAGCGACAGTTGATTAGGATTTAGGAAAATCACGTTCCTGAGTCAATGAAGGATAAGTATGGGAAGTTTAGGGATCCTTGGATAACGAGGGATATTGTGAAACCCGTCAAAAAGAAAAAGGAGGCTTTTGTTCGGTCTAGAAGGGGGGGAACAGTCAAAACCCTTGAGGAATATAAAGAAAGTAGGAAGGTACTTAAGCAGGAAATTAGGAGGGCTAGGAAAGGTCATAAAAATGCCTTGGTAAGTAGGATTAAGGTGAATCCCAAAGATTTTTATTCATATGTAAAAAGCAAGAGGGTGGCCAGGGAAAGGATTGGACCACTTATGTTTAGAACCAGAAGAAATGGGCGAGGTACTGAATGAATACTTTGCATCAGTGTTCACCAAAGAAAGGGACTTTGTGGAAGATGATTCTTGGGTGGGGTGTGTGGACAGTCTGGATCATGTCAACATCGAAAAAGGAGGTATATGTTTTCAAAAATGATATTAAGGTAGATAAGTCCAATATTGGCAGCATGGTAGCACAGTGGTTAGCATAGTTGCTTCACAGCTCCAGGGTCCCAGGTTCGATTCCTGGCTTGGGTCACTGTCTGTGCGGAGTCTGCACGATCTCCCCGTGTCTGCAAGTCCCGAAACGTACTGTTAGGTAATTTGGACATTCTGAATTCTCCCTCTGTGCACCCGAACAGGCGACGAGGGGCTTTTCACAGTAACTTCATTATAGTGTTAATGTAAGCCTCCCTGTGACAATAGAGATTATTATTATCATTCATGTTCTGCAGGGTATTTGCCCTTCTTCAGAATCAGGGAAATAGAGGCCTGCGGCAATGTAACAGGAAATAGCGCCCCCCCCCCCCCCCAATTTTGTATAGAACTCTATGGGGAATCTATCCAGGCCCGGAGCTGTACCGACTGCATTAAACAAGTACATTTCATAATCTCGAGGCCCAACGGGGACTTCAACCCCTCCCTACTCGCCACCACGGGGAAGGATAACCCATCCAAAAACTGTACCATGGGCAAACTCCCGTAGCTCTGATCTATAGAGACTTCGATAAAAGGCGTCAAACGCAGTGTTGCCCTTCAATGGGGTGGAAACCAAACTGCCACCCCAGTCCCTTACCTGCACAATCTCCTCGGAGGCAGTCTCAGCTGATGCACTAAAAGACGACTTTTTTTTTCTCCACGTTCATAGAATGCCCCCCCCTCCAGCGCCACAGCTGGCTCACCGCCTTGTCCCTTGAGAGTAACTCAGAATGTGTCTGCAACTTTTTCCTATTTTGTTGTCCCACACAAGTACAATAAAATGCAAAATTGCCCAAGAAACCCCAAAGTGCAGCAGAGCAATAGTTATAGGGGACTCTACAGTAAGGTGCACAGATAGGCGCTTCTGTGTACGGGAAAGGATGGTATGTTGCCTCCCTGGTGCCGGGGTCAAGGATGTCTCTGAACGAACACAGGACATCCTGAAGGGGGAGGGTGACCAGCCAGAGGTCGTAGTACGCACAGGTACTAACGACATAGGCAGGAAGAGTGATGAGGTCCTGGTAGGGGAGGGGGGTGCCGGTGGCATTGAAAGGGACCGGCTCTCATACCAAATCCACAAAATGTAGGTTTGAGTGCTGATGTGGTGTTTTTCCAGGAGACTCGTTTGCGGTTCAGGGACCAGACAAAGTTACGGAAGGGGTGGGTGGGACAGTATTCAGCTCGGGGCCGTTCAACCCTCTCCTTACATTCCTAGTGGTTAGTCGAATTGGGGGGCTTTCCACCCCCCCAAATCAGAGTCTGTCAGTTCCATCAAACGGGGTAATACAGCAACTACTTAAAGGTCCACCCAAGGTGACCGCTAAACCCTCCATCAAGGCAAAACAAAATAAATACTGTCGTCAGTCAGCAAACTAACCCCCACCCCTCCCCTCCCCGCCTGTCAACAGTACCACATCCAAATAAACAAACAAACAACCAAAAAATAAATAAGGACTCCATGCCCCTGCCTTAACTTCCCCTAACGCCAAACAAAACAAAAACACTAAGTTCATTACCATCTCTTACCAACTTTTACAGATGCACCATAGAAAGCATCCTCTCTGGCTGCATCACAACCTGCTTTGGCAACTGCTCTCCCCAAGACCGCAAGAAACTTCAGAGAGTTGTGAACACTGCCCAGTCCATCACACAAACCTGCCTCCCATCCATTAACTCCATCTACACCTTCCGCTGCCTGGGGAAAGCGGGCAGCATAATCAAAGACCCCTCCTACCCAGCTTACTCACTCTTCCAACTTCTTCCATCGGGCAGGAGATACAAAAGTCTGATAACACGCACAAACAGACTCAAAAACAGCTTCTTCCCCGCTTTTACCAGTCTCCTAAATGACCCTCTTATGGACTGATCTCATAAACACTACACCCCTGTAAGCTTCACCCGATGCCAGTGTTTATGTAGTTACATTGTGTACCTCGTGTTGCCCTATTATGTATTTTCTTTTAATTCCCTTTCTTTTCATGTACTTAATGATCTGTTGAGCTGCTCGCAGAAAAATACTTTTCACTGTACCTCGGTACACGTGACAATAAACAAATCCAATCCAAATGCAATTATCTAAAACTACAATAAAGTAATGAGCTGCAGTTATCGCCACCACTCTGCCCCTGTTAGCTAACCCTTCAGCTAGCAGGGCAGCCTCCGCCTACAGGGAAGACAAATAAATAGCCATAACCACCAGCCCCCTGCCCAAATCCAACTTTAATAATCAAAGAAAAATCACCCCTCCCACACCAGGACAATAAAATGCAAAATTGCCCAAGAAACCTCAAAGTGCAGGAGAGCAATAGTTATAGGGGACTCTACAGTAAGGTGCACAGATAGGCGCTTCTGTGTACGGGAAAGGATGGTATGTTGCCTCCCTGGTGCCAGGGTCAAGGACATCCTGAAGGGGGAGGGTGACCAGCAAGAGGTCGTAGTACGCATAGGTACTAACGACATAGGCAGGAAGAGTGATGAGGTCCTGCAGAAGGGAGTTAGGCAATAACTAAAAAGCAGGACCTCTAGGGTTGTAATCTCAGGATTACTCCCTGAGGTGTAGGAGGGAGGGATTCAGATTTCTGGACCACTGGGATCTCTTCCGGGACAGGTGTGACCTGTACAAGAAGGACGGGCTGCATCTAAACTGACGGGGTACCAATATCCTGGCTGGGAGGTTTGCTATAGTCACTCGGGAGGATTTAAACTAGTATGGCAGGCGGGTGGGAACCAGAGTGCTAGCTTAAAAGGTGCAATAACTGAAGGGGAAACAGAGAATTAAAATCAGAGAACAACATCACCCTGTCTGCTCAAACGTAGTGGTTTGAAGTGTATTTGTTTCAACGCCAGAGGTATAGCGGGTAAGGCTGATGAACTTCAAGCACTTATTAGTACTTGGAATTACGACGTTGTAGCTGTCATAGAAACATGGTAAAAGGAAGGGCAGGATTGGCGCTGAAAGTTGGAGGATATAGATACTTCAGGAGAGTTAGAGGGAGATGTAAAAGGTGGGGGAGTAGTATTACTGGTTAAGGAGAATATTATAGCTGTACTGCGGGAGGACACCTCGGAGGGCTCATACAATGAGGCACTCTGGGTAGAGCTCAGGAACAGGAAGGGGACAATCACAATGTTGGGTGTTTATTACAGGATCCCCAACTGCCAGCGAGAGACAGAGGAGCAGATTGGAAAGGGAAAGGATTGGACCACTGAAGGACAGTGGGGGGAATTTATGTTTTGAACCAGAGGAAATGAGTGAGGTACTAAATGAGTACTTTGCATCAGCGTTCACCAAAGAAAGGGACTTTGTGGAAGATGATTCTTGGGTAGGGTGTGTGGACAGTCTGGATCATGTTAACACCGAAAAGAAGGAGGTATTGGGTCTTTTAAAAGATAATAAGGTCAATATGTCTCCAGGGCCGGATGGGATTGACCCCAGAATACTGAGGGATGCAAGGGAGGAAATTGCTGGGGCCCTGTCTGACATCTTTGTATCCTCATTGTCTGCAGGTAAGATCCCAGAGGACTGGAGAATAGCTACTGTGGTACCGCTGTTTAAGAAAGGGAGCAGGGCTAATCCTGGAAACCGTAGGCTGATGAGCCTCCCGTCGATAGTAGGTAAATTATTGGAGAGAATTCTCAGGGACTGGATTTATACCCATTTGGAAACAAATGGACCCGTAAGTGATAGACAGCATGGTTTTGTGAAGGTGAGGTTGTGTCTCACTAACTTGATTAAGTTTATGAGGAGGTGACAAAGATGATTGATGAGGGGTGGGGAGTGGATGTTGTTTACATGGACTTCAGTAAATCATTTGACACGGTGCCTCATGGCAAACTGGTACAAAAGGTGAAGTCACACTGGATCAGAGGTGAGGTGGTAAGATAGATACAGAACTGGCTCGGTCACAGAAGGCAAAGGGTAGCAGTAGAAGGGTGTTTTTCTGAATGGAAGGTTGTGACTAGTGGTGTTCCACAGGGGTCTGTGCTGGGGCCTCTGCTGTTTGTAGTGTACATAAATGATTTGGAGGAAAATGTAGCTGGTCTGATTAGTAAGTTCGCAGATGACACCAAGGTTGATGGAGTGGCAGATTGTGTTGAGGATTCTCAGAAAATACAGCAGGACATAGATAGGTTGGAGACCTGGGCAGAGAAATGGCAAATGGAGTTTAATCCGGACAAATGTGAGGTAATGCATTTTGGTAGGTCTAACATAGAGGGGAAATATATCGTAAATGGCAAAACTCTTATTAATATAGAAAGTCAGAGAGATCTGGGCGTGCATGTCCACAGATCTTTGAAGGTGGCAACACCAGTGGACAAGGTGGGCAAGAATGCATACGGAATTCTTGCCTTCATTGGACGGGGTAACGAGTACAAAAACTGGCAAGTCATGCTCCAGTTGTATGGAACCTTGGTAAGGCCACACTTAGAATATTGTGCACTGGTGGCCACACTACCAGAAGGATATGGAGACTTGAGTGGGTGCAGAGGAGGTTTATCAGGATGTTGCTTGGTCTGGAGGGTGTTAGCTATGTGGAGAGGCTGAATAGACTCGGACTGTTTTCATTAGAAAGACGGAGGTTGAGGGGTGACCTGATCGTGATCTACAAGATTATGAGGGCATGGATGGTGTTGATATAGGCAGGCACTCTTTCCCAGGGTGGAGGGGTCAGTCACCAGGAGGCATAGGTTTAAGGTTCGTAGGACAAAGTTTAGAGAAGATATGCGAGGCAGATTTTTTACACAAAGAGAGGTGAATGCCTGGAACGCGTTGCCAGGGGAGGTTTTGGAAGCAGATACAGTAATGGCTTTCAAAAGGCATCTTGACAAACAAATGGATAGGATGGGTATAGAAGGATACAGCACAAGGAAGTGCTGAGGTTTTTGGCAAAGGTTGGTATGACCGGTACAGGCTTGGAGTGCCGAAGGGCTTGTTCCTGTGCTGTATTGTACTTTTCTTTGTTCCAAATCCCATAACCACATGCCCTCCCCAAACATACAAAGACCGTGAAAATTATGATTAACTTGCCCTCCCCCCTCAGTAGACTCTTCTTAACAAAAGCATCTGCCAACTCCGGCGCATTGAAATAATAGTCCTTTGAATCAATAGTCACTCTGAGATGTGCACTTTTGTATAAACGCAACCTTGGCCTTGTTAAACACTGCCCACCTTTTAGCCAGCTTCACGCCCACATCCTGATAGAGCCTGATGGCATGGCCCTTCCAATTGTAGTCCCAATGTTCCTTCTCCTGAAAACTATAAAACCTCACGATGATTGCCTGTGGTGGTTTGATGGCATGGGACTTCTGCCTGGGTGATCGGGGGGCTCAATCCAACTCTGGAGGGGCCGTCAATCCACCCTCCCCGACCATCTTCCCAAACACGTTCAAGATAAAGTCTGTTGGATTTGGGTCTTCCATTCCCTCTGGCAACCCCACGACTGGGTAAAATTCTGTCTCCTGGAACGATTCTCCAGATCATCCACCTTGGCCCTTGGTACTTTATTACACCGGCCATCAGTGCCATCTCAACTTCCAAGGAGACAATCTGATTGCTCTGCCTCGAGTGAGCCGCCTCCACACCCTGTATCGTCACGCCATGTGCCTTTACCATCTCATCAGATTTCTGCAACGCCGACTGAATGGGAGCCTGGGACCTCTTCTATTAACTTGTGGAGGTCCTCTAAGACAGCCTGGTGCTGCTTCTGAAATTCTGTTGCCAATGTGCCTGTAAGCATCTCGGCTGTCAGTGGATTGGCCAGAGCGTGGTAGTGGCCTCCACCATTTTCTCAACCGAAGGATCTCGAAGCTTTCGAATTTGTCGACAAATCTTTATTTGCAGGCTGACTTAAACTGTCTTAGAATTTACAGTGCAGAAGGCGGCCATTCGGCCCATCGAGTCTGCACTGGCCCTTGGAAAGATCACCCTGCTACTTAAGTCCACATCTCCACCCTATCCCCGAAACCGAGTCACACCATCTAACCTTTTGGATACTACGGGGCAATTTAGCATTGCCAATCCACCTAACCTGCACATCTTTGGACTGTGGGACAAAGCCGGAGCATCTGGAGGAAACCCACGCAGATATGGGGAGAAAGTGCAAACTCCACATAGACAGTCAACTGAGGCAAGATTTGAACCTGGGACCCTGGATCTGTGATGCAGCAGTGCTAACCACTATGCCACCTTTTGTGAGGGCCACAAAGAATCCAGCACGAGTTTTAAGGATACAAAGAAATAACATTTATATTTTTTTATATATATATATTATATATAACAGCAGCAGCAACTTCCCTTGCTGCACACTCCTTCCTGCTGGTTCCGAAACTGGCCAGCTTTATTTATACTAGGAGTTTACTAATGGTTTCTCCGCCCCCCCCCCCCCCCCCCCCCCCCAATACTCCCACAGGATTGTGGGATTGTCATTAGACCCCAGCCAATGGTAAGTAGGCAGGTTATAACACCACCCTTCTGCCCTAATTGCCAGGGCCCTTCTGGCCTTTCTGTGCATTTTTGTGTGGCAACCGTATCCCATCAAATCTAGTGAAATGTTATCTGAACAAAAAAGCCAAAACTGGCAAAAAGGGCTAAAAATAAGGAGCCATCTCGGGCCGCCACCAGAAGTTTAAGACCCTCTTTGATCAAGCTTTTGGTCATCTGACCTAATTCTCCTTATGTAGCCCGGTGTCATACTTTTCTTTCTAAAACTCTTGTAAAGTGCTATAGGACAGTTAAATATAAAGCCTTTAATGTAATTATATAAAGTTGCTGTTCTTGGGGCCCTTTGGTGCCTCAACTGAGTGGCTGCCTTTTTGTGAGCTTAAAATATTGTTGATAGGTCATTCTACCAAGAGCTCAATATATGGATCCTTTTCTTACTTGTATTAAAACACACTTTCCAGGATGGATCATTGGTTAGCTATGGAAACTGGGAACCTTGGCTTCCTTTCCCCCTTTATAACTTACACGAATGATACTCCCTGATTCTCTTGGAGAACTTTAAATGTCCTGTGGCCGAGATAAGTTAATCAGGCAATTGCCAGAAATCCATACCAGGGTACTTCTGGTCTGTTTCATCAGGCTGTGCTTGTATCATTGGCTTAAGCTTTACTTCTGAGGTATTATTTCTATTTATGCAGCCAATTAGGGAGAAAAATAATTCTGTAAACAACCTTTCATATTTTTACATGCTGGAGAATTTTCCTAAATATACAAGGCCTTGTTCGTTTTTGTGACATTGACATTGAGTTAAACTTTCATGATATTGTATTTAATTTTTCAAAGGTGTTATCTTTTTTTTTAAACCTTAAAAAAAAGGCAAATTAATGAGGCTGAGAATTTACACATCTGTTGCAAAGAGTTACATGTCTAAGCCCTCAGGTTCCCAGCATTAAAGTGTATCCTTTCTAAATGAATCTCAGGAGAGTAAATAAGTGAACGGAGGGGGCACAAATTTTGTGAAATTGTCTTCACTGATGTTTGTAAGGAGGAGCCTTTTCCCTTTGTCTTGCTTTTCAGATGCGAGCCTACTGCATTATGCATATTCTGTGACTGGTGTAAATCCCTACACAGCTGACACTTTGCTACAATGCACTCCAAGTAGCTTCTTCATTTGCTGTTCATTTAATTGGCACACAAAATGGAGATTTTGGGGTTAAATAAACAGAGACGGGCATTTTTTTGCAGAATTGTTTTGCTTTGATTTGATTATATGTCATACAGATTTAGCATTATAAAAAGTGTGCTGTCATCGCATGTTTAAAAAAGTCTGGCGCTCTGATGTATTGACATCAATTGCATGATTTAGCTTACACTTTTTAAATCTGGCACGTAGCGCACTGCCGAAATAATAAAGATCAATAAAATAGGAATTTTATCAAGAAGACCTGAGTATGAATCCCAAGCTTGGCTGACATTTTTATTCACTTAGGAGGTGAGTTTTATCACATTTGGATACACTCTGAATTACAAAAGCAAGAGTCTAGCTGTGATTAATTGGTGGATTGTTTGCTACATACCATTTTTAAAAACAATTAAATTCATTATAAACTAAAAAAAAATCTACAATATACACTGGAGAATTTGAGATCATAATTGCAATACAGTTTTGTCCTTTAAGTTTAAAGTTATATTGTCTGGATAATGACAAGACTATAAAGTGTTCCCCTCCATTTCAAAACGTTACAAAGGAAATTTATAATGAATTTGTTCAACAAATAATATTGTAAAATCATATTTTTATAATATCAAATGTTATATTTATGGGGTAAATTTTTGTGTTCTTTAGTTCAGGGGTATCAGCATGAAACTACAAATGTTGAATGTCTGAAGCATATGAAGAGTTAAATTTGCAATATTAATTTATTTGTTCGGAGCTTTTTTTAATTTCAAGTGCCCAATTTTTTTTCCCTAATGAAGGGGCAATTTAACATGGCCAATCCACCTATCCTGCTTATCTTTGGATTGTGGGGGTGAAACCCATGCAGACACTGGGAGAATGTGCAAACTCCACACAGACAGTGACCCAGGGCTGGGATCGATCCTAGGCGCTGAATGTCGTGAGGCAACATTTTCTGTTTTTGTGAGAAATATTGGTGTTGCACTTTCCTAATTTGGTACCCCCTATCAGTGCTCTGCATGCACCAGCAGGTATTGCATGGGCTAGCAAGAGAGTTAAACTGTTTCATCAGCTAACCTAAAAATATTCCGTAGTCTCAATCTCAAGACAATCAAGCACTTGATAGAACTTTTCAATTCCCAAGCCAGCTACGTAAGTCGTCTACTTTCTTCATTCAATCGACATTCATCGGACATTGAGTTTGCACTTCACAACTCTTATTGTGCCCTTGTAGTTAATAGTCAAGCTATTTCATCCTGGAATTGGACCATTTTATAGAAAAAAAAACTTGTATGTAACAGTTAACAACTAATGTTGTAGTTGCTTGTTTTTTAATAAAGATCAATAGTCCTGTGTAGTCCTGTATTCTAAGATATATATTGTGTGCTTAAATTTCAATCTAATTAATTTTGCTGGTTATCTCGTTTTATTGTAGAAATCCAATTAGAGTGCCCTCAATTCCTAACTGGTTAAGTTATCGTGTGTCTCAACTATATGCATACTGTCGTTGGTTAGGTTTCAAATTAATAGACAGTAAAACAAGCTTATTGCAAAATGATGTGTTTAATTCTCCTTGTTGCTTTCTGCCTCTGCTTTTTGTGTTAGTGATGTTTATTTGTCATGATAATTTTAATATTTAAGAAATCAATCCCATTTCATCTTGCATAGTAATTACATGTTAGTTTGTTTTGAAAGCTCGTTCTCTCCAATCTTAGGCCAAGGCTCTTCATATGTCCTGTGCAATAAAATATGCCTAACCACGCGCTCAAACTATTAGCTACTTTGGGAAACTATTGAATCCTATGCTGAACTTATGATCCTGTATCCCCAGCTTCCTTAGAAGGGCCACATGCTGGGGCAGCACGGTGGCACAGTGGTTAGCACTGCTGCCTCACGGCGCCGAGGTCCCAGGTTCGATCCCGGCCTTGGGTCACTGTCTGTGTGAAGTTTGTACATTCTCCCTGTGTTTGCGTGAGTTTCGCCCCCATAACCCAAAGATGTGCAGGGTAGGTGAATTGGCCACGCTAAATTGCTCCTTAATTGGAAAAAATTAATTGGTACACTAAATTTTTTTTAAATTGGGAAAAAAAAAGGGCCACATGCTTCCACCTCTACAATATCATCTGCTTTGCTCTTGCCTCATACTATTTGTTGTTGAAACCTTCATTCATGCCTTTGTCACCTCCAGACTTGATGACATCAATGCCTGCCTCCCATCCTGCACTCTTCATGAAGTTTAGGTAATCCAAAACTCTACCGGCTGTATCCTTCTCAACACCAATTCTGCTGACCCACTACTGACCCATTACCCTTTGCTGACCTACATGGTTAACCACAAGGATGAGAATTTTAAATTTGAAAAGGCTTCAATTTTTAAATCCTTACCCCCTTATGTTTCAGTCTTCAGTAGCTTTATTCTTCCACAATCTTTACTTTTCTAATTCCTGTAATCCTCAGGCCCTGACCTCTGTTCTTTTGACTCTGGCTTCTTATGCATCCCTCCTTTTTGCCCCTCATTGATAGCTGTGCCTGCAGCCAATTAGCTGTACAGAATTCCCAATCCATTGACTGGAAAAGATATAGTTCGAGTACAATAGATGGGTCGTTTTTTGTACAGTGTGTGCAGGAGGGTTTCCTGAAACAATATGTTGACAGGCCAACAAGAGGCGAGGCCACGTTGGATTTGGTTTTGGGTAATGAACCAGGCCAGGTGTTGGATTTGGAGGTAGGAGAGCACTTTGGGGACAGTGACCACAATTCGGTGACGTTTACGTTAATGATGGAAAGGGATAAGTATACACCGCAGGGCAAGAGTTATAGCTGGGGGAAGGGCAATTATGATGCCATTAGACGTGACTTGGGGGGGATAAGGTGGAGAAGTAGGCTGCAAGTGTTGGGCACACTGGATAAGTGGGGCTTGTTCAAGGATCAGCTACTGCGTGTTCTTGATAAGTATGTACCGGTCAGACAGGGAGGAAGGCGTCGAGCGAGGGAACCGTGGTTTACCAAGGAAGTGGAATCTCTTGTTAAGAGGAAGAAGGAGGCCTATGTGAAGATGAAGTGTGAAGTTTCGGTTGGGGCGATGGATAGTTACAAGGTAGCGAGGAAGGATCTAAAGAGAGAGCTAAGACGAGCAAGGAGGGGACATGAGAAGTATTTGGCAGGAAGGATCAAGGAAAACCCAAAAGCTTTCTATAGGTATGTCAGGAATAAGCGAATGACTAGGGAAAGAGTAGGACCAGTCAAGGACAGGGATGGGAAATTGTGTGTGGAGTCTGAAGAGATAGGCGAGATACTAAATGAATATTTTTCGTCAGTATTCACTCAGGAAAAAGATAATGTTGTGGATGAGAATGCTGAGCCCCAGGCTAATAGAATAGATGGCATTGAGGTACGTAGGGAAGAGGTGTTGGCAATTCTGGACAGGCTGAAAATAGATAAGTCCCCGGGACCTGATGGGATTTATCCTAGGATTCTATGGGAGGCCAGGGAAGAGATTGCTGGACCTTTGGCTTTGATTTTTATGTCATCATTGGCTACAGGAATAGTGCCAGAGGACTGGAGGACAGCAAATGTGGTCCCTTTGTTCAAAAAGGGGAGCAGAGACAACCCCGGCAACTATAGGCCGGTGAGCCTCACGTCTGTAGTGGGTAAAGTCTTGGAGGGGATTATAAGAGACAAGATTTATAATCATCTAGATAGGAATAATATGATCAGGGATAGTCAGCATGGCTTTGTGAAGGGTAGGTCATGCCTCACAAACCTTATTGAGTTCTTTGAGAAGGTGACTGAACAGGTAGACGAGGGTAGAGCAGTTGATGTGGTGTATATGGATTTCAGCAAAGCGTTTGATAAGGTTCCCCACGGTAGGCTATTGCAAAAAATACGGAGGCTGGGGATTGAGGGTGATTTAGAGATGTGGATCAGAAATT
Organism: Scyliorhinus torazame; assembly: GCF_047496885.1. NCBI lineage: Eukaryota > Metazoa > Chordata > Chondrichthyes > Carcharhiniformes > Scyliorhinidae > Scyliorhinus > Scyliorhinus torazame. The sequence goes on from NC_092708.1 coordinate 99,097,057, forward strand.
GGCTAGCTGAAAGAAGACAGAGGGTGGTGGTTGATGGGAAATGTTCAGAATGGAGTACAGTCACAAGTGGAGTACCACAAGGATCTGTTCTGGGGCCGTTGCTGTTTGTCATTTTTATCAATGACCTAGAGGAAGGCGCAGAAGGGTGGGTGAGTAAATTTGCAGACGATACTAAAGTCGGTGGTGTTGTCGATAGTGTGGAAGGATGTAGCAGATTACAGAGGGATATAGATAAGCTGCAGAGCTGGGCCGAGAGGTGGCAAATGGAGTTTAATGTAGAGAAGTGTGAGGTGATTCACTTTGGAAGGAATAACAGGAATGCGGAATATTTGGCTAATGGTAAAGTTCTTGAAAGTGTGGATGAGCAGAGGGATCTAGGTGTCCATGTACATAGATCCCTGAAAGTTGCCACCCAGGTTGATAGGGTTGTGAAGAAGGCCTATGGAGTGTTGGCCTTTATTGGTAGAGGGATTGAGTTCCGAAGTCGGGAGGTCATGTTGCAGCTGTACAGAACTCTGGTACGGCCGCATTTGGAGTATTGCGTACAGTTCTGGTCACCGCATTATAGGAAGGATGTGGAGGCTTTGGAGCGGGTGCAGAGGATGTTGCCTGGTATGGAGGGAAAATCTTATGAGGAAAGGCTGATGGACTTGAGGTTGTTTTCGTTGGAGAGAAGAAGGTTAAGAGGAGACTTAATAGAGGCATACAAAATGATCAGGGGGTTGGATAGGGTGGACAGTGAGAGCCTTCTCCCGCGGATGGATATGGCTGGCACGAGGGGACATAACTTTAAACTGAGGGGTAATAGATATAGGACAGAGGTCAGAGGTAGGTTCTTTACGCAAAGAGTAGTGAGGCCGTGGAATGCCCTACCTGCTACAGTAGTGAACTCGCCAACATTGAGGGCATTTAAAAGTTTATTGGATAAACATATGGATGATAATGGCATAGTGTAGGTTGGATGGCTTTTGTTTCGGTGCAACATCGTGGGCCGAAGGGCCTGTACTGCGCTGTATTGTTCTATGTTCTATGTTCTATGTTCTATAAACCCTCCTGACTCTTGGTTGAAAGCCTATCTTGGTCACCCAGCCTAATCGCTACTTCCTCGATTTAGCCTCCATTTTCGTTGTGACTCCGCTCAATATCTTAGGACATTAAAGAAATTAAATTATCGCCTTTTCAGGTGATTTACAAATTTAGTGTGTGATTTTCATCATTAGTCCCAGTGTTTCCTTTACGAATGGTCATTTCCTCGAGGCTTAATTCTAATAGATTTCAAATACAAATTATGCATAACACAACGAAAATCATGAATTTTATCTTTTTAATTAACTGAAAATATGAAAAATTCCTTTTTGTGTTTACATTAATAATTGGACAATTGGGACCCAATGGGGTTTGAACTTTCAATTTTTCTGTGTAATAGCTATTCTTTTAAATTAGTAAGTAGTCAGTTTTGTGCTGATTTCAATATTTTCCAGATTAAAATACATATTGAACTGAGATTTTGAATGTTCAGTTTCCACTAAAAGCAAATAGAATCCTATATTCAGTCGCTAATAAATGTTTTTTATATTCAAGTGTATTTCCTTTAGCATATACCACCAAGAAAGCACAACAGTGTCTATACTTCCTCAGGAAACTAAGGAAATTCAGCATATCCACATTAACTCTTGCCAACCTACCGTTGGGGGATCCTCGGAAACCCCCCCACCTCACATGGGCAGGACAGCCCCAGGCCTGATCCCCGGCCGGGGCAAAATAGCACCCTGGCTGGGGTAAAATAGCACCCTGGCAGTGCCACCTGGGCAGTGCCAGGCTAGCACTGGGGTGACTGCCAGGGTGCCCAGCTGGCAGTGCTACCAGCCACCCGGGGCCGCCCTCGGCGGGGCCAGTAGATCCTGGGTGCCAGTTCAATCTGGTGAAGGCAAAGTTAAGTGAGTTTTTGAACTCGCTTAACTCTGCGAATCTGGGTGCCGCCAATTGTGGGTGGGATCCAGATAGCGATGTTCGCTAGATGTAACGGCCATCGGGAATCCCAGAAGAGGCCTCTCCCGGGATCTATCTGCCATGTCATGCCTGATTCTGGCGGGTCACGGGCAGTAAATCGCTCCCTATGTTCTTCCTGGTATCTGATTTTCTAAACAACATGAAAACAAAATTGGTGTGAGTGGTGTTAAGAAAACACCGAAATGAGCATAACAAATATCTTAAATTGAAAACAAGTAATTGTTTGTTTTTTCTTCGCCTTTTGTGTATCATTATGCTTTTTTTTTTTTGCTGATTATAAAATAGTGATGCTGAAAATGAAAGTCTACCTTAGTTCCTCTCTGCTGACTGAAATGGGTGTTGTGTTGTTCAGCTGCGCAGCATTAATTCTAAATTGAGAGAGAGGGTTGATGGGTTTAAACAAGAAACACTCAAAACTGAAATTCTTCAATTGTGGGTGCTAATTTTGAAAAATTTGCAACTAATTAGTTTAAAATACTTGGTACTTGTACAGTTTAAGTTGATCATATGTGCATATCAGAATATTTTTCCAACTTTAAGGCAAACAGCATACAGTTCTGGTATGGTTGAAGAGCCCTTCATGACCGTATCAGCATAATATGTCTCTGGGATTTTTTGCTTACAATTTGGTCCCATAGGTACCCAGAGGACTGATTTTACTGGTAGAATGATTGCCTGCTTTGATTTATAATTGAACATCCTGTGCAGATTTGAAGAAATTATATCTCATTGGAACAAAATGATGCAGAATATTTACAGCAACATTTTTTTCAAACCTGTACAGATGCATGCATCAGTAGATAGATCAGAATTATATGCCTGAATTTTAATGAGTGAAAAATTTGGACATGCCTAAATTTGATAATTAGCTTTTATTCTAAAAGCCGTTTATAATGGAGTAAACATTTTACAGTTTGTATCGCAGAAAATATAACATTTGTATGAGACTTTATGTAATAGTTTAACTTAAAACTGAGTGTTGCTATTGTTTCTGTATTCACTATGGCAGGATGTAGGTTACCATCATGGTTGATCAAATTACTTCTGGGGAGCGATGTGGCAAAGAGAGCAAAGGATTGTGACTACATGGTTAATAAATATTGCAAGAAAATTAAAACTGACCAACCCCTTACATATTTACATAAAGTAATTCATATGCAGTATAAAGATAGCAGTTTCATTTTATGAAGAATTTTTTGTCCGAAGTATCTGGATTTTCTTTCATTTAAAAAAAAAAGTTTATTAAGCGTGTAGTAAGGTGCTTGCATTTTGAATGCAAATACATGTGATGACACAGTTGTCCAGGAATTGTGATGATTTAAAATGTACTTGTCTAGGGTTATTTATGCACAAAAATCTAATTACGGTCCAATCATCAAGTTAATTTAAAGTTTGACTGTTAAATTAAAGTGCCAGACAAATATCTTACTGACTTTTGGTTACACTGCTATGATTATTTTGAGAAGCAATACTTTTTTAAAATAAATTTGGAAAGTGCCAATTCTTTTTTTTCTCCAATTAAGGGGCAATTTAGCGTGGCCAATCCACCTACCCTGCACACTTTTGGACTGTGGGGGTGAGACCCACGCAGACACTGGGAGAATGTGCAAACTCCACACGGACAGTGACCCAGGGCCGGGATCGAACCTGGGCTATCGGTGCTGTGAGGCAGCAGTGCTAACCACTGCACCACCGTGTCGCCCTATTTTGAGAAACATTACGTTGGACATTTTTTACATTACCTGGTAATCTGATGACAATAGTCAATGGATGGATGTGTATTATGTGTATTGCGGTTTCTAGTCAACAGAGTTTATTCATGTATGACCTAATTTTGCTTTGCCTTGTTTCAGTCACCAATCATAACTGCTTTGTTAAAGAAATGTAAGCCCATTTGCAAAGAAGTTGCTTTCATGTGTGAAACCAAATATCAAAAGGCTTTCTAGTGTTAATGAATGTGGTTCATGAAGGTAGATGGACACCCAGACTGCAGCACTCCAGAAGCACTATGGAGGTAGCCAAAGAGATTGACATAATGGCACAGAAGTACTACTGAGGTTTTGTGGCAGAAATTGAGTTCCATGGGAGGGCAATTGAGAAATAAATACGTTGTCGGTTTAATTTGGCTAGCTACTGTAATGTTTACAGTATCGGGTGAATATTGGCCTTGTTTTGACAGACAGACGTTTCGCTTTAACAGTTGTATGGTAATAAATAAATAAACAGCAGCAAGAGAATAGAAAATGCACTGGAAGCGACCATCCCTGACTTTGAGAAAGGGTCGATGCCTTAAAAAACAATCTCTTTCCCAGCCTGCACCTTTCAGTTGCGGAAAGACATTGCATCCAGCAGCATGATTATTGCTGATCCATGCTGATGACTCTGTTGCAGGGATTATCTCTTGTAGCATCAGCCATCTGTTATGGCACTGTATAAAAAGGAATTGGATAGAAATGCTCAATGATGTCTTAGTGGTTTTTTTTGTTTACAGCTTTAAAATTGTACTGGTAATTGTGCGAATATTACAGCAAGTGGTTTTGTAATTTAACTGTATTTTGGAATTATGGAAGAAAATTTAATTGTGCTTTTAAAACTAATATTAGTTGCTTTATGAATAATTGAGATCAGTTCTTAATAGCAGCAGGAAAGCATCTTGGATTAGCCAGCGTTCAGATTACAATGTGCCTGGTATATTAGGTTTCAAGTGACAGCTGTGGGCTTGATTTTATAATTGTTTATAGGAGAGGTCACATTGAAACAATTAACATGAAGTTCTCCAAAACTTGAAAATATATTCAAGTTGTAAATGTACAATGGATTACAAAACTTCCCAAAGGTGTGAAGTCAGTTACATCAAAATGATAACATCTGTTAAAATAATAAGAAATAAAATTTTGTACAGTATTGGTCAGAAGGATGAGCAAGTAAGACGAATGGAAACTAATATGCAAAACATAGTCACATTGGACTATATAGAGTTTTCTATATTATAAACATGTGATCTTGTAAAACTATAAAGTTAGATTATATTTTGAATGCACAAAAGGTATATTTCTATCATTTCTGTAAACACGATGACAATCTCCATCTGTGTAGCTACCTTGTGACATAACAATTTCAACCCAAGTCTGCCATTATTCATTGTTTAAGTGAACGTGAAATAATTAAAATAAATGACTAGGGTAGAAGATAAAATCTGTTCCCTCTTTTTCCCCTCAAAAATCTTCCCAACATGCTTAATTCAGTGTAACAAAGTGGCTCATTTGCTCCATAAGGTTGAGGCCATTCAAAACTCTGTTGCCCATGTCTTAGTTTGGAGCAAAGCTATGCTTGCTGACCCACATTGACTCCTGGTCTTAATTTTAAAATTCTTATTCTTGCCCCTCTCTGTAATCTCCTCCAGCCCCTCCAGTTCTTTGAAAGGTTTATGTTGTGTTATGTAATTTGGAATAACATAAGCTGCCACTTGATGCAGTTTTGAGTAAAAGATGCTCCAGACTTTGAAGTGAGTTCAATGTGTTCTATTGAACTATTAGCACAGTTCTCAATGAATTCGACTCTCTGCTAATCTAAATGTATGATGTGGAGATGCCGGCGTTGGACTGGTGTGAGCACAGTAAGAAGTCTTACAACACCAGGTTAAAGTCCAACAGGTTTGTTTCGATGTCACTAGCTTTCGGAGCGCTGCTTTAACCTGGTGTTGTAAGACTTACTGTAATCTAAATGTAGTAACTCGGTCTAACTGAACCAGCCTTGCTCTAAACCACGTGCTGGGGTGTGATGCTGAGGATACACCCTGTCTCACTCTGTAGATGTTGGTCTGTGGAAAGAGGCAGGGTGTGAGTGCCTCATCCCTTTTATAGTGAGATACCACCCCTGAGTGTGCTGACTGCTCATTGGTCGTGTCCTATTCTATGTGTTCATTAGCTGCATGTTTGCATATCATGACATCTCCCCTTTTTTAATGTTTTGTTGGTGTATGTGAATGTATTTACATGTGAATAAGTCTGTCTAACGTGACTGACGGAGGACAACAGAACAGAGCAAACAAAACAAACGTTCACATGTCCTGACTCTGAGGCTTGCGTCTGATCCTGGTCGACCGCCGGAGAGGTGGCGGAGGGGACGACGGCGCCTTGACAGGCGGGATGGAAGCCTGACTGGTGGCCTCGTGGTGTGAGGTATCAGGAGGTGGCAATTTAACATATGGAAATGGCGGAGAAAGTGGTTGTGGGCAGGCAACTTTGCGCAGTGCCCGTTGATTCCTTTGCACGATGGAGCTATCAGCCATACGTACAACATAAGAGCGGGGCGCGGGCGGTCGAACAGCGACAGCCGGGGCAGACCACCCACCATCCGGTATCTTGATCCTGACAGTGTCTGCTGGGGATAGCACGGTCAGATCGGTGGCATGGGCATCATAGCCCTGCCTTATACCGGGAGGTGATCCAGGTTGGACAGGTGTATGGCTGGAAGCGTCGTCTGCAGGTCTCTGTTCATCAGGAGTTGAGCCGGTGGCATGCCAGTGGACAATGGAGTTGCCCTGTACACGAGCAGTGCAAGGTGTATGTCGGAAGCGGAATCCGCGGCCTTGCAGATGAGCTGTTTCACAACGTGCACCCCTTTTTCGACTTTTCCATTGGACTGCGGATAGTGCGGACTGGAGGTGACATGCTGGAAATTGTATGACCTGGCAAACGTGGACCATTCTCGACTGGTAAAGCACGGGCCATTGTTGCTCATGACGGTGATTGGGATGCCATGCCTTGAGAACGTCTCCTTACAGGCTTTGATGACCGTCCGAGAGGTGAGGTCCGGGAGCTTTAGCACCTCAGGGTAATTCGAGATATAGTCGATGATCAATGCGTAGTCGCGACCATTCGCATGAAAGAGGTCGATGCCAACCTTGGACCACGGAGTGGTCACTATGTCATGCTGTTGGAGCGTCTCCTTGCTCTGCGCTGGCTGGAACCGCTGACAGGTAGCACAGTTCAGGACCATGTTCGTGATGTCTTGGCTGATGCCGGGCCAGTAGACAGCTTGCCAGGCTCTGCGTCTGCACTTCTTGATGCCCAGGTGTCCCTCATGAATCTGACGCAGCACCAGGCTCTGGAGACTGAGCGGAATGACAATCCTGTCCAGCTTGAGGAGGATACCATCAATCACCGTCAGGTCATCCTTCACATTGTAAAATTGTGGGCACTGCCCTTTCTGCCAACCATTGGTGAGGTTGTGGATGACGTGCTGCAAGAGGGTGTCTTTGGCTGTCTCATCACGGATGAGGACAACCTTCTCATCTGTCGCCGGGAGAGTGCTAGCACACAGCTGCACCTGCGATTCGATGTGCTGGATGACCTCCAGCGGCTCACTGGGCGAGGTGACGGAGCGCGACAATGCATCAGCGCTGATGAGCTCCTTGCCAGGTGTGCACATCAAGTTGAAGTCATACCTCCTAAATTTAGGCAGGATTCTCTGCAATCGAAGCGTCATGTCATTCGGGTCCTTGTGGATTTTGTGGACCAGAGGCTTATGATCCGTCTCGACAGTGAATGTCGGCAGGCCGTAGACATAATCATGAAATTTGAGGGTGCCGGTGAGAAGACCCAAGCACTCCTTCTCAATCTGAGCACATCTGGTTTTAGTGGGCGTCATCGCCCTTGATGTGTAGGCTACTGGTGCGCAGGTTGATATGTCATCTCATTGAAGCAACACTGCACCGATGCCATCCTGACTCGCATCTGTGGATATCTTTGTTTCCCGGTCCGGGTCGAAGAATGCCAGGACAGTGCAGTGGTGAGCTTGGCTTTCAGCTCCAGCCACTCTGTCTGGTGTGCCGCCTTCCACTCAAAGGCAGTTGACTTTTTCACCAGGTTGCGTAGGGCCGTGGTATGTGTGACCATGTTTGGAATGAACTTGCCCAGAAGATTGACCATACCCAAGAAGCGCAGCACTGCCTTTTTGTCCTCTGGGACCTTTATCTCCTCGATGGCCTTGTTTTTGTCTGTGTCCGGGCGCACACCATGCTATGAGATCTGGTCGCCTAGGAACTTGAGCGTCGATGTGCCAAAACAACATTTGGACCTGTTTAACTTTAGGCCGTTGGCATGTACTCGGTGGAATACCTTCTGGAGACGGGACACATGTACTTCAGGGGTCGTGGACCATATGATGATGTCGTCCACGTACACACGGACCCCTTCAATGCCTTCCATCATCTGCTCCATGATGCGATGGAATATCTCTGATGCCGAGATGATGCCAAATGGCGTGTTGACGGTGCAGAGCCTTCTGCTGGACTCTTTAGGCTGGATTTACCAAAATCCCTGTGATGCAACCAACTTGGTGAAGAAGCACGCGTGTGCCATCTCACTCGCGAGTTCCTCCCTTCTCGGGATGGGGTAGTGTTCCCGCATGATATTCTTATTGAGATCCTTGGGATCAATGCAGATGCGCAGGTCCCCCGAAGGCTTCTTTACGCACACCATTGAGCTGACCCAGTCAGTCGCTTCGGTGACCTTGGATATTATGCCTTTTTGCTGAAGATCCTTGAGCTGTGCCTTCAGGTGCTCTCTCAGTGGAGCAGGGACACATCGTGCTGCGTGGATCACTGGCTTGGCATCAGGTCGTAGCAGAATCTTGTATCGATACGGCAGCGTGCCCATCCCGTTGAACACACGAATACTGGGCGAGGATGTCGTTGATGCTGGCCTGAAGATCCACATGGGAGGATGTTGTGGTGTAAACCCTTTGAATGAGGTTCAGCTGCTTGCAGGCGTGCGCACCTAGTAGGGATACCCTGTCCGGCTTGACAATTTCAAAGCGTAACCGTGCTTGTGTGTGTCGGTTGGATACGTGCGGATGGCAGGATCCCAGTGCCGTGATGGCATTACCGTTGTAATCCAGGAGCTTGCAGGCAGCTGGAAGTACCGTGGGGGGCTTCTTAATCGTCTGAAGTCTGCCTGTGAGAGGAGGTTGGCAGAGGCACCTGAGTCCAGCTTGAACTGGATGGGGCAGTGGTTGACCTTCATCACTGCTCGCCATTCGTCCTCTGAATCCACGGCTAGGATTGACTGGACTTGCGATGTGCCTGGTGTGGCATATTCACACGTTGTAATAATGCCCACACGGTAGGCGATGTCCAGGCATTCATCATCTGGATCCGTTGCACTGCCGAGATCAGAATCCTGTGGGCGTTGTTGCACACTCCGGATGCGCCGTCATCGGAATTGGGAGCGCTGGCTCCTGACTGGTGGTGCAGATCTGCACAGGGCAGCATAGTGGCCTGGCTTCCCACAGTTTCAACAGGCCCTGCCTCTTGCAGGGCAAGGTTTCTTTAAATGGGCAGTGCCACAGTTCGAACACGTCATGACGTCGGCGTCCTGACGCTCCGTGCGTTGTTGCACATGCGCTGTGTGGGTATTGGCACCAATAGAGGAACGTCTGGAACGTCTCAGACGTCTGGACCTGCGCAGTGCGGGTTTCAGCCGCTTCGTTATCCCGTTCACATCGCGCATCCGCGGGTCCCGGGAAGAGCGTGCAAAATGGCCGCTTTTATCAATGTTGAGGCGCTGCATCCGGGTAATGGCCTGCACATTCGCCGCCTTGTGGGAGGCTAGTTTATCATTTTCTGCCGTTTTGTACTGGGAACATCGATTTTCAGCGTGCCCATGCACTGTGCATGTTTCAATCGCGACTGGCAGGGTCATATACTTCATCTTCAGTAACTGCTCTCTGAGGATCAGAGTGAACTCCAAAAACGATTTGGTCCCTGATCATGGAGTCAGTGATATCACCGAAGTTGCAGGATTGTGCTAGCAGTCTAAGGTTAGTTAAATATGAGTTGAAGGATTCGTCTTTACCTTGCAATCGCAGCTTGAATATGTAATGCTCGAAGATTTTGTTGGTGTCCACCTCACAGTGGTTGTCAAACTTGTCCAGGATGGTCTGAAACTTTGTCTTGTCCTGGTCTTCGGCGAAGTGAAAGGAGTTGAATATTTCCAAGGCATGGTCACCCGCTGTGGTGAGGAAAAGAGCTATGTTCCATGCATCAGATGCACCATTGAGGTCTGATGCTTCGACGTAAAGCTGAAATTTCTGCTTGAATGTCCGCTAGTTGGCACTGAGATTGCCGGAGGTCCTGAGCTGGTGAGGAACCGGAATCATTTCCGTTTTGCCGGTATACATTCGCTGGTCGTCACGGATTTTGCTGAGAACTAACTAGATTGATTCCTGGTATCATGTGTTATGTAATTTGGATTAACACAAGCTGCCACTTGATGGAGTTTTGAGTAAAAGATGCTCCAGACTTTGAAGTGAGTTCAATGTGTTTTATTGAACTATTAGCCCAGTTCTCAATGAGTTCGACTCTAACCTAAATGTAGTAACTCAGTCTAACTGAACCAGCCTTGCTCTAAGCCACGTGCTGGGGTGTGATGCTGAGGTTACACCCTGTCTTACTCTGTAGATGTTGGTCTGTGGAAAGAGGTGGGGTGTGAGTGCCTCACCCCTTTTATAGTGAGATACCACCCCTGAGTGTGCTGACTGCTGATTGGTCGTGTCCTATTCTATGTGTTCATTAGCTGCATGTTTGCATATCATGTCAGTTTGCACTCTTGTGTATCCCCAATTTTAACTGTTCCTCTATTGGTGCCAATACCCATACTACATCTTTCCTCTTCCTTGTTTTCCCCCTTACGATGCTCCTGAAAACCTACTTCTTTGCCCAAGTTTTTGGTCACCTGACTTAATATTTCCTTAAGTGACGCAGTGTTATACCTCGTTTTATAATGCTCCTATGAAGCACCTGAGGATTGCAAATTGAAAATCGCTTATTGTCACAAGTAGGCTTCAAATGAAGTTACTGTAAAACGCCCCTAGTTGCCACATTCTGGCGCCTGTTCGGGGAGGCTGGTCCGGGAATTGAACCGTGCTGCTGGCCTGCCTTGGTCTGGTTTCAAAGCCAGCGATTTAGCCCTGTGCTAAACAGCCCCAGCGGCTGTTTCATTATGTTAAATGTGCTTTATAAATATAAACTGGCGTTGCAAACTTCAATATAGATGCATCCTTGCACACAGCCTGTTGACTTGAGGGAAATGAGCATTCCCTTCCCATGTGCACTTAAACTTGATTTCTCTTTACAGTAACTTGACTAAACAATTTCTTAGAAAGTAATATGCTCAAGTACAAGGAAAACAACCATATTGTAGGATTGTTGGATTGTGGAATGCTGTGATCGGCTTTCAGATGTTATTTAGTATCCTGATTATTGTCACAAGTAGGCTTCACTGGGGAGGTGTGGCGCTGCTAGTCAAGAGCAGTATTACGGTGGCGGAGAGAATGCTAGATGGGGACTCTTCTTCCGAGGTAGTATGGGCTGAAGTTAGAAACAGGAAAGGAGAGGTCACCCTGTTGGGAGTTTTTTATAGGCCTCCTAATAGTTCTAGGGATGTAGAGGAAAGGATGGCGAAGATGATTCTGGATATGAGCGAAAGTAACAGGGTAGTTATTATGGGAGACTTTAACTTTCCAAATATTGACTGGAAAAGATATAGTTCGAGTACAATAGATGGGTCGTTTTTTGTACAATGTGTGCAGGAGGGTTACCTGAAACAATATGTTGACAAGCCAACAAGAGGCGAGGCCACGTTGGATTTGGTTTTGGGTAATGAACCAGCCAGGTGTTGGATTTGGAGGTAGGAGAGCACTTTGGGGACAGTGACCACAATTCGGTGACGTTTACGTTAATGATGGAAAGGGATAAGTATACACCGCAGGGCAAGAGTTATAGCTGAGGGAAGGGCAATTATGATGCCATTAGACGTGACTTGGGGGGGATAAGGTGGAGAAGTAGGCTGCAAGTGTTGGGCACACTGGATAAGTGGGGCTTGTTCAAGGATCAGCTACTGCGTGTTCTTGATAAGTATGTACCGGTCAGACGGGGAGGAAGGCGTCGAGCGAGGGAACCGTGGTTTACCAAGGAAGTGGAATCTCTTGTTAAGAGGAAGAAGGAGGCCTATGTGAAGATGAAGTGTGAAGTTTCGGTTGGGGCGATGGATAGTTACAAGGTAGCGAGGAAGGATCTAAAGAGAGAGCTAAGACGAGCAAGGAGGGGACATGAGAAGTATTTGGCAGGAAGGATCAAGGAAAACCCAAAAGCTTTCTATAGGTATGTCAGGAATAAGCGAATGACTAGGAAAGAGTAGGACCAGTCAAGGACAGGGATGGGAAATTGTGTGTGGAGTCTGAAGAGATAGGCGAGATACTAAATGAATATTTTTCGTCAGTATTCACTCAGGAAAAAGATAATGTTGTGGAGGAGAATGCTGAGCCCCAGGCTAATAGAATAGATGGCATTGAGGTACGTAGGGAAGAGGTGTTGGCAATTCTGGACAGGCTGAAAATAGATAAGTCCCCGGGACCTGATGGGATTTATCCTAGGATTCTCTGGGAGGCCAGGGAAGAGATTGCTGGACCTTTGGCTTTGATTTTTATGTCATCATTGGCTACAGGAATAGTGCCAGAGGACTGGAGGACAGCAAATGTGGTCCCTTTGTTCAAAAAGGGGAGCAGAGACAACCCCGGCAACTATAGACCGGTGAGCCTCACGTCTGTAGTGGGTAAAGTCTTGGAGGGGATTATAAGAGACAAGATTTATAATCATCTAGATAGGAATAATATGATCAGGGATAGTCAGCATGGCTTTGTGAAGGGTAGGTCATGCCTCACAAACCTTATTGAGTTCTTTGAGAAGGTGACTGAACAGGTAGACGAGGGTAGAGCAGTTGATGTGGTGTATATGGATTTCAGCAAAGCGTTTGATAAGGTTCCCCACGGTAGGCTATTGCAAAAAATACGGAGGCTGGGGATTGAGGGTGATTTAGAGATGTGGATCAGAAATTGGCTAGCTGAAAGAAGACAGAGGGTGGTGGTTGATGGGAAATGTTCAGAATGGAGTACAGTCACAAGTGGAGTACCACAAGGATCTGTTCTGGGGCCGTTGCTGTTTGTCATTTTTATCAATGACCTAGAGGAAGGCGCAGAAGGGTGGGTGAGTAAATTTGCAGACGATACTAAAGTCGGTGGTGTTGTCGATAGTGTGGAAGGATGTAGCAGGTTACAGAGGGATATAGATAAGCTGCTGAGCTGGGCTGAGAGGTGGCAAATGGAGTTTAATGTAGAGAAGTGTGAGGTGATTCACTTTGGAAGGAATAACAGGAATGCGGAATATTTGGCTAATGGTAAAGTTCTTGAAAGTGTGGATGAGCAGAGGGATCTAGGTGTCCATGTACATAGATCCCTGAAAGTTGCCACCCAGGTTGATAGGGCTGTGAAGAAGGCCTATGGAGTGTTGGCCTTTATTGGTAGAGGGATTGAGTTCCGAAGTCGGGAGGTCATGTTGCAGCTGTACAGAACTCTGGTACGGCCGCATTTGGAGTATTGCGTACAGTTCTGGTCACTGCATTATAGGAAGGACGTGGAGGCTTTGGAGCGGGTGCAGAGGAGATTTACCAGGATGTTGCCTGGTATGGAGGGAAAATCTTATGAGGAAAGGCTGATGGACTTGAGGTTGTTTTCGTTGGAGAGAAGAAGGTTAAGAGGAGACTTAATAGAGGCATACAAAATGATCAGGGGTTTGGATAGGGTGGACAGTGAGAGCCTTCTCCCGCGGATGGAAATGGCTGGCACGAGGGGACATAGCTTTAAGCTGAGGGGTAATAGATATAGGACAGAGGTCAGAGGTAGGTTCTTTACGCAAAGAGTAGTGAGGCCGTGGAATGCCCTACCTGCTACAGTAGTGAACTCGCCAACATTGAGGGCATTTAAAAGTTTATTGGATAAACATATGGATGATAATGGCATAGTGTAGGTTAGATGGCTTTTGTTTCGGTGCAACATCGTGGGTCGAAGGGCCCGTACTGCGCTGTATTGTTCTATGTTCTATGATTATGATTGTGGGCGGAAGCTTGCTTTCAACTTGCTTGGTTTCAACTCTCAACATTGCAAATTAAGTCCACTCTGGAAAAAGTAGAGGTTGGAATATACAGACACATGAATGCTTATTTTCTTTTATACTGGGCTTCTATTTTATTCTGATTTCAATTGCATACAATGCTCTGCAATTCTAATTGTCAAAAGGTCTTTTTACCAAATATGGAACTGAGAAAACATGGCTATTGCCTATATGCAGCCAGTATAATCTGACTTGTGCTATATTTGTCATGATTATCTTCAATAGCAATCCTTTTAACATACTAAAAAGCATATCAAAAAGTTAGTATATGCCTCTAAATTTTTTAATCCACATGCAAAAGTTAGTTCAATAGAAAGTAACAAATACAAAATTTAATTTGTTTTTCGCAATCCATTTTATGATTTCCTTGCGCTCCTTCAATTCTTTCTTGTATTTATTAAATTGTAAGTAGCTTAAAAGAGGTATTTCAATAATGAACTGAGGTCTAGATTTGATCTTCGTTCCCAACATGAATGTCATAAAACATGTCTGGCTCATTCATCTGCAGTCATGTTCATTTATTCCGTGGATATATTTCCATTAGAAGAACATGTAAAATTATCTTCATTATTTCTATTTTATGTCCGTAAAATATGTTTTAAATAATAATTCCAATTAATGGGCAACTTAGCCTGGCCAATCCACCTACCCTGCACAACTTTGGATTGTGGGGGTAAGACCCACGCAGACACTGGGAGAATGTGCAAACTCCACACGGACAGTCAGTAAACCATATTACGTTAAGATTGTTTGGAGAATGGAGTGCTTGCCCCTCCCCCATCCCTGCACAATCCCTTCATCCCATTTCAGCGATCGAGTGTTGCAGCTAAGTAATCCAGTGTCGAGTATGATGCGACCAGCTGGAGACCTCAAACTCCTCCCACTCTTAACAATATGTCTTGCCATATGTCCTGAGCACCCTCTGCTGCACATTTTTTCATTCTCAACACAAGTCAGTCTTCGGCCTCTTCTGAGTGACTTTGCTAATTTAGTAGCGATTATTGAGTTTTTGGTTGAGCATGCCCAAGTTTATTTTACTTTGTACCATCATAAGATGCAAAACTTATTTCAGAAGTAAAATGTTTAGAGTGCTAACCCATTAAATCCTTTCAAAAGGAAAAAAAATAATGAATAGAGGGCTCATAAGTACCTCAGTTTGAATTGTCATGACATGCAAACAATGAGATACAGACAGGCAGCTAATGAACACAGAGAACAGGACATGACCAATGAGCAGGCAGGACACTCCGGTATCTCACTATAAAAGGCACGAGGCACTTACACTCCGCCTCTTTCCACTGATGAACATCTACAGAGTGAGTCAGGGTGTATGTACAGTATCACACCTCCAGCACGTGGCTAAGTCTGGTTCAGCCAGACAGAGTAACCACACTTGGGTAAGCAGAGAGTTGAACTCCTATAGAACTGTGCTACTGGTTCAATAAATCAGATTGAACTAACTTCAAGGTCTGGAGTATCTGGGAATCTTTGAGCGCTACATATTCAAACAGCGTCTACAAGGTAAAGATGAATCTTTCAACTCCTTCTTAACTAACCTCCGTCTGCTAGTGCTGTCCTGCAACTTTGGTGATATTGCTGACTCCATGATCAGAGACCAAATCATTTTTGGAGTTCATTCTGATCCTCTGAGGGAGCAGCTACTGAAAATCAAGCATATGACCCTGCCAGTCGCGATTTGAAACATGCACAGTGCATGAGCACGCCAAAAATCGCTATGCCCAGTACAAATCGGCTGAAAATGAGAAACTTGCCTCCCGCGTGGCAGAGCGTGTGCAGGCCATCTCCCGGATGCAGTGCCTCAGCATTGATGAAAGCGGCCATTTTGCGCGCTTTTACCGGGGCCCCACGCATGCGCGATGTGAACGGGATAACGAAGCGACTGACACCCGCACTGCGCAAGTGCAACGACGCACGGAGCGTCAGGACGCTGATGTCATGACGTGCTCGAAATGCGGCAATGCCCACTTAAAGAAACACTGCCCTGCAAGAGGCAGGCGACGTTTAAACTGCGGGAAGCCTGGACACTATGCAGCCTTGTGCAGGTCTGCACCACCAGTCAGGGGCCAGCGCGCCCAATTCCGCCGACGGCACGTTCAGAGTGTGCAACAACGATAACAGGATTCTGATCCTGGCAGCACAACGGATCCAGAGGAAGAATGCCTGGACTCCGCCTACTGTGTGGGCATCATTACCAAATGTGAATATACCACATCCAACTCATCACAAATTCAATCCTTCCTCGCTGTGGATTCTGCGGACGAATGGCGTGCGGTGATGCAGGTCAACCACTGCTCCATCCAGTTTAAGCTGGACACAGGTGCTTCTGCCAACCTTCTCCCACAGGCAGATTTCAAACGCATCAAGAAGCCCCCTAAGGTCCTTCCAGCAGCCTGCAGGCACCTGGACTACAACGGAAACGCCATCACGGCACTGGGATCCTGCCATCTACTCGTCTCCAACCGGAGCACCCATGCACGGTTACGTTTTGAAATTGTCAAGCCAGACAGGGCATCCCTACTTGCCGTGCATGCCTGCAAGCAGCTTGTGCAGTGGGTTTACACAACAACATCCTCCAATGTAGATCTTCAGGCCGGCATTGACGACATCCTCGCTCAGTATCCGGATGTGTTCGACGGGATGGGCATGCTGCCATATCAACACAAGATTCTGCTACGACCTGATGCCAAGCCAGTGGTCCACGCACCACGCCGGGTCCCGGCTCCGCTGAGGGAGCGCCTGAAGGCACAGCTCCAGGATCTTCAGCAACAGGGCATCATTTCCAAAGTAATCGAACCGACTGACTGGATCAGCTCGATGGTATATGTTAGAAAGCCTTCGGGAGACCTGCGCATCTGCATTGATCCCAAGGATCTCAATAAGAATATAATGCGTGAACACTACCCCATCCCGAAGTGGGAGGAAGCCAGTGAGATGGCACACGCATGTTTATTCACCAAGTTAGATGCGTCACATGGATTTTGGCAAATCCAGCTGGATGAATCCAGCAGAAGGCTCTGCACCTTCAACACACCGTTTGGCAGATACTGCTATAATCGCATGCCGTTTGGCATTGTCTCGGCATCGGGGATCTTCCATCGCATCATGGAGCAGATGATGGAGGGCATTGAAGGGGTTGTTTGTGTGTACGTGAACGACATCATCATATGGTCCATGACCCCTGAAGAGCATGTTTTCTGTCTCCAGCAGGTATTCTGCCGTGTCCATGCCAATGGCCTGAAGCTGAACAGGTCCAAATGTTGCTTTGGCATGTCGACACGCAAGTTCCTAGGAGACCAGATCTCTCAGCAGGGCGTGTGCCCGGACACAGACAAGGTCAAGGCCATCGAAGCCATGAAGGTCCCTGAAGACAAGAAGTAGATGTTGCGCTTCCTGGGCATTTTCTGGGTAAGTTCGTCCCAAACCGGGCCTCACACACCACGGCCCTACGAAACCTGGTGAAAAAGTCCACTGCCTTTGAGTGGAAGGCAGCACATCAGGCAGAGTGGTTGGAGCTGAAAGCCAAGCTCACCACTGCATCCTACTTGGCATTTTTCGACCCAGACAGGGAGACGAAGATCACGACTGATGCGAGCCAGGATGGCATTGGTGGTGCTGCTTCAACGCGATGACACTTCATCCTGGGCACCGGTAGCCGACGCATCGAGGGCCATGATGCCCACCGAAACAAGGTATGCGCAAATAACGAAGGAATGCCTGGGTCTTCTCACTGGCATTCTCAAGTTTCACGACTATGTCTATGGCCTGCCGACATTCACTGTTGAGACGGATCATAGGCCTCTGGTCCACATTATCCACAAGGACCTGAACGACATGACGCCTCGGTTGCAGCGCATCCTCCTCAAACTCAGAAGGTACGACTTTGACTTGGTGTACACGCCTGGCAAGGAGCTCATCATCGCTGATGCATTGTCCCGCTCCATCACATTGCCCAGTGAACTGCTGGAAATCATCCGGCAGATTGAATCACAGGTGCAGCTGTGTGCTAGCACCATCCCGGCGTCTGATGAGAAGGTGGTTCGTATCCGCGAGGTGACAGCCAAAGACCCCCTCTTGCAGCATGTCATGCACCACCTTGCCAATGGCAGGCAGAAAGGGTAGTGCCCTCAATTTTACAATGTAAAGGACGACCTGACGGTGATTGATGGTATCCTCCTCAAGCTGGACCGGATTGTCATTCCACTCAGTCTCCAGAGCTTGGTGCTCTGCCAAATCCATGAGGGACACCTGGGCGTCGAGAAGTGCAGACGCAGAGCCAGGCAGGCTGTCTACTGGCCCGGTATTAGCTAGGACATCTTGAACATGGTCCTCAACTGTGCGACCTGACAACGCTTCCAGCCAGCGCAGAGCAAGGAGACACTTCAGCAGCATGAAATCGAGACCTATCTGTGGTCCAACGTTGGCATCGACCTCTTTTGTGCGAATGGTCATGACTACAACTTGATTATTGACTATTTCTCCAATTATCCTGAAGTCGTGAAGCTCTCAGACCTCACATCTCAGACCGTCATCAAGGCCTGTAAGGAGACGTTCTCGAGGCATGGTATCCCACTCACTGTCATGAGTGACAATGGCCAGTGCTTCAACAGCCACGCGTGGTCTATGTTTGCCAAGTCATACCATTTCAAACATGTCACTTCCAGCCCACACTATCAGCAGTCCAATGGGAAGTTTGCAAAAGGTGTGCACATTGTGAAACAGCTCATCTGCAAGTCCGCGCATTCTGCTTCTTACATCTACCTCGTGCTGCTTGTGTCCACTGTCCACTGGCATGTCGCCGACTCAACCCCTGATGAACAGGGACCTGCGGACGACACTTCCAGCCATACACTGGCCCAACCTGGATCACCTCCCGGTGCCGCAGAAGGTGCAGCAGTTTCGAAACCAGCAAAAGCAGGGCTATGATGCTCATGCCACCGATTTGCCCGTGTTATCCCTGACAGACAGTGTCAGGATCAAGATACCAGATGGTGGCTGTCTGCTCCAGCTGTCGTTGTTCGACAGGCTGCGCCCCGCTCGTATGTTGTCCGTATGGCTGATGGTTCTGTTGTGCGACGAAACAGACTGGCACTGCGCAAAGTTGGCTGCCCGCAACCGCTTTCTTCTCCGTTTCCGTCCGTTGTTTTGCCATCTCCTGATACCTCGAACTACGAGGACATCAGTCAGGCTTCCATCCCACCTGTCAAGGCGCCGCCGCCCCCATCACCACCTCTCCGGCGGTCGACAAGAATCAGGCGCAAGCCCCAGAGACTGGACTTATGAACATTTTGTTTTATTTGCTATGTTCTGTTTTCTCACATTGGACAGCTGTCTTCACATGTAAATACGTTCACATATGCCACCGCTTGTAAATATGTTAATATATGCCACCACATGTAAGTACGTTCCCATATGCCAACAAAACATTTTTTAAAAGGAGAGATGTCATGATATGCAGACATGCAGATAATGATATACAGACAGGCACAGGCAGGACATGACCAATGAGCAGGCAGGACACTCAGGGGTGGTATTTCACTATAAAAGGCACAAGGCACTCACACTCCACCTCTTTCCACTGATTAACATCTGCTGAGGAGTCGGGGTGTATTTACAGTATCACACCTGCAGCACGTGCTAAGAGCTAGTCTGGTCCAGTCAGACAGAGTAACCACACTTAGGTTAGCAGAGAGTCGAACTCGTAGAGAACTGTGCTAACTGTGCTACTGGTTCAATAAATCAGATTGAACAAACTTCAAGGTCTGGAGTATCTTTTGGTTAAAGCTGCATCCAGTTGCAGCCTGTGTTATCCCAGAGTGCGTAATACGACATGAATATTCATGTTTAACGTTCTATATAGACCAGCAATAGAGATTTAGCATGACGAATATAGGGGACAACAAATGTTATTTTAAGTTTGTAATTTCGGTGTACTAAATTTTATGTAATTTATACACCGTATTCTACTTTTGAGTTTTAAAAAAAAAAAGGTGCAATGATTTTAAATATTTACTGTTAACCTATCATCGGTAGTACCTCGTCTGCTTTCCTGTATGAGAAATTCCATTAATTATTAAATCATGTGAGGGAAAGACCAATTCACCCAGAGTATGGTTGGAGTCTGGAACAAACCGCCTGAGAAGGTGGTAGAGGCAGGTTCGATTGTAGTGTTTCAGAGGGAATTGCGTTGCTATCTGAAAAGAAACAATGAACAAGATTATTTATCCTATTGTATTTAAAAGACAGCATTTCAAATCTGGATCCCCAAGGGGTTCACAAATGTATCAAATTTTGTTGACCGTCTATTTTTACCTATATATTAAGTTTTACATTTTTGTATCACTATGTTCCAGATGATGCAATTTGTTATGGAATCTGTTTTAAAAAAGAGAAAGAAAGGAAGTCCGTTATTCTGACTTGGAGTGTGAAATTTATAAACAATTTCTAATTGGTCAGCAGTTTAAACTATACCTACATTCTCATGGGGTGCAATTGAGCAGTAGCTTTCAAAATATATGAATATTCCTAACTGAACAACGCAACTGTTCTTTGTATCTGAGGCTGCTCATGCTATCTGCTAATACCAAGCAGCATATGCTACCTTTAGAGTCACTAGGGTGGCTCTAGTGGTTAGTATTGCTGCCTCACAGTGCCAGGGACCCGTGTTCAATTTTGGCCTTGGGTGACCGTGTGGAGTTTGCACGTTCTCCCCGTGTCTGTGGGTTTCCTCTGGCTGCTCCTGTTTCCTCCCAGAGTCCAAAGTTTTTTTTTCTCTTAAAATTTAAAGTGCCAATTAAGGGGCAATTTAGTGTGGCCAATCCACCTACCCTGCACATCTTTGGGTCGTGGGGGTGAGACCCACGCAGACTCTGGGAGAATGTGCAAACTCTACACGGACAATGACCCGGGGCCGGGATCCAACCGGGTACAAGGTACCGTGAGGCAGCAGTGCTAACCACTGTGCCACCGTGCAGCGCCCCCCCCCCCCCCCCCCCCAAAAGTTCAAAGATGTGCAGGTTAGGTGGATTGGCAACATTATAGTTATGTTGATTTAATTATGTTCCTAGGCGCAAGGAGGTTGAAACAAAGAAAAGGTTGGTAACCTTTGTCATTATTTCTATGATTGTTGTATATGGAGTGCAACTGAATACTGTTTGATGGTGTTTTTGGCCATGAGAACATTATTGTAGACCAGTACTTAGTGACCACAAATGAAATGCACTAGTCCATTAGGATTCAAAAGTTTTCTTTTAGATGCAGGAACTATTAACGTTGACAGTGTTCCTCAGCTGTTCCATCAAATGTTCGTTCTGCTGAGACAGACAGTTTCTAAAGGTGATTGTTGTTTTAAGTTGGATTCTGAAAGGTAACAATGATAAATACCTCCCCATGTTCATAAATTACTGAATCTGATTCTCATAAAATGTAATTCTACATTTTTTCCATCTGAATAATGGATCTCATGACCTGTGTACTACAAGTTGGCCCATGGGTGATTGTCCCTCAGGATTCAACCTGAATGTATAGCTGAACAAAACCAGCTTTTGTTTATCAATTCCCTTTCGACCTCTTTACTTGTGTCTGTGGGTCATATGAACTGAAGAAATTTGTCTCAAAATGTACATGGATAATATGTTATTAAAACGTTTGTTTAATAAATTAAGTTTGGAAGGTGATTGAATAGCACAAATCAAACCTGCACACTGACATGAATGTGTTATTTAAGTTCATTGTACCTCATTGATTTTGCATGGATTTTTAAAGCTCTGAGATAAAATTGAGTTTTAAGTACTTGATTCTCACTTACTTGGAACTACACCGGTTTTGTGCTGGTTAAAAGGATTGGTCATATTACTTCAATTGAATGTTAATCATTATTTAGCACAGGCAGTCCTCAACTTTACGATGTTTGAGTTACAATGAATGGCACTTATAGTATTTATAAATTGACACCCTGTTTCGACTTTACAATGTCAGTTTCAATTTTACGACACCATGCCATGTTAGGCTTTGCCAACTTTTGTGTCCCTTTGTGTTCCACCTTTCACAAACTCTGGATACAGCATAGAAGTGTTTTTGAAAGTGTAGGTACTATTATATCATGGGAAATACACTGCTATAATGCAATTATACTGCAGCAAGATCTCAAAACATTTCACTATTCAGTGAAAATAGGATATTGTGCCTTGGTTCTGAAACCAATCCTCCATTTATATCATTGTTTGTTTGGGAAAGCCAGTTTTGACAAAGGACATCTCGCCTTCCAAAGCGGTTTTGGGGAACCAATTGTTTTAAAAGCCTGAGGACTGCCTGCACCCTGCAATTGTGCAACCAAATGGCAAGTCTAACAAGTACTTGGACATCGTTCTACTAATGTTGCTCTCACTTCAGGTCTTACAGTGTAAAAGACTAATCTCATCAAAAATAAGTCAAAGTGAGCATATCTGTCAGTCATTAATTGAAGTATGGTTCGAAATTTACAGTCAGGGGTTCTAATGATGCTGAGAATACTTTTCAGGAAGTTTAATGTTTTCATATTGGTTGTGGGGATGATTAGGTATGTGTATTTATCGTATGTCCTATGGTTTTCATGTATGGAACAATCTGCCTGGACTGCCCGCAGAACAATACTTTTCACTGCACCTCTGCACATGTTACAGTAAAATCTAATTGGGTGGTGCTGGAACGAAAGCGTAGAAACATCCAAGCGGCCAGTGTTCAAATCTGAAATTTGTTTTGATACCTATCAGATGAAGCGAGTCCATGCATTCCTGACAAATGCCACCAATGTTTGTATTGAGAAGGATATAGAAGGACTGTGGTGTTGCCAGAGATGTGAGAATAAAGATTACGCCATTGTTGCATTTGAATTCATTGGAAAATAGTTGGGATCAATTGGGATATCCGGTCAGTAGGTAAGCAAGTAGGTTTGGCATCCCCGAAGTAACACTGTTTGCAGCACCATTTCATTGCGCAGTGCCCCAATGCCCCGTCGTACTTGATTTGCCTTCTACTGTATTGCATTCAATTAAATGAATGGTGTGCCACAGGGATCAGTGCTGGGGCCTCAACCTTTTACAATTTTATATAAATGACTTGAACAAAGAAATCAAATGTATGGTTGCTAAGTTTGCTAATAACACAAAGATAACAGGAAAGTAAATTGTAAAGAGAGCAAAAATAGGCTACAAAGGGATATAGATATGTTAAATTAGTGGGCAAAGATCCGACAAAGAGGATAATGTGGGAAAATTTAATTTGTCCATTTTGGCAGGAAAAATAAAAAAACATTATCTAAATGGTGAGAGATTGAGAGGGATCTGGATGTCCTCATGTTTGAATCACAAAAGGCTCATACACACATTTACAGCATGTAATTAGGAAAGCTAATGGAATGTTATCATTTATTGTGAGGGAAAATTCTCCCCATGTTTACATGATGATACTAGATCTTTTGAACGCTTTCAGCATTTTTCTATTTATTTCAATTTCCAGCGTTGACATTATTTTAACCTTAGACGAGTGAAAGTGTTTTTTCTCCCTACTTCCTACAAAACCTTTTCTTTTAAAACTCACTTTTCCACAGGTTATAAGAAACAAAAATGACACATTGTACCAGGCAAGCTTCTATAGCCAAGAAATATTTTGTAGAACCAACAGTTTGCTAAAACTATTCACGATAAAGGCAATGTTAATGTGGCACGTTAGTATGGTATGGTGTAAAACCGCTCGAAAACTTACTGCAAGCAACTGTCATATTAATTGATAAAGGCAAATTACTGTAGATAGAATCTGAAACAAAAACAGTAAATACTGGATAATCTCAGCAGGTCTGACCGCATCTGTGAGAAAGAACGGAGCTAATGTTTTGAGCCTGGATGACTCTTTGTCAAATTTATCCACCTGCTCTTCAAATTTTGCAAACCTACTCTCCACAAACATGCTCCTAAACCTCTCCAGCCCCCCCCCCCCCCCCGACCTAAATATCATGTTCAAATCTGCTGGCGTAAACGGTGATTCCTACTGATAGGGGCAGACAGTGACATGGAGCCGAGCTTGAAATGCTGCCTAAACAGCCTCCAAACCCTAAGCATTGAAACCACCACTGGGCTCGAGGCAAATTTCACCTGCCCCCATATGGAATTCGGATCCTTATGCCAGCCAATACCTTTTCAATATTGGCTGCCCAGTAATACAATGACAAATTGGGTAAGGCTAAGTAAGCTCCCTGACTGTCTCGCCCCCTGCACAAACGCCCCACCAATCCTCTGGTTCTTGCTGTCCAAATAAAACAAGTTATCAACTTATTGACTCTAGCAAAGCATGACTTGGGAAGAAAGAAGGGCAGGCACTGAAAAATAAATAAAAGCCTCAGAAGGACATTCATTTTAACCATCTGAACCCTGCCCGCCAAGAACCGGGGAAGGTTTTCCCACCTTTACAAATCAGTTCTAACCCCACTAGCATAATTGAATTTATGAAGCGAGGACCAATTATGGGCTATCCCGATTCCCAGATAATAAAAGCTAGATATCTGGCAAGGCGAAAAGGCAGCATTCCCAGATCGACTCCCCTCCCTGGGGAATTCACCGGAAAATACTCGCTCTTTAACATACCCTGAGAAGGAGTCCAAATCCCACAGTAGTTTCATTATCTCATCCATCGTGGAGACTGGGCCTGTGATATAACGAAGCAGGGACACCCTATTCTCTCTCCCTCCCCGCTTTAAATTTTTTTTTTTTAAGAGTACCCAGTTAATTTTTTCCAATTAAGGGGCAATTTAGCATGGCCAATTCACCTACCCTACACATCTTTGGGGTGTGGAGGCGAAATTCATGCAAATACGGGAAGAATGTGTAAACTCCACATGGACAGTGACCCAGAGCCGGGATTGAACCTGGGACCTCAGCGCCGTGCGGCAGCAATGCTAACCACTGCGCCACCGTGCTGCCCCTGCCCTCCCCGCTTTAACCCCGTCCATTCCTTGGAAGACCTCAACGCAATAGCCAGTGGTTCGATTGCCAAGGCAAACACAAATAGAGACGGGGGCAATCCTGCCATGTACCCTACCTAACTGAAAGTAGCCTGAGCTCATGTCATTTGTACTGACATAGTGGTGGGAGCCATGTACAACAAACGGATCCAAGATATGAACATTGGTCTGAATCCGAACCTCCCCAGAATCTCATGTACTCCCACTCGACCCAAATGCTTTCTCGGTGTCTGATAAAACAATCACTGCCTGTTTCGGTGCTAAAGAAGGGGACAGGACCATATTCCGCAATCAAAGTTTATTGGCCGACAGCTGCCGACCTTTAACAAAACCCATCTGTTCCTCCAAAATCACTCGCTGAAGGCAGGGCTCCAATCGTATTTGCCAACACTTTAGTCAACAACTTAGCACTGCATTCAGCAACAAAATTGGCCGATATGACCCACACTCTGTAGAGTTCTTATCCTTCTTCAGAATCAGGGAGATGGAAGCCTGCGCCAATCTAGCCAGCAATGTGCCCCAGGCCAAGGAATCGTTAAACATATCCAATATTAGTGGGATCAACTGTTCCCAAACTTCTTATAAAATTCAATGGGAAACCCATCCAGACCCAGAGCATTAACCAACTACATGGAACCAATACACCTTGTAGCCTCCTGAGGACACAATGGTGATTCAAACTCCTCCCTTCCCTACCCCTCGGGAAGGACAACTCCTCCAAAAAGTGCATCATGACAACCTCTTTCCGGGGGCTCCAATCTGTACAGTAGTTGATAAAACTCTTCGAACACTGCATTATCCTTCGCTGGGGTGGAGACCAACCTGCCACCCGCGTTCCGTACCTGAACAATCCCCCGTGAGGCCACCTGCCGCCTCAACTGGTGCTCTAAAAGGCGACTGGACTTCCCATGTTTATAAAAAGTCCCCCTTGAGTGTCACAGCTGACCCACTGCCTCGAGAGTAGCTCAAATTCCGTCTACCACTTCTTCCTACTCACCAGCAACTCTGGAGTGGAGGCAGGCAAATACTGGCGGTCCACTTCTAGGATGGAGTCCACCAGCCTCTGCCACACCACCCTCAGACCTGTCTCTATGTGACTTATAAAGAATTATCTCTCCCCTCATGACCACCTTCAGGGCCTCCCGGGGAGATAGAGTCACTCATGTTGAACGTAATATACTCCCCAATAGTGGAGGATATGCACTCACAGAACCTTTTATCTGCCAGCAGCCCCATATCCAGTCTCCACCGCGGGCATTGAAAGGGACCTGGCTCGAACACTAAATCCACAATATGTGGAACATGATCTGATGTGACATTTGCTGCTGAGTACTCCGCCCTCTTCACCCTAGGAAGAAGAGATCTGCCCAGCACAAAAAGTCAATCTGAGAATAGACCTGATGTACTTGAGAGAAGAACGAAAAGTCCTTATCTCTCACATGTAAAAACCACACTGGTCTGCCCCCCCCCCCCCCAAACAAACAAACTGCTCCGTAAAAGCCTTCACTGCGTTTGCCATCCCGGAAGGAATCAAAGACTTGGGTCTAGATCGGTCCAGTCGAGTATCGAAAACACAATTTAAGTCGGCGTCCCCCCCCCCCAAAGAATCCCCCCTGGGCCCTACGATCAAAACCCAAGTGTCCCAGCATTCCATCACTTCAGATGTGCGAATATTCTCTATCTTTTCACTGGGTTGTTCAACCCTCTTACATTCCAAGTGACCAGCCGAATTGCCCCCACCCCACCCTCCCAAAATACCCAAGTCAACCCCACAGGCATCGAACCTACCCAAAAGGGCCACCAAACCCTCCATCAAAGATGACTCTTTGCTTGCTGGCTTCTTTGACCTTGACTTTCTGGGCATTTCCCTTGTGTGGGGAACCTTATCCGATTGAATTATCTAGGTTCTCAACCAAACCACCCCCAAAAACTAGGCGAAAAGAGCCAAAAATAAAATGCCCAGGCAGGAGCCACCTCATGTGCGACTGTTGCCCACATGCCACCACCGGAAGTCCTGTTTCTTTAGCAATATGAACATATGATATATGATTTAAATTAAAGGATTTTCACAGTAACCTCATTGCGATGTAAGCCTACTTGTGTCAATGAAGGTTATTAATTATTATTTTGACATTTGCTGACTTCGGGAATGCATGTTCAGAATTTATATTTTACAGTTAGATGTTAAAATATATATATTGAGGAATTGAATTTATTACTTTATTAGAATGATAAACAATGGCTGTATAAAGCTGATCAAAAGAAGTGGGTTTTATTTGCTTACGTGGTAGGTTTCATGTCGGTTTAAGTTTGGAGTAATGTTGCAATGTAAGCATTGCTTGCAGCTGATGTCACAACCTGGATTAAAGTCTAGAAGTTCTTGCTGAGTCAAATGGCCTAATCTTTCCATATCCATAATGGTGCTAACATCCAAATGTATTGTTCCTGTAGCTTGTTTTGGATAGTTTGTAGGTGTTGTTACATTTAATTAATAATAGCTTATTGTCACAAGTAGGCTTCAATGAAGTTACTGTGAAAAGCCCCTAGTCACCACATTCCGGCACCTGTATGGGGAGGCTGGAACGGGAATTGATCCCACGCTGCTGGTCTTGTTCTGCATTACAAGCTGTCTTAGCCCACTATGCTAAATTTAATGGGTGTGATCATACCCATAATGCTTTTTAAAACCTGAGTAGTACAGAAGGAAGGTTTCCATTAACAATTGCAGTTGGAGATTGAATTAACCTTGAAATTGAAGTGCCTTTTGCTACTTTACATGCTATGCGTTTGACATTCAGGAGATTTGCGTATATTCCTACAACTTTAATAGTAAAAATGTTTCTGCCTTTGCACACTGAAATGGAAGACAATGGTGCCAAAATACAAATGCTGTCGGTCCCTCCTAATATTCTGGTGGTGTAACAATCTTACACTCACTTATTGAGACAGTGGTTCTGTAGTGCTAAGAACTGGGAGGTGGCGGTGGGGTGGGTGGAGTGATGTATAAAAACTGCACAGCATATATATACACACATTTTATTGTACTGGTAAACAAAACAAAACTGCTGGAATGATTTGGAGACAAGAATTTTAAAAATAAAATTGAGGGCAAGGATTTTTTTTAGAACCCTTGCTATATGGTTTGAAACACAAACAGAAAATGCTGGAAAAAGTCAGTAGGTCTGGTGGCATCTGTGGAGAGAGAAAATAGAGTTAACGTTCGAGCCCACATGGCTCTTCAGAGCTAAAGTGAGGGAGAAATTTGTTGAATTATACAGTATAGGAGGGGATGGAGCCGGGTAGAAGGTCAGTGATTGGTGGGAACTAGGAGAGATTGCAACAAATATTTGTAGGTCATCATACAGAGGAAGAGTTAATGGCAGGAGAAGGTGCGAGTAGTCGTAAAAAGATATTAGAATGTGTTCACGGGAGAATAAAAGTCAGTGCTCGATGAAAGCAAAGCTTAAGAACAGATGGATTTTCACAGTAACTTCGTTGCAGTGTTAAGGACAGATGGCCCGGTGGTGGAGGGGTGTTTTTTTTTTCATTGGGACAAAAAAGGTTTTGGATTTTAAAAATGGTCACCGTGGAGGTGAAAGGTCACACAATTCATGGTAACAGTGGTTAGCACTGTTGCTTCACAGCGCCAGGGTCCCAGGTTCGATTCCCTGCTTGGGTCACTATCTGTGCGGAGTCTGCACGTTCTCCCAGTGTCTGCATGGGTTTCCTCCGGGTGCTCCGATTTCCTCCCACAAGTCCCAAAAGACGTGCTTATTAGACGAATTGGACACTCTGAATTCTCCCTCTGTGTACCCGAACAGGTGCCGGAGTGTGGCAACTAGTGGATTTTCACAGTAACTTTGTTGCAGTGTTAATGTAAGCCTACTTGTGACGATAATAAATATTATTACTCAACACAATACCCCCACTCTTTAACTCTGAAGAAGAGTCGTATGGACTCTAAATGTTAATTCTATTTGTCTCTCCACAGATACTGCCAGACCTGCTGAGTTTTCCCAGAATTTTCTGTTTCAGATCCAGCATCTGCAGTATTTTGCTTCTATTTAGTTTGAGTATGTTTTCCATATTTCCATTTTGAGGGAAAAAATGATTACATATCATCACTGCAACTTTGTTTTGTTGGCATCAAGTGCTAGTTTCCTTTAAATTACATGATGCCGCAGTGTTTTAAGAAAATGTTACGTTTTGTACAGTGATTCCAGACGTCCTTTGTGTTCTTCATGCCAGACAGACACCCATCGATAATTGCTGTAGGGAAGGGGACTGCTGAATCTATGCACGTTACTATGGCACCAATTGGGTGAGTGAGTTATGACATCAGCCTAGCTCAGCTTATTTTACATAGTTGGATCAGAGAATAATTGCCATTATGCAGCTCTGGTGACAAAACTATGGAGGAAGATGAATGCAATCAATTTCAGTAGAGAATCTTTAGGAGTAGGCCAGGGATAGTTACGCAGTCCAATTAAAAGTTCAGTTGAAACACAGCATGTTGTTACATAAAGTTGAAATAATAGTTCCGTAAAATGATTTGAGGATTGAACTGGCCCATAACATTTCATTATTAAAAGCCATGTTTTACAGATTCAAGATAGTTATTTAAAAAAAATTGTGATAACCAATTACCTGCTGTCGCTAAAATCTACAAAAACGCATTTCTGCTGGCTTTTTTGCTTGTGTGTTTCTGCAGTTTATTCCAGCCAGGCTTGCAACAAATTTTATCCCTCGAGTCTATTTCACTACCTATGCCACCTCAATCTAAAATACCAGAGCAGTTCTGGTGTTCATTCAAATAATTTATCACAAAATTATTGGTTGAAATAAGAGGAAAAGTAGCAGGTGTCAGGATATCGTTACATCAGCGAGTGGCAGCACGGTAGCATTGTGGATAGCACAATTGCTTCACAGCTCCAGGGTCCCAGGTTCGATTCCAGCTTGGGTCACTGTCTGTGCGGAGTCTGCACATCCTCCCCGTGTGTGCGTGGGTTTCCTCCGGGTGCTCCGGTTTCCTCCCACAGTCCAAAGATGTGCAGGTTAGGTGGATTGGCCAAGATAAATTGCCCTTAGTAACCACAATTGCCCTTAATGTTGGGTGGGGTCACTGGGTTATGGGGATAGGGTGGAGGTGTTGACCTTGGGTAGGGTGCTCTTTCCAAGAGCCGGTGCAGACTCGATGGGCGGAATGGCCTCCTTCAGCACTGTAAATTCTATGATGAGTGTAAAGTGTCAATTGAACTGGTGATTCCCATGATCACGATTTGGGGTGTGTTTCAACGTTCAAGCAATGTTTTCCCGATCACTTTTTAAAAATTAAGCGCTTTGTTGTTTCTAGATATCATATCGTTACAGATAACATCTCTCATGTCAGTTACATGGCTGTCGATAATCGAAAACTAGTTTAGACCAGTTTTGCTTTATACATGAAAATGGCCACAGGAGGGTGCTATTACTCTCTTTCCTCCCTCAATGAAAAAGTTACAATATCCGCAAAATCTTAATACATTTCTTATTTTTCAATTATTAAACTTAACCACTGGTTTCCTATTCCTCCTTTCTGATCCAAACTTTCAGAACTTGGGGAAGAACTATGACCCGTTTGAGTCTGAGGAAAGGTAGATTTTGACCGTGAACTTTTAATTGACGTGTTAGAGTAATTATTGGTACCTCATAGCCAAACTATCTAATTCATCAGATTCATTTAATGTTTCCCAACTACCTTCATATATGTGAACCTCTGAAGGTAAAATCTGATTAATATATAAAAACCTAACCTTTCGACTAACAAACACCTTGACCACTTACTTTGTGGTAACCACTTATAATCATGATTCTATACCCTAAACTTCTGGTTTAACTTCAGACTTTTAAAAAAATCACACTCTTTCTACCTGGATGTTTCTCTTCTACTCACTGTGCTAAATGTGGCTTCAGAAATGAAAACCTTGTTCTAGGCTGTCTTCTAAGAAACAATTCAGCTGGCGTCCTATCAGTAGTAGTATGAAGCAGGTTATGATAAATAAGCAGAACGCCAGTCTGTGACCCAACAAAAACTATAATTTCTTCAGATTTATATTTGGCATTTGTTTAACAAGAGCATACTTAATAATTTGTACTAAATACACTCTGCTGCTCCTTTGGAAGCAGGATGATATGGTGGAACGCCCGTGTGCTTTACCACATTCTTTCTCATGAATTGTGCAAAACTCGTGAACAAAATTGCGGTCTGTGGTTGAACAGTTTCCTCTTGGAATAAATAAGCAGCAAACAAACTACGCAAAATATCTAGAAGTATGCTAGTTTTTGTTTGATTCATCGGAAACCCCATAATCCACTTTGAATTTGCAAGACTTATGGCAGCTGTTTTCCCTATTATGCCCCTGACCAGACCTAACTCCCCACCAACCAGACCCAACTATCCCCTCCAGGACTATACAACTACCCTCTCGGCCTAGTCTAGTGGAATAGTAGAACTCCTATTCATTCATCCCTTCACTCACTCGCTCTCTTGCACTGCACATGCATACATACACACACTGAAAAAGCACACACCTACACCAGTTGCCCGATAATTCCCAAATGTGCAACCATCTTGATCAGACCACCCACGTGTACAATGCAATTTAAAAAAAAAAAACATTTACAAAACATTATAACACAAAATAAATTGAACCTAGCGCAACCCCACAATCCCAACAGTTGACGGTAACTAGCTCCATGAAATACAAAATAAACTCTTGTGGAACCCCTCATTTACCCCTCTTAGGACAAGCTTCACCTTCTCTAACTCCATTACATCCCCCAACCATGCAGAGGTGCAGGGTGGAGAAGCTGACCTCTACCTGAACAGAACCCGCTTACAAGCGATCAGCAAGGCAAAGGCTAAAACATCTGCTCCCGCCTCCAACTCTGGCAGGTCTGACCCCCAAATATGACGCCCAGGGGACCAGGCTCCAAATCTACATGCAAGACCACTGCCGTGATGCTGAGGAACAATCTCCAAACTTTCTCCAACTTTGGGAAGACCAGAACATACCTACATGATTAGCTGGGCCCCTCCCACACCTCTCACAAATATCCTCTACGCTCTCAAACAGCTAGCTCATCCTTGACTTCGTCAGCTGTGCCCTGTGCCACCTTTAGCTGTATCAACCCCAGCCTCGCGCACACAGTTGATACATTCAGCCTCCGCAGCACCTTACACCACAACCCCTCCCCCAGCGCCATCTCCAACTCTTCCTCGCATTTGGCCTTAACCCCTTCCAGAGACACCATCTCTACTAAAATGCTCCCATAAATTGACGAGACAATCCTATCCTCCAACCCCATTACTGACAACACCTCCAGCAATGAGGAAGAAGTGCTACGGAAAGACTTTTTCGCAAAATCCCGCACCTGCATGTACCGAAAACCCTTCCCACGTGGGAACCCAAACTTAGCCCCCAACTCCTTCAAACCCGCAAACCGCCCTTCCAAAAGCAACTCCTTCATCTCTTCAGCCCTCTTTCCTCCCATCTCCTTAACCTCACATTCATCCTCCCCGGCTCAAACCCAAGATTCCCTCAGATCGACATCAACCTTGACCCTGCTCCTTACCTCAAGTGCTGCCGAAGGTGCCTCCGTATTTTCAGCGTGGCAACCACCACAGGACTCCCCAAATACCTCCCTGGGGCAAACTGGAGTAGCGCCATTGGAAGCGCCCGCACATCCGACCCCACAGGAACCTGCACAAAGCCTCCATCTCCCTACTCCAGCCCCGCACCTTCTCCGCATTCGCCGCCCAGCAATAGTACAAGTTCGGAAGGCCCTCTCTGGAGTGGACAACATGGCTGTCGGTAATGGAGCACTAGTTTATTCGAGTTTTACCTTGTACATAAATAAGTGAATGGTGACAAGAGGGTGGTATTATACTAGGGTACTGCTATTGTTTCTTATGTCTTGATTTTGAAATAGCTGAAATATATATAGAAGCATACAACTGAAATGTAAAGTATTTCAGCATTTGAATTCAAACGTAAGTTATCCAAAGTGATTTATTGTGGATTGGTGTTCATGTATAGATCTGGTTCTGTTTAACTTCAAATGCAACCTTTAATAATGAATCAAAATTTATTTGGAGGGAAGGGACATGCCCCCTGATCTTCCGAGAAATAAAATCTGACATCATCAGAACTCACTCACCCTTCCTAAACCCACCATTGGTCAACAAAAATTTCATTTGTGTGGACTTCAGGTTTTTTCAGGGTGGGGGGTGGATACGCTGCTGAGGAACTGAACTTTTCAAGAAGCAGTTGGATATAGCACTTGGAGCGAAAGGGATCAAAGCATATGGGGGAAGGCTGGAGCAGGCTATTGAGTTGGATGATCAGCCATGGTCATAATGAATGGCGGAGTAGGCTTGAAGGGCCGAATGACCTCCTGTTTGCGAAGTCTGTTTTTGATCCGACCATTTTCTGAGCATTTAATTAAATACACTTTTTGATAGCCATGTGATAGAAAACAATGTTCGAAATCAGTAGCAACTGAGGTGAGATCTTCTGCATTCTCTAAATTTGCTTTAATTTTGGTAATGTTTGATTCCCTTTTCAGATATGGAGTCTGGGGAGTGGTTGGCATCTACTTCCTCTACCCCTTCTACATCTTCGGCATCCTGTACAGCTACAGCATCAGCTGCTTCTAAGGGCAGCCTTTCCACAGGAGCTGCAGGGTTTGGCTCCACACTGTCGACCTGCGGTAAGGACAGTTCTTTACTTCTGGAACTCACCATCACATTAAGCTAACTGCTGAAACATTAGACTAACACTGTAACCTGTAAATTATGGACACACTAGAGTCTTGCAGCAGATGTCCTTTATTTGGAGCTGTCTTTATTTCCAAAATGGTCATTGTATGTGCAGTAAATTGGATGAAATAAATAACCTGAGAGAGAGTACATTGCCTGAAACATTCATTTATTTTACTGCTATCTGGAAACATGTCTACTTCCGGAGTCCTACCAGCAGGATTTTATGTTCCTTGGGTTTCCCAGTTCATTGCTGCCCTGGAACAATTTTACATTGAGGACAGAATATCTGCTACATTGGCTGCCTCCATAGGGCAAGGCAACTGTTGTAGGTTGAGAGCCTGGGCGATTCTAGGGAGGGACAGGGAGGTATGACTGTCCTGCAGTCCCTCCCTGTGACACCCTCCCTCCCTGTGTTTCAGCTGCTGTTTGAAGTGCTGTGGGATAGGAAGGGTGTTTTAGCAGCTCATCAGTACCTGACATACTTGTTGAATGAGATGTGAATTTTTAAATATAGATTTAGAGTACCCAATTTATTTTTTCCAATTAAGGGGCAATTTAGCGTGGCCAATTCACCCACCCTGCACATCTTTGGGTTGTGGGGGTGAGACCCACACAGACACGGGGAGAATGTGCAAACTCCACACGGACAGTGACCCAGAGCTGGAATTGAACCTGGGACCTCGGCGCTGAGAGGCAGCAGTGCTAACCACTGCGCCACCATGCTGCCCTGAATGAGATGTGATATTGGAATTGCAACGTTACTTTTTCTCACTTTATCTTGGCTTGTTTTGAGTTGAGTTTTCAGGGCTCAGCTTGCCTCCATTGAAGCCTGACCTGAGCTTTCCTCTGTGTGTCCCCTGCTCGGCACAATTTTATGTTAGAAATACCTGATAATTTTTGACAGGAATGGAAACAATTGATTTCCCTGTCTGAAGTTAAAATCCTGCATAGATTGATAGACTAACGTTTGAAGGGCTGCTGATTAGAGCTGTCTGCTCCAACTGCATTTACCTTTATAAAGTTGAGTTCCCCTGCAGTTGACTATCTGACTATTCATGGTTCCTTACACATAAGTAACTGTAGTGTGAACGGTTCAAAGAACCAGGAGGTCACCCATAAGCAGAAAAGGGGGAAACCAAGAAATTGCAGCACAGGAGGAGGCCTTCAGTCCCTCTTCCGGCCAGTCTCCCCTATAATCACCAGCTCCATATTTCTGGTTCTCCTGTTTGGATATTTATCCCCTTCTTTCATATATGATATTTGTCTCTACCTCAGTAGCCACTTGTGAAGGATCCCATGGTCTCAGTTTAACATCCGTCCTCCCCCTTCACTTTTTGTTTCTTCCACTCTACTGGCTACTACTGTTGCCACTGTATGTTGCTGCTGCTCCATGCTCTGCGAACAATGATGGCGCTAATCCCCAACCCCACCCCTTCCTTTAAACCTCGATGTCCCATTCCCCTCTGTTATGTATCTGGGAATACATTCTTGCTGGTTCTGTGTCACATGGTGTGGAGTGACGTCAAGAGCGTTTGTTTTGGCTTTAGGCAGATCATCACCTTGATTGTATGAACAACAATCTTAATAAATCTCTTATCGTGCTTTACAAGAATCCAGAGTGGGCACCTCCATACCATTAGTCTTTGCGGCAACAAAGAAATATGACGGGTGATAAATATTGAGCAGATATCGTTGGAAAGAAGATTTTTGTGGACCAATTGTGGGAAGATTCTTGGGGGCACACCCGCAACACACACGCCCCCAACACACACACACACACACACACACACGCCCCCAACACACACACACACACACGCCCCCAACACACACACACCCCCAACACACACACACCCCCAACACACACACACACACACACACACACACACGCCCCCAACACACACACACACACACACACACACACACACGCCCCCAACACACACACACACCCCCAACACACACACACACCACACACACCACACACACCACACACACACACCCAAAGGACCCCCCCCCCAAGGAACCTCCCCGCAAAGCACTTCCCCCCAAAGCACACGCACACCCCTCCCCCAACGCACTCGCACACCACCCCTCCCCCAACGCTCACGCACACCACCCCCACCAATGCTCACATGTTGAATTCACGCGGGAATCGAAGCCTGCTGACTCTGCACGGGCACTACTCGAGTGAAAAGTTGAAATACTCATCTATATAAAAGAGAAAGAATGATTAGTTGCTTGTTCAAGCATTGTTTGCGCCATATTTTCCAACACAGTCAGAAGGAAGTGTTGACCTTGGAAAAGTCAAGAAAAACGTGCACCATGGACGTGATTAATAAGCACAGTAAGAAGTCTTACAATACCAGGTTAAAGTCCAACAGGTTTGTTTCAAACACTAGCTTTCAGTGCACAGCTCCTTCCTCAGGTGCTCTTCTGAGGAGAAAGCTAGTGTTTGAAACAAACCTGTTGGACTTTAACCTGGTGTTGTAAGACTTCTTACTGTGCTCACCCCAGTCCAACGCTGGCACCTCCACATCGTGATTGATGAGGATTATGAAACATTGTATTCCTATGAAGAATGATTCTAATTGTATTTATAGCTAATCAGACACCAGAGGACCTAAAAGGTCACAACCTTTCTCAGCTCAGTTGGCCATAAAACGTTTATGCTGCTTCAGAATATTGTTCAGCCAGTAAACCAGGAGACAAATCAGTCCTTCAATTAATTAATAAAAATCTTAGAGGGACGTTTCACTCCAAAGCCATTATTGATTGCTGAAAGGTTTTGATTCCACTGCCATAGTCATGAAGAAGGTTTACAGTTTAGAGCATCCTTACAAAGATTAGCTAGATATTGTGAATTTGGTACAACACTTGATACCCTGGTTTGTGAGTTCAGCAAAGCTATGGTACCCGTCCCAGCCTCCCCGAACAGGTGCCGGAATGTGGCAACTGGGGCTTTTCACAGTAACTTCATTGAAGCCTACTCATGACAATTAATGATTATTATTATTATTCAGAGGAAGCTGCTTACAAGAGAAGCTCCGGAGCTAGAGGTTGGAATGAAGATTCACTAAGTGGATACCTCAAGGGTGTATAGGGTTGTAATGGTGCAACCATTGGACACGGAGCGGGGGAATGCTGGAGTAAATTGAATACATGCAAGAACTGTGGCAAGAAGGGCCAAATTGCTCAGAAAACTGCTTCTGCATCAAGAAGTTGCAAGAAGAATACAAGTAAACAACCTAGTTGTGTCTGCAAATTAGTGGATGAAGCTCACAATCACTCAAACAACAGTGAATCTGAGCTACTGCAAGAGCTTAAGCTAGGCATCTTGTCAATGCAGGGCGATCAGCAACCTTGTTGGGCATATCCAAAACTTTAAGGACACGAAATTAAAATGGAAGTGAATATAGGTGCAGCAATATTGCTAATACTTGAGAGAATTCATCGTCAAAACCTGAGGGATCTGCCTTTAAAACTGTCAAATGTAATGCTAAGGATGTACACTAAAGAGGTTGTACCACAGACGGGATGCATTCTAGTGAAAGTAGAATAATCTAATAATCTTTATTATTGCCACAAGTAGGCTTACATTACCACTGCAATGAAGTTATGTGAAAAGCCCCTAGTCGCCACACTCCGGCTGTTCGGGTGCACAGAGGGAGAATTCAGAATGCCCAGTTCACCTAACAAGGTGACTTGCGGGAGGAAACTGGAGCACCCGGAGGAAACCCACGCAGACACTGAGAACGTGCAGACTCCGCGCAGATAGTGACCTAAACCGGCAATCAAACCTGGGACCCTGGCGTTGTGAAGCAACAGTGCTAACCACTGCTACCGTGCCGCCCAAGCAAATGTGAGGACGGCGAACTTGCCTTTTCACATCTGTGGAAATTTCCCTGTCCTATTTGGCAGAGCATGGTTGTATAAGATTTGGCTTAAGTAGGAAACAGTCAGTGGATTCAAAGAGCAACTTGCAACAACTTGTGATGAGGTATGAGAAGGTGCTCGAAATTTTTTTTAAAATTATTTTTACAGGATGTGGGCTTCGTTGGTTGAACCAGCATGTGTTGCCCATCCCCAATTACCCTTGAGAAGGTGGTGGTGACCTGTCATGAACCGCTGCAGTCCATGTGGTGTAGGTACACATACTGTGCTATTAGGCAGTAAGTTCCAGGATTTTGACACAAAAACAGTGTAGGTACGGTGATATATTTTCAAGTCAGGATGGTGAGTGACTTGGAGGGGAACTTCCAAGTTGTGGTGTCCCCGTGTATTTTCTGCCTTTGTCCTTCTAGATGGTAGTGGTCGTGGTTTGGAAGGTGCTGCCTGAGGAGCCTTGGTGAGTTCCTGCAGTGGTGGCACGGTAGCACAGTGGTTAGCACTGTTGCTTCACAGCGCAAGAGTCCCAGGTTTGATTCTAGGCTTGGGTCACTGTCTGTGCGGAGTCTCCTCGTTCTCCCTGTGCCTTGCGTGGGTTTCCTCCAGGTGCTTCGGTTTCCTACCACAAGTCCCGAAAAACATGCTGTTAGGTAATTTGGCCATTCTAAATTCTCCGTCCGTGTACCCGAACAGGTGCCGGAATTTGGCAACCAGGGGCTTTTCATAGTAACTTCATTGCTGTGCTGATGTAAGCCTACTTGCGACATTAAAGATTATTAGTAGTAGTATCTTGTAGATGGTGCACACTGCTGCTACTGTGTGTTGGTGCTGGAGGGAGTGACTGTTTGAGGAAAGGGTGCCAATCAAGCGGTCTTCTTTGTCCTTGATGGTGTTGCGCTTTTTAAAAATATATATTTTTATTCAAATTTTAACATTTTAACAATTAAACACATAACACATGACATTTACAAAATAAAATCAACCCAAAATTCACCCTCTGCAGCACCTCGCATCACAATCCCTCCTCCTGTGCCGTCCCCAACTCCTCAGCCCACTTGGCCTTAACCCCCTCCAGAGATGGCCTATCATCCTCCAAAATCATTCCATAAATCGGCAAGACGACCCCCCCCCTGCAAAAACCCCCAAACTGACTCCATATTTTCCTCATGGCCACCGCCACCGGCTCCCTGACTATCTCCTCGGGACAAACTGACGTGGCGCTGCTAACAGCACCCACAACCCCGACCCCTTACAGAAACCTGCATCCACCTTCAACCACAACACCTCCGTCTCCCTGCTTCAACCCCACACCTTCCAGTGACTAGGAGGATGGTGCCACCGGGAAAGGTCAGGCAGACACTTTTCACAAAATCCCGCACCTGCCTGTGCCTGAAACCCGCCCCTCGCGGGACCCCAAACTTCGTCCCCAACTCCTCCAAACTCGCAAACCATACTTCTGGAAACAGATCCTTTATTTCCACCATCCCTCGCTCATTCCATTCCCGAAACCTCACATCCATCCTCTCGGGCTCAAACGCACTATTCCCTCAAATCGGCATCAACTTCGATCTCGCCCACAATGTGAAGTGCTGCCGAAACTGACTCCATATTTGAAATGAAATGAAAATGAAAATCGCTTATTGTCACAAGTAGGCTTCAAATGAAGTTACTGTGAAAAGCCCCTAGTCGCCACATTCCGGCGCCTGTTCGGGGAGGCTGGTACGGGAATTGAATCGTGCTGTTGGCCTGCCTTGGTCTGCTTTAAAAGCCAGTGATTTAGCTCAGTGTGCTAAACCAGCCCCTTTCCGCATATTTTCCGCATGGCCACCAACACCAGCTCCCTGACTACCTCCTCGGGGCAAACGGACTTGGCGCCGTTGACAGCACCTGCAACATCAACCCCTTACAGGAACAGGCGCCGCACATTAGACAACAACTGTCTGCCCTTCACGAACCCCGTCAGCTCTTCCCTAATCATTTTCAGAGGCACACCTCCAACATGAGCACCAATACCTTTGCTGAAATCTTGGCATCCACATTCAATGACGATATTGGCCTGTGCGACCTACACACTGCTGGATACGTTTTCAGTAGCAGAGAAATGGATACCTGTCTCATTGTCTCCGGCAGTACCCCCTTTGCTACCGCGTCCTCGAACATTTCCACCAGCAGCAGCGCCAACCTATGCAGAAACTCCTTATAAAACGCCACCAGGAAGCCGTCCAGTCTTGGTGTCTTATCTGCCTGCATCTTGCCTATCACCACCTGCACTTCCTCCACCCCCACTGACTCCTCCAGCCTGGCCTTCTCCTCCTCTCTCACCACAGGACACTCCAACTGTCCCAAAAACACTCTCATGTCCGACTCATCCTCCGGAGGCTCTGACTTGTACAGATTCTTACCACCAACCGTGCCACCACCAACTCCCCTGTCCTATCCCGGACCCGAACAATCTCTCTCGTAGCTGCCTGCGGAACTGATCCACTAACTTACCTTCTCCCCATACTTGTATACCACCCCCTCGGCCCATCTAACTGCGAATTGCCTTTCCCGTGGACAGATGGTCAAACCTAGCCTTCCTCTTCACCAGACGATCCGGAGTCGGATCCTCCGCATACCTTCCATCCACCCCCAAAATTTCCTCTACCAACTGTTGCCGCTCCTCCCTTGCCTCTCTATCCACCTGAGCCTCCCGTACCAGCCTCCCCGAACAGGCGGCCGAATGTGGCGACTAGGGGCTTTTCACAGTAACTTCATTTGAAGCCTACTTGTGACAATAAGCGATTTTCATTTTTCATTTTCATTTCATTTCATAACCTTGTCCTTCACTACTGCCTTCAACACTTCCAACACCACTGATGGCGACACCTTCACTGTCCTATTAAACCATACATAGTCCTCAACAACCATTCCCATTTTGTTGTAAACGTTTGGGTCAGCGAACAACCTCCACGTAGGCCTCTGAGCAGGCCCCTTCTCCAGGACCACATCCACCCAATGCGGAGAATGGTCTGCGATAACAAATTCCAGAATATTCAGCCTCCCTCACCCAAGCCAACAGCGCCTTTCCCATAACAAAGAAATCTATCCTTGAATACACATTGTGTACTGGTGAACAAATTGAATACTCACTCTGACGGGCGCAGAAACCTCCATGGGTCCGACCCTCCCATCTCCTTAGTCGCCCCCCCGGCCCAGTATTAACTGGTGCATATCCAAATCTAGTATGGCAGTGAACATTTTCTTCATAAACCCTACATCATCCCAATTCGGGGCATATACGCTAACCAACACCACCAACTTCCCCTCCAAAGCACCTGTGCAATTAATTCTCTACACCTCTGATCCAGCACCACCTCAATCTGGAACCACGCCCTCTTATCCACCAGTATCGCTACCCCCCAGGCCCTGCTATCAAAGCCCGAGTGGAATACCTGACTTATCCAACCCTTCCGCTGCCTTCACCTGGTCCTTTACCCTCAGACGAGTTTCCTGCAACAGCACCACATGGGCTTTCAAACTCTGCAGAGGGAAGAAAACTCTTGCTTACTTCACCGGACGTTCCACATTACCACCCGGACCAGGGGTCTCTGCCCCCCCCCCCCCCCTCCTGCCTGTCATAACCACTACTCCTGGCCCTGCGCAACAGGCGGAACCCAGCCCTACCAGTAGCTACCATCAGCCACCAGCCCCTCCCCCCACCATGCTCCCGTTCACCAGCCAACTTGCGCCGTCTGGCACGGTGCCCCTGCCCCTCCCCCACATAGAAAAAAAACACAAGCCCCCCACACCCAACCCTTCGAAATATCCAGCACGATAAACCCTCAAACCCAAAAGAAACAAATCCCAACTGACATGCCCCAAGCCATCCCTACTCAACCACCACTTTAGAAAAATTAACTAAAAAGAAAAAACAGCAATACAGAATGAAAGAAATGTGAAAGAGAACAAAATGCCTAACCCCCATCGAAGTCCAAATGCAATTCAGTCCCAGTCCTTCAGCTCTCCGCCTCCTCCGCTGTCCCAAAATAGTCCCAAGAGATGTGTGTGGCCCTCAGCTCCATTGGATAGACTACCCCAAACCTCACATTGCTTTTATATGGCGCTGCCTTCACCTGACCAAAGGCTGCCCGCCTCCTCGCCAGCTCCGCCATGCGATCATGGTATATACATATACCGCTACCGTCCCACATCGCCTCTCGTTTCAGCTTCACCCATCCACGCACCTCCTCCTTCACCATATAACTGTGGAAGCAGACGATCACATCTATCGGCGGCTCATTCGTCTTTGGTTTCGGCCGGAGTTGCTGGTGGGCCCTATCCAACTCAGAGGGAGGGGTTCTCCTGCTCCCCCTTCAACTTGGCGAACATCACCACAAAGTACTCCACAGGCATCCAGCCCCTCAGGCAGACCCACGATCCTCAGATTCTGCCTTACTGACCTGTTCTCAGGTCCTCCACTTTGACTTTCAGCCTTTTGTTGCTTTCCACCACCCACCACAGGTGCTTACCCATCGAGGTGAACTGATTGCTGTGCTGCAACAATGCCTCCTCCACTCCTTTCAACGCCTCTCCTTGCTCCCGCACGACTGTTGTTGCCAGGGCCGCCTCTCATCGGGGCAAAAGTCTTGCTCACCCACTCTTTGTGGTGAGGTCATCGTCTCCATTTGATGCTTGTCGAAGTGTTTCGAAAACACTTGCTCAAACTGTCCTGCCATCACCTCGGACAACGTTTCTACTGTAATGGGCGTGGCCCCACTCGCCGCGCTTACTCCCGCCATCTTTACTACTACTGAACTCCCCACCAAATTCACCGGCGGACTTGCATTCGCCCCCTTTGCCCTGGATTATTTCTGTGGGATTTCGACATCCTTTAGTTGCCTTAGACATTCCCATCAATGTTCATATATAACTCTCCCCAAAAACTTGGTGCAAGGGGCCAGAAAACAAAGACTCTGGCAGGAGCCACCAAACGTGTGACCTCCACCTACATGCCACCACCGGAAGTCCCCGGTGTCGAGCTTTTGAATATTGCTGGAGGTGCACTCACCGAGGCATGTGGGGAGTATTCTATCACACCTGACTTGTGCCTTGTAGGTAGTGGTCAGGCTTTGGGGAGTCAGGAGTTACTCACCGCAGGATTCCTAGCCTCTGACCTGCTCTTGTAGCCACAGTATTAACATAGAACAGTACAGCACAGTTGTTGTGCTGACCATTTATCCTAATCTAAGATAAACCTAACCTACACCCTTTCAATTTACTGCTGTCCATGTGCCTGTCTAAGAGTCGCTTAAATGTCTCTAATGACTCTGACTCCACCACCTCTGCTGTCAGTGCATTCCACACACCCACCACTCTGTGTAAAGAACCTACCTCTGACATCTCCGCTATACCTTCCTCCAATCACCTTAAAATTATGTCCCCGCGTGACAGCCATTTCCACCCTGGGGAAAAGTCTCTGGCTATCCACTCTATCCATGCCTCTCATCACCTTGTACACCTCTATCAAGTCACCTCTCTGCCTTCTTCGCTCCAGTGAGAAAAGCCCTAGCTCCCTCAACCTTTCTTCATGAGCCATGTCCTTCAGTCCAGGCAGCATCCTGATAAATCTCCTCTGTACCCTCTCCAAAGCATCAACATCCTTCCTATGGTGAGGTGACCAGAACTGGACACAATATTCCAAGTGTTGTCTAACTAGGGTTTTATAAAGCTGCAGCAAACCCTCACGGCTCTTCAACTCAATCCCCCCGATAATGAAAGCCAACACACCATATGCCTTCTTAACCACTATCAACCTGGGTGGCAACTTTGAGGGATCTGTGTACGTGGACCCCAAGATTTCTCTGTTCCTCCACACTTCCAAGAATACTGCCTTTAACCCTGTATTCAGCATTCAAATTTGACCTTCCAAAATGAATCACTTCACATGTATCAAGGTTGAACTCCATCTGCTACTTCTCAGCCCAGCTCTGCATCCTGTCAATGTCCTGTTGTAACCTGCAACAAACCTCTACACTCGCGACAACTCTCCCAACCTTCGTGTCATCGGCAAACTTACTAACCCACCCTTCCACTTCCTCATCCAAGTCATTTATAAAAACCACAAAGAGCAGAGGTCCCAGACCAGATCCTTGCAGGACACGACTGGTCACCGACCTCCAGGCGGAATACTTTCCATCCTCTACCACTCTCTGTCTTCTTTAGGCCAGCCAATTCTGTATCCAGACAGCCAGATTTCCCTGTATCCCATGCCCCCTAACTTTCTGAATGAGCCTACCTTGGGGAACCTTATCAAATGTCTTGCTGAAATCCATATACACCACATCCACTGCCCGACCTTCATCAATGTGTCTCGTCACATCCTCAAAAGAATTCAATGAGGCTTGTGAGGCATGACCTGCCCCTCACAAAGCCACGCTGACTATCTTTAATCAAACTATGTTTTTCTAAATAATCATAAATCCTATCTCTCAATCCTTGCCAATATTTGGACTGATGGGTCTGTAATTCCCAGGGATTGCCCTATTCCCTTCCTTGAACAGGGGAACAACATTCGCCTCCCTCCATGCTAGTCCAGTTCGATTTCTGGTCAATGGTAACCCCGAGATATTGATAGTTGGAGATTCTGTGATGGTAATGCCATTGAATGTCAAAGGGCAATGGTTTGATTCTCTCTGACTGGAGATGGTTATTGCCTGGCACTTGTGTGATACGAATGTTATTTGCCACTTGTCAGCCCAAATCTGGATATTGGATATTGTCCAGGTCTTGCTGCATTTACAAGTGGACTGCTTCAGTGTCTGAGGAGTTGCGAATGGTGCTGAGAGTTCAGAAAGAAAAATGTGATTTTTTAAAAAGTGATCCATAATTACCGTGA
Organism: Scyliorhinus torazame; assembly: GCF_047496885.1. NCBI lineage: Eukaryota > Metazoa > Chordata > Chondrichthyes > Carcharhiniformes > Scyliorhinidae > Scyliorhinus > Scyliorhinus torazame. Next base: position 99,141,650 of record NC_092708.1, read on the forward strand.
TCATATCATCAACAAAGATGGTTTACGCAAAGAACCAAAGAAAATGTCAGCAATCTTAGAAGCACCACATCTTCAAAATATGACAGAATTAAGGTTGTTTTTAGGATTGATCAATTATTATGGTAAATTCATGCCAAATTTAGCAAAACAATTGAAGTCTTTACACATGTTTCTATGTGTCAAACAGGTGTGGTACTGCTCAGAAGAATGTGAAAGTGCATATAACGAAGTGAAAGAAGCTTTACCGTAGTCCGAGCTGTTCATTATAATCCAAAAAAGAAGTTCAATTACCTTGCACTGCCTCACCCTATGGGGTTGTGCAGTCGTCTCACACATTATGCTTTCAGGAGAGGAATGACCAATATAATTTGCTTCACGTATTCTTACTAGCCCAGAAATGAATTATGCTCAGCTTGATAAAGGAGCTTTGAGCATAATCTTTGGTGTATGAAGGTTCCACCATTACTCATTCACATCTACTTAAGGGTGTCATTTTACCCTTTTGATGGGTCATAGACTCTTCACAACAATCTTTTTGGGTTGTATAAAGGTATACCTTATTTGGCAGCTAGTAAATTGCAAAGATGGTCATTGATATTGTTGGCCAAATATCCAGTATCGCAAGTCAGAGCAGCATGTAAATGCTGTTGCTTTATCACGATTGCTGTGAAAAGTCAAGCATGACCCATAAGAAAATGTTGTCAATATTTTGTATTTCTCGCTTGTGGATAGTGTACCTGTAACTTCATCTCAAGTTAAAATATATGCAAGAGCTGAACCAGTACTGAGGGATATGATTGGCATAGTTCAAAAAGGATAGGACAAATCCAGATCTCAAGCTCTATATCACACAAAGACAGTACAGATTGGAGTTCTATTGTGGGGAATCCTTGTAATTTCCCCACGCTTTGTGTAGTAGAGTCCTTGACCAACTGCATGAGGGACATCCTAGTGTGGTGAGAATGAAGGAATTGACATGCAGTTATTTTTGGTGGCTGGGATTAGACGCTCAAATAGAAGAGAAAGTTGGGTGATGCCAATCAATCTTGTGCCAAACCAAGGAACCTTCCACCATTACAATGCCCCAATTTACCTGTTGGAGGGCCCTTGAGCTCCCCACACACCCCACCTCATAAGGGCACCCCTGGGCCTAATCCCCAGCACAGGCAAAATGCCACCGTGGCATCAGCACCCTGGCAGTGCCCCCCCCCATCACCACCTGAGTTTTTGATTTCGTAGTAGGTTCAAAGTTATTGTCCTCCGAAGTATTTTTTGTTACTGGCTATAGAAACAGATACTAACCTTCAGGGTTTTGCTTTCAAGCATTCATCTCTGTACGAGTGGATGATGACGTTCAGTAAATTATGATGAGGTAGTTGAGTCGACACAGTTAAAGATTTTCACACATCTTTTATGGAAAATGATTGAAATGTAATTGGTAACAATTTACAAAATAAGGTAAACCCTTAAATATATACACATGATGTTGGTATATGATGTTGGAATTGGGTGTTTTCAAACTTGCTTCAAACTATATTAAATATACATTTTTCACTCCCCAATACAATTTTTAAAAAATTATAGCATTTACCTTTTGTTCAATTTCAGGGCAAATGTTTAGAGCAGCAGCTGGAGATCAGCCTTTTAACTTGTCTGCAATATCGAGTGCCTTCCCAATGGTTAACCACGCAGCCTTTGGAGTGCACACTACAAGCTCAGGGCGTTCGGACTTTGGTGGTCTGGGAACAATTGGTGCATCTACAGCCTTAGTGGGACACACACACCTATCATCTTTTCCAGGTATTATGATGGTTTAAATTAATTTCACCACATTGGAGGTGCTTTCTCTAACCTAGCCTCTAAAGCATACAATATGCTATTATTTGAATTGGTGCTTCTGAGTCAGATTGGATGACATAGACCTTCCTGAAGGCTTGCCTCTACTTCCTTGGCACAGTGGCTTCTAGACTCTCAGGTCCTGTAAAGAAGAGGGATGAGGGTTAGTAATTTTGGTGTGAAAGGTGAGTAGTGGTATGCCCGTTTTATTATGGGTTTTACTTGTACAAACACTCAAAACAATCTGAACCTAGAACATAGAACATAGAACTGTACAGCACAGTACAGGCCCTTCGGCCCACGATGTTGCGCCGAACTAGTTGGAAACTAAGATCAAATCAATCTACTCCCAATCATTCTAGTGCACTCCATATGCCTATCCAATAACCGCTTGAAAGTTCCTCAAGTGTCCGACTCCACTACCATAGCTGGGAGTGCGTTCCACGCCCCAACCACTCTGAGTAAAGAACCTACCTCTGACATCCCTCCGATATCTTCCACCATTAACCTTATAGTTATGCCCCCTTGTAACAGCTACATCCACCCGAGGAAAAAGTCGCTGAACGTCGACTCTATCTATCCCGCTCATCATCTTATACACCTCAATTACATCACCTCTCATCCTCCTTCGCTCCATTGAGAAAAGCCCTACCTCCCTCAACCTTTCCTCATAAGTCCCACCCACCAATCCAGGCAGCATCCTGGTAAATCTTCCTTGCACCCTTTCCAATGTTTCCACATCCTTCCTATAATGAGGTGACCAGAACTGCACACAATACTCCAAATGTGGTTTAACCAAGTTCTTGTATAGTTGCAGCATAACCTCACGGCTCTTAAACTCAATCCCCCTGTTAATAAATGCTAACACACTATAGGCTTTCTTCACGGCTCTATCCACTTGTGTGGCAACTTTCAGAGGTCTATGGACATGAACTCCGAGATCTCTCTGCTCTTCCACATTCTTCAGAACCCTACTGTTAACCATGTAATCCGCATTCAAATTTCTCCTACCAAAATGAATCACCTCACACTTATCAGGGTTAAACTCCATCTGCCACTTTTCAGCCCAGCTCTGCAACCTATCAATGTCTCTTTGCAGCCTACAACAGCCCTCCACATTATCCACTATTACACCAATCTTGGTTTCATCAGCAAATTCACTAACCCAACCTTCAACTCCATCATCCAAGTCATTGATAAAGATCACAAATAGCAGAGGATCCCTGTGGTGCACCGCTGGTGACTGGGCTCCAAGATTGAACTTTACCATCTACCACCACCCTCTGTCTTCTTTGTGATAGCCAGTTATTGATCCAATTGGCCAAATTTCCCTCTATGCCATGCCTCCTCACTTTCTGCATGAGCCGATCATGGGGCACCTTATCAAACGCCTTACTAAAATCCATGTATACGACATCAACTGCTCTACCTTCAACTATGTTCTTAGTTACCTCCTCAAAGAATACAATCAAACTTGTGAGGCAAGACTTACCCCTCACAAATCCGTGCTGACTACCCTGGATTAAGCTGTATCTTTCCAAATGATCATAAATCCTATCCCTCAGGACCCTTTCCAATAATTTAACGATGACTGAAGTGATACTAATCGGCCTATAATTCCCAGGATTATACCTATTCCCTTTCTTGAACAAGGGGACAACATTCACCTCTCTCCAGTCTTCTGGCACTATTCCTGTAGACAATGAGGACATAAAGATCAAAGCCAAAGGCTCTGCAATCTCATCCCTTGCCTCCCAAAGAATCCTAGGATATATCCCATCAGGCCCAGGGGACTTATCTATCCTCCGGCTTCTCAAAATTTCTAACACATCTTCCTTCCGTATATCTACCTCCTCCAGCCTACCAGCCTGTATCGCACTATCCTCCTCAACAACATGGCTCCTGTCCTTTGTAAACACTGAAGAAAAGTATTCATTTAGGGCCTCTCCTATATCTTCAGACGCCATGCACACGTTCCCACTACTGTCCTTGACCAGCCCTAACTTCACCTTGGTCATTCTTTTATTTCTCACAAGTGTAAAAAGCCGTGGGATTTTCCTTGATCCTACCCACCAAGGACTTCTCATGCCCCCTCCTAGCTCTCCTAAGCCCTTTCTTGAGCTCCTTCCTAGCTATCTTGTATCCCTCAAGTGCCCTTGTTAGACGTTTTAGTTGCTGTGACATGAAGAGTCTAAAGTTCTGTTCCTTTTTCACAAACACCCGTTTATTTCATTCCAACAGCCTTTGCACAAAACTCTCACTATACATCACCCGACAGAGGCCACCTGAAGCCCCTTTACATATCAGTGTCAGTTAATGGATACTTAACATAAATGAGACAACTAATTGCAATGTCTCTTAACCCATTACTTAACAGTCTCCCATTCCTTGGAGAAAAAAAAATAATTAGGTGAAAACAAAATTTCGAGAAACTCAAAAACACAAATGATTCCCCCCCCTTTTTTTTTTGTTTGGATGAGAAAGAAAAAAAAAAGTCACAGAAACAAGCGCCCTTCATTAACAATATCCAAAAGTTTTTGTGAACTCGCCCCTCTTTTCGTAAAACAGTCTGACAGTTGATAGCTCCTGCCGACCCATTTAATTTTTGTTATTTCCCCTCTGTCCAACATCTGCTTCAAACTTATGATGTCTATCCGTAACCCCTTTTCATTTACACTTTTTGTAGAGTGCACATTTTCCCACAGGGATTTATTGTCAATGTGACAGTCAATAGGTATATTACCCAAATCCCCTAATTTCTGTCAATATCATACTTATATAAAAGGCCATATCCACCGCCTCTACAAGGCTTAACGTCTCAGCAGCCAAAGTGCTTTTTACCACTCTCCTTATTTTCTTTGTTTCCCACACAAGCGGGCAATATTTACCATTGTTCCCCAAAAGGAAAATTATAAAATCTCCTGCGCTTGAAACCCCATCACATAAATTTGCGTAGGACGCATCACTATAAACTATGAGTTTCAAGTGCCTACGGTCACCTAAAACCGGGAACTTCAAAACACACTCCTGCATTTTAGTTTGGCCAACGCTTTATTTGCTCTTACTATGTCTTCCACTTTGGGATCATTCATTTTTGTACTCCACTCTAAGACATCAAAACTCATGTCCGGTCTAGTCTGTCTACCGAGCCAGTTCAGTTGCCTAATTAAACTTCGCAGTTGCTCTTTTTCTAGCTTTGAAACCATTGCGTCTTTTTGTGAAACTCGGCCACGACAAATTGCTATTGGGCTGATGCTTTCCAAATAAGATTTCTGACAAAGTTGCCCCTAACTTAGTCTGTCCGATTTCCAGTCCAATATATTTAAATGCACCGGAAGCCTGACTTCCAATCCTGAATTCTTTCCTCAAACCAGAGATTGCAATAGCTTCAAAATCACTAGTCCCACCCCACAAAAAAATCATCGACATGCATCATAAAAATGCCAGAAAGATTTCCTTTATAGTGCCAGTAAAACATTGCAGGATCTGCTTTCAACTGGCAACAGCCTAACTATAACAAAACTGACCTTACGGAAAAATACCAGACTCTAGATGCATCATTTAATCCATATACACATTTGTTCAACTTCCAGAGTACCCCTTCTGTGTTAGCCACTTCTTTAGGAGGACGGAGAAAAATGTCTCTCTGGAGCTGATGCCCCTGCAAAAAGGCAGCTTTTATATCTATAGATTTGCATTCCCATGCCTTTGTAGCTAATAGAGCCAAGAAGATCTTTAAAACAACCTTTCCTGCTGTAGGTGAATCTACCTTTAAATCCTGATCTTCTAAGTTTTCTTCAAATCCCCTTGCCACAAGCCTGGCCTTTGCCTTATAAGTTCCTTCCGGAAGAACCTTTTCCGTGCAAATCCATCTGTGGGATAGAGCTCTTTGTCTCCTATCCGGTACTTCCGTGTAAACCCCAAATTCACTCCAACTATGCAATTCTTGCTGTTTAGCTTCTTTGATAACTTTTTCATCTAATTTATTTGAAGCCACCAAAATCTCACGTCCATGTGGGCTTCTACTCCTATTAGTATTCGTAGTCTTACTCTTGTTCCGAGATCTTGATAAGCTACGTCCCCTCTCCCGCCTGGTATCTCGTTCTGTACTGCTACTGCTTGATCTTTCCCTTCTGCTGTGGGATGTCCTTTCAATAGTTCTCAACCTTTTCCTGTGGACCTGTTCACTATCTGATGTACTATCTGAACTGGCACTACGTTTCTGTGCCCTCCATTTTTGAACTTTGTTTTCCCAGTCCATTGTCTTGACTCCTTCCCCTGAATGCTGTACATTCAACCAATGTTTATACTTTCCAGTGGCCTTCCCTGCTCTACTAATAACAGTTGCATCCTTCCATTGACTAGACCCTTCAGGCAAGTATGTCACTTTTGTACCAACTTTTGGCAGTTGCCCTTTCGGAAAAATGGCCTAATTCATCAGAAGTGTTGTGGTCCTCCACAGAATCCCTGTCTATATCAGTTAATTGGTCCTCATAGTTCTGTAACACATGCGTACCAGATGACTCTGGTTCCTCACCATGTCTGTCTGCTCTGTCTAAATTAGAAAATTTGTAATCTGTACCCATTATCCTTGATGAATGTACCCTAACAGTTTGATTACCATGTTGCAAAATAATTGTTTTGCCATCTATGCCTATGATCTTCCCTGGGCCTTTCCATTCATTAGAATTGTCTCTCTTATAGTATACCATGCCTCCTTGCTGAAAAACGGAATCTGATGGCCGTACGTTATGTCCTAAAGCTCTGCAAATTCTGTCAGAGACTTCTGCTTGCAAAAAAGCTCTTCTACTGCTATGTAATGCATTTAAATGTTCAGCAAAACCAGAGCTAATTGTAGTCTCCTCCCAAGCTGGAGGCTGATCATCCAAAATGGATGGAATTTTAGGATTTCTACCAAACACTAATTGATAAGGACTATAACCCCCAACCATCTGCAAGAATTCTTTGCATGTACTGCCCATGCTAAAGCTGAATTTAGCCTGCAATTTGGTCGATCTGCCCAAATTTTCCGAAGCATGTCATCGATGACAGCATGATTTCTTTCACATACACCATTACTGAATGGGTTTTCTGCAGCCGTATTCATAACTTTGATGTTCATGTTTTCACACACATCCCTAAACTCATCATTCGGAAATTCTCCCCCAAAGTCCGTAAAGAATTTTGCCGGTGGACACATTCCTGTCCCTATCCATTTTTCCACGATTTGAATCCAGAATTACACTCTTTTCTTTACTTCGTACAATCGTTGATTGACTAAATCTGGTTGCTAAATCTACAAAATGCAAAATACGTATATTATTTGCTTTATCCCAGATCTTAAGGTCCATGGCCACAATGTTGTTAAAATCCCTGGCCAAAGGTAAGGTTACTATCGGTCGTGCTGGTGTCCTTCTGTACTTCCTACAAACTTCACAGCGGTCACTAACCTGTTCTATCAGTTTAGTATAGTCGTTATCCCTTACCCCTGCATCCTTTAATAAAATGTTCAGCCTCCAAGGAGACGGATGTGCAAATTGCCTATGCAGTTTTAATACCACAAGCTTTTTATCAGCTAAAGTACCATTTTCAACTGCCATTAACACATCCTTAACCACTCTACTTGAAATATTCTTTGTCAGTAATGGAATACAATAGTGTCCCGACTGTGTAAATTGTAAGTCCACCGTCATTCCAAAAACTGTTCCATATCCAGTTTCATGTGTGCTTTCTTCATCGACAGTCTGCTCAGAAGCAAAGGTATCTCACTTGATACAACATCCGTGCTAATGAAATGATTCACTCCGGCAATATTGCAAGGGATCACCACTCTTTTCAGCGACTTCAGAGTATTATCATCCCTAAACCTGAAACTTGTGGAACTTTCAAATTCCTTAACCTTGTTACGATATTCAGCATTCAAAGAGTCCAGGTAACATTTTAACCAGTCAATTCCACACACAGATGTGCAGCCACTGTCCAATACAACACAGTTGAAGGATTCTGCAACCAACACCCTCATTACCGGCGTAAAACTGCTTGTCAATAGGACAATGCCTTCTTTCTGGTCACTATCTTTTTCCTCTTCTGACTCTTCCGTGTCGTGTGTCACTTCAAGACTCTATCATAACGAGTTGGACAGTTGAAAGCATAATGGTATTGAGAGTCACACCAAAAACATCGATTTATCATGCCCCGTGCATTTCTAGGGTTCATCTTCCTATTGTAGGTTCTAACTGGGTTTCTGTCTTCATAATTTCCTTGTCTCGGTCTCCTTCTATTGTCTTGAGCCCTGTTCGTAGCCATACAATTTTGCCATCCTGTTAGTAGTGGATCTTCCATATTCTGCCTTATTGCAGGCTGACCTATTTGGGTCATCAGAGCCATCGGAATCGAATGTTTCCCCAGAAACCTTTGTAAAGCTTTTGTCATCTGTTCGAATAAGGTATCCTTATCAGTGAACTGAACTCCTGTCAAAACCAGGAGCCTATCCATGTTGCTCACTCTAGCACAGTACAGTCACGTAATTTAAAGGCCAACACAGCCTTTTATATAGTCTGCCAAATTCCATTATATAGTCTTCCATGGTGATATCCTCCATTTTCCGGAACTTATCAAAATCCGACCATGCTTCATACGTACTTAACAAGTCATCTTTCTTATAAATCTCATCCATATAATGTAATAAAGTCTCCAGACCTTCTTCCGAGTCTAACTCTTCCAATTCCAGCTCAGAAAGCACTTTGTTTCGGATTTTACTGCCATATGGTAGAGAAAGAGCCAATGCCATACCTTGTTTTCGCTTTCCCAAAGCAGTTACCTTAGTCCACATAACTACTGCACTTGTCCATTGGTCGTACGATTCCCTTTCAGAAAATAAGGGAAGATAGTCATATCCAGCCATCTTTATCCTCGGATCAGCCATATATCCCTTTTTTTTTTTTTCTTCTTTTCTCACTCACTCCTTGGTTTGATCTGAAAAAGTTGTATCTTTCAACTCTTCACATTTACACAGCAACCATCCTCTGCTACCAATTGTTAGACGTTTTAGTTGCTGTGATATGAAGAATCTAAAGTTCTGTTCCTTTTTCACAAACACCCATTTATTTCATTCCAACAGCCTTTGCACAAAACACTCACTATGCATCACCTGACAGAGGCCACCTGAAGCCCCTTTACATATCAGTATCAATTAATGGATACTTAACATAAATGAGACAACTAATTGCAATGTCTCTTAACCCATTACTTAACAGCCCTAACTGAACCTTGTTTTCTCATCTTTACATAAGCCCCCTTCTTCCACTTGACAAGACATTCCACCTCTTTTGTAAACCATGGTTCCCTCACTCGACCATTTCCTCCCTGCCTGACGGGGAGATACATATCAAGGACACGCAGTATTTTCTCCTTGAACAAGCTCCACATCTCAATTGTGCCTATCCCCGACAGTTCCTGTTTCCATCTTATGCTCCCCAATTCTTGCCTAATCGCATCGTAATTACCCTTCCCCCAGTTATAAACCTTGCCCTGCCGTATGTTCCTAACCCTCTCCATTGCTATAGTGAAAGTCACCGAAGTGTGGTCACTATCTCCAAAGTGCTCTTCCACAACCAAATCTAACACTTGGCCCGGTTCATTACCCAGTACCAAATCCAATGTGGCCCCGCCTCTTGTCGGTCTATCCACATATTGGTTGAGGTAACCCTCCTGCACACACTGGATAAAAACAGCCCCATCCAAACTATTTGAATTATAGTGGTTCCAATCAATATTTAGAAAGTTAAAGTCACCCATGACTACCGTGTGACTACCGCACCTATCCAAAATCAGCATTCCAATCTTTTCCTCCACATCTCTGTTACTGTTTGGAGGCCTATAGGAAACTCCTAACAAAGTGACGGCTCCTTTCTTATTTCTAACTTCAGCCCACACTACCTCGGCAGACATCCTCCTCAAACTGCCTTTCTGCAGCCATTATACTATCCTTGATTAACAACCATTTTCCCTAATCTTACTGAACCATCTAAACCCTGGAATCTCCAACAACCATTCCTGCCCCTGTTCTATCCACGTCTCTGTAATGGCCACAACATCATTATCCCAGGTACCAATCCATGCTTCAAGCTCACCAACCTTATTCCGGATGCCCCTTGCATTGAAGTAGACACACTTCAAACCACCTTCATGCCTGCAGGTCCACTCTTGTGACCTTGGCACCTGCCTCAGTACTGCACTACCCTCAACTTCGTGAACTCCAGCAAAGCTATCTCCTGGATTACAAATCAGTTTCCCATCCCCCTGCCAAATTAGTTTAAACCCCCCTGAAGAGCTGCAGCAAATTTCCCTCCCAGGATATTGGTGCCCCTCTGGTTCAGATGTAACCCATCCTGTTTGTACAATTCCCACCTTCCCCAGAATGTGCTCCAATTATCCAAGTAACTGAAACCCTCCCTCCTACACCATCCCTGTAGCCACGTGTTAAACTGCACTCTCTCCCTGTTCCTCACCTCGCTCGCACGTGGCCCTGGCAGCAAACCAAAGATGACAACACGGTCTGTCCTGGCTGTCAGCTTCCACCCTAGCTCTCTAAATTCTTGTTTTACATCCCCGTCCCTTTTCTTACCTATGTCGTTGGTACCGATGTGTACCACGACTTGTGGCTGCTCCCCCTCCCCCTTAAGGATCCTGAAAACACGACCAGAGACGTCACGGACCTTGGCACCCAGAAGGCAACACACCAACCGTGAGCCTCTATCATTGCCACAGAACCGCCTATCTGTACCCCTAACTATATAGTCTCCAATAACTAATGCTCTCCTGCTCTCCCCCCTTCCCTTCTGAGCCACAGGGATAGACTCAGTGCCAGAGACCTGGTCACCATGGCTTACCTCTGGTAAGTCGTCCTCCCCAACAGTATCCAAAACGGTACACCTGTTATTGAGGGGAACAACCGCAGGGGATCCCTGCCTCTCTGCTTCTTCCCCCTCCTTTTAAACGTCACCCAGCTACCTTCATTCTTAGGAGTAACTACATCCCTGTAGCTTCTAACTATAACCGACTCTGCCTCCCGAATGATCCTCAGTTCATCCAGCTCTAGTTCCCTAACACGGTCTTTGAGGAGCTGGAGGTGGGTGCACTTCCTGCAGGTGAACTCAGCAGGGCCACTGACGGTGTCACTCACCTCGAACATCCTGCAGGAGGAACATTGCACTGCCCTCTCTGCCATCCCTTCCATTTATCCACTTGACAATTACAGAAAAAAAAGCTTACGTGATTTTCACAGTCCCCGACAGCAGCTTTCAACTTGTCCCCGCAGTCTATCCTCACTGAGAGCTCCTTCTAGTCGCAGTGACTGCACCTGAGGCAAATCACTCCCCTCCTCCACCCCTCCCCTTAGCCCTCCTCCACCCCTCCCCTTAGCCCTCCTCCACCCCTCCCCTTAGCCCTCCTCCACCCCTCCCCTTAGCCCTCCTCCACCCCTCCCCTTAGCCCTCCTCCACCCCTCCCCTTAGCCCTCCTCCACCCCTCCCCTTAGCCCACCTCCACCCCTCCCCTTAGCCCTCCTCCACCCCTCCCCTTAGCCCTCCTCCACCCCTCCCCTTAGCCCTCCTCCACCCCTCCCCTTAGCCCTCCTCCACCCCTCCCCTTAGCCCTCCTCCACCCCTCCCCTTAGCCCACCTCCACCCCTCCCCTTAGCCCTCCTCCACCCCTCCCCTTAGCCCTCCTCCACCCCTCCCCTTAGCCCTCCTCCACCCCTCCCCTTAGCCCTCCTCCACCCCTCCCCTTAGCCCTCCTCCACCCCTCCCCTTAGCCCTCCTCCACCCCTCCCCTTAGCCCTCCTCCACCCCTCCCCTTAGCCCTCCTCCACCCCTCCCCTTAGCCCTCCTCCACCCCTCCCCTTAGCCCTCCTCCACCCCTCCCCTTAGCCCTCCTCCACCCCTCCCCTTAGCCCTCCTCCACCCCTCCCCTTAGCCCTCCTCCACCCCTCCCCTTAGCCCTCCTCCACCCCTCCCTTTAGCCCTCCTCCACCCCTCCCCTTAGCCCTCCACCCCTCCCCTTAGCCCTCCTGCACCCCTCCCCTTAGCCCTTCTCCACCCTCCCCTTAACCCTCCTCTATCCCTCCCCTTAACCCTCCTCCACCCCTCCTCCTTTCCCCCATTTGTCTCCCTCCATGAAATTTTGCCGTGCTCTCCTTCCATGCCCTCTTGCCACCTGCCCCACATCCTCTCTTATTCCCATCTGCTGTTCTTTTGAAGATATTCTGCAGCATTGGAAACTCGGATGAAGAATAGATAACAAGGGTAGAAGTTGAAAGATGCTTAATTTTGACAATGTTCTTGAAATTTTGAGTCAATACATTTTTTTTCCATTAGTTACATGGTTGATCAAAATGTTTATTGAATCCCTTCTTCATGAATAGCAAGAAAACAAATTGGTAGCCAAGCTGGCACAGAAAGCTCAATATTCTTTCAAGCCATTTCAATGCATAATAATTGAGAAAAGTTTACTTTGGCTATTTCCATTATAAATGTTGGTAGGCAAATTTATAATCAGAAATTTATAATCATAGTGGGCAGCACGGTAGCATTGTGGATAGCACAATTGCTTCACAGCTCCAGGGTCCCAGGTTCGATTCTGGCTTGGGTCACTGTCTGTGCGGAGTCTGCACATCCTCCCCGTGTGTGCGTGGGTTTCCTCTGGGTGCTCCGGTTTCCTCCCACAGTCCAAAGATGTGCAGGTTAGGTGGATTGGCCATGATACATTGCCCTTAGTGTCCAAAATTGCCCTTAGTGTTGGGTGGGGTTACTGGGTTATGGGGATAGGGTGGAAGTGTTGACCTTGGGTAGGGTTCTCTTTCCAAGAGCCGGTGCAGACTCGATGGGCCGAATGGCCCCCTTCTGCACTGTAAATTCTATGATAAAAAAAAAAGATTATCAAAAATTGTGCCAGCGGGAAGGGAAATTGTTTTGACAGGAGTTGCACTTAGATTCAATGGACCGCAAATTCATCTGGTCCTGTTTTCTGGGAAGGGTCATGATTCTCAATCTGTCTGAGCTACCTCCTCGTTCCACAATAAGCATTCGACCAAGCAGGTCCCATGTTGCTGACTGGCTGAATGCTCAACTGGGGGCCTAACAGCATGCAAGGCTCGCACGTTTCTGTCTGTTCCTCTTAAAACTAAGCTGCTGCTGACTGCCAGTACTACAACTGGAAACAAGGCAAACCAAGTACCTGGGCAGAGAGAGAGATCCCAGGTTCATAGATATCATTATCACATGAGCATCATGTATACAAAGAACAATACAGTGCAGGAACAGGCCCTTCTGCCCTCCAAGCCTGCACTGATCACGTGTCCTTCCTAGACCAACCGCCTGTATCTTTCTATACCCTGTCTGTTCATGTCTGTCCAGGTAAGTCTTAAAGGTCGCTAACGTATCTGCCTCAACCACCTCACTTGACAGTGCACTCCAGGCCACCACCATCCTTTGTGTAAAAAAAACTTCCCTCATTCATCTCCACTGAACCTTTCCCCTCTCACCTTGAACTTGTACCCCCTTGTAATTGTCATTTCCGTCCTGGGAAAAAGCCTACGAATGTTCACCCTATCTATACCCCTCATTATTTTATAAACTTCTATCAGGTCACTCCTCAGCCTCCGTCTCTCTAGGAAGAACAATCCCAGTTTATTCAACCTCTCCTCATAGCTAATAACCTCCATACCAGGCAACATCCTGGTAAATCTTTTCTGTACTCTCTCCAAAGCCTCCTGGTAGTGTGGTGAACAGAATTGGACACAGTATTCCAAATGTGGCCGAACCAATGTTCTATATAACTGTAACATAATTTTTGAGCTTTTATACTCGATACCCCGTCCTATGAAGGAAAGCGTGCCATACGCTTTCTTTACCACCATTTCCACCTGTGCTGCCACTTTTAAGGATCTGTGGACCTGCACGCCCAGATCTCTGTGTGTCGATGCTCCTGATGGTTCTGCCATTTTACAGCTCCCACCTGAATTGGACCTACCAAAATGCATCACCTCGTATTTGTCCGGGTTAAATTCCATCTGCCATTTCTCCACCCAATTTTGTAGCCTATCTATATCTTGCTGTATTCTCTGACAATCTTCATCACTATCCGCAACTCCTGCAATCTTAGTATCATCCGCAAACTTGCTAATCAGACCAGCTACGTTTTCTTCCAAGACACACACATATATGTATATATATATATATATTATATATATATATATATATATATATATTTATATAATATTACAAACAGCAGAAGTCCCAGTACTGATCCCTACAGAACACCACGTGTTACAGACCTCCATTCGGAAAAGCACCCTTCCACTGCTACCCTCTGTCTTGTATGGCCAAGCCAGTTCTGAATCCATCCAGCTAGTTCACCCCTGACTCCGTGTGATTTAATCTTTTGCACAAGCCTGCCATGAGGAACCTTGTCAAATGCTTTACTAAAGTCCATGTAGACAACATCGACAGCCCTTCCCTCGTCAATCATTTTTGTCACCTCCTCAAAAAACTCAATTAAATTAATGAGACATGACCCCCCCCCTCGTACAAAACCATGCTGTCTGTTGCTAATAAGACCATTCACTTCCAAATGTGCATAGATCTTATCTCTGAGAATCTTTTCCAACAATTTCTCTATCGCTGACTTCAAGCTCACTGGCCTATAATTACCCAGATTATGCTTGCAACCCTTCTTAAATAACGGTACAACATTAGCTATCCTCCAATCCTCTGGGATCTCACCTGTGGCCAACGAGGAAACAAAGATTCCTGTTCGAGGCCCAGCGATTTCATTGCTTGTCTCTCTCAGTAATCTGGGATAGATGCCACCTGGCCCTGGGGATTTGTCTACCGTAATGCTTTTTAACACACCTAACACTTCGTCCCTCGTAATAACGACTTGTTCTAAATTGTTTACACATCCCTCTGAAACACCACCAATCAACATGTCCCTCTCCTTTGTGAATACCAATGCAAAATACTTATTAAGGACCTCACCTACGTCCTCTGGTTCTACACATAATTTCTCTCCTTTTTCCTTGAGTGGACCAACTCTTTCTCTAGCTACCCTCTTGTTCCAAATATACGCATACAATGCATTGAGAGGTGAATCCTGTCTGTCAAGGACGTTTTGTGACCCCTTTTTGACCTCCTAACTCCCTGCGTGAGCTCTTTTCTACTTTCCCTGTATTCTTCAAGTGTTTCATCTGTTTTTAGTTGCCTAGACCTCCCATATGCATCCTATTTTTTTTGACTAGACTCGCAATTTCCCTGGTCATCCACTGTTCCTGAATCCTGTCTTTCTTTTTCATCGGCACATGTCTGTCCTACATTCCCATCAACTGCTCCTTAAAAGATTCCCACATGCCAAGTGTGGATTTGCCCTCAAACAGCCTCTCCCAAACAACAGCCTGCAAATTCTGGCTAAACTGGTTGTAGTCACCTTCCCCCAATTTAGCAACTTAACCCTAGGACAACACTCGTCCTTTTCCATAAGTATCCAAAAACTAACGGAATTGTGGTCACTGTTCGCCACATGTTCCCCCACTGCAACTTTGACCTGGCCTGGCCTGGCTCATTCCCTAGTACTAGGTCCAATATAGCCCCCTCTCTACTCGGACTATTCACATATTGTTCCAAAAACCCTTCCTGGACATACTTAACAAATTCCTCACCATCTGGACCCTTAACCCTAAGGGATTTCCAATCAATATGAGGAAAATTAAAGTCTCCCACTACAACAACCCTATTACATCTATCCAGAATTTGCTTACATATCTGTTCTTCAACTTCCTGTGGGCTGTTGGGAGGCCTGTAGTGTACACCCATCATAATGACTGCCCCCTTCCTGTTTATGATATAACCCTTTCTGATATTAACCCTTTACAGTGACCATTGTAAAAATGGCACAACAGGTTTAGTTTGTCTCTTCGGTACCCAAAGTGCATCACCGCATTTATTTATTGTGTTGGTGAACTGAACAACCATTTTGCACACAAATGTGTTCCACAAACCGATCAATAAACAATTAATCCATTTTGCTTGTTGTGGAAATTATGTTGAAGTGAAACCCGGAAAAATCTCTCTTGCTTTTCAAATAGTGCAATGGCATCTTTAATGTACACTTGAAGCCCCAGAACAGGCAAAAGGAATCTTGATTTAAAACATCCAAGATGGCATCTTTAGTAATGCATTAAGTATCAGTCTACATTGCAATTTGAATATCTGGAGTGGACTTAACCCCACAGTTCTCTGACTCCTTGACGCGTCAGCAGTTTGATTTTTTTGATTTGAAGAATCGCTGCATTATAGAAGATATGGTGGTATTTGTAACACATTACAAATGTGTAATGTACATGTCCATGAAGGACGGATTGCACCTAAACTGGAGGGGCACCAATATCCTGGGTGGGAGGTTTGCTAGAGCTCTTCGGGAGGGTTTAAACTAGTTTGGCAGGGGGGTGGGAACCAGCGCTATGGATCAGAGGATAGGGCAGCTGTTGAACAGGCAGAAATAGTATGCAGCAAGTCTGTGAGGAAGGATAGACAGTTGATAGGGCAAAGTTGCACTCAGTGGAATGGGTTAAAGTGTGTCTGTTTTGGACGGCGCCAGGCAGAGGGCGGGTGGGACCACTCAACAGAGGCGGGAGGGCAAACGGGGGCAGGAGCAGGGGAAAGAGGGACAAAGGAGGGATATACGGGAGAGGGGGAGAAAGGGGGGAGGAAAGTGAGAGATTGTCGGGGGGTACGGGGGGGGGGGGGTGCGGAACACAGGGACGGAGGGACAAACAAGGCTAGAAAAGCCTTGTAGCAATAGGGCTACAGAATGCTGCAACCAAGGGCTCGGAACAAGGAATCGCTGCAAGCATCCACCTAGTACGACCTCTGGGCGAAGGGAAACCCCAAAGTGAAGGGGGCTACCCGCGTGACGGCCGCACAGCGGGCGACCATGGCGGGGTCCCCCTGGACGGAGGGAAACCCTGGAGCGCAGGGGCCCGACCGCATGGAGAGAGCAGTGACAGCGACCATCCTGGACGGCCTCGCCCCGGAGGGCACGGGCGTGTCCACCAAGTGAATATGGTTAATCCCACAGGGGCGAAGGGACAGTAGCCCCCCACCAGGATAGTCACCTGGAACGTAAGGGGACTCAACGGCCCAGTGAAACGATCCAGAGTCCTCAACCACCTAAGAAACATGAAGGCAGACATAGTCTTCCTTCAAGAGACGCACCTGAGAGAGCAGGACCGACTGCGGGTGAGAAAGGGCTGGGTGGGACAGACCTACCATTCCTGTTGCGGGACGAGGGCCAGGGGGGTGGCAATACTGGTCAGCAAATGGACAATGTTTAGGGCGATAAACACGGTTACGGACCCAGGGGGACGCTACGTCATGGTTAGCGGGACCCTGCATGGGGCACCAGTAGTACTAGTTAACGTGTACGTGCCCAACTGGGACGGCCCAAGCTTCATCAAGACGACCATGGCAGAAATCCCTGACATAGCGACGCATCGGCTAATCATGGGACTGTGTACAGGACCCAACGACTGACAGATCGAACCCCAAGACGGGGAAAACCTCAAACATGGCAAGTGAACTCGGTCACTTTATGGAACAGATGAGGTACACCCACCCAGGGGAGAAGGAGTTTTCCTTCTTCTCCCCAGTACACAACGTATACACCAGAATTGACTTCTTTGTGGTGGGGAAAATGGTGCTTCCGAGATAGTCAAAGTGGAATACTCCGCAATTGTGATATCAGACCACGCTCCACACTACATGGACATGAGGCTGGAAACGGGCAGGACCCAACGTCCCACATGGAGGTTGGACGTTGCCCTACTAACTGACAAGGCCTTCAACGAAAAGATAAAACAGGCCATCGCAGAAGACACGGAGAACAATCAGAACGGGGAGGTCTCGCCCTCCATGTTCTGGGAAACGCTAAAGGCTGTAATAAGAGGGGAAATCATTGCTTTCAAAGCACGAAGAGATAGGGAGGAAAGGGCGGCTAGGCAGCAGCTGGTCGACTCCATACTGGAGGTAGACCATAAATACTCCGAGGCCCTGACCGTAGAGCTCCTGGCGGAGAGGAAAGAGTTACAAAGGAACTTTGATCTGCTCTCCACCAGGAAAGCAGTGCTTCAACTCCGCCAGGCACGTGGGACCCCATACGAACACGGAGACAAAGCCAGCCGCCTGCTGGCACACCAGCTGAAAAAGCAGGCAGCCACCAGAGAAATTGCACAAATCAGGGATACTAGAGACACATTACAAACAGAGCCAGACAGGATCAACAAGGCATTCAGCGCCTTTTACCAAGAGCTGTACACCTCAGAGCCCCCAACGGGGGAGGCTGGGATGAAACGGTTCCTTGATGGACTGGACATACCAGTCGTGGGGGAGGGCAGAAAACGGGGCCTGGAAGCACCACTAGTACTGGGAGAGATCATGGACAGCATAAGCTCCATGCAGGCAGGGAAGACACAGGGACCGGACGGATTCCCGGCTGACTTCTACAAAACATTTGTGACAACACTGGCCCCGCATCTGCGGGAGATGTTCATAGACTCGCTGGTCAAGGGCACACTGCCACCCACGCTAGCACAGGCCTCAATCTCGCTGATACCTAGGAAAGATAAAGACCCAACGGAATGTTGGTCATACAGACCCATCTCACTGCTGAACACAGATGCCAAAATACTGGCCAAGATTCTAGTCAAAAGGCTAGAGGACTGCGTGCCAGAGGTGGTCGCAGAAGACCAGACGGGCTTTGTCAAAGGTAGACAGCTTACCTCCAACATCAGGCGCCTGCTGAACGTGATAATGACACCCTCCGGGGAGAGAACACCAGAGGTGATCGTCTCCCTAGATGCAGAAAAGGCCTTCGACAGAGTCGAATGGAAATACCTCATAGATGTACTGGAGCGGTTCGGGCTTGGAACAGGATTCACCTCCTGGGTAAAACTCCTATACAATGCACCCATGGCGAGCGTATGGACCAACTCCCGATACTTCCAGCTGCACAGGGGTACCAGACAAGGATGCCCACTGTCCCCGCTGCTGTTCGCCCTAGCGATCGAGCCACTAACAATTGCGCTCAGAGAGGTAAAAAGCTGGAGGGGGGATCCAAAGTGGCGGCAGAGAGCACAGAGTCTCACTCTATGCAGATGACCTGCTCCTCTACATCTCGGACCCACAAAGCAACATGGACCGTGGGGCAGCACTAACGGGACTGCCGTTTAAACAAGCCCGACTCAAATTCCGCTACCTGGGGATCCAAATAGCCCACGGCTGGAAAGGGATCCACAAATGGAACCTCAACAGTCTGACGGAGAAAGTAAAAAAGGACCTGCAACGATGGAGCACACTCCCACTCTCCCTTGCGGGCAGAGTCCAGACGATCAAAATGAACGTGCTGCCCAGGTACCTCTTCCTATTCCGAGCCATCCCGATCTACATCTCCAAGGCCTTTTTCCAAGCAGTAGACAAACTAATCATGGCGTTCGTATGGGGGGGGGGAGGAATGCTAGGATCACAAAGAAGGTGTAACAAAAAACAAAATCAAGGGGAGGGCTCGCCCTCCCAAACCTACAATTGTACCACTGCGTGGTGACGGCCAAGCGAATAAGGGGATGGATCAAGGAGCCAGAAGCCAAGTGGGTGCGTGCGGAAGAGACCTCCTGTAAGGGGGCCTCCCTCCGGGCCCTCGCCACAGCGGCGCTCCCATCCACACCCAAAAAACTATCCAGCAGCGCGGTGGTGATAGCCACCCTCCAGTCCTGGAACCAGCTACAGCAGCAATTTGGCCTGACCAAAATGTCAGACAAAGCTCCCATCTATAACAACCATAGGTTCACACCAGCACTGACTGACGCCATCTTCAAAAGGTGGAGACAGGACAAGGGGTCACTGATAGTCAGGGACCTATACACCGACGGCAGGGTCGCGACACTGGACGAACTGACGGAGAAATTTCAGCTAGCCAGGGGGAACGAGCTAAGGTACCTGCAGCTCAGAAACTTTCTACGAAAGGAGACAAGGACTTACCCACAACCGCCATGACAGACATTGCTGGAAGAGTTACTGGACGCAAGCATATTAGAGAGAGGAAACTGTAGCGACATGTACAACCGACTGGTAGAAGGGGCCGACACCGTACTGGACGCAACAAAAAGGAAATGGGAGGAAGATTGGGATCGACATAGGGTGGGGACTCTGGAGCGAAGCACTGCATTGGGTCAACTCCACCTTCATCTGCGCAAGGCTCAGCCTGACGCAACTAAAAGTGGTACATAGAGCCCACTTAACAGGAACCCGTATGAGTAGGTTCTTCCCGGAGGTGGAGGATAGATGTGAACGGTGCCAAGGAGGCACGGCCAACCACGCCCACATGTTCTGGTCCTGCCCCAGACTTGTGGACAGCCTTCTTCGAGGCAATGTCCAAAGTAGTGGGGATGAGGGTGGAGCCATGCCCGAAAGTGGCGGTCTTCGGGGTTTCAGACCAGCCAGATCTATTCCTGGGGAGGAGGGCGGACGCCCTTGCCTTTGCCTCCCTGATCGCCCGACGTAGAATCCTGTTCGGCTGGCGATCAGCAGCACCACCCAAAGCTGCAGACTGGCTGTCCGACCTCTCGGAATCTCTCCAAATGGAGAAGATCAAATTCGCCATCCGAGGGTCAGGCGATGGCTTCCACAGAACGTGGGAGCCATTCACCCAATTGTTCCGGGACCTGTTTGTGGCCAACAAGCAAGCAGAAGAATAGCCAGATAGCCGGGAACCAGGGGAAAGCAGCCAAAGCGTGAGAGGGAAAGATAGACCGGGAGATGGGGGGGGGGGGACACACACAACTCAGTCTAAGAGGAAGGAAAGGCGAACCATGGGTGGGGGGGGGGGAAAGGAGGGCCAGACAGGGAACAATAGAGGGGGGGAGGCAGGGAAACGTTAACCAACCTGACATCCATAGGAACAGAGAAAAAGGAGAATACAGGCGGAGGACGGGAGGGCCGGCTGAAGCGGCAGCGTGCACGAGAAGACAACGGCGGCAAAATCCGACCGGGAGAAGCGAGGGGCAACTACGGCACCAGACCCACTCGAGGATTGCCCTCCGAAAGTGCCTCGCCGGCACAAACGGATGCCTACTTACATATATATGGATATATCATATCCTGTGTACATAGTGGCAAAATATACTCTGTGCAAAAATGCAATAAAATACATTTATTAAAAAAAAAGTGTGTCTGTTTCAATGCAAGAAGTGTCAGGAATAAGGGAGATGAACTTGGAGCATGGATCAGTACTTGGAACTACGATGTTGTGGCCATTACGGAGACATGGATTTCACAGGGGTAGGAATGGTTGTTAGATGTTCCGGGGTTTAGATGTTTTCAGAAGAATAGGGAGGGAGCTAAAAGAGGAGGGGGAGTGGCATTGTTAATTAGGGAGTGCACCACAGCTGTAGAAAAGGAGGTAGTTGAGGAGGGGTTGTCTACTGAGTCAGTATGGGTGGAAGGCAGAAACAAGAAAGGAGCAGTCACTCTATTGGGAGTTTTCTATAGACCCCCCAATAGCAGCAGAGAGATGGAGGAACAGATTGGGCAGCAGATCTTGGAAAAGTGCAAAAGTAACAGAGTTGTTGTCATGGGTAACTTCAACTTCCCTAATATTGACTGGAACCTCCTTAATCCAAATGGTTTGGATGGAGCAGGCTTTGTCAGGTGTGTCCAGGAAGGATTCCTGACTCAATATGTAGATAGGCCGACTAGAGGGGAGGCCATATTGGACTTGGTGCTCGGCAACGAACCAGGCCAGGCGTCAGATGTCTCTGTGGGAGAGCATTTCGGGGACAGTGACCACAACCCCTTGACCGTTACCATATTCATGAAGAGGGATAGGAACAGACAGTGTGGGAAGGTATTTAATTGGGGGAGGGGAAATTATACTGCTATTAGACAGGAGCTGAGGAGCATAAAGTGGGAACAATTTTTCTTGGGGAAATGCACAACAGTAATGTGGGGATTGTTTAAGGAGCACTTGCTGCGAGTGCTGGATAATTTTGTCCCACTGAGACGAGGAAGGAATGGTAAGGTGACGGAGTCTTGGATGACAAGAGAAATGGAGCTTCTAGTCAAGAGGAAGAAGGAAGCTTATGTAAGGTTGAGGAAACTAGGATCTGACTCGGCTCTAGAGGGTTACAAGGTAGCCAAGAAGGAACACAAAAATGGACTGAGGAGAGCTAGAAGGGGGCATGAAAAAGCCTTGGCGGGAAGGATTAGGGAAAACCCCAAGGTGTTCTACACTTATGTGAAAAATAAGAGCATGATCAGAGTGAGAGTAGGGCTGATCAGGGATATTGGAGGGAATTTGTGCCTAGAGTCTGAGGAGCTGGGGGAGGCCCTAAATGAATATTTTGCTTCAGTATTCACGAGAGAGAGGGACCTTGTTGCTCATGAGAACAAGTTAATAGGCTCGATCAGGTTGATATTAAGAAGGAGGATGTGCTGGAAATTTTGAAAAGCATCAGGATAGATAAGTCCCCTGGGCCTGACGGGATATACCCAAGGTTACTACAGGAAGCGAGTGAAGAGATTGCTGTGCCATTGGCGATGATCTTTGTGTCCTCACACTCCACTGGAGTAGTACTGAATGATTGGAGGGAGGCGAACGTTGTTCCCCTGTTCAAGAAAGGGAATCGGGAAATGCTTCGGAATTACAAACCCATCAGTCTTACATCTGTGGTGAGCAAAATATTGGAAAGGATTCTGAGCGATAGGATTTATAATTATTTAGAAAAACATAGTTTGATTAAAGATAGTCAGCATGGCTTTGTGAGGGGCAGGTCATGCCTCACAAGCCTCATTGAATTCTTTGAGGATGTGATGAGACACATTTATGAAGGTCGGGCAGTGGATGTGGATTTCAGTAAGGCATTTAATGTTCTCCATGGTAGGCTCATTCAGAAAGTTAGGGGGCATGGGATGCAGGGAAATTTGGCTGTTTGGATACAAAATTGACTGGCCGAACGAAGACAGAGAGTGGTAGAGGATGGAAAGTATTCCGCCTGGAGGTTGGTGACCAGTGGTGTCCCGCAAGGATCTGTTCTGGGATCTCGGCTCTTTGTGGTTTTTATAAATGACTTGGATGAGGAAGTGGAAGGGTGGGTTAGTAAGTTTGCCGATGACACGAAGATTGGGGGAGTTGCAGATAGTGTTGAGGGTTGTTGCAGGTTACAACAGGACATTGACAGGATGCAGAGCTGGGCTGAGAAGTGGCAGATGGAGTTCAACCTTGATACATGTGAAGTGATTCATTTTGGAAGGTTGAATTTGAATGCTGAATACTGGATTACAGGCAGGATTCTTGGGAGTGTGGAGCAACAGAGGGATCTTGGGGTCCACGTACATAGATCCCTCAAAGTTGCCACCCAGGTTGATAGGGTTGTTAAGAAGGCGTATGGTGTGTTGGCTTTCATTAACGGGGGGATTGAGTTGAAGGGCCGCGAGGTTTTGCTGCAGCTTTATAAAACTCTAGTTAGACCACACTTGGAATATCGTGTCCACTTCTGGTCGCCTCATTATAGGAAGGATGTGGATGCTTTGGAGACGGTATAGAGGAGATTTACCAGGATGCTGCCTGGACTGGAGGGCATGTCTTACAAAGAAAGGTTGAGGGAGCTAGGGTTTTTCTCACTGGAGCGAAGAAGGCAGAGAGGTGACTTGATAGAGGTGTACAAGGTGATGAGAGACATGGATAGAATGGATAGCCAGAGACTTTTCCCCAGGGTGGAAATGGCTGTCACGAGGACATAATTTTAAGGTGATTGGAGGAAGGTATAGGGGAGATGTCAGAGGTAGGTACTTTACAAAAGAGTGGTGGGTGTGTGGAATAAACTGCCAGCAGAGGTGGTGGAGTCAGAGTCATTAGGGACATTTAAGTGACTCTTAGACAAGCACATGGACAGCAGTAAATTGAAGGGCTGTAGGTTAGGTTGATCTTAGATTAGGATAAATGGTCGGCACAACATCATGGGCCGAAGGGCCTGTACCGTGCTGTACTGTTCTATGTTCTATTACAACAGTGATACTTAATATTGTCCATTTTATCTTGAACTGTGTGCAGTAACGTACATATTTTTCAAAGAATTCTTCAGAAACATGTGAAATTGGGCTGCAATGAAAATATTTTAAAATTGTTCAGTATTAAGATTGGTTTAGTTGGTGATGAGCAACTTAACAATAAGATCTGATAAAGCTAAGTAAAATGTCTGATTGAAATTTATTTAGCTTTCCAGTGTACTAATTTGATTATTGCTCTGTGCTATGGTGTTAAATAGTGATGCAATTTCTATTATAGTTGCATGTCAGCATGGCAGCTCGGTAGCACAAGTGGATAGCATTGTGGCATCACAGTGCCCAGGGTCCCAGGTTCGATTACCCGCTGGGTCACTGTCTGTGCGGAGTCTGCACGTTCTCCCCGTGTCTGCGTGGGTTTCCTCCAGGTGCTCCGGTTTTCTCCCACAGTCCAAAGATGTGCATGTTAGGTGGATTGACCATGATAAATTGCCCTTAGTGACCAAAAAGGTTAGATGGGGTTATGGGAATAGGATGGAAGTGAGGGCTTAAGTGGGTCGGTGCAGACTCGATGGGCCGAATGGCCTCCTTCTGCACTGTATGCTCTATGTTCTATGAAACATTTTGTGCATAGTATGTTAATAATGAAGCGTTTTTGCTACAATTAAATGTGGGTTAGGAGGTTAGATTTTTTTGAATTGCTGTTATAGTTGCAATCTGTTTTACTTGTGTTGAGCCATTGCTTCTATGAAATAAAGTGGCTAGTTTCAGGAAACCTTAATATGGTGACTGTGGTCTTAACCATGCCTCTCAACAAATGTACACGCACCGATACTAAAAACATTATATTAAACTTTGCTTATTAAAAAGCATATCTAGAGCTGCACGGTGGTGCAGTGGTTAGCACTGCTGCCTACGGCGCTGAGGACCTGGGTTTGATCCCCGCCCTGGTCACAGTCTGGAATTTGCACATTCTCCATGTGTCTGCGCAGATTTCACCCCCACAACTGAAAGATGTGCAGGTTAGGTGGATTGGCCACACTAAACTGCCCCTTAATTGGAAATATATATATATATAATTAGGTACTCTAAATTTATTTTTAAAAAGCAAACAAAAGAAGAAAAAAAAGCACGTCTGCAATATTTCACTGAGGACATGGATACAATATGATGGTATTTTGGTATTTAACTAGGAATGAGTACCACCTACTTAATTCCTGAATCAACTTGACACCAGTGGTTTGAGGACCTTGGCTTGCTTGATACAGAATGTATAGGTCGACACCTATTGCTTGGCACAATATCCATCTTTAGCAGTGGACTCTTCATCTTGAGTCAGCTCATCTCTATTTCTTCCTTGAGTAGTGGGGCCACACAAGGTTTTTAAAAAATTCCTTGCAAAGTTACCCAGATTTTGCAGCAGTCACCAACATTGCAAGACTCTAGGTCTTGATACATTTTTGGGCTTGAACAGGAAATTTCTACATGCCATCTTTCACTTCTGTTGTAGCAGGGATCATTCACCAGTTTTAAGCACTTTTAACATATTATTCAAATTACTTGCTGGTTTGAGTGCAAGTCTTTCAGCATTGATTACCCCATCACAATAAAATACAGACAAAATTGTTTGCCTGAGATGGAGTGTCAGATATGATTCTGATCTAAATTTATTGGGAGACAAGAACTATATCTCATTGAAGAGTGATTATTTTTTTAATTGATGGGTCCAGGTACATTGTTTTAGCTCAATGAGAATTTATATTGATGTTGCCTCTGAAGGAATTCAAGAATAAACCCTGTTCAGGTTTGTGAAGATCAACAGATCTTTCAGTCCCTGTTTGATGTCAGTTATTTGAACTTGTATGTTTTTGTGAAAATGTGTTTCTTTTCAGTCCTTATTTCTGCACACAGGGTTGGTGATTCCATATTTTGGTGATGAACCCACTTTTTTTATTGTTTAGTGAAATATTAGCAAATATTTTAGTAGATGATTTTTTTCTTATTTTTGCTTGCTTCAGTAGATCACAGTAGTGAAGCCCAGCGATCGACTCAACTTTCTTACATTGAAAGGAGCTAACATTCTTTTGATGTGCACAGAACTTATGTTAGGAAGGATAAAATATTTGTGTGAAGGACAAATCTTTTTTTTAAATAAATTTAGAGTAGCCAATTATTTTTTATTCCAATTCAGGGGCAATGTAACATGGCCAATCCACCTATCCTGCACATCTTTGGGTTGTGGGGGTGAAACCCACGCAGACATTGGGAGAATGTGCAAACTCCACACGGACAGTGAGCCAGGGCCGGGATTTGAACCCGGGTCCTCAGCGCCGCAGTCCCAGTGCTATCCACTGCGCCACATGCCGCCCGTGAAGGACAAATCTTTGAAAGCCTAGAAATTGGGTAAGGGCGGCACTGTAGCACAATCGTAAGCACTGTTGCTTCACAGCACCAGGGTCTCCGGTTCAATTCCTGCTTGGTCTCTGTCTGTGCGGAATCTGCACGTGCTCCCCGGATTTCCTCTGGGTGCTCCGGTTACCTCCTACAAATCCCGGAAGACGTGCTTGTTAGGTGAAGTAGACGTTCTGAATTCTCCCTCTGTGTACCCAAACAGCGCCGGAGAGTGATGCCTAGGGACTTTTCACAATAACTTAATTGCAGTGTTAATGTAAGCCTATTTGTGACAATAATAAAGATTAATATTATTAAATGTATCTCCTTGGTGAGGCAGGACTCATCTGGAAGAATGAAAACCTGTTAATTATGTGCCAAGTTTCACCTTTTGGGCAAAGATGAAGGATTGTATTCAACATTATCTAAGGTCTTCCATTGTATTTGAAAGTGGTATATAACTGCACCCAGTCTGGTGCATTCCTTACAACAAAAGTGAAATTCAGTGAACTGAAATGTTCACTATGTTTCTCCCTCCATAGATGCTGCCTCTTCAGCTGCATATTTCCCAGGTTATCCTATTTTTATTTGCATTTTCTCTTTGATTTGGTTATCATTTGAACTCTTTGAATTTGTTATTGTTCTGGAAGGCGAAAGGGAGAAAAGAAATGTACCTGTAGAAGGAAAGTTATTTATCTGCCCTGCGCTGTACCAAACATGTTAGGTGGGTGGTGATAGTGAAAGTGATTAGAAAAGTTGCACGGGAACTTGGCTCAAGAATGGCAGATGTGGATTATGTAACCACTGATATTTGAGAAGATGTCCTTAAATTCAATGTTACACAGTTGTCTAAAATCCGAACCCTACTACAAACATGTTGTTTTGCTTTTGTAAAGGTACTGAATGGTGGCGAGCTACAGAGATGCAGACTCGTGCAGGGACAACTTTTTTCCCATCAGGCATGCTACGAATTCCACCAGTGTTTGCTGCTTCAACTCCAAATCATGATTCCAATCCATTCCATTCCCGAAACGCAAACAAATTTGGTCGAGGGATGCAAAAAGGTGAGTGTTAGCAAATTATACATACTTGTGGACAGTCTGAAGTATTTTTCAAATCCCAAATGGTTAGAAGTTCTTTAAAGTATGCGTTTTGGATTTCTCACTTCTGACTTGTGCCTTCTAAGCTCTTGAATATGTGGCTGCAGCATTATGTCTTGGTGTAACCCTTTGCCAACTGATGATAAGCTGAAGTACAGAAGTGAGGTGAAAGTGACGGCCCTTGACATCAAAGCACCAGTCGACCATAGAACATAAAATTTACAATGCAGAAGGAGGCCATTCGGCCCATCGAGTCTGCATCGGCTCTTGGAAAGAGCACCCTACCCAAGGTCAACACCGCCACCCTATCCCCATAACCCAGTAACCCCACCCACCACTAAGGGCAATTTTGGACACTAAGGGCAATTTATCATGGCCAATCCACCTAACCTGCACATCTTTGGACTGTGGGAGGAAACCGGAGCACCCGGAGGAAACCCATGCACACACGGGGAGGATGTGCAGACTCCGCACAGACAGTGACCCAAGCCAGAATCGAACCTGGGACCCTGGCGCTGTGAAGCAATTGTGCTATCCACAAGGCTACCGTGCTGCCCAAGTGTGGCATTGAGAAGTAATAGTACAATTGGTTGTTCTGACTTGGGAGGAAAAATTTCCAGTGGTTAGAGTAACACTTGTTATCTCAGTTCCAGGACATAGCTGCATCTGAGATACAATCAGCTTCAGTTGCTTCATCAATTACCGTTCCTCCATTATAAGAACAGAAGTTGGGATGTTTGTTAATGATTACACAATGTTCGACTCCATCTGTAATTCCTCAAGTAATGCAGCAAGAACTTGAAAACACCCAGGCTTGAGTGCAGCACGGTAGCATAGTGGTTAGCACAATTGCTTCACAGCTCCAGGGTCCCAGGTTCGATTTCGGCTTGGGTCACTGTCTGTGTGGAGTCTGCATGTTCTCCCCGTGTGTGCGTGGGTTTCCTCCGGGTGCTCCGGTTTCCTCCCACAGTCCAAAGATGTGCAGGTTAGGTGGATTGGCCATGATAAATTGCCCTTCGTGTCCAAGGTTGCCCTTAGTGTTGGGTGGGGTTACTGGGTTATGGGAATAGGGTGGAGGTGTGGGCTTCGGTAGGGTGCTCTTTCCAAGAGCCAGTGCAGACTCAATGGGCCGAATGGCCTTCTTCTGCACTGTAACATCTATGAAATAATAATATGTGGCTAGTAATATCCATGCCACACTAGTGCCAGACAATGGAGATCATCAACAGAAGAGAGCCCAACTAGCTCCCCTTTATATTCAGGAAGTCACCATTGACCAGGAACTCAACTGCATCAGCCACATGAATTCTGATTACTCGACAAGTCAGAGGCTGAGTATTTCCACTGCAAAGTCTCTTAACAGCTACAAGGCACAAATCAGCAGTGGGATGGAATGCCCTCCTCTTTCCTGGTTGGATGCAGCTATGCAACACTCACGAAACACAACACCATCCAGGAAACAGCAATGAGCACCCCATCCTCTCGCCTAAGCATCATTCCCACCACCATGACATACAGTGACTGCAGCGTATACTATCTACAAGATGCATTGCAGCCACTTGACAAAGTTTTCTCAGAAGGATATCCACAACCTGTGACTTGCAACACTTAAAAGGACAAATGGAGCAGGTGCACGGCAGCACAATCATGTTTCCCTTCCAATATGCATTTCCTGGTGCTGTAAGATTCTAATGAGGCTGCCCATGCTGATACTGTTCCTTCACTTTTTAACCCCAAATAGCTTATGAAAACTGGACCACCATATCTATTGTTGAAAGGTTGGGTAGCCAGTTTTTCTCCTGGTGTGCGGTCCGTGCAAGGTCCCATGGTACTGCTGTGTTCCAGAAGTGGGGCTGTCGTGCAGAATAGTTTACCAAGTTCAATCCTACTGTTACGATTCCAGTTGCTGTTAGAACTGGATGGGAAGATCCCAGAATGAAAGCCTGGCTTACACCTTTACTTCCTCCTTAATTTAACAATTAGGATTAATATGGATTACAAAGTACATCTTAATCCACAATGGTCTCAGAAACACAAACTCCCTTTTAAGCACACAAGATGACTGTGGGCAAATACATTCTCCACTCAGACCCACTTGTGGATGCCTCCTCAGATTCCCCCCCCCCCTTTAAAATCTTCTCTCATAATTATGCATTCCCTTAGTGGTTTGCATTCTGAAATGCAGACCAGGTTTCACAATTGACACTTTTAAACAAAGCTTCAGCTCCACTCCTAACAGTGAATCCAGTTGAGGTTTTAACCCCAATCCCGTTTTGGATTTGTTTGCCTTGACTGCTGTGAAAACTGCTCACAATTGCTTTAACTCTCGATTCCCAGACTATATGAAAATGGCGTCAGACATTTTATTTACCTTTGAAGACTGCTGTCCCACTTTAGAACATAGAACAATACAGCGCAGTACAGGCCCTTCGGCCCACGATGTTGCACCGAAACAAAAGCCATCTAACCTACACTATACCATTATCATCCATATTATTTAAATATGGTTATTGTAATTGCCTCTTTAACTCGGAATGCTTTTTTACTGTTCCTTGAATTCTTCTGAACAATCCTTGTTCATCACTTAACTCCAGTCGTCTTTGACATTCTTCCTGTCTCAATGCCCTGGTTATCTAGACTGCAACTTATTTTTGGAAGCCTGCCTCTTTGTAGCTCCCATCCTGTCCAGTCTTTCTTCTGGCAGAGTTGAGGGGCATTCACTCCCTGACATCCTGTCTCCAACTGCAATCAAATTAGCCAACATAAAACTTAATAGTTTTTCTACCTTACAAGGCCTCAGTTGCTAAGCAACCACTGGTGGTTTATTTACTCTTCATGCCTTAGCCATCTCTAAGTTCAATACAGACAAAGTTGGAACTGAATCAATCCCCCACACATACAAACACCTTTGTTCAGTATGAATCTAACTTCTAGAAACATTAAATTAAACCCACTTAAGACTATATCTTATTTCTAGGGGCTGTTTAGCACAGGGCTAAATCGCTGGCTTTGAAAGCAGACCAAGGCAGGCCAGCAGCACGGTTCAATTCCTGTAACAGCCTCCCCGAACAGGCGCCGGAATGTGGCGACTAGGGGCTTCTCACAGTAACTTCATTTGAAGCCTACTTGTGACAATAAGCGATTTTCATTTCATTTCATTAATGTTTGCCAATATAAATATAAATCCCTTTAAACTGCCTTTGTTTTCCTCACATCTACTGCTAATGTTATTAATATAAAATGCATTTTTCCTGAGCTGTGCTGCTGTGAACTGCATTCTACCATTACTTGTGAATACGTGGGCAATTTTTACAAACATTTTCCCTCTGGCACATGCATGCACTCAGATCTAAAAATGAATTAATGGCTTTTAATTCCTGGAGACATTTTAATTTTGTTATTGAAATTATTAAAAAGATAATATAACGGAGTGACGAAATGCTTCTGATTAACATTTTATGCAAAACCTTTGTTTGTTTCTCCACAAGTACTGCAACCAATTATCCATTGTTTGGACACCCTTGCTGCATTTTCACAAATGATTGTTTGACAAATAGTACCGGAGTACCTTTTCACAGTATGTAGTTTCTTTTGAAGGTATGAACGGGTCACTGAATGGTAACAGCATCACAACAGTGTCAGGGGTCAGCACATCAGGACTTGCTACCATTGGAATGATTTCGTCCGGACAAACTAAGATGACAATTTCTGGAAAGGGACGCAAGTGCATTCTTGAACAAAAGCATCCAGAAACGGCAGACAAACTAAAAGAAAAAGTTTGTAGTGTTTTATTCTACATTCTAAAAAATTCTGTTTAAACTGATTTTTATTTCATTAAAACAAAAGCTCATACTAATGGCCATGCTAGCAACTTTTGGCTTAACAATTCATTTCTGTGGCAGCTGTAGGTTTGGCACTGAGGGTATGTTTTGCTACCACAATGTTATAGGCTCTGGGTGCCATTTTGGTGAGGGCATTGATGCAGGCATTTGGAGCGGGATTCTCCCGAATCCCCGCAATGGCCCGACGCTGGAGTAAAAAGTGGCACGAACCATTCTGGCATCAGGCCGACCGGAAGTTGCGGAATCCTCCGCTGGCGTATCCAGCATTCCTCTAGGAATCCAGAATCCTCTAGGCTGGCGCCGGAGGCGTTGGCGCCATGCCAACCGGCAGCAAAGGGCTGGCGTAGTCCCACGCATGCGCAGACCGGCCAGCGTGTCTTGGCACATGCGCAGGAGTGTCTCTTCTCCGCGCTGGCCATGGCGGAGCCTTACAGAGGCTGGCACGGAAGGAATGAATGCCCCCGCAGCACAGGCCTGCCCGCAGATTGGTGGGCCCCGATCACGGGCCAGGCCACCGTGCCCCCCCCAGGGCCGGATCCCCCCCAGCCCCCCCGAGGACCGTATCAGCTAGGTCCCGCCGTGTGTGACCATGTCCAATTCACGCCAGCGGCACTGACCAGTAACTGATGGCCACTCGGCCCATCGGGGCCCGGAGAATTGCCGGGGGTGGGGGGACTGCTGCTAACGGCCCCCGACCGGCGCGCCGTGATCCCCGCCCGAAAACCAGCACCGGAGAATACAGCAGCCGGTGTCGGAGCGGCGGGGTGGGATTCATGCCGCCCCACGGGGATTCTCCGACCCGGTGGGGGGTTGGAGAATCCCGCCCCTGGAATGAGCACATGAAGTATGTGGAGTAGTCAGCTCATCAGTCAGTGTATAATGGTGTTTGGAGGTAAGCGCTATCATTTTTGACCTTGGTGCTTCAGCTAACTCCCTCTTAAAAAGCATGCAGAGCTGAACATGAATTTAGCAGCATGAAGAGCCCACTCGTGCTATTTAATGGTTAGAAGTGCTGAGAGTTTTCCAGTCCTGTTTAAAGTTGGTCAACAGAACGTGCTGCTGCTCTTGAAGTTCTGAGTTTTCTCATCAGCTACTTTCTCCTAGTTGTGGATGCTGTAGTTACCATATCCCTTGGCTGTAGCCTGAAAGGGGGATTGAGCAGAGGTAGCACAAAAGAGGACAATCTACACTTTTGGAGGGAGGGAAGGGCTTTCATCAGAAGGCTTGATGACTCAGGATCTTCAGGGAGAATTTCTCCAACCTCATGTTTGCTATGATACCTATGTTGTTTCTGTTTTATGAAGGAGGTGCTCACTGAAATTTTCTACCTCACAAGGCAGACCTGCAGCCTCAAAGCAGGGCAAAGGTGGTACTATCAGTACCAAGAGTTTCTTCACATTGAGATTTTCCGAAGCTGGGAGTGGCAAATTATCCAACTTATCCCAGCTTTCTGTCCGCTGCTACATATGACTGAAGTCCTTTATGCTAGAGCCATGGGAGGTCATTGTGCACTCTTTGACTGGAGAGAAGCAGCCTGAGTGTGCATAAGCTTTTGCCAGGATTGCGGGAATCCCCCATGTTGCTGGGTGCCCTTGACTGCGTGCACAAGATTTTGAGGGTATTGCACCTAAATGAAGAGGGAGACTATAAAGGCCCCATTTTGTGAGCATTCAATTGGTATGCGACCATGCTCAGCTCAATATGCAGGTTCATGCCTGGTATTAGAACATAAGAAATTGGAGCAGGAATAGACCATTTAGCACTTCGAGCCAGCACTGCCATTCAACAAGATCATGGCAGATCTGATTGAGACCTTAACTCCACTTTCCTGCCTGCCCACATAATGCTTAACTCCCCTGTAGATTAAAAACCTGTCTAACTCAGCCTCGACTATATTCTATGATTCAGCTCCCATTGAGTGCTTGGCAAGAGAATTACCCCTCATTTCTGTTTTAAATGGGAGGCCCCTTATTTCTAAACTGTACCCTCTAGTTCTAGACTTCCCCAAAAAAGGGGACAAACTCTCAGCATCTACCGGATCAAACACCCTCAGAATTTTACTTGTTTCAAACAGATCACCTCTCATTCTTCTAACCTCCAATGGGTGCAGGCCCAACTTGCTCAGCCTTTCCTCATAAGCTAGCCCCTTCATCCCAGAAATTAGCCATGTGAACATTTCTGGATCTGCTTTTTTTAATTAAAAAATAAATAAATTTAGAGTACCCAATTATTTATTCCAATTAAGGGGCAATTTAGCATGGCCAATCCACCTATCCTGCACATCTTTGGGTTGTGGGGGTGAAACCCATGCAGACACAGGGAGAACGTGCAAACTCCACACGGATAGTGACCCAGGGCCGGGATTCAAACCCAGGTCCTCAGCGCCGTAGGCAGCAATGCTAACCACCGTGCCACCATGCTGCCCTCCCCATCATAATTAAGATGACCAAAACTGTACACTAGGTATGGTTGCACCAATGCCTGTACTGTTGCAGCAAGACCTCTCTACTTTTATGCTCCACCCTCCTTGCAATAAAGGCTAATATTCCATTTGCCTACTTAATTACTTGCTGTATCTGCATGGTCACTTTTTGTGATTCATTTACGAGAACATGTAGATGTCTCTGTACCATGGCATTTCTGCTATCCTGAAAATTACCCATTTACCCTGTTTCCTGTTGGTTCGCCAGTCCTCTATCCTTGCTGATGTATCACCCCGACACCGTAAGCTTTTACCTTATGTAGAGTAACCTTTGATGTGGCACCTTACCTGATCAAATGCCCTTTGAAAATCCAATACATCTACTTGTTCCATTTTACCCATCCTACTTGTCACATCCTCAAAGAATGCAATAATTTGTCAAACATGATTTTCCTTTCAAAAAACTATGTTGACATTACCTTGATGGTATTATGATTTTCTCAATGTCCTACCTCTTTAATAATAGATTTCAATAGTTTCCCAATGGCAGATGTTAGAGTAACTGGCCAATACTCTAGTTTAGTTTCTTCTTTTTAGAAGATGTGTTACGTTTATGGTCTTCCAATCCGCCTGGGTTCAGGGATGATTTACTTCCACACTGGCTCAATGGTCTCTTAGATGGTTGACAAGTTCAATGTGCAATCGCCAGACTCTGCCTCATGTGGGTAGGTTTCACTTAGCCTCTGCATGTTCCTGACAAAGTCTGTGTGTGGTGCCTTCAGAAATAAACCTTTTTGCATTATAAGTTGGTCATCCTGAGTTGAGAAGATATTTGACCTTTTCAGGGATGCTTTGAGGACATTCCTAAAGTTTTTTTAGTGTAAGCGCTTTGAGTTATTTAGAGCCTCGATGCTGGACATGTTGGCTTGGGTGAAGACCTGGCTGTTGCACCACCTTTCTAGGCACTGGATTTGGAGGATCTTTTGAAGACTCTGCTGGTGGTGCTTTGAGCTGTCTACATTGTGCCATGACCGCAGGCTTTAAGATCCTAGTTCTCCTCTTCTGAGAAATTCAGTGACTGAATGGCATGATTTCGGTTTTGAATTTAAAGCAGCATGCTACAGCCTAGTCCTGGTGGAGTTAATGAGATGAAGGGCCTGGATCCTGAACAATCTTAAAATTTACCCAAGGGCTGTTGGATGTTTTCTATTGCTTTGATTTTTTCTGACTGGAACGACGGAGGTTGAGGGGCAGCCTAATAGAAGTCTACAAAATTATGAGGGGCGTAGACGCAGTGAATAGTGAGAAGCTTTTTCTCAGGGTGGAAGAGTCAATTACTAGGGTACATAAGTTTAAGATGCGAGGGGCAAAGATTAGAGGAGACGTGCGAGGGAAATCATTTTACACAGAGTGTAGTGGGTGCCTGGAACTTGTTGTCGGAGGAAGTGGTGGAAGCAGGTATGATAGTAATGTTTAAGGGGCATTTGACAAATACTTGAAAAGGATGGGAACAGAGGGATACGGATTCCGGAAGTGTAGAAGATTTTAGGTTAGACAGGCAGCATGGTCAGTGCAGGTTTGGAGGTCTGAAGGGCTTGTTCCTTGGCTGTACTTTTCTTTGTTCTTCCGGTGGAACTCTTTGTAGTAGCTAATGAAATCATTGATCCCCTGTTCACTTCGGCACTCTGACTGATGGTGCATTATTCCCATTTGCCGCTTCAATGAACTGGGAGAAGGCATGGTATGGATAGTAAGCCTTAAATTCTGCCATTGCTCCCTGAACAATGGACTGTAGCAATGAAATCATGTTGGGTGGCAAAACAATTACCGTCACATTTTCAGACAAAGCACCAAAGCTGACAATGATCTGGGCAATTATCCAAGAGGATATAAATATCTTGAAGAAAATATTTTCCTGACTCAATTTGGCAGCTTTAAATCCAGGCGCCATCTCTTTCCTCTTTTGAAATGTATATTCTTTGTGGCATACGTTTTCAAAAAGCTCCATTGCATCAACATTTTAAAACTAATTTTGGTGAGTAGCCACCTTCTTCAATGACTCTTTTCAAACAGGCTGGGTATCCATCAGTCGCTTCTCTATCAGTAATAAGTGTTTTGCTGGACATTTGAATGTTGTGCAGATAGAAATGCCTGTTATAGAACATAGAACAATACAGCGCAGTACAGGCCCTTCGGCCCACGATGTTGCACCGAAACAAAAGCCATCTAACCTACACTGCCATTATCATCCATATGTTTATCCAATAAACTTTTAAATGCCCTCAATGTTGGCGAGTTCACTACTGTAGCAGGTAGGGCATTCCACGGCCTCACTACTCTTTGCGTAAAGAACCTACCTCTGACCTCTGTCCTCTATCTATTACCCCTCAGTTTAAAGTTATGTCCCCTCGTGCCAGCCATATCCATCCGCGGGAGAAGGCTCTCACTGTCCACCCTATCCAACCCCCTGATCATTTTGTATGCCTCTATTAAGTCTCCTCTTAACCTTCTTCTCTCCAACGAAAACAACCTCAAATCCATCAGCCTTTCCTCATAAGATCTTTCCTCCATACCAGGCAACATCCTGGTAAATCTCCTCTGCACCCGCTCCAAAGCCTCCACGTCCTTCCTATAATGCGGTGACCAGAACTGTACGCAATACTCCAAATGCGGCCGTACCAGAGTTCTGTACAGCTGCAACATGACCTCCCGACTCCGGAACTCAATCCCTCTACCAATAAAGGCCAACACTCCATAGGCCTTCTTCACAACCCTATCAACCTGGGTGGCAACTTACAGGGATCTATGTACATGGACACCTAGATCCCTCTGCCCATCCACACTTTCAAGAACTTTACCATTAGCCAAATATTCCGCATTCCTGTTATTCCTTCCAAAGTGAATCACCTCACACTTCTCTACATTAAACTCCATTTGCCACCTCTCAGCCCAGCTCTGCAGCTTATCTATATCCCTCTGTAACCTGCTACATCCTTCCACACTATCGACAACACCACCGACTTTAGTATCGTCTGCAAATTTACTCACCCACCCTTCTGCGCCTTCCTCTAGGTCATTGATAAAAATGACAAACAGCAACGGCCCCAGAACAGATCCTTGTGGTACTCCACTTGTGACTGTACTCCATTCTGAACATTTCCCATCAACCACCACCCTCTGTCTTCTTTCAGCTAGCCAATTTCTGATCCACATCTCTAAATCACCCTCAATCCCCAGCCTCCGTATTTTTTGCAATAGCCTACCGTGGGGAACCTTATCAAACGCTTTGCTGAAATCCATATACACCACATCAACTGCTCTACCCTCGTCTACCTGTTCAGTCACCTTCTCAAAGAACTCAATAAGGTTTGTGAGGCATGACCTACCCTTCACAAAGCCATGCTGACTATCCCTGATCATATTATTCCTATCTAGATGATTATAAATCTTGTCTCTTATAATCCCCTCCAAGACTTTACCCACTACAGACGTGAGGCTCACTGATCTATAGTTGCCGGGGTTGTCTCTGCTCCCCTTTTTGAACAAAGGGACCACATTTGCTGTCCTCCAGTCCTCTGGCACTATTCCTGTAGCCAATGATGACATAAAAATCAAAGCCAAAGGTCCAGCAATCTCTTCCCTGGCCTCCCAGAGAATCCTAGGATAAATCCCATCAGGTCCCGGGGACTTATCTATTTTCAGCCTGTCCAGAATTGCCAACACCTCTTCCCTACGTACCTCAATGCCATCTATTCTATTAGCCTGGGGCTCAGCATTCTCCTCCACAACATTATCTTTTTCCTGAGTGAATACTGACGAAAAATATTCATTTAGTATCTCGCCTATCTCTTCAGACTCCACACACAATTTCCCATTCCTGTCCTTGACTGGTCCTACTCTTTCCCTAGCCATTCGCTTATTCCTGACATACCTATAGAAAGCTTTTGGGTTTTCCTTGATCCTTCCTGCCAAATACTTCTCATGTCCCCTCCTTGCTCGTCTTAGCTCTCTCTTTAGATCCTTCCTCGCTACCTTGTAACTATCCATCGCCCCAACCGAAACTTCACACTTCATCTTCACATAGGCCTCCTTCCTCTTAACAAGAGATTCCACTTCCTTGGTAAACCACGGTTCCCTCGCTCGACGCCTTCCTCCCTGTCTGACCGGTACATACTTATCAAGAACACGCAGTAGCTGATCCTTGAACAAGCCCCACTTATCCAGTGTGCCCAACACTTGCAGCCTACTTCTCCACCTTATCCCCCCCAAGTCACGTCTAATGGCATCATAATTGCCCTTCCCCCAGCTATAACTCTTGCCCTGCGGTGTATACTTATCCCTTTCCATCATTAACGTAAACGTCACCGAATTGTGGTCACTGTCCCCAAAGTGCTCTCCTACCTCCAAATCCAACACCTGGCCTGGTTCATTACCCAAAACCAAATCCAACGTGGCCTCGCCTCTTGTTGGCCTGTCAACATATTGTTTCAGGAAACCCTCCTGCACACACTGTACAAAAAACGACCCATCTATTGTACTCGAACTATATCTTTTCCAGTCAATATTTGGAAAGTTAAAGTCTCCCATAATAACTACCCTGTTACTTTCGCTCATATCCAGAATCATCTTCGCCATCCTTTCCTCTACATCCCTAGAACTATTAGGAGGCCTATAAAAAACTCTGTTGAAGCGCCTGAACCATCCATGACTAGTATTGAAACTTCCTGATTGAAAACTCTTGCCCTGTTCATTCTGAAAGTCTTCATACAGGCTTTTGGCTTTTTCATGGGTGACCGTCAAGCTAAGAGAAACCTGGCACTTGGTTTGGTCTTCGACCCAGGCTGGCGGGAATCATTCTAAATTCTTCACTATGCTGTTACTAGTCCTACTCCTCCTTCCAGCATTTGTTTAATGGTGTGACACTTTGCACGCTTTGTTTGATTTTGTCAGCATTACTACGGATTGTTCTTACGTACAGTTGCAAATAGTGTACCTCTCTTCAAGCTGCGTCTCACCCAAAGTAAGCACTCCTGAAACTCCCAAATTGAAACCGGCTTGAGTCAAATAATTGTCCACATAGATGAGCAGCCCAGGCTTCAACTTTTTACTTGTAAACAAAACCTTTGGTTTCATTGCATATTCTTTCAGCAGAATTCTGCCTCTGTTTTTTTTTGTTTAAAATATCCAAGTTCTCTCAAATACAAATACCTTAGCAGTGGCAATGATTGGGTCACAGGACCCAATGTAACATGAATATTGAAAGGAGCAGATGTGTTGATGCGCAATGTGCGATGATGGGTGCAATATGAAGCCGTGACGAAGACACACTCACTCATGGGGCCTTCAGGCACCTCTGCGCTCCTGGCGTGGTCATCATGACTGTTTTTTGCCTTTGAAAACCAGTCGTGATTCATGGTGGCGTGATGTCACGCTGCCAGGGTGGGGGGGGCGATAAGCCATGGACAGCTGCTACAGTGTTAAGCCCACCAATTATATTAAAATTTATTTCAAACTTTGGAAAGCAGGTTCACACCCTCTTTGGGCTTGCACCTGATTGTGTCCCACAGGCGGAGGGGTGGGACAAATCCCATTTTTGTCCCCTCACGAGATTTAACTACATCACAGGAGTTGTGCCCTCAGCTAATGGGGCAGCTGGATCATGCCCAATATGAAAATGGAATTCGCACTGTAATTTGAGGAAAGTGACCTTGAAAAAGAAACAGCATTAAAGGAGGTGACTTAAAGTGTTGACTTACTGATGTCTGGTTTTGGATTGCATCGCCTTGGCATAGGTGGCAACAGCCTGGGCTGGGTGGCTGAAGGGCACCAATTTTGGGAGGATAAATGCTGTGTTACCCTCAGGGTAGCAATTGTGTACTCCAGAATCACAGCCACTCTCATACTGGAAAGGGTGAGCTCCAAGGTTTCCGCAAAACTCTGTGCCAAGACTCCTCCGTGCTCCATGATGGTGACAACAGACTTTCTGGCAAGCCTGTCTCTGCATCAAGTTTATCAGCCTCTTTCCAAATGCAATCCTCATTAGAATCCTCTGATGGGCTTGACACCGTAGCAGCCGTCCATGGCGTATCGTCCCCCACCCTAACAGCATGACAACACACCAACACGAATCACGACTGTTTTTCAAAGGCAAAAACCTTTCATGATGACCATGCCAGGGGCGCAGAGGTATCTATAAACCCCATGAGTATGTGTGTCAGCGTTTTTGGCCTCTGGGGAATCTG
This sequence comes from Scyliorhinus torazame, assembly GCF_047496885.1. Taxonomy (NCBI): domain Eukaryota; kingdom Metazoa; phylum Chordata; class Chondrichthyes; order Carcharhiniformes; family Scyliorhinidae; genus Scyliorhinus; species Scyliorhinus torazame. Next base: position 99,181,589 of record NC_092708.1, read on the forward strand.
ATTGCAGGCCACTCGTGCCTGGTGATTCACCAGGTGCAAATCCTGCCTCTAGGCTGCCCTCACGTATGCAGAGTGCCAACAGCTGAGCTGGTGACTGCAAGTGTGGGATCAGTGGCTTTACATGCCGGTATGGACAGGTGGCAGTTCTTTCTCTTTTCAGATACCCAAAGATGGGTTGCAGTGAGGGAAGGGATGGGGTAGCCATGGTGAAAGAAATGGTGTATTCTTCATCTGCAGTTTGTACATGAGAGGAGATTTTAGGATTGCAGGATTAAGCGGGATGTGAACAGGTCAATTAGATAGGAACATACCAAAACGTGTGATTTCAGCCTTTCCCGTGGTCTTGTGCTTAGTGGTGGCTTCTCCAATGATTGGCAGTACTGTCATCTCCATCATGGTGGGGACAGCCATCCCTGTCCTCCACCAGTTAACTCCTACTACCTGTGGTTGTGTGTTCTCTTGTTCAGAGGGAAGTGTGGCAGTGAGCGTGCGGCAGTACTTATGGGTGATGTCGGTGATGTGCCTGACATAGTTGAATAGCTGACAAGTGCAAACTGAGGGGTGTGGATGTGAGGCTTGCAGCAGCGTGTGAGAGGGTCAGGTGAGGATATTAATGCTTGATAGAGAATGTTGGTTAGTGAATGAAAGAAGATGGTGAATTGAGCAGTGTGTGAGGTTAATGATTCGTTTGTAAGGAGAATTGAATTCGAAGATGTGTTCACTGATTTTGACCAATTGTGAAGGTCATTAACCTTCTTCCTGCACTTCATTTAGGTCCTCGATGTTCGACTGCTTGCATTGACAGTGATGGCTATCTGCTCCCATTATCTGTCTGGAGCTCATCCTGACTCCTTTTGCTGGGTCCTCTGTCCTCCAGTCCATTTTCTGCACCAAGTCCTCCACTGCTGTGTCAGACCTTAAAGGGCTCTTTCCCTGTTTTGCCAATTTTACTCTTTCAGGTCAGAGTGTCTTTCCGAGCCACTTCCAGAACCTGCTCTAGCCAAATGCATCTCCCCTTACAGGTGCGGGTTAGTTTTAGGCAGTGCTATTCTTGCACAGGTTTGGCACTGTGTAAACTGCATGCTGCTCACATTTAAATTAGCAGGCAGCTTGGGCAGCACGGTACCATAGGGGTTAGCATGATGGCTTCACAGCCCCAGGGTCCCAGGTTTGATTCCTGGCTTGGTTCACTGCCTGTGAGGAGTTTGCACGTTCTCCCCGTGTCTGTGTGGATTTCCTCTGGGTGCTCCTGTTTCCTCCCACAAGTCCCGAAAGGCGTGCTATTAGGTAATTTGGACATTCTGAATTCTCCCTCTGCGTACCTGAACAGGCGCTGGAATGTGGCGACTAGTGGCTTTTCACAGTAACACAGCTGTGTTAATGTAAGCCTACTTGTGACAATAAAGATCATTATTATTAAAAGTTTGCACATGAACTCCCGGGAGTCGTGATGCTCCTTTTTTGGACTTTTTCAGTGTTTGCCAGTCTTTTGAAATCTGCACCATCTGCATATTTTTATGATAAAAGTAAATTCCTGTGGATGCTAAACCTGAAACAAAAGCAGAAAATACTCGACAATCACAGCAGATCTGACAGCATCTATGGAGAGAAAAGGGAGCTAACGTTTCGAGTCTGGTTGACTCTTTGTCAAAGCTTGATTTTCTTTCTAGTTTTATAATTTTCAGATAGTTCAGATAGAACTTTGACAAAAACAACTCATATTGGTGACATCCCAGAGATAACAGCACAGTTTAAATCATTGTTTAATTTTGAAACCAACAGTGACAACTGTGAGTGACGGTTTTTGTTTTCCGTTGTAATGATTTCTGGGTCTTGTTCCATGGAAAAATGGAGCGATATTTAATAAGAAACTCACTGAATATTAAACATGTTTCATTTTGGTTATGTTGGCCAGTAAGTGACATTATGGATTGGATTAGATTTGTTTATTGTCACGTGTACAGCGGTACAGTGAAAAGTATTGTTTTGCAAGCAGCTAAGACAGATCATTCCGTACATGAAAGGAAAATACATAATAGGGCAAACATAAAATGCACAATGTAAATACATAGACACTGGTATTGGTTGAAACATGCAGGAGTGTAGTACTGCTCGGTAGTAAAGATGTGTGAAGAGATCAGATCAGTCCATAAGAGGGTCTTCTAGGAGACTGGTAACAGCGGGGAAGATTTCGGTTTTGAATCTGTTAGTGCGTGTTCTCAGACTTTTGTATCTCCTGCCTGATGGAAGAAGCTGGAAGAGTGAATAACCTGGGTGGGGAGGGGTCTTTGATTACTTTATTATTGTCATAAGTAGGCTTACATTAACATGGCAGTGAACTTACTACGATGTTGATGTTAATTGTTAAGAATAGGTCAGTCTGCATTTCCTGCTGCTGCCCCTCATCTTCATGAGCTTTAGAAATCTCGAGCTATTTTTTGCCACAAAGTGGAATAGTTTTGCATCCTTAGTCACTGCTACAATGTATGTGTTCATATGGAACTGATACTCCCCTGGCAGGAGTGATCATTTGAAAAATACCTCTGATGAAGCAAAAATGATGATGCTTCGAATTCCGGAGCGGATTGTGTCCACCGTACATGTTCAGCTGCAAATGTGCCATGGTATGTGACTGGCGGAAAGACAAAAAGCAGGGGGTAATTTTATACTTTAAACAAACATCAAGTACTTGGATTTCTGAAGCCTTGTACAATTTGTCTAATTGCAAAATTTTTAACAGAAACCCAGAAAGAAAGCAATTGAAAGCTCCAGCAATAGTGAAAGTGAATCCGGCACGTCATCAGATTCTTCCAGCGAGGGTTTGAGCAGCAGTGATTCTGACGACTTTGATGACGACGACGACGACGACGATGATGACGACGACGATGATGACGACGATGATGACGATGAGGATGATGATGATGATCATAGTATTGGTGAAGAAGATAGTGAGGAGGGTGATTCAGATTCTGAAACTGAAGCTCCACATGCAAAGAAGACAAAGGTAAAATTAAAGACTCAATAAATTGGTGTTTCCTTAAATAGGTGCATGATATTTTATTTTAATATTTATTATTTAGTTAACTTTGTACTTGGATATGTTGTTAGCATTTTTGTTCATATGTTCTGTAAAATTCATTTTGCCTTTCACCAGCTTGGGTTTACATGTGCATTGACTTTCGTTCCTCCACCCCTCCCCTCCAACAGTGGCTGCCTTTCAAAAGGCAATCAGTGCATTTCATGAATTATTTGCCTAAGCTTGCTAATGTTCTCTTTGATATATTATGCCCAATTGATTTTAACAATTTTTAAAGAAAATTATTTTGTTGTAGTTTTCTGTTAACTTTTTGCTATTTTGTTTTGTTGGGTTCAGTTTTAAACAAAAATGGATACACATGACAACATGTTTAAAGTTTGTAAAGATCATTTGAAGTAGCTGTATATCATTCGACAGGTAAATCATGAATTGGATAAAGGACTTCTAGGTATTAGTCAAACAATTTGTTTATACATTGTAGCAAGGGTACTGTTGTGTAATTAGTAGTTTATAAAAGCTTGACGTTGCATTTTAATACAGCTTTTGAAAGTCAAGAGTAACAGATGCAAATATGTAGACGCATACATTTCTGATGTTCAAATCATGCAGCATAAATATGATCTACCTGACACTTGGGCAGCAGTGGTTATCATGGCTGCCTCACCGTCTCAGGTTCAATCCCGGCTCTGGATCACAGTCCTTGTGGCGTTTGCACATTCTCCCCCAGTTTGCATGGGTTTCGCCCCCACAACCCAAAGATGTGCTGGGTCGGTGGATTGGCCACACTAAATTGCCCCTTAATCGGAACAGATGAATTGGGTACTATAAATTACATTTTAAATTTCTTTTAAAAATAATCTACCTGCCACTTTGTACCTATTGTCATTTCTGCCTGAAGGCTTCTGAAATGCATATTAATCTATGCACACACCAGTCTTAATGTAAAATCCTGGCCTGTCAAATAAGGACAAAAATACTTTATTTGTTTACCTGGATTATCAAAACTTGTGATTCAAAGGTAGATTGATATCAATGTATGATATAATAGCACAGGGTAAATGTTTGACCCTTGTGCCCAAGTATGCATGGATTTAGAATTTTGTTTTCCTTCTGATGAGACGTAGCTGCTCAAAAGGATTCCGACTACTACCGTGGATCTTGATCAACTATGCAGAATTCAGATTATTACAGGGGAAGGGATATTTTATTACAACATTTTTTCTTTATGTTATGAATATTGACCTGGAGGGTGTGTTGTTGAAATTTGCAGATAGAATCATAGAAAGGTGCAGCACATGAGGCCATTCAGCCCAGTCTGCCGATGCCAGCTTTGAACCTGTCCAATTTGTCTAATTTTCCTGCTATTCACCCATAGATCTTTCTTTTTCAAATATTTATCCAACTTTTGGAAGTTACGATTGAATGGAAGTTTTCAAACATTGCAGTCCGGATCATAACAACTGATGTCCCTCATATTGTTTATGGATCTTTTGCCAATTGCCTTAAATTGTATCCTCTGTTACTATCTTTTCCGCCACTGGAAACAGTTTCTCTTTGTTTACTCTATCCAAACCCTTCATGGTTTGCAACAACTCTTTATCAAATCTCTTCTTCACCTTCTTTGCTCTAAAGAGGCTGCACAGTGGTTAGCACTGTCGCTTCACAGCGCCAGGGTTCCAGGTTCGATTCCCGGCTTGGGTCTCTGTCTGTGCGAAGTCTGTACAGTCTCCCTGTGTCTGCGAGGGTTTCCTCCGGGTGCTCCAGTTTCTTCCCACAAGTGCCGAAAGGCGTGCTTGTTAGGTAAATTGGACATCCTGAATTCTCCCTCCGTGTACCTGAACAGGCGCCGGAGTGTGGCGAGTAGGGGATTTTCACAGTAACTTTATTGCAATGTTAATGTAAGCCTACTTTTGACATTAATAAGGATTACTATTAAGAAAACAATCGCAATTTCTCCAGTCTCTCCATAGAAACTGTTGTCATTCATGCCTAATACTATTCCGTTAAATCTCTTCCATGCCATTCCCTAGGCCTTGACATCTTTCCTGAAGTGTGGTGACTCATAATTTCCACAATACTCCAACTGGGGTCTAACCAGATGACAAAAAAACAAATAGAATGTACACCTCAGATAATTGACCAAAGGACCAGAGAGAAGGGCGATTAGAATATTTTTATGCAATATGATCAGGAATGGATTGCCTGACAGAATGGTGTAAACAGATTCAATAGTAACTTTCAAAAGGAAATTGAATAAATACTTGAAAGGGAAAGATTTGCAGGACTATAGGCAAAGAGCAGGGTGGTGGGACTAATCTCTTTCAAAGAGATGATGACCTTCTGTGTTACATCATTTCGTGCATAGAAATATTGAAAAATGTGGGTAATAGGCTAAAAAGTGCCTGTAACAGCCTCCCTGAACAGGCGCCGGAATGTGGCGACTTGGGGCTTTTCACAGTAACTTCATTGAAGCCTACTTGTGACAATAAGCGATTTTCATTTCATTTCATTTCAATATCAGTTGGTGCGTGATGGTACATTTTGGTTAAAAAAACGAATGCTCATAATTATACTCTAAATTGAAGTAACATCACTGATTTAAGGATAAAGGTTCTTGGGACATTATAGATGGTGCTTCAAGTTAATAAGTTTGTAAAGGAAAAGTTAATGGCATTCTAGGTTTTGCCACAAGAGGTATCGATGTATAAGCCAAGGAATGATGGGACTATATCAGACCATAATGAGCGTATTTAGCGCTGAATTAGGCTGCACAATATCAAATGACTAGAGAAAGGATATTGAGGCCTTAGAGCGGGTACAGTGCAAATTCAATAGGATATTCCCTGGTCTCACCAACACGCATATTCACATATAAGTGAGTATATTCTTGCTCTCCTTCTGGCCCAGTTTTGCTCTTTCAGCTATTCAGTATTTTGTTCATGTTGTCCTACTTTTTTTTCACTGTATAATGAAATATCTATTACACTTATTTATAACAAAGACTCTGGTGGTTTAGTTCCTTGCAAGAATTATTAACTCTCTTAACTAACTGAACCATGTAAAACAGATTTAATTCTCTTCGCTAATCTGAGGAATGTTAATGGGAGCACCATAATCTGCATTCACATCTTAGTTAGGAAATCGTAAACCTGCCATGAATTTTACTTATGTACCTCTTGAGAGTTAATTCTTAATATGTGAACCCAAGCAATTCAATTGTGCAGCGCATCACAACCAAACCAAATTGTTTTCTCTCCTCAGCTTCCAGTTGCATGATTTTCCTAGAAATTAACTAGATAAAGGCAGGAACAAGAACCCCATTTCATCTTTTCCTTGGACCTTCATCTCTTTCTATACCATTGGCTCCAACACAAGTGCTGATCCAATTATTTATTTTCTGTATGGAAATATCCTAATTTTCTAAAACATTTTAAAGATAATGTTTTTAAAAGTTAATCGTAGCATTGCCAAGCATAATATAAAAAGCTGAAGAAAGGACCTAACCTATAATTCTTTAAAAGTCCTGCAGTCTTATCTATGAATTTAAATTTTATTTGCAGAGTTTGATGCACATTGCGAAGGAGCCAAAAGAAAGAAGCCAGACTCTTCGTGACCTTAAGCATTCACATGACAAAAGAATGAACCAGCATCTACATCTTGCCACAGAATCTCAAACTTCACATTCATTCCAATCCCAGCAAAAACTGCCTCCGGTTTTGTCACAACTTTCCCTCATTTTCCAGACCTCTCACACAAATGATGAGTCTGGTAAAAAACATCAGAGTGTCATTCAGTCCACAGGACTAACAGTTGGGATGAAACCTGTGCCTTTGATCCATCAGGGAAGGAAAGAATCTTCTCCAAAACGAATTGGTGCTTTGCCTGAACTTCTAAAGGCAGGGAATATATCTGCTTATGAAGAACTGGGGTCACCACATGATCTTCGTTTGAAGCAGGCAAGTTAACTTCAGCTATCATAGTTTGAGTGCATAAAACTGAGTACCAAAATACTCAATCAGACCACCACCGACTTTAAAAGGAGTAGGATGAAAATGTGATGACTTGAGATATAGTTGATCAGGCCATGCAAAGCTTGAATTTTCAAAGCTTGTGATTGTAAATTCAGTGCTTGTTTTAGGTTTTCCTTTTCATTTTGAGTTTTTTTAAGTGTTGTGTCACTAGTAACTAATAATTTTCACTTACCATAAAGTAAAACCTTCAGACCCATTTTCGAAAGAGTTTAAACCATTACGCCAGAACTAATCGACATAGTTATGTTAGTACTTCCGGTGGCGGCCATGGTGTGAGCGATTGCACATTTGGCAGCTCCTGCTCGAGGCTGTTTTTTTCGGACCTTTTCCCCGTTCAGAGGGTGGATGTGTGGCTGAAAAAGGTGTAGGGCTCGCCAGAGGGAAGTCTGACTCCACTGGTGGATGGTTCACGGACAAGAAGTGGGTCGAGAAAAAGGGAGCAGCTGGAACAGGAGACAATCATGCACCACAGCTTAAGATAGCGGAGGGTGCAGTACCTGCGCTGCCTACCTAATGGTCATGGTGTGGAGATGCCGGCGTTGGACTGAGGTGAGCACAGTAAGAAGTCTTACAACACCAGGTTAAAGTCCAACAGGTTTGTTTCAAATCACTAGGTTTTGGAGCACTGCTCCTTCCTCAGGTGAATGAAGAGGTAGGTTCCAGAAACATATATATAGACAAAGTCAAAGATACAAGACAATGCTTTGAATGCGAGCATTTTCAGGTAAATAAGTCTTTACAGATCTAGAGAAAGGCGTAATCCCAGGTTAAAGAGGTGTGAATTGTCTCAAGCCAGGACAGTTGGTAGGATTTCGCAAGCCCAGGCCAGGTGGTGGGGGATGAATGTAATGCGACATGAATCCAAGGTCCCGGTTGAGGCCGTACTCATGTGTGCGGAACTTGGCTATAAGTTTCTGCTCGGCGATTTTGCGTTGTCGCGCGTCCTGAAGGCCGCCTTGGAGAACGCTTACCCGGAGACCAGAGGCTGAATGCCCTTGACTGCTGAAGTGTTCCCCGACTGGAAGGGAACATTTCTGCCTGGCGACTGTCGCGCGATGTCCGTTCATCCGTTGTCGCAGCGCCTGCATGATTTCACCAATGTACCACGTTTCGGGACACAATTCACACCTCTTTAACCTGTGGTTACCCCTACCTCTTGATCTGTAAAGACTTAATTACCTGCAAATGCTCGCATTCAAAGCATTGTCTTGCACCTTTGACTTAGTCTATATATGTGTTTCTGGAACATGCCTCTTCATTCACCTGAGGAAGGAGCAGTGCTCCGAAAGCTAGTGATTTGAAACAAACCTGTTGGACTTTAACCTGTGTTGTAAGACTTCTTACTGTACCCAATGGCCGATCGACCAACTGGTGGACTTCTAAATGAGAAGTTCAGCCAGCAGAAGAGAGAGCTCAATAAGGACCTAGCCAAGGCTGTAGACTTGTTGAAGTTGGGAATCGACCAAGTGGAACAGAGGCTGGTGTCCCAGGCCCAGGCCATCCGGAAAGTGGAGGAGGTGGTGGGAGTGCACAAGGAGCAGTTGGCTTTGTTGACGGCCGAGGTGGGAATAACCCGAGATACCCGACTAGGGGCTTTCACAGTAACTTCATTGCAGTGTTAATGTAAGCCTACTTGTGACAAAGATTATTATTATGTGTCAAGGTGATGAGGGGGTGAGTGCACCTTTTATATTATTGGAGTTTTTTGTTTCTCTTTTGTTTTCTTATTGTTGCACTGTTGGTTGCGAGATGAGTGAGTCGGGAAGAGGGGATTCAGTGGGAGGTAGGAGGCTGTGGTGCCTTGGGCGGGGTCTGCCACGCTAGTTAACGGGAGCACCGTGGGGGGTGAACAGGTGGTTAGCATAGCAGAGGGGGATGGGGTTGTTGTTTTGTTTAGGACAAGGGAGGGGGGGTGGGGGGCTGCTGACCAAGGTGCTGTAGGATTATATGGGCGGACATCAGGGGCTGGGCCTGGAGGGTCACGTGGCATGGGCGGGGGGCTGGCCTAAGAAGGAGTATGGCTGATCAGTGCCGGGGGGGAGGGGTGGGGGGAATGCCCTCCAACCAGGCTGGTCACATGGAACGTGAGGGGGCTGAATGGGCCAGTCAAACGGTGGTATGTTTTCGTGCATCTGAGGAGTTTGAAGGTGGATGTGACCTTTTTGCAAACGATACATCTGAAGATTGGGGACCAGACAAGGTTAAGGAAAAGGTGGGTAGGGCAAGTTTTCCATTCGGGGTTGGATATGAAGACGCATGAGGCGGCGGTGCTAGTCAATAAGTGTGTGGCTTTTGAGGTGAGGAATATTGTAGAAGATTCGGCGGTGGGGGAGGGGGGGGGGTGCGGGGAAAGGTTTGTGATGGTAAGTGGGAAATTGGAGGGGATGCCAGTGATCCTAGTTGATGTTTATGTCTCAAATTGGGACGATGTGGAGTTTGAGCCGAGGATTGGGGAAGATCCTGGACTCGCACCAGCTGATTATGGGGGGGGGAGGGACCTTTAACATGGTCATTGATCCGGGGATGGACCGGTCGAATTCAAGATCGGGGAGAGTGTCGGTGGTGGCGAAGGAGCTGAAGGGGTTTATGGAGCGCATGGGGTGGGGACCCATGGAGATTTGGGAGGCCAACGGCAAAGGGGTTTTCATACTTTTCCCATGTCCATAAGGTCACGCGCATTGCATTTTTTGTCGCGGGTAAGAGGTTGCTGGTGGAGGTGGTGGACTCGGGATATTCGGTGATCGTGGTCTTGGATCACGCGCTATATTGGGTGGACCTGCGAGTGAATCGGTGGGGGGGGGGGGGGGGGGGGGGGGCGGCAGGGGGGCTCATCACCCACCATGGAGGTTGGACGTGGGGCTGCGAGCGGAGGAGGAGGTGTGTGAGCGGGCGAGGGTACGTGGAAGTAAACCACACAGGTGAGGTCTCGCCCGCCACGCTATGGGAAACACTCAAGGCAGTGGTCAGGAGGGGAGGAGTTTATATCAATTCGGGTTCACAGGGGGAAGGTTGGAGAACGGGATTATGTGGGTTGACAGAAGGTACACGGCGGCCCCGGAGGCGTGATTGTTGAAGGAGAGGCAGAAGGACTTCCGGGTGCGGCGATGACCAGCTAAGTCGCACGTTTCGGCAGCTCCCGGTGGAACGGACTTTTGGGCTCTTAATAGGAGCCCCAACGGCAATTTAAACGGCCAAAAACACTGTGCGGTAAACTAGAAGGGAATCCCCCCCCGGACACGCATGGATAAAGGAGAGGATAGCAGCCGGATTGCGGAGGATCCTCTGGAGCAACGGCAAGGAAGGCAAGCTCAAAGCAAGATGGCGTCGGAAGGTGGCCGTTTGTTATGGGGCCCAGACCAACAAGAGTTCCTGCGGCGCTGTGTGGAAGAGCTGAAAAAGGAATTGAAGAAGGAGTTGTTGGCCCCGATATTACAGGCGATTGAAGGGCTAAAAGAGGGGCAGAAGACCCAAGAGCAGGAGCTTCGGGTCGTGAAGGCAAAGGCTGCTGAAAACGAAGATGAAATACAAGGCCTGGTGGTGAAGACAGAGACGCACGAGGCGCAGCACAAAAGATGTGTGGAAAGGCTGGAAGTACTGGAGAATAATTCGAGGAGGAAGAATTCCCGAAGGCGTAGAAGGGGCGGACGTCGGGGCATATGTGAGCACGATGCTTCACTCGCTAATGGGATCGGAGGCCCCGACGGGCCCTTTGGAGGTGGAGGGAGCTTATCGAGTTATGGCGCGAAGACCAAGGGCAGGAGAAATACCTCGAGCCATAGTGGTGAGGTTTCACCGCTATAATGACAGAGAGATGGTCCTAAGATGGGCGAAGAAAACTCGGAGCTGCAGGTGGGAGAACGCGGTGATCCGCGTTTACCAGGATTGGAGTGCGGAGGTGGCGAGAAGGAGGGCAAGTTTTAATCGGGCTAAGGCGGTGCTTCACAAAAAGAAGATCCAGTTTGGAATGTTACAACCGGCGAGATTGTGGGTCACACACCAAGGGAAGCACCATTACTTTGAGACGGCAGAAGAGGCGTGGACGTTCATTGTGGACGAGAAGCTGGAATAGTCTGGCGAGAGAAAACTTTTGGAACAAATTATGTGGGGCGAGGAAAAAAAGGGGGGGGGATGATTTTTCAGTTTGTTAATCTTGCGATATTGTAACTTTTCTCTCTTCCCCATGTTGTTGGGGGGGGGAGGAGTGTGAGGAACTGTGGGCGCCGGTCATTAGGGGCGGGGCCGAGTGGGAAACGCGGGCTTTGTTCCCGCGCTATGGTAATTATGGCGGGAACAGGAACGCAGGAAAGAGGGGGCCTCGCACAGTGGGGGCCGAGGACAAGGGGGGAAGCCGAGGTCAGCCAGAGTTCGCTGACTTCTGGGAGCAACATGGGGGGTACAACTACGCTAGGAATGGATCTAGGGGAGGGGGGGATAACTGGGTTGCTGCTGCTAAGGAGAAGGGGGAGCTGTTATGGGATGGGGTGGTCGAGGCGGGAGGGCACCGTCGGGGGGATACACGGGTACGTGGGAACCGGGTGAGGAGCTGGGTTAAAAAAGGGGATGGCTAGTCGACAGGGGGGTGGGGGGGTAAAGAGCCCCCCAACCCGGCTGATCACTTGGAACGTGAGAGGGCTGCACGGGCCGATTAAAAGGGCACGGGTACTCGCACAGCTAAAGAAACTTAAGGCAGATGTGGTTATGTTGCAGGAGACACATCTGAAACTGATAGACCAGGTCAGACTGCATAAAGGATGGGTGGGGCAGGTGTTTCATTCGGGTTTGGATGCGAAGAACAGGGGGGTGGCTATCTTGGTGGGGAAACGGGTACTGTTTGAGGCAAAGACCATAGTGGCGGATAGTGGGGGTAGATATGTGATGGTGAGTGGCAGATTGCAAGGGGAGGCGGTGGTTCTGGTGAATGTATATGCCCCAAACTGGGATGATGCAAATTTTATGAGGCGTATGTTGGGACGTATCCCGGACCTGGAGGCGGGAAAGTTGGTAATGGGGGAGATTTCAATACGGTGCTTGATCCAGGGCTGGACCGATCGAGGTCCAGGACCGGGAGGAGGCCGGCAGCGGCCAGGGTGCTCAAGGACTTCATGGAGCAGATGGGAGGGGTAGACCCCTGGAGATTTAGTAGGCCTAGGAGTAAGGAGTTCTCATTTTTCTCCCATGTCCACAAAGTATATTCACGGAGAGACTTTTTTGTCTTGGGAAGGGCACTGATTCCGAAGGTGACAGGGACGGAATATACGGCCATAGCTATTTCAGACCACGCTCCACATTGGGTAGACCTGGAGGTAGGAGAGGAAAAAGAACAGCACCCACTCTGGAGAATGGATATGGGCTTATTGGTGGATGAGGGGGTATGTTTAAGGGTGAGTGGGTGCATCGAAAGGTACTTGGAGCTTAATGACAAAGGAGAGGTTCAGGTGGGAGTGGTCTGGGAGGCGTTGAAGGCGGTGGTTAGAGGGGAACTGATATCCATAAGGGCACATAAAGGGAAACAAGAGGGTAAAGAAAGGGAGCGATTGCTGAAAGAGCTTTTGAGGGTGGACAGGCAATATGCGGAGGCACCGGAGGAGGGACTGTACAGGGAAAGACAAAGGCTACATGTGGAGTTTGACCTGCTGACCACGGGTAAGGCGGAGGCACGGTGGAGGAGGGCACAGGGTGTACAGTATGAGTATGGAGAGAAGGTGAGTCGGCTACTGGCCCACCAATTGAGGAAGAGGGGAGCAGCGAGGGAGATAGGTGGGGTGAGAGATGAGGAGGGAGAGATGGAACGGGGAGTGGAGAGAGTGAACGGGGTGTTCAAGGCAGTTTATGAGGTTATATAAGGCTCAGCCCCCGGAAGGGAAGGAGGGAATGATGTGTTTCTTGGATCACCTGGAATTCCCTAAGGTGGATGAGCAGGAGAGGGCGGGACTGGGAGCACAGATTGAGATGGAGGAGGTGGTAAAAGGGATTGGGAGCATGCAGGCGGGGAAGGCCCCGGGACCGGATGGATTCCCGGTGGAATTTTATAGGAAGTATATGGACTTACTGGCCCCGCTTCTGACGAGAACCTTTAATGAGGCTAGGGAAATGGGGCAGCTGCCCCCGACTATGTCGGAGGCAACGATATCGCTCCTTTTGAAGGATAAAAAGACCCACTGCAGTGTGGGTCCTACAGGCCCATTTCCCTTTTAAATGTAGATGCTAAGCTCTTGGCCAAGGTGATGGCGACGAGGATAGAGGACTGTGTCCCCAGGGTGGTCCACGAGGATCAAACTGGGTTCGTTAAGGGGAGACAGCTGAACACGAACATACGGAGGTTGCTAGGGGTAATGATGATGCCCCCACCAGAGGGGGAGGCGGAGATAGTGGTGGCGATGGACGCCAAGAAAGCATTCGACAGAGTAGAGTGGGATTATCTGTGGGAGGTGCTGAGGAGATTTGGTTTTGGAGAAGGGTATATCGGATGGGTACAGCTGCTGTATAGGGTCCCGGTGGCGAGCGTGGTCACGAACAGACAGAGGTCTGATTACTTCCGTCTTCACAGAGGGACGAGGCAGGGGTGTCCCCTGTCTCTGTTACTGTTTGCATTGGCGATTGAGCCCCTGGCCATAGCACTGAGGGGCTCCAGGAAGTGGAAGGGAGTGCTCAGGGGAAGAGAAGAACACCAGGTATCCTTGATTTATTGCTGTATGTTGCGGACCCAGTGGAGGGGATGCCTGAGATAATGCAGACACTCAGGGAGTTTGGGGAATTCCCGGGGTACAAATTGAATATGGGTAAGAGTGAGCTGTTTGTGGTGCATCCGGGGGAGCAGAGCAGGGGAATAGATGACTTACCGCTGAGGAAGGTGACAAGAGATTTCCGGTACTTAGGGATTCAGATAGCCAGGAGTTGGGGAACCTTACATAGGCTTAATTTAACAAGATTGGTGGAACAGACGGAGGAGGATTTTAAGAGATGGGACATGGTGCCCCTGTCACTGGTGGGTAGGGTGTAGGCGGTTAAAATGGTAGTCCTCCCGAGATTCCTCTTTGTATTTCAGTGCCTTCCGGTGATGGTCACGAAGGCTTTTTTCAAGAGAATTGAGAAAAGTGTCATGAGTTTTGTGTGGGCCCGGAAGACCCCGAGAGTGAGGAGGGGGCTCTTGCAGCGTAGCAGGGATAGGGGGGGGCTGGCACTACCGAGCATAAGTGAATACTACTGGGCCGCCAATATCTCAATGGTGTGTAAGTGGATGGGAGAAGGGGAGGGAGCGGCGTGGAAGAGATTGGAGATGGCGTCCTGCAAGGGAACCAGCCTACAAGCAATGGTGACGGCGCCGTTTCCGTTCTCCCCGAAGAAATACACCACAAGTCCAGTGGTGGTGGCAACACTAAAAATTTGGGGGCAGTGGAGACGGCATAGGGGAAGGACGGGAGCCTCGGTGCGGTCCCCGATAAGAAATAACCATAGGTTTGTCCCGGGGAGAATGGATGGGGGTTTTGGAGCATGGCAAAGAGCTGGGGTTGTGCAACTGAGAGATCTGTTCGTAGACTGGACGTTTGCGAGTCTGGGAGCACTGACGGAAAAATATGGATTGCCCCAAGGGAATGCATTTCGGTACATGCAACTGAGGGCTTTTGCGAGGCAACAGGTGAGGGAATTCCCGCAGCTCCCGACGCAGGAGGTTCAGGATAGAGTGATCTCAGGGACATGGGTGGGGGATGGTAGGGTGTCGGATATATACAGGGAAATGAGGGATGAGGGGGAGATCATGGTGGATGAGCTGAAGGGGAAATGGGAAGAAGAGCTGGGGGAAGAGATTGAGGAGGGGCTGTGGGCTGATGCCCTACGTAGGGTAAACTCGTCGTCCTCGTGCGCCAAGCTAAGCCTGATACAATTCAAGGTTTTACACAGGGCGCATATGACCGGAGCACGGCTCAGTAAATCTTTCGGGGTAGAGGATAGGTGTGGGAGATGCTCGAGAAGCCCAGCAAACCACATCCACATGTTTTGGTCATGTCCGGCACTACAGGGGTTCTGGGTGGGGGTGGCAAAGGTGCTTTCGGAGGTGGTGGGGGTCCGGGTCGAGCCAAGCTGGGGGTTGGCTATATTCGGGGTTGCAGAAGAGCCGGGAGTGCAGGAGGCGAAAGAGGCTGATGTCTTGGCCTTTGCGTCCCTAGTAGCCCGGCGAAGGATATTGCTTATGTGGAAGGAAGCCAAACACCTGGGCGTGGAGACCTGGATAAATGATATGGCAGGGTTTATAAAACTAGAACGGATAAAGTTTGCACTGAGGGGTTCGGCTCAAGGGTTCACCAGGCGGTGGCAACCGTTCATTGACTACCTCGCAGAACGATAAAGGAAATGGGAAGGTAACAGCAGCAACCCAGGGGGGAGGAGGAGGGGGAGGGGGGAGAGGAGGGGGGGGGGGGGGGGGGTGCCTGGGCGGGTCCTCAGGGGTGTGTTTTTTTTGTATAAATATTTGTATTAGGCTATGTATATTGGATTGTTTGATTTTATTTTTGAAGAGTTATTATTTTTGATAGGGCAGTTGCCATTTAGTTTATATATTATTTATTTATTTGTTTAAAAACGGCCACTGTTATTTATACTGTTTTACTGTTGTAAAAAGGAAAACCTTTGTATTGTTTTGTTTGGCCAAAAAATTTGAATAAAATATCTTTTTTTTTAAAAGAAGGAGAGGCAGAAGAGCCAGATGGAATTTGGGCTGGTGTCCACAAGGCAGGCAGAGGGGCAGTTGCGGAGGGCCAGAGGGGCAGTGGATGAGTACGGGGAGAAGGCTAGCAGGATGCTGGCCCACCAGCTCAGGAAGCAAGAGGCAGTGAGGAAGATTGGTAGGGTGAAGGGCGGCAAGGGGGGAGTGGAATTGGACCTGGTGGGGTTGAATGGGGTTTGAGGATTCTTTCGGAGGGTTTATGAGTCATAGCCCCCAGCTGTGGGGGGAGGAAATGCGTACTTTTTGGATGGGCTGGAATTCCCCAGGGTGGAGGAGGGGCTGGGCACTCCCATTGGAATGTTGGAGGTGCTGGAGGGTATGGGGGCAATGCAGGCAGGGAAGGCCCCAGGCCTGGACGGCTTACCAGAAAAATTTTATAAAAGGTTTTCGGGAGACCTGGGGTCCCTGCTGGTGAAGGCATTTAATGAGGTGAGGGAGAAGGGTGAGTTCCGCCCTACTTTGTCGCAGGCCTCAATATCTCTGATTCTGAAGAAAGATAAGGACCCAGAGCAGTGTGGATCCTACCGCCCAATATCACTGTTGAATGTGGATGCCAAGTTGTTGGCTAAGATTCTGGCCTCGAGGATCGAGGTGATAGTGGGGGGAACCGGACGGGATTCATAAAAGGGAGGCACATGTCGGCCAACATCAGGCGCCTGTTAAATGTCATAATGAATGTGGAGGTGGCGGTAGCGATGGACATGGAGAAAGCCGTTGATCAGGTAGAGTGTGAGTATTTCTGGGAGGTATTGGGGCGGTTTGAGTTTTGATAGAGGTTTGTGGATTGGATCCCATTTCTGTACCGGGTGCCGGTGGTGAGTGTAAGACCGAATCGGGTGAGTTTGGGTACTTTAGGTTTCACCAGGGGACAAGGCAGGGATGCCCACTCTCCCCATTGCTTTTCGCCTTGGCGATAGAGTCACTGGCGCTTTGAGCGTCCAGGGATTGTGTTTGTGTGTGTGGGGGGGGGGGGGTTTAAGGTAGTGTGGGCGGGTTTTAGGTATCAGCATCCAGGTGGCACGGGGGTGGGAGCAATTACGCAAGTTGAATCTGGTTCGGTTGATGGAGCAAATGAAGGGTGAATTTAAAAGGTGGAATGTGCTCCCGTTGTCATTGGCAGAGCGGATGCAGTCCATGAAGATGTCTGTGCTCCCAAGGTTTTTGTTTGTATTACAGAAACTCCCGATTTTCAAGAAGGTTAACTCGTAGATATCAGGATTTCTGTTGGCAGGGAAGGCCCCTCGGGTAAAGAAGGCGATGTTGGAGCTGGGGGGGCTGGTTAGCCTTGCCAAATTTAATGAATTATGATTGGGCGGCAAATATAGCCATGGCAAGGTAGTGGGGGAGGTGTCGGTATGGGAGCGGATGAAAGCACCCTTGTGTAAGGGCACTAGCTTGGGAGCACTGTTAACGGCACCTCTGCCATTCTCGCCGGCCAGGTAAGAGGGGGCCCTGAGGGTGTGGAGACAGCACTTGAGGCTTGAACGTGCCTCGGTTTGGGCTTCGATCGGTGGGATTCACCGGTTTTCTCTGGGGGGACTGGATGGGAGGTTTCGGGGTTGACTGCGGGCGGGAATCGAGCAGTTTGTGGATTTATTTGTGGGGGCAGCTTATCGAGCTTGGAAGGACTGGCAGAGGAGTATGAGTTGCCCAGCGGAAATGGGTTCCGATACTTACAGGTGTGGAACTACATGAGAAAACAAGTGCTGTCCTGTCCTGATCTGCCGTCCCCGGGGTTGCAGGACAAGATGCTGTCGAGAACAGAGGTTGGAGAGGCATGATGTCAGCGATATATAAGGAATTGATGGACTGGGAGGGTGCCCCGATAGGAATAGTTAAGCGAAAGTGGGAGGAGCTGGGGGGGTGAGCTGGAGGTTAGGCTATGGGAGGAAGCTTTGAGGAAGGTGAATGGGTCCTCTTTGTGTGCCAGGCTGAGCCTCATTCAATTTAAGGTAGTCCACAGGGCACATTAGACGGTGGCTAGAATGGGTAGGTTATTTGAGGGGGTGGAGGATAGGTGTGGGCAGTGTGCAGGGGGGCGCTTGAATCATGTTCACATGTTTTGGGCCTGCTGAAGTTGGAGGGAAGTTGGCGGGGGTTCGCTGATATGATGTTGGAGGTTCTGAGGTTGAAGGTGGTTTCGAGTCTGGAATTGGCAGTGTTTGGAGTGTCGGAAAATCCGGGAGTCCTGGGGGTGAGAGAGGACGACGTTCTGGCCTTTTACTTCTCTGGTAGCCTGGAGATGGATCCTGTTGGGGTGGAGGGACTCTGAGCCTCTGAAACCGAGGGTATGGGTGAGCGACCTTGCGGATTTCCTCAGGTTCGAGAATATACAATTTGCCTTAAGGGGGTCAATGGAAGGGTTCGCCCGGAGATGGAAACCCTTTATTGACTTCTTCCAGGACAGTTAAGTCAGCAGGGAGGGGGGAGAGGGTTTAGGGTTAACAAGAAAAAGTGGAGGCAGCGAAGGTAGGGAGGGTGAACTGTGGTTGTTGGTTACTCATTGAGTTATGCTGTGATCTCCTGTTTGTTATCTTTTTGACCTTGGTTGTGGTTGTGTTTGATTATTTATAACTGTCTTAATAAAAATATTTTAAAAAAACATAATTTTGTTAGTTATTTAAATATTTTTTTTAAAATTCTTTAACGCAAGCAGCCAACTCTGTCTTCCTCCCTCCCACACGGTCTGGCGGGCCTGTTAAAGATCATCTTTATGATTCAGACATACTGATAACCATTCTTGTAGCATTTAGATAAATTTGCACTGTCTGATATTTTCTTTAATACATATTGTCTGTACCTGGTGATTTGCATTATCAGGCTGTGACCAGCAATTTGACTTTTGAAGATATGTGTAAATATATTATTTTAGTAGCAATGAACATTAATCTTTTAACCCACTATTGAGTTGTATAGTTTAGACTCCTGCCTTGGCTTTACATCTGTTTTCGAAATCTGACCTTAATGCAACTCCAGTCTTTATAAAATGTACAGCTATGCTTCTACACAGGATCCTAGTGAAAATTTGTTTGGGCTAATTTTACAAATATTTAACTATAGGTCCTTCTGGAGTGTCAAGGCCTTGCCTGCAGGACCTATAGAGCAATCACACCTGTGAACTCCAGTGTGTGGGTTCATTGTCGGCAATGTTCTCCACCAGTAGTGTGCTTTCATAAAAGTAGCATTATAGTTTCTATTTTGAAATTATTACAAATACACCAGATAATGTTAAAGTGAAGTGAAACCAGAAAGAGAATACTCGCTAAAATGACAAGCAAATAAAATTCAACATTGTTGTCATAAATGTTTGTATATTGTTTTTGGCTTGCATTGTTTTTATTCTGTTGAATATGTTACTCCTGCTTGTCAATTCACTATTCCATTCTATTTGCAGGAACTATTCAAGCAGTCATTTCCAGCACAATTGAAGAAACAGCAAGAACAGTACAAGGCCCAGAAGAAGGCAGCAGCAGGTGGTAACAAGAGTTTCCAGACCCCATTGTCTAGTCCAAAATCTGCTGCTAGTTCACCAGCACACCAGAAGCTGCCTCCGATTGATGGTAACCAGTCTCACCCCTTGATAATAAGTGCACTTGTAGCACAGCAGCAACCTAATGGCGTAATTCAGAGTGTCATTCAGGAAGCCCCTTTGGCACTTACGACCAAATCTAGAATCCAAATTAAGAATACTGACAAAGTAGTTACAAACTCTGGTCTCACTACATCTATTTCACCACTTCTCCTGGGTTCTAATTTGAAGAATCATTCCAGCAATCATGTGACACCAGTTCGACATTCTACCTCTCCTGTATTATCCCAGAGTTCACCAAAAGACAAATCAATGAGCGTTAAGATCTCTGCACCTGTCCAGCAGCAACATCAGCACCATTCTACCCACTCTTTGGCTGATCATTTTAGAGGGGATGACTCTGATGTTCCAAGTAGCAAAGATTCTGATGAGTCCAATGAAGAGGAAGATGACGATGAAGATGATGATGATGACGATGATGATGATGATGACGACGACGATGATGAGGAAGATTCGGATAGTCAATCAGGTTGGATTTTATATGAATTCATTTTATTCTTATTGGATTTTGAATGAAGGTTTTCTATAAGATGTAGAGGTTGAAGTTCACGTTAGGCAGTAGAGCAAAACACATGGTAACAAATCCTGTTTTGCACTTTGTCATATCTTCCTTTCTATTGAAATTAGTGGAAGGAAAATCAGGTGGCATATAAAAGAATTTGCTGATTTGTACTCTCGTGTTCCATACTATTGTCCAAGACAACCTTTGCTTAAAGTTTTCCCACATGCAAATTATGTTCTATTTGTAACAGCACATATATCAATTTTGTTTCTTCAGGGGCAATTTAACACAGCCAATCCACCTACCCTGCACATCTTTTTGGTTGTGGGGGTGAGACCCATGCAGACACAGGAAGAATGTGCAATCTCCATACTGACAGTGACCCGGGATCAAACTCGGGTCCTCAGCGCCGTGAGGCAGCAGTGCTAACCACTGTGCCACCGTGCCGCACGATATTTCAATCTTATAACAATTTTATAACTGTAGATCCTACTACAGATCACTTAAATTCTCTCCATCCAGTGCTTACTGCTGACTGTAAATTTATTTTATCAAATCACTGCAATGTCTTGATTGCTATAATTTATTTTCATAAACATTAGGAAACCAATTGAATATTGTGTGAAGTACCTGAAAACAATAATAAAAATCTCGCTGCCGCACTATTTTGCTACTATGATATCCAACGTTAAGTCGGCTGCGGAGACTTTTACATTGTGGAAGTGACATATAAAATGGCATTGGTTTTTTTTTGTTACTATTGTCTCCCCTTTTCCCCATCACCAGAAGGTAAAATATTATATATGTATATAAGTTGTACATTTTTAGGATTTTAAGCTGGTTGCAGAGATGGAGGGTTCCATGCAAGGATGAATTTATAAGTCTGAAGAGAAAAGTCAAGGCTGTAAGGCAGAGAAGCTATTTGGCTAAAATCAAGCATATTGTGGCAGGAATTCAATTGGATTAGGTTTGTTTATTGTTATGTGTACTGAGGTACAGTGAAAAATATTGTTCTGCATGTAGCTCAGACAGATCATTCTGTACATAAATAATAGGGCAAACATAAAATGCACAATATAAATACATAGACACCGACCGGCATCAAGTGACGCCTACAGGAGTGTAATGCAACTCGTAGAGAAGATGTGTGAAGAGATCAGATCAATCCAAAAGAGGGTCTTTTAGGAGACTGGTAACAGCAGGGAAGATGCTGTTTTTGAATCTGTTAGTGCGTGTTCTCAGAATTTTGTATCTCCTGCCCTATGGTATAAATTGGAAGAGTGAGTAAACTGGGTGGGAGGGATCTCGGATTATGTTGCCCACTTTCTCAAGGCAGCGGGAGGTGTAGACCGAGTCTATGGATGGGAGGCGGGCTCGCGTGATGGACTGGGCTGTGTTCACGACTCTCTGTAGTTTCTTACGGTCTTGGGCCGAGCAGTTGCCATATCAGGTTGTGATGCAGCCAGATAGGATGCTTTCTATGGTGCACCTGTAAAAGTTGGTAAGAGTCAATGTGGACATGCCGCATTTCCTTAGTTTCCTGAGGAAGTACAGGCGCTGTTGTGCTTTCTTGGTTGTAGCGTAAATGTGGGTGGACCAGGACAGATTTTTGGTGATGTGCACACTTGGGAATTTGAAACTATCAACCATCTCCACCTTGGCCTCATTGATGCAAACAGGGATGTGTACAATACTTTGCTTCCTGAAGTCAATGACCAGCTCTTTAGTTTCGCTGACATTGAGGGAGAGATTGTTGTTGTAACACTACTCCACTAGTTTCTCTATCTCCCTCCTATATTCTGACTCATCGTTGTTTGAGATCCAACCCACTACTGCCGTGTCGTCAGCAAACTTGTAGATGGAGGAGCCAAAGAAACAGAGTATCCAGAGTATCAAATAACATAGTAGGGCATTAGCTAGTGATCAAGGCCACATAGGAAAAACAGTAAAATATCAAAATTAATGGCAGAATATCTGAATTCTCAAAGCATTCGTAGCAAGATAGTTGAATTAATGACACCAATAGGGATAAATAAGTTTGATCTAATAGCCATCATTGAGGTGTCGTTGTGACCAAGGTTGGGAACTAAATATTCTAGCACATTTGACTTTCAGAAAAGATAGGCAAAATGGAAAACGAGTTGGGGCAATCATGATGAGGTAAAGGTAGTAGATAGAGAGAATCTTAGCTTAGAAAATCAGAATGTAGAACTAGTATGGAATAAGTATCTAAGGAATAGTAAAGAGCTGAAAATACTGGGGTAGTTTATAAGTCCCTTGACAGCAATGAAATGTTGGACAAAGTATAAATCAGGGAATTAAAGGAGCGTGTAATGAGGATGATACAGCAATAGTGTGTAATTTCCATGTTTTGTATAAACCGAGCAAATTAATTTGGCAAAAGTGGCTTGAAGAACAAGTTTACGGAATATACTTAATTTTCTAGAACAATACGTAAACGGACCAACTCGGTCTCCATATGAGGAGATTTTTTTCTAATGGTGACTGCTCTTCAGGTGATTGAAGGAAGATTTCTATTACTAGTCAGAAGCATTTGTTTTACCTTTTTTATCCCCTCATCGATTCCATGCTGAGTATAATTCCACAGGGACGGTTCCCCTCTGGCATATGACTAGGGTGCTTGTTACCTGTGTTAGCCAAGATGGTAAGTGCAGCTAAGTCCAGCTCTGTTCTCATCCAACACCTGTACATGTGCTTTTCCAGCAGCTGATATTAAATAACATGCAGGAGCAGAAACTGTATATCTCCCCTACATTATGGATACATTATTGCTGATCAGGATATTGCAAATCTCCAATTTGGCATTTTAACCAAAGATTTAGACTATATACTTTTTAACAGAAACAATCTCGTCAGTTTTGGAATTCTGTTGGCACTTAAATTTCTTGTTCATGTGTCAGGAGTGTTTGGCTGTCAGTGCAAAGGTATCCCACTCCTGACTTATTTTACTGGGTTAAGACGGGAGTAATTACCAAATTCCCACTACAGCATTAACCTTGTGCTGGTAACTCACTAATGGAGTATTTATGAAAAATGTGGTTAACACGTGAATTTAAACAGATGAGTCACATAAGAGCAAGTGGCTGCATATATATGTAAGTATATACACACTATGTAAATATTGTGTCAGGATTTGTGGGTGGCACCGTGGTTAGCGCTGCTGCCTCACAGCGCTAGGGACCCGGATTCAATTCCGACCTTTGGTCACTTTTTGTGTAGAGTTTGTACTTTCTCTCCAAGTCTGCATGGGTTTCCTCTGAGTGCTCCGGTTTCCTCCCACAGTCCAAAGATGTGCAGGTTAGGTGGACCTTAGTGTCCAGGAAGGTTAGGTGGGGCTACAGGGATAGCGTGGCGGCATGGACTGAGGTAGGTTGCTCTTTCAGAGGGTGGGTGCAGACTCGATGGACCAAATGGCGTCCTTCTGCACTGTAGGAATTCGATGAAAACGCTTCAGAAATAGTTTGACATTTTTGTCAGCCTTTGGCATTGCTGTAAAGGTGAGGAGAAGGAAGAATTAAATGGAAAGAGATCCAATATGTAGGCACTATCTTACCTCCCAGTTGCTGAATGGCAAAGTGGATCTGCAGCTTGATGTGATAAAAACAAAGAGGATTGTATCATTTCATATTCTGGTACATCTCCCTTCCTCCCTTCCCCCCCCGTCTGCCTATCAGGAATTTGAAACCAAGTTCAAATGTTTGTCAACACGTGGATGGCTTCAGTAATGCTTTGCACTCTTGAGAACTTGCTATCTGTGAAAGATTTTGTGCGCTGCTGAGTTGGTGACACCTTTCCACAAGTGTTTCCTCTTCCAGACAAAGCTTATGCCACTTAGGTTTATCTAAAAAATATGTTTATTAAACATTTTTCATAAACACAATCATACAAAACAATTAACCAAAGTTACACAATAAAAGAACGAGACTAACAAGCAAAAGCATATATTAACCCCCAAAACCTAAACTGGAGCCCCTAACAACTGACGGTGACGAGCTAATTAAAAAAGGAAATGAATGGCTGCCATCTTGGGTAGAACCCTTCTACCGACCCTCTAATAGTGTACCAAATGTAAGAAAAACATGAGGTCACCCAACCAAACTGAGGCACTGGGTAGAGTAGGAGACCTCCACCCAAGCAGAATACGTCTCTGGGCTAGCAATGAGGCAAAGGTGAGGACATCCGCATTCACCCCTGTCTGAAGCACCGATGAGTCTGATACCCCAAAAATGGCCACCAGCGAACATGGACCCAAATCAACCTTGGGTATCTCTGATATGGTGTTGAAGAAAGAGGCCCAAAAGCTTACCAACTTCGTGCAGAACAAGAACAAAGTGTGGTTAGCCGCCCCCTGAGAACAACATTCACACTTGTCCTCCACCCCAGTGAAAAATCCACTCCTCCTTGCTTTAGTCATATGCGCCCTGTGCACCACCTTGAGTTGAATCAGACGTGACCAAGCACATGAAGACGTGGTGTTGACCCTTTGAAGGGCCTCCCTTGATACCTCATCATCCAGAATGGGACCCAACTCATCCTCCCATTTCGCCCTCACCTCACTCAACGGAACAGACTCTGCTGAGTGGATAGGGCCGTATATGCTCTAAATAGTTCCCCCCTCTCCCCAACCAGATCGGGCCAAAGACAAAATCGCTTCAACAGGGCGGTGCCAAGGGAAATTGCGCCAAAGATTGCCAATCTGGAAGTATCTGAAAAGACTGGAACAAGGCAGTTGGAATTTCTTTGCCAGCTTAAAACTAGCAAACCTCCCCTCCACAAATAGATTGCCAAACCCTTCCCCTCCCATTACTTAAATGTAGGGGATGGTTTAGCACAGTGGGCTAAATAGCTGGCTTGCAATGCAGAACAATGCCAGCAGCACGGATTCAATTCCCGTACCGGCCTCCCTAAACAGGCGCCGGAATGTGGCGACTAGAGGCTTTTCACAGTAACTTCATTAAAGCCTACTTGTAACAAGTGATTATTATTATTATTATTATTGACTAAACCCGCTGGCAGGAAAAGATGGTTATTGCAGATAGGGGCTAGCGACGACAGAAGATGGAGCTTAAAATGCTGCCTGAACTGCTTCTAGATTCTCAGAGTGGACAGAAACGTTTACCAGCGAGAAAGGCAACAATGGATTACTATTGCACCAAGGCTAGAACACGGATGGGAGCTCACCTCTATTTGTGCTCATATGGAACCAGGATCACTGAGCCACAACATTATCTTCTGAATACTGGCTGTCCAATAGTAAAATAATAAATTGGGTAGAGACAAGCGCCCAGACTGCCTATTGGAGCAAAGCCCCACATATCCTTGGAGTTTTATCCGCCCAAATAGAGGACAACATCAATTTATTGACTTTGACAAAAAAGGACTTGGGGAGACATTGAAAAAATCTCGGGAGTACGTTCATTTTAAGTGTGAACCCTCCCGCCATGAACAGCGGGAGATTATAATAATATAATAATCTTTATTAGTGTCACAAGTAGTCTTACATTAACACTGCAATTAAGTTGCTGTGAAAATCCCCTCGTCGCCACACTCTGCTGCCTGTTCGGGTACACTGATGGAGAATTCAGAATGTCCAATTCACCTAACAAGCACATCTTTCGGGACTTGTGGGTGGAAACTGGAGCGCCCAGAGGAAACCCACGCAAACACTGGGAGAACGTGCAGATTCCGCACAGACAGTGACCCAGCAGGGAATCAAACCTGGGTCCCTGGTGCTTTGAAGCAACAGTGCTAACCACTGCGCTACCTTGCCGCCCATCTGTAAGTCTGACTTGACACCATCAACCAGACTAGTGTCATTTAATTATTTTTTTTAAAGTATTTTTTTTTGTGCCAAATTTTCAAAATTTTCACAATACAAAAGCAACCCCAAACAAACAAAACAAAACAACCCCCCTCCCCAAATGTTCTATAAAATTCAACCGGGACCCATCGGGCCCAGTCACCTTCCTTGCCTGCATCCTGCAATCGCCACCTTCACCTCCTGTTTCCCCCACCGGCTCCTCCAACCCTGCCCTTTCTTCCTCTCCCAGCCTTGGGAACTCCAACCCATCCAGAAATTCCCTCATCCCCCGGTCCATCCGACCTATGCAGGTCCCTATAAAATTCCACAAATACTCTATTAATCTGTTTCGGAGTCACCATCCGCTTCACAGCCTTATCCTGTACCGAACTATCTCGCTCGTCACAGCCTCCCTCTGGAGCTGATCGGCCAGCTTACGACCTGTCTTCTCCCCATTCTCGTAAACAGCCCCCCTCACCCTTCTCAGCTGACTCACCGCTTTCCTGTGGACAATAGGTCGAACCTCGCTGGCAATTCCTTCCTCTTTGTCAGAGACCTACGTCAGAGTCCCCCGCATACCTCCCATCCACCTCCAAAATCTCTTCTCTCAGTCTTTGACATTCCTCCCTATCCACCTTAGCCTTGAACAAGATAACTTCCCGCCCTCAGAGCCTCCCAAACCACCGACAGCAAGACCTCCCCATGCAATTAAATCCCACGTCCTCCCTGATCACCTGACAAATCATTATCACAGAAGCTCCGGTCCGCTAACAACCCCAACATCCATTCTCCATCCAGTCTGTGGGTTACAACCTTCTCCAAAACCACATCATCCAATGCGAAGCGTGATCGGAAATCACGATTGCTGCGTACTCCGAACCCTTAACCCCAGCCAATAGCACCTTTCCCACCACAAAAAGTCCCCCCACCCCCACTATTAAACCATGGGTATCCAACTCTGGGATGGCACCCGCTGCCCTCTTCAGTTTGCCATATACGTTCGCCAGTGCCACCAAGCTTCTCTCTAGAGTACCAGTCACTATCACATACCTGTCCCCCTGGTCTGCCACCACCTCCTCTATCTGATACCTCACCCTCTTGCCCACCAATACCCCTACCTCTCCCTCCCCCAGCCCTATTGTCAAACCTTGAGTGAAACACCTGACTCGCCTAAGCCTCACCTGATCCTCCACCCTCAAATAGGTCTCCTGCAGCATTACCACATTGGCCTTTAAGCTCTTCAAATGTGTGAAAACTCTTGATTTCTTCATCGGTCCCCTTCACGCTCCACGTCGTTATTCTGACCGGGGGTCTCTCACCGCCTGCCCTTCCAATCGACCATCAACATAACCCCTGCCCTTTTCGCCTGACCTGCCCCATCCTTTTGTTACTGTCGAACCCTCCTCTTCCCACTCTCTCCCAGAATCACCCATCCACTTCCTCTTGCAAACACCTCTCCCAGTATCGATCCCATCCCTCCACCTTTCAGACCTCGCAGGCTCATCGAAACCTGTTCAACCAGGTTCCAACAACCGTGGCCCATCCCTCCCCACAACATTCCCGTTCACGAGCCAATCTTCTCTTGCTGGTGCGGAGGCACCTGCCTGAGTCCCCCTCCTCCCATCCCCTTCTTCAGTGACCTGGCCCTGAAAAAACAGTATAAAACCATGCCCCCAGAAATAAAACATAAATCTAAAGCCCAATACACTTGTAAAACAACTATAAACAAAGGTAAACTACACCCCCCATTCAAAAAAAGCACAAAAGTCATGCAACCCCTCCATCAAATACAAAACGAAAAACAGAGAAAAAGAGAGATAAAGACAGAGCATAGTCCCCATCCCCTCAACCCAAGTCTCAGTCCCATTTCTCATTTCAGTCCCAGTCCTTCACAAATTCCTCCACCGTCTCAAAATAGAAATCCCTCGAATTGTACGTCACTCGCAACTTCACAGGATAGACCACTCCAAACCTCACGCCGTTGCTGTACAGTGCTGTCTTCACCTGCCCGAAGGCCGCCCACATCTCGCCAACTCCGCCATCAAGTCCTGGAATATTCGTTTACCAACGCCTTCCCATCTCACCTCTTGCCTCTGCTTCGCCCAATTCCAGACCTTCTCCTTCACATGAAAGTTATGGAAGCAGATTATGACCGCCCTTGGTGGCTCATTTGCTTTCGGTTTTGTCCTGAGCGACCGATGTGCCCTGTCTAACTCGTATCTGGAGGATTCTTTCTCCTTCCCCGATCTGCCAGCATCTTCGCAAAGTATTCGGCCGGCCTCAGGCCCTCCACTCACTCTGGCAGGCCCACGATCCTTAGATTTTGCCGCCTTGACCTGTTCTCCGGGTCCTGCACCTTAGCTGTTTGTTGACTTCCGCCAGGCTCCGCAGCTCCTCACCCATTGAGGTGAACTGGTCACTGTGTTGCTGCGACAGAGCCTTCTCCACCCCCTTCAGCTTCGCTCCTTGCTCCCGCACCTCGACCAATGTCTTCAACATTGCCGCCTTTACCAGGGCAATCGCCTCCTCTACCCACTCTTTCATCTCGGCCATCATCTCCCTCCGCAGCACCTCCATGTGCTTGACGAACTGCCTCTCAAATTCCCTCGACATCACCTCGGTCAGAGTTTCCATTGTGAGGGAGCGGCCCCACAAAGCAACCCAACCTTCGCCATCTTTAGTCCCAATTTACTCAACAGCGTTCCTTTGCTCACCCCTATCTAGCATCCCTTGAGTTGTATGTCACTCGCAACTTCACAGGGTAGACCACTCCAAACCTCATGCCGTTGCTGTACAGTGCCGCCTATCTGGCTGCATCACAGCCTGGTATGGCAACTGCTCGGCCCAAGACTGCAAGAAACTTCAGAGAGTCGTGAACACAGCCCAGTCCCATCACACGAACCCACCTCCCATCCATTGACTCCATCTACACCTCCCGCTGCCTGGGGAAAGCGGGCAGCATAATCAAAGACCCCATCCACCCGGCTTACTCACTCTTCCAACTTCTTCCACCGGGCAGGAGATACAAAAAAAACCCACGCACAAACAGACTCAAACAGCTTCTTCCCCGCTGTTACCAGACTCCTATATGAACCTCTTATGGACTGACCTCATTAACACTACACTCCTGTATGCTTCACCCGATGCCGGTGTTTATGTAGTTACATTGTGTACCTTGTGTTGCCCTATTATGTATTTTCTTATCTTTTCTTTTCATGTACTTAATGATCTGTTGAGCTGCTCGCAGAAAAATACTTTTCGCTATACCTCGGTGCACGTGACAATAAATAAAAATCCAGATCCACATCCCCTTCTTTCCGGTGCCTTTCTTCTGGGTGTTCGATGTCACACATCTTCATTATACCTGCCCACACCAGCTCATTCAAAAACTGCTACTGAAACAGGACATAAGTTCAAAAACTAGAGCCTCGAGCTGGAGCCACCTAACATGCAACCTCCACCTACGTGCCACCACCGGAAGTCTTCAGTGTCATTTAATTGGCAGAATCGCCAAGCAGAAACTTGTAGCCAAGTTCCGCACACATGAGTCTAGCCTCAACCGGGACCTTGGATTCATGTCACATTACATTCACCCCCCACCATCTGGCCTGGGCTTGCAAAATCCTACCAACTGTCCTGGCTTGAGACAATTCACACTTCTTTAACCTGGGATTACCCCTCTCTCTGGATCTGTAAAGACTTAATTACCTGCAAATGCTTGCATTCAAAGTATCGTCTTGCATCTTTGACTTTGTCTATATATATATGTTTCTGGAACTTACCTCTTCATTCACCTGAGGAAGGAGCAGTGCTCCAAAAGCTAGTGATTTGAAACAAGCCTGTTGGACTTTAACTTGGTGCTGTAAGACTTCTTACTGTGCTCACCCAGTTCAACGCCGGCATCTCCACATCACACTTAACAGAGGACCTCAGCACTACCACAATTGGTTCCATTGCTAAAGAAAACAGTGGCGGAGATAGTGGACACTGTTATCTCATGCCCCTGGAAGTAGCCAGAGTTCAGAGCATTGGGGGTCCTACACAGTCATCAATTCCAGGAGATAAATAAACCTGTGCCCAAATATGAACCTCCCAAGAATCTCAAATAGATATTCCGACTCCACTCTATTAAAGGTCTTTTCGCATCTCAGGAAACTATCACCTCCGGTTTCGGCACCGAGGAGGGGAAAAGGGCAACATTTAGCAGGCAACGTATTTTGGCCGACGATTGCCGACCCTTAAAGCCTGTCCTATCCTCCAGGATCATCTCTGGGAGGCAGGGCTCCAACCGCAGCACCAGCACTTTAGCAAGTAACTTAATATCCGCATTTAAGAGTGGTATAAGTTGATACAATCCACATTCTGTTGGGTCTTAGTCTTCCTTGAGAATCAAGGAGATAGAAACCTGTGTGAGGGTAGAGGGTAACAAATTCAGGGATAAGGAATCATTAAACGTATCCAGGAATAAAGGTACTAACTGCTTCACAAATTTCTTATACAAATAAATGGGAAAGCTATCGGGCCAGGGGCTTTACCAGTCTGCATCAACCCAATGCATTTCATGATTTTGTCTGGGCCCAATGGGGATTCCAACTCCTGGCTCCTCGCCCCCTGCATAGCTGGGATGGAGGCAATCCAAACAGTGAGTCATGACCGATTCCTCAGCCGGAGGCTCCGATTTATGTAGACCCCAATAGAATGATTCTAAAGCTGCATTAACCCGAGGAGGGGAGGGGTAACCAGGCTGCTGCTCGAGTTATGTACCTGTATGATTTCCCAGCATGCCGTTTTTAACTGGTGAGCTAAGAGGTATTCATAAAACATACCTCTTGAGCGTCACAGCTGGCCCACCGCACTGTTGACAGTAGCTTGAATTGAGTCTGCAGCTTTTTCCTACTTGTCAACAACTCCGAGGTTCGGACAAGTGAGTTCTGGTGGTCCGCCTCAAGAATGGAGTCCACCAGCCTCTGCCACTCTGCCCTCGCTGTCTTCACCATGTACATTTTATTGGAGATAATCTCCCCCATAAGGGCTACCTTAAGGGCTTCCCACAGCGTAGATTGACTCACTTTTATTAAAGTTTATATATTCCCCAATAGTGATGGACATGCGTTCACAAAGTTACTTGTCTGTTAATAATGTTGTGTCCAGGACTTCCGGGTGCGGCGATGACCAGCTAAGTCGCACGTTTCGGCAGCTCCCGGTGGAACGGACTTTTGGGCTCTTAATAGGAGCCCCATCAGCAATTTTAACGGCAAATAACACTGTGCGGTAATCCAGAAGGGAATCCCCCCCCCGGACACGGATGGAAAAAAGAGAGGAAAGTAGCCGGATTGCGGTGGATCCTCAAGAGCAGCGGCCAGGAAGGCAGGCACAAAGCAAGATGACGTCGGAAGAAGGCAGTTTAATATGGGGCCCTGACCAACAAGAGTTCCTGTGGCGTTGCGTGATGAACTCAAAAAGGCGATGAAGAAGGAGCTGTTGGCCCCGATATTACAAGCGATTGAGGGGCTAAAGGAGGAGCAAAAGACCCAGGAACAGGAGCTTCGGGTCGTGAAGGCAAAGGCTGCTGAGAATGAGGATGACATACAGGGCCTGGTGGTGAAAACGGAGATCCACGAGGCACAACACAAAAGATGTGTGGTACGGCTGGAGGTGCTGGAGAACAATGCGAGGAGGAAGAACTTAAGGATTCTTGGTCTTCCCGAAGGCACAGAGGGGGCGGACGTCGGGGCATATGTGAGCACGATGCTGCATTCGTTAATGGGATCGGAGGCCCCGATGGGTCCGCTGGAGGTGGAGGGAGCCTATCGAGTTATGGCGCGAAGACCGAGGGCTGGAGAAACTCCTCGAGCAATAGTTGTGAGATTTCTCCGATACAAGGACAGAGAGATGGTCCTCAGATGGGCCAAGAAAACTCGGAACAGTAGGTGGGAGAATGCGGTGATCCGCGTGTATCAAGATTGGAGTGCGGAGGTGGCGAGAAGGAGGGCAAGCTTTAATCGGGCCAAGGCGGTGCTGCATAAAAGGAAGGTCAAATTCGGAATGTTGCAGCCGGCGTGACTGTGGGTCACACATCTAGGGAAACACCACTATTTCGAAACGACAGACGAAGCATGGACATTTATTGTCGAGGAGAAGCTGGAGTGAGCGGGCCAGAAGAAAAAGAACGTTTGGGACAAAGGGGGGGGGGGGGTGAATTTGTGGGATGAAGGGGGGAAAAGGGGGAAGAGAAGACTTCCCAGATTGTTAAACGTGCGACCCTGTAACTTCTCTCTCTTCCCCATGTCATGGGGGAGGGGGTGAGGGAGGATGAGGAGCTGTGGGCGCCGGCCATTGGGGGCGGGGCCAAACGGGGAAGCGCGGGCTTTGTTCCCGCGCTATGGTAATCATGGCGGGAACAGGGAAGCAGGAAAGAGGGGGCCTCGCACAGTGTGAGCCGAGGTCACGGGGGGAAGCAGAGGTCGGCCAGAGTTTGCTGACTTCTGGGAGCAACATGGGGGGTGCAATTACGCTAGTGAGGGATCTAGCGGGGGGGGGGGGGGTTAACTGGATTGCTGCTGCTGGGGAGATGGGGGAGCTGGTATGGGAGGGGGGGGTCGGGGCGGGGGGGCGCCGCCTGGGGGGGATACAGCTACGTGGGAACCGGGTGAGGAGCTGGATTGAAAAAGGAAATGGCTAGTCGTCAAGGGGGGGGGGGGTAAAGAGCCCCCCAACCCGGTTGATCACGTGGAATGTGAGAGGGCTGAACGGGCCGATTAAGAGGGCACGGGTACTCGCACACCTAAAGAAACTTAAGGCAGATGTGGTTATGCTTCAGGAGACGCATCTGAAGCTGACAGACCAGGTTAGACTTCGCAAAGGTTGGGTGGGGCAGGTGTTTCATTCGGGGCTAGATGCAAAAAACAAGGGGGTGGCCATACTAGTGGGGAAGCGGGTAATGTTTGAGGCAAAGACTATAGTGGCAGATAGTGGGGGCAGATACGTGATGGTGAGTGGCAAACTGCAAGGGGAGGCGGTGGTATTGGTGAACGTGTATGCCCCGAACTGGGATGATGCCAATTTTATGAGGCGTATGTTAGGACGCATCCCGGATCTAGAAGCGGGAAAGTTGGTAATGGGTGGAGACTTTAATACGGTGCTGGACCCAGGGCTGGACAGATCGAGGTCCAGGACCGGAAGGAGGCCGGCTGCAGCTAGGGTGCTTAAGGATTTTATGGAGCAGATGGGAGGAGTAGATCCCTGGAGATTTAGTCGACCTAGGAGTAAGGAGTTTTCGTTTTTCTCCTATGTACATAAAGTATTTTCACGAATAGATTTTTTTGTTTTGGGAAGGGCACTGATCCCAAAGGTGTCGGGGACGGAGTACACGGCTATAGCCATCTCGGATCATGCTCTACACTGGGTGGACCTGGAGATAGGGGAAGAAAAACAACAGCTTCCACCCTGGAGAATGGACATGGGATTATTGGCAGATGAGGGGGTGTGTTTAAGGGTGAGGGGGTGTATTGAAAGGTACTTGGAAATTAATGATAATGGGGAGGTACAGGTGGGAGTGGTCTGGGAGGCACTGAAGGCAGTGGTTAGAGGGGAGTTGATATCTATTAGGGCACATAAAGGAAAGCAGGAGGGTAGGGAAAGGGAGCGGTTGTTGAAAGAACTGCTGAGGGTGGACAGACAATACGCGGAGGCACCGGAGGAGGGAATATACAGGGAAAGGCAAAGGCTACATATAGAGTTTGACTTGTTGACTATGGGTAAGGCAGAGGCACAATGGAGGAAGGCACAGGGTGTACAGTACGAATATGGGGAGAAGGCGAGTAGGTTGTTGGCCCACCAACTGAGGAAAAGGGGAGCAGCGAGGGAGATAGGGGGGGTGAGAGATGAGGAGGGGGAGATGGAGCGGGGAGTGGAGAGAGTGAATGGAGTGTTCAAGGCATTTTATGAAAGATTATATGAAGCGCAGCCCCCGGACGGGAAGGAGAGAATGATGTGCTTTCTGGATCAGCTGGAATTTCCTAAGGTGGAGGAACAGGAGAGAGTGGGGCTGGGAGCACAGATTGAGACGGAGGAAGTAGCGAAAGGGATTGGAAGCATGCAGGCGGGGAAGGCCCCGGCACCAGATGGATTCCCAGTTGAATTCTATAAGAAATATTTGGACTTGCTGGCCCCGCTACTGATGAGAACCTTTAATGAGGCGAGGGAAAGGGGGCAGCTGCCCCCGACTATGTCAGAGGCAACGATATCGCTCCTCCTAAAGAAGGAAAAAGACCCGCTGCAATGCGGGTCATACAGGCTCATTTCCCTCCTGAATGTGGATGCTAAGATCCTGGCCAAGGTAATGGCAATGAGGATAGAGGATTGTGTCCCGGGGTGGTCCATGAGGACCAAACTGGGTTTGTGAAGGGGAGACAGCTAAATACAAATATAGGGAGGCTGCTAGGGGTAATGATGATGCCCCCACCAGAGGGGGAAGCGGAGATAGTGGTGGCGATGGATGCCGAGAAAGCATTTGATAGAGTGGAGTGGGATTATTTGTGGGAGGTGTTGAGGAGATTTGGCTTTGGGGACGGGTATATCAGGTGGGTACAGTTGCTGTATAGGGCCCTGATGGCGAGCGTGGTCACGAATGGACGGGGGTCTGACTATTTTCGGCTCCATAGAGGGACGAGGCAGGGATGTCCTCTGTCCCCATTATTGTTTGCACTGGCGATTGAACCCCTGGCCATGGCACTGAGGGGTTCCAGGAAGTGGAGGGGAGTACGTAGGGGGGGAGAAGAACACCGGGTATCTCTATATGCGGACGATTTGTTGCTATATGTGGCGGACCCGGCGGAGGGGATGCCAGAGATAATGCGGATACTTGGGGTGTTTGGGGATTTTTCAGGGTATAATCTGAACATGGGGAAAAGTGAGTTATTTGTGGTGCACCTGGGGGAGCAGAGCAGAGAGATAGAGGATTTACCGTTGTGGAAGGTAACAAGGGACTTCCGGTACCTGGGGATCCAGATAGCCAAGAATTGGGGTATATTACATAGGCTTAATTTAACATGGTTGGTAGAACAGATGGAGGAGGATTTCAAGAGATGGGACATGGTGTCCTTGTCATTGGCAGGTAGGGTGCAGGCGGTTAAAATGGTGGTCCTCCCGAGATTCCTTTTTGTGTTACAGTGCCTCCCGGTGGTGATCACGAAGGCTATTTTCAAAAGAATTGAGAAGAGCATTGAGTTTTGTGTGGGCTGGGAAGACCCCGAGAGTGAGGCGGGGATTCTTGCAGCGTAGTAGGGACAGGGGGGGGCTGGCACTACCGAGCCTAAGTGAGTACTACTGGGCCACCAATGTTTCAATGGTGTGTAAGTGGATGGGAGAAGGGGAGGGAGCGGCGTGGAAGAGAATGGAGAGTGCGTCCTGCAAGGGGACTAGCCTGCAAGCAATGGTGACGGCGCCGTTGCCGTTCTCACCAAAGAAATACACCACAAGCCCGGTGGTGGTGGCTACATTGAGAATTTGGGGGCAGTGGAGACGGCATAGGGGAGGGACGGGAGCTTCGGTGCGGTCCCCGATAAGAAACAATCATAGGTTCGTTTGGGGAGAATGGATGGGGGATTTGGAGCATGGCAAAGAGCTGGGGTAGTACAATTAAGAGATCTATTTGTAGATGGGACGTTTGCGAGTTTGGGAGCGCTGACGGAGAAATATGGGTTGCCCCAAGAGAATGCATTTCGGTATATGCAATTGAGGGCTGTTGTGAGGCAACAGGTGAGGAATTCCCGCAGCTCCCGACGCAGGAAGTGCAGGATAGAGTGATCTCAGAGACATGGGTGGGGGACGGTAAGGTAGCGGACATATACAGGGAGATGAGGGACGAGGGGGAGATCATGGTAGATGAGCTGAAAAGGAAATGGGAAGAAGAACTGGGGGAGGAGATTGAGGAGGGGCTGTGGGCAGATGCCCTACGTAGGGTAAACTCATCGTCCTCGTGTGCCAGGCTAAGCCTGATACAATTTAAGGTGCTACACAGGGCGCATATGACTGGAGCACGGCTTAGTAAATTTTTTGGGGTAGAGGATAGGTGTGCGAGATGCTCGAGAGGCCCAGCGAATCACACCCACATGTTCTGGTCATGCCCGGCACTACAGGGGTTCTAGGTGGGGGTGGCGAATGTGCTTTCGAAGGTGGTGGGGGCCCGGGTCGAACCAAGCTGGGGGTTGACTATATTTGGGGTTGCAGAAGAGTCGGGAGTGCAGGAGGCGAGAGAGGCTGACGTGTTGGCCTTTGCGTCCCTTGTAGTCCGGCGCAGGATATTGTTAATGTGGAAGGAAGCCAAACCTCTGGGTGTGGAGACCTGGATAAACGATATGGCAGGGTTCATAAAGTTAGAACGGATTAAGTTCATGTTAAAGGGTTCGGCTCAGGGGTTCACCAGGCGGTGGCAACCGTTCGTCGACTACCTCACAGAAAGATAGAGGGAATGGAAAAGAAGTAGTTAACAGCAGCAACCCGGGGGGGGGGGGGGGGGGGGAGGAATCGGACGGACTCTCAGGGATGTTATTGTACATGTATAGGTATTTGGTATATGTAATTGTATATTGGACTGTTGGACTGTAATTTTGGAGAGTATTTATTTTGGACTTGGCAGTTGCCATTTAGTTTTGTTTTTCTTTTGTTTTTGTTTATATATATATTATTTATTTATTTGTTTAAAACTGGCCACGGCTATTTATATTGCTTTATTGTTGTGTAAAAGAAACACTACGTATTGTTATGTTTGGCCAAAAAACTCGAATAAAATATATATATTTTTTTTTTAAAAAAATAATGTTGTGTCCAACCTCCATGGCAGACGCTGGGAGGGACCTGACTCTAGGGCCAAATCAACAAATGGCAGGGCATCGTCTAGAATCATAATCGCTGAGTGGCCAGCCACCACAACAGAAGGGAGGAGTGGCCTATCCATCACAAGAAAATTGATCAGCGAGTACACATGTGAGAAAAATGAAAAATCTTTTATCACCTGGGTTTAAAAAGCACCATGAATCTAGCCCCTGATGCCGTGCCTTTCCATTTGAAGTCACGATGCTCTCTCACCCACCTCGAGATCCGCTCTTTCTCTTTGAAGCTATGAAACATCACTATTACCGTCCACAGTGGATCCTCAGGATGAGGTGTGTGCCGGAGTATACGATGGGCTCGGTCGACCTCCGGAGGGGACATGAATCCATCCTCCCCCACCATCTTCCTGAACATCTATGCAAAGTATTCTGTCGGCGTTGAGCCTTCCATTCCGTCTGGAAGCCCCGCAATTCAAACATTTTACCTCCTGGACCGATTATCTAAATCATTTACCTTGGCCTTCAACAATTTATTCGCTTCGGCCACCAGAGGCATCCCCGCTTACAATGAGGCAACCTGAATACTGTGTCTCTTATGGACTGACCTGATCAATGCTTCACTCCTGTATGCTTCACCCGATGCCATTGTCTATGTATTTACATTGCGTACCTTGTGTTGCCCTATTATGTATTTCCTTTTTATTTTATTTTATTTTTGTGTACTAAGTGATCTGTTTGAGCTGCTCGCAGAAAAATACTTTTCACTATACCTCGGTGCACTTGCCAATAAACAAATCCAATCCAATCTCGAAAGGGCCACCTCCATGTCTTTTATCGTGGCTCCAAGGGCTTTCATGGTTTCTTTTGGTCTTCTCCAGAGCAATCCGGATGAGGGCCAAGGCCTCTTCCATCGATTGCTGGAGGTCCTCCGACACAACCCATCAGTGCTTATTGAATTCTTTTGCCAAGGTATTCGAAAGTACCACAGCCGTTAGTGGAGTGGCCGGAGCCCCAGAGGCTGACTCTGCCAACAAACTCTGAGAGGCCTCCAATTCCATAGACGAACATCTACTGTCTGCCTTTTTTCCCCTGACCTTTCTGGGCATTTCTCCTATGTAGGATCCATATCCCATTAATTATAGGAAGGCAGTGGCATAATGGTATTGTCACTGAAGTAATAATCCAGTGACCCAGGGTAATGAGAGATTCTGGAGATCTGGGTTCGAATCCCACCAGGGCAGATGGTGAAATTTGAATTCAATAAAAATCTGGAATTAAATGTCTAAACATGACCATGAAACCATTGTTGATTGTTGTAGAAACACATCTGGTTCACTAATGTCCTTTCGGGGAGGAAATCTGTCACCCTTATCTGGTCTGGCCTACATGTGACTCCAGACCCACAG
Organism: Scyliorhinus torazame; assembly: GCF_047496885.1. NCBI lineage: Eukaryota > Metazoa > Chordata > Chondrichthyes > Carcharhiniformes > Scyliorhinidae > Scyliorhinus > Scyliorhinus torazame. Next base: position 99,219,529 of record NC_092708.1, read on the forward strand.
CAATGTGGTTGATTCTTAAAATGCCCTCCATGATCAGCAATAAATTGACGCCACATCCCAGGAATGAATAAAGAAAAAGAAATGTGGGTTTCCAAAAGAAAATACCCCCTGTAATTAAGAGAAAAGGGCAAAAGGTGCAGTACTCTCGCGGGAGCCACCTTTGCATGCCTTCCTCCCTTCTGTCACTTTCTTAATCCAACCATTGATAGCAGTTGCATTTTCGGTGTCAGTGTTACTCCACCGTTGTTAATCAACCTCCTAATCCTTATGATCAGAGTATGCTCTTTCCTACCCAGTAGTTATTTAAATATAGCAAGAAATTGGATCAAACCGAGAACTTTGTTCTCTCCACTCAAGGATAATTAAATATATTGCATGCTGCTATGTGATCTCCTCAACTTCAGAAGGGCAGAAGAATTCATACTATCAGGTCATAGTTCAGGCTGTAACCTAAACCAGTGAATAAATAGTACTCAGTACAAACCATTTATTAGTAGTAATAGCAAAGTTTACAATGCACTATGTTAAAATTACAGACATTTTTGAGCACTTTAATTGACTCTTGAAAGGTTTAGGTTCCATCATTAGCAGAGTCTCCTGACTACTGAGCTCAAACAGCCAAATATAAGTCTGATTCCCCTAGTATCTTGTCTGTTCGAGACTACAAAGAATTAGGACCATGTCCCTCCCTCAAGTCTGTATTAAAAACAGATATAGTTGTCAACTAAACATATTAAATTAACAAGACCCAGGACGTTAACCACATGAGATGTTTGCATTTAATGGAATGTTTTAACCTGTTGAATAATTTGAGATGGGTCCCAATCCAAGCGTAATGGGAGCAATCAACCTTTGAAAATAAGGCAGTAGAAAAATGAACTGTATATTAATTAGCAGGTATGTTTCCTGCAGCCTGAGAAATAGTCCGCAGTAACCACCGTTAGCCATTTATGTGCTCTGACCAACCAAAACAAAATCCAATAAATTAAATGTTTCAAAGTATCTGTTCATCAATTCTAGTTGTGGATCGGTGAAAGGTTTGATTTCCATTCGTTCAGGATATACATTTCGGAAGAATAAAATCACGGAATGGTACTGTATGGAAGGAGGCCATTTGGCCCATTGAATCTGTGCTGGCTCCCTGGAAAAGCAACTCGCCCAGTCCAACTTCTCCACCCTGTTCCTGTCGTCCTGCAATTTATTTCCCTTCCAGATAATTATGCAGTTCTCTTTTGAAAGCCACGATTGAATCTTATCTCTTCCACATTTTCAGGCAGTGCATTCCAGATCTTCACGCCGCACAAAAAACCTTTACCTCACATTGCCTTTTTTTTTCTGCCACTCGCCTTAAATTGGGTTTTTCACCTTTCGGCCAATGGGAACAGTTTCTCTCTATCTACTCTGTCTTGGCCTCTCATGATTTTGGCCACCTCTCAAATCTATTCTCAATCTTTTCCCTGAGGAGCCCCAGCTCCTCCAATCTACACATGTAACTGAAGCCTCCCACTCCTGAAACCACTTTGTGAATCTTTTCTATACCCCTAACCAATACCTTCACTTCTTCCTGAAGGTATGGTGTCCAGAATTGGATTCAACCTGCTGTTGAGACCAAACTCGGTATTTTTAAATTGTTTTAATCCTAATATAACTTTGCAAATCATAGTTATTACACATATGATTTGATCATGTGTTCTCAAATTTTCGAAGTACCCGATAAATCAATTACACATTAAAAACAGTACAATTTAGATTGTCTTTTCAGTGAATATTTTTGCAAATCCTGAATGAAACATACCTTTATACTAAGGGAGGAGGATATACTTGCCTTGGAGGGTGTGCAATGGCAAGTCACAAAACTGATTCCTGAGCTGAGAGTGAGTAGGCTATATTCCCAGAGTTGATCTAACTGAACCAAGCCTGAAAGGGCTTGATAGGGTAGACGTTTGGAAATTGTTCTCCTGGATGAACAAGGGAGGGCAAAGTTTCATAAATCACAGTCTCAATTGTCCATTTAAGACTGAGATGTGAATTCCTTTACTCGGAGGATTATAGTTTTTTAAAGATTTTTTTGTGGCTGCTCAGTTGTTGAGTATGTTCAAGGCAGAGACCGATAGATTTTTGCATACCAAGGTGATTAATTAATATGGGGATAGTGCAAGAAGGTGGAGTTGAAGCTAGAGATCATGATTGTATTAAATGGTGGAATCACTTCAAAGGACCACATGACCTACTCCTCTTATTTCTTTTACATTTTTCAACCAAAACAACATAAATCATAAATCACAACTTCTTCTGAACTGAAGCACACACATGTTTCCCTCATGCAGTGTAGAGAAAATGTGAAGGAATTTAAGGTAATATTTTACTTGCATTTTCACAGTCATGTACTGGAAACAATTTAATGGCTTTAGAAATGCATTTGTGATTTCTATTATACATATTTGCAGTGATGTGCAGTTAAAAGTTCAAATTAAAATTGGCACTATTTATGGGTAGTGCCTTGACTAATTTGACCTTAGACCGTCTTAATTTTGCACATGTTTAGGCAGGGCTGATTATAGAATTTCTAAAATATTTAATTTATTATTTTCCAATTAGAGGCTGATAGTGACTCAGAGACAGACACAGATGGATCAGATGAAGAAGTTAAGGAACAAGATAAGGCCGAAACAGAGAATGAAGAAGAAATTCCTCATAAATTAAACAAAACTGATTATTCAAGTCACACTTCTTCCAGTCAGTCAGCCCATTCAACACCCATTAGCCTCCATGTATTGAAGACTTCAAAGTCAGCACCTGGCTCATTGGCATCGGAATCTACATCGCTGGCCTGCACAGGGACCCCGTCGTCTTCATTTGCACCATCTGGTAATATTTACTTTTTCCATTCCATTTTCCTTCCCTCTTTTCCTAAAGACAACAATTTCTTGTTGGGATACATTTTTGAGGGGTGCCAAGCATCCTGCAGTACCTTTCTATTTTTTATGTGGGCTTAGAAAATGTCTGTTGATGAGCAGTTCAACCACTTATAAGTTGTGGGGGCAGGGGGAGCCGCAGTATCACCGGGAAATACAATCCTGTCCTTCCTTATTTCTACATTTGTACACTTACATGTGGGCTGTTGACAATGATCAGGGTGTGGAAAAATTGGCCAGTTACTCACTTTTTAAACCGAGTAGTTGCGACCCGTTATAGTGTCCTTACTGTTAAAATCTTAATGCAGCACATAGTAGGTAGATATGGATGAAACTTGGGCTTTTATTTGTCAGCATGCATCAGCTGGTTAAATGATTGAGGAGCTGTATCGTTAGAGGAATGATTGTTTCTTTTTTGTTGGGAGCATTTTCATTATTCAGTAATTGCTGTAGTATTTACATCAAATTTTTTTTTAAATTCTGTAGTATAGTGCATATGTCATCAATTTTTCAAAATATTTTGGGTATAATGGAAGAAACTTGGTTTATCTGTAATATTGCCTTTTTGGTACATAAGTTGATTTGGTCTGTCTTGCGGACGATATTGGGGATTTGAAGGTAGGATGTCTGTGCAATGGTGCATCGCATTGGTGCACACCAATGTGACTCTGTTGCTAAACTAAGACATTATTATTAGAGGAGATGGTGGCGGACATCTTGGGGAGGGCCCGAGGGGGAGCGAGGAGTGGACCTGGAGGGGCTGGCTAAAGAGGGGCTATCGCAGATCAGTGAGAGGGGGGGGGGGGCAGGGCGGCATGGACCTCCCCTGACCCGGTTAATTACGTGGAATGTTCGTAGTTTAACTGGCCTGGTCAATCGGCCATGCGTTATTGCACATTTAATGAGTTTGAAGGCGGACGTTATGTTTGTTCAGGAGATGCACCTGAAGCTGGGGGGCCAGATGAGGCTATGGAAGGGTGGATTGGGCAGGTGTTCCACTCCGGGTTGTATATGAAGACGAGGGGGGTGGTGGCACTGATCAGAAAAAGGGTGACCTTTTGAGGTCGGTGGAATTGTAACCAATCCAGGGGGTAGGTATGTGATTGTTAGCGGGAAGCTAGAGGGGAAGCCTGTAGTGCTAGTGAATGTATATGCCCCAAATTGGGATGATGTGGCTCTTTTGAGGCAGGTTTTGGGAAAGATTCCAGACCTGGACACGCACCAGCTGATTATGGGGTTATGTGGGGAGATTTTAATACGGTTCTGGACTCTGGGTTAGATTGGTTCTGCCTTAGGTCCCTGAGGGTTTTGGCTACGGCGAAGGAGTTGTTGGGGCTCATGGAACGAAACGGGAGTGGGGGGGTGTGGTGCTTTGAGAGGTCAAGGGCAAAAGAGTTTTTGTATTTGTCGCACGTGCACCGGGTGTACTCCCGGATTGATTTCTTTATTATGGGCAAGCCGTTATTGGCGGGGGTGGTAGGATCGGAGTATTGGGCGATTGTTGTGTGTATCATGCGCCGCATTGGGTGGATTTACGGGTCGTGCAGTGAAAAGCTCAACTGCCGCAGTGGAAGTTGGATGTGGGTTTATTGGCAAACAAGAGGGAGTTTGCAAGAAGGTGTGGGCGGCCATCTGAAATTATGTGGAGCTGAGCAATGCTGAATCTCTACACTGGGAGGTGCTGAAAGTGGTGGATAGGGGGGAATTTATATTGATTCGAGTGCATAGGGAGAGAGCAGAGCGGGCTGTGAGCTGAGGTTGATGGAGGACATTCTGATGGTGCATTGGAAAAATTCAGTGGTACCTGTGGAAGCATTGTTAAAGGAGAGGCAGATGGAGTTTGGGCTGGTGTCCACGGAAAAGGTGGTGGGACAACTGCGTAGAGCCAGAGGGGCGGGATATGAGCATGGGGAGTATGTGAGCCGAATGCTTGCACATCAGTTGAGGAAGCAGGGGCAGCGAGAGAAATTGGAAGGATGAGAGATGAAAGGGGCATGGTGGTATCGGATCCGAATAGGGTGAAGACTGTATGACTCGGAGCCCCCAGTGGGGGATGAAGGGATGAGGCGGCTTTTTGGATGGGTTGGCGATCCCTAGGATTGAGGAGGCGAAGGTGCAGGGCCTGGAGGCCCAGATTAGATTGAGGGAGGTGATGGATTGTGTGAGGTTAATGCAGGTGGGAAAGGCCCTGGGCCGGTGGGTTCCCAGGCGAGATTTATAAGAAGTTTGGGTTGGCGCTCAGGCCCCTGTTAGTTTAGATGTATAATGAGTCGAGGGTGAGGGGAGAGCTCCCCCGTCCCATGCTGTCTCAGGCTTTAATACCGCTCATTTTAAAGAAGGGCAAATTCTGGTGCAGCGTGAATCGTACTATCAAATCTCGTTATTGAATGTAGATACAAAGTTGTTGGCAAAGCTGCTTGCGAATTGGATAGAGGACTGAGTGACTGGGGCAATAGGAGAGGATCATTTGGGGTTTGTGAAGGGGCGCCAGCCATCGGCGAATCTACGGAGGCTGTCTAATATTATTATGATGCCTTTGGGCTGCCGAGAAGTGGAAGTGGTGGTGGCAATGGACTCTGAGAAGGTGTTTGATCAGGTTGAATGGGTGTATCTGTTTGAGGTTTTGGGGCAGTTTGGGTTTGGGCAGGGGTTTGTGGATTAGGTTCAGCTGCTGTATAAGGCACCTAAGGTGAGTGTTCAGACGCACAAGGTCAGCTAGGATTATTTTGGGTTACACCGGGGGACGAGGCAGGGGTGCCTGCATTCTCCGCTGCTCTTTGCCCTGGCAATTGAGCTGCTGGAAATGATGTTGAGGGAATGGTGGGGAATTGAGTGGGGGCGCGGGGTCGAGCACCAAGTTTCTTTGTATGCAGATGACCTCCTGTTGTATATTATGGACCCAGTTGGGTGCTTCGATAGGATCATGGGGCTTCTGGGGGAGTTTGGCCGTTCTACGGGGTACAAGCTGAATATGGGGAAAAGCAAGGTGTTCCCAATTAATGTACAGGTACAGGAGAGGAGGCTGGGGTAATTGCCGCTTCAGCTGGTGGGGGCAAGTTTTCGCTACATGGGGATATAGGTGGCGCGGAGTTGAGCCCAGCTGCACCAGTTGAACTTGGCACGGTTGGTGGAGGGAATGAAGGCAGACTTTAAAAGGTGGGTTGTGCTGCCATTGTCTTGGGAGGGTTGGGTACAGATGGTGCTGCTGAAATTTTTGTTTGTATTCCAGAACCTCCTGATTTACGTTCCTAAGTTTTTTTAGAAGGTTAATGGGATGATTTTGAGGTTTGTGTGGGGAGGCAAGGCTCCACAGGTTTGGAAGGTGTTCATGGAGAGGGATCGACCTGGGGGTTGGGGTAAACATTGCTGAGCTTGTTGAATTACTACTGAGCAGCAAATATTTCAATGGGTAGAAAATGGATAGTGGAGGAGTGGTCGGCCTGGGGCTGGATGGAGCGGCCTCATGTCAGGGGCCCAACTTGAGGGCACTGTTGTTGGCGCCCCTTCCATTCTCGCCGGTCAGATACTCCACGAGTCCGGTGATGGTATCAGCACTGAGGGTCTGGAACCAGTGTTGGCAATACGTTGGATTGGAAGGCATGTCGCTGTGGGCGCCGATTTGTGACAATCGTAGGTTTGTGCCGGTGGGATTGGATGCGATGTTCCAGGGGTGGCGGGAGGTAGGGATAGAATGCTTTAGAGATTTGTTCGTGGGAGGGATGTTTGCAGACCTGGTTGAGTTGGAGGGGACGTACCAGTTACCAAAGGGACTAGGTTCAGATATCTGCAGGTTAGGGACTTCATTAGGAAGGAAGTGCCGTTGTTTCTGACCTTTCCGTCCCTGGAGCTGCAGGATAAGTTTCTGTCCGAGGATGAAATTGGGAAGGCAGGGTTGCGGACATGTATGGGGGGCTGATGAAACTGGAGAGTGGTCCCGTGCAGGAGGTCAGGCTCAAGTGGGAGGAGGAGTTGGGAGGGGCGTTGGGGTCGAAGTGTGGAGAGAAGCTCTGCGGGGGCTGAATGCGTCCTTGCCATGTGCTAGACTAAGTCTTATTCAATTTAAGTTGGTGCATAGAGCCCACATGACGGCGTCCAGGATGAGTTGATTCTTTCCGGGGGTGGGGGATAGGTGTGGGGGGGGGTGGTGGCGAACCATGTGCATATGTTCTGGGTTTGTCCAAGGTTGAGGGAGTTTTGGAAGGGATTTTCGGATGTAATGTCAAAGAATTTGGGGATAGAGGTTGTTGTGTTATGTACTCTGGGATAACACAGGCTGCAACTGGATGCAGCTTTAACCAAAAATTACTCCAAACCTTGAAGTTAATTCAATCTAATTTATTGAACCAATAGCTTAGTTCTCTATGGGTTCAACTCTCTGCTAACCCAAGTGTGGTTACTCTGTCTGACTGAACCAGTAAGAAGTCTTACAACACCAGGTTAAAGTCCAACAGGTTTGTTTCGATGTCACTAGCTTTCAGAGCGCTGCTCCTTCCTCAGGTGAATGAAGAGGTATGTTCCAGAAACATATATATAGACAGATTCAAAGATGCCAGACAATGCTTGGAATACGAGCATCAGCAGGTGATTAAATCTTTACAGGTCCAGAGATGGGGTAACCCCAGGTTAAAGAGGTGTGAATTGTGTCAAGCCAGGACAGTTGGTAGGATTTTGCAGGCCAGATGGTGGGGGGCGAATGTAATGCGTCATGAATCCCAGGTCCCGGTTGAGGCCGCACTCGTGTGCGGAACTTGGCTTTAAGTTTCTGCTCGGCGATTCTGCGTTGTCGCGCGTCCTGAAGGCCGCCTTGGAGAACGCTTACCCGGAGATCAGAGGTTGAATGCCCTTGACTGCTGAAGTGTTCCCCGACTGGAAGGGAACATTCCTGCCTGGTGATTGTCGTGCGATGTCCGTTCATTCTTTGTCGCAGCGTCTGCATGGTCTCGCCAATGTACCACGCTTCGGGACATCCTTTCCTGCAGCATATGAGGTAGACAACGTTGGCCGAGTCGCACGAGTATGTACCGCATACCTGGTGGGTGGTGTTCGCACGTGTAATGGTAGTATCCATGTCGATGATCTGGTTCGTCTTGCAGAGATTGCCATGGCAGGGTTGTGTGGTGTCGTGGTCACTGTTCTGAAGGCTGGGTAGTTTGCTGCAAACAATGGTTTGTTTGAGGTTGCGCGGTTGTTTGAAGGCAAGTAGTGGGGGTGTGGGGATGACCTTGGCAAGATGTTCTCCTTCATCGATGACGTGTTGAAGGCTGTGAAGAAGATGTTGTAGTCTCTCCGCTCCGGGGAAGTACTGGACGATGAAGGGTATTCTGTCCGGCATTCTGGATCACAACGTCTTCACCTTCGACAACAAGTTCTTCATCCAGACGCACGGAACATCCATTGGGACCAAATTCGCACCCCAGTACGCCAACACCTTCATGCACAAGTTTGAACAAGACCTACTCACTGCACAGGACCTTCAACCGACGTTATACACCAGATACATCGATGACATTTTTTTCCTTTGGACCCACGGCGAAGAATCACTGAAACGACTGCACAATGACATTAATAAGTTCCATCCAACCATCAGACTCACCATGGACTGCTCTCCAAAATCAGTTGCACTCTTGGATACACTCGTCTCCATCAAGGACGGTCACCTCAGCACTTCGCTTTACCGCAAACCCACGGATAACCTCACGACGCTCCACTTCTCCAGCTTCCACCCTAAACACATTAAAGAAGCCATCCCCTATGGACAAGCGCTCCGTATACACAGGATCTGTTCAGACGAGGAGGAGCGTAACAGACATATGCAGACGTTGAAAGATGCCCTCGTACGAACGGGATCGACAGTTCCAACGCGCCACAGCACAAAAACACACCGACCTCCTCAGAAGACAAACGCAGGACACAACCGACAGAATACCCTTCGTCGTCCAGTACTTCCCCGGAGCGGAGAGACTACGACATCTTCTTCACAGTCTTCAACACGTCATCGATGAAGATGAATATCTTGCCAAGGTCATCCCCACACCCCCACTACTTGCCTTCAAACAACCGCGCAACCTCAAACAAACCATTGTTTGCAGCAAACTACCCAGCCTTCAGAACAGCTACCACGACACCACATGACCCTGCCATGGCAATCTCTGCAAGACGTGCCAGATTATCGACATGGATACCACCATTACACGTGAGAACACCACCCACCAGGTACGGGGTACATACTCCTGCGACTCGGCCAACGTTGTCTACCTCATACGCTGCAGGAAAGGATGTCCCGAAGCGTGGTACATTGGCGAGACCATGCAGACGCTGCGACAACGAATGAATGGACATCGCGCGACAATCACCAGGCAGGAATGTTCCATTCCAGTCGGGGAACACTACAGCAGTCAAGGGCATTCAGCCTCTGATCTCCGGGTAAGTGTTCTCCAAGGCGGCCTTCAGGACGCGCGACAACGCAGAATCGCCGAGCAGAAACTTATAGCCAAGTTCCGCTCACATGAGTGCGGCCTCAACCGGGACCTGGGATTCATGTCGCATTACATTCATCCCCCACCATCTGGCCTGCAAAATCCTACCAACTGTCCTGGCTTGACACAATTCACACCTCTTTAACCTGGGGTTACCCCATCTCTGGAACTGTAAAGATTTAATCACCTGCTGATGCTCGTATTCCAAGCATTGTCTGACATCTTTGAATCTGTCTATATATATATGTTTCTGGAACATACCTCTTCATTCACCTGAGGAAGGAGCAGCGCTCCGAAAGCTAGTGACATCGAAACAAACATGTTGGACTTTAACCTGGTGTTGTAAGACTTCTTACTGTGCTCACCCCAGTCCAACGCCGGCATCTCCACATCATGACTGAACCAGACTACCTCTTAGCCACGTGCTGGAGGTGTGATACTGTAAATACACCCTGACTCACTCTGTAGATGTTCATTAGTGGAAAGAGACGCAGTGTGAGCGCCCCGTGCCTTTTATAGTGAGATACCACCCATGAGTGTCCTGCCTGCTCATTGGTCATGTTCTGTTCTCTGTGTTCATCAGCTGCCTGTCCATATATCATTATCTGCATGTCTCTATATCATGACATCTCCCCTTTTTAAAAAATGTTTTGTTGGCATATGGGAACGTACTTACATGTGGTGGCATATATTAACATATTTACAAGCGGTGGCATATGTGAACGTATTTACTATGTGAAGACAGCTGTCTAATGTGAGAAAACAGAACATAGCAAACAAAACAAATGTTCATAAGTCCAGTCTCTGGGGCTTGCGTCTGATCCTTGTCGACCGCCGGAGAGGTGGTGGTGGGAACGATGGCGCCTTGACAGGCGGGATGGAAGCCTGACTGGTGGCCTCGTAGTTCGAGGTATCAGGAGGTGGCAAAACAACGGACGGAAACTGAGAAGAAAGCGGTTGTGGGCAGGCAACTTTGCGCAGTGCCCGATTGTTTCGTCGCACAACAGAACGATCAGCCATACGTACAACATACGAGCGGGGCGCAGCCTGTCGAACAACGACAGATGGGGCAGACCAGCCCCCCTCCGGTATCTTGATCCTGACAGTGTCTGCCGGGGATAACATGGGCAAATCGGTGGCATGAACATCATAGCCCTGCTTTTGCTGGTTTCGGAGCTGCTACACCTTCTGCAGCACCGGAAAGTGATCCAGGTTAGGCAAGTGTATAGCTGCTAGTGTCGTCCGCAGGTCTCTGTTCGTCAGGAGTTGAGCCGGCGACATGCCAGTGGACAGTGGGGTCACCCTGTATGCAAGCGCGCGAGGTAGATGTCAGAAGCAGAATCCGCGGCCTTGCAGATAAGCTGTTTCACAATGTACACCCCTTTTTCAACCTTCCCATTGGACTGCGGATGGTGTGGGCTGGAAGTGACATGTTTGAAATGGTATGACTTGGCAAACAGAGACCACTCGTGGCTGTTGAAGCACGGGCCATTGTCACTCATGACAGTGAGTGGGATACCATGCCTGGAGAAAGTCTCCTTACAGGCCTTGAAGACGGTCCGAGATCTGAGGTCTGAGAGCTTCACGACTTCAGGGCAATTGGAGAAATAGTCAATAATCAACACGTAGTCACGACCATTCGCACGAAAGAGGTCGATGCCAACCTTGGACCACGGGGAGGTCTCGATTTCATGCTGCTGAAGCGTCTCATTGCTCTGCGCTGGCTGGAAGCGTTGACAGGTCGCACAGTTGAGGACCATGTTTGAGATGTCCTGGCTAATACCGGGCCAATAGACAGCCTTCTCGACGCCCAGGTGTCCCTCATGGATTTGGTGGAGCACCAAGCTCTGGAGACTGTGTGGAATGACAATCCGGTCCAGCTTGAGGAGGATACGATCTATCACCGTCAGGTCGTACTTTACATTGTAAAATTGAGGGCACTGCCCTTTCTGCCAGCCATTGGCGAGTTGGTGCTTGACATGCTGCAAGAGGGGGTCTTTGGCTGTCTCCTCGCGGATACGAACCACCTTCTCATCAGACGCCGGGATGGTGCTAGCACACAGCTGCACCTGTGATTCAATCTGCTGGATGATTTCCAGCGGTTCACTCGGCAATGTGATGGAGCGGGACAATGCATCAGCGATGATGAGCTCCTTTCCAGGCGTGTACACAAAGTCAAAGTCGTACCGTATGAGTTTGAGGAGGATGCGCTGCAACCGAGGCATCATGTCGTTCAGGTCCTTGTGGATAACGTGGACCAGAGGCCTATGATCCGTCTCAACAGTGAATGTCGGCAGGCCGTAGACATAGTCGTGAAACTTGAGAATGCCAGTGAGAAGACCCAGGCATTCCTTTTTGATTTGCGCATACCTTGTTTCGGTGGGCGTCATGGCCCTCGATGCGTCGGCTACTGGTGCCCAGGATGAAGTGTCATCGTGTTGAAGAAGCACCGCCGATGCCATCCTGGCTCGCATCTGTAGAGATCTTCGTCTCCCTGTCTGGGTCGAAAAATGCCAAGGCAGGTGCAGTGGTGAGCTTGGCTTTCAGCTCCAACCACTCTGCCTGATGTGCTGCCTTCCACTCAAAGGCAGTGGACTTTATCACGAGGTTTCGTTGAGCCGTGGTGTGTGAAGCCAGGTTTGGGATGAACTTGCCCAGAAAATTAACCATGCCCAGGAAGCGCAACACCGCCTTCTTGCCTTCAGGGACCTTCATGGCTTCGATGGCCTTGACCTTGTCTCTGTCGGGGCACACGCCCTGCTGAGAGATCTGGTCTCCTAGGAACTTGCGTGTCGACATGCCAAAGCAACATTTGGACCTGTTCAGCTTCAGGCCATTGGCATGGACATGGCGGAATACCTGCTGGAGACAGGAAACATGCTCTTCAGGGGTCGTGGACCATTTGATGATGTCGTCCACGTACACACGAACCCCTTCAATGCCCTCCATCATCTGCTCCATGATGCGATGGAAGATCTCCGATGCCGAGACAATGCCAAACGGCATGCGATTATAGCAGTATCTGCCAAACGGTGTGTTGAAGGTGCAGAGCCTTCTGCTGGACTCATCCAGCTGGATTTGCCAAAATCCATGTGACGCATCTAACTTGGTGAAAAAATGTGCGTGTGCCATCTCACTGGTGAGTTCCTCCCGCTTCGGGATGGGTTAGTATTCACGCATTATATTCTTATTGAGATCCTTGGGACCAATGCAGATGCGCAGGTCTCCCGAACGCTTTCTAACACATACCATCGAGCTGACCCAGTCAGTCGGTTCGGTTCCCTTGGAAATGATACCCTGTTGCTGAAGATCCTTGAGCTGTGCCTTCAGGTGCTCCCTCAGCGGAGTCGGGACCTGGCGTGGTGTGTGGACCACTGGCTTGGCATCCGGTCATAACAATCTTTTATCAATATGGCAGCGTGCCCAACCCGTCGAACACCTCCAGATACTGAGCGAGGATGTCGCTCAGTATCTGGATGTGTGGGCAGCACGGTAGCACAAGTGATTAACAATGTGGCTACACAGCGCCAGGGTCCCAGGTTCGATTCCCCACTGGGTCACTGTCTGTGCGGAGACTGCACGTTCTGCCTGTATCTGCGTGGGTTTCCTCCGGGTGCTCCGGTTTCCTCCCACAGTCCAAAGACGTGCAGGTTCGGTGGATTGGCCATGCTAAATTGTCCTTCGTGTCCAAAAGGTTAGGAGGGGTTATTGGGTTACGGAGATAGGGTGGAAGCGAGGGCTTAAGTGGGCCGGTGCAGACTCGATGGGCCGAATTGCCGCCTTCTGCACTGTCTGTTCTATGTTCAATGCCGGCCTGAAGATTCACATTGGAGGATGTCGTTGTGTAAACCTGCTACACGAGGTTCAACTGCTTGCAGGCATGCACGCCAAGTAGGGATGCCCTGTGTGGCTTGACAATTTCAAAACTTAACCGTGCAAGGATGCTCCGGTTGGAGACGAGTAGATGGCAGGGTCCCAGTGCCGTGAGGGCATTTCCGTTACAGTCCAGGAGCCTGCAGGCTGCGAGAAGGACCTTGGGGCTTTTTGATGCGTTTGAAATCTGCCTGTGAGAGGAGGTTGAAAAAACACCTGTGTCCAGCTTAAACTGGATGGAGCAGTGGTTGACCTGCATCACCGCACTCCATTTGTCCGCAGAATCCACAGCGAGGATGGATTGACTTTGTGAGAGTTGGATGTGGCATATTCACATTTGGTAATGGTGCCCACACAGTAGGCATTCTTTTTCTGGATCCGTTGTGCTGCCAGGATCAGAATCCTGTAATCGTTGTTGCACACTCTGAACGCGCCATTGTTGGAAGTGGGAGCACTGGCCCCTGACTGGTGGTGAAGACCTGCACAAGGCTGCATAGTGTCCAGGCTTCCCGCAGTTTAAACATCGCCTGCCTCTTGCAGGGCAGTGTTTTTTTAAGTGGGCGTTGCCGCAGTTTGAGCACATCATGACGTCGGCTTCCTGACGCTCCGCGCGTCGTCGCACATGCGCAGTGCGGGTGTCGGCCGCTTCGTTGTCCCGTTCGCATCGCGCATACGTGAGGCCCTGGGAAAAGCATGCGAAATGGCCGCTTTCATCAATGCTGAGGCGCTGCGTCCGGGAAATGGCCTGCACACTCTCTGCCTCGTGGGAGGCAAGTTTCTCATTTTCAGCCGATTTGTACAGGGCACAGCGATTTTTAGCATGCTCATGCACTGTGCATGTTTCAATCACGACTGGCAGGGTCATATGCTTGATTTTCAGTAGCTGCTCCCTCAGAGGATCAGAGTGAACTCCAAAAATGATTTGGTCTCTGATCATGGAGTCAGCAATATCACCAAAGTTGTAGGACAGCGCTTGCAGGCGGAGGTTAGTTAAGAAGGAGTTGAAAGATTCATCTTTACCTTGTAGACGCTGTCTGAATATGTAGCGCTCGAAGATTTCATTGGTGTCCACTTCACAGTGACTGTCAAACTTGTCCAGGATGGTCTGAAACTTTGCCTTGTCCTGGCCTTCGGTGAAGTGAAAAGAGTTGAAGAGTTTGATGGCTTGATCACCCGCAGTTGAGAGGAGAAGCGCGATCTTCCTTGCATCAGACGCACCCACGAGGTCTGAAGCTTCGATGTACAGCAGAAACTTTTGCTTGAATGTCCACCAGTTGGCACTGAGATTGCCAGAGATCCTGAGCTGGTGAGGAGCCTGAATCTTCTCCATGGTGCCAGGATACATTCACTGGTCGTCACGGAACGGACTGAGGTAAACCACCTAGATTAAGCAGTCACCTGGTAGCATGTTGTGTTATGTTTTCTGGGATAACACAGGCTGCAACTGGATGCAGCTTTAACCAAAAGATACTCCAGACCTTGAAGTTTGTTCAATCTGATTTATTGAACCAGCAGCACAGTTCTCTGAGTTCGACTCTCTGCCAACCTAAGTGTGGTTACTCTGTCTGACTGAACCAGGCTCTTAGCCACGTGCTGGAGTTCTGATACGTAAATACATCCTGACTCGCTCTGTAGATGTTCATCAGTGGAAAGAGGCAGAGTGTGAGCGCCTCGTGCCTTTTATAGTGAGATACCACCCCTGAGTGTCCTGCCTGCTTATTGATCATGTCCTGTTCTCTGTGTTCATTAGCTGCCTGCCTGTGCCTGTCTGTATGTCATTATCTGCATGTCTGCATATCATGACAAAGGTAGCTTTGAGTCTGGAGGTGGCAATATTTGGAGTGTCGGAGGATCCGGGAGTAGAGGTGGGAGAGAAACCGATGTCTTGGCCTTTGACTCCCTGATAACCCAGAGACAGATTTTGTTGTGTTGTCTGGTCTCGGAGCCGCCAAAGGCAGAGGTATGGTGAGTGATTTAGCAGAGTTCCTGCATTTGTAGAAGATCAGATTTGCCATTCGCGGGGGCGGACCTTGAGGTGGTAGCTGTTTCTAAACTTCTTTAAGGAGTATTGATTCATCGGGGGGGGGGGGGGGCTTTGTTGTGTTTGAATGGGGGAGGGGGGCAAACTGAGTAGAGGGGTAGAGGGGCGTTGGTCGGGGGTGGGGGAGGTGCAGGGAGTGTGGCATTTGTTACATGTTGCTGCGGTTAGCTTGGTATTTTTATGATTATTTCCGTGAATGAAATGTTTTTTTTAAAAAACATATTATTGGGCAAGATTTAAGTAATTTAATCCATCCGCTGAGAGTTAAAATTAGGCCCTTTCTGCTTTCACCTTGGAACAGAATGAAATTTGGACTTGTGTCCTTCGTAGCTCATGAAATAACATTAGCAGGGACCATGGCGCAGAGACACGGATCTAAAATTTAAATATGTGTTACATTCAACTTGGAGACTGATAGCTTTTAAGAAGAAATTTGAACTTTCAGTGACTGACTGCAAGGATTACACAAGATTTCAAGTGTTAAGACTTTTGCTGAAACAAATGCAACACTGATTAAACATTATTTTTGTAGGCAAGTTATACTTTAAACTACAGAAAAGAACCTCCTCCATCTCATTGTTCACACTGTCAAAAATCCCACATAGCAGCTGTACTTTACATTGTTTCTTTATTGGACATTTTATGCTCCAGGAATCAGTCCAAAGTGATTATTAACTCCTGCGGGCTTGATTCATGTATTTTCCATTTCCAGCCGGGCAACTCTTAATCCCAGAACTGACTTTTATGATGAGGCACATATTGGATATACTTCCCTCTAACCAAACTAGTTGAATCTTCCAGTCTTGTTTAAATCCTGACAAACCCGATCTCTTCAGTCTGGGAGCAGGCCCCTGCCCATGTTTCATGTGGTGACTGTCAGGTGACAGGGCCAGCATTTTCTCTGCTTAACATTTAGCACTAGCTGCTTCTGTCCTTATGTCCCCTCTCTTTCTTGAAGACTGCCTTGTTTCTGTCAGGTTCAGTCACATCTTATTTTTACATTTTTGAACTGTACATAAGGATAGATGAGACGGTTACAGTTTACATGTTGTTCCATTTCGGCACCCCCCCAACTTCCCCTCTTCTGTTGTTTCCGTATCTTATCCTAGGTCCTTTATTTCAGTGGATGGTTGTTTGTCTGTGGGCAGTGCCCTCCTCCCTTCCCTCTCCCTGGTGCTTAGCCTCCCCTTCCTTCTTTTCTACTCTTCACCTCCTGTTATCTGCTTGTCTTTTGGGGGTTCTTCTGAACCCCGTGTCGGTCTTTCTCCCTGCCCCTTGGTGTTTCCACCCGTCCCCCCACCCACTCTTGTTCCTCTCTGCTTTCTGTGGTTCTAGTGCCAATCCCCCCTCCCCACTCTATCAGTTCTTGGTTTCGAACAGGTCTTGTAATGGTTTGGTGAATGACCCCCACACTTTATGGAAGCCATCTTCACACCCTCGGATAGTATACTTGATCTTCTCCAGGTGGAGAAATTTCTATAGGTTTGTCAGCCGGTCTGCAGCTGTGGATGGTGCTGCTGATCTGTCACCATAAGTAACTCATCATGCATGCATGTACTCTCTAAATCAACAAAAGTCACAAGTCTTTCATCCAATAATAATGATCTTTATTGTCACAAGCTGGCATACATTAACATTGGAATGAAGTTACTGTGAAAAGCCCCTAGTCGCCACATTTCGGCGCCTGTTCGGGTACACAGATGGAGACTTCAGAATGTCCAAATTACCTAACAGCACATCATTCGGGACATCTGTGGGAGGAAACTGGAGCACACGAGGAAACCCATGTAGACATGGGGAGAACGTGCAGACTCCACACAGACAGTGACCCAAGCCGGGAATCGAATCTGGGATCCTGGAGCTGTGAAGCAACAGTGCTAACCACTGTGCTACTGTGCCGCCCGTGTGACAACCTTCAGTGCCATCTTTATTACAATTAGGCTGCCAAAGTACAGGCTGACTCTTGTGCAGTAATCACTGTCCCCTCTGCACATGGATCAAGGCTCTGGTTAAGAACCCTCTAATGCAGAGCACATCTACAATGTGAGCCATGCTGCCAGAAGCAACATTATCGAGCAAACAGTTCCACGCTCCAGCAATGTTCCTGCTGTGTGATCCATTGTGGGGGAGCTTTGCAGTACAACTTTGAATGGATATTCAGATATGTTGGCATCTGATACATGTTGCACAACTTTGCCATCAAAACTGCCCATCTCTGGTTAAATTCACAGGGTTGGACTTCCGGTGGCTTTTGCGAGCAGGTCGGCCGCATCGAGAAGAGCTCCCGCTGGTGGCCACTATTTGCGGCGCTTTTGGGGGTTTCCCTGATTCTTCGCTCTCCCCACAATTATTGGTGGCCTTTGGGGCCATCCCGGGTAGCAAGCGGGGCAGTTTGAAAACCGACGAGGAACCCCGCGCGGGTGTCGGGCGGCTGGTGCTGAGCCGTCGGGCCCAGGGCGCGCGGAGGTCGGAGCAGCGGGGGCGAAGCTAAATGGAGGCCGAGGCGGCAGGCCCGAAGCCAGGGCGCGATGTGGGTGAGATGTCCCATATCGGATGGTTCCCGCCTAGAATGTGGTGAGAAGATTGAAGTCCGGTCCCAGGGAAATTCTGGAGGAATACAAAAAGGAAAAGAAAGAAGTTTTAAAGAAATTTGATGAAAGTTTTTTTCCCCTTTTTTTTGAAGGAAGGAAGAGAAAAATTTTGTTTCTGTTTTTTCTATTAAAGAAAAAAGAGGGGGAAAAAAGATTGAAGAAGAAAGGAAGGGTGAAAAAAAAGGAAAAATAATAAGCCGTTAAAGGGTGCAAAGGAGGAAAGGCGGGTTCGCCGTTGAATGAGAGGACGAGCAAAAGTGCTGACAAGATGGCGGATGCCGGACCGCATGGTGGGGCTGCACTACTTACGGTGGAGAAGATGACCAAGGTGAAGGCGTTGGAGCTGGAAAAGCAGTTTGCGAGGCACATGGCGGCTTTGAGGAAGGAGATGGCGGTCGCATTGAAGTAATTGGTGGAGGAGGCAATCGCCCCGGTGAGGGTAGCTGTGGCAAAGACATCTGAGGTGAGAGAGCAGGGCGAGAAGATGAAGGAAGTGGAGGAGGCCGTGTCGCAGCACAGCGACCAGTTCACCTCAATGGGGGATGAGCTGCAGAGGGTGGTGGGGGTCAACAGAGGACCCCGAGCAAAGCTCGAGGACTTGGAGAACCGCTCGAGGCGGCACAAACTGAGAATTGTGGGCTTGCCCGAAGGGGCAGAGGGTCGAAGGCCAACAGAGTACATCGCTAAGAGGTTGACGGAGCTTATGGGAGAGGGGGAGAACCCCTCCCGGTACAAACTGGACCGAGCTCATCAATCGTTAAGGCCGAAGCCCAAAGTGAATGAACCGCCAAGAGCAGTAATTATCTGCTTCCATAAGTACTGCATGAAGGAGAAGGTGTTAAGCTGGGCGAAGCAGAAGCGCGAGGTGCAGTGGGATGGTGCTGGAGTTCGGATCTACCAGGACCTGACGGTGGAGTTGGCAAAAAGACGAGTGGCGTTCGGGCGAGTGAAGGCGGCACTGTACAAAAAGAGGGTGTGATTTGGTATGGTATACCCGGCGAAGCTAAGGGTGACGTATAATGCCAAAGACTTTTATTTTGAGACAGCAGAGGCGGCTGGGGTGTTCGTGAGGGCAGAAGGCTTGGGACAGACGTGAGGAACGAAGTTGGAAGAGAGATTGTGGACTGTGATTGGGGAGCTGGAAAATGTATAAATGCTATAACTTTCCTTTTACTGACGTGTATTGTAATTTAATTCTCTTCACATTGTTACAGAGTTCAAGTTATTGGTTGGGTTGATTGGCATTCTGTGTTGCGTCGGTTATATCTTATTTTAGTGAACTGTATGGGTTGGATTGTTGTTTTTGTTTTTTCTTCCTCTGGGACTGGGTGGGAGGGGACGGTATATCTTGGCTGAGGGAACCACCCACGCTAGCTAACTAAAGTCGGCTAGTGAACAGAGGTGAGGTGAGAGGAGGGCTGCGGACATTGGAGCCTGGTTAGCAGGTTTTGATGGGAAAATCGACTGGGAGCAGAGCATAGTGGGAAAGACAGTAGAACAGCAATGGCAGGAGTTTCTGGGAGTAATTGAGGACACAGTACAGAGGTTCATCCCAAAGAAAAGAAAGGTTATCAGAGGGGGGATTAGGCAGCCATGGCTGACAAAGGAAGTTAGGGAATGCATCAAAGCAAAAGAGAAAGCCTATAATGTGGCAAAGAGTAGTGGGAAGTCAGAAGATTGGGAAGGCTACAAAAACAAGCAGAGGATAACAAAGAGAGAAATAAGGAAAGAGAGGATCAAATATGACGGTAGGCTAGCCAGTAACATTAGGAATGATAGTAAAAGTTTCATAGAACATAGAAAATACAGCACAGAACAGGCCCTTCGGCCCACGATGTTGTGCCGAACCTTTGTCCTAGATTAATCATAGATTATCATTGAATTTACAGTGCAGAAGGAGGCCATTCGGCCCTTTGAGTCTGCACCGGCTCTTCGAAAGAGCACCCTACCCAAACTCAACACCTCCACCCAACACCAAGGGCAATTTGGACATTAAGGGCAATTTATCATTGGCCAATTCACCTAACCCGCACATCTTTGGAATGTGGGAGGAAACCGGAGCACCCGGAGGAAACCCACGCAGCCACGGGGAGGACGTGCAGACTCCGCACAGTCAGTGACCCAAGCCGGAATCAAACCTGGGACCCTGGAGCTGTGAAGCAATTGTGCTATCCACAATGCTACCGTGCTGCCCTTGAGAACAAATAAATCTACACTATATCATTAAACCGTAATCCATGTACCTATCCAATAGCTGCTTGAAGGTCCCTAATGTTTCCGACTCAACTACTTCCACAGGCAGTGCATTCCATGCCCCCACTACTCTCTGGGTAAAGAACCTACCTCTGATATCCTTCCTATATCTTCCACCTTTCACCTTAAATTTATGTCCCGTTGTAATGGTTTGTTCCACCCGGGGAAAAAGTCTCTGACTGTCTACTCTATCTATTCCCCTGATCATCTTATAAACCTCTATCAAGTCGCCCCTCATCCTTCTCCGTTCTAATGAGAAAAGGCCTAGCACCCTCAACCTTTTCTCGTAAGACCTACTCTCCATTCCAGGCAACATCCTGGTAAATCTTCTTTGCACCTTTTCCAAAGCTTCCACATCCTTCCTAAAATGAGGCGGCCAGAACTGTACACAGTACTCCAAATGTGGCCTTACCAAAGTTTTGTACAGTTGCATCATCACCTCACGGCTCTTAAATTCAATCCCTCTGTTAATGAACGCGAGCACACCATAGGCCTTCTTCACAGCTCTATCCACTTCAGTGGCAACTTTCAAAGATGTATGAACATAGACCCCAAGATCTCTCTGCTCCTCCACATTGCCAAGAACTCTACCATTAACCCTGTATTCCACATTCATATTTGTCCTTCCAAAATGGACAACCTCACACTTTTCAGGGTTAAACTCCATCTGCCACTTCTCAGCCCAGCTCTGCATCCTATCTATGTCTCTTTGCAGCCGACAACAGCCCTCCTTACTATCCACAACTCCACCAATCTTCGTATCGTCTGCAAATTTACTGACCCACCCTTCAACTCCCTCATCCAAGTCATTAATGAAAATCACAAACAGCAGAGGACCCAGAACTGATCCCTGCGGTACGCCACTGGTAACTGGGATCCAGGCTGAATATTTGCCATCCACCACCACTCTCTGACTTCTATCGGTTAGCCAGTTCGTTATCCAACTGGCCAAATTTCCCACTATCCCATGCCTCCGTACTTTCTGCATAAGCCTACCATGGGGAACTTTATCAAATGCCTTACTAAAATCCATGTACACTACATCCACTGCTTTACCTTCATCCACATGCTTGGTCACCTCCTCAAAGAATTCAATAAGATTTGTAAGGCAAGACCTACCCCTCAGAAATCCGTGCTGACTATCCCTAATCAAGCAGTGTCTTTCCAGATGCTCAGAAATCCTATCCTTCAGTACCCTTTCCATTACTTTGCCTACCACCGAAGTAAGACTAACTGGCCTGTAATTCCCAGGGTTATCCCTAGTCCCTTTTTTGAACAGGGGCACGACATTCGCCACTCTCCAATCCCCTGGTACCACCCCTGTTGACAGTGAGGACGAAAAGATCATTGCCAACGGCTCTGCAATTTCATCTCTTGCTTCCCATAGAATCCTTGGATATATCCCGTCAGGCCCGGGGGACTTGTCTATCCTCAAGTTTTTCAAAATGCCCAACACATCTTCCTTCCTAACAAGTATTTCCTCGAGCTTACCAATCTGTTTCACACTGTCCTCTCCAACAATATCGCCCCTCTCATTTGTAAATACAGAAGAAAAGTACTCGTTCAAGACCTCTCCTATCTCTTCAGACTCAATACACAATCTCCCGCTACTGTCCTTGATCGGACCTACCCTCGCTCTCGTCATTCTCATATTTCTCACATATGTGTAAAAGGCCTTGGGGGTTTTCCTTGATCCTACCCGCCAAAGATTGTTCATGCCCTCTCTTAGCTCTCCTAATCCCTTTCTTCAGTTCCCTCCTGGCTATCTTGTATCCCTCCAATGCCCTGTCTGAACCTTGTTTCCTCAGCCTTACATAAGTCACCTTTTTCCTCTTAACAAGACATTCAATCTCTCTTGTCAACCATGGTTCCCTCACTCGACCATCTCTTCCCTGCCTGACAGGGACATACATATCAAGGACACGTAGCACCTGTTCCTTGAACAAGTTCCACATTTCACTTGTGTCCTTCCCTGTCAGCCTATGTTCCCAACTTATGCACTTCAATTCTTGTCTGAAGATACATACTTTAAATACATTAAAAACAAACGGGAGGCAAAAGTTGACATTGGGCCACTCCAAAATGACGCTGGTAATTTTGTGATGGGAGACGAGGAAATAGCTGAGGAACTAAATAAGTACTTTGCGTCAGTCTTCACAGTAGAAGACATGAGTAATATCCCAACAATTCCGGAGAGTCAGGGGGCAGAGTTGAATATGGTAGCCATCACAAAGGAGAAAGTGCTAGAGAAACTAAAAGGTCTAAAGATTGATAAATCTCCGGGCCCAGATGGGCTACATCCTAGAGTTCTAAAGGAGATAGCTGAAGAAATAGTGGAGGCGTTAGTTATGATCTTTCAAAAGTCACTGGAGTCAGGGAAAGTCCCAGAGGATTGGAAAATCGCTGTTGTAACCCCCCTGTTCAAGAAGGGAACAAGGAAAAAGATGGAAAATTATAGGCCAATTAGCCTAACCTCGGTTGTTGGCAAGATTCTAGAATCCATTGTTAAGGATGAGATTTCTAAGTTCTTGGAAGTGCAGGGTCGGATTAGGACAAGTCAGCATGGATCTAGTAAGGGGAGGTCGTGCCTGACAAATCTGTTAGAGTTCTTTGAAGAGATAACAAATAGGTTAGACCAAGGAGAGCCAATGGATGTTACCTATCTTGACTTCCAAAAGGCCTTTGATAAGGTGCCTCACGGGAGACTGCTGAGTAAAATAAGGGCCCATGGTATTCGAGGCAAGGTACTAACATGGATGGACGATTGGCTGTCAGGCAGAAGGCAGAGAGTTGGGATAAAAGGTTCTTTTTCGGAATGGCAACCGGTGACGAGTGGTGTCCCGCAGGGTTCAGTGTTGGGGCCACAGTTGTTCTCCTTATATATGAACGATCTAGATGACTGGACTGGGGGCATTCTGGCTAAGTTTGCCGATGATACAAAGATAGGTGGAGGGGCAGGTAGTATGGAGGAGGTGGGGAGGCTGCAGAAAGATTTAGACAGTTTAGGAGAGTGGTCCAAGAAATGGCTGATGAAATTCAACGTGGGCAAGTGCGAGGTCTTGCACTTTGGAAAAAAGAATAGAGGCATGGACTATTTTCTAAACGGTGACAAAATTCATAATGCTGAAGTGCAAAGGGACTTGGGAGTCCTAGTCCAGGATTCTCTAAAGGTAAACTTGCAGGTTGAGTCCGTAATTAAGAAAGCAAATGCAATGTTGTCACTTATCTCAAGAGGCTTGGAATATAAAAGCAGGGATGTACTTCTGAAGCTTTATAAAGCATTAGTTAGGCCCCATTTAGAATACTGTGAGCAATTTTGGGCCCCACACCTCAGGAAGGACATACTGGCACTGGAACGGGTCCAGCGGAGATTAACACGGATGATCCTAGGAATGGTAGGCCTAACATACGATGAACGTCAGGATCCTGGGATTATATTCATTGGAGTTTAGGAGGTTGAGGGGAGATCTAATAGAAACTTACAAGATAATGAATGGCTTAGATAGGGTGGATGTAGGGAAGTTGTTTCCATTAGCAGGGGAGACTAGGACCCAGGGGCACAGCCTTAGAATAAAAGGGAGTCACTTTAGAACAGAGATGAGGAGAAATTTCTTCAGCCAGAGAGTGGTGGGTCTGTGGAATTCATTGGAGGCCGGGACGTTGAATGTCTTTAAGACAGAAGTTGATAAATTCTTGATTTCTCGAGGAATTAAGGGCTATGGAGAGAGAGCGGGTAAATGGAGTTGAAATCAGCCATGATTGAATGGTGGAGTGGACTCGATGGGCCGAATGGCCTTACTTCCGCTCCTATGTCTTATGGTCTTATTGATGCTGGGAGATGTTGTTTCGAGAGGAAATGTTGGGGGGTTTTTGGGAGGGGGGAAAGGGATTTGATGTTAATAATGGATCGGGGTGGGTCAGGCTCATGGGGCAGGGCCCGGTGGTATGATGATGGTAGATAAGAAGGGTGGGGGGGGTGAGAGACCCCCAGTTAGGATAGTCACGTGGAAGGTGAGGGGGTTAGGAGGTCCGGTCAAGGGTTCTTGCGCATCTTAAAAGTTTGAAAGCCGATATAGCAATGCTGCAGGAGACACATTTTAAGGGTGAAGGACCAGGTGAGACTTAAAAAGGGCTGCGTTAGTCAGGTGTTTCACTCTGGATTTGACGGCAGGGCTCGAGGGATAGCGGTAATGGTCCGCAAAAGAGTACGCTTCCAGATGGAGAAGGTGGTAGCAGATCAGGAGGGTAGATATGTGATTGTGACAGGGGCGCTGGAGGGGAGGTTAGTGGCGCTGTTAAGTGTATATGGTCCCAATTGGGACAATGTGGGATTCGCAAAGAAGGTGTTTGGGGTCACTCCCGACTTGGACACACACGAACTGATAGTGGGGGGGGGGACTGGAACTTGGTGCAGGAGCCAAAGTTGGACAGGTCACGGCTGCGCTCGCTGGTCCCATCAGGGGGGGGGGGGCAAAGGCGTTGGCTGGGCTCATGGTGGAATTGGGAGGGGTGGACCCTTGGAGGTTTCTGCACCTGAGGGAACGGGAGTACTCGTTTTTCTCAGCAGTCCAGAAGGTATACTCGCGGATCGACTTTTTCATGGTGGGGAAGGCTTTGCTGGCTGGGGTTAAGGAACACTGGGCAATTGCAGTGTCATCATGCTCCGCATTGGGTGGATATGGTACTGGAGAAGGGGGTAGCGCAGAGGCTGAGGTGGAAATTAGATGTGGGGCTTTTGGGGGACCAAGTGTTCTGTGACAAAATTGAAAAGGTAATTAAGGAATATGTAGGTTTCAACTGTACGGGCGAAGTGTCGAAGGCAGTTGTCTGGGAGGCTCTAAAGGCAGGGGTAAGGTGATTTGTTTAAGGCCGGGGTGGACAAAGAGGAGAGGTTGGAGTGGCAGAGGGTAATAGATGAGATGTTGGAGGTAGATAGGAGTTATGCAGAAGATGGGGACCCAGTGAAGCTGGGAAAGGAACTACAGGCGAGCTCCTGGCTATCTACCAGGAAGGTGGTGCGCCAACTGAGGCGAGCAAGGGTGCAGTTTACGAACATGGAGATAAGGCAGGGCGTATGTTAGCAGGTCAGCTCCAGAGGGAGGCAGCGGCAAGGGAAATTGTTCAGGTGAGGTTTAGGGCAGGGAAGTTGGTGGTGGCTTCGGATCTGATTAACAAGGTTTTTGAGGAATCTTATGAGAGGTTGTACAGGTCAGAGCCACCTGGGGAAATCCGTGAGATGCAGGAATTTCTAGATGGGTTGGAGTACCTGAGGTTAGGGGAGGGGGACAGGGCTACATTAGAAGGAGCGCTAGTGGAGCAGGAGATAAAGGATGCGATTGGGTGGATGCAGTCGGGGAAGGTGGCGGGGCCGAATGGGTTTCTGGCGGAATATTATAAAAAATTCAAGGATAAGCTGGCACCCCTGATGGTGGGGATGTTTGAAGAGGCGATCGGAAAGGGGGTGTTGCCACAAACTTTGGGGCAGGCATCGATTTCCCACTTTTCCGTGGTGGGGAAGGCTTTGCTGGCTGGGGTTAAGGGGTCGGAATACTCGGCAATTGCAGTGTCAGATCATGCTGCGCATTGGGTGGATATGGTACTGGAGAAGGGGGTAGTGTAGAGGCCGGGGTGGAAATTAGATGTGGGACTTTTGGGGGACCAAGTGTTCTGTGACAAAATTGAAAAGGTAATTAAGGAATATGTAGGTTTCAACTGTACGGTGAGGTGTCGAAGGCAGTTGTCTGGGAGGCTCTAAAGATGGTGGTGATGGGGGGGATGTGATTTCATTTAAGGCCAGGGTGGACAAAGAGGAGAGGTTGGAGCGGCATAGGGTAATAGATGAGATGTTGGAGGTAGATTGGAGTTATGCAGAAGATGGAGACCCAGCAAAGCTGGAAAAGAGGAAGGAACTACAGGCGAGCTTTGACCGACTATCTACCAGGAAGGCGGTGCGCCAACTGAGACGAGCAAGGGGGGCAGTTTACGAACATGGAGATAAGGCGATATGTTAGCAGGTCAGCTCCGGAGAGAAGAGGTTGTACAGGTCAGTGCCACTTGGGGGAGACCGTGAGATGCAGGAATTTCTAGATGTGTTGGAGTACCTGAGGTTCGGGGAGGGGGACAGGGCTACATTAGAAGGAGCGATAGTGCAGCAGGAGATAAAGGATGGGATTGGGAGGATGCAGTCGGGGAAGGTGACAGGGCCGGATGAGTTTCCGGTGTAATATTGTAAAAAATTCAAGGACTAGCTGGCACCCCTGATGGTGGGGATGTTTGAAGAGGCGATAGGGGAGGAGGTGTTGCCACAAACTTTGGGGCAGGCGCCTATTTCCCAGTTGCTAAAGAAAGATACGGATCCAACGGAGTGTGGGTCATTTAGGCCCATATTGCTTCTGAATGTGGACGCAAAAGTATTGGCGAAGGTACTGGCGGGTAGACTGGAGGAGGGCCTCCCGAAGGTGATAGGTGAAGATCAGACGGGGTTCGTGAGAGGGAGGCAGCCCTTTTCAAACGTTAGAAAGGTATTGAACATCGTAATGGCACCAGCAGAGGGGAAGGAAACAGAGGAAGTTGTGGCACTGGATGCTGAGAAGGCATTTGACCGGGTAGAATGGGAGTATTTGATGTCAGTTCTGGAGCGGTTTGGGATTGGACCAAGATTTGTGAACTGGGTAAAGCTACTATATAAGGAGCCGAGGCCGAGTGTCCGCACAAACAACATCAGCTTGAGAAACTTTTCTCTCCACCATGGGACTAGGGAGGGATGTCCTATGTCCCCCCCTGCTGTTTGCACTTGCGATTGAGCCGTTGGCCATCGCATTAACGAAGTTCGGGGGTATGGAAAGGAATACTGCGGGGGGCGGATAGAGAATAGGGTGTCCTTATATGCCGATGATTTGCTGTTATACGTGTCGGAACCGTGTTATACGTGTCGGAACCGAGTGTGTCGAAAGGGGGAATATTGGAGTGTTTGGGTCTTTCTCGGAGTACAAACTAAATCTAGACAAGAGTGAGTATTTTGTGGTGTCTCGGCCGGGGGTGGGGGCAGGGGTGGGGGGGCTGCCATTCCGTAGGGCAGGGATTCACTTTAGGTATCTAGGGGTGCAGGCTGCCCAGGAGTGGGAGGGGGGCTCCGCAGGTACAACATTTCTAATTTGGTGGGGAAAGTGAAAGCTGACCTCGCAAGGTGGGATGGTCTCCCTCTGTCACTGGCGGCTCGGGTACAGGCGGTTAAAATGAACGTGCTGCCATGATTTCTGTTTATTTTTCAATGCCTGCCGATTTTCCTGCCAAAGGCTTTTTTCAGAGAGATTGAGGGAAGGATTACTTTTCATATGGGGAGGGAAGGTGGCCAGAGTTAGAAAGATGCTGCTACAGAGAGTAAGGCAGCCAGAGGGTTTGGGTCTTCTGAACCTGGTGTTTTACTACTGGGCGGCGAATATGGAGAAGGTGCAGAGAGGGGTTGATTCTCAGTGTGTCAGAATGGAGGAGAGTTTGTGCAGGGGGTCGGGACTGAAAGCACTAGCAACAGCGCCGCTCCCGATAGCCCCGGGGAAGTACTCAGGGAGTTCGGTAATAATAGCTTCATTGAGAATTTTGAGGCAGTTTCGCCAACACTTCGGATTGGGGCAGGGTCAAGGGAAATGCCGATTCGGGGGAACCACAGATTTGAGCCAAGGAGGTGCGATGTTTTCAGAAATGGGAGGAGAAGGGGATTAAGACACTAAAAGATTTGTTTCTAAGGGGTCAGTTTGCAGGATTGAAGGAGCTGGCAGTATGG
Organism: Scyliorhinus torazame; assembly: GCF_047496885.1. NCBI lineage: Eukaryota > Metazoa > Chordata > Chondrichthyes > Carcharhiniformes > Scyliorhinidae > Scyliorhinus > Scyliorhinus torazame. The sequence continues at coordinate 99,247,458 of NC_092708.1, forward strand.
GCTGGATCAGGGGGAAATATTTAGATACATGCAGGTTCGAGATTTTGCCAGAAAGGAGATACAGAGCTTCCCGGTGGAGCCGGCCTCCACATTGCTGGGGGAGGTGCTGACGACAGGGGGACTGGAGAAAGGGGTAGTGTCAGCGGTTTACGCAAATATTTTGGAGAGGAGAAGGCACAACTGGAAGGGATCAAAGCAAAGTTAGAGGAAGCGTTGGGATAGGATATGGAGGAGGGGTTCTGGTGTGAGGTGCCCCGGAGAGTGAATGCACGGAGCACACCTCACGAGTGCGAGGATGAGCCGATTCTTTGAAGGAGTAGAAGATGTGTGTGAACGTTGCGGGGGGGGCCCACTAATCATGTTCATATGTTTCGGTCCTGTCCAAAGCCAGAGGATTACTGGAAGGAGGTTTTTAGGGTAATTTCTAAAATGGTGCACGTGAAACTGGACCCAGGCCCCCGGGTGGCCATATTCGGGGTGTCGGACCAGCCGGGGTTGGAAACTGGTGCGGAGGCAGATGTTGTAGCCTTCGCCTCGTTGATCGTCCGGAGGCGGATCCTGATGGGATGGAGGTCTTCAATGCTTAACCAATTCAGAACAAGGATCAATAAAGCCAATCCATTTTTGAATGACATATCGAAACATTAGAGCATGCATTCGAGGAAGTCATGAAGTAGGGGAAAGTAATTTAAGACTGTGTGGAAATTCTTCATGCAGAGAAATCAATGCATGGAGTAGTGGATATGAATATTTTGAAATAGTTGCGTTCTCTGCTGGTAGAACAAAGGATCTTTCCGGATGGATGAATTGTGGTAGGATGAATGCTCCTCCCATCCATTATTACCGCGTAAGTTTGTTTTTCTTATATTGGAGCAATACCGCCAGCAGGTTTTGTGTTCTCTTTTCCCCCCCGCCCCACACTCCTATTACAATAATGTAGATTATTGTATATTACAATGTATAATTGCCTAAGTAACGGTCCCCAAGGGACTCCATTAAGATGAAAGCAAATTACTGTGGCTCCTGGAATCTGAAACAAAACCAGAAAATACTGGACAGTCTCAGCAGGTCTGACAGCATCTGTGGAGAGAGAAGAGAGCTAACTTTTTGGGTCTGAATGACTGTGTCAAAGCTAGAAAGAACTGGAAATGGGGTCCGATTTATACTGTAGTGGGGAGGGGGGGCTGGATAGGGGGCCAGCGATAGGTGGAGATTGACAAAGATGTTGAGGACAGAAGACAAAAAGAATGTAAATGGGAGTGATTAAGGCCAAGAAGGGTGCTGATAGTGGCACATAAAGAGATTAGAATGTGAGAATGGCAGAGCAAAGTTAAGCAGTGTGTCAAAGAGCAATTAGGAACAGTTGGCCCAAATGGAGTCGGGGAAGGGGGAACAATGGTGAGGTAAAAACAGACCAATGGAAGAAATGAAAATGAATTGATAGAAATAAAAAGGGGATAAAGGTAGAGGAGAGAGTTCACAGTGAGGTGCGGGGATGATTTGGACACAACTGAGAACCCTGTTGACCACAGTGGCTGGGAGACCACGATTAAGGAAGACTGAAGACATGTCAGCACCGTTTTAGAAAATGGCATCATCAGAACAGATGCGACGGAGGCGAACGAACTGGGAGATTGGGATGGAGTCCTTGCAGGTTTTGGGGCAGGAAGAGCTGTAGTAGAAGTAGCTGTGGGAGTCAGTTGGTTTGTAGAATCTGGTCATCACTTGAAACCATTACCGTTAATGACAGCCCTCAGTACATGACTCACAACACAACAATTTTATTTTTTAGTTTCATATACAAATATTTAAATGAAAATTTTACTCATTGATTATCACTATTGATCTAACTATATAACTTAAATCTTGAATTTGATGTTTCGCCTTAGTACATTTATGTGGTGGCACACAGCCATACACAGGCCATAAAATTACATTTGGTTCAAATAACTGTGAACAATTGAGATAATTGTGCTGACCAGCTGAAACATCCTATTAACTAAATGTGAAGCAATCAAAAACCATTGTCACTCTCCGTTTCTAATTAGCAGTTAACATGCATCACATATTCATCGAAACAACTTGTTCACTTTGTTAAATCGATCAATCTGAAGCCACCATATATCTCCTTTTTAATTTAGAGTACCCAATTCTTTTTCCAATTAAGGGGCAATTTAGCATGGCCAATCCACTTACCCAATATATTTTTGGGTTGTGGGGGTGAGACCCACGCAAACTCAGGGAGAATGTACAAACTTTGTACGGACCATGACCTAGGGCCAGGATCGAACCCGGGTCCTCAGTGCCGTGAGGCAGCAGTGCTAACCACTGTGCCACCATGCCACCCACCAGCATCTACCTCAAAACAAAAGAATCAAATCCTTGAAATAAGCTTGGCATGCAGTCTTTGTCCAGCATTTCCTTATTAAGCTTGCAGTATAAAACTAAATTATGTTTGTATGACTGCTCATTACATAGGAATGTGGAGCCTGAGTTTTGCATTAGACCCAAGTTGAAAATTTTACCTGCATCTTCGATGCTGGTGTTTTCCAGCTACAAATTTCTTGTATATTTTCATGCCCAATGAATGTTGTTGTTTTCATTGTTTTCTGCAGAAATATAATTTCCTCAGTGTGATGTGGCAATATGGCAATCAGTCAGTTCATTTACAAAGAACAAAGGCCTGAATAATGAAGCAAAACAAAATATATAAAGATTGTTTAATTTCAGTTTAGAGCTATTGTTAAAATGTATAGCTGATTTTGAGATAAAAAGTTTTCAGTTGCACAGTGGAACTGTTTACACCAGGGCTGGAGGTGGATTATGAGGCAGTGATTTTGAGCTTGTAGAGTCATGAGTCATAGATGTTTACAGCATGGCCCTATGGCCCAGCTTTGTCCATGCCACCCAGTTTCTATCACTAAGCTAGTCCCACTTGCCTGCATTTGGCCCCATTCCCTCTATACTGTTGCTAACTTTTGGCTGGCTCTTAAATGTTGCCCGTTGTATCTTTGCTTAATTTGCTCTGTTTCTATAACCTTTGCTCTAGAGTTGCCAGGTATCTTTATGATACCGCCACGAGGTTCAAGTTCAAGTACTGATCAATAACTCAATACACCAGTTAGTAAGTTTCAAATCAAAACACATTTATTATACACAGTCAATCACTACTCATGCATAAAACTCTTCTTTCTAGACTATCTCTATACTATAGGCCTATACTTAGCTTTGGACTGGCCCACCAGGTCAGGGGAACAAATGGCCTTTCGTTCGGGTTCTGAATCTGCAGGCTTCAAAGCTGGTACGGACTAGTAGCTAGGAGCGCCTATCTCGTAGCGTGCGTTGGCTGGAGACTTACTTGGTTGGTGCAGCAACTTAGGCAGTTCACTGTCAAGGGTTGGTTCGATCTGCTGAGTGACCCTGCCAAGAAGGACGATTTGAACTTGGGGACTCTATTTTATAGCCCCCAGGGGCTTCCCGCCCCTTTGGGCGAACTCCGTACCTGGTTCCAAGTGATTGGACTACGTTCCGATCACTTGGATCGATTTCTCCAATACTGGAGTTGTTCCCTGATCGCTGGGCGGTCCCTGGGTGTCCGTTGGCCTTCCTTTGTCTTGGCTCCTGCTGGCGCCGAGCAGTCTGGCTTGACCTTATTCACCTTACATGTTTCAATTGTACCGGGGATCGTTCATTAGTATGTGAGTTTCAGTGCTGTCTGGGCTTTTGCAAGTTCTAATACACAGGATTTTTGCACTTGCTAGTTTTTCCTGGCTTGGCTGAATTTCCCTATAGTCTTTGCGGATCTCCATTTTTAGTTGGGAAGTGGCCAACCCAGGTGGCTACAATACCCACCCTGCCCATGTAACTGTCTAACTGCTTTTTAAAGGAAAAAATTGTACCGACCTCTACCCGTCCGTTCCAGATGCTCAACACCCTCTTTGTGAAAAAAATTCCCCTCTGGTCTCTTTTGTATCTCTCCCCTCTCCCCTTAAACCTATGCCCTCTAGTTCTAGATTCCTCTACCTTAGGGAAAAGATGTTGACCATCTACCTTATTTTCTGCTCCTCATTATTTTACAGACCTCTATAAGATCACCCCTAAGCCTCCTACGCTCCAGGGAAAAAAATGTCCCAACCTATCCAGCCTCTCTTAATAACTCAGCCCTGGTAGCATCCTCCTAAATCTCTTCTGCACTCGTTCTAGTTTACAATATCCTTCCTATAATAGGGTGACCAGAACTGAACACAGTATTCCATGTGTGTTGTTGCCAATGACTTGTACAACTTCAACAAGATGTCCCAACTCCTGTATTCAATATTCTGACCAAGAAAACCTAGCATGCTGAATGCTGCCTTCACCACTCTGTCCACCTGCGACTCCACCTTCAAGGAGCTATGAATCTGTACCCCTAGATCTCTTTGTTCTGTTACTCTCCCCAATTCCATACCATTAACTGATTAGGTCCTCCCCTGATTTGATCTACCAAACTGCATCACTTCATATTTCTCCAAATTAAACTCCATCTGCCATTCATCGGCCCACTGGCCCAATTGGTCAAGATCTTGTTGCAATCTAATATATCCTTCTTCACTATCCACTATGCCACCAATCTTGGTGTCAGCTGCAAACTTACTAACCATGCCTCCTACATTCTCATCTAAATCATTAATATATGTCATAAATAACAGTGGACCAACACCGATCCCTGAGGCACACCGCTGGTTACAGGCCTCCAGTTTGAAAAACAGCCCTCCACAACCACCTTTTGGTTTTGGTCGCCGAGCCAATTTTGTATCCAGTTGGCTACCTCAACCTGGATTCCGTGAGATTAAACCTTTTGCAACAACCTACCATACGGTAGGTGGAGTAGGCTGTATAGGTTTGGCTATGGTGACTGACCAATTGGTCATTGGTAACACAACTGTGGGAACGCGGGGGTTCCTCTTGAATGACTAGCACCAAAATCTTCAGGAACAAGTCGACATTGATAAATAAGAGAGAGAAGCATATGCTTTATCGTTGTTTGTCTCAACCTTTGATCTCTCTGTAAGAAGTCTTTTACAACACCAGGTTAATATCCTCCTAGCTCCTAAAGCTAGTGATTCAAAACAAGACCTGTTGGACTTTAACCTGGTGTTGTAAGACTTCTTTCTGTGCCCACCCCAGTCCAACGCCGGCATCTCCACATCATAGCTTTGATCTCTCTGACTGATAATATTCAGTTGTTCCTGGCTGAGCAGGTGTGACTTAAGGTTTGGTGAGATTTTCTTTTCTGAATAGACCTTTTGTTTGCGAGAAAGGAAGACTTTGGAAAAGAAGAATGAGGAAAAGAGCTGAGAAAAATAATTTTTGGGAAGCAGGAAGGAAGATTAAATCTGTTTAATAAATAGTGCAAGTGGGCGGTGGAGCAAAATGCTTTTTGTGACCTGAATTGAGAAGATATTTTCAGAGAGAACAAAGGAAGTTTCATATTTATTCAGGTTCGGATATGCCTAAATTGTATTACAAATATTTGGTGGGGTTTTCTCTGCAACCTGCCACGTGTTTTGTGATGGCCCGCCATCGGTTGGTGGTGAGATCTTCTGGCCCTGCTGTCGTCAACAAGATTTCCCGTTGAATGCACCGCTTACCTGAGGAAACCGGGGGGTGGGGGTGCACCGATGGTGGGACCAAAAGATTCCGCCGGCTTGAACGGCTGGAATATTTTGGCCATTACGCCTGAGGCCATCAGTAAATAATTTAATGTGTGATATATTGCTTATGTTTACCTGTGTTGCAATGATCAACAATGTGCTCGTTGCATTTAGACTGCAGTGGGATCACATCAAACATAAGAAACCATACAGTAGCTTGTAGGTTATTCACAAGCAATGTCATAGGAGATCTGATTATCTTTAATTCGTTTTTGGTGCATTCTGTCGAACTATATTTAATTGCTGACACCTTCAGGATTTATGTAGCCATTTCATTTCTTACTCATGAGAGTTACACTTTCAATAAGTATGTATATATGTAAAGTTTATTAATCCACCAAAGGCATTTTTATAACATCTGATTTTTGTTTTTGTAGGTTCGGGTAAAAGAAGAAGAGTCACAGATGAAAGAGATCTGCGTATCCCCTTAGAATACGGGTAACTTTTTTTATAAAATGAGTTCCATATATTTTATTCGTATTACAATTGAATATTTAGTTTGCACCTCTCCAGTCTGTCTTGAAATACAAATGTCAGTGGGGTAGAGAAAATAATTTAGGAGGATTTTTTGTTTTGCAAAGCTCTTCAATTTCTAGAGAAAGTGGTTTTCTTGGCACACCTATCATTGGTAACATCTTCCCTGCATCTACCCTGTCTAGTCCTGTTAGAATTTTATGAGTCTCTATCAGATCCCCCCTCATTCTTCTGAACTCCAGCGAGAACAATCCCAACATAGTCAATCTCTCCTCATATATGACAGTCCCGCCATCCCTGGAATCAGTCTGGTAAACCTTTGCTGCACTCCCTCGAGAGCAAGAACATCCTTCCTCAGAGAAGGAGACCAAAACTGCACACAATACTCCAGGTGTGGCCTCACCAAGGCACTGTACAATTGCAGCAACACATCCCTGCTTCTATACTCGAAACCTCTTGCAACGAAGATCAACATACCATTAGCCTTCTTTACCGCCTGATGCACCTGCATGCTTACCTTCAGCGAATGGTGCACAAGGACACCCAGGTCCCACTGCACACTCCCCTCTCCCAATTTACAACCATTCAGGTAGTAATCTGCCTTCCTGTTTTTGCTTCCAAAATGAATAGCCTCACACTTATCCAAATTATACTGCATCTGCCATTGGCTTGCCCACTCGCCCAACCTGTCCAGATCTTGCTGTAGGATCCCTGCGTCCTCGTCACAATTCACCCTCCCACCTAATTTGGTATCATCTGCAAATTTTGAGACGTTGCATTTTGTTCCCTCATCCAAATTATTAATATATATTGTGATGACCTGTGGTACCCCACTGGTTACTGCCTGCCAATTTGAAAAGGACCCATCAATCCCTACTCTTTGTTTCCTCTCTGCCAACCAGTTTTCTATCCACCTCAATGCATTTCCCCCAATCCCATGCGCTTTCATTTTGCACAATAATCTCTTATGCGGGACTTTGTCAAATGCCTTCTGAAAGTCCAAATATACCACATCCCTTGTTGACTGTCCTGGTTACCTCTTCAAAGAATTTGAACAGATTTGTCAAGTATGTTTTTCCCTTCATAAATCCATGATGACTCTGACTGATCCTGCCATTGCTTTCCAAATGTTCCGCTATGAAGTCCTTGATAATGGATTCAAGCATTTTCCCCACTACCGATGTTAGGCTTACTGGTCTATAATTCCCTGCTTTCTCTCTACCTCCCTTTTTGAATATTGGAGTGACGCGAGTTACCCTCCAATCTGCAGGGACAGTTCCAGAGTCTATAGAATCCCGGAAGATGACCACTAATGCATCCACTATTTCCAGAGCCACCTCCTTAAGCACTCTGGGATGCAGATTCTCAGGCCCTGGGGATTTATCTGCCTTCAATCCCATCAGTTTTCCCAGCACCATCTCTCTACTAATGTTGATCTCCCTCAGTTCTTCCCTCTCACTAAACCTTCCATTCTCCAATATTTCTGGGATCTGATTTGTATCCTCATTTGTGAAGACAGAACCAAAGTACGCATTTAATTGCACAGCCATTTCTTTGTCCCTTATTATGTATTCCTCTATTTCATTTCTCTTTACCAATTTCTTTCTCTTCACCTATCTGTAAAAACTCTTAGTGTCAGTCTTTATGTTCCCTGCAATCTTCCTTTCATACTGTACTTTCCCCTTTTTTTTTTATAAAATATTTTATTGAAAATTTTTGGTCAACCAGCACAGTACATTGTGCATCCTTTACACAATATTATAACAACACAAATAACAATGACCTATTTTATAAACAGAAAATGAATAAATAATAAATAACAAAAATGAAAACAAACCCGAATTGGCAACTGCCTTATCACAAGTAACACTCTCCAAAAATATAATTTAACAGTCCAATATATAATTATCTGTAGCAACGACCTATACATATTATACAGTATATATTAACAACCCTGAGAGTCCTTCTGGTTCCTCCCCCCCCCCCCCCCCCCCCCCCGATCCTGGGCGGCTGCTGCCTTTTTCCATTCCATCTATCTTTCTGCGAGGTATTCGACGAACAGTTGCCACCGCCTGGTGAACCCTTGAGCCGACCCCCTTAGAACGAACTTAATCCGCTCTAGCTTTATAAACCCTGCCATGTCATTTATCCAGGTCTCCACCCCCGGGGGCTTGGCTTCTTTCCACATTAGCAATATCCTGCGCCGGGCTACTAGGGACGCAAAGGCCAAAACATCGGCCTCTCTCGCCTTCTGCACTCCCGGCTCTTGTGCAACCCCAAATATAGCCAACCCCCAGCTTGGTTCGACCCGGACCCCCACTACTTTTGAAAGCACCTTTGTCACCCCCATCCAAAACCCCTGTAGTGCCGGGCATGACCAAAACATATGGGTATGATTCGCTGGGCTTCTCGAGCACCTCGCACACCTATCCTCCACCCCAAAAAATTTGCTGAGCCGTGCTCCAGTCATATGCGCCCTGTGTAATACCTTAAACTGAATCAGGCTTAGCCTGGCACACGAGGACGACGAGTTTACCCTGCTTAGGGCATCTGCCCACAGCCCCTCCTCGATCTCCTCCCCCAGCTCTTCTTCCCATTTCCCTTTTAGTTCATCTACCATAGTCTCCCCTTCGTCCCTCATTTCCCTATATATATCTGACACCTTACCATCCCCCACCCATGTCTTTGAGATCACTCTGTCCTGCACCTCTTGTGTCGGGAGCTGCGGGAATACCCTCACCTGTTGCCTCGCAAAAGCCCTCAGTTGCATATACCTGAATGCATTCCCTTGGGGCAACCCATATTTCTCGGTCAGCGCTCCCAGACTCGCGAACTTCCCATCCACAGACAGATCTTTCAGTTGCATTATTCCTGCTCTTTGCCACATTCCATATCCCCCATCCATTCCCCCCGGGGCAAACCTATGATTGTTTCTTATCGGGGACCCCCCCAAGGCTCCAGTCTTTCCCCTATGCCGTCTCCACTGTCCCCAAATCTTCAGTGTAGCCACCACCACTGGGCTTGTGGTGTAGTTCCTCGGTGAGAACGACAATGGGGCTGTCACCATAGCCTGTAGGCTAGTCCCCCAACAGGACGCCCTCTCTAATCTCTTCCACGCCGCTCCCTCCTCCTCTCCCATCCACTTACTCACCATTGAAATATTAGCGGCCCAGTAATACTCACTTAGGCTCGGTAGTGCCAGCCCCCCCCTATCCCTGCTACGCTGTAAGAATCCCTTCCTCACTCTCGGGGTCTTACCGGCCCACACAAAACCCATGATGCTCTTTTCAATCCTTTTTAAAAAAGCCTTCGTGATCACCACCGGGAGGCACTGAAACACAAAAGAGGAATCTCGGGAGGACCACCATCTTAACCGCCTGCACTCACCCTGCCAGTGACAGGGATACCATATCCCATCTCTTGAAATCCTCCTCCATTTGTTCCACCAACCGCGTTAAATTTAACCTATGCAATGTGCCCCAATTCTTGGCTATCTGGATCCCCAGGTAACGAAAGTCCCTTGTTACCTTCCTCAACGGTAGGTCCTCTATTCCTCTACTCTGCTCCCCTGGATGCACCACAAACAACTCACTTTTCCCCATGTTCAATTTATACCCTGAAAAATCCCCAAACTCCCCAAGTATCCGCATTATTTCTGGCATCCCCTCCGCCGGGTCTGCCACATATAGTAACAAATCGTCCGCATACAAAGATACCCGGTGTTCTTCTCCTCCTCTAAGTACTCCCCTCCACTTCTTGGAACCCCTCAACGCTATCGCCAGGGGCTCAATCGCCAGTGCAAACAATAATGGGGACAGAGGGCATCCCTGCCTTGTCCCTCTATGGAGCCGAAAATATGCAGATCCCCGTCCATTCGTGACCACGCTCGCCATCGGGGCCCTATACAACAGCTGCACCCATCTAACATACCCCTCTCCAAAACCAAATCTCCTCAACACCTCCCACAAATAATCCCACTCCACTCTATCAAATGCTTTCTCGGCATCCATCGCCACTACTATCTCCGTTTCCCCCTCTGGTGGGGGCATCATCATTACCCCTAACAGCCTCCGTATATTCGTGTTCAGCTGTCTCCCCTTCACAAACCCAGTTTGGTCCTCGTGGACCACCCCCGGGACACATTCCTCTATTCTCATTGCCATTACCTTGGCCAGGATCTTGGCATCTACATTTAGGAGGGAAATAGGTCTATAGGACCCGCATTGTAGCGGGTCCTTTTCCTTCTTTAAGAGAAGCGATATCGTTGCTTCAGACATAGTCGGGGGCAGTTGTCCCCTTTCCTTTGCCTCATTAAAGGTCCTCGTCAATACCGGGGCGAGCAAGTCCACATATTTTCTTTAGAATTTGACTGGGAATCCATCCGGTCCCGGGGCCTTTCCCGCCTGCATGCTCCTAATTCCTTTCACCACTTCTTCTACCTCGATCTGTGCTCCCAGTCCCACCCTTTCCTGCTCTTCCACCTTGGGAAATTCCAGCCGATCCAAGAAGCCCATCATTCTCTCCCTCCCATCCGGGGGTTGAGCTTCATATAATTTTTTATAAAATGTCTTGAACACTCCATTCACTCTCTCCGCTCCCCGCTCCATCTCTCCTTCCTCATCCCTCACTCCCCCTATTTCCCTCGCTGCTCCCCTTTTCCTCAATTGGTGTGCCAGCAACCTGCTCGCCTTCTCCCCATATTCGTACTGTACACCCTGTACCTTCCTCCATTGTGCCTCTGCAGTGCCCGTAGTTAGCAAGTCAAATTCTACATGTAGCCTTTGCCTTTCCCTGTACAGTCCCTCCTCCGGTGCTTCCGCATATTGTCTGTCCACCCTCAAAAGTTCTTGCAGCAACCGCTCCCGTTCCTTACTCTCCTGCTTCCCTTTATGTGCCCTTATTGATATCAGCTCCCCTCTAACCACCGCCTTCAGCGCCTCCCAGACCACTCCCACCTGGACCTCCCCATTATCATTGAGTTCCAAGTACTTTTCAATGCACCCCCTCACCCTTAGACACACCCCCTCATCTGCCATTAGTCCCATGTCCATTCTCCAGGGTGGGCGCCCTCCTGTTTCCTCCCCTATCTCCAAGTCTACCCAGTGTGGAGCGTGATCCGAAATGGCTATAGCCGTATACTCCGTTCCCCTCACCTTCGGGATCAACGCCCTTCCCAGCACAAAAAAGTCTATTCGCGAGTAGACTTTATGGACATAGGAGAAAAATGAGAACTCCTTACTCCTAGGTCTGCTAAATCTCCACTGGTCTACACCTCCCATCTGCTCCATAAAATCTTTAAGTACCTTGGCTGCTGCCGGCCTCCTTCCAGTCCTGGACTTCGACCTATCCAGCCCTGGTTCCAACACCGTATTAAAATCTCCCCCCATTATCAGCTTTCCCATCTCTAGATCCGGAATGCGTCCTAGCATCCGCCTCATAAAATTGGCATCATCCCAGTTTGGGGCATATACGTTTACCAAAACCACCGTCTCCCCCTGTAGTTTGCCACTCACCATCACGTATCTGCCCCCGTTATCCGCCACTATAGTCTTTGCCTCGAACATTACCCGCTTCCCCACTAATATAGCCACCCCCCTGTTTTTCGCATCTAGCCCCGAATGGAACACCTGCCCCACCCATCCTTTGCGTAGCCTAACCTGGTCTATCAGTTTCAGGTGCGTTTCCTGTAACATAACCACATCTGCCTTAAGTTTCTTAAGGTGTGCGAGTACCCGTGCCCTCTTTATCGGCCCGTTCAGCCCTCTCACGTTCCACGTGATCAGCCGGGTTGGGGGGCTTCCTCCCCTCCTCCCCCCATCACCACCTGTGGAAGAGAGAAAAGTTACCACATCGCAGGATTAGTACATAAAACTCCTCTTTCCCCCCTTTTTAACCCCCCTCTTCGCCCCCCACATTCGCCCCACCACTTTGTTCAAACGTTCTTTTTAATAACCCGCTTATTCCAGTTTTTCTTCCACAATAAAAGTCGACGCTTCATCCGCCGTCTCAAAGTAGTGGTGCCTCCCTCGATATGTGACCCACAGTCTTGCCGGTTGCAGCATTCCAAATTTTATCTTCTTTTTATGAAGCACCGCCTTGGCCCGATTAAAGCTCGTCCTCCTTCTCGCCACCTCCGCACTCCAGTCTTGATAAACGCGGATCACCGCGTTCTCCCATTTACTGCTCCGAGTTTTCTTTGCCCATCTAAGGACCATTTCTATATCCTTAAAACGGAGGAATCTCACCACTATGGCTCTGGGAATTTCTCCTGCTCTCGGTCCTCGCGCCATCACTCGGTATGCTCCCTCCACCTCCAACGGACCCGCCGGGGCCTCCGCTCCCATTAACGAGTGCAGCATCGTGCTCACATATGCCCCGACGTCCGCTCCCTCCGCACCTTCAGGAAGACCAAGAATCCTCAAGTTGTTCCTCCTTGCGTTGTTCTCCAGTGCCTCCAACCTTTCCACACATCGTTTCTGATGTGCCTCATGCATCTCCGTCTTCACCACCAGGCCCTGTATGTCGTCCTCATTCTCGGCTGCCTTTGCCTTCACGACCCGAAGCTCCCGCTCCTGGGTCTTTTGTTCCTCCTTTAGCCCTTCGATCGCCTGTAGTATCGGGGCCAACAGCTCTTTCTTCATTTCCTTTTTGAGCTCTTCCACACAGCATTTCAAGAACTCTTGTTGTTCAGGGCCCCATGTTAAACTGCCACCTTCCGACGCCATCTTGGTTTTTGCTTGCCTTCCTTGCCGCTGTTCTAAAGGATCCACTGCAATCCGGCCACTTTCTCCTCCTTTTTTCATCCGTATCCAGGGGGGATACCCTTCTGGTTTACCGCACAGTGTTTTTAAGCCGTCAAAATTGCCGTTGGGGCTCCTATCAAGGGCCCAAAAGTCTGTTTCACCGGGAGCTGCCGAAACGTGCGACTCAGCTGGTCATCGCCGCACCCGGAAGTCGTACTTTCCCTTTCTTAATCAATCCCTTCGTCCTTCTTTGCTGAATTCTAAACTGCTCCCAATCCTCAGACCTATTATTTTTCTTGGCCAATTGTATGCTTCTTCCTTGGATCGGATACTATTTCTAACTTCCTTTGTAAGCCATGGATTGGCCCTCTTACCCCCTTTGCTTTTGTGCCAGACAGGAATGAACAGTTGCTGTAGTTCCTCCATGCGTTCCTTGAATGTTTGCCATTGTCTATCCACTGTCATCCCTTTAAGTAACTCTCCCCAATCTATCAAGGCCAACTCACGCCTCGTATCCTCAGAGTTCCCTTCATTAAGGTTCAGCACCCTATTCTCCGAATCAACTACTTCCTTCTCCATCTTGATAAAACATTCTCATCCCCAATGGGTCTCGTACAGCCAGATTGGCAATGATTCCTTTCTCATTACACAGTACCCAATCTAAGATGGCCTGCTCTCTAGTTGGTTCCTCCACATATTGGTCAAGAAAACCATCCCGTATACACTCCAGGAATTCCTCCTCTATGGCATTGCGGCTAATTTGATTTGCCCCATCTACATGAAGATTAAAATCACCTAGGATCACCAATATTCCCTTATTTCATGCATCACTAATTTAGAACATAGAACATAGAAAAATACAGCACAAAACAGGCCCGTCGGCCCACGATGTTGCACCGAACCTTTGTCCTAGATTAATCATAGATTATCATTGAACTTACAGTGCAGAAGGAGGCCATTCGGCCCATTGAGTCTGCACCGGCTCTTGGAAAGAGCACCCTACCCAAAGTCAACACCTCCACCCAACACCAAGGGCAATTTTGGACACTAAGGTCAATTTATCATGGCCAATCCACCTAACCTGCACATCTTTGGACTGTGGGAGGAAACCGGAGCACCCGGAGGAAACCCACGCACACACGGGGAGGATGTGCAGACTCCGCACAGACAGTGACCCAAGCCGGAATCAAACCTGGGACCCTGGAGCTGTGAAGCAATTGTGCTATCCACAATGCTACCGTGCTGCCCTTAAGAACAAATAAATCTACACTATATCATTTCACCGTAATCCATGTACCTATCCAATCGCTGCTTGAAGGTCCCTAATGTTTCCAACTCAACTACTTCCACAGGCAGTGCATTCCATGCCCCCACTACTCTCTGGGTAAAGAACCTACCTCTGACATCCCCCCTATATCTTCCACCATTCACCTTAAATTTATGTCCCCTTGTAATGGTTTGTTCCACCCGGGGAAAAAGTCTCTGACTGTCTACTCTATCTATTCCCCTGATCATCTTATAAACCTCTATCAAGTCACCCCTCATCCTTCTCCGTTCTAATGAGAAAAGGCCTAGCACCCTCAACCTTTCCTCGTAAGACCTAATCTCCATTACAGGCAACATCCTGGTAAATCTCCTTTGCACCTTTTCCAAAGCTTCCACATCCTTCCTAAAATGAGGCGACCAGAACTGTACACCGTACTCCAAATGTGGCCTTACCAAAGTTTTGTACAGCTGCATCATCACCTCACGGCTCTTAAATTTAATCCCTCTGTTAATGAACGCTAGCACACCATAGGCTTTCTTCACAGCTCTATCCACTTGAGTGGCAACTTTCAAAGATGTATGAACATAGACCCCAAGATCTCTCTGCTCCTCCGCATTGCCAAGAACTCTACCGTTAACCCTGTATTCCGCATTCATATTTGTCCTTCCGAAATGGACAACCTCACACTTTTCAGGGTTAAACTCCATCTGCCACTTCTCAGCCCAGCTCTGCATCCTATCTATGTCTCTTTGCAGCTGACAACAGCCCTCCTCACTATCCACAACTCCACCAATCTTCGTATCGTCTGCAAATTTACTGACCCACCCTTCAACTCCCTCATCCAAGCCATTAATGAAAATCACAAACAGCAGAGGACCCAGAACTGATCCCTGCGGTACGCCACTGGTAACGAATCCAGACTGAATATTTGCCATCCACCACCACTCTCTGACTTATCGGTTAGCCAGTTTGTTATCCAACTGGCCAAATTTCCCACTATCCCATGCCTCCTTACATTCTGCAGAAGCCTACCACGGGGAACCTTATCAAATGCCTTACTAAAATCCATGTACACTACATCCACTGCTTTACCTTCATCCACATGCTTGGACACCTCCTCAAAGCATTCAATAAGACTTGTAAGGCAAGACCTACCCCTCACAAATCCGTGCTGACTATCCCGAATCAAGCAGTGTTTTTCCAGATGCTCAGACATCCTATCCTTCAGTACCCTTTCCATGACTTTGCCTACCACCGAAGTAAGACTAACTGGCCTATAATTCCCAGGGTTATCCCTATTCCCTTTTTTGAACAGGGGCACGACATTCGCCACTCTCCAATCCCCTGGTACCACCCCTGTTGACAGTGAGGACGAAAAGATCATTGCCAACGGCTCTGCAATTCCATCTCTTTCTTCCCATAGAATCCTTGGATATATCCCGTCAGGCCCGGGGGAGTTGACTATCCTCAAGTTTTTCAAAATGCCCAACACATCTTCCTTCCTAACACGTATTTCCTCGAGCTTACCAGTCTGTTTTACACTGTCCTCTCCAACAATATGACCCCTCTCATTTGTAAATACAGAAGAAAAGTACTCGTTCAAGACCTCTCCTATCTCTTCAGAGTCAATACACAATCTCCCGCTACTGTCCTTGATCGGACCCACCCTCGCTCTAGTCATTCTCATATTTCTCACATATGTGTAAAAGGCTTTGGGGTTTTCCTTGATCCTACCTGCCAAAGATTGTTCATGCCCTCTCTTAGCTCTCCTAATCCCTTTTTTCAGTTCCCTCCTGGCTATCTTGTATCCCTCCAATGCCCTGTCTGAACCTTGTTTCCTCAGCCTTACATAAGTCACCTTTTTCCTCTTAACAAGACATTCAATCTCTCTTGTCAACCATGGTTCCCTCACTCGACCATCTCTTCCCTGCCTGACAGGGACATACATATCAAGGACACGTAGTACCTGTTCCTTGAACAAGTTCCACATTTCACTTGTGTCCTTCCCTGACAGCCTATGTTCCCAACTTATGCACTTCAATTCGTGTCTGACAACATCGTATTTACCCTTCCCCCAATTGTAAACCTTGCCCTGTTGCACGTTTTCTTGTTTAATACCATGTCCAACCTCACCAATGCAGTTTGGGGGTCTATATATGACACCCACTAATTTTTTGTCCCTTGGTATTTCTCAACTCTACCCATACAGATTCCACAAAGGCTATGGGGAGAAAGCAGGATTAGGCTATTGAGTTCGATGGTCAGCCATGATGGTGATGAATGGCGGAGCAGGCTCGAAGGGCCAAAAGGCCTCCTCTTGCTCTTATCTTCTATGTATCTATGGAAGGGCGTTAATGAGGGGTGGCTGTGGAGAGAGGTGTGATAGCATGGGACATAAGCAAAGAGATGATGCTAAATCAGTACAGATAATTTGTCTGGCTGCAGTTAGAATATTATCATAGAGTGGTTAAGCCAGTTTAGCTCTGTTGGCTGGACAGATGTTTTGTGATACAGGGCAAGGCCAATATATGCGTTCAATTCCCTTACTGGCTGAGATTATTCATTAAGGCCCACCTTCTCAACCTTTCCATTTGCCTGAGGTGTGGTGACCCTCTGGTTAAATCACCACCAGTCAGTTCTCCCCCCTCAAAGGGGCCAGAAGCCTATGGTCACCTGGGGCTATGTCGGCTTTACTTTACATCACAGAAAGCAGACACTTGGTCCATCATGGCTATGCAGGATCTCTCTGAACAAATCAGCTAGTCCTACTGCTCTGCCATTTCCCTGAATCCCTGGAATTCCTTTCTCTTCAGATGTTTATCTAATTCACTTTTGAAAGCCTTGATTGAATCTGCTTCCTCGTCACTCTCTCAGGCATTGCATTCCCCATCTAATCACTAGCTGTGTAAAATGGACTTTTTTCATGTCGCAGTCAGTTCTTTAGCCAATCCTCTTAAACTGGTGTCCTCTGAAGAGGTAGACTGGACCCACAGATCGCTCCGGCAAAGACCCAAATTAGGAGAAGCACTGTGGGCGATTATAGCGAAACTCCATAAGTTTCAAGATAAAGAGAAGATGCTGAACTGGTCGAGGAGCACACGATCATATAGGTGGGAAGGACATACAATCCGCATCTACCAGGACATTGAGGCTGACCTGGCTGAGCGCCGGGCAGAGTTTAATGGGGCAAAGGCGGCTTTATTTAAAAACAAGGTGTGGCTTGGCATGCTGTACCCGGCGAGACTGCGTAACCTACGGCAACAAAGAGCACTATTTTAACACGTCGGAGGATGCGAATGAGTTCATCCAGAAAAACGGGCTCAGAAGACAGATATAATGGCCAACTAAGAACCCTTGAACAAGACTTTTTCTGGGCTGAAAGCTCACACAACCTAGGGGGTGGGGAGAAGGCAGAGGTACACTGAAACGAGAGGGGAGAAAAGAGACAAAACCGGCTGAAGGCAGAGGGAGCAGCTCTCAGAGAGGAGCCGCCTTGCTGGCGAGCATGCTGGTGCGCTTAAATAAGATGGGAGGGGTGGGTAGCACAGGGCAGCTACTGAAAGGGGGAGAAGCGTCCAGCAAAAGGGAGGGACAAAACAACAAACTGGAGGGAAGTGGGAAAGAAGGATAAAGGGGGTAGGCAACCAGGGTACAGGGAAAGGGAAGTTGGACTTGGGGCAAGGGGAGGGTCGGGGAATGGGGGGGCAAAATTCTGGTGACAACAGGTCGCACATGGGGATGGCTGGAACAAAGAAGAAAACGATGGCCATCTTGGATGGACCTCAAACAAATGGGAACCCCAATGTGCAGGGGCACGTCTAGGTGGTAAGTATGGCTGACACCTCAGGAAGGGGGAGACTGAAACCACCCATCAGAATAGTCACTTGGAACATCAGGGCACTCAACGTACCGCTGTAAAGATTCAGGGCGGGATTCTCTCAGCCCGGGGCCGGGCCGGAGAATCCCCGCAACCGGCGCGCTACGCTGCCCCGATGCCGGCACTCAATTCTCCGCAGAGCCGATTGGCGCCGGCACGGTTGGCGCGGCGCCGGTCGGGGGCCGCTCTACGCAGCCGGCCAGCCGATTCCCGTCGTACAAAAAGCCGAGTCACGCCGGCGCCGTCCACAGCTGCTCTCAGCCGGTGGGAACTCGCTGTCGAAGGGTCGGGGGACGGCCTGGAGGGGGGTCCAACCCCGGGGGGCGGCCTCCGATATGGCCTGGCCCGCGATTGGGGCCCACCGATCGGCCGGCCGCCCTCTCTGGCTGGGGGCCTCCTTTCGTCCGCACCGGCCCATGTAACCCTGCGCCATGTTGCGTCGGGGCCGGCGCGTTGAAGGAAGCCGGTGCCACTGCGCATGCGTGGATCCCACGGCGCCCAGTTGACGCCGGGATCAGCAGCTGGAGCGGCGTGAACCGCTCCAGTGCCGTGCTGGCCCCCTGTAGGGGCCAGAATTGCTGATCCTGAGGCCGTGTTGACGCCATCGAGAAACGGGACGGCGTTTCCGACGGCGTCAACACTTAACCTCAGGATCACAGAATCGCGTCCCCAGAGTCATCACCCATACAAAAAGCATGAGGGCCGACATAGTCTTCCTTCAAGAGACGCACCTGAGGGAGAAGGATCGACTGAGTGTAAATAAGAGCTGGACAGATGTACCAAGCGTGCTTCAGAACAAGGGCGAGTCGGTGGCCATGCTGTTTCGCAAAAGGGCGAACTTTGCAGCGACAAACATGGTGACAGACCCGGGGGACAGTATGTAATGGTTGGCAGCTGGACACAGTCCTCTTCGCCAACAAGGCATTCTGCAAAACAATGTCACAAGCCATTGTCGGATATGTAACCTGCAATCAAAATGGGGACGTCTCACCCTCTGCATTCGGGGAGGCACTGAAGGTGGTGATAGGAGGGAAATAATAGCATACAGGGCACTCGGGGACGGGAAGGAAAGGGGGGCTAGGCAACGGTTGATCGATTCTGGATCGGTAATACTCCACAGCCCTGACTGTGGAACTATTGCGGTGAGGAAAAAGCTGCAAATGGAATTTGACATGCTATCCACCGGGAAAGTGGTGAACGAGCTCTGCCAGACACTGGGAACCTTTTATGAACATGGAGACAAAGCCAGTCGCCTACTGGCTCACCAGCTGAGAAATCAGCCAGCCAAGAGGGAGATCGCAAGTGAAGGACAGCAACTGCAAGCTTGTCTTGGCCCCAGACACAATCAACAAGATCTTCACGACCTTCGACCGAGAGCGGTACACCTTCGAGCCTCCAGTGGGGGACTTCAAGATACAGTGATCTTTCAATGGGCTGGACATACTAGCTATGGAGGAGGAAAAGAGACGGGGTCTGGAAGCACCGCTAGAGTTGCGAGAAGTTATGGAGAGCATCAGCTCCATGCAGTCGGGGAAGGCACCGGGTCCAGATGGATTCCCGGTGGACTTCTATAAATAATTTGTGGCAGCACTGCCCCGCACCTGCAAGAGGTGTTTAATGATTCGCTGAAGAGTGGGACCTTGCTGCCCACACTGGCACAGGCCTCAGTATTGCTGATCCTGAAAAAAGACAAAGAGCCAATGGAATGCGGGTCGTACAAAACCCATCTCGTGCCTAAACACTGACGCCAAAGTCCTGTCGAAGGCCCTGGCGAGGTGACTGGAGAGTTGCTTGCCCGACGTAGTCGTGGAGGATCAGGTGGGCTTTGTCAAGGGCAGACAGCTAACGGCTAACATCAGGCGTCTGCTGAACGTGATTATGACCCCACCCGGGGAGGGACACCAGAAGTGATCATCTCCTTGGACACCGAGAATGCCTTTGACAGAGTCGAATGGAGGTACCTCTTGGAGGTAGTGAAATGGTTTGGCTTTTGGCCAGGGTTCACCTTGTGGATGAAACCGCTGTCCAGTGCTCCCATACCGCGCTTATGGACAAATGCCACTAGTTCTGAATACAGAGGCATGAGGCAAGAATGCCCATTGTCCTCGCTGCTCTTTGCTCTGGCAAGCGAGCCATTGGCTATCGCCCATAGAGCAGCGAAGGGGTGGAGGGGCATCCAGAGTGGAGACGGGAGTCGCACTCTATGCGGATGACCTGCTCCACCTTGTCTCAAACCCTCTAGCCAGCATGTGAGGAATAATGGAAGTCCAAAGGGAGTTTAAGAGCCTTCTCCCGTTACAAACGCAACCTCAGCAAGAGTGAAATCTTCTCTGGCAGGGAGAGTGCAGACATTCAAATCCTACTCGGATCACTCTCGACATTCATGCCCAAGGACTTCTTCGCCAAATTAGACAAACTAATCATGGCGTTTGTTTGTGGGGCAGTGGGGGGCAGAACACTAGGATATGTAAATGTCCTGCAAAGAAGGAGGAACATGGACTGGATTGGATTGGTTTATTGTCACGTGTACCGAGGTACAGTGAAAAGTATTTTTCTGCGAGCAGCTCAACAGATCATTAAGTACATGAGAAGAAAAGGGAATAAAAGAAAATACATAATAGGGCAACACAACATATACAATGTAACTACATAAGCACTGGCATCGGATGAAGCATACAGGGTGTAGGGTTAATGAGGTCAGTGCATAGGAGGGTCATTTAGGAGTCTGGTGACAGTGGGGAAGAAGCTGTTTTTGAGTCTGTTCGTGCGTGTTTTCAGACTTCTGTATCTCCTGCCCGATGGAAGAAGTTGGAAGAGTGAGTAAGCCGGGTGGGAGGGATCTTTGATTATACTGCCCGCTTTCCCCAGGCAGCGGGAGGTGTAGATGGAGTCAATGGATGGGCGGCAGGTTCGTGTGATGGACTGGCCGGTGTTCACAACTCTCTGAAGTTTCTTGCGGTCCTGGGCCGAGCAGTTGCCATACCAGGCTGTGATGCAGCCTGATAGGATGCTTTCTATGGTGCATCTGTAAATGTTGGTAAGGGTTAATGTGGACATGCCGAATTTCCTTAGTTTCCTGAGGAAGTATAGGCGCTGTTGTGCTTTCTTGGTGGTAGCGTCGACGTGGGTGGACCAGGACAGATTTTTGGAGATGTGCACCGCTAGGAATTTGAAACTGCTAACCATCTCCACCTCGGCCCCGTTGATGCTGACAGGGGTGTGTACAGACTTTGCTTCCTGAAGTCAATTACCAGCTCTTTAGTTTTGCTGGCATTGAGGGAGAGATTGTTGTCGCTACACCACTCCACTAGGTTCTCTATCTCCCTCCTGTATTCGGACTCATCGTTATTCGAGATCCGGCCCACTATGGTCGTATCATCGGCAAACTTGTAGATAGAGTTGGAACCAAGTTTTGCCACGCAGTCGTGTGTGTACAGGGAGTAGAGTAGGGGGCTAAGTACGCAGCCTTGCGGGGCGCCGGTGTTGAGGGCTATTGTGGAGGAGGTTTTGTTGTTCATTCTTACTGATTGTGGTCTGTTGGTCAGAAAATCGAGAATCCAGTTGCAGAGTGGGGAGCCAAGTCCTAGGCTTTGGAGCTTTGATATGAGCTTGGCTGGGATTATGGTGTTGAAGGCGGAGCTGTAGTCCATAAATAGGAGTCTAATGTAGGAGTCCTTGTTTTCGAGATGCTCTAGGGATGAGTGTAGGGCCAGGGAAATGGTGTCTGATGTGGACCGGTTGCAGCGGTATGCGAATTGCAGTGGATCAAGGCGTTCTGGGAGTATGGAGGTGATGCGCTTCATGATCAACCTCTCGAAGCACTTCATTACGACTGAAGTCTGGGCCACTGGCCGGTAGTCATTGAGGCACGTTGCCTGGTTCTTCTTTGGTACCGGTATGATGGTGGTCTTCTTGAAGCAGGTGGGGACCTCGGAGTGGAGTAGCGACAGGTTAAAGATGTCCGTGAATACCTCTGCAAGCTGGTCCGCGCAGGCTCTGAGTGCACGACCAGGGATCCCGTCTAGGCCCGTCGCCTTCCGAGGGTTCACTTTCAGGAAGGCCAATCTGACTTCGGAAGCTGTGATGGTGGGTATGGGTGAATTATGGGCTGCTGAGACACTCGCCAGCGGATTGTTGGTTGCCTGCTCGAACCGGGCATAGAATGCATTGAGTTCATCGGGGAGGGGTGCGCTGCTGCCAGAGATACTGTTCGGCTTCGCTTTGTAGCCCGTTATGTTGTTTAGTCCTTGCCACAACCGCCGAGAGTCTGTCTGTGACTCTAGCTTGGTTTGATATTTTCTCTTGGCATTCCTGATGGCTTTGCGGAGGTCGTACCTGGATTTCTTGTGTAGGTCAGGGTCGTCTGCCTTGAACGCCTCAGATCTGGCCTTCAGTAGGGAGTCAATCTCGCGATTGAGCCATGGTTTCCGGTTGGGAAACGCACGTACTGCTTTCTTTGGCACGCAGTCGTCCACACATTTGCTGATGAAGTCTGTGACGGTGGTAGCATACTCATTTAAGTTGGTCGCTGAGTTCTTAAATATGGACCAGTCCACTGTCTCTAAGCAGTCATGTAAGAGCTCTTCTGTCTCCTCGGACCAGCACTGCACAACCTTCTTAGCTGGATTCTCCTGCTTGAGTTTCTGCTTGCATGCCGGGAGAAGGAGCACCGTCTTATGGTCTGATTTCCCAAAGTGCGCTCGGGGGATGGAACGGTAGGCGCCCTTGATTTTTGAGTAGCAGTGGTCAAGAGTGTTGTCGCCCCTGGTGGGACAGGAGATGTGCTGGTGGAATTTTGGCAGTACACTCTTGAGGTTGGCCTTGTTGAAGTCTCCGGCCACGATGAACAAGGCCTCCGGGTGTTCTGTTTCGTAGTTGTTTATTACTGTATATAGTTCGTCCAGCGCCTTCCTCACTACTGCCTGGGGTGGGATGTAGACCGCTGTGATAATGGCTGAAGTGAACTCACGTGGAAGATAATATGGGCGGCACTTCACGGTCAGGTATTCCAAGTCTGGGGAGCAGTAGGTCGCCAGAGTCGCCACATCCAAGCACCAGGAGGAGTTGATGAGGAGGCAAAACCCTCCACCCTTCGCTTTGCCTGATGATGCCGTGCGGACACGACGAGCTCCGGTGCATGCAACTAAAGAATTTCCTCCGCAAGAAGACTGCAAAGTTCCCCCAGTGACCTGGACTCACCGTACTGGACAGACCTCTGACATCGGATGAACTGGGGGACGATAGCTGCACCGACATGTATGGATGACTGCTAGAAGAGATAAGAGCACCGCTGGTTTAGACATAGGGAAAGATGGAAGAAGAACTAGGCACGGAGAAGGGAGGAGGACTCTGGATCGAAGCACTGCATAGGGCAAACTCCCATCTCCTCATGCACAGGGCTGAGCTAATGCAGCTAAAGGTAGTGCTCATGGCTCACTTGACCTGAACATGTATGAGCGGGTTCTTCCCAGAGGTGGAGGACAAATGTGAATGGGGCCAGGGACGCCGGGCCAACCAGACCCACATGCTGGTCCTGTCCCTGCCAGTGGGTCTTCAAGGTATCGGAACAGCGAGAGCTTTTTAGGGGGAGAGGGGCAGATGCCCTAGCCTATGCCCCCCTGATCGCCTCCCTGATTGTCTGCTGGAGAACCGCAGCAACCCCAAGGCCGCAGACTGGCTGTCCGACTTAGCGGAATGCCTTAAATTGGAAAATATAAAATTCACCGGAGGATTGGAGAAAGGCTTCCACAGTACATGGAAGCAATTTACCAAACTGTTCGAGGACCTGTTTGTGACCAGCAACAAATAAGGAGTGGGTGGGGCGGGGGGGGGGGGGGGGGGGGGGGGGGGGGGGTTGGAGAAGAGTGGCAGAAACAGACAAAGGAAGAAGAGAAGGTGGGGGGGGGGGGGGGGTTGGGAGGAGGGAAGGCACCACCCAGACTTCAGGGAAAGCAGGGCAGGGAGGAACCAAAGGGTATTGAAGAAAAGAGAGCCCATGGGTACGACCACGGCAAATCAATGGAGTACGCCTTGGTGACGCCCTGGTATGTTTTAATTCCATGGGGCCACATGTAAATAGAAGAGAACGGTTGTAGTAACCGATTACTGGAGGCCCAATGTTAACGTGCCTCGTAGCTGTATTTATGGGCTGGTTTAGCTCAGTGGGTTAGACAGCTGGTTTGTAATGCAGAACAAGGCCAGCAGCGCGGGTTCAATTCCTGTACCGGCTTACCCGAACAGGCGTCGGAATGTGGCGACTAGGGGCTTTTCACAGTGACTTTCATACTTGTGACAATAAAAGATTATTATTATTATTATATATATTTCCTACTTGGTTTACCCTTCCATCATTTTAATTTTCTGTTTGTATTTCTTATTCTTTTCTGTATTTCTTCTTTTTTGCAATGTTGTCAAAATCAAATGTGAAAACCAATAAAAATGTTTTTTTTTTAATTGAAAGATCGAATGGAGGTGTTCAAAATTATACTGAAGTAAATGCAAACTTCTTGCTCTGGCAGTGCTCAACCAGATGCTGGCAAAAGCATAATTTCCAATAGCTTTTCAAAAAAGAGATAGATATTTGAAAAACAGAACTTTTGATCTTTATTTGGAAAGGGCAAGGGAATAGGACAAAATATATAGCTCTTTGAAAGAGCCAGCAGTAGTGAGGTGGGCTCAATTATCTCCTTAGGCTGTAAAGCTCTGTAGTATTAAGTTTGCAGTGAATAAAGATGCCATGCGCCTATGTTGTTTGTGCTGACTGTGCAATTCACAATGGATTTCACTGCCCTGCCCCCTCCCCATAGCCCTAGATCTCCCTTTACTTCTGTAGCTTATCTACTCTTCATTTAAATGGTGCATTACTGTGCCTCTAAAAATGTGATTTGTATTTATTACTGTTTCATTGTGCCTTGTTGAAAGAAACCAGGTGGAATATCATGCCTCGCTTCTAGGGTAGAGTAAGACCATTAAGTCCTTAAGTTTATGCACAGTTTTGATTGCTCCAAGGGGTACTTTTCTTCATAGAACATAGAACATAGAACAATACAGCGCAGTACAGGCCCTTCGGCCCACGATGTTGCACCGAAACAAAAGCCATCCAATCTACACTATGCCATTATCATCCATATGTTTATCCAATAAACTTTTAAATGCCCTCAATGTTGGCGAGTTCACCACTGTAGCAGGTAGGGCATTCCACGGCCTCACTACTCTTTGCGTAAAGAACCTACCTCTGACCTCTGTCCTATATCTATTACCCCTCAGTTTAAAGTTATGTCCCCTCGTGCCAGCCATATCCATCCGTGGGAGAAGGCTCTCACTGTCCACCCTATCCAACCCCCTGATCATTTTGTATGCCTCTATTAAGTCTCCTCTTAACCTTCTTCTCTCCAACGAAAACAACCTCAAGTCCATCAGCCTTTCCTCATAAGATTTTCCCTCCATACCAGGCAACATCCTGGTAAATCTCCTCTGCACCCGCTCCAAAGCCTCCACGTCCTTCCTATAATGCGGTGACCAGAACTGTACGCAATACTCCAAATGCGGCCGTACCAGAGTTCTGTACAGCTGCAACATGACCTCCCGACTCCGGAACTCAATCCCTCTACCAATAAAGGCCAACACTCCATAGGCCTTCTTCACAACCCTATCAACCTGGGTGGCAACTTTCAGGGATCTATGTACATGGACACCTAGATCCCTCTGCTCATCCACACTTTCAAGAACTTTACCATTAGCCAAATATTCCGCATTCCTGTTATTCCTAGCCAAATATTCCGCATTCCTGTTATTCCTCATGGGTTTATTTGGTGCACAGTGAATGGAGGTCTGGGGTATATGTGCTGTCAGGTTAATTTTTAAAATATAGCAGCCTTGATTCTGTGCACAAAGAAGATGATGGTCTGTACCCTCCAGAGTTTCTACACAGTCTACTTCCAATGGGCATGTTGGAAGGAGCTGTTATAATGTAGCTATGAAACTTGAATCCTAAACAAGGACTTTGTTATGGAACAAGCCTCTCCTAGTTGCTGTTTGCTTCAACCTGGTCTTGCAACAGGCTGACTAATAGCCCCCATGCTTTGTGGAAGCCCTTGTCCAACCCTCGGATGGTGTACTTGATCTTCTCCAGGTAGAGATAGGTCTGCCAGCCAGTATACAGCTGTGGATGGTTCCGCAATCGCCAGCTGAGCAGGATTCTCCGGCGTGCAATTAAGGAAGCAAAAGCCAGGGCATCGGCCCTCTTCCCTATGTGTAGTTCTGGGTGGTCCGAAAACCCGAAGACTGCCACTATCGGGCATGGCTCCACCCCCACCTTCACAACCTTGGACATCACCTCGAGGAAGGCTATCCAGAACCCGACAAGTCTGGGGCAGGCCTAGCACATGTGAACGTGGTTAGCCGGGCCTCCCTGGCACTGTACACATTTACCCTCCACCTCAGGGAAGAACCTGTTCATTCGGGTCCTGTTAGGTGAGCATTGTGCACCACTTTGAACTGCACAAGGCGTAGTCTAGCGCAGGAGGAGGTGGAGTTGGCCCGACTCATTGCTTCGCTCCACAGTTCCCAACCCACTGTCCCCAGTTTGTCCTCCCATTTTCACCTGGCTCTGTTTGGTTTTCTTGCCCTTTCCAGCAACCATCCATAGATGTCCCCACAGTTTCCCCCCCTCCTTATTGTCCGTGTTTATTAGCTCTTCCAGGAATGTGTCTCTCGCTGCCCTGTGGTTACTTTCCGTCTCCTTGCGGAGAAAGTGGTTAATTTGAAGGTGCCTGAGTTCCGGTCCTGTCGGTAGCTCCAGGTCTTCCGTCAGTTCACCCAAGGTCGTGGGTCTGTCCCCTATGTAAATATCCCTGACTGCTAGCCTCCCCCGTCCTGTCTCTATTTTCTTAAAGGTGGTGACTAGCATGGCTGGTGGGAATTTGTGGTTGCCGCAGATGGGGGCCAAGGAAGACATCTCGGTTAGACCGAAATGCTGCCTTATTTGGTTCCCTGTCCTCAATGTGGCTACCACCACTGGGCAGGATATGTATTTTGCCGGGAGGGATGGGAGCACTGCCATGGCAAATGCCCAGAGGGTCGTTCTCTTGCAGGAGGACTCCTCCAGCCTCACCCATTCCGCACTGGGTTCTGTTATCCATTCCCTCTCTCATTTGGCGTTGGCTGAACAGGCAGATTTCAAGGAAATAGAGTTGGGAAGTCTTGTTGAAGTTTGTACAAGACATTAGTAAGACCGCACATGGAATACTGTGTTTAGTACGGGTCACCCTATTATAGGAAGGATATTGTTAAACTAGAAAGTGTATAGAAGAGATTTACGAGGATGCTACCAGGACTTGATGGTCTGAGCTATAAGGAGAGGCTGGATAGGCCGGGACTTTTTCCCCTGGAGTGTAGGAGGCTTAGGGTTGATCTTATAGAAGTCTATAAAATAATGGGGGGCATTATTAATCAGAATCTTTTCCCATAGGTAGAGGAATCTAGAACTAGAGGGCATAGATTTAAGGGGAGAGATACAAAAGAGACCAGAGGGTAAATTTCTTCACACACAGGGTGGTGAGCAACTGGAATGAGCTGCCAGAGGCAGTGGTAGAGGCGGGTACAATTTCTTCCTTTAAAAAATAGTAGGCACTTGCATGGACAGAATGGGTATAGAGGGGTATGGGCCAAATGCGGGCAAGTGAGACTAGCTTAGTATCGAAACTGGGCGGCATGGACAAGCTGGGCCAAAGGGCCTGTTTCCATGCTGTAAACATCTATAACTCTATGACTCGTTTGACTTTCAACTTTCAATTCAGGAAAAAAAAACAGTTCCCATTAGACTTTCATATTCTATGATTATTAGTCACAGGATCAGACTCTTGACAATATTTTTATTTATATTCCTAGGTCTGTTTTTACACATGGACAGTTTTTATGTAGAGTGAGAAGTTTTGATTCTGTTGATCCTTTATTCCAAGAAGTACTGTAGTAATAAAGATATTAATATGACCGCAAATGTATTAAAGATCACTGTCTGAAACACTAATTATGCTAATTAAAATTAAAACACATTAGAGAATCTGATTAATGTTACCCCTTGTCATTTGTAATGAATGGATTTTTTTGTTGATTAGGTGGCAAAGAGAGACCAGAATTAAGACTCTTGGTGGCCGTCTCCAGGGAGAGGTGATTTATTATGCTCCCTGTGGTAAGAAACTTCGTCAGTACCCTGAAGTAATAAAGGTAATTGCTAGACTGAATTTAACAATGTTATGTTGTCTCAAACCTTGTTGAATCTGAAATTGCTGAAGAAGAATTGTAGCTTACAGGTAAAATAGTTGGATTTAATGAGTTCTACTAATTTTAATATTTTATTTGTATTTGCTTTAGTATTATTGAATATTTTGTATGGCATGCATTTCCTTTCCACAAAAAAACATATTTTCGGTATCATGATTTACCATTTCTAATGGGAAATCCTAGGTTAAAATGTGAACACTAACTTGTAACAATCACTTGTAATGCCAGTAGACAGTTGCCTAATTGGGATTGCAATGTTAAGTGGTAACATTGCTCTGTTATGCCGCTAAGCTTGCGCTGTCACTCAACATAATTTCTCAAAAATTCTGCCATAATTTCTCAGTTACTAAAATTATTCTTGTCCAAAATATGTTTAAGCAAAATTAAAACAATTAAATAATAACTTATTTCACAATAATATGATTAACGTTGAATTGCCTTTTCCATTATAATGTCATCATTTTTGCTTGAAGGTCTTTACCCTTCCCAAAAGCCTGTACTCAAACTTAATGGAGAAAGGTACATTAAAAAATATATTTTTTTTTAATTCTCCTTTTTCACATTTCCTCCCAAATTTACACCCACCAACAATAAATAATCAGTAACAAATATGTGAATCCCCATATCAATAACAACGATCCCATCCTCCCACCAAACCCCAAACATTAGCCCGCATGTTCACAGAAACAATGACAAAAAGGAATCAGGAATCATCCATAGTCACCATTAACACATACAGTCCCGGCCCCCCCTCCCCCAAACTAATGTTCGATGTTATCCAGTTCTTGAAAATGCATAATGAATAATGTCCATGAATTGTAGAACCCCTCCATCCTTCCCCTCAGTTCAAACTTAACCTTCTAAAGAGTCAAGAATTCCAACAGGTCCCCCCGCCACGTCAGGGCACAGGGTGGAGAGGTTGATCTCCAACCCATCAGGATTCGCCTTCGGACGATCAACGAGGCGAAGGCTACAACATCTGCCTCCGCACCGTTTCCAACCCTGGCTAGTCCGACCCCCGAATATGGGCACCGGGGGGCCCAGATCCAGTTTCATGTGCACCACTTTAGAAATTACCCTAAAAACCTCCTTCCAGTAATCCTCTAGCTTTGGACAGGACCAAAACATATGAACGTGATTAGCGCCCTCCCCCCCGCAACGTTTACACACATCTTCCACTCCCTCAAAGAATCGGTTCATCCTCGCCCTCATGAGGTGTGCTCTGTATACCACCTTCAGCTTTATCAACCCCAACCTCGCGCACGAGGTGGAGGCATTCACTCTCCGGAGCACCTCACACCAGAACCCCTCCTCCATATCCTCTCCCAACTCTTCCTCCACTTTGCTTTGCTCCCTTCCAGTGGTGCCTTCTCCTCTTCCCAAATAGCTCCGTAAACCGCTGACACTACCCCTTTCTCCAGTCCCCCTGTCGTCAGCACCTGCTCCAGCAATGTGGAGGCCGGCTCCTCTGGGAAGCTCTGCATCTCTTTTCTGGCAAAATCCCGAACCTGCATGTATCCTTCAGTCCTGCAAATCGACCCCTAAGAAACAAATCTTTTAGTGTCTTAATCCCCTTCTCCTCCCATTTCTGAAAATTTCCATCCCACTTCCCTGGCTCAAATCTGTGGTTCCCCCGAAACGGCATTTCCCTTGACCCTGCCCCAACCCGAAGTGTGGCCGAAACTGCCTCCAAATTCTCAATGAAGCTATTATTACCGGACTCCCTGAGTATTTCCCCGGGGCTATCTGGAGCGGCGCTGTTGCTAGTGCTTTCAATAACGACCCCCTGCACAAACTCTCCTCCATTCTGACCCACTGGGAATCAACCCTTCTGACCCAGTTCCGAAACATCTCCACATCCGCCGCCCAGTAGTAATACATCAGGTTCAGAAGACCCAAACCCCCTGCCTGCCTTCCCCTCTGTAGCAGCACTTTTCTAACTCTGGCCACCTTCCCTCCCCATATGAACGACGTAATCCTTCCCTCAATCTTACTGAAAAAAGCCTTTGGCACGAAAATTGGCAGGCATTGAAAGATAAACAGAAATCACAGCAACATGTTCATTTTAACTGCCTGTACCCGACCCACCAGTGACAGAGGAAGACCATCCCACCTTGCCAGATCAGCTTTCACTCTCCCCACCAAACCAGAAATGTTGTACCTGCGGAGCCCCCCGCCACTCTTGGTAAACCTGCACACCAGGTACCTAAAGTGAGTCCCTGCGGAATGGCAATCCCCCCACCCCTGCCCCCACCCCCGGCCGAGACACCACAAAATACTCACTCTTGTCTAGATTTAGTTTGTACCCCGAGAAAATCCCAAACACTCTAAGCAGCTCCAATATTCCCCTATCGACACACTCGGTTCCGACACATATAACAGCAAGTCATCGGCATATAACGACACCCTATGCTCTATCCCCCCCCCCCCCCCCGCACTATTCCTTTCCATACGTCCGAACTTCTTTATGCGATGGCCAACGGCTCAATTGCGAGTGCAAACAGCAGGGGGGGCCAAAAGACATCCCTGCCTAGTCCCACGGTGGAGAGAAAAGTATCTCGAGCTGAAGTTGTTTGTGCGGATACTCGCCCTCAACTCCTTATATAGTAGCTTTACCCAGTTCACAAATCTTGGTCTAATCCCAAACCGTTCCAGAACTGCCATCAAGTACCCCCATTCTATCCGGTCAAACGCCTTCTCAACGTCCAATGCCACAACCACCTCTGTTTCCTTCCCCTCTGCCGGTGCCATAATGACGTTCAATACCCTTCGAACGTTTGAAAAGAACTGCCTCCCACTCACGAACCCCAAAAGAACTGCCTCCCACTCACGAACCCCATCTGATCGTCACCTATCACCTTCCAAAGGCACTCCTCCAGCCTACCCGCCAGCACCTTCGCCAATACTTTTGCTTCCACATTCAGAAGTGATAGGGGCCTATACGACCCACACTCCGTTGGATCCTTATCTTTTTTTAGCAACTGGGAAATCGACACCTGCCCCAAAGTTTGTGGCAACACCCCCTTCCCTATCGCCTCTTCAAACATCCCCACCATCAGGGGTGCCAGCTTGTCCTTGAATTTTTTTATAATATTCCACCGGAAACCCATCCGGCCCTGTCACCTTCCCCGACTGCATCCTCCCGATCGCATCCTTTATTTCCTGCTGCACTATCGCTCCTTCTAATGTAGCCCTGTCCCCCTCCCCGAACCTCAGGTACTCCAACCTATCTAGAAATTCCTGCATCTCACGGTCTCCCCCAAGTGGCTCTGACCTGTACAACCTCTCATAAAATTCCTCAAAAACCTTGTTAATCAGATCCGGAGGCACCACCAACTTCCCTGCCCGATCCCTCACCTGAACAATTTCTCTTGCCGTTGCTTCCCTCCGGAGCTGACCTTCTAACATATCGCCTTATCTCCATGTTCGTAAACTGCCCCCCTTGCTCGTCTCAGTTGGCGC
Organism: Scyliorhinus torazame; assembly: GCF_047496885.1. NCBI lineage: Eukaryota > Metazoa > Chordata > Chondrichthyes > Carcharhiniformes > Scyliorhinidae > Scyliorhinus > Scyliorhinus torazame. The sequence continues at coordinate 99,279,255 of NC_092708.1, forward strand.
ACCGCCTTCCTGGTAGATAGTCGGTCAAAGCTCGCCTGTAGTTCCTTCCTCTTTTCCAGCTTTGCTGGGTCTCCATCTTCTGCATAACTCCAATCTACCTCCAACATCTCATCTATTACCCTATGCCGCTCCAACCTCTCCTCTTTGTCCATCCTGGCCTTAAATGAAATCACCTCCCCCCTCACCACCATCTTTAGAGCCTCCCAGACAACTGCCTTCGCCACCTCACCGTACAGTTGAAACCTACATATTCCTTAATTACCTTTTCAATTTTGTCACAGAACACTTGGTCTCCCAAAAGTCCCACATCTAATTTCCACCCCGGCCTCTACACTACCCCCTTCTCTAGTACCATATCCACCCAATGCGGAGCATGATCTGACACTGCAATTGCCGAGTATTCGACCCCTTAACCCCAGCCAGCAAAGCCTTCCCCACCACGGAAAAGTCAATCCGCGAGTATACCTTCTGGACTGCTGAGAAAAACGAGTACTCCCGTTCCCGTGCAGAAACCTCCAAGGGTCCACCCCTCCCATTTCCACCATTAGCCCAGCTAACGCCTTCGCCCCCCCCCCCCCCCCCTATTGGACCAGCGAGCATGGCCATGACCTGTCCCACCTTGGCTCCTGCACCAATTTTCAGTCCCCCCACTATCAGTTCATGTGTGTCTAAGTCGGGGAAGGCCCCAAACACCTTCTTTGCAAATCCCACATCGTCCCAGTTGGCGCCGTATACATTTAACAGCGCCACTAACCTCCAATCCAGCGCCCCTGTGGAGAAAGGTACATTTTGCAGCACCATGTAAACTATGTCAAATCCCTGGGTGTAGGCAGCATCGTGGGCCAATACCTGCACGCTGTTCTTTAATTATATCAATGGAGAACGCTGCATAGGCCATGGCCTGTGACACTTCTTACCCCTTGGGTATCGTTGTAAATTGGAGTAGATGCAACGCTACATCAACTAATTTCTCTTCCAATATTTTTGCTCATAAAGTGACTATTGATGATTGCTTCTGAGCTTGTGTAGTGTACATAATTTCCCAGGTGTGTCAGCCAAACTATTGGAGTATTCTTTGCAGCATCCATCTGTTTCTACAAATTGTACTTCAAGATTTGTGTAGAAATGTTGAAAGAAAAATTTCAAAAGTTTTATTCAGGTAAAGTTCAAATTGTATTTTCAAATGCAGAGGTTGCTTGTGTGTGACGGTGACAAATAAGTAATGATTACACACTAGTTACAGTTTTATTTTGATTATATCTCTTTGATCAAATTTGCAACTTTTTTTACATTAATTCCACAATGTATGCAAGTTATGGTCAATGAACTAAGAGAAAATCTCAAACTGGGCATGACTTATCTCGGAGTTGATACCTTAAAAAAAACTCAAGTTGAATTTTAGCACATTGTAATTATTAACAGCTGTTGAAGACGGAAATAAATAAATTATAAAAACAAATAAGTTGACAGTACTTAGCATATATCCTTTTCGACAGCAGTGGCCACAGATGTAGACATTTTAGATAAGATATACGCACATGCACTTGCCCTGGCACTCATACCCTCATGCCTATTAACAAAGATTTATGGAGTTTACTTGTTTGCAATAACCATCCAATTGGAAATCGCATCAGGTTCTAAGGACCTAACCACATGGCAAGAGTGAATACTTTTAAATGGTGAATTCAGAAAGCTTGCATTAAAAAGTTAAAAAATCATAAAGATTAAAAGCACAGTGTCAATTAACAGTAGTTAGCAGCAATTAACAGTAAGCAGAGAAAGCTTAACTCTAGCAATTGAACACACATCTCACCAGCCCCCTCAGACCAAGGCATGAAGTGACGACTCCAAAAACGTGGTCAACATGGGAAAACTTTTCAGGTTTATGCCGGCGGGATATTCTGATCCCACCGATGGTGCACGGGTCTCCCGGCGACGAGGGGTGCAGTCAACGGGAAATCCCATTGACAGCAATGGGACCAGAAAATTCCACTGGCAAGCCGCTTCTGCCGCTGAAAAACACACGGCGGGCTGCTTGGTAAATTCCACCCCATGTTAACCCAAGATGGCTTCTCGAGACCTTTATTTTACACCTCAAAGATGTTGTATATCCACCTTAGCTAGGTTGTTGAAAATAGCCATTAGGTCTAGAATTTGTCAATATTGAAATAAGAGTTAATCCATTGGTTTTAGTTAATTTTGCATGTAGTCGTAATCTTAAATCAATATCTTCTCTTAAGCTATATCTCTTATCTTGCATTAACCTAAGTGTTGAACAATAATTGCTGTCATTTATAATTGAGACATCTTGAATAAAGGCCTATTAATTTCTTCAGTCAATGTTGACAAAAGGTCTAGAAGTTCATATTATCTTTCCAGCCTGTCTGAGAAAACAACATTTTGCAAGTCTCATGACTTTAAAATCAAGTGTTAAGTATTTATAATTTTTAAAAGTTAGACATTTTTGTGTTTATATTATCAATCTTACAAATGCATCAATTTTGATTATATCTCGTTGATCAAACTTAGGATTTTTTTTAACCTTGATGTCACCATAGATTTAGATTTATTGTCATGTGTACTGAGGTACAATGAAAATTATTGTTCTGCGTACAGTCCAGGCAGATCGTTCTAACATATGATAAATACATGAGGATGCATAATGGAAATATATAAACATAGACAGCGGGTGAAGTATATGGTATGTAGTGCTACAGCTAAAGAAAATGCGTCAAAAGATCAGTTCTGTCCATAAGAGGACCATTCAGGTGTCTGGTAACAGTGGGGAAGAAGCTGTTTTTGAATCTATTGGTGTGTGTTCTCAAACTTTTGTATTTTCTGCACGATGGAAGAGGTTGGAAGAGAATGGGAGGGGTCTTTGATTATCCCAAGGCAGCGGGAGGTGTAGCTGGCAGGCGGGCTTGCGTGATGGACTGGACTGTGTTCACGACTCTCTGTAGTAGCCTACTGAAGTTTCTTTGCATATGTATGCAATTTTATTGAGTAAACTTCAGAAAATCTCGTAATTTGAGCATGAAGCTATCATGCCTTATCTCAAATTTGATATCCTTTCTACAGCAGTGGCATAGATTAAATGAGACATTCGCACATGCACTTGACCTGACACTCCTACTCCCATGCCCACACACTACTCTGCCCATGCTCTTCCCTGACTACAGGTAGAAGATATGAGCAAGATTTTGTCAAAACTCGGGTGGCACAGTGGTTAGCATTGCTGCCTCTCAGCGTCGAGGGCCCAGGTTCGATCCCTGCACCGGGTCACTGTCCATGTGGAATTTGCACATTCTCTCCGTGTCTGCGTAGGTCTCGTCTCCACAACCTAAAGATGTGCAGGGTGGCCGTGCTAAATTACCCCTTAATTGGGGGGAAAATAAGAATTGGGCACTTTAAATTGTTTTGAAAGATTTTGTCAAAACAAATATTTATACCATCAAAAATTGAGCCCAAGGTAGCTACTGTTACTCTGAAATTTACATTCCCTTTTGTATTAAAATTCAAGGCTCTATTCCACAGTTACACACCGATAGACCCCATGCTGTCATGTACCAGCAACAGTATATAGTCAACTCCAGGTCTCGTGTTGTAGTTTTATCAAAGTGCAGTTGCAGCAATCTGTGACTACCCCGTTTACTGCCAAAACTCAAGATGCCTCAAAATTTGTACAACTTAATGGCAAATATTAGCCATTGAGGGTTTTTCATTCATGGTTTTCACAGAATATTGGACATTGTTGTGGAATTACATCCCCGCAACATCAGTAAAAATCCAGAAAACCATTTACTGCAATAATGATTTATTTAGGCACTGTTAGAATAGTGCGCAACATTTAATGCTCTAAATGGCATGAAAAATTATATTGTTCTAAAATAATGTATCCTCGGATTCATTCTAAACACTGCAATGAGAGATCTACTAATACATATAAATGATTTGTTTTTTATTGAGTATAGGTATAGCATGTAACTATCACATTTATTTCCTGTAAGTTCTATGCTTCGTCCCCGTAACACTTTCCCTGTCACACTTAATGGATAATGCCCCATTCTTTAAACAAGATGTATCCAATGACTCACCATTGGCAATGCCATAAGAGATTTGCTGGTATGACTTCAGCTGTAAAAATATTTGTGTAATATTGTAAATATCTAAACCATCAGTAAAAACACTGTTGCTGTTGATCTTTAAGTATTCTTTGCGTTTATTTTTTTTCCTGTAGTATCTTAGTAGGAATGGAATTGCAGACATCACTAGGGATAATTTTAGCTTCAGTTCAAAAATGAAGATTGGTGACTTCTATGAAGCCAGAGATGGGCCTCAGGTAATGGTGGTTTTAATTACAGATAATTACTGGTATTTATTTTGACTTTGGTTTTCATTAATTGTAAACCTTAGATGGTCTCTTCCCTCGACCAGGAAATCAATATACTTCATGATGGGGGACTGAGAAATACAAGCTAGGAATATCTCTGTTTTAGTCTCTGGTTTATGCTATTGCCAATGTCAGCCCGAGTGGGGATGTCAAATATACTCACTACCTCTTAGCTACAGGTAGAGAAAAGTGGCCAGGATTTCCTGCTGGTTGATATCCGCTGACTCCTCATGGAGCTATGCATGTCTGGGTGGAGAGGGTTTGTTTGGCTATAAGGTCTCTAACTGTAGGCTAGTATATATTAAAACTGCTTGCTTGAGCAAGGTACGTGAGCATGGTTAGTGTCTATAAACCATTCCCAGCATGAAGTCAGTGCCTTAATATTGTGGGAAAGAAGAAACCTAGACAATGAAGTATCATCTTTGTTGACATGTGATTTGCAAAAGAGAAATTAAGTGGTTGTAACTCTTGTATAATTAACTCTTATAAATTACATTTTTAACTCTAGTTTCATTTGAAGCAATGACATATGAACATTATTTTGGATCAGGGTGGCAATCAATAGCTGGGATTACAGGGATAGGGTGGGGGTGTGGATCTCAGTAGTGTGTTCCTTTGGAGGGTCGGTGCAGATGGGCTGAATTGCCTCCTGCACCGTCGGGATTCTGTGATTCTATGAATGCTTCATAGCTGAATTTCTTTTTTTTTACTTCAAGCTTTCATTACTTGAAATGTTATGAAGAATATTCATCAAAATGATGTGCCAATAGTAGATGGGAAATGTTTTCCTGTTCATTTTTGATGTCAACCATATATATTATGATCCATGATCCCTAATATTGATCTAATTTTAGGTCACTTGTGCAGTTTAGAAAATCTTAGGAAAGAGTAGGCAGATCTTTTCAGTATAAACTTGGTATTAAAAATGATTATTATTAATAAGCATGAGCTTATTGCCCTTGAGATTCTGAGTCAAAAGTCATATGTGCAAGTCCCAAAATACTGCCCAGAGTCAACCCAGACTAAGGAATGGCACTTTGTTGGCAGTGTTATCTTTCAGATAAGTGTTGATTTAGGCTTGTCTATCTGTTAAAGATTTTATAAAGGGCATGATGGGTTCTTGAAGTGCCTAAGCCAACAATTATCTGTTCACTAACACCAAAACAAAAAGTAATTTGTTGTTATCCCACTGCTGGCTATGGGATCTTGCTGTGAAAATATTTGCTGCTCCTTATGCATACTTAACAATGGTGTTTGCACTTCTGAAATAATTAATTGATTGTAAAGCTTATTTGAAAGTCCTAAAAGGTTCTGTATAAATGCAAGTTTTTTGTTTTTCTTTAATCTTTGCACTTTTACCAGCCACCAATTGAATTAGAGTGCAAACAGGTACATTTTAGCATGGCTGTCTGAGCATTATCTTCAGTTGTGAGACATCTACAATTCCTTCTTAGTGATACTATTTTGACATAGGGTGGAAATCTTGGGAGACTATGTTCTCCCACCGGAGTTGAATTGCACCAGTTTTATGATCCCCTTGGGGTCATAAAGCAGGATGCAATTCAGTGTTTCATGCCATGCAAATTTAGGCGTGGCGTGGAATACGAGAGATTCCCAGGGAATCCCGCTATTGGGCCACTTCTCCACTGCAAGTCACACCACTTCCAACCGCACAGCAGCCCCCGCCACTGGATTGCCTGGGTGCTCGTCCCCCAAATACGGGGTGACCCGAACTGGGACACTTCCCCACAACCCAGGGATTCCTGTAATAGGGCCAACCCCCTCCTCCAGGGACCCACCCCCCACAGGGAACCCCTGCTATGGGGACCCCCCCCCTGAAAAAGGATCCCTGTCTGGAAGCTAGAGAGCAGTCCACCTGGGGGCAGTGGGATGCATTATAGTTGTAATACTTACCTTGCCACTCCACGTGTCCATTCCTGGAAGGAGAGCAGCTGTGCCTGCATCTGGTTCCCACAGATCCATTAGTTGAAAGCCATTCAAAGCTTTCCAGTAGTGGTCTTTGATTGACAGCTTCTACAAATGACCTGCAGCTTTGATCCATTCATATCCCTTCATGGTCCAGTAGCCCAAGCGGTGAAACCTCATAGTTTGTAAACATTGTCCACATCAAAGAGAGGTAAGTGCCGTGAAATCAAACTTGAGTGATTGGAATGCACTTGCATCTCTTTTATGTGCACCTCCTGTTTGTGATGCAAATCAACATATAAATGATTATTTATTTTTTTTAAATAATTTTCATTAAAGTTTTTCAATAAATATCAATAACAAAATGAGAAAGAAAAAAGAACCCAACAGGGTTATGTACAAAACACAATCTAAAAAAGCAAACCACCAAACCCCTCCCCTCCCCCCCCCCCCCCCCCCCGTACCTAAATAATACATTAACATTAACACCCCGACTTAAGACAACAGGTGTATACACCCCCTCAGACCCTTCCAGTGTAAATAACATAAACAAAAATAAAGTAACCCCCCCCCCACCTCCCGAGCTGCTGCTGCCATTGACCAATGTCTATCGTTCTGCCAGAAAGTCTACATATAAATGATTTATGGAACATTATTTAAGTGAAAGAATGAAGAATACTGCATTAATAAAAGTGAACAGTTTAGCTATGCTGTACTTTAGGTTCAATACAATTTATTATTAAAAAATCTCAATTTAGACTAATGTAAAAAATCCTGCTAAACATCATTTCAGGGTATGCAGTGGTGCCATTTAAAAAACGAGGAAATAATGCCAAAAATAAAGGCAATGGAAGGACGGAGAGGACGTCCACCAAATCCAGAAAGGCAACGCGCTAGAGACGAATCGAAAGTGAGACGTCGTAAAGGCAGGCCACCAAATATTGCAAGACCAGATTTCCAAAAGAACAGTGATGCAAAACTGTTACGAAAATTGGAAGCTCAAGGTAAGCATGTATAAGTTGGATACATTACATATCATTATCAAAAGTCAATTACTTGATTTTATTTTGAAATATTTTCAGCATATGCAAGGAAAGCAGCAGAATTAAAGATGATGCAGAAACTAGAAAAGCAAGCATTGGCACAGAAAGCTAAAGAAGCTAGAAAACAACAAGGTAAGTACTGAAAAAAATGTTTATTGGGATTGTCACCTACTGTACAAAAAGGTTACAGATTTTTGGATTGTTTGTTTAGACCTGCTGAATTTACTGGGCAAATATTCTTTCCAGCAATAATGGCAGCAGAAGAAAAACGGAAACAAAAGGAACAACTGAAGATGATGAGACAGCAGGTACTCCGCTATGTTTAATTTGCTACTTTTGAAAATGAAAAACTTTTAACATTTACCAAATTATCTCTCTTGTGCCTTTGAGTAGTATTTTTGTCTCATATTTATATTTTTACTCTCTCGAGGCAAGCAGTTTTATTCCACGCTTTTGGTGGCATTTCAACTATAATGGAACTTAAAACTGCCAAGAGGGAGGTTTGTCTTTATGCCACTACTGCAGCTTCTGTTATGAATTGTGATGGATATGTTCAGTTAATATATTGACCTGTCAGTTAAACACTGTTGTGTGATTTCTGGAAGTAGCTGCCTTTGGATTACCAAATGGTATTTCACGTATTTGACCCTTTTCTGTATTTTTCAGTGCAATGTTCATCCATGTATCCAGAACCGTTTTTTTTTTTTTTACGGATTCCATAGTTATTTTCCAAAGTCCTTGGTAGCTTTACCTGAAGAATTTGAGATTTTCCTTTCAGTGCCTTGTGGTTCATGTATAAGAGCTTTTGGTATCAATTTTGTGTCTCACAATTTACTAAAAATACATTTTAAATAAAATAATACTATGTGCAGCAAAGTTAGACTATTTATGCACAAATCTGTTTATGCAACTTTTATCCGTGTTTTTATTTGCTCTGAGCTGTGGCTAACAATTACCATTGTATTGGTCACACCCAGAATGGGTTGCTAGCTTTTAGATTTTTTAATGTTCCATTTCATTCACATGCATGCTTATTAGATAAGAATTCAGTGATATATCTAAAGATTTTAAGCTAAATCATGTTCTTTGAATCTGTATATCTGAAATGTGACAAAATATTTAAAATGTTGTGAAGAATTTGAAAAGGGATTTGATTTTTTGATTTGATTCAATTTTGATTTGATTTATTTATTGTCGCATGTACCGAAGTACAGTGAAAATACTTTTCTGCGGCCAAGGGAACATACACTGTACGAACATAGTAGACAAAAGGCATAATCGACAGAGTACATTGACAAACAGTACATCGACAAATAGTTATTGGTTACAGTGCAGAACAAGGGCCAAACAAAGCAAATACATGAGCATTGAGGAGAAAAAAGACAAATGTTTCAAGATTTAATAAGTGAAGAGTAGAAACATACCAGATGAAACTTTTCTATGAAAGATCATGAGAAATCTCAGCTAGTTTTTTTAAATGCTGACAAAGCTTAACGTCAGCTTAAATTATTGAAGAAGTTTCAAAAGTTGAAGGATTTCTCTATCTCTTCAGTGTAATGGATATATGGGGAGATTTAAAATCAAATATAGAATATTTAAGACCTTTTTTGTTGCAAAGTAGGTTACCTCAAACAGCAAGAAAGTGCTATCTATTTTTCTCAGGTCAGCAGGTGTCAGGTTTTTACTCTTTTTTTTTTACAGGGTCCTGCAACTGGTAATATCAGATGGCACCGCAATAAGTCACAAGTTAATGTGTGTGAGAGTTCGGTAGTTAATGATTTGGGTGCTGTTTGAAGAGGATTAAGGTAGACGGGTGGAGAAACCAACCAATCCATAGTGGATGTAGTAATTTGAGAACTCCTGATTTATTTTTTCTGCTATTTTCGGTTAACTACCAGGTGGACCCTCTGCTATGAATATACAAGAAGTGAGCATAAATTGTGAAGAGGACATAAGGAGGCTACAAGGGGACATGGATAGGTTAAATGAGTGGACAAAGATCTAGCAAATGGAGTAAATGTGTAAAATGGGAAATAGACCATTTTGGCAGGAAAAATAAAAAAGAAGCATATTGTTTAAATAGTGAGAGATTGCAGAGCTTGGAGATTCAGAGGGACCTGGGTGTCATTGTGCATAAATCACAAAAAGCTAGTATGCAGGTACAGCAAGTAATTAGGAAAGCTTATAATCTTTATTCTTGTCACAAGTAGGCTTATCACTGCAATGAAGTTACTGTGAAAATCCCCTAGTTGCCACACTCCGGCGTCTGTTCGGGTAAACTGAGGGAGAATTCAGAATGTCCAATTCACCTAGCAGCGCGTCTTTCTGACTTGTGGGAGGAAACCGGAGCACCCGGAGGAAACCCACGCCAACATGGGGAGAACGTGCAGGCTCTGCACAGACAGTGACCCAAGCCGGGAATCGAACCCAGGTCCCTGGCGCTGTGAATAGAATGTTAGCATTTATTGTGAGGGGAATTGAATATCTAAGTATAGTGGGGGTTATGCTTCAGTTGTATAGGAAGCTGGTGAGACCAGATTTGGAGTACCATTGGTCTCCTTATTTAAAGAAAGATGTAAATGCATTAGAAGCAGTTCAGAGAAGGTTTACTAAACTAATAGCCCAAGAATGAATAAGTTGGACTGTCCATCACATTGCACGTTGAACATTGCCTATTTGTAAGGGCAAGCCTTAAAAGCCAAAATTGCAGTTTCTTGTTACATCATTTTTGCATTACATCAATATTTCTTTTGCTGAACAAAAATATCATACTGTTCTTTCTTGATAACTGCTTGTTCTCCATAATTTGGGTTATTGTGTGTTTTCTATCATCACTGATTTTTATGTGCCGCATCACATGTTATGATGAAACAATGACCTCCGAATTCCGGTTTTCAGCCTACCAGGTAACTGTCAAAATAGTAATGAACTGTGTGGAACATTGGGCTAACCATATAGCACTTTCAACTGCTTTATCTGATTTTATTGGAGCCCCATGTATCCAACTATGGGATTGGAGTTGATGCATGGGAAGTCCTTGCTGTTGACTGAACACCTGGAGATGAGCAGACAGGAAAGGCATGGCAAAAGAGGAGAAAATATATGACCAGATGGTAAAAAAGAGTCCACCAGAAGGAAAAAAACATCAGTTGATGTCGGGCCAATTATTAATTTCTCTGTGCCAGCTGCAGAAGAGGGCGCAACTCATGAATCGGCCTCTACAACCGCAACAGGCTATGTTAAATCCAGAAGTGACATACACCCTGGGTATAGTCCTTCCTGAGATGGATGGATACAATCACTTGATTTTAATTTTGTGTGTGCTGATGTCTCCTCTACAGTAGTGAAGATCCTAAAGGAAATGAGTCTGACTTTTTCATGCAATGCATGCAAATCACATCATAAACCTGTCCATAGTTTGTCACTCATTGCTGGTCTACTTCGGAGTTCACAAAAACGTCGAATATAGGAAATATAAAGTTCACATCATTGCATCCTGGGAAGCTATTTTGTTTTGTTTGAGTAGGACTATGTTAGGAGAGTATAGAGTTTTCCTACTTCTCTGGTTCATGCTTGACCTAATCTGAGACTGCTTTATGCGTTATGTCAATAGTGACTATCTAAGGTAAAACAATGTGTTTTCTTTCCTGAGCACTAATGCAAGGGGCCCGAACTGAGAAATTTCTTGACTCCCTCTACCCGCTTCTAAGATGAAAAGCCAGCCCTTCATCGCCAAATCCCAGGGAGGTGTTAGAATGCCAGGTTTTGCAAATGGTTATATTTTAAAACTGTCTATTTCAAGATCTAATGGAATTTAGAGAATAGCTCATCAGCATTTCTACCTGATTATAAGGACTATATGATCCACATTGCCATGGTAATGCACTTTAAGAGAGGAAGGTTCCATAGGAAACCATTGTAGGATCTGGTTGCAGGTTTTCCTAAACAATATCACTGAATTTCACAGACAGGGTCAGTCTGCAAGAATCCGAGTGAAGTGATAGAGACAGCAAGTCTCTTGTGATTCACTGTGTAGGATACAGATGGAAGCTAGCGCTTAAATTGGTGAGACCAAGTTTGTGAGTGCTTAAACTGGATGATTCACCTAGTTTTGGCTAGAGGGAGGATTTTCCAATTAATCCCTCACCATAAACGTCAGTTTTGGAAGTGGAAGTGATCGGCTGGCATAGGGCAAAAGGGAGAATAGCTTTGGACTGTTCCTGGAGTACGAAGTATCCACTGAAGAGAGAGTGTAAAGTATTTTTAAAATATATTTTTAGAGCGTGGTCCAGAATCCCCCTATCTTTGGGCAAGCCCAAAACATATGATTTGCATACCTCTCTCATTTGTCCTCTTACCTCAGAGAGGAACCTACTCGTACGAGCTCGAGTCATATGGGCCCTGTGCACCACCTTAAACTGTATCAGGATCATCCTGGCACAGGATGATGTTGAATTCACTCAGTGCATAATTTTGCTCGATCCCAGCTCCTCCCATTTCTGTCTTATCACCTCCAATGGTGCCTTCTCCATTCCCAGCAACCATCCACTAATATATTCCCCCAGCTCATCCCGAGTTAACAATATCCAGTAGAATATACCTTCGCGAATAGAGGGGATGTCCTTGCGCCAAAAGCCTTGCACCTATATGTATCTGAATTCATTCCCCCTCGGCAGCTGGTACTTCTCCTGCAACTCTTCAGCCTCGTGGACCTCCATTCCACGAACAGATTCCTTACCCGCTCTACCCCTTCCCTGTGCCAACTCCTGTATGTCACGCCTTTCCCTGCTGGTATAAACCTATGATTTCCTCATATTGGGGCCAGTACAGACATAGGTAAGATACATACAGCCCCCAAAGAGCTGTCTCAGCTGGTTCCAGATCCTGAGGGACAATTTCAGGACCAGGCTATCAGTGTAATCAACTGGGGAGAACAGGAGGGAGTCGTCACTAGGGCCCTTGAGCATGCCCCTAAATGGGCCTCCTCCACCTCTACCCATTCCGACCCTCCCGCCTCCCCCCAACCGTCGAACTTCTCCATATTTGCCGCCCAATAATAATATAGCAGGTTAGGGAGCGCCGGTCCTCCCACCCAGTCCTCTCTGCCGAATAGCCCTTCAAATCCTCAGCGTCTTGCCTGCCCATGCAAATTCCGAGATTAACTTATCTACCCTCCTTTTGAAGGAATGTCAGAAGGGACTGGAAAACGAATCATAACCTTGGGAGAATGTTCATCTTTATGGTCTGCACCCTCCCTGCTTAGGACAGCAATAGGGCATCCCACCTTTTCAGATCCCATTGTACTCCTATCAACCTGGCCATATTCCACTTGTGAATCAGTCATGGGCCACCTGAACTCTCAAACACTGAAACCATGTGTTGGCCAGCCTGAATCCCAAATTAGCACTCTTCCCCTGGAATGTCACTGGGAATACCTCTCTCTTTGCCACATTCAGTTGATACCCAGAAAAAGCATCAAACTTCCCTAATAGGTCCATTATTTTCTCCATACACTTCAGCTGATTTGAACCTATAACAACAGATCATCCACATATAATGACACTGTGCTCTCTACCTCCCCTTTCAATGCCCTTCCACACTCGTGACATCCGGAGCGCAATAGCCAAAGGCTCACTAGCCAGCGCAAACAGCAGCGGGGACAGCGGCATCCCTGTCCTGCGCCCCTATGTAGCCAAAAATATCCCAAACTCATAGTGCTCATCCTCACACTTGCTGTGGTAGCGGCATACAGCAATCACACCCACAAAATGAACGTTGTCCCATACCCAAACCGGCCTAGTATCTCAAACAAGTACCTCCATTCTACCCGGTCAAAAGCCTTCTCTGCATCGAATGATATAATAACTTCCGCTAGACATTACCACATTCAACAGTTATCTAATATTGCCTGTGGGTCTTGTAGGATATAACCGCCCCTCCGGACCACTGCATTCAACGTCTCCCAAAACGTGGAGGATGAGACCTCCCCGTTTTGGTTGAACTCCACATAGTCTTCTATCACTGAGAACTTCTTGCAGAACTCCTTGCCCCCAGGAGCGCCGAATTGAACCTTCACGAGGACATCTGGGCTCGACCAGTTTCAAATCTCAATCTCAGATAATGTGGCTCGTGGTCCAATATCAAAATCGCAGCATATTATGCTCCCACAGTACCCCTTAACATAGATTTGCCCAGTCTATTCTAGAGCATACCCGATGTACGTGGGAGAAGAAGGAAAACTCCCTCTCTCCTGGATGCCTAAACCTGCACGGATTCCCCCTCCTCCCAATCTGATCCATAAATACCCCAAGCTCCTTCGCCATTCCCGACTTGGTCAATGACTTGGGGCTCGACCTATCAATCTTGGAATCTAACACGCAATTGAAGTGGCCCCCTCCATTATCAATTGATATGAATCCAGGTCCGGGATTGGTGCCAACGTCCTCCTAACAAATTCTGCGTTGTCCTAGCTGGACACACATGTTCACCAAAACAAACCCCCACCCCCCCAATCGTCTCTGGCTACCCCCCCTTCTATTAAGGTCCGCCACCCCAACCAGAAACAAAACTCTCCTTACCTCCAGGGCATCCTTGCTAGCATGGCAACTCCCACCTGGAGATCTACACAAAAGAACCCCCGCCCATAAAGCTCCAACCACGTCACCCGTAATCCGCCATCTTCACCCTCAAGAAAGCTCCCACCCTGGCCATTTCCCTACCCTCCCCCTCTCCAGCAGGAGGAAGAAACACAGGAGTCGGAACTATCCCCCATCGGCCATAACAAAAGAAAGACCAACATGTGCAAAAATCGAACACTTACAAAATTGTACATATGTATCAATATCAATAAATTCCCACCATTACCCCCCAACCCATGCTCCTTGACAAAGTCATTTGCTCCTCAGGTGTCGTAAAACCATTATCTTAGCCCTATTGCCAGGGCTAGAAAAGTGTAGCTACGAGAAGAGATTGGTTAGGTTGGGGTTATTTTGCGTGGAACAAAGAAGGCTAAAGGGTGACTTCAAAGAGGTGTACAAAATTATGAGGGGATTAGATAGAGTGGATAGGATAACATTCTTTCCCTTGGTGGAGCATCCTAGAACCTGGGGACATAGATTCAACTTAAGTGGCTAGAATGTGTATAGGGCACAAAAGGAAGCACTTTTTTGCACAGAGGTTATTGGTAGTCTGGAATGTGTTGCCCGAGTTGGTGGTGAAGGCAATGACCCTAAAATATTTTAAAGAGTCCCTGGATCTGCACTTAAGTGCTGTTAACTACAGAGCTATGGATCGGGTGCATGAAGGTGGGATTAGAAAGGGCATCTGGGTGTCCTCGGACTGGCATGTATAAGATAGGCTGAATGGCCTCCTGCTGTGCTGTAATTTTTCTATAGTTTTATGGTTGAAAGTCACCCAGAGTTTGGCCAGGTACAACATGAAAGAGCACCGACTTAGCCCTGTTAAAACCCGCCCGCCGCTTGGTTTGGTCAGCCCCAATTTCCTGGTAGATCCAAATCTGCTGACCCTCCCGACTACAGTCTCACGTCGACTTCGCCCATTTCCGAATCCTCTCTTTTTCTTGAAACTTATGCATCCAGATGATCACTGCCCACAGCGGCTCCCCAGCTCTCGGCCACTATCGCAGCATCCGGTGGGTCCGATCTACCTCCGGGGGTTTCTCAGACTCCTTCCTCAACCAGCTCAGCAAACATTCTCGGCACTTAGTCCATGGCAATTGTTCCCACCGTCCCCTCCGGCAGCCCCATGATTCTTAAGTTCTGTTGCCTGGACCAATTCTCCCATTCGTCCACCTTCGTCTTCAACACCTCTATTAGCATCGCCACCTCGGCTTCCAATGGCATGATCAGGTCACTGTGGTCAGATACCGCCCTTTCCACCTCACAAGAGTGTTGTACCTTGCGACTCCAAATGTTTCTCCACCTGTTCGAAGGTCCCATGAAGAGGGGCTACTGCTTCCTCAATTGCCATAGACCAGTTTTCTTGCCGATGATGCCTAAACTCCTCCTTGACGAACTCCCATCAACTGCTCCACAGACAGTGGGGTAGGTGATGGCGACACTCCCAACTTTACCATGCTCTCCATTACTGTGCCACATGAATCCTCCACCTCTTGAGTCAAGGCTTTTTTCTGGGTGTTGTAACCTGCCGACATTCCACTTTGGCGGAGAAACCAACTCCCTCCAATTATTTTGCACTTTTTGCAAACAAAGCGCCCAGTAACTGGATAGAAAGGGCCAAAACCAAAGCCTCCAAGCAGGAGCCACTTTATGTGCGACCGATCAGCTCATAGTCACCGCCGGAAGTCACAGAGACAGAGTAAAATAAAGCATTACTGTGGTAGGGGGAATTTTGGTCATTGTGAAAGTTAAATGGGAGCTCTTTGTTGTAGTTGGAATATAAGTGGCCTACTGAAATGGTGTTTCGCTAATGTTGCTTTTTGCTTGTTTGTTATAGTGTCACGTAATCCTTTTGAGTCATTCATTGAAAGTTCAAATTTAAAAGTCAGCAATCTTATTGGGGGTCGTATCATTGGTCTGCTCCTTAATATACACAGACATTTGCTGTTCATATCCAACATTTTATAAAGGCCCCTTTATGGACTGGAGAAGAGAGCTTATTCCATTCCCTTAAAAGTTATAGATTATTGTTAGTATTGTTGCTGGTTTATTGCAAATAATTTGCTACTGCAATATTGAATCATTTTACGACTAGTAAATGTATAATAAGGTAGATGATTCATTTTGATGAAATTAACAGAAAAATAGCCACCTTTCCACAATGTCCTTCACCTTAATACTGCATGGGAACAATAGCAAAAGAACAAAGAACAATACAGCACATGAACAGGCCCGTCAGCCCTCCACGCCTGCGCCGATCACGTGTCCTATCTAGACCAACCATCTGTATCTTTCTATACCCCGTCTGTTCATGTGCCTACCCAGATAAGTCTTAAACGTCGCTAACGTATCTGCCTCAATCACCTCACTTGGCAGTGCATTACGCGCCATCACCATCCTCTGTGTAAAAAAACTTCCCCCACACATCTCCACTGAACCTTTCCCCCCTCACCTTGAACCTGTGCCCCCTTGTAATTGTAATTTCCGCCCTGGGAAAAAGCCTCCTAACTGTTCACCTATCTATACGCCAAATAATTTTATAAACTTCTATCAAATTAAATTATAGTCTCTAGATGTGGTGCTAAGTTTGCCAGGTGTTGAAAGAAGCATTATTTGTGTCCATTTGTATCTACAATATAAGTTTCAATCTGCTCAACTAACATCTTTTGCTAGTTTATTCAATTTTAAGAATAGTTATTGCACTTTTTTTTTTTAAATGCTGATACTGTGCATGTTTCTCTACAGGAAAAAATCAAAAGAATTCAGCAAATAAGAATGGAAAAGGAACTGAGAGCTCAGCAAATTCTAGAGGTAGAATCTACCGTGGATTTCTTTTGTGTATTAGTAATTTGATGTGATGTGTAGATTTTAAAGTTTTGATTCTGTCTTTAGTACTGCATGTGTAAGGGCTATTCCAGAGTCTAACAAAAATGCAGGCGATATTGCCTGGCCCTCTTAATTTTAATTCAACTCTAAATTCTGCCGAGTACAATGGCAGTTAATGGAGGCCTATCTCCTCATTTTGCCCCACGCTTACGGAGTGGTATCCCTCAAGCTATATAAAATCATTTGTCTCTCTAAAGGAGAGAGATGCCTCTGGTCTTTTATGGACTATGGCTAATTGCTAAATTACTTACAGTGACTAGGATCTTCTAAACCCTCTTGTTTATAATACATATTGCAAAATAGTTTTGTTATGGACCATGGGGGAAAGACGGGCATATGACACTAGATGAATTACTCTTGAAGAGAGCGAGCACAGACATGATTGGCCCAAATGGCCTCCTCCTGTGCTGTAACAAATCTGTCATTCTGCCTCATGTTTTGGATTTGCAGTAGTTGTTTAAAATGTAAGTATTTAATGTTCTCCTTCCCCAATTAAAAAAGAATGGTTTGATTATTTACATTATTTGAAAATGTATTTTATCTCTTCTTCCAAATGGTAGATTTTGTAATTCTTGCTTTGGTACTTCTTTAAAAGTTAGTGTTTCCAGTAGTTGCTACTCCATGGGCTAACACCTTCTGCTTGGGGTCAGTCCAAATGGACCTGGCTAACTGACTGACTCTGGTTGCAGTGTCTCAGCTCAGCATCCAAATGTCTCAACCATTACAACCTGTTTAAAGGTTATCCATAATGCTGGAAGGAAATCCTCTACAAAGACCACATTTACGTTTTTGAATGCTTGTTTGCCATGTGACTGATTGTTGAGGTTTACACTGGGCACTGTACTTCCAACTTCACAGGCTGAAAATTCCACATTGTATCTCTATTATGCAGAATATGATCATCATAGTGGGAAATTCTCACTGTCCAATATGAACGAAAGCAAATTGTAATTATATGACATCTTTACCCCAAAATGCCCAAGTTATATTCGTAGGAACACTGGAAAGCAGAAATTTCTCACCGAGCCACATGAGGCTGATGACCAGATGGTCAAAAAGGTCAATTTTAAGGAGTGCACTAAAGGAGAAAAGAGGTAGAGAGTGAAAGTGGTTTAGGGAAGGCACTTCGGAGCTTAGGGCCCAGGCAGCTGAAGATACAGCCACTGATTGTAGAGCAATTAAAATTGGGAATGTCCCAAAGCCAGATTTACTTGCAGTGCCACCCAGCTGTAGATATCCCAGAGGGAGTAAATTGCTGATATAAGGGGAGGTGAAGCCATGAAAGGACTTGAAAGCATGAATGAGAATTTTATAATTGAGGTGTTACTACACTGGGTGCCAATGTAGTACAGTGGTAATGGGTGAATGCGACATCTGAGTAAGGACACGAGCAGTAGAGCTTTGGATGACCTTGAGTTTACAGAGGGTAGATTTTTATTTTTAATATCATTCATGGGGTGTGAGCATCGCGGGCAAGGCCAGCACTTATTGCCCTTTTGCGAAGGTGATCATGAACCACCTTCTTGAACTGCTGCTGTTCGTGGGATAAAGGCGCAGCTACAGTGCTGTTAGAGAGTTATTAACACAGTGATAGTGAAGGAATGGCATGCAAGTCCGGATGGTGTGTGACGGGGCTGCTGTTGAAGGAGTCTTGGTGAGTTGTTCAGTGTATCTTTTAGATAGTGCACACTATTGCCACTGTGCACCAGTGCAGGAGAGAATTAATGTTTACGATGGTGAATGAGGCATTGATCAAGTGGGTTTTTTTTTTTCCTGAATGGTGTCACACTTCCTGAGTGTTGTTGAAGGTCTGCTCATTCAAGCAAGTGGAAAACATTCCATTGCACTCTTGATGTGCTTTGCAGATGGTGGGAGGTGGCCGGGGGTAAGTTATCAAGTTCAGAGATGACAGAGGTAAGAATGACTGTTTCAGCTGAACTGAGGCAGGGGTGGAGTTTAATGATGTTACTGAGGTGGAAATAGGAAGTCTTTATGATGGTCAGAAGTTCCTTCAGTTGCAAACAGTCTTATTTGGTTTCAGACAGTTGCCATTGCGGTGCCACCCAGCTGGGTGACAGTGGAAATGCATTGGAGCAAGATACTGTGGTCAGCTGTGCCAAGGCTGTAGGCAGCTCGAGAAGGGGAAAGAGATGTAGATTATTTTGGCCATTGTCACGTAGGATGCCTTTGATGAGACGCACTTTGTATTGGCAGGGGTGGAGACTTGATGGGAGGGAATCAAGCAAGCAGTTTTGGAAACGGTGGGCACAGGTTTGGGAGGTGACTGCACATTCAGTGACTTTGGAGAGGAAAGAAAGTTTGGAGATGGATGGTGGGGTTATTTTTAAGGAGAGGGATAATAGTTTTGAAAGAGAGGGGAGCTGAGGGAAACTTAAAGGAATTTTGGCCCAGTTAGTTAATGGAAGAGAGGGACGAACAGAGGCAGCTGATCGGATTGCCTCAATCTTGGTGGCAAAGAAGTTCATATTTTCTCCGGAGAGAGACGGGTTTAAGAAACCAGCTTGCAGTAGAAAAAAGAAATCTATTTGCAGCAAAAGAAAAATGAAGCTGCGGGCTTGCTTTGCATTCCAGGATTACCCTAGAATAGTAAGCAGATTTAGAGGATGAGAACTGGACTCGATGGTGCTTCAAGTGTTCTCTCGCCAGATATGCCAATAAATGGCTAAAGTAAGTATTCACCAGATCTAGTCAAGTCTGTCTCCCCCTTGCACTTCAGGAAGTAGAGATAAGCACATTAGTAGGGGAATAGCCAGGTTGAGAGACGGTAATGATTTTAGTGGGAATTATGGTATCAATTACTAGCTGCAGCAAATGTCATGTGAACAGAGGACCAAAGGCTAGACGGTTGAAATTTTAGAAGTGAGGTTATAGTAGGGGAGTAGATGTTTCCATGGGTGGCACAAAATACAGGAGGGAAATTTCTAGCTCAGGTCCAGATTTCAAATTAAGTGGTAGACCGCTGTAAAAGTTCCTGGAGGTATGTCTGACATTGTATTGCCAATTTAAAACGAACTTTCATGGCTTTATGTGAGAAAAGTGAGATTTGAATTGCTTGAATTTCTGCTGTTTCTTGTTTCTCATTGATCATTCCTGATACTCTTTAGTTCATTCATATTTAGTCAGTTGGACTATTAATTTGTTTTTTGTACAACAGATGTTGATGTTTGGAGATTCCCTTAGGCCACAGGCAGATGTGAAGCCTTTGAAAGACATGATGCTATTGAAGTGTGCAAGGCATAGTGTGCAATTTAGGTGATATAAAATACTTTGCTCTTGTGATGATGAGACCGAATTGTTCTGTTCATTGGATCTCTTGTTTTACGGAAATTGTGAATCGCCCTCTGTTTGAACAGACATGATATGGCGCTTTTGTTCTGAGGACAAATTTATTACAAGAAATAGCATTGCTAGTGTTGATATTGTCATAATGCTTGTCTAATTTCTTTTTGAAGAGTAATTTGAACCAGCTGCATTGATTTTGCTTCCCTTTTCTGAATACAATCCTTTCGGGCCATTTCTCATTAGAGCACTGCTGGAAGCATCATTATTTAAAACAGCTGTTGATCAACTGAGTAAAGAATTTCTGAATGGGTATGTACATTTAGGTTTTCCTGACACATAGTGCCTCATATGGGTTTGCAGTCCCTGTGGTGGCTGTGTTAAGGTACACCCTATTCTGACCAGGTTAGTGACTTGAATATTTAAAGTATGATTTAATAAGTGCAGTTTTGACATATTTAAGTATTATTTTAATTAGTGAAGTTTAATATAAATAATGTCTTCAAATCTTACGATCTCCTGAATTTGTTGAAAGCTTGGCCACGGTATTAATGGACCAATGGGGTACATCATTATTATGATGTGGAAATTCCAGAAAATTATGGCAGGAGTGATTTATGCCATTATGTACTCTCGTCAAACTTTTCTGCGTCTTTTCCACAAAGACATTTTCCATAAATGTTGAACAATTAATGATCATAATTTCACCGCTCTGTTAAAATAGCTGGAATTGCTCAGTTAACACCATGTGATTCTCACAATCACTGGCCATTACAGAAGGGCAATGCAGGGCTCAGTAGTATTCAACCACTTTGCACGTCTTGACACATTTTGCATGAAATTCCCACTATATAAAATTTTCTGGGTCTAAAATCTTGAAGGAGAGTTACATTAAAATACAGCAATTTTGAAATTTGATTACATGTTGGAGAATGATGGCGATTTATTTTAAAACGGAACTCTAGAAATGGGAGATGCAAAGACTTGCTGATATTGTTCAGTGTGGGCAAGATAAATCTTCATATTTGTCCACTTTATCAGCAAAGTAAATGAAAACAACCCTACCCAATATGTTTGTTGGGT
Source organism: Scyliorhinus torazame (assembly GCF_047496885.1). Classification (NCBI taxonomy): domain Eukaryota; kingdom Metazoa; phylum Chordata; class Chondrichthyes; order Carcharhiniformes; family Scyliorhinidae; genus Scyliorhinus; species Scyliorhinus torazame. The sequence goes on from NC_092708.1 coordinate 99,300,521, forward strand.
CAATTTAGAGATAACAGAACCCCACCCCCAGTATTTGGCCAACAAACACTATGGCCCAAACTGAAAGAGCGCTTCTTAAATGGAGATGTGCAAGGAGACAAATTTCAGTCTTTCTCTATCAAGCTAACCTTACTTTAATATCATTGTGTTTTGTTTACAAAAAAGCAACCACCGTCTACTTATAAGATAGGTTGTTTGAACTGAAACTAACCAAAAACTGGGATTTGTAGGAAAGATGAGCAGCTATTGGGCAGGATTTAGCAGCTGAATACTGCTGGCGCAAATCCCGTCACAGCCGCTAAATCTTATGAGAGACCAAAAATGGGATCTGTGCTGGTGTGGCTTCCAATTGCAATCTTACCGGGCCCTCCCTGATTTGCATGAATTTGAAACCATTAATATGTACTTAGCATGGTTAACATTGCAGAAGGAGATTTTCTAGCCGTTCTCGCCAGCGAGATCCTCCAATCCAGCTGATGGCAAGCCCTCTCCGTGGGTTTCCCGGTGGCATGGGGTGAATTCAATGGGAAATCCCATTGACAGTAACGGGAGCCAGCCAACGGAGGATCAGCTCCAGCCGCCAAGAAACATTCTGCAGGACATAATAATAATAACATAATAGTCGCTTATTGTTACAAGTAGGCTTCAATGAAGTTACTGTGAAAAGCCCTGAGTCACCTCCTCTGCATCTTCAACCTCCAAGGAGTCTTCCCACTTACCAGGTGTAACGTCACAGTGGCGTGAAGTACTGTTGCTTTTTAAAAATGGGAGCGAGGTGCCTTGGCCTCCAAGAGGGAGGAAGGAGGTGAGCACCATTGTCTCCGCTGAGGACCAGGGAGTCCAAGGGGATGGAGCCCATTGGCCAGCTCCGGGGGTGGGGGTTTGGTTGGGTGGTTTCCAGGATGGAGGTTGTGGTTGGTGAGGATTTCCTGAAGTCTGCTGTGTTTAAAAGTGCTTTTACTGCTGTGTTAGTCTGCTGTCTGTGGTATAGGGTGGATGTGGCTGCAGGCTGCAAGGGCTGGGGGTGTTCGGTGATGATTGTCAAGGAGCCGGACCTCATGGGCTGGGTGGATGAAACCCCGAAAGAGAAGGTAACATGGTGCCCAGCCTGGGGGTTGATCTTAAGTGTCGAGGCATAACAGCAATGAGGTCTCTGAATGATGCAGCCCAAGTAAAAAGGGAAGCATCACGCAGTCATGTCCTCTAACGTTCCTGATGCTCATGCTCATCAAACGAATTGGCCATCAAGAGTTAACCCGTAACAATGTCAGCTGCCCATAGTCTCAAAGTCAAGGAATGGGATGTGTACCCCGGGTTCAGGGCTCAACTCTTGGATGCATGGGATAGAAGAGGCACTGGGCTAGGTTTTGTGCCAGACCCCAACACCTGCCAGTCATGATCCATTATTCCCCCATGGCGGACTTCAACGCCCAGTTGACCCTGCCTATTATGGATTGCGAACACTCCCCTGCCTATTACAATCCCAAGTGTTAGCAAGCAAAGTTTTTTTTTAAAAGTCGCCATAGTCCCAGATGATGATGGGCTGCTTTCCCCTTTGAGCGGGAGAGCTGACTGGTGGTGATTTAATCTGAGCATCACCACACCTCGGGTGAGGAGTAAGGTTGAGATGGTGGGGCCTTCATAAATAATCTCAGCCAGTATAGAACATAGAACATAGAACAATACAGCGCAGTACAGGCCCTTCGGCCCACGATGTTGCACCGAAACAAAAGCCATCTAACCTACACTATGCCATTATCATCCATATGTTTATCCAATAAACTTTTAAATGCCCTCAATGTTGGCGAGTTCACTACTGTAGCAGGTAGGGCATTCCACGGCCTCGCTACTCTTTGCGTAAAGAACCTACCTCTGACCTCTGTCCTATATCTATTACCCCACAGTTTAAAGTTATGTCCCCTCGTGCCAGCCATATCCATCCGCGGGAGAAGGCTCTCACTGTCCACCCTATCCAACCCCCTGATCATTTTGTATGCCTCTATTAAGTCTCCTCTTAACCTTCTTCTCTCCAACGAAAACAACCTCAAGTCCATCAGCCTTTCCTCATAAGATTTTCCCTCCATACCAGGCAACATCCTGGTAAATCTCCTCTGCACCCGCTCCAAATCCTCCACGTCCTTCCTATAATGCGGTGACCAGAACTGTACGCAATACTCCAAATGCGGCCGTACCAGAGTTCTGTACAGCTGCAACATGACCTCCCGACTCCGGAACTCAATCCCTCTACCAATAAAGGCCAACACTCCATAGGCCTTCTTCACAACCCTATCAACCTGGGTGGCAACTTTCAGGGATCTATGTACATGGACACCTAGATCCCTCTGCTCATCCACACTTTCAAGAACTTTACCATTAGCCAAATATTCCGCATTCCTGTTATTCCTTCCAAAGTGAATCACCTCACACTTCTCTACATTAAACTCCATTTGCCACCTCTCAGCCCAGCTCTGCAGCTTATCTATATCCCTCTGTAACCTGCTACATCCTTCCACACTATCGACAACACCACCGACTTTAGTATCGTCTGCAAATGTACTCACCCACCCTTCTGCGCCTTCCTCTAGGTCATTGATAAAAATGACAAACAGCAACGGCCCCAGAACAGATCCTTGTGGTACTCCACTTGTGACTGTACTCCATTCTGAACATTTCCCATCAATCACCACCACTCTTCTTTCAGCTAGCCAATTTCTGATCCACATCTCTAAATCACCCTCAATCCCCAGCCTCCGTATTTTTTGCAATAGCCTACCGTGGGGAACCTTATCAAACGCTTTGCTGAAATCCATATACACCACATCAACTGCTCTACCCTCGTCTACCTGTTCAGTCACCTTCTCAAAGAACTCAATAAGGTTTGTGAGGCATGACCTACCCTTCACAAAGCCATGCTGACTATCCCTGTTCATATTATTCCTATCTAGATGATTATAAATCTTGTCTCTTATAATCCCCTCCAAGACTTTACCCACTACAGACGTGAGGCTCACCGGTCTATAGTTGCCGGGGTTGTCTCTGCTCCCCTTTTTGAACAAAGGGACCACATTTGCTGTCCTCCAGTCCTCTGGCACTATTCCTGTAGCCAATGATGCCATAAAAATCAAAGCCAAAGGTCCAGCAATCTCTTCCCTGGCCTCCCAGAGAATCCTAGGATAAATCCCATCAGGTCCCGGGGACTTATCTATTTTCAGCCTGTCCAGAATTGCCAACACCTCTTCCCTACGTACCTCAATGCCATCTATTCTATTAGCCTGAGTCTCAGCATTCTCCTCCACAACATTATCTTTTTCCTGAGTGAATACTGACGAAAAATATTCATTTAGTATCTCGCCTATCTCTTCAGACTCCACACACAATTTCCCATCCCTGTCCTTGACTGGTCCTACTCTTTCCCTAGTCATTCGCTTATTCCTGACATACCTATAGAAAGCTTTTGGGTTTTCCTTGATCCTTCCTGCCAAATACTTCTCATGTCCCCTCCTTGCTCGTCTTAGCTCTCTCTTTAGATCCTTCCTCGCTACCTTGTAACTATCCATCGCCCCAACCGAAACTTCACACTTCATCTTCACATAGGCCTCCTTCTTCCTCTTAACAAGAGATTCCACTTCCTTGGTAAACCACGGTTCCCTCGTTCGACGCCTTCCTCCCTGTCTGACCGGTACATACTTATCAAGAACACGCAGTAGCTGATCCTTGAACAAGCCCCACTTATCCAGTGTGCCCAACACTTGCAGCCTACTTCTCCACCTTATCCCCCCCAAGTCACGTCTAATGGCATCATAATTGCCCTTCCCCCAGCTATAACTCTTGCCCTGCGGTGTATACTTATCCCTTTCCATCATTAACGTAAACGTCACCGAATTGTGGTCACTGTCCCCAAAGTGCTCTCCTACCTCCAAATCCAACACCTGGCCTGGTTCATTACCCAAAACCAAATCCAACGTGGCCTCGCCTCTTGTTGGCCTGTCAACATATTGTTTCAGGAAACCCTCCTGCACACACTGTACAAAAAACGACCCATCTATTGTACTCGAACTATATCTTTTCCAGTCAATATTTGGAAAGTTAAAGTCTCCCATAATAACTACCCTGTTACTTTCGCTCATATCCAGAATCATCTTCGTCATCCTTTCCTCTACATCCCTAGAACTATTAGGAGGCCTATAAAAAAACTCCCAACAGGGTGACCTCTCCTTTCCTGTTTCTAACTTCAGCCCATACTACCTCGGAAGAAGAGTCCCCATCTAGCATCCTCTCCGCCACCGTAATACTGCTCTTGACTAGCAGCGCCACACCTCCCCCTCTTTTGCCTCCTCCTCTGAGCTGACTAAAACACCTAAACCCCGGAACCTGCAACATCCATTCCTGTCCCTGCTCTATCCATGTCTCCGAAATGGCCACAACATCGAAGTCCCAGGTACCAACCCATGCTGCCAGTTCCCCTACCTTGTTTCGTATACTCCTGGCATTGAAGTAGACACACTTCAAACCACCTACCTGAACGCTGGCCCCCTCCTGCGACGTCAAATCTGTGCTCCTGACCTCTATACTCTCATTCTCCCTTACCCTAAAACTACAATCCAGGTTCCCATGCCCCTGCTGCATTAGTTTAAACCCCCCCAAAGAGCACTAACAAATCTCCCCCCCAGGATATTTGTGCCCCTCGGGTTCAGATGTAGACCATCCTGTCTGTAGAGGTCCCACCTTCCCCAGAAAGAGCCCCAGTTATCCAGAAATCTGAATCCCTCCCGCCTGCACCATCCCTGTAGCCACGTGTTTAAATGCTCTCTCTCCCTATTCCTCATCTCACTATCACGTGGCACGGGCAACAACCCAGAGATAACAACTCTGTTTGTTCTAGTTCTGAGCTTCCATCCTAGCTCCCTGAAAGCCTGCCTGACATCCTTGTCCCCTTTCCTACCTATGTCGTTAGTGCCAATGTGGACCACGACTTGGGGCTGCTCCCCCTCCCCCCTAAGGACCCGGAAAACACGATCCGAGACATCACGTACCCTTGCACCTGGGAGGCAACATACCAAACGTGAGTCTCTCACGCTCCCACAAAATCTCCTATCTGTGCCCCTGACTATAGAGTCCCCAATTACTAATGCTCTGTTCCTCTCCCCCCTTCCCTTCTGAGCAACAGGGACAGACTCCGTGCCAGAGGCCCGTACCCCATGGCTTACCCCTGGTAAGTCGTCCCCCCCACAAGTATCCAAAGCGGTATACTTGTTTCTCAGGGGAACGACCGCAGGGGATCCCTGCACTGACTGCTTTTTCCCAGTCTCTCTTACAGTTACCCACCTATCTCCAATCTTTGGTGTAACTAATTCCCTGAAGCTGCTATCTATGACCCCTTCTGCCTCCCGAATGATCCGAAGTTCTTCCAACTCCAGCTCCAGTTCCCTAACTCGGTCTTGGAGGAGCTGGAGATGGCAGCACTTCCTGCAGGTAAAATCAGCAGGGACACTAACTGCATCCCTCACCTCAAACATCCTGCAGGAGGAACATTGCACTCCCTTCCCTGCCATTCCTCTTACTTTCTACCAAGATCTGGCTAACAACTAAATTAAATTTTTATAAAAAATAATAATAATATAATAAAATATGGTACTTACCTCAGACCAATGGGTTTTATTATTAGGTTAGAGGAGGAGGGCGGGTGGGAGACACTACACGGGTAGTGTCTCGGGTTTCCTCTCCACCAGAATTTATTGGTGAGGGTCTTCCCAGATGTCCGCGGGTCGACTTCCTGTTCCCGCCTAAAAAACTAATTTAAAAAAAAAAAGAAAAATTCTCAGCTCCTGCTGAAATTGACTAACCAGCCAGCTCCACTCCCGCCGAAATCGACTGGCCTGCCCCTGCAAAGACAAGTGCTTTTAAAGGTTGACTTACCTCTCAGCAGCCACTTCCGCAATGCTCCCGCTGAAACTGACTCACCAGCTGATTCTCCCGCCGAAATCGACTGGCCTGCCCCTGCAAAGACAAGTGCTTTTAAAGGTTGACTTACCTCCCAGCAGCCACTTCCGCAATGCTCCCGCTGAAACTGACTCACCAGCTGTTCTCACGCCGAAATCGACTGGCCTGCCCCTGCAAAGACAAGTGCTTTTAAAGGTTGACTTACCTCCCAGCAGCCACTTCCGCAATGCTCCCGCTGAAACTGACTCACCAGCTGATTCTCCCGCCGAAATCGACTGGCCTGCCCCTGCAAAGACAAGTGCTTTTAAAGGACACGCTTACCTCCCAGCAGCCACTTCCGCAATGCTCCCGCTGAAACTGACTCACCAGCTGTTCTCACGCCGTAATCGACTGGCCTGCCCCTGCAAAGACAAGTGCTTTTAAAGGTTGACTTACCTCCCAGCAGCCACTTCCGTAATGCTCCCGCTGAAACTGACTCACCAGCTGATTCTCCCGCCGAAATCGACTGGCCTGCCCCTGTAAAGACAAGTGCTTTTAAAGGTTGACTTACCTCCCAGCAGCCACTTCCGCAATGCTCCCGCTGAAACTGACTCACCAGCTGTTCTCACGCCGAAATCGACTGGCCTGCCCCTGCAAAGACAAGTGCTTTTAAAGGTTGACTTACCTCCCAGCAGCCACTTCCGCAATGCTCCCGCTGAAACTGACTCACCAGCTGATTCTCCCGCCGAAATCGACTGGCCTGCCCCTGCAAAGACAAGTGCTTTTAAAGGACACGCTTACCTCCCAGCAGCCACTTCCGCAATGCTCCCGCTGAAACTGACTCACCAGCTGTTCTCACGCCGTAATCGACTGGCCTGCCCCTGCAAAGACAAGTGCTTTTAAAGGTTGACTTACCTCCCAGCAGCCACTTCCGTAATGCTCCCGCTGAAACTGACTCACCAGCTGATTCTCCCGCCGAAATCGACTGGCCTGCCCCTGCAAAGACAAGTGCTTTTAAAGGACAGACTTACCTCCCAGCAGCCACTTCCGCAATACTCCCGCTGAAACTGACTCACCAGCTGATTCTCCCGCCGAAATCGACTGGCCTGCCCCTGCAAAGACAAGTGCTTTTAAAGGTTGACTTACCTCCCAGCAGCCACTTCCGTAATGCTCCCGCTGAAACTGACTCACCAGCTGTTCTCACGCCGAAATCGACTGGCCTGCCCCTGCAAAGACAAGTGCTTTTAAAGGTTGACTTACCTCCCAGCAGCCACTTCCGCAATGCTCCCGCTGAAACTGACTCACCAGCTGATTCTCCCGCCGAAATCGACTCTATAGGAAATGAACCCGCGCTGTTGGCCTTGCACTACATCACGAACCAGCTGTCCTGCCAACTGAGCTAAACTGGCTCTGTCAGAATCCCAAGTGTTGAGTATAAGGGAGGGGAGAAACAGAGAAGAGCAAAGGCGAGTCTAATTGAGCGAGGGTAGAGACCGCGGCCAGTCTTGCAATGGAGATGGGGAGGGTACCTGAGCTGTGAGTAAGCGGCTACTGCCTGAAAAGGTCCGGGAAGTCGACAGCTGAGGGGAGGTGATTATCTTATCCGGCTATGACACCAAACTGACCATCTCTATCATCCCTTGCAAGGATCTGATCCATATTGGTACAGAGCTGGTGGAGCTGGCCATACTACTTATTACAGCATTGGACTCCAGCAATAATGTATGGCGCATGCAGGGAAGACCCTGCGGAAGGAGACCGGGGGCTGCAGGGCAAGTTCAGGGGCCAGAGGCCGCACCAGCCATACAGGGGCTGAATGCACAGAACAAGACCAAGGGTGTACAGGAAGTGCCCTTCATGGAGTTTTCAGGCAACATGTATCATAGGGAGACTGTGAGGTACTTGTGCCACATCCTTGCTGACTTGGCGCTCTGTGAAGGCAGAGGACACCCGCTCCCCGTGGCTGTAAAGGTCACGGCGGCCCTCAACATTTATGCTATGGTGTCACGGATGTACTCTTTGCTATGGCTTTGGATATTGTTCATTTTGAACTGGACCAGGCCCAGAAAGATGAGGGGGCTATGAGCTATGGTTTGCCACAGATGCAATAGGCTGCACCTATATTGCTCTTCGCGGTCCTTGGCACCAGTGAGTAGTCCATTTCATAAACAGGATGGGATTTCACTCCCTCAATGTCCAACTGGTGTGTGACCACCACACACGATTCATGCCTATTTTCCAGGGAGCGTGCATGATAGTTACATCCTCGGCAAAGTGCAGATGCCTGGTATTTTTGAGGGTCACCCCCAGGCTGTAAGGAATGCTTGTAGGGGGACAAGGGATATTCCCGGAGATCTTGGCTGATGACGCCAGTTCAGAGGCCAGAGACTACAGCAGAGGCCTGGTACAGCAATGCTTAAGGTGCTACCTGATCTGTAATAGTGCGGTTCATCGGCCTCCTAAAGATGTGGTTCTGCTGGGGTCCTCCAGGACAGCTCACAGAGGCTCTACCGCACTGTGGTGGTCTGTTGTGCCCTACGCAACTTTACTCTGCAGCCATGACGACCTTCCTGAGGAAGATCTTGAGGAGTGTCAGGTTCATGAGGGAATCGAGGGAGAGGATGCTGAGTATCTGGTCAGCGCAGGAGGGTGATGATGACTAGCAGCGATCATCTGTGATGCTCCTCAGCTACTGGGTATGTCTGACCCTTGTCTGCTGTCGACTGCCAACAAGCTGATTTGATGGTTCGTGTCTTGAGTGATAGGTGGATTAGTGGCGAGCGTCAGGGATTCACTGAATCTTGTCCAAACACCTATCAGTGTAAAGTAAATATTTGCGCTGAGTGGGCCTAATCGTTTGGCAGGCGTAGAGGGCCTGTGAGAAAACTGTGTCCCGATGGGGAGAAGCGCTGTGCCATTGGGAGGAGGATTCCAGAATGTGAGGCATTACGGTGGTGAAGAACAGCAATATGTAATTCAGTGAAGTGCAGATTTAACAAATGTTGATTCCCCCCCCCCCCCCCCCCCCCACCCAATCTACCTGTACCTGCCTACATGCATACCCACGCTGTGCCCCCTACAATTCCTTTGACTACCCTCTCACTACGTCTGGATGTGTTCCCAGGATTCACATCAGAGGTGGAGGCGGCCTCCTGCCTTCCACACCCTATTACTTGCGATGCCCTTAGTAGACGTCCTCTGGAGAGCTCCGACCTACATTCGGGTGACGCTGGTGTTGCCGTGTCATCCTGTTGTCGTTGTGCCAGAATTGCGCCAGTCTTCGGAAGGGGGAATTCAGATTGGCTGGTCTCTCCCCGAAGCTCATGATTGAAGGGCCTGGGATGTATTCCAGTGGATCCTTCTCCCTCTGGGTGCACAGAGAGTTGGGATGCCCAACGCATCACACAAGCTTGCCACCCTCCCATTGATTCTGTATACACCTCCCGCTGCCTCAGGAAGGCAGACAGCATTATCAGAGACCCCTCCCACCCAGGCTTTTCTTTCTTCCAGACCCTTCCATCAGGCAGAAGGTACAGAAGTCTGAAGACCCGCACATCCAGACGTAGGAACAGCTTCTTCCCCACAGCTACAAGACTCCTCAACTACTCTCCCTCGGACTGATCTGTTCCCTGTAAGAACACAATTCACGAAGCCCTATGCTGCTCTTGATCATGTATTTGTTTGTTTGGGCCCTTGTTCCGCACTGTAACCAATCACTGTTTGTCGATGTACCATTTGTCAATTCCTTTTGTCAACTATGTACGTACTGTGTACGTTCCCTTGGCCGCAGAAAAATGCTTTTCACTGCACTTCGGTACATGTGACAATAAATCAAATCAAATCAAATCATGAGCCCTTGGGTTAATTATGGGACGGAGAGGCAGCTGGAGAAAGCTCCAGAAGCCTGAACATCATCTGACACTGCCAGCCCTGGAGTCCTGCGATTGTCTGCACTATGCAGTTGAACCCCCACAGCCATGGTCCTCAGGGACTGAGCCACGCTTTGGAGTTCTCCCATCATGGATCTGACCTCTTGCCCCAAGATTTCCAATGCGGACACCACCCTTGGCCTTGGTGCCACGCATTGCCAATGCCATCTCCTGTGACAAAAGGCTTGGGACTCCTCCATTCGGCCTTGCAGTCTCAGGAGTGTGGCTGACAACCCCTCCTGTTATTCCCGGCTCTGCCTTTGTATCTGCAGCAGCTCAGGGATGAACGTGTACAGAGGCACGGCACCTGGCTTCCCACAATAGCACCTTCACCCCAAGTGCTTTATCTAACGGCTTCTAGAAAACATACAATGTTTTGGTCTCAACTACTTCCTGTGGTAGTGCATTCCACAGGCTGGCCACTCTCTAGGTGAAGAAATTTTTCCTCATCTCTGACCTAAACGGTCTATCCCATATCCTCAGACTGTGACCCCTAGTTCTGACATCCCCACCATCGGGAACATCCATTATGCATCTACCCTGTCCAGTCCTGTGAGAATTTTATAGGTTTCTACGAGATCCCCCCTTATTCTTCTGAACTCCAGCGAATACAATCCTAGCCTATTCAATCTCTTCTCGTATGTCAGTCCTGCCATCTAGGAATCAGTCTGGTAAACCTTCGCTGCACTCCCTCTATAGCTAGATCATCCTTCCTCAGATAAGGAGACCAAAACTGCACACAATATTCCAGGTGTAGCCTCGCCAAGGCCCTGTATAATTGTAGCAAGACACCCCTGCTCCTTGTACTCGAATCCTCTCGCAATGAAGGCCAGCATACCATTTGACTTCTTACTCGACTTCTGCACCTGCATGCTTACCTTCAGAGACTCGTGTACGAGAACGTTGCACGTTCCCGTCTCCTAATTTATGGCCGGTCAGATAATAGTCTGCCTTCTTGTTTTTGCTACCCAAGTGGATAACCTCACATTGATCCAAATTATACTCCATCTGCCATTCATTTGCCCACTCACTCAGCTTGTCCAAATTACACTGAAGGATCACAGCTCACCCTCCAACCCAACTTGGTGTCATCTACAAATTTAAAGGTATGACATTTTGTTCCCTCATCTAAATTATTATATTGTGAATAGCTGGGGTCCTAGCACCGATCTCTGCGGTCCCTCATTAGTCACTGCCTGTCAATTTGAAAAAGACCTGTTAATTCTGACTCTTTGTTTCCTGTCTGCCAACTCTATCCATCTATCCATTCTATCCATCTCAATACACTACCCCCCCAATCCCATGCGCTTTAATTTTATAAGTTAATCTTTTATGTGAGGCTGTTGAATACCTTTTGAAAGTCCATATAAACTACATCCACTAGCACTCCCTCATCATCTCTACTAGTTACATCCTCGATGAATTCCATTAGATTTGTCAAGCATGATTTCCCTTTCCAAAATCCATGCTGACTCTGTCTGATACAGCCACTGTTTTCCAAGTTCTCTGCTATAAAATCTTTGATAATGGATTTTAGAATTTTCCCCACTACGGATGTCAGGCTTACTGGTCTATAATTCCCTGTTTTCTCTGTACTCCCCTTTTTAAATAGTGAGGTTACATTAGCTGCCCTCTCATCTGTAGGAACTGTTTCATAGTCTATAGAATCTTGGAAGATGACCACCAATGCATCCACTAGTTCTTGGGCCACTTCCTTAAGTACTCTGGGATGTACATTATCAGGCCCTGGAGATTTATCGGCCTTTCAATAGGTTCCCTCCTCTCAGATCTCTTCTGAGGTGATATCAAGGGTGGGTAGTGGGACAAAGCTGGTAGATTGGTCAGGTTCTTCAGGTGATGTCCCTACAAGGCAAGCAACGTGGTATGTGGCCTGGTCAAATGTTTGGACTACACAACTCATTTGTAACTGGTCATCTGGATGAAGGTACAGTGGCTCCTCACTTCTTTCACAAGCCCTCCTCATTCTCAGCACAGGTCCGCTCCTGCTACTCCCCGCCAGCTCCATGGCTCTCAGGATCCTCAGCTCGGGCATCTCACTACCCCTCTTCTCTCTCTCTCTTTTTTTAAAAATATGTTTATTCAAAGTTTTTCCAACAAAAATTTTCAACCAATTAAACCCCCACCCCCCCGTAACTGAAAAGAAAAAGAGAAAAGAACAGAGCAAGACATAAACATATCAATCAAACATAATACAGAACTTATACAATGGGTTTCTCCCCCACATATTAACCCTCCCATATGCTTTTTACAAGTACCCCTGGGGGAAAAAAACTCCCCCACCCGCCCAAATACCCCCGTCTTCTCTCTCTTGTGACAGTTTTGGGCAAACCTCGCCTGCAGTAACATAAATGGCGATGATGTGAGCTGGGTGCCTGTGGGTCAGATGCCGATGTCATCTGACATGTGTGGGCACTGTTCGTAAGCAGGGAGGGGTTCTGATGAGTGTGAGGGGTGTTTGAGGATACTTGTTGAATGTCGGGTGCTGGGACCCTGTGAGATGGCGGCATGTGTTATTGAGGTGACATTCCGGGGGGGGTGACTGAAGTGTGGGGTGCAAAGAACACGTACACTGGTTGATTGGAGACACCCATACTCTTGGTCAAGCTGCTGGCACTGACCCGTGCTGCGACAGTCACCCAGCCTGGATTTGTCACCTTGCTAGAGGGCATCCTGCCAGCCTGAGGGTATATTGTAGCCTGCCTCTCCTCCTTGGCATCCAGCATATGGGTGAGGGCACATTCCATAAATCGAGGAGCTGTTCTCCTTGCTACCATCCTCCTGGTTTGAATGAGAGTAAGTGCTGTGGAGCTGTTTAAATGCAGCACCCCTTAATTGATGTGCTCGGATGACCCCTGAGTCAGGTGAATCCACGTGCATTTTTCACGTGGAGGGAAAAAGGCTTTTTCTAAGTACCTGAAAATTGCAATACGGATTGCACCATTGGGGCTGGCAAGAATCACACTGATTTTCTCACCGAAAGTGACTCTTTGTCAATTTTCCCTGAAAATGTCACCCATTGTTTCAAAAAGAGTGGTGCCATTTTGTGCCAGCCTGACGATAAGCCATGAACATGGATTGCAAAATAAGAAAAATGCTTCGTTTTTACAATTTTATTTTTGAAATGAAAGGAGGATAACCTGGAAAATTGGTTAATCTTTTTTGTTTTTATTGAAATATTCAATTACCTACTGTTCCATTTTCTATTGTGTTTCTGTATCTTGGATGTGTTTTGGATATTGGCTGTGATGGTTCTAATATATGTTTTCTGCAGTGTATTTTAATTATTTTTCTGGACAATTCTGGTATGACTACGAGACATCTGGATGAAGGTACAGCACTGAGTGCTGAATTTGGTGCATTTGAGTGCTATAGTGAGAGTTTGGTGACTGAGGGAGTATAAGGGTTCATTTTTATCTAAAGTCTAGTCTTTCATTTATTTAGTTAATTAACTTAAAAGTTGCTGTTTGGTTTAGAAGAAGGTGAATTTTCAATCAACTTTAAACAAAGGTTCTACTTGTAGGTACTTGCAGCTGGAGCTTGTTAATTAGTTAATTGGATTAGGCCAGTTTTCAGAGGCTAGATTCACAGTATAAAAGTGATCCACCTACAGTGCAGACTTTGTTTGCACTGAGTGCTGAATTTGGTGCATTTGAGTGCTATAGTGAGAGTTTGGCGACTGAGGGAGTGCTGAATTTGGTGCATTTGAGTGCTATAGAGAGAGTTTGGTGACTGAGGGAGTGCTGCATTTGGTGCATTTGAGTGCTATAGTGAGAGTTTGGTGACTGAAGGGAGTGCTGAATTTTGTGCATTTGAGTGCTATAGTGAGAGTTTGGTGACTGAGGGAGTTAGGTGAGGAGGGAGTAAGGTGCTCCTTTCATTTTGTTTCCTACATTTCCTCAAAAAGCGAGAAGGGAGCCTGGAGTTTACAGAGAGTGCAGCTGACTGGGAGCAGAGTCGGAGGGTGGAGGTCCAGTTGGTCCACAGGGCAGCTATATTCTGTAAGGTAAGAGGGGATGGAGGCTAGGCCAGTTGCTTGCTCCTCCTAGAGGATGTGGGTGGTGAGGGATACCACTGGTGTCCCCGCTGACTATACCTGCGGGAAGTGCACCCAACTCCAGCTCCTCAGAGACCGTGTTAGGGAACTGGAGCTGGAGCTGGATGAACTTCGGATCATCCGGGAGGCAGAGGGGGTTATAGAGAAGAGTTACATGGAGGTAACCACACCCAAGGTACAGGACGAGTAGCTGGGTTACAGTCGGGGGAAAGAAAACAAACAGGCAGACAGTGCAGGGATCCCTCGTGGCCGTTCCCCTTCAAAACAAGTATACCATTTTGGATGCTGTTGGGGGGGATGACCTACCAGGAGAAGGCCCTAGCGGCCAGGTCTCTGGCACTGAGTCTGGCTCTGGGGCTCAGAAGGGAAGGGGGGAGAATAGAAAAGCGATAGTAATAGGGGATTCAATGGTTAGGGGAATAGATAGGAGATTCTGTGGTCGCGAGCGAGACTCCCGGAAGGTATGTTGCCTCCCGGGTGCCAGGGCCAGGGATATCTCGGATCGTGTCTTAAGGATCCTTAAGGGGGAGAGGGAGCAGCCAGAAGTCGTGGTAGGATGCAGAGCTGGGCTGAGAAGTGGCAAATGGAGTTCAACCCTGAAAAGTGTGAGGTTGTCTATTTTGGAAGGACAAATATGAATGCGGAATACAGGGTTAACGGTAGGGTTCTTGGCAATGTGGAGGAGCAGAGAGATCTTGGGGTCTATGTTCATACATCTTTGAAAGTTGCCACTCAAGTGGATAGAGCTGTGAAGAAGGCCTATGGTGTGCTAGCGTTCATTAACAGAGGGATTGAATTTAAGAGCCGTGCGGTGATGATGCAGCTGTACAAAACCTTGGTACGGCCACATTTGGAGTACTGTGTACAGTTCTGGTCGCCTCATTTTAGGAAGGATGTGGAAGCTTTGGAAAAGGTGCAAAGGAGATTTACCAGGATGTTGCCTGGAATGGAGAGTAGGTCTTACGAGGAAAGGTTGAGGGTGCTAGGCCTTTTCTCATTAGAACGGAGAAGGATGAGGGGCGACTTGATAGAGGTTTATAAGATGATCAGGGGAATAGATAGAGTAGACAGTCAGAGACTTTTTCCCCGTGTGGAACAAACCATTACAAGGGGACATAAATTTAAGGTGAATGGTGAAAGATATAGGGGGGATGTCAGAGGTAGGTTCTTTACCCAGAGAGTAGTGGGGGCATGGAATGCACTGCCTGTGGAAGTAGTTGAGTCGGAAACATTAGGGACCTTCAAGCAGCTATTGGATAGGTACATGGATTACGGTAAAATGATATAGTGTAGATTTATTTGTTCTTAAGGGCAGCACGGTAGCATTGTGGATAGCACAATTGCTTCACAGCTCCAGGGTCCCAGGTTCGATTCCGGCTTGGGTCACTGTCTGTGCGGAGTCTGCATATCTTCCCCGTGTCTGCGTGGGTTTCTTCCGGGTGCTCCGGTTTCCTCCCACAGTCCAAAGATGTGCGGGTTAGGTGAATTGGCCAATGATAAATTGCCCTTAATGTCCAAATTGCCCTTGGTGTTGGGTGGAGGTATTGAGTTTGGGTAGGGTGCTCTTTCCAAGAGCCGGTGCAGACTCAAAGGGCCGAATGGCCTCCTTCTGCACTGTAAATTCAATGATAATCTATGATTAATCTAGGACAAAGGTTCGGCACAACATCGTGGGCCGTAGGGCCTGTTCTGTGCTGTATTTTCTATGTTCTATGTGTGCGGGGGTTTCCTCCGGGTGCTGCGGTTTCGTCCCACAGTCCAAAGGTGTGCAGGTTAGGTGGATTGGCCATGATAAATTGCCCTTAGTGTCCAAAATTGCCCTTAGTGTTGGGTGGGGTTACTGGGTTATGGGGATAGGGTGGAGGTGTTGACCTTGGGTAGGGTCTTCTTTCCAAGAGCTGCTGCAGACTCGACGGGCCGAATGGCCTCCTGCACTGTACATTCTATGATGATCTATGATTAATCTAGGGCACAGGTTTGGCACAACATCGTGGGCCATAGGGCCTGTTCTGTGTTGTATTTTTCTATGTTCTATCTATGTTCTATGAGACTGGAGGTTGGGGTGAACAGAGGTTTAAATTCTGATGTTCGCTGATAGTGCTGAAAATTCTGGTTCTTAAACTTTTAGTGGAAGAAAGATAATCAGTTCTTCATAGATAGATGATGGTGTAGCTGGCATTATTTTGGTGATCATTCCAGCGTCCCAAAAGTTTTCATGTCGTGATCCCATTTTGATGCTTGAAGATTGTTGCAAACCCAGATTAAAAGCAAGGGTTTGGAGATTGTTGAATGGGAGCCAAGGGTCTTTTTCAGTTATTGATCTAAAGACTCTCTGGCCTTAGAGCAAAGAATTGTGCATGGAATAAAGCCTCAGTGCCGCTTCAAGTGGGCAGCACGGTAGCACAGTGGTTAGCACTATGGCTTCACAGCATCAGGGTCCCAGGTTAGATTCCCAGCTTGGGTCACCGTCTGTGCGGAGTCTGCACGTTCTTCCCGTATCTGTGTGGGTTTCCTCCGGGTGCTCCGGTTTCCTCCCACAGTCCAAAGATGTGCAGGGGTGGATGGATTGGCTATGCTAAATTGCCCTTAATGTCCAAAAAAAACTTAGGTGGGGTTACGGGGATAAGGTGGAGGTGTGGGGATAGTGTGGAGGTGTGGGCTTAGGTAGAGTGCTCTTTCCAAGGGCTGTGCAGACTCAATGGGCCGAATGGCCTCCTTCTGCACTGTAAATTCTACAATTCTGTGCAACTAGATAATCCACTCGACAGTCGTCATTGCTGCTTCAGAACTTGCGACTCCCGATGATCTTTCTGTGACCCTTGACAGTTTAGGAAACCCTGGTGACTCTTGCAGGTCCTTTCATTCTGGTGGCAATACATTGACAAAAGGATTTGGTTAGCGTCTGGATGTGATAAGTAGGGACTATAATAAAAACAAAGTGTTAGAAATAATCAGCATACCTGGCAGTCTCTGTGAAGAGAGTGACAAGAACAAAGAAAATTACAGCACAGGAACAGGCCCTTCGGCCCTCCCAGCCTGCGCCGATCTAGATCCTTTATCTAAACCTGTCGCCTATTTTCCAAGGATCTACTTCCCTCTGTTCCCTGCCCGTTCTTATATCTGTCTAGATGCATCTTGAATGATGCTATCGTGCCCGCCTCCACAACCTCCGCTGGCAAAGCATTCCAGGCACCCACCACCCTCTGCGTAAAAAACTTTCCACGCACATCTCAACAAAAGAACAAAGAACAAAGAAATGTACAGCACAGGAACAGGCCCTTCGGCCCTCCAAGCCCGTGCCGACCATGCTGCCCGACTAAACTACAATCTTCTACACTTCCTGGGTCCGTATCCGTCTATTCCCATCCTATTCATGTATTTGTCAAGATGCCCCTTAAATGTCACTATCGTCCCTGCTTCCACCACCTCCTCCGGTAGCGAGTTCCAGGCACCCACTACCCTCTGTGTAAAAAAACTTGCCTCATACATCTACTCTAAACCTTGCCCCTCTCACCTTAAACCTATGCCCCCTAGTAATTGACCCCTCTACCCTGGGGAAAAGCCTCTGACTATCCACTCTGTCTATGCCCCTCATAATTTTGTAGACCTCTATCAGGTCTCCCCTCAACCTCCTTCGTTCCAGTGAGAACAAACCAAGTTTATTCAACCGCTCCTCATAGCTAATGCCCTCCATACCAGGCAACATTCTGGTCAATCTCTTCTGCACCCTCTCTAAAGCCTCCACATCCTTCTGGTAGTGTGGCGACCAGAATTGAACACTATACTCCAAGTGTGGCCTAACTAAGGTTCTATACAGCTGCAACACGACTTGCCAATTCTTATACTCAATGCCCCGGCCAATGAAGGCAAGCATGCTGTATGCCTTCTTGACTACCTTCTCCACCTGTGTTGCCCCTTTCAATGACCTGTGGACCTGTACTCCTAGATCTCTTTGACTTTCAATACTCTTGAGGGTTCTACCATTCACTGTATATTCCCTACCTGCATTAGACCTTCCAAAATGCATTACCTCACATTTGTCCGGATTAAACGCCATCTGCCATCTCTCCGCCCAAGTCTCCAAACAATCTAAATCCTGCTGTATCCTCTGACAGTCCTCATCGCTATCCGCAATTCCACCAACCTTTGTGTCGTCTGCAAACTTACTAATCAGACCAGTTACATTTTCCTCCAAATCATTTATATATACTACAAAGAGCAAAGGTCCCACCACTGATCCCTGTGGAACACCACTGGTCACAGCCCTCCAATTATAAAAGCATCCTTCCATTGCTACTCTCTGCCTTCTATGACCTAGCCAGTTCTGTATCCACCTTGCCAGCTCACCCCTGATCCCGTGTGACTTCACCTTTTGTACTAGTCTACCATGAGGGACCTTGTCAAAGGCCTTACTGAAGTCCATATAGACAACATCCACTGCCCTACCTGCATCAATCATCTTAGTGACCTCCTCGAAAAACTCGATCAAGTTAGTGAGAAACGACCTCCCCTTCACAAAACCATGCTGCCTCTCACTAATACGTCCATTTGCTTCCAAATGGGAGTAGATCCTGTCTCGAAGAATTCTCTCCAGTAATTTCCCTACCACTAAAGTAAGGCTCACCGGCCTGTAGTTCCCTGGATTATCCGTGCTACCCTTCTTAAACAGAGGAACAACATTGGCTATTCTCCAGTCCTCTGGGACATCCCCTGAAGACAGTGAGGATCCAAAGATTTCTGTCAAGGCCTCAGCAATTTCCTCTCCAGCCGCCTTCAGTATTCTGGGGTAGATCCCATCAGGCCCTGGGGACTTATCTACCTTAATATTTTTTAAGACACCCAACACCTCGTCTTTTTGGATCTCAATGTGACCCAGGCTATCTACACACCCTTCTCCAGACTCAACATCTACCAATTTCTTCTCTTTGGTGAATACCGATGCAAAGTATTCATTTAGTACCTCGCCCATTTCCTCTGGCTCCACACATAGATTCCCTTGCCTATCCTTCAGTGGGCCAACCCTTTCCCTGGCTACCCTCTTGCTTTTTATGTGCGTGTAAAAAGCCTTGGGATTTTCCTTAACCCTATTTGCCAATTACTTTTCGTGACCCCTTCTAGCCCTCCTGACTCCTTGCTTAAGTTCCTTCCTACTTTCCTTATATTCCACGCAGGCTTCGTCTGTTCCCAGCCTTTTAGCCCTGACAAATTTTTCCTCCTTTTTCTTTTTGACGAGGCCTACAATATCTCTCGTTATCCAAGGTTCCTGAAAATTGCCGTATTTATCCTTCTTCCTCACAGGAACATGCCGGTCCTGAATTCCTTTCAACTGCCACTTGAAAGCCTCCCACATGTCAGATGTTGATTTGCCCTCAAACATCCGCCCCCAATCTATGTTCTTCGCCTAATATTGTTATAATTAGCCTTCCCCCAATTTAGCACATTCATCCTAGGACCACTCTTATCCTTGTCCACCAGTACTTTAAAACTTACTGAATTGTGGTCACTGTTACCGAAATGCTCCCCTACTGAAACATCTACCACCTGGCCGGGCTCATTCCCCAATACCGCCCCTTCCCTAGTTGGACTGTCTACATATTGTTTTAAGAAGCCCTCCTGGATGCTCCTTACAAACTCTGCCCCGTCTAAGCCCCTGGCACTAAGTGAGTCCCAGTCAATATTGGGGAAGTTGAAGTCTCCCATCACCACAACCCTGTTGTTTTTACTCTTTTCCAAAATCTGTCTACCTATCTGCTCCTCTATCTCCCGCTGGCTGTTGGGAGGCCTGTAGTAAACCCCCAACATTGTGACTGCACCCTTCCTATTCCTGATCTCTACCCATATAGCCTCACTGCCCTCTGAGGTGTCCTCCCGCAGTACAGCTGTGATATTCTCCCGAACCAGTAGCGCAACTCCGCCTCCCCTTTTACATCTCCCTCTATCCCGCCTGAAACATCTAAATCCTGGAACTTTTAGCTGCCAATCCTGCCCTTCCCTCAACCAGGTCTCTGTAATGGCAACAACATCATAGTTCCAAGTACTAATCCAAGCTCTAAGTTCATCTGCCTTACCCGTAATACTTCTTGCATTAAAACATATGCACTTCAGGCCACCAGACCCGCTGTGTTCAGCAACTTCTCCCTGTCTGCTCTGCCTCAGAGCCCCACTGTCCCTATTCCCTAGTTCTCCCTCAATGCTCTCACCTTCTGACCTATTGCTCCCGTGCCCACCCCCTTGCCATACTAGTTTAAACCCTCCCGTGTGACACTAGCAAACCTCGCGGCCAGGATATTTATGCCTCTCCGGTTTAGATGCAACCCGTCCTTATATAGGTCATACCTGTCCCGGAAGAGCTCGCAGTTGTCCAGATAACAGATATCCCTTAAACTTTCCCCCCTCACCTTGAAATCGTGACCCCCTTGTAATTGATACCCCCACTCTTGGAAAAAGCTTGTTGCTATCCACCCTGTCCATAACCTCTCATAATTTTGTAGACCTCAATCAGGTCCCCCCTCAACCTCCGTCTTTCCAACGAAAACAATCCTAATCTACTCAACCTTTCTCCATAGCTAACACCCTCCAAACCAGGCAGCATCCTGGTGAACCTCCTCTGCACCCTCTCTAAAGCATCCACATCCTTCTGGTAATTTGGCGACCAGAACTGCACGCAGTATTCCAAATTAGGCCTAACCAAAATCCTATACAACTGTAACATGACCTGCCGACTCTTGTACTCAAACCCTGTCTGATGAAGGCAAGCATGCTGTATGCCTTCTTGACCACTCTATCGACCTGCGTTGCCACCTTCAGGGTACAATGGACCTGAACTCCCAGATCTCTCTGTACATCAATTTTCCCCAGGACTCTTCCATTGACCGTATAGTCCGCTCTTGAATTAGATCTTCCAAAATGCATCACCTCGCATTTGCCTGGATTGAACTCCATCTGCCATTTCTCTGCCCAACTCCCCAATCTATCTATATTTTGCTGTATTCTCTGACGGTCCTCCTCACTATCTGCAACTCCACCAATCTTAGTATCATCTGCAAACTTGCTAATCAGACCACCTATACCTTCGTCCAGATCATTTATGTATATCACAAACAACAGTGGTCCGAGCACGGATCCCTGTGGAACACCACCAGTCACCTTTCTCCATTTTGAGACACTCCCTTCCACCACTACTCTCTGTCTCCTGTTGCCCAGCCAGTTTTTTATCCATCTTGCTAGTACACCCTGAACCCCATACGACTTCACTTTTTCCATCAACCTGCCATGGAAAACTTTATCAAACGCCTTACTGAAGTCCATGTATATGACATCTACAGCCCTTCCCTCATCAATTAACTTTGTCACTTCCTCAAATAATTCTATTAGGTTTGTAAGACATGACCTTCCCTGCACAAAACCATGCTGCCTATCACTGATAAGTCTATTTTCTTCCAAATGTGAATAGATCTTATCCCTCAGTATCTTCTCCAACAGTTTGCCTCCTACTGACGTCAAGCTCACAGGTCTATAATACCCTGGATTATCCCGGCTACCCTTCTTAAACAAAGGGACAACATTAGCAATTCTCCAGTTCTCCGGGACCTCACCCGTGCTCAAGGATGCTGCAAAGATATCTGTTAAGGCCCCAGCTATTTCGTCCCTCGCTTCCCTCAGTAACCTGGGATAGATCCCATCCGGACCTGGGGACTTGTCCACCTTAATGCCTTTTATAATACCCAAAACATCCCCCTTCCTTATGCCGACTTGACCTAGAGTATTTAAACATCCATCCCTAGCTTCAACATCCGTCATGTCCCTCTCCTTGGTGAATACCGATGCAAAGTACTCATTAGGAATCTCACCCATTTCCTCTGACTCCACACATAAATTCCCTCTTTTGTCCTTGAGTGGGCCAATCCTTTCTCTAGTTACCCTCTTGCTCCTTATGTACGAATGAAAGGCATTTGACAGAGTTAGTGTTTCAAGTTGATGACCTTTCATTCACATCAAACAAGCAATATTGTGAAATTATAGTTTTTTTTACAATTCCAAAGACCAGCAAGCAGTGCTGCACGACATTGACTTTTTTTTATTCTTCATTCAGAACCTCAAATCTGTTTTTCAGTGTAGTGACAGTAGCATCCTCTTAATCCTGCCTGTACCTGAAAGTATGTGTTTGTGCCCTTTTAATTCAAATCTTAAGTCGTAGATTTTTTTGGATGTGGCATTTTAATTTCTCATGATAGACATTATTAATGAAAATATCTGAGATAGTCAAGTACGTAAATGTGGGAACATGCAAGTATTTGTTCAGTATGTTGTTTTAAAAATAATTGTTACACACGTTTTTAGATATATTCATCTATCTCCATAGTCTCAGAAGGCTTTTCTTAGGGCACAATAACAATTTTGCATGGCACATTCCCTTCTGTTGGTGGGTATTAGTCCTGTACCGTTTTAAGAATTCTCATACTTTTGGTAGTATACTATTGCAAATATTTTGATTCTGATATAGGGAGTTCTTGAATAGCCCTTAAATCTCGCTCTCTCTCTCTCTCTTATATTTATTTATATATATATATATATATATATATATATATGTATATACATTATATTTTGTGTGTTCACTTTTAAGTTGTTAGAAATATTTACAAATCCTAGCTGCAGTTCTGTAGAAACTCTAGCTCACTGGCACTTTGCTGTCTTGTATAGCATGTAACTCTTAAAAGCTTGAGATTGTTTCAGGTTTCAGTAGTGCATTTTGCGTGACCTCCAGACCTGTTTTGCATGCACAGGCTAAGAGGAAAAAGAAGGAAGAAACAGCAAATGCAAAATTATTGGAAGCCGAGAAACGGATGAAGGTTAGTTTAGATGGATCTCTAGATCAATGAACTTTAATGGGCAATTGTGTAGGGAGATTATTTAATTAAGTATTACAAATATTCAGATACGTGATGATGTTCAATGAGTTATGTGGGGACCTTAACCAAAACAGAGGAAATAATTTAGACAAGTGATATGACAGTACCTTGTTTATGGTGCCGTGCCATTTGATTCTATTGTTTAATATGGAATGTTTTATGTTTGGTTGTTTCTTTCTACAGGTAATTCAAAACAAAGTTACTTTTAACTTTTATTGATTTCAGAATCTTGCACTTCATGCCAGTCAGGGAACATTGATTGGCATATTATTGAATTGTAATCTCCATCCAATTAGTCTCTTGTTTCACTGTTCATTTTGAGTATATAAATGATGTATTGAAGATTTATATATTCTATTCCTCTTTAAGGAGAAGGAATTGAGAAGGCAACAAGCTGTTCTCCTTAAGCATCAGGTTAGTAGATTATCTATATTGTACATTATTTAGTGGATTTTTGCTCTACTGTTTCGTTTATTTAGCTATGGGGAATATATTGAAGTAAATATTTGTTCAAACTGCAAAATATATCTTTCCTCATTGTAATTATACATAATTTTTTCCTCATGTTAAGTTGCCTTACTTTGTTTTTGGGAAAGTAATTTTTCTTATAATATGAACTGGTTTTATCATTTTGTGATTACTGTTTCATAATGATGTGCCAACTCTTTCTACCAGGAGTTGGAGAGGCATAGACTAGATATGGTATGGGTATGTTTTTTGTACATCTAACACCGCATCGTGATTTGGTTGTGATATGGTTGTCATAGTAATGCATAAAGTGTAGCACTGGCTGCTGTCATACTACATACTTCTGCATGGCTTTTACAGCACAGTGCATTGCATACATCTGCTAAAACTTCAAAAGAAAATGAAACTTTTTGAACTCTAGCTTCCATGTTCAACTATCTCCCTAAAAGAAAGCTTCACCTCTTTGCAGGAGACAAGAAAGGATAAATATGTAAGCCCTAAAATTGGATGTATTTCCTCTAAAATGGTTAGAATACCA
The DNA here is from genome assembly GCF_047496885.1 of Scyliorhinus torazame. Classification (NCBI taxonomy): domain Eukaryota; kingdom Metazoa; phylum Chordata; class Chondrichthyes; order Carcharhiniformes; family Scyliorhinidae; genus Scyliorhinus; species Scyliorhinus torazame. The sequence goes on from NC_092708.1 coordinate 99,324,359, forward strand.
TTACATGTTTGATTTTTAGCTCAATTCATTTCCTTGCCCCACATTCTATTACTTTATTATTTACATCTCGGTACAATGCCATTCCAGCAAACCAAATTTCACAAAGTTAAGCACAGTTGCTTTCAGGTCCAGTTAGCTGTTCGTAAATTGACAAAGACATCTACGTGTCATTACGTTTGGTAAATATTGCGTACAATCCACTATTTCTTTTCATAGTATTACTGGAGTGAACATGATATTACATCAGTGAATTTAATAATAATAATCTTTATTATTGTCACAAGTAGGTTTACATTAACTCTGCAATGAAGTTACTGTGAAAAGCCCCTAGTCGCCACACTCTGGCACCTGTTCGGATACACAGAGGGAGAATTTAGAATGTCCAATTCACCTAACAAGCAGTCCTTCAGGACTTGTGGGAGGAAACCGGAACTTAGAATGATGTTGGCTTCTTCTAACCAGCAAATCTAAAACATAAATCAAAAGTGCTAAGAAGCACCTGTTTCTGTGCAGATTACCTGCATTGTGACATAGCTAATTCATGGAGAATTCCCTATCTCTTTTATTACCGTGGCATTGCACATGGGCAAGACCAAGTATAGTATTTAGGTAAATGGGGTTTAAAGGGAGTGGGATAATTAGAGCAGAGCATGCCAATGTAAGATTATTTAAAATATGCTTTTCTATGATGTACTGTTATTTACAGTTAAATAGCAAACAATTTGAATAACTTAAAACCTAGAGTTGGTCAGGGCTTAGGAGTTTGTCTGCAGTACAGGAACTGCGAGATGAAAAACTGTGGTTACACAACTTTACAAAGGCAGTTTCCATCATAAATGTGGACATGCAAAAATGTGTAATAGAACTTCTAAAATTCTTCATGTATTATAAAGGTTGTGAATTGATAAGGGAAGAACTAAAAGTAAAGAGAGAGGGAGTGAAAGAAATACTTGAGGTGAAAACATTATGTAATTTCAAGAAGGAATTGGATATAGCTCTTGGGGCTAAAGGGATATGGGGGAAGGCGGGATCAGGGGATTGAACTTGATGATCATGGCTGATCATAATGAATGGCGGAGCAGGCTTGAAGGGGCGAATAGCCTCCTCCTGCTTCTATTTTCTATGCATATTTCTATAAAAAACACGAGTGGCGTAGAATCACCTTCCAGTGACCCCACTGCTCCACTCCATGAAAAAGCTTGTATTCTAAGTAAGATTTCTGATACAGTTTAGTAAAGAGATTAGTAAAATAAATAATTTTGTTTGCTGGAATCTGAGCATAACCTGCTAAAATGGTAAATTCTTCCTGAATAAAATTTATGTGGGATAGCTCAATATTTTTCCTCTAGTTGATGTTCTGGAATGCTAATTCTAATCTTGCATTTAAACCTTAGATATGCAGGTAATAAATGTTACAAAATTGGCAAATTACAAGTTATTTATACTAATTGGCCTTTTACTAAATATTTTGCGTCTGAAGCAGATGTAAGGTAATTAGCCTGTTGAAGCCGACCATTGCGCTTTATACCTGACAGCTATGGAGAAGCATCGCACTGGTTTGCTCTGCTTTTCCAAGAACTATGTACATAACTTAAAGCATACGCTTCCGTTTTACACTGTCTTTACATCTGTTGCTTTTTCTGTTTTGCTTTTGATTGTCCATGTTACTTCCTAATCCTCAACTAAAATGTACACAAACTTGGCCATTGTTTGTTTTTATTGTAAACTGTTCACTATTGTCTAACTTATGCTAAATATAGTAAAACTAAATTTTCACAATTTAAACATTGTTAATAATGTATAGTTTAACCACTTAAACCTGAAATTTGTCTTGTGCGCCGTCAGGAAAAAGAGAGGAGAAGACAGCATATGATGCTTATGAAAGCAATGGAAGCCCGGAAAAAGGCTGAAGTAAGTAAGCAGAATCTTAGTACTTGATTCAATAGAAAGGACCATAACTGCTGAAGGTATATTTCCTCTCATTCCCAGTAGTTGTGTGAACAGTTGCTTTTAATTTTTGCCTATAATTTCAATGGCCTCCAATTTATTTAGTCGACTTACACAAAATCAATTTTGCATTTTCAGATTGATTTATTTGTTGTATTAAAAATGAAGTTTCTCTATTGAAATTGAAAATTACTACTGCATTTATAATAATCAATGTTATTTGGTGTCTCGGGTTTTGGACTGCTTGAAATTATTTTCAAAATCTCGACTTTCTCTGAATCACCCATGAACCCAAATCATTATATTTTTAAATACATTATTATTAGATATCATTGCTTGTACTTGTCTGTTAAATATCGTGCATCAAGCATATTTCTATTGTGCAGCACTTCAAATAAGCATCACATTTCAAAGTTGTTGCGTATCTATAGTATAATTATGATTGACTGAAATAATCACGATCTGTTTTTTGCTCAGAGAATTGTTCAGAGAAGAACAAGCATCCCAAAATTATAGAATAAGATTGATGACTTTTCAAAGCCAGTAACTTGGAACCTGCGACAAAATTACTTTCTCTGCTAATTTCTTTGTGTTGCTTTCAGCTCTTATTTTCATTACTCGAGTTAACAAATACACCAAATATTAATTGTTAAAATATAAATGGTCACAAATCACCATTCCAAAATAATCGATTTTAATAATTTAATCTTACTGAAGCGTGCAAGACCTTTCTCTGTACTGACAGATTGGAAAAAATCCTCAGGGGGGACGACCCGATAGCACAGTGGTAACACTGTTGCTCCACAGCGCCAGGGACCCAGGTTTGATTCCCGGCTTGTGTCACTGTCTGTGCGGAGTCTGCATGCTCTCCCCGTGTCTCCGTGGGTTTCCTACGGATGCTCTGGTTTCCTCCCACAAGTCCCGAAAGACGTGCTTGTTAGGTGAATTGGACATTCTGAGTTTATCTCAGTGTACCCAAAGAGGAGGTGGAATGTGGTGACTAGGGGATTTTCACAGTTACTTCATTGCAGTATTAATGTAAGCCTACTTGTGACAGTAATAAAGATTATTTTTTTTAAAAAGGAAAAGATCCTCTGGTCAACACAGTTTATCCCTCGCAATTGTGATGTCATATGTATAACAATATGTAAATTCCACACCCCATCCCACAAAATGTGCTTTCCTGGGAGAGGTAAAATACTATTTGGAAACCTAAGCTGGTTTAATGATGTCAGAGTATCTCGTAAATTCTTCTGTTGCCCTCTTAGGTAATTGAAACTAATTCAAGATGTGACTCCAGACTAGATCTGGCTTTATACAACTAAAAATGTGACTCCTGGTCTTCCCTGATCTCTTTAGTTAAGTCCACCTATCTACTCAGACTATTTGTTCCATAATCTTACATGCTTCATCTAGAGACACAAAATGAAATAAATAGTCAATGTGGCTCCTGAAAGACTAAATCATGCTTAACTAACATGGTAGAATTTGTTGAAGAAGTAATAGAAAGAGTAAACTCATGCAGACTCTAAGGGAGTTTGGGGAGTTTTCGGGCTATAAGCTCAATGTAGGGAAGACTGAACTCTTTGTATTACAGGCGGAGGACCAAGAAAGAGGGATAGGGGACCTACCGCTGAGGAGGGCGGAGGGGAGCTTTCGGTATCTGGGGATCCAGATAGCCAGGAGTTGGGGGGCCCTACATAAACTGAATCTGACGAGGATGGTGGAGCAAATGGAGGAGGATTTTAAAAGATGGGACATGCTACCGCTCTCGCTGGCGGGTAGAGTGTAATCGGTCAAAATGGTGGTCCTTCCGAGGTTTTTGTTTGTGTTTCAGTGCCTTCCCATCGTGATCACTAAGGCCTTTTTTAAGAGAGTAGGCAGGAGTATTATGGGGTTTGTGTGGGCGAATAAGACCCCGAGGGTAAGGAGAGGGTTCCTGGAACGCAGTAGGGACCAAGGAGGGTTGGCGCTGCCAAACCTGGGGAGCTACTACTGGGCAGCAAATGTGTCGATGATCCGCAAGTGGGTTATGGAGGGAGAGGGGGCGGCATGGAAGAGGATGGAGATGGCGTCCTGCAAAGGAACGAGCCTGGGGGCGTTGGTGACGGCACCGCTGCCGCTCTCGCCGACAAAGTATACCACGAGCCCGGTGGTGGCGGCAACGCTAAGGATCTGGGGCCAGTGGAGACGGCACAGGTGGGAATGGGAGCATCGGTGTGGTCCCCGATCAGGGGTAACCATCGGTTTGTCCCGGGGAAGATGGACGGGGGGGTTCCAGAGCTGGCATCGGGCGGGGATCAGAAGAATGGGGGACCTGTTCATTGACGGAACGTTAGCGAGCCTAGGGGCACTGGAGGAGAAGTTTGAGTTACCCCCGGGAAATGCCTTTAGATATATGCAGGTGAGGGCTTTTGTGAGGCGACAGGTGAGGGAATTCCCGTTGCTCCCGGAACAAGAAATTCAAGACAGGGTGATCTCGGGTGCATGGGTCAGGGAGGGCAAGGTGTCGACGATACACCAGGAGATGAAAGAAGAGGGGGAAGCGCTGGTAGAAGAGTTGAAGGGTAAATGGGAGGAGGAGCTGGGGGAGGAGATCGAGGAAGGTCTGGGCTGATGCCCTGGGTAGGGTTAATTCCTCCTCCTCGTGTGCCAGGCTCAGCCTGATACAATTTAAGGTGGTTCACAGAGCTCACTTGACGGGGGCGAGGTTGTGCAGGTTCTTTGGGGTAGAGGACAGATGTGGAAGGTGCTCAGGGAGCCCGGCGAACCATGTCCATATGTTTTGGTCATGCCCGGCACTGGAGGGGTTCTGGAGAGGAGTGGCGGGAGCAATATCTCAGGTGGTCAAGCCAAGCTGGGGGCTAGCAATATTCGGAGTAGTGGATGAACCGGGAGTGCAGGAGGCGAAAGAGGCCGGTATTCTGGCCTTTGCGTCCCTAGTAGCCCAGCGAAGGATCTTGCTAATGTGGAAGGAGGCGAAGCCCCCCGGCGTGGAGGCCTGGATAAACGATATGGCTGGGTTCATAGAGTTGGAGAGGATCAAGTTCGCCTTGAGAGGGTCTGCGCAGGGGTTCTACAGGCGGTGGTAACCGTTCCTAGACTATCTCGCGGAGCGTTAGAGGAAGATCGGTCAGCAGCAGCAGCAACCTGGGGGGGGGGACGTCTGGGGAGAGAGGAGGGGGGGAGCTGCCTGGGGGGGTGGATGAGCAAGAGATAACATGAAGAGTCGGGGAAACTGGCACGTGCGGGAGAGAGCCAGTGTACAAAGCTATGTAAATATACTATTTTACCATGTATATATCTTGCTCCGCGCGATTTCTCGTTTCTCTTTTTTTTTGTTACGGAGGGGGGGGGATTATTGTTTGTAAGGGAGAAAAATTGTGTTAAATCTATATTTTTTTTTTTTTTAAAGAAAGAGTAAACTAGGGCAATGCTGTAGATGTCAAAGATGACTAGGGTTTTAAAAAGGCCTTTGATAATGTACCAAAAAGTAAGATCATAACAAATGTCAGGGTGTGTTTTGGCAGGAGGAAAATAGGTGAATGGGTACCCTGCTACCTATATCTTAACTCACTCCAAATTTAATTCTCCATGCCTATGCTTGCTGACCTTCATTGACACCCCATCCAACAATGCCACAACTCAAAAATTGATTTTCAATACTTTCAATACAGAGCCCTTCCCACTCCTGTGTGTGATCCTCCAGCCCTACATGTCAACTGTGGGTCAGTTGGTAGTGCACGTGCCTCTGAGTCACAAGATAGGTTATCAGCATAATAATCCCAGGGAGTACTCAACCCTCTTTGACTTTTTCACATTTTGTTCTGTTGGAGCGCCAAAATCATTGCTTCCGAGCCAGAGCCGGCCAGTGTGTGGCTACTTACACCATGGCCGCCACCGGAAGTCCGCCAATATGTATTGTTATAATGCCTGTAGAGACCACTTATGGTTAAAGAAAAATCCAAACGCCCAGTAATTAACTGAAAGAACGACGCCAAAATATTTAATATTTTTAAATAGAAGCAAACTTTATTGTTAATATTAAAAAAGCAAACAAAGCAAGTGCTTCGAAAGTACGACTATAGTTTACAGCTATGTATGCTATGAATCCAGTTTTACTTGTACTTGCCACTGCCCCCCCACCCCCCGCACGCCCAAAGGTTTCAGTGTCTTAGGAAATCTTAAAGAATCATTCATTTCTTCAGGGACCAACGCAAACTTATGCCACAGCCCTCCAGAATTCACTGTGATTTCTCCTCCGTGTTGTAGTTAATCTCCAAGGTTCATACATTCATGGAGACCTTTCCATTAGCTTTTGACTAAGTGACCCTCCAACTTCCTTTCAAGACCTCACGACTGTGGACTTCTGAGCTTACGTTTAGGCTGCATTGCATTCTCCAAGCTAACTGCTTGTTTTTTGCTGAGAGTTACTGTAGATTTCTTCCTCAAGCCCCAAGCTAGGAAAATCTTGCAGTCTCTTTTCCCTTGTGATTGCTTTCACCAAACTAAGCATGAATTTCCACCCACGTTCTCTGCGGTGAATGATGAAGTTAGTATTTTCCCTTTTTAAGGTCCGCCTAACATTCATCTATTTTGCTCCATGAGCTGCTACTATCTCATAAACTGAACTGTTAACTGCTTGTTTCTGTGAGTAACCATGCACACAAGCAAAGGACCCTCGCTAACCTCCACAGGCCATATCGATCGCGGCCTGGTATGCTTTGGGGTGTTCCAAACTGAGATGCAAACTAATTAACTTTCACCTTCAAAACAACCCCTGTGATTCTGTTACCCATATGAATATTTTTAAAAACATTTAGTGGCCCAATTCATTTTTTCCAATTAAGGGGCAATTTAGCGCGGCCAATCCACCTACCCTGCACATCTTTGGGTTGTGGGGACGAAATCCACGCAAACACGGGGAGAATGTGCACACTCCACACGGACAGTGACCCAGAGCCGAGATCAAACCTGAGACCTCAGTGCCATGAGGCACTAGTGCTAACCACTGTGCTACTGTGCTGCCCCCATATGAATATTTGATATCTCTAATGACATTTATGACCCTCTTCTCCAGAACTGCTAGTGCAACCAAGGAACTCCTTGTTTACCTATTGATTCTTTCGATTGGAACTACAAACATAAGTTCAATCTTTTATTGAGATAATCATCGTCACCCTGGCTCTACCAGGAGGTACAAGGATACAAGATAAATGAATCGAGTAAGGAAATAAGGATACATTTCTTTACTGAGAGAGTGATCAGAATGTGGAACTCATTACCACAGGAAGAGCTTGAGGCAAATTGCTTGGATGTTTTCAAAATAAAACTAGATAATTGTATGACAGGTGAATAGATAGATGTGCTCAAAGGTTGAGGTGAAGTAGATAGAATAGGACTAGATATATGGGGCTAGATTTTCCGATTTGGTTGGGTTCCAAACCATTGAAATCACACGTCAACCGCGCGGTCGGGAATTCGGCCCATCGGGGGCGGAGCACGGGGAGGGCCTTCAAGTGACATCCTGAGGCCGTCCCAATGGCATGCGGCACGCTCCTCGATGACTCCATTTTGGAAGGGGCAGAGCATGCGAAAACGGGCGCCGCCCCGATTCCATCGTTAAAAGGGATTCTCCGCCCGATTGACGATTACGAAATCGGTGTCGGGGAACGGAGAATCCCGCCCATGGAGTCTAAATGCCAACCCAGACTATTTGGGAAGAATGGCATGTTTCTATTCTATATATTCTAAATAATCTATAGAATTAAAGAAATTTACAACTTGAAAGGAGGCCATTCAGCCCATCATGCGTGAGGTGTCATTTGAAAGAGCAGTCATGCTTGGTCCCACATAAGTTACTCATCCTGAAATATTTGTTCAACTCTCGTAAAATTACCTTTTCAGGCAGTCCAATCCAGGTCCCAACAATTTGCTAAGTGAAGAGATTTCTCCTCACCTTCCCTTTAGATCGCTTTCCAATGATTTTGAACCCACGACTTCTAGTTAGGTCACCTCTTCCTGCTCCAAGAAGAATAGTAAGAAATCTCAACACCGGGTTAAAGTCGAACAGGTTTATTTGAAATCACAAGTTTTGGGAGCGCTGCTCCCTCATCAGGTGAAGTGGGGGTAAGTTCACAAACACAGCATATATAGGAGAGACACAATTGCAAGATAATTACAGATTGGAATGTGAAGAATGGTTGGAATGCGAGTTTTTACAAGTAAACAAGTCTTTACAGATACAAGCAGTGTGAATGGAGGGGGGGATAATACAGGTAATCGAGGTGTCTCAAACCAGGACAGTTAGTAGGATTCTGCAAACCCAGGCTGTATGGTGGGGGTTACATGTAATGTGACGTGAACCCAAGATCCCGGCTGAGATCATCCTCATGTGTGCGGAACTTGGCTACCAGTTTCTGCTCGGCGATTTTGTGTTGTGTCTTGAAGGCTGCCTTGGAGAATGTTTACCTGAAGATTGGAGGCTGAATGTCCTTGACTGCTGAAGTGTTCGCAACTGGGAGGGAACACTCTTGCCTGGCGATTGTTGCGCTGTGTCCGTTCATCTGTTGCCATAGAGTCTGCATGGTCTCGCCGAAGTACCATGCCTCGGGACATCCTTTCCTGCAGCGTATGAGGTAGACAACATTGGCCGAGTTGCATGAGTATGTACCGTGTACCTGGTGGGTTGTGTTCTCACGGGTGATGGTAGTATCAATCTTGATAATCTGGCATGTGTTGCAGAGGTTGCCGTGCAGGGTTGTGTGGTGTCGTGGTCACTGTTCTCCTGAAGGCTAGGTAGTTTGCTGCTACCAATGGTCTGTTGAGGTTAGGTAGTTGTTTGAAAGCAAGTAGTGGAGTTGTGGGGATGGCCTTGGCGAGGTTTTCGGCGTCATCGATGACATGTTAACGGCTCCAAAGAAGATGTTGTAGTTTCTCTGTTCCGGGGAAGTACTGGACGATGAAGGGTACTCTGTCGGTCGGGTCCCGTGTTCGTCTTCGGAGGAGGTAACGACTAGACAATGGCTTCAACAAGTTCCATCCCACCATCAGACACACGATAGACGACTCTCCAGAATTGGTTGCATTCTTGGACATGTGCATCTCCATCAAGGGCGGACACCTTAGCATTTCACTCTATCGCAAGCCCACGGATAACCTCATGATATTCAGCTTCTCCAGCTTCCACCCTAAACACGATAAAGAAGCCATCCTCTACGGACAAACCCTCCGTATACATAGGATCTGCTCGAGTGAGGAGGAACACTGAAAGACACCTTCATAAGATTGGGATGTGGCGCTCGACTCATCGATTGACAGTTCCAACTCGCCACAGTGAAAAACTGCACCGACTTCCTCAGAAGACGTTGCATCCTGTACACCTGTGCTTTTGGTGCAAAATCAGGAGGAATGATTCTTCCATTTTTTAGCTGCAAGCAAGCAAGGCAACAGGACTGTGAAGAACTGAAGATGGATCATTTTAAACAAATAAAGTGAAATCGGGAACAAAGCAGTACGATTTCTTGAGGTTAGGCTTTGTTAATTGTGCCAATGCAAATCAGGATGCAAAGCCCAAGTGTGTTATATGCAGGGAAGTACTAGCGAATGAGAGTTTAAAACCTTCAAAACTTCAAAGGCATTTGAAGACTAAGCTTGCCAAGTTTGAGGACAAACCACTTGATTTTTTTCAAAGGATGCAACAAGAACTTAAATTATCAACCGACGTCTTTAGCAGAAATGTAGCATTGAATGACAAAGCAAATCAGACCGTGAGGACTAAGCAGGCTCACCTGTTGCATTAAAGGTAAGTGAAAATGGTGTGTAGCAAAGGTCAGCCAGCGTGGGTCTCGAAGGTCGGCCGGTTGGTAAAAGTGGGTCCCGGGAAATAAAATTTGTAAAACATAGCTCTAGAGAATGAAAGAAAAGGAATGAGAGATAGATGGTGTAAATTTTAGTAATGGAATGACAGGCAATTATTGCTTTCCCTTATAGTTTGATCACATTTTGTGAAGTATGTACATGTAGTAATGGATGAGTTGTTTTAAATCAGTGCAACACACAATTTTTTAAACAAAACATTCTTGAAATACTCAACAGGCCTGCTTTCTTCAACGGCAAGAGAAACAGAATGGGTAGAATTTATTTGCAAGCTTCGACACCTGACGTTGAAACCATCAGGGTCTCCCAAGCCTGCACTTGCTGGGAGCCGGACTGGGAGAGCTACTGTCCTGAAAGCATTCTCCTAATTTGCTACCTCTGCACCTGCCTTCCTATTAAGGACAATGAATGGGCACGCCTTGCTGCTGCCCCTATCACAGGGCCGGCAGCTCTAGAATGTTCCCAGGCCCACCAGAAGAGTTTGGTGTTGCTGAGGCAGAAAGGAGACCTTGAGGGTGCCTTGGAGAATGGGGACACCCTTGGTGCAATGGAAAAAAGAGGGTAGACTGCCATAGGCCCCTTGGATCAGAGCGGAAACACAGTTGGGACTGCAGAGGTATCCTTTGATGCTGACAACAGTTTTATTTTTGGATGATGGAACTATTGGCGGCCTCCACACACAACAGGTGGGTGCTGGTCTGCTGCTGGCAAAATGCCATTGAGACCGGAAGGTTGCCCCTAATTGGGGCCTTAAGTAGGTAAGCTGCCTGCTTCCAGGTTCTGGGCAGCCAATCTGTGTTCCTACCCACTCCCAGATAAACTTTCTTGGCAGTAGGAATGTGTCAGAAAGCTGTCCTGCTGAGATTTCCTCCTAATTTCTCGATCATCTGACCTCCTAATTTCTCGATCATCTGACCTCCAAGCCAAGGGAAATTCGGGCCATTCTTTAAGATCGATGGTCATTCATCAGAACTGGAAAAGGTTAGAGATGTGACAAGTGTCAAGAAAGCACAGAGGGAGGGAAAGTTGAAGGCAAGGAAAGTACAGGAAGACAGATCTGTAATAGACAGGAGAAGAGTTGGTAATGGAACAAATAAATAAACAAAATATGTATTTAAAGAAGGTGTAAATTAGAAAAGCGGAATAATTTCCAACAACTGCCTTCTAAAATTGAAAAAGAAAAAAAAGAATAAAATAAATCGTTGAACTCATCATTGAGTCAGGAATGCTATAAAGTATCTAAGTGAAAGATGAGGTGCTGTTCCTTAGGTTTACATTGAGCTTTGTTGGAATAGTGGCAGAGGCCAAAGAGAAGCGAGGGAGGGAAATATGCAGAGAATTAAAGCAATTGAAATCTTGGGGTAGTGCTTTACGCTAAATGAAGGTGTTCTGCAAAGCAATCACCTTGTTGTAGGGGGAGCCAGTGAATGCAGTATATTTGGACTTTCTGAAGGCTTTTGACAAAGTCCTGCATAAGAGATTAGTGTGTAAAATTAAAGCACACTTGGGATTAGGGCTAGTGTATTGAGATGGATAGAAAACTGGTTGGCAGACAGGAAACAAAGAGTAGGAATTAACAGGTATTTTCCAAATTGGCAAGTAGTGACTAGTGGAGTGCAACAGGGATCGGTGCTAGGACCCCAGCTATTCACAATATATATTAATGATTTAGATGAGGGAACAAAATATAATATATCCAGATTTGCAAATGACACCAAGTTAGGTGAGAGGGTGAGCTGGCAGGAGGATGTAAAGATCCTTCAGTGTGGTTTGGACAAGTTGAGTGAGTGGGCAAATGAATGACAGATGCAGTATAATTTGGATAAATGCGAGGTTATCCAAACGCGAAGGCAGACTATTATTTGAATGGCCATAAATTAGGAAAGGGGAACATGCAACGCGACCTGGGTTTCCTCGTACACCAGTCACTGAAGGTAAGCATGCACAGTACAACAGGCGGTAAAGAAGGCAAATGGTATGTTGGCTTTCATAGTGAGAGGATTCTAGTACAGGAGCAGGGATGTAATGCAGCAATTAAATAGGCCTTGGTGAGGCCACACCTAGAATATTAAGAAGTCTTACAACACCAGGTTAAAGTCCAGCAGGTTCATTTGTAATCACCATCATTCCTCCGAATTATACCAAATAAACCTGTTGGACTTTAACCTGGTGTTGTAAGGCTTCTTACTGTGCCCAGCCCAGTCCAATGCCGGCATCTCCACACCTGGAATATTGTGTGCAGTTTTGGTGTCCTTATCTGAGGAAGGATATTGCTCTAGAGGGAGTGCAGCAAACGTTTACCAGACTGATTCCTGGGATGGCGAGACTAACGTATGAGGAGAGATTGAATCAGTTAGGATTGTATTCGCTGGAGTTCAAAAGAATGAGGGGGGATCTCAATTTAACCTATAAAATTCTAACAGGATGAGACAGGGTAGATGCAGAAAGGATGTTCCCAATTGTGAATGTGTCCAGAACCAGTGGCCATTGTCTGATGATATGGGGTAGACCATTTAGGACAGGGCTGGGCAGAAATTGATTCACTCAGAGAGTGGTCGGCCTGCGGAATTCATTACCACAAGAATTAGTTAAGAACGTAAGAACTAGGAGCCAGGAGTAGGCCATCTGGCCCCTCGAGCCTGCTCCACCATTCAATGAGATCATGGCTGATCTTTTGTGGACTCAGCTCCACTTTCCGGCCAGAACACCATAACCCTTAATCCCTTTATTCTTCAAAAAACTATCTATCTTTATCTTAAAAACATTTAATGAAGGAGCCTCTACTGCTTCACTGGGCAAGGAATTCCATACATTCACAACCCTTTGGGTGAAGAAGTTCCTCCTAAACTCAGTCCTAAATCTACTTCCCCTTATTTTGAGGCTATGCCCCCTAGTTCTGCTTTCACCCGCCAGTGGAAACAACCTGCCCGCATCTATCCTATCTATTCCCTTCATAATCTTATATGTTTTCTATAAGATCCCCCCCTCATCCTTCTAAATTCCAACGAGTACAGTCCCAGTCTACTCAACCTCTCCTCGTAATCCAACCCCTTCGGCTCTGGGATTAACCTAGTGAATCTCCTCTGCACACCCTCCAGTGCCAGTACGTCCTTTCTCAAGTCAGGAGACCAAAACTGAACACACTACTCCAGGTGTGGCCTCACTAACACCTTATACAATAGCAGCAGAAACTCCCTAGTCTTAAACTCCATCCCTCTAGCAATGAAGGACAAAATTCCATTTGCCTTCTTAATCACCTGTTGCACCTGAAAACCAACGTTTTGCGACTCTTGCACTAGCACACCCAGGTCTCTCTGAACAGCAGCATGTTTTAATATTTCATCATTTAAATAATAATCCCTTTTGCTGTTATTCCTACCAAAATGGATAACCTCACATTTGTCAACATTGTATTCCATCTGCCAGACCCTAGCCCATTCACTTAGCCTATCCAAATCCCTCTGCAGACTTCCAGTATCCTCTACACTTTTTGCTTTACCACTTATCTTAGTGTCGTCTGCAAACTTAGACACATTGCCCTTGGTCCCCAACTCCAAGTCATCTATGTAAATTGTGAACTTCCGGTTGCGGCTATGCGGAGCTAAGCCGCACGATTTGGCAGCTCCCACTATCACGGACTTTCGGGCTCTTGAGAGGAGCCCCAACGGGAATTTTTTTGATCCTGTGCCTCTGAGTTTTTGGCCCTGGAGAAAGTGAAATTTGCTCGAAGGGGGGAAGAGTGATGAGTTCTACAATAGTTGGGGTTTCTTCATTTTGCAATTTGGAGAATTGGTTACCGTTGACTGCCAAGGGAGGGGGAGGTATGGATGGTGTTGAGGCTTAATGCAGGGGGGAGGGGGTTGTGTTTGTTGTAAATTGTAAAAATGTTGAATATTTGGCATAAAAATACCTTTTTTTTAAATTGACCCTCCTTCGCTGTCTTTTGGTCCAAAATCCTGGTACTCCCTTCAATAGCACTGCAGGATCACCTGCACCACAAGGGTTGCAGGGGTTCAAAGAGGCACTTTATCACCATCTTCTCGAGGGGAATTCAGGACGGCCAAAAAATGCTGCCCTTGCCAGTGAGGTGATGCCTATGCAATGAATAATGAGCTGCCCGCTGAGTAATCCGAAGTAGCAAAGATTAAACTGATTTGTTTATTTAGAATGTTAGCTTTAAAGACATAGGATAAATTGGCTGATAAATATCAACAACAGCAAGTTATATTTAGTGCCTTTAACATAATGAAACGACCCAAGGAGCATAATTAAGCTAGGGAGAAATTGGTGTGTGTGTGTTTATAATTGTTTACAATGAGGCAACTGAAGGCACTGCCATTAATAGTAGAGCATTTAAAATTCTGGATGTGAGGTTTGTGGTGCTGGAGATTACACAAACAGGGAAATGCAAGACCATGAAGGAATTGAAACCGAGGATGAGCATTTCAAAATCTAGACACTGGTTGACCAGGAGGTAATGTAGATCAGGGGTGATAGGGGAATGTGTCTTGCTGCGGGCTATCACAAAATACGCAAGATCCATTGGCAATGCCCAGAGATCTGCCAGTACATATTACTTTTAAAGTTGCTAATTCATGATTATAGAGTGTAGCTCTGCTAATTTTCCAAATTTGAATGATCATTGAATGAATTTTTGAATGTGAAGTACATGTTAACAAGAAAGAAAAGTTATAACCTGTTCTTATTCAAAGGAAAAAGAACGACTAAAGCAGGAGAAGAAAGTTGAGAAACGTTTAAATAAAGAAAGAAAATTAGAACAGAAGAAATTGGAGCTGCAAATGGCAAAGGAGCTGAAGAAACCCAATGAAGATATGTGTTTGTCAGATCATAAGGTAAGCTTATTACAAGCATTAACCAATTTCTTTCAATTCTAAAAACATTGTCTTAATTATACCGAAGATGGTTATTAAGATGGCTACTTAACCGGGTATTTGTGTGTATATATGCATACTTTGTTTGCAATGAATATGTCACTTCTAATGAACTTTTAGTGTTCTGACCAGATAATCATAGCAGCCCATGAACAAGATGTTCTGAGATACAACCAGTCTTAAAAATAGTAAAAACATTATATAAATCAAGAAATATTGATTGTGATATTTTGGATTTAGAAACTAAAAGATTGTAGGTGAAAGGAAAAGCAGAAAAGTTTTCAGATCTTGGAAATTAACTAAATACAATGGAAGTCTGTTAACCCATATAAAGGGGAGGGGAGAAAGAGGAAGAAAATGTATGGAGCTGATTATTTGCAGTTTAGAAGAAATAAGAGATGAGCGCTCAGAAACGTGCTGATCAAAGTAGTATTGATCAAAATGGAGACACAAGAAATAGTGTTACGGACGCCTGGTCAGTTCTCAACTGTGGCTAAGAGACTGGACCAGATGCCACAACTTTTTAAAGTTTTAATCCGGTGCAGAACGAACGATTCGTTCCAGGAATGATAAAAGAAGAAATAGGGCTTGGTTATTTTATAAACAAACTTCATTGAAACAAAAGAAAATAAAACAATATTTCAACTTTTACTTCAGCTCTAATATAACAGGTGACATGCAGTTTCTTAAACGAAATAAGCTAGTTCCCATTAAACATCATTTTAAATAACCATGTCGCTTACACAGACAGTCCAAGGCAATGCTTGCATTTACGAAACAATGTTTCTTTTGTTCGAACCCTGTTCAGAATCCTTTTCCAAAGCACCTCTCTCTCTTCTCTCTCTCGCTCTCTCTCTCTCTCTCTCTCTCTCTCTCCCCCTCCTCTCCCCCCCCCCCCCCCCCCCCCCCCCACCACCACCACCACCACACACCGCCTAGCTCCTCAAACAAAGGAGATCTCCCGTTTATACAAAACAGAGCTATACCATTTATATGGAACTAACCTTCTATTGATGCACAAATAGGTCATCAGAATCTGTGATGGGATAATGGCTGGTCAAACAAGCCAAATGACAATGAATCTTGGGTGGATCATCCTGTCTGAACCGGGGCATCCTGTGTATTCCCACTAATGAGATTAAGTCTGAATGGGACAAGGTAACTCAGGCTGTGGGCACATCCCCTGCCTCTGCTGCTGGCAGCCTTTTCCCTCCATCTGTTTAACCCCTAAATTGCCTGTTACGTCTTGGACCCCATTTCTCCCAAGTTCCTAATATCTCCCTGTCGTACCAATAGTGGAAGAGATTAGACATGAGACAAGCATCATATATATGTTGTCAAGTTTAACTTGTCCCAAGTGTGTAAGAAAAGTGTTTGGAAGCACCTTTCCAGATATCTGTGTTATTCTATTCTTGGATGCGTTTTGCCTTTATAGTAAGTTAAAAGTTGTCAAGAGAAAGTAAATATTTGTGAGAAAAGAAGATGCCAAGCTTCATGACAGTATCTTCAGCTTTTTCAACGTTTTAGAGTGGTTGAGATGGTTTCTGATACAGTCATTGGATAAGTGTCGTTGGCAGTGCCAACATTTAATAACCTTCTCTAATTGCCTCTGAGAAGGTGGTAGTGAGCTACATAATTGTCAGTAGATAAAAAGAAAATTAAGGGCGTAGACATCAAGGAAAAACATTAAGAGGCTGTGAATTGTAGGCAGAAAAAAAATAGATGTTCATTGCCTTGTGAAGTGTATGGAACACCTCTACATGTGATATCTAGCATACTCTGCCAGTGGCCCGGGTAAAATAATGGTTAGAAGAATGCAATGATAAGGAAAAAGATTTATTTGAGTGAGGAAGGACATATAGATATGCAGAATTACAGGGCTAATTAAAGATGCAAAAAGGCTGATTGATAATGTGTTTAATTCAGGATAACAAGAGGAATATACATTGCTGGAAGTCTGGTGTTGAGCTATGTGAAGAACATTGATTTATTGAAGTTGATAAGAATGGTAGTTTTCAGCAGAGCAAAAGTTAGGGAAGTTAAATTATGTTTTTCAGTTTAAATGAATGATTGAGATATCAAAATGAGGAGAAGGGTAGGACGGAATTTAATGAGAAATGAAATGAAAATTGCTTATTGTCACAAGTAGGCTTCAAACGAAGTTACTGTGAAAAGCCCCTAGTCGCCACATTCCGGCGCCTGTTCGGGGAGGCTGTTACGGGATGTAACCTCCAATGTAGGTGACAAAGGCCTCGCCTATTTTAATAAGTGCCAATCTGGGCAATACCGAGCCTCCATCAGGATTAGAGACTGGCGGTTCTTCGTTGTTCAGCAGTATCACCATGGAGGTTGTAGCTGTCGCTGTGAATGCATCCACCACTCTCCCATCTGATTATGCCGCCCCACCACCAAACTCGTCATGGAGGGGGGAGGAACTAAATTACACCCATAGAGACAACATGTATCCAATGAAATGTACAGTCACAGAGGATAAAAGTTAAATGATTTAAGAAAGCCAAGATAAGTAGCAACAGTATCACCAGGTACATAAACCTGAGCACCACCCTTAGTTTGAAAATTGAATTAAGAAGTGCAAGAGGGAAAAGAATCATTAGAGTTGAAGTTTGTATTTCAGTAGAAATAATAGGCTGGCTTGACTTGAGATAGAAATAGATGGAATTTAAGATACTGTGGAATCCCATTAATGTTAGTAAAATGATGGGCAAAGCAAGTAGAAGAAATCTAGATGTAGCATGATGTAGGGTGTTTAATAGTTCACATGAGCCAAATAGTAAATTTGCAGGTTCACTATAGTGTTAAATCTTGCAATCTTGTTGACTTGGATTGACGATTGGCTGTCAGGCAGAAGGCAGAGAGTTGGGATAAAAGGTTCTTTTTCGGAATGGCAACCGGTGACGAGTGGTGTCCCACAGGGTTCAGTGTTGGGGCCACAGCTGTTCTCTTTATATATTAACGATCTAGATGACGGGACTGGGGGCATTCTGGCTAAGTTTGCCGATGATACAAAGATAGGTGGAGGGGCAGGTAGTATGGAGGAGGTGGGGAGGCTGCAGAAAGATTTAGACAGTTTAGGAGAGTGGTCCAAGAAATGGCTGATGAAATTCAACGTGGGCAAGTGCGAGGTCTTGCACTTTGGAAAAAAGAATAGAGGCATGGACTATTTTCTAAACGGTGACAAAATTCATAATGCTGAAGTGCAAAGGGACTTGGGAGTCCTAGTCCAGGATTCTCTAAAGGTAAACTTGCAGGTTGAGTCCGTAATTAAGAAAGCAAATGCAATGTTGTCATTCATCTCAAGAGGCTTGGAATATAAAAGCAGGGATGTACTTCTGAAGCTTTATAAAGCATTAGTTAGGCCCCATTTAGAATACTGTGAGCAATTTTGGGCCCCACACCTCAGGAAGGACATACTGGCACTGGAGCGGGTCCAGCGGAGATTCACACGGATGATCCCAGGAATGGTAGGCCTAACATACGATGAACGTCTGAGGATCCTGGGATTATATTTATTGGAGTTTAGGAGGTTGAGGGGAGATCTAATAGAAACTTACAAGATAATGAATGGCTTAGATAGGGTGGATGTAGGGAAGTTGTTTCCATTAGCAGGGGAGACTAGGACCCGGGGGCACAGCCTTAGAATAAAAGGGAGTCACTTTAGAACAGAGATGAGGAGAAATTTCTTCAGCCAGAGAGTGGTGGGTCTGTGGAATTCATTGCCACAGAGGGCGGTGGAGGCCGGGACGTTGAGTGTCTTTAAGACAGAAGTTGATAAATTCTTGATTTCTCAAGGAATTAAGGGCTATGGATAGAGAGCGGGTAAATGGAGTTGAAATCAGCCATGATTGAATGGTGGAGTGGACTCGATGGGCCGAATGGCCTTACTTCCACTCCTATGTCTTATGGTCCTATGGACTTATAGACACAAAACTTATTATTTAGATCGATAATTGTTTCATCACATGAGACTTGCCAGCCTCACTTACTTCAACACTTAAGGTTGTTAAGTGTATTTTCCAGTATCAGGACTTGTGAATAATTGGTCAAATCACTAAATCTGTGACACACATTCTCATTATTGTTGCGTTTTCTTCCCTGAGAGCAAAAGCTGTGAATGCTTGTTTGCTTTGCTCTCTCTTTTTTTTGTCGCAGGTTTCCTATTTTAATATACTCTTGGAGATTGTAAATGTTATGGATTTATGCATTTACCATTTATTCCTTATTTTCTTGATTTCACTTCATTGCTTGTTATTTAAGTAATATAGTTATGTTCCATTTGAATGAGCAGGGAAAAAAACTTTTCAGTTTTCTGTTTGGAGAGTCAGAAAAATTAGATTAAATGCTGGAATGATTGAATGAAAGCATTAATTACAAATGGTCATATGAAAGAGAAATTCTAGTTGGACCACCTGATCAAAACTTTTGTGAGCGAGATAAGCTCTCATTCAGGGAGTTCAGAGAACTTTAAGAAATATATTATAGAAATGAATGTACAGACAAAAGAAAATGTCCGCATCAGCTTGGGATTTGATGTTCAAAGGCTCATTTTGTGTTTTTAAATGAATGTGAAATTTTAGCTTCACTTTTGTGTTTAGATAATGGAGACCCAATTAACTTGACTTTCAATAACCTACTGAGTTATCTCCAATTTTCTAAGTTTATCTTTTATTAAGAACCCATGCTGAGGTAAAATCTCCAATTTTTTTAAAGAGGACTTTGCCAAATCAGCATGTGTAAGCTGTAATTTCTTGGAGAATGGCACTATTATGGTCCAATGAATTATAAAGTAAACCTTCATATGGCTAGCTATTCTTCAATGAAACACTTATGTGCACTATTTTTTTTAATCTGCTGCCAGGCTCTACCAGAGTTCTTCCCCATTCCTGGTCTTGTTCTGTCTGGGGGTGCGTTTGCTGATTGCCTTATGGTCGCACAGTTTCTCCACAACTTTGGTAAAGTTCTAGGCTTTGATTTAAGCATTGACGTCCCAACTTTGAATGTACTTCAAGAAGGACTGCTCAATGTGGGTGACAGCATGGGAGAAATCCAAGATTTGTTGGTGAAACTATTGGCTGCTGCTGTTCATGATCCAGGACTACCATCAGGTCATAAGGTATGACATCCACTTTATTTTATATTAACTATGATGTTTCATAGATTTCATAGAATTTACAGTGCAGAAGGAGGCTATTCGGCCCATCAAGTCTGCACCGGCTCTTGGAAAGTGCACCCTACCCAAGCCCACACTTCCACCCTATCCCCATAACCCAGTAACCCCACCCAACACTAAGGGCAATTTAGCATGGCCAATCCACCTAACCTGCACACCTTTGGACTGTGGGAGGAAACCAGAGCACCCTGAGGAAACCCACGTGCACACGGGGAGAACGTGCAGACTCTGCACAGACAGTGACCCAAGCCGGGAATCGAACCTGGGACCCTGGAGCTGTGAAGCAATTATGCTAACCACAATGCTACCGTGCTCAAATTGGTCAAGTGTACTGGTGGTGCCAGTTCCCTGTAAGCTCGGTGTTTATTGTATCTTACAGTGTGACAATAATCCATTTGGATCTCTTGGGTTCAGTGAGTCACTGAGCTAACTGATCACAAATGGTTCTCAGTGACAATACTCGGAGGGGGAAAAGGTTAGCCCGGAATGTTAAAGTAAATAAAGTAACCCAGATTATTGTTTGTGCGTAGTTGATTTTGTTTAATGACATTCTTCAATAGAATTCTTTATAATATTATGTTTTGCTATTGTTTCATTATCAATGGACTAGCTTATTGATTAAGATGGCGGTTAATTCATCTGGCATTATCAATTCAACTCACATCATCATCAAATGAACCAGTTCATATAGAAAGATGGTCACTAGATAATGTTAGCAACAAAACCTAAAAATATTTTGCACTTTTAAATTTTGGATACATGGATGCTCCTGTAATACACAAGGATTCCTGTATTTTACACAGAGATGTTACCAAGTAATACATTTTAAAAGATATATTTTGTTCTACAGGCACGGACCTTTCTTGGAGACCATGTGACCAATGTCAGGATCAATAAGGACACTGTTTCAGAGATTTTGCAAATCTACCTGGAGGCCCACAATGGACAAACCGAACTTACCGAAAGTTTAAACACAAAACCTTTCCAGGCCCACACACCAGCTCAAAAAGCTTCTGTACTTGCATTCTTGGTTAATGAACTTGCATGCAGCAAGGTTGTGGTAAAGTAAGTGCTGTTCCTTGAAATTTCATACAAAATGTGCCTTTTAGAATGGGGACACTGCTCACTTGCATTGCATTTCTTCTAGTGAAATCGATAAAAACATTGACCACATGTCCAACCTGAGAAGAGACAAATGGATTGTTGAAGGCAAACTTCGGAAGTAAGTTATTATAATGTCCTTCCTTGGACTTCATAAATGAAACTAATTTATCACTATTTACATTTTAATTTGAAATACTCCTGGATCTTGAAACATTCTTTTAACTGTGAAGTTGGGAAGCTCTCTTCTCTTCCCCCCCCCCCCCCCCCCCTCCACTCCCCCCAAAAATCTACATAAATTATTCAGTATTACAACAGTTCCTTTCCCTGTTTTGATCAAATGGCATAGCTGAATAATGTGGCTTATGTACATATTGACTGGGTGAAATTTATCAGAAGGGGTACTATGAAATTCTTACGTTTTCTTTTCCCCTTGAATCATTTGTTGAACACACTTCTTATGAATTGCCTGAGATCATTATATGGTGCTTTTGTTTAAAAGACTGCTGACACACTTTAATTATTCCTAGGCTTAAAATGATTCATGCTAAACGAACTGGTAAGAAAGAGACTATTGGCAGTGCTGATAGCAACGGAGAGCATCGTTTTTTAGGAACTCACACTCCTGGCCGAAAAAGAAAAAGAAAATGTGGGGATAGTGATGACGATGACGATGATGATGATGACAGTGATGATCAGGGAGATGATGAGGACGATGAGGAAGATAAAGATGAAGAGAAGAAAACAAAAAAAATGGAAATGGCTGAAGATGAGGTAATTTGAGCAGTGCCTATTTTGAAATATAGTTGAAATTATGAGCTGTGCCTGTGTTTTGTAACATTTGAGTCCTGAGTTCCGGTCTTGTTGGCTGCTAATTGTGACAGTGGAGGATATCTGTTTGATTGGTACCTCCTTGGTCATATGGAGCTGGCAGATCAAAGTTATATTGCTGGTTTTGCACTATTTTCTGGTCAGCT
Organism: Scyliorhinus torazame; assembly: GCF_047496885.1. Taxonomy (NCBI): domain Eukaryota; kingdom Metazoa; phylum Chordata; class Chondrichthyes; order Carcharhiniformes; family Scyliorhinidae; genus Scyliorhinus; species Scyliorhinus torazame. The sequence goes on from NC_092708.1 coordinate 99,346,342, forward strand.
AAAAATGAACTCTGCAAATGCATGCAGGTCTGACTATGTATACGCATATCTTTCATATTACTCCCTTGTTTGATTTTGGTACAATTCTAATTGGACAGCTATTATCCAGGGTAACATGGCAATGAGATAATGTGAGTAAAATTCCATCACATTACAGCTAGTATATGCACTCAATTCATTTGTGCATTTGTACACTCGTGAATAGGGTTTATTGATCAAGCTTTTAGTCATCCCTCCTAATCTCTACATTCCTTATTTGACTTTCAGTTTTCCTTTTAAAATATCTTTGTGTAAATGAAAGCTGGTTTAATTGGGTGTTGGAACAAAGAACAAAGAAAAGTACAGCACAGGAACAGGCCCCTCGGCCCTCCAAGCCTGCGCCGACCATGCTGCCAATCTAAACTAAAATCTTCTCCACTTCCGTGGTCCGTATCCCTCTATTCCCATCCTATTATGTATTTGTCAAGACGCCCCTTAAACGACACTATCGTCCCTGCTTCCACCACCACCTCCGGCAGCGAGTTCCAGGTACCCACTACCCTCTGGGTAAAAAAACTTGCCTCGTACATCTCCTCTAAACCTTGCCCCTCGCACCTTAAACCTATGCCCCCCTAGTAATTGACCCCTCTACCCTGGGAAAAAGTCTCTGACTATCCACTCTGTCTACGCTCCTCATAATATTTGTAGACCTCTATCAGGTCGCCCCTCACCCTCCTTGTTCCAGTGAGAACCCCAAATTTATTCAATCTCTCATCACAGCTAATGCCCTCCAAACCATGCAACATCCTGATAAATTTCTTCTGCACCTTCTCTAAAGCCTCCACATCCTTCCGATAGTGTGACGACCAGAATTGAACACTCTACTCCAAGTGTGGCCTAACTAAGGTTCTATACAGCTGCAACATGACTTGCCAATTTTTATACTCAATGCCCCGGCCAATGAAGGCAAGCATGCCGTATGCCTTCTTGACTACCTTCTCCACCTGTGTTGCCCCTTTCAGTGACCTGTGAACCTGTACACCTAGATCTCTCTCACTGTCAATACTCTTGAGGGTACTACCATTCACTGTATATTCCCTCCCTGTACTAGATCTTCCAAAATGCATTACCTCACATTTGTCTGGATTAAACTCCCATCTGCCATCTCTCCGCCTAAGTCTCCAAACAATCTAAATCCTGCTGTATTCTCTGACAGCCCTCATCGCTATCTGTAATTCCACCAACCTTTGTGTTGGCCGCAAACTTACCAATCAGACCAGTTACATTTTTCTCCAAATCATTTATTTATATATACTACGAACAAAAAGGTCCCAGCACTGATCCCTGCGGAACACCACTAGTCACAGCCCTCCAATCAGAAAAGCACCCTTCCATTGCTACTCTCTGCCTTCTATGACCCAGCCAGTTCTGTATCCATCTTGCCAGCTTACCTCTGATCCCATGCGACTTCACCTTTTGTACCAGTCTGCCATGAGGGACCTTGTCAAAAGCCTTACTGAAGTCCATATAGACAACATCCACTGCCCTACCTTCATCAATCATCTTTGTGACCTCCTTGAAAAACTCCTATCAAGTTAGTGTGACACGAGCTCCCCTTCACAAAACCGTGCTGCCTCTCGCTAATGTATCCACTTGCTTCCAAATGGGAGTAGATCCTATCTCGAAGAATTCTCTCCAGTAATTTCCCTACCACTGACGTAAGGCTCAACGGCCTGTAGTTCTCTGGATTATCCTTGTTACCCTTCTTAAACAAAGGAACAACATTGGCTATTCTCCAGTCTTCCGGGACATCACCTGAAGACAGTGCGGATCCAAAGATTTCTGTCAAGGCCTCAGCAACTTCCTCTCTTGTCTCCTTCAGTATTCTAGGGTAGATCCCAACAGGCCCTGGGGACTTATCCACCTTAATATTTTTCTAGACGCCCAACAACTCTTTCTGGATCTCAATGTGACCCCAGGCTATCTACACACCCTTCTCCCGACTCAACATCCATCAATTCCTTCTCTTTGATGAATACTGATGCAAAGTAATCATTTAGTACCTCGTCCATTTCCTCTGGCTCCACACATAGATTCCCTCCCCTTCAGTGGGCCAACCCTTTCCCTGGCTACCCTCTTGCTTTTTATGTACGTGTAAAAAGCTTTGGGATTTTCCTTAACCCTATTTGCCAATGACTTTTCGTGACCCCTTTTAGTCCTCCTGCACCATATAAGATGAGACACGTGCATGACATATGGTACATCACACACTCCATTAATTTTTGTTTTGGGGTACTTTGTATATAATAGATGTAATACAATTTAGTAAAGCGCATAAAATGGTTCTTCCTGGTCCTTAAAATATTATGCAGATGAACTCTAAGCTATTAGTCTGCTTTATCAATACTATCAACGTTAAATGCCAATTTGTCACAACAAAATCAAATTTCAACTGATGAAAGACAGGGGAAATAGTATTTAAGTCACTGGTGTTCATTGCCCGTCATTTTGACTGTGATAACTTGGCGTGGCCAGGTAATTGGACATGCGGAAAATTTTACAATTGTTTATGCTATGCGAGAGAGAAGAGTATTACATGGATCTGAAAATCCTTTTTCTAAAGAAAATTCAAGCCCTTTTTTAACATGTTTCCTACAATATATATTTCTTCAAAGATCGAATATGGATTCACCAAAATTTCTGTCAATAACTGAAGTGTAGACAAGAAACAAAAATAAATTATGGTATTTAATCCTATACACTGACCTAACTAATAAATGCATTTTGAAAAACAGAAATGATCTTCTGCCTTGTGGAATTATCAGAAGTAAATTTAGTCACAGTTAATCTTGGGTGAACTTCTCTGCATCTAATTTTTAACTACTCTAAAATGACGCAAGTACCTGTTCATAATTAGAGTTGTCTGGGTTTTATTTTCAGGATGATGAACAGTCGACTAGTGTGGAGGAATTGGAGAAACAGATTGAAAAGTTGAGCAAGGTAGAGGTTCTTTTGCTTCCAAACTGTAATTTGTATCAACCTGCATTGAGTATTTTAGATAACTATTTTCCTTGTCCTTTGGAGTAAGAAACCTCTGATTTGTTGCCTTTGTCGTGTCATTCTTCAATCAAGATTAAATTATTTGAGCTGCATGTTTCTATATTATATCAATCAAACACATTTTGAAAGACGGACACAAGTTGGTTCAGGTTAGGAGCACAAAATCTAGCACCCTGTTAACGTAGAATTCCTGCATATTGACATGTACCTCCCTGGCTCCCCAGCGTCGGATTTGGGGATTACTGCAAAGATGCACTGGAGAAGTCCTCTCTGAGATTCCCAGGTAAGGCTTTCTGCAGCTATTGTCCAAAAGAGTTAACTTCTCCTGTCAGCTTTCCACCAATAGTTACTCTCAAAGAGTTAGAAGCAATAAAACAACTTCTATGTTCTAATTTCAGTGTAACTATTTTAAACACCTACACCGAGACGTGCACGGGACACCCCCACGCTCCAGACTGCCGACTAATACCATGGTCGGCCGCAGGTACCATGGTCTGCGAAAGCTTGGAGGACCGAAGGGCCTGTTCCTGTGCTGTGTTCTTTGTAATCAACCCCCAGGGTGTTCCAAACCCCCAGCCCGGCTGCATAGGACAGCCCGCCCTCAACTGCTAGCCCAACTCTTAAGTCCTCCCCCAAGCCGACCTGACCCCCCCCCCCCCCCCCTATCCTGCCCCTGGACACTCACCACTTCCCTGGCCTGTTAGATTCACTAGGCCCTTTAAATCAACCTGCTTTCCAGCAGCCAGTGGTTAAAAAAGGGATGTAGCTTCTGTTAGTTCGCGGTGTTCAATCTCACTGTGGCCTGCACGGTGTCTTTTGTTGTAGGCTCCAAGCAGCTCCAGCTAGTGGAGGTTTGAATGATGTTTTTCAGGGCAACTAAGTGCGCGTTAAACTATTGTTTAGCACAGTGGGCTAAACAGCTGGCTTGTAATGCAGAACAAGACCAGCAGCGCAGGTTCAATTCCCGTACCGGCCTCCGCAAACAGGCGCCGGAATGTGGCGACTATGGGCTTTTCACAGTAACTTCATTGAAGCCTACTTGTGACAATACCGATTATTATTATTATTATTAATATTATTATTATTAATTCTAGCTGCCCAGGACTTCATACAGCTGGGAGAAAGTTATGGCCCACTGTGTCACAATCTATTTATTATGAGTTAAATGAAAGTGAATTACTACAATTTTCAGATTGTATTTGTTAACTGAGTAGCAACAGCTCAACTGCTGCAAGATTTGCTTGCACAGCAGCTGTATTTTTGGTGCTTCAGGTGCTGTTTTAAGTCCAATATGGAGTTCACTCTACTCATGTGCACTTTCGCTGTGTCGTGTGCCTTTTTGAAAGATATATTTTTATTCAAACAAAATTTTCTTTGCAACAAACACAACAACAATACAACCAACTCCTCATCCTCGTCCCCCCCCATAAAGAAAACAAAACCTTGACCCAACTAAAAATATAAACCAATTCTCTGAAAAGGAGATGAAAGGCTGCCACCTCAAATCAAATCCTTCCTCCTCAAGGTATACCTGATCCACTCTAAGTGCAAAAATTCCATCGCGTCCCCAACCAATCCGAGGCTTTAGGCAGCACCGGGGTCCTCCACTGAAGCAGAATTCTCCGCTGGACTATTCGCGAGGCGAAGACTAGAACATTTGCCCTCGTCCCCGTCTGCAGCACCGGCGAGTCCGATACTCGAAAAATAGTCACCAGTGGGCACGGCTCGAGCTGAACGCCCCAAACCCCTGACATTGTATCAAGAAAGGGGACTCAAAAACTAACAAGCTTGGAGCAAGACCAAAACAAGTGCGTGTGATTCACTGGCCCCCTCGAGCACTGCTCACACCTATCCTCCACCCTTGAGAAGAAGCCACTCATACACGCTCTAGTCAGGTGCACCGCCTTGAACGGGATCAGGCGCATAAGGCTATGAAGTTGAACCTGTGCAGAGCCTCACTCCACAACCTCCCCACCCCCCAACTCTCAAAAGATCAAACCCAGCTAACCCTCCCACTTCCTCTTCTTCCAACAATGCCTGCTCTGTCATCAACATATGCCCATAGACATCCATTACTCTCCCTCAACTTAGCCAGGGACAGGACCATGTCTGTAAGCAAAGGAGATGACGGAATCAGGGGAAATGAAGGAAGCTCCTTGCGTAAAAAATCGTGCACCTGAAAGTACCTGAATACATTACTTCGTGGAAGCTGAAACTTCTCTTAACAACTCATCTAGACCAGCAAACCTACCCTCCAGACACATGTCCTAAACCACTCCAGCCCCTCCCTCTCCCATGTCCTAAACAATGAATCTAAGTCAAGTGGTACATACCTCTTGGTTTCTGCAAATCGGAGCCAACTCGAGACATGGAGCCCAGTTTAAAATGCTGCCTAAACTGATCCCAAATCCTCAAAATGGCTATCACCGCCGGGCTAGAAGTGAATAACGGGAAAAAGGGCATGGCGGTGTCACCAGTGCCCTCAGACTCAATCCTACGCAAGAAACCTCCTCCATCCACCCCCATACAGAGTCCAGATCCTAGTGTGGCCAATCCACCTACCCTGCACATCTTTGGGTTGTGGGGGTGAGATCCACACAGACAGTGGGCGAGTGTGCAAACTCCACACGGACAGTGACCCGGGGCTAGGATCGAACCAGAGTCCTCAGTGCTGTGATGCAGCAGTGCTAACCACTGCACTATTGTGCTGCTCTAACCGCCTCATTCCTGTTGAACTTAACATACTCCCCAATGCCAGCGGATACCCGCTCTCAAAATCTCTTATCCATGAGAAACACCGTGTCCAGCCTCCTCGGGGGTGTCTGAGAACGGCCCAGCTCCAACATCAGGTCCACAAAATGTGGAGCATGATCCGAAATAACGATCAATGAGTAACCCTCACTCCAGGGAGAAGAGACCTACCCACCACGAAGAAATCAATTCAGGAGTAGACCCGATGGACATGAGAAAAAAAAACTCCATATCCCTCAGAAACCTTTCAAGTGCGCAAACACCCGGAACCTTTATACTAGGATCAGCCATATCCACCCTGTGAGGCAATTCAGCAGTACCTCAACGTACGTTAGCTTTAGGCCCACTCAAGATGGCCGACACATCTTCCATAAAGCAGATCCCAAACAAAGGAATCGTCACCATCAGCAGTGTAAAGAGGCAGGTGAGTAGGTGGGCAGCACGGTAGCATTGTGGATTGCACAATTGCTTCACAGCTCCAGGGTCCCAGGTTCGATTCCGGCTTGGGTCACTGTCTGTGCGGAGTCTGCACATCCTCCCTGTGTGTGCGTAGGTTTCCTCCGGGTGCTCCGGTTTCCTCCCACAGTCCAAAGATGTGAAAGTTAGGTGGATTGGCAATGATAAATTGCCCTTCGTGTCCAAAATTGCCGTTAGTGTTGGATGGGGACGGGGATAGGGTGGAGGTGTTGATCTTGGGTAGGGTGCTCTTTCCAAGAGCCGGTGCAGACTCGATGGGCCGAATGGCCTCCTTCTGCACTGTAAATTCTATGATAATCTATGATCCACCAGTCCATCTTGTCTATGGCCACCCAATTTGGTTCCAAAACCCCCACCGTTGCTTTCTCCAGATCCTCAGCAACTGCCTGCCGCTGCTTCTTAAATTCGTCAGTCAAGAAGCTAACCAACTTCTTAGTTGTCCACTGAGGGGTCACCATCTCAGCAGAAGACGCCATGTCCCCCTACTGAGGATCAGGGAACATTTGATTCTGACGACGCTCCCTTTCCCGAGTTCTGCTTCAAACTATTTTTTCCAGACATTACTTGAACGAGAGGGTCTTTTCCATCAAATGACACCAATTTCCTCCAAAGAATGCACCCATACACCGGGCAGAAAGGACCAAAAGCCAAGTACGCTGGTGAGAGTCACCGTTTGTGCAACTGCTCACCACATCGCTGCCACCAGAAGTCGTCTTGTGCCATTTTGAGAGGTTGTTAGTACAGATGCTGGAAGTGTGTACTGAAGTATCTTTTCTTTCCTCTTAACAGTTCAATGGGTTCAACAGCAGGTCCTGGGTGAGAGAGTTGCAGACGGTGGTAAACACCGGGGCTTGGGGGGGCCGGGGCTCAAGCCCTCTTTTTCTAACTAAAACTTGATGCCCTGCATCGTCGTTCTGAATTCAACTCTTATTTCTTATCACCTCCCGCTTATTTTCCCTGTAAATGATAAACGGGTGAGAGCTGCAGAGAGGGTGGGGGAGCTGGGCTGGATTGAAATGATGTTTCAGCTTTCCACTGGTCTGTGGCGCTGTCCATCAACTGAACATTTACACTGGGTTGTTTGGCCTGATGTGAGTGCGTACAGACATGTGCTGAGCGGGTAGAGATGTTACAGTGCTAGAATTATCATGAGGCATTGGGAAAGCAAAATGTAACCCATAAATTTGGATTTCTCTTTTCAACTTTAAAGTAACTGCTTTGCTTTGTGTATGCCAAGAATTTAAGCAAATATTGGAATTTTAAAAGGGAAACTATTTGATTCACTATTTGACCTTTAGAGCTGCTCACCTATGTAGGCTTATAAAATGTAAATATTGAAGTATTTCAAGTTATATTTTGAGGTGATGGGAGTTTTTTTTGTATTAATTGGACAACACTGTATAGTGCATTTTAATTGACCCTGAGCACTAATTCTAGGTAAGCATTGCTTTTGATGGTATGTCTTTTAATTCTAAACCTGCAACTATGAAAGCCCTCACTAGAACAGTTCCCAAAACACAATAAAAAGTATGTTGTTTTAAATGGGGTGAAAGACTGATCCTCAGTTGATTGCTTTTATACAGGCAGATGGTTTATGCTTTGGGAGTGTTTATAGAACCCGGAATGGAACCCAGGCAATTGTTTAATGAATAAAAGTGCAATGCATTCCCTTTGAAGCTGTGTTACAGTTGGTCAGAAAATTCATAACATGCATAATTTGTCCAATGCATAATTTATCCAATGTAGTATCAATTCAGCTCTTTGCGATGGAAAGCTCAACTCGGGTTGAATGGGACATGGTTTGCAACTTAGGTCAACTTGAGACGGTGAATAGGGATGGTGCTGTTTTAACATAACTGGAGGATATTACAGTTTATTTAAGATTGGGTCTCTGAAGAGGAGGCTGACATGTCAGAGGAAGTGGAGGTGCAATGAGAATTGGTAGAGCAGGTGAAACTGGGTAACCTCCATCAACACTCATGTGGAATCTGGCATGTGCAGGGAAAGGAAGAGAAGCCCATTGTTGGAGAAGCTCTGGCTAGAATCCATGAGATAAAACTGGGACTAAATGACAGAAATCCCACTGATCTGGATGGCAGTGAAACCAGATTAGGGAAAGGATGTATTGGTGAGACAATAGGTCGGCACGATGGCAAGTGCCGCACGGCACCGAGGACCCGGGTTCAATCCAGGCCCCGGGTCACTGTCAGTGTGGCGTTTACACATTCTCCCTGTGTCTGCATGGGTGTCATCCCCACAGCCCAAAGATGTGCAGGGTTGGTGGATTGGCCACACTAAATTGCCCCTTAATTGGAAAAAAAAGAATTGGGTACTTTAAATTTATATTAAAAAGTATTGGTGAGACCACATCAGAATCTGCAGGCAGATCATGGCAGATTTGCACCTCGGTCACAGTCATAGAGTATGTATTGCGACTTGGCTCGTACCTGTTTCAGTACTGTGGCAGCAACCTGATTGGAGCAATTCAAAAACAGGCTTGCAGGAATGATGGTGAAGTAAATGGCAAAGGGTGAGTTTGAAGAGTTCATAAGAAGGATGTTTATTCAGCATAACAGCAGTATTTACACAGGACCTGGTTACACATCTCCGGGTCCTCACTCCTTTCTGTCAGCTGCTACAGCATCTGATCAGTTATATTAGTGCTGGTTAACTCACAGTCCAATCAGCACTGGCAAACAATCATCCCCAGTTGGATGAGCCCCATGCAGGGTTATAACAGATGGGCACTGGAGGAAACATGTTCAGAGGAAGAGCGCATTGGAGATAGATAATTTCTAATAGGTAATTTGCAAGGACAGTTGTTTGCTTTAGGGGAAGGGACGGTACTTGAGAATAGTGAAATCTTCAAACCACTTTAGCAAGCATGGGGACGAGGAAAGGAATTTGGGTGGTCAGTGGTTTAGAGGGAGTGGGATGAATGGAGTACAAAAGTCAGGAGGTTATTCAAAATCTCTATAAAACACCAGTTCACCCCACCTGGAGTATTTTGTTCAATTCTGGCATCACAATTCAGGAACGAAGTGAAGATTTTGAAAAGCTATAGTTCAGATTTACTAGGATGGTTTCCAGGATGAGGGATTGCAGCTACATAGAATCATAGAATTTACAGTGCAGAAGCAGAAGGAGGCCATTCAGCCCAACGAGTCTCTTCCCTTGGGAAGAGCACCCCACCAAAGCCCACACCTCCACCCTATCCCCATAACCCATTAACCTTTTTGGACACTAAGGGCAATTTAGCATGGCCAATCCACCCAACCTGCACATCTGCACATTGTGGGCAGCACGGTAGCACAGTGGGTAGTGTCATGTGAAGTAAAAAAAACTCACCACTATTCTTAGAATTCCTCCTATACCAAAAAAGGTCAATAAGACATTCTAAATGGTGAACAGGGATTCTCACTCCCTGACTCCTATGCAGACTTAGGTGGGTGCTATTTGGGTCAAACTAGTATTTCACGTTATCCCCTGGTATAACCCATATCTTCATAGAAGATTTTATCTACTTACCACTGAGCAACACGGGATCCAGGATCGAAGCTACTAAGTAAGTAAAGTAGACTTTGTAATAACTACTGTTTAAGGTTAAAACTTTAAGATATTTTTTTTTTTTTAACTATAAAATCACTATTTTTACAGATAGGTAAAAAGATCTTTTCTTTGGATCTTCCTGGTCAGTTGTTAGACCTTCAGGTCTGCCTTGACAATCTTTCTTCTTTAACTTTTGGTCTTCCTCAGATGGATTCGCTGTTCTGCTCGGTTTTCGTGTTTTATCCGTCCCATGGCCGAGGGCAGCTATGAGAGCTGACTCTGCTGGCTGCTATCTATTTAGGGTTTATAGTGCCCTTCTAGCAATTGTTAAGTTTATATGACATTATCGTAAAGTAACTTTGTTTTGCTCTCGACTGTTCAGTGTACCTTTAATCTTAATTACTTCTAACACGACTACGTATTCATGTTGAGCATGACTTTAGTTCATCGAACTCTGATTACATTTTTTCCCTAGAGGGGTGTTACATCTGGGGCGTCATTCTCCGACCCCCCGCCGGGTCGGAGAATGGCCGTTGGCCGCCGTGAATCCCGCCCCCGCCGAAGTCTCCGGTACCGGAGATTGGGCGGGGGCGGGAATCGGGCTGCGCCGGTTGGCGGGACCCCCCGCTGGATTCTCCGGCCTGGATGGGCCGAAGTCCCGCCCAGAAATTGCCTGTCCCGCCGGCGTAAATCAAACCTGGTATTTACCGGCGGGACCAGGCGGCGTGGGCGGGCTCCGGGGTCCTGGGGGGGGCGCGGGGCGATCTGACCCCGGGGGATGCCCCCACGGTGGCCTGGCCCGCGATCGGGGCCCACCGATCCGTGGGCGGGCCTGTGCCGTGGGGGCACTCTTTCCCTTCCGCCTCCGCCACGGCCTCCACCATGGCGGAGGTGGAAGAGACTCTCCCCACTGCGCATGCGCGGGAAACTGACAGTGGCCGCTGACGCTCCCGCGCATGTGCCGGGAAACTGACAGCGGCCGCTGACGCTCCCGCGCATGCGCCGCATTTCCGCGCCAGCTGGCAGGGCAACAAACGCCATTTCCGCCAGCTGATGGGGCGGAAATCCCTCCGGCGTCGGCCTAGCCCCTCAATGTTGGGGCTAGGCCGCCAAAGATGCGGAGCATTCCTTCTTTGGCGCCAGCCGGCGGACATCGCGCCGTTGGGGGAGAATTTCGCCCCTGGTTCTTGTCACTTCTAAAGTTGCTTTATTACCAAATAGTGCCCTTAGCTTGTCAGAACTCTGACCCCGATTTGGTGTTAACTTGTGCTCTCGTGGACACGTCGTCTCCGGCTTCCCATATTCAACTAGTGTCAGCAGGATTTCACACCTAAGCATTTGTCACCCAATTCAACTGAAGATCCTGGCAATTCTTTAATAACTGCTTACTAAAATATTTAACTTCAAAGAAGGTGCAAAATACTGTTTCGCTTCATGTAACTAAAAGTTCAATCTGCTTTAACTTAAAAGACAGCTTGAGTTGTTAAGCTGTTTTCTTAACGCCTGTTTGATAAAGGCTATCTGCGTTTCAAACTTCTTTTGCTGAATACTGTTAACCCTTCGTGGGATTTTTCCTACATTTTCTCATGTACCCTCAGGTTCTGCCAGACATCCATGTTTCAAATGACATATTTTCCCATTTTTACTTTACACATGGGAGTGTCCCTTTAAGAAATGTTTTTGTCTTATCACGTAGCTTCAGTGTTGTCATTGTGTGGGTTAAGCTGGGCTGTGGCTCTGTGGGTTTTACTTGCGCTTTGGGTTTGGACTGGTTTTGAACTGCACAGCTTGAAAGAAGTGTCTCTCTATCTTCATTTTAAAAGCTGTTTTCAAACTGCTTTGAACATAGAACATACAGTGCAGAAGGAGGCCATTCGGCCCATCGAGTCTGCACCGACCCACTTAAACCCTCACTTCCACCCTATCCCCGTAACCCAATAACCCCTCCTAACCTTTTTTTGGTCACTAAGGGCAATTTATCATGGCCAATCCACCTAACCTGCACGTCTTTGGACTGTGGGAGGAAACCGGAGCGCCCGGAGGAAACCCACGCAGACACGGGGAGAACGCCCAGACTCCGCACAGACAGTGACCCAAGCCGGGAATCGAACCTGGGACCTTGGCGCTGTGAAGCCACAGTGCTATCCACTTGTGCTACCGTGCTGCCCCAACTGCTTGATAACTTAAAAGAGATAATTGCTTTCTGGAAGGAATTCAAACCTGTTTGGAAAGGGGAATAGAGTATCACTAATAAGTCTTATACCAGTAAGAATGTTGTCTGCTGGGCCACACCTTTGAAAAGGGGTTTCTGGTTTTACTTGGATCTTGTTATTGTATTGGAACAGTTAAGGGGAAGGGTTATACATAGATTGCTGTGGTTGTGTGGGGTCTTTATGTTTGTAGCTGATAAAAATTCTTGCTGGTGTGTTTATACAAATGTTAACTAAATTCTTAGAATAAAGCTTGTTTTTGATTAAAACGCTTAAGAACTCTGTTGAATAACCCCTGAACGGAAGGCTCTTGGGCTCATCATAGCCAAAATCAATAAACAGTTAGAGGTCAGGTGAACTCCATAATATACTTTGGAGTTTTCAAAACCCTGGCACAGTTGCTTCACAGCTCCAGGGTCCCAGGTTCAATTCCGGCTTGGGTCACTGTGCAGAGTCTGCACGTTCTCCCCGTGTCTGCGTGGGTTTCCTCCTGGTGCTCTGGTTTCCCCCCACAGTCCAAAGATGTGCAGGTTAGGTGGATTGACCGTGCTAAATTACCTTTAGTGTCCAAAAAAAGGTTAGATGGGGTTACCGGGTTACGGGGTACAGTGGAGGTGTGGGCTTAGGTAGAGTGATCTTTCCATGGGGCGGTGCAGACTCGATGGGCCGAATAGCCTCTTTCTGCACTGTAAATTCTATGTTTATATCTTTGGACTGTGGGAGGAAACCAGAGCACCCGGAGGAAACCCACGCAGACACGGGGAGAACATGCAGACTCCACACAGACAGTGACCCAAGTCGGGAATCGAACCTGGGACCCTGGAGCTGTGAAGCAACTATGCTAACCACTGTGCTACAGATGCTGGGGTTGTTCTCCTTAGAGAAGAAAAGACTAAGAGGAGATTTAGACAGAATATAAATAAAATAACTGAAGGGTTGAGAACCAGAGGGGACAGATTTAAGGTGATTGACAAAAGAACAGAGGTAACATGAGGAAAATGTTTGTTTGCAATTAATGGTTGATATGGTCTGCCTGATAAGGTTCAACAGAATTTTTAAAAAGCATTTGGATAACTGTTTGGAAGGAGAAAAACTTTACAGGGATATGGGAAAAATGTGGGACTAACTGGATTGCTGTTTCAAAGAGTCTGCCCAAACTCAATGGGTCAAATTCTGTGCTATGCTATTCTATCCACTTTTTAGATTCCATGGTACTTAGCTTTCTGTGTGGAAAGATGACTCCTGACTCCAAATTACAAATGTTAAATCTTGAAAATGGCGTCATTGTGTATTCCCTGTTCTCTGAATCAGTCCTCTGTATCCACTGGAGTTTCATAGTGTAAGAGTGGATTGATCGAAATCTTTAAGATCCTGAGAGGCCCTGACAGAGTGGGTGTGGAGAGGATGTTTCCTCTTGTCAGAGACATTCATTTAAGACAGATGGAGGGTTGTGAGTCTTTGGAATGCTCTTCCTCGAAAGGCAGTGGCAGCGAAGTCTTTGATATTTTCAAGGCAGAACTAGATAGACTCTTGAAAGGCAAGGGGGTGAATGGTTATCGCGGGTAGGTAGGAATGTAGAGTTAAGCCCACAATCAGATCAGCCATGATGCTATTGAATGGTGGAGCAGGCTTAAGGGATAGAGTGGCTACTCCTCCTAATATGTTCATATGTGCGTTCGTATGTAGAATACAAAATAAAAGATTTTGCTGTTGTATGATTTCCGGGAACAGTTTTGAATGGAAAATGAATATAGTGCAGTGTGTCTGATAAGACAGGGTGGCACAGTGGGTAGAACTGCTGTCTCACAGTGCCAGGGGTCTGAGTTCGATTCTGACCTCGGGTGACTGGAGTTTGCACATTCACCCTGTGTCTGCGTGGCTTCCCTCCGGGTGCTCCGGTTTCCTCCCACAGTCCAAAGGTGTGCAGGCTAGGTGCATTGGTCATGCTAAATTGGTTAAGGTTGGGTGGAGTTACTGAACCTAGGTAGAGCGGTCTTTCAAAGGGTTGGTGCAGACTTCTGCACTCTAGGGATTCTATGAATTGTTCAATCATTGCCATTTAATATATATATATGTATGGTTTAGCATAACATATTTAATTATAACATTGGTATTGCTGGCAAAGAAATTGAAATTTCTTTGAAATACAAACTTATTTAAATCAAATAGAATCATAAAGGTTTACAGCATAGAAACATGCCCTTCGGCCCAACTTGCCCATGCTCCCCGGTTTTTACCACTAAGCTAGTCCCAATTACCCGCATGCTCCTCTATACCCATCTTACCCATATAATAGTTTAAAATTGTTACATAATGTGATAAGTAGGCCCAAAAACAAGGAGAAGCACCAGGGCCCATGATTTCTCTCCCTGGCCCTGTTCAGGAAGGAGGATGCCCACCCTCGCTGCTTAAATGGGTCATTAATCTCGTTCAGCGTAATTACTGATAGATTTAGGCTGGCTGTTTGTGAGTTAGGACAAATGTTTAGTGACTTGTGCTGCTCTAAAGTTGCTGGAAGACTGCAAGGAGTGTTGTGGCATGTAATAATAATCTTTATTGTCACAAGTAGGCTTACATTAAAACTGCAATAAAGTAACTGTGAGAATCCCCTAGTCGCCACATTCCGGCGCCTGTTCGAGTAAACAAAGGGAGAATTCAGAATGTCCAATTCACCTAACAGCACGTCTTTCAGGACTTGTGGGAGGAAACCGGAGCACACAGGGAGAACATGCAGACTTCGCACAGACAGTGACCCAAACTGGAAATCGAACTTGGGACCCTGGCGCTGTGAAGCAACAGTGATAACCACTGTGTCACCGTGCAGCCCATGTGCTGAGGGCCTTGGCTATTACTTCAAGAATTATACTCCGATCACTTTATTCCCACTCATGCCTGCTGTAGTTTCTACCCCCCATGCCCTTCAACATAATGAGGAGAATTAACACAGTTGATACAGAGGACAAGCTGCTCAAAGAGGGCGAAGGGGAGAGGCCATGCTTGGGAGGCATTTCTCCGACCTCAACCTAAGCCAAGAACAGTGTGCGATGCTCCCGATTCACTCACTTAGTGCTCATTGAAATCTGCCAACTCTTGCAGGCAGACCTGTAGCCTTAGAAGAGCAAGAATGGCGTTGCTATTGGCTGTAAAGGTATCTGTGCTCATCAACTTTATAAAAAAAAATGTTTTATTAAAGTTTTTCCAATCAGCGTTTTTACAGAACAAAAATAGAAATACAGATGGTAATAAAAAATAACAAGCATAGCCCAAAGCTTACAATAAAACTAATTACAAAACAGAAAAAAAAATGTTTTTAAACAGAACAAAGTGGGTTTTGTCTCCATGCCCAACTCACATTATATCAACAGTACCCCACCCCCCCTCCCCCCCTAGGATGTTGCTGCTGCTGACACTTCCTGCTCCCCTAGAAAGCCAAGGAAAGGTTGCCACCGCCGGGAGAACCCCATCAAGGACCCTCTCAAGGCGAACTTTATTCGCTCCAGGCTGAGGAACCCCGCCATGTCGCTAACCCAGGTCTCCACACCTGGGGTTTCGAGTCCCTCCACATTAACAGAATCCGTCTCAGGGCTACCAGGGAGGCAAAGGCCAGTACCTCGGCCTCTTTCGCTTCCTGCACTCCCGGATCCTCAGCCACCCCAAATATCGCTACCGTTGGACTCGCCTTCACCCGAGTGTCCAAAACCCTAGACATCACCCTTGCAAACCCCTGCCAGAATCCTTTAAGCGCCGGACATGCCCAAAACATATGGGCATGATTCGCCGGACTCCCTGCACACCTCAGGCACCTGTCCTGCACCCCAAAAAACCTACTCATTCTTGCTGCCGTTATATGCACCCGATGCACCATCTTAAACTGGATTAAGCCGAGCCTGGCACATGATGAGGAGTTCACCCTGCCCGGGGCATCGTCCCACAGGCCCTCATCCAGCTCCTCGCCCAGCTCCTCCTCCCACTTATCCTTCAACTCCCCCACTGAGGCTTCCTCTACCTCCTGCAGCTCCTGATATAGGTCTGACACCTTCTCCTCCCATACCCAGACGCCAGACACCACCCTATCCTGGATCCTACGTGGGGGCAGCAGCGGGAAAGTCCCCACCTGTTTTCTAAGGAAGTCCCGAACCTGAAGGTACCTGAACGCATTCACCAGGGGCAGGCCGAACATCTCCTCCAGCGCCTGCATGCTGGGGAAACCCCGTCTATAAACAGGTCCCCCATCCTCCTAATACCTGCCCTATACCAGCCTTGGTATCCCCCATCCATCCTACCCAGAGCAAATCTGTGGTTATTCCGTATCGGGGTCCATAGGCCCCCTCCTCTCCCCTGTGTCTCCTCCACTGCCCCCAGATCCTTAGTGCCGCCGTCACCTCCGAACTTGTGGTGTATTGCGCCGGCGAGAACGGCAGCGGAGCCGTGACAAGTGCCCCTAGACTGGTGCCTCTACACGACGCCGCCTCCAGCTGCCCTCACGCCGCCCCCTCCTCCATCATCCATTTCCTAATCATGGCCACATTGGCCGCCCAATCCCCCCCGGCTACGCTCCAAGAATACCCTTTTGACTCGCGGGGTTTTATTCGCCCACACAAATCCCGTAACAATCCTATTCACCTGCTTAAAGAAGGCCTTGGGGATGAAAATGGGGAGGCACTGAAATACGAAGAGGAACCTGGGGAGAACCGTCATCTTCACAGTCTGTACCCGTCCTGCCAGAGAAAACAGGAGCATATCCCACCTTTTAAACTCTCCCTCCATCTGCTCCACTAGCCGGGTTAAGTTGAGCCTGTGCAGGGCATCCCAGTTCCTGGCCACTTGTATCCCCAAGTACCGAAAGCTCCTCTCCGCTATCCTGAGCGGGAGCTCCCTCAGTCTCTCCTCCTGGCCCCTACCGTGTACCACGAACAGCTCACTCTTCCCCACATTCAACTTATACCCCGAGAACCTCCCGAAGTCCCCCAGGATCCGCATGACCTCCCCCATCCCCTCTAACGGGTCCGAAATATACAACAGCAGGTCATCCGTGTAGAGGGAGACCCGGTGTTCCTCCCCTCCGCTCACCAGCCCCCTCCAATCCCTCGAAGTCCTGAGCGCAATGGCCAATGGCTCAATTGCCAGAGCAAGCAGCAACGGGGACAGGGGACACCCCTGTCTCGTCCCCCGGTGCAGCCTGAAATATTCCGACCTTAGCCGGTTTGTAGACACACTCGCTACAAGGACCTGGTACAGCAGCTTGACCCACCCTATAAACCCCTCCCCGAATCCAAACCTGCCTAGCGCCTCCCACAGTTCAGCTGCCTGCCCTTAACAAAACCCGTCTGGTCTTCCCCAATCACTCCTGGGACACAGTCCTCTATTCTGGTGGCCAGAATTTTTGCCAACAGCTTGGCATCTACGTTCAGGAGCGATATCAGCCTGTGGGACCCACACTGCAGCGGATCCTTCTCCTTCTTCAGGATAAGCAAGATCAATGCCTGCGACATTGTCGGAGGGAGGATCCCTTTCTCCTTTGCCTCATTGAAGGTTCTCAGCAGGAGCGGGCTCAACAGCTCCGAGAACTTATAAAATTCTACGGGGGAGCAGTCCGGGCCCGGGGCCTTGCCCGTCTGCATGCCTGTCAGCCCCCTGACTACCTCCTCCAACTCAATTGGGGCCCCCAGTGCCTCCACCCGCTCTGCTTCCACCCTTGGGAACCTCAACCGGTCCATGAACTGCCTCATCCCTTCCCCCTCCCCGGGGGGTTCCAACTCGTATAACTTCCCGTAGAACTCCCTGAAGACTTCATTAACCCTCTCTGGGCTCAGCACCATGTTGCCTTCCCTATCCCGCACTCCCCCAATCTCTCTGGCCGCCTCCCTCCTGCGCAGCTGGTGCGCCAGCATCCTACTCGCCTTCTCCCCATACTCATAAGCTGCCCCCTTCGCTTTCCTCATCTGCGCCTCCACATTCCCCGTGGTCAACAAGTCAAACTCCGCCTGTAATTTCCGGCGCTCGTTCAACAGCCCCCCCCTCTGCGGCATCCGCGTACCTCCTGTCTACCCGGAGTATCTCTCCCACCAGTCTCTCCCTCTCCTTCTCTGTATGGGACCTAATGGAGATTAACTCTCCCCTAACGACCGCCTTCAGAACCTCCCAAACCACTGCCACCGTCACCTCTCCTGTGTCGTTTGCTCCCACATAATTCTCAATACTCCTCCTTATCCGCCCGCACACCTCTTCGTCTGCCAGCAGCCCCACATCCAGTCGCCAGAGAGGGCACTGACCCCGTTCCACCCCCAGTCGCAGGTCCACCCAGTGCGGGGCATTGTCCGAGACCGCAATGGCCGAGCATTCGACCCCCTCCACCATTGGGATTAACACCCTACTCAGCACAAAGAAGTCTATTCGCGAATAGATTTTATGGACATGGGAGAAAAAGGAAAACTCTTTCGTCCTTGGCCGCGTAAACCTCCAGGGGTCCACTCCCCCCATCTGGCCCATGAACTCCCACAAGGCCCTGGCCGCCGCCGGCCTCTTTCCCAACTTGAACTTGGAATGATCCAAGCTCGGATCCAAGACCGTATTAAAGTCCCCTCCCATTATCAGGTGACTTATCACCAAGTCCGGGATCCTACCCAACACGCGCCTCATGAAGTCCGCATCGACCCAGTTCGGGGCATATACATTCACTAACACCACCTGGGCCCCCTGCAGCTTGCCGCTCACCATTATATACCTGCCCCCCTTGTCCGCCACGATGCTCACCGCCACAAATGCCACTTGTTTACTGACCAAAATGGCCACTCCTCTGGTCTTGGAGTCTAACCCTGAGTGAAACCCCTGTCCCACCCATCCTTTCCTCAGCCTCGTCTGGTCAGCGAGCTTTAAGTGCGTCTCTTGCAACATGGCCACTTCCGCCTTCAACCTCTTCAAATGCGAGAACACCCGGGACCGCTTCACCGGCACATTCAGGCCCCTCACGTTCCACGTGATCAGCCTGGTCAGGGAGTCGACCACCGCCCCCATCCCGCCGACTAGCCATCTCCCTTTTTTCGCCAGCCACGTGCCCCCACCTCCCTCCTCCAGCTCTCCCCTCGGCGTCCCCCCCTGCCCGACTCTCCATCCACACCCCTCACCTGGCTCCCCTTCAGTCAGCAAATCAGCACCCCTTCTCCCCGCCCCCCCCCCCCCCATGCCAAGCATCCGCTTAGCTCTGGTTTCCCCCCCATTGTGCTTCCGTGAGTCAGCTCACCCATGCTGATCCTGCCCGCTCCTGCCTCTATATACCAACCCTTAACTTGTTACCTCCTTTGGGCCACCCTACCCCCACTCCCCCGCAGGGTAGAGAGGCAAGTGCCATCTGGGACCTCCCCGTGGCCGGACAACCCGTCCCGAGCGTTTCCTGCCCCCTAGCACCGAACACCTGGAAAACAAAACACCTGGAAAGCAAACAAAACAAACCACAAAACCACCAACCAAACTAGGGCAGACAAGCCCATAAACTTATGCTTTGCCCGCTGTCCTCCCCTCAGTCCCTCCCCACCCGCACATTTCACCCCCATACAACAGTCCCTTAGTTCAGGTCCAGCTTCTTCTGCCTGATGAACGACCACGCCTTGTCCGGCGTATCAAAATAGTGGTGCCTGTCCTGGTATGTAACCTACAGTCTCGCCGGGTGCAGGAGCCCAAACTTCACCCCTTTACTGTGGAGGACCACCTTCGCCCAATTGAAACCTGCACGCCTCGTCGCCAGCTCAGCTCCCAGGTCCTGGTAAATTTGGATCTCGCCATTCTCCCACTTACTGCTCCGCTCTTTCTTCGCCAACCGCAGGACTCGCTCCCGGTCTGCCAAGCGCTGAAACCGTATCACCATTGCCCTTGGTGACTCGTTTACCCTGGGCTTTCTGGCGAGGACCCCGTTCGCCCCATCCAGTTCCAAGGGCCGCGGGAAGGCCCTCCGCTCCTTCGGGAAGGCCCAGGATCCGCAGATTATGGCTCCGAGACCTAAACTCAAGGTCATCCAGCCTCTCCTGCCATCTCTTATGGAGCGCCTCGTGCACTCCACCTTCACCGCCAGGCCAAGGATCTCGTCCTCGTTCTCCGCCACCTTCCTCCTCACCTCCTTGATCTCCTTCTCCTGCGCCTTCTGGGTCACCACAATTCTTTCCATGGAGGCCAGCATCTCCGTTTTCAGCTCCATGAAGCAGTTTTTAAGGAGCTCCTGCTGTTCTCTGGCCCACTGGGCCCACAACTCCCGATCTTCTCCGGCCGCCATTTTGTCCTCTCGGACATTCTCGACCTTCTTCCCTGCGTTCGCGCGTCTGCCGGCTCCGCTCCTGGTTCTCTCCATGAACCACCAGGGGGAACTTCTCCCATGTACGTTCCTGCACCGGTCCCTCCTGTCAATTACCGCCGCCGCTCCTTTTAGCGGCCCGAAAAACCGATCCCAGCGGGAGCTGCCGTTCGCGCGACCTAGCAGGTCGTGGCCGCTACCGGAAGTCACTCATCAACTTCTTTACAAGAGCTCCTTCCAGGATGCAGCAGGCGATATCTTCATTATCTTGTAGTTCACTTTGCAAGGGAGCTAACTGATACATTATAAGTGAAGAGACAGGGAATACATTGCTGCCTTTCTTTCCAGAGAGAAGCTGGTGGAGTGTATATATGGCTTCACCAGATTTGTGGGCTACCCTGATGCAGAGCAGTGTTGAATGCACACAAGTTACTTTGCAGGTACTGTATCTAAATTCAGAGATGTAGCATTATATCAAAGGCTTTCACTCTTTCAACATGCAGCTGGTGTGTGACCATATTTGGAGCATGATCCAGGACAAAACAGCCCACTTATCACAACCCATTAACCACTTTAAGCATTCATTCTCTCCACCACTGGCACGATGCACTGTGCCAGGGGTTCTTCAAATGCATCTTCCAAACTTGTGACTCTACCATCTAGAAGGACATGGGTAGCAGAAGTGTGGGAACACGATCAGCTGCAAGTTCTCCTCCAGGCCGCACACCATCCTAACTTAGAGCAATTTGCTGCTTCTTCACTGTCACTGGATCAAAATCCTGGAACTCCTTCCCCAATGACATTGCTGGTATATCTGCATCATGCTTTCACTTACATTAAATATCATTGAATAGACCATTGGAGTGTTGAAGCATATCTTCTGCTATCTGGATCAGTCTTGAACCCCTCGAGAGGAACCTTGCAATGCTCTTCACAGTGCATCATTTGCCTTGGCCTGCTGCATCCTGCTCAACCATTGCTACCAGGTATACAGTGAGAAGTTGAGGAGACAGCCTATCTGGCTGCCTATGATTGTTGAATCAACCTGTAGAAGCAGTGAATACAATCCAATTCCCCATTCAGCAACAGTCCCACCTTATCATTCTGTGTTTGACCACAATGCTAAGATAAAAACCACCACAAAACAAATTTCAAACCAACTAGATCAACCAAATCATCCATTAAAAAGTTAACTAATCACCCTTGTGCTTTCCCTTGGGGGCTGTTTTTCATGTCCCTTTGCCTGTCCTAGTGCTCAAATGCAGTGCTGCTTGAGTGACTGCAGCATGGTTTGACAATGTTTGATGAATTTATTGGAGTTTTTTGAAGATATTACCTACAAAATTGAAAAAGGAGAGTCAATGGACTCAAGGAGTCAATGGAACGTCAATATTTGGACTTTGAAAGGGCTTTTAATTCCATCCCCCGCAGACGTTTAATGAGAAAAACAAAAGCGCATACTGTTATGGATTGAGGATTGGCTAAGAGCAGAAAACAGAGTAGGAATAAACAAATCATTCTTGCATTGGCAGGCTAGTGGGGTACTGCAAGAATCGGTACTCAAGCCCAGCTGTTCACAATATATATCAATGATTTGGATGTGGGGACCACATGTAATATTTCCAAGTTTGTGGATGGCTCAAAGCTAGGTGGAAATGTGTGTTGTGAGGAAGATGTAAAGTGACTACAGGAGATTTTGGACAGACTTAGTGAGTGGGCAAGAACATGGTAGGTGAAATATAATGTGGAAAAATGTGAGGTTATCCATTTTGGTAGAAGGAACAGATGTGCAGAGTATTTCTTAAATGGTAAGAAATTAGAAAGTGTAGATGTATAAATGTGTGTCCTTGTCCATAAGTCACTGTAGGCTAGCATGCAGGTGCAGCAAGCTATTAAGAAGGCTAATGGAATGTTGGCCTTTATTGCAAGAGGATTTAAGGACAGAAGTACTGAGGTCTTGCTTCAATTGTACTGTAGCTTGATTTGACCACACATGGAGTAGTCTGTGCCGTTTCAGTCCCCTCGTCTCAGAAAGGATATTATTGCCATCGAGGGAGTGCAACGAAGGTTCACCAGACTTGTTCCATAGATGGTGGGACTGCCTTATGAAGAGAGATTGGGCAAAGTGATTCTGTATTCTCTAGAGTTTCAAAGAATGAAAGGTGATCTCTTTGAAACCTATAAAATACTTAAAGAAATATACAGGGTAAGATTTTTCCCTTGGTTAGAGAGTCTAGAATTAGGGGGCACGATTTCACAATTTCAAAATAAGAGGGATGCTGCTTAGGACCGAGTTGAGGGGAAATATCTTTACACAGAGGATTGTGAATCTTTGAAATTCTCTACCTCAGAGAGCTGTGGAAGCTCGGTCATCGTGTATGTTTATAATAGAGATTAATAGATTTATGATCAGCAATAACGTTAAGGGTTATGGGGATAGTGGGTGTAAAAGGTGTTGAAGTATCCGATCAGCCATGATTGTATTAAATAGCAGAGCAGGCTTGACAGGCTAAATGGCCTACTCCTGTTCCTATGGTTAGCAGAAGGCTGCTGACTTTCAATGTTGGAGACTGCGGATGGCAAGGGCCTGCCCCAACTCACCATGGATGGAACCAGGCTGGCCTGGCTGGTTGTCAGGCAAAATGTTCTCATCCTGACACACAGCAGCAGGTCCATGCTCCATGGAGCCACAGGAGGACAAGTTGTTGGACTGCTTTGAGCCCTGATATCTATAAAGGCTGCTCACTGCACTTGTAAGTCTCATTCAAGTGGAGCGGTCCCATCAGTGCAGCACCTTCCTGGGCCAGAACTAATGCCAGCGTCACATGGAAAAGAATCCTTCTTTCCCACACCAGCATTTCAGCTGTGTGTTAATTCCCCTGGTCTGTGCTCCTATGCCAATTAGCATGTGACTCGGACAATAATCCAGAGATTAATTACCCTCAAGGTCTTGCTTTTTAATTCAGCGTTGAACTCCTGATACTCTTTTTCCACATAGGAACAACAAAGGGATTCCATGTTGAGTGTACCAATATGGTCTGTGGCAACTGGTGCCCACTTTCCTCCCCAACTACTGTGAAATTTGTCTTACCCTGGCTCTGGGTGTGCAACACTCCCTTTGGGATTCGTGTTCTTGGCTGGAGAGAACGTCACCAGCCCTGCTAGATACAGAGTCCCCTATTATGACCATATTTCAGTTCTGCTCTCTCCCCACACCAACACTGGACAGTCTCTCACAGTGCGATGGTCTGCATTGTGGCTGTCCTCCCTGTGGTATTTCCCATGTCCTCGCAGGTAGCGAGAACATTATACCTGTTGTCAGGGCAAGTGCCTGCGCGACCTCCTTCATAACCTTCCATAAATCCACACAACCGAACTCCCTTTAAGTCACACCCTCCCTTTCCTGGACCTGTGTTTTCCTCTGGGGTATGGCTGCATTCTGGAGAAAATAGTCCAGAATTCCTCCTCCTCCCTTGTGTGCCAGAGTCTCTGCAACTTGCACTCTAATTCAATGACTGAACCAGAGAGATTTGAAAGGGTGTCATCTCCTCCTACCTTGTTTGCTTGGGATATTCTGGTGTCCACAAACTCCCACATCCGGCAATCCAGACAACAACTTGCTCCAATTTACCTTTACCTAACCATATGTTATTTATTTAATTAATTAATGCTTTATTCAGGCTACTATTCGTAGTTATATTGAATAGTTTAACTGGTTAAGCAAAAATTAAATACACTTGTTACGATCCCAGTTGATGTTACTATTAGATGTGAAGATTCCAGAATAGACTTCTGCCTTGGGACGGCATGGTAGCACAGTGGTTAGCACTGTTGCTTCACAGCGCCAGGGACCTGGGTTCGATTCCCATCTTGGGTCACTGTCTGTGTGAAGCCTGCACGATCTCCCCGTGTCTGCATGGGTTTCCTCCGGGTGCTCCGGTTTCTTTCCACAAGTCCCGAAAGATATGCTTGTGAGGAGAATTGGACGTCCTGAATCCTCCCTCAGTGTGCTGAACAGATGCGATGGGGATTTTCACAGTAACTTCATTGCAGTGTTAATGTCAGCCTACTTGTGCCACTAATAACGATTATTATTATTAAAAGATCATAATTTTAACCATTTTTTGGAAAACGTGGTGGAACAGAGCTACAGGATTGCTTATTAGTTTTTTAAGAACAAGCAAAACAACATTTATTAAACATGAAGAGTTTGATGATAATACAATATTCCTTTAGTCCCCCCTTAGCTTCACAAATTTCAAAAAATACCACACAACCAATGCCACTCAACCGATCTTCCATCGGGTAATCTCCCAATCCCCCCAGATGTATATCCTGTGAGGGTTTCCAAACTCCCCTCGCAAAAGGGCATGATTTGAAATGAAAATGAAAATCGCTTATTGTCACAAGTAGGCTTCAATGAAGTTACTGTGAAAAGCCCCTAGACGCCGCATTCCAGCGCCTGTTCGGGGAGGCTGTTACGGGATTTAACATCTTCCTTCAAACAATTGCTTTCCTCCCAGCGTGTTTACTTTTCAAGCAGTAATCCTCCTTAAGCTTTATAGAGGCACAGTTTGATCTGACCAAACCCCTACACATACAAAACACCTTTGTCTAGCGGAATCTAACTATAGGTTTCCCCTTCCCCCGTGTCTGCATGGGTCTCACCCCAACAACCCAAAGATGTGCAGGGTAGGTGGATTGGCCATGCTAAATTGCCTCTTAATTGGTAAAAAAAACTAGAGGTTTCCCCTTCCTTATATGGAAATACTAAATTGAACCCACTTAAATCTATATCTTATTTCTAATATTCAGCAATGCAAATAAACATTCCTTAAAACTACTTCTGTTTTCCTGGCACAGTGCCTACACTTTCCCGATCCTAGTTTGAAATACTGCCCTAGTTTAGATGGAGAAAAACCTTATAACTTAAGACTCATAAATCTATAACCTATTTGCTTACCTAATTAATGCCTCTGGACTTTACCTTCTTCCACTTCCCTTTTCAGATCCTTCCTTGTTTTGTAAAAGACCACAACAATACTTTTCCCTTCACTGCTTTGAATTCCCTCACTCACCAAATTTCATGAATTAATTAATTATTCTTTTGAAGCGGTACTCTGTCGACCTGGACTTCATGCTGCTTACTTTTTGTGTAAATAGAAACTTCTTGTATTAGCATAAATTTCAAATACCTAATCCATCCTTTGCTGTCCAGGTAAATAGTTCTAACTCGCAAGCTAATTAAATAACCGCACAACTCAATTCAGGGGTTCGCCCGGAGGTGGCAGCCGTTCATCGACTTCTTCAAGGAAAATTGAACGTCAGCAGTAAGGGGGGTGAGGAGAAAAGGGGGGGGGGAGGAAAATGGGAGGCATGGTAGTGTAAGACAAGGACAGGAAACGTATTACATGGGTAATTAGGAAATAAGGTGGGGGTAGTAGGGGACGTTTTTAGGTTTTTTTGCATGTTTCGGCCCGCGCGGTTGTTTAAGGAATGTTAAAGTGTTAAACTGTAAACTATGAAAATTACAAATGTTTCAATAAAATATTTTCTAAAAAAAAATTACTGCACAACCACTAAGACAGAAAGGAACGACAAGTTAATTTTATGGTCAACTTAACGACAAAACTTGACCAGATTTTAGAGATTAACCATTAAAATTCCTGCACTCACCAAATTTCTCAAGTGAAGTAAATACTCTTGGAAGTGGTTCAATCAAACTGGACTTAGTACTGCTTTGTGAAATGTTTGAATAGCTAATTTGTTAATACTTTGCTAACAGCAAACATTCAACCTTCATTTTTAAAATGATAAATGTTAATGTTCATTTTGTGAGCCTTCACTTTGTTGAATATTTCAAAAATAGTTCAGATGTAGTGTTCTAACATTTTTGACGTAGTTCCATTATCTTGGTAATCTGGGTTTACTGCCAATCTGACTGTTGATGCTTTTTTGTTTTGCATTCTCAAAAATGTACATTTATCTATATAACTTATGAGAGCAGATCAGAGGCTGGGAATTCTGTGGCGAGTAACTCATCTGACTTTCCAAAGTCTATCCACCATCTACAAGGCAAAGTCAGGAGTATGATAGAATGCTTCCCACTTACTTTGATGAGTGCAGTTCTAATAGCACTCAGGAAACTCAACAACGTCCAGGACAATGCAGCCCGCTTGACCAGCACCTCATCCGCTACCTTAAACATTTACTTTCTGCACCAACAATCCACAGTGGCAGCAGTGTGTAACATCTACAAGATGCACTACAGTAAATTGCCACGCCTCCTGCAACAGTACCTTCCAAACTTGTGACCTTTACCACCTGGAAAAACAAGGACAGCAGACACATTGGTTCCCCACCTCTAGGTCTCACACCATCCTGACTTGGAACTACATCACCATTTTTTCACTGTCACTGGGCCAGATTCCTGGAACACCCTTTCTAACAGCACTGTGGGAATACCGACATTACATGGATTGCAGCTGTACAAAAAAGCGGCTCACCACCACCTTCTCAAGGCAGATGGAAATGAACAATAAATGCTGGCCTTGTCAGCAGCACATCCCACGAATAATTTTTTTTAAATTATGAAAGTTTTGGAGATGTAAGCATATGGTTCATTTTGTACTTAATGAAGTTATTGCATATTTAAGTGCATGTTGAATGTTGTATGATGCCTTCTGGCAAAGAAAAGCTAAGATTCTGTTGTTTCGTAATGAGCATGTTATGAGAAGATAGATGCTGGTACATCTGCTCAGTTTTTTCCAGCATCCTCTATTCTTGGTTCAGATTTCAGCATCCGCAACATTTTGCATATGTCAAGAGAAGGATCTATTTGACCCATCCTTTGACAATCACAGAATTGTGATGGCGCCAAAGGAGACCATTTTGCCCATCGTGTCAGCACTGACTCTCCAAATGAGCACCATGACATAGTGCCATTCCCCAGCCTTTTCCCTGTAGCTCTGCACATTCTTTTTATTCAAATAATCATCTAATGCTCTCTTACATGCCTCAAGTGAGCCTTTCCAGGCAGTGCATTCCAGATTCCAACCACTCGTGTGAAAAAGATTTTTCTCACATCACAGTTGCTTCTTTTGCAACTCAATTTAAATCTGTGCCCTCTCATTCTTGATCCATTTATGAGTGGGAACAGTTTCTCACTATACTCCATCCAACCTTCTCATGATTTTAACATCTCTATCAAATCTCCTCTTAACCTTCTTTTCTCAAAGGTGAACATTCCCAACCTCTCCAATCTATCCCGATAATTAAAGTTTCTTGTAAACCTTTTCAGCACTCTCTCTCCAATGCACTCACATCCTTTGTATGGTGTGGTGCCAGAATGGTACACAAAATTCCAGCTGAGGTGGGGGTGGTTTAGCACAGTGGGCTAAATAGCTGGCTTGCAATGCCAGCAGCATGGGTTCAATTCCCGTGCCAGCCTCCCCGAGCAGGCGCCAGAATGTGGCGACATGGGGTTTTCACAGTAACTTCATTGAAGCCTACTTGTGACAATAAGCGATTTTAAAAAACATTTTTTAGTGTCTTGTGTAAGTTCAGCACAACCTCCTTGCTCTTGCACTCTGTGCCCTTATTAATAAAGCCGAGAAACAATATGCATTTTTAACTGCTCTCGTCACCTGTTTTCCACCTTTAATGACTTATACACATACACACCTAAGTCCCTCTGGTCCTGCACCCCCATTAATAATTTTACCCCTTATTTGATATTGTGTCTCCACATTCTTCCTACCAAAATGAATCGCTTTGCACTTCTCCACATTGATCTCCATCTGCTACCTATCTACCCACTCCACCAACCTGTCTCTGTCCTTTTGGAGGTTTACACTGTCCTCTTCACAGTTTACAACACTTCCAAGTTTCGTACTCGTAATTCAGGTTTACACCTGTGGATGGAATGGGGTTGCTTGACGAAGTGAATTTTGCATTTTGTCTCTCCATTGTGAAGGAAACAACATATTAAGCAGGGGATCCAGTGTATTAGATTGTGGAATTTATTTATCACCGAAATATCTGGGATTCTGGATAGTGGTATGGGAATTGTTGAATGAATAGGTGTTTACATGTATTTCCTCTGTCGGCTACAGTGGAATGGGAAAGAAGATGAATGTTGAGTGGTGAAATGAAGGACATCTAGAGGAAATGGGCTTTCTGAAAAGTTGGAGGTGGATGGTAAAATGGAATAATGTGAAAAGAAATGTCATAATTGACGACTAGAAAGACTCCGGGTAATGAGGACAATGATAACCTTGTTACTTTTGTGAGGGGAAGGGAGTGAGGGGAGAGCATGAAAATTAAGACAAATGTTGGGTGGCACGGTGACGCAGTGGTTATCACTGTTGCGT
Organism: Scyliorhinus torazame; assembly: GCF_047496885.1. Taxonomy (NCBI): domain Eukaryota; kingdom Metazoa; phylum Chordata; class Chondrichthyes; order Carcharhiniformes; family Scyliorhinidae; genus Scyliorhinus; species Scyliorhinus torazame. The sequence continues at coordinate 99,375,021 of NC_092708.1, forward strand.
CATAGAGCTGAGGTTCGATCCAGCCCCTGGGTCACTGTCCGTGTGGAGTTTGCACATTCTCCCCGTGTTTGCGTGGGTCTCACCCAAAGATGTGCAGGCTAGGTGGATTGGCCTTACTAAATTGCCCCTTAATTGGAAAAAAAATAATTGGGTACTCTAAATTTAAAAAGAAAAATTATTTTAAAATCATGGTCAAGTATTCTATTAACATATTAGAGGAAAGTATCATCTGAGAATAAAGGAGAATATTTTTAAGTATTGGTGTGAAAGTCGATTCACAGTAAGGAGATGTGCTGGAAATAGAGAAACTGAAAAAAAAGAGTGTGTTGTAAATTTGGGAATCACTGGGCTTCTAATGTCTTTGGAAAGTGTGTTGCCGAGATTGCATAAGGTTCAGTTGTCTAGAGTATGGTGCTTTACAACACTGGAGTGGGCTCAATCCATGTATCAGCTGAAGATACCTTAGGCTTGCCTCTGATATCATGCTATCATTGAACCATGACTAGCGACCCTCGGACAATCAGGATGCCTTATGAAGGGAGAGGATCATTAGAGGTAGACCATGCAAAGATGAGAGATGGGGTGAAACCAGGTGGATAGTTAAGAAATTCTTCTGACCAGAGCAAAAGCAGAAACCACTACTTATAACAGAGAAAGCGGTCAGAATGGTGCCTGAGTAACATTAGAGCCAAAAGTGTTCTGCATATAGGATATGTTTGGCTCTGATCCATTCAAGTTCTCAAAATGCCAATTTTCTTTGGAGGGATTTTTAAAAAATTATATTGGGATATGAGGGTTGCTTCCGAGGCCAGCATTTACTGTGCATCCCTAATTGCCCTTGAGCATATGGTGGTGAGCTGCCTACTACTGAGTGGATCATTAAGCCATTTCAGGGCAGTTAAGAGTAAACCGCATTGGTGTGGGAGAGGAGTTATGGGTAGGCCAGACCAGGTAAGGATGACAGATTTCCTTCCTTAAAGGACATTAGTGAACCACATAGATTTTTACAGCAATCTGGTATTTTCATAAATGTTATTAATGAGACTCGCATTTCATTCCAGACTAATTAATTAAATTGTTTATTAAACATTAGTTTGACCTCAGCTGGAGTATTGCATCCAGTTCTGGACACCACACTTTAGGACGTACGTAAAGAAAGTAGAGTGGAGAAAAGATTCACAAGAATGGTTCCGGGATGAGGAACTTCAGTTCCTCAGATACATCAATATGGAAAAATCATAGAAGCTGGAGCTGTTCTCCTAGGAAAAGGAAAGGTTGAGAGGAGATTTGACAAAGGTATTCAGAATTATGAAGGGTCTGGACAGAGTAGATGGGGAGAAACTGCTCCTATTGGTGAAAGCAGCAAGAACCAGAGCACTCAGATTTTAAGGTGGTTGACAAAAGAAGTAATGGTAATGTGATGAACACTTTTTTGATGCAGCGAATGGTTAGGATCTGCAATGCGTACTGCCTGAGAGTGTGGCAGAGGCATATTGAATCGGACTATGAAGAAGTCGTACGGATTTGAAATATTTATCTCTCCACAGACACTGCCAGACCTGCTGAGTCTTTCCAGCATTTTCTGTGTTCTGGTTTTCAAAAAGTAAATTGAATCATTATCTGAAGAGGAAACATTTGGAGGGCTGCGGCGACAAGGCAGGAGACTGGCACCGAATGAATAGCTCTTGCAGGGAGCCAGCACAGACACAACAGGCTGAATGGCCGCCTCCTGTGCCGTAACTGTTCTTTTAAACTCCCACTATTGTGGTGAGATTTGAACTTCTGACTGTGGGGCATTAGTCTGGGCCTCTGGGCCATTTGTCCTGAGTTACTAGTCCAGTAACATTACTCATATGCTTCCATTCCCCTAAACGGAATGGATTTAAAAGAAAACAAAATAAGCAAGGTGGAGAAATGTATTGATGTGGACTAGTTAGGGTTGCTGTTCAAGAAAGAAGCCAAACAAAAGTGCAGAGGTGTAGATAGACTATACTCTTGATGGATAGGAAGGGATGCAGAAGAGTTATAAATGTAGGTGTCTAGAGATTAGGTAAAGGAAGAATAATCGTCAAGAAAAAGTGAAACCGGTTTAGTGGGACAGGTTACAATTTGTTCAGAAACATTCCTATTGATGTATCTGGGAAGGGAATAGAAACCAGATTTATCTAGTTAGAGGTACTTCTGTTCAATTACTCTTTTTGTATTATTCATAATTGTTGCTTGATAGTTTACACTAACTCCCAATGTAACTTCTTATTCAGTGAACGTCTAATTAACTCTGTTGGCAAAGCAGGACAGTTTTTGGTCTGCAATCTACTCTATTATTGCTTAAACAATCACCCAATTAAGCCAAATTTGGCAGTGACAAATAGTTGCAAGTAGTCAAGGAGTGAATGTGATTTATTATGCTTTTGGGACACAGCGTCACTGTTTTCCTGAGTTTTGACTGTTGCTGGATAAATTATCATTTGACAAACCTGGAAGAGTACTGCTCTTTGGTTTAACTGTAATTTATCAGTCCAGTATTTCTATGGAATAAGTCTCAAAGAAACATTAACATTTAATTGCTTGACTACTATTTCAGGATGGTTTTGTTGCAAATTCTACCAAAAAGGAATGATACCAATTCGGATCACATTTAAATGATTCAAGACATGGGTTGTTTGTCCTTCTGTTTTAACAGTATTTGAAAGTTGAAGCAGCTGATCAAATGTAATGTCAGGATGGACAAGAGTAGATACCACTCTCAAAATATTTTATAGGTTAGATTTTCTACTGAGTCAATATGTTGATTTTCCCATAGTATTTCACCTTGCAAGTAAAATAAACTATTGGGTCGCTATCAGAGATTTACTCTTGAGACTTCCATATATCCCTGCAATCCTTTTGATCTACAACTTCTTCAATACCCTGTCTCCAACCTTCAACTATCTGCAAGCTCTAAAGTTCTGAATTTTACATCTTGGGTGTATCTCCTTCCCTTTGCTCTATTGTTGTCAATTGTAACCTCAGTTGTCCAAATCTTATGGTTTTGTATTCCTTCCTTAAGCTCCTCTACACCTGTACCTCCCTCTCTTATTTTAAGATCTTCCTTAAAATCCGTCTCTTTGGTCAGGATTTTAGTCACCTGAATATCACCTCCTTTGGATCAGTATATTTTCCTACCGTGTTGATCTCATTGTCCCTGGATATTTTTGTGTTAGAGATACCATAGAAATTCTGATAGTGGTGGTGCAAATCTATTGCAGAACAAAAACTTAACTAATCAGGACAGAATATCTTGCACTTTCTTTCACTATAACATGTTGTACTTTAGAATATTAGAATATCCTTATCACATTACAGCATTTCTGTTTACTCTAATAAAATTAAGCAGAGAAGTATATGTTTTGTAAGTCATGCTCAATGTGTAGAAATATTTTTATAAAGATGAATATCACTGTCTGACTATAAATGTTTTATTTGAACAGCAACAAAGCCAGTACCGTAAGAAGCTGTTTGAAGCCTCTCATTCCTTGCGTGCCATGACATTTGGCCAGGATCGCTATAAACGACGCTACTGGGTACTTCCTCAGTGTGGAGGTGTGTTTGTTGAAGGCATGGAAAGTGCAGAAGGTAAAGTGATTCAAGCTTTTTTACCACATGTCTCAAACCTGGCCAGGATTTCTAGAAGTAATTTTATTACTGTGGTATCTGTAATCCTTATAAATGAATACGTTGCAATCAAACTAACATGACAAGTTAGAGAAACCTATAATCCTGTTGCAGTTGAAAGTGGATAACTCAATGGTATATTTTTTAAATTGAGATAATTTTGCTTTGATAAAAGGCATGTGCTTGTGGGGTTTTTCTGCCTGGTTTTTCCATTAATAGATCCTTCTCAATATAAACATCATCAGAGAATGGCTAGATCATTCTCAGAACACCTATTTGGCCAGATGCCATGAGATATGCGACATGACATGATATGGGCAGCTTGTCCCTTTTTCTTTTGACTTTACTTTCTGCCTAATTCATTTGAAAATACTTCTATTTTTACTCTTTAAACAAATTAGAAGAAGAAAACTCATGACATTTATTTAACCACTTCAGAATTATTGAATCATGGCTATACTAAGAAATTTACTTTGTAGCGTTAAACTGAGATTGTTGTTGCTCAGTCCATTTTAAAACATTGATATCGGAATTAAGCTTGCCAATACAGATGCTGTTGTAAAAAATAGTAAATTAGATTTTGTTGTACCATCTAATATCTTGCAAACAAAAAGCTTATTGAACTTGATTTTTTCAACAAGACTGTATATATCCATATCACATTCCTGAAGCATCTCAAGGTACTTCAAATACTATTAATCATTTTCAAATGTACCATCTGCTGTTGTGTAAGAACATACAACAATAACATTGCACAGAGCAAGATGCCACAAACGTCAGAATGGAATTAATAACTAGCTAACTGTAATTAGTAGTGTTAGTCAAGGGAGGAAAATTTATGTTTCTTTAACCTTCCCCTGGATCACTTCGTCAGACATATGGGATATTGCTTTAGAATCTCATAGAAGGATGGTACCTCTCACATTATTATTTTTATTGATTGATTGAAATTTATTGTCACATGTACCGAAGTACACTGAAAAGTATTTTTCTGCGGCCAAAAGAGCGTGCACAGTATGTACATAGTAGACAAAAGAATAATCGACAGAGTACATTGACAAATGGTACATCAACAAATAGTAATTGATTACAGTGCGGAACCAGGGCCAAACAAGAGCAGCATAGGGCACCGTGAATAGTGTTCTTACAGGGAACCAATTAGTCCAAGGGAGAGTCGTTGAGGAGTCTAGTAGCTGTGGGAAAGAAGCTGTTCCAATGTCTGGATGTGCAGGTCTTCAGATTTCTGTATCTTTTTCCTGATGGAAGGGTCTAGAAGAGGGCAAAGCTTGGGTGTGAGGGGTCTCTGACAATGCTATCTGCCTTCCTGAGGCAGCGGGAAGTGTAGATAGAATCAATGGGAGGATGGCAAGCTTGTGTGATGCATTGGGCTGAGTTACCGCACTCTGTAGTTTCTTGCGATCTTGGGCCAAGCAGTTGCTATACCAAGCTGTAATGCAGCCAGATAGGATGCTATCTATGGCACATCTGTAGACGTTTGTGAGAGTCAATGCAGACATACCAAATTTCTTTAGCTTCCGTAGGAAGTAGAGACATTGTTGGGCTTTCTTGACTGTTGCATCAACGTGAGTGGACCAGGCAGACTGTTGGTGATGGTGACCACCAGGAAATTAAAGCTATCGACCATCTTCACTTCGGAGCCATTGGTGTAGACGGGGGGGGGGTCATACTATGCTTCCTGAAGTCGATGATCAATTCTTTGGCCTTTCCAATGTTTAGTGAGAGGTTGTTTTCGGTACACCATGCAACCAGGTGATCTATCTCCCTTCTGTAGTCTTATTCGTCATTGTTTGAGATACCACCCACCACAGTAGCATCATCTGCAAACTTATAGATTGAATTGGAGTTGAATCTTGCCGCACAGTCGTGTGTGTATAGGGAGTACAGTAAGAAGCCTAACAACACCAGGTTAAAGTCCAACACGTTTGTTTCAAATCACTAGCTTTCAGAGCACTGCTCCTTCCTCAGGTGAATGAAGAGGTAGGTTCCAGAAACATATATATAGACAAAGTCAAAGATGCAAGACGATACTTTGAATGTGAGCATTTGCAGGTAAGTAAGTCTTTACAGATCCAGAGAGAGGGATTACCCCTCTCTCTGGATCTGTAAAGATTGAATTACCTGCAAATGCTCGTATTCAAAGTAACGTCTTGCATCTTTTTAAAAATAAATTTAGAGTACCCAATTCATTTTTTCCAATTAAGGGGCAATTTAGCATGTTCAATCCACCTACCTTGCACATCTTTGGGTTGTGGGGGCGAAACCCACACAAACACGGGGAGAATGTGCAAACGCAATACGGACAGTGACCCAGAGCCGGGATCGAACCTGGGACCTTGGCGCCGTGAGACTGCAGTGCTACCACTGCGCCACCGTGCTGCCCTTCGTCTTGTATCTTTGACTTTGTCTATATATGTGTTTCTGGAGCCTACCTCTTCATTCACCTGAGAAAGGAGCAGTGCTCCGAAAGCTAGTGATTTGAAACAAACCTGTTGGACTTTAACCTGGTGTTGTAATACTTCTTACTGTGCTCACCCCAGTCCAACGCCTGCAACTCCACATTTTAGGGAGTACAGTAGAGGGCTGAGCACACATCCTTGGGGGGTCCCGGTGTTGAGGATTATTATGGAGGAGGCGCTGTTACCTATCTGACAGATTGCAGTCTGTTGGTGAGGAAGTCAAGGATCCATCTGCACAGGGAGGGGTCAAGTCCAAGGTTGCAGAGTTTGGTTATTAGTCTTGTCGGGATGATGGTGTTGAAGGCGGAGCTGTAGTCTATGAACAGCAGTCTGACGTTGTTGCCGAGATGTTTGAGTGTTGATTGTGGGGCCAGAGAGATAGCATCTGCTGTAGACCAATTGCCGCGGTACGCGAACTGCAATGGGTCGAGACCATCTGGGAGGCTGGCCCCATTTGTCTCATGACTAGCCGCTCGAAGCATTTCATGATAACAGACATCAGGGCCACCGGTCAGTAGTCATTGAGGCACGCTACCTTGTTGTTCTTTGGTACTAGTATTATGGTGGTCTTCTTGAAGCAGGTGGGGACCTCTGAGCGGAGAAATGAGGTGTTGAAGATATTTGCAAATACACTCGCCAGCTGGTCAGCGCAGGCTCTGAGTGCTCGCCCAGGGACTCCTTCGGGGCCCTTCGCTTTCCACGGGTTTACTTTCACGAAGGCAGCTCTTACCTCCGAGGCTATAATAGTGGGTATTGGCGTGTCCAGGGCTGTTGGGGCGGGTGGCACTGACTGTTCGAAGTGGGCATAGAACTTGTTCAGTTCATCGGGGAGGGATGCTCCAGCCCCAGAGATTCTGCCTGGCTTTGCTTTGTAGCCTGTGATCTCATGTAAGCCCTGCTATAGACGTCATGAGTTTGTGTCGTTGGCCTGGTACTCTAGTTTGATCCGATATTGTCTTTTGGCATCCCTGGTGGCTTTCCGTATGTCGTACCTGGATTTCTTATATAGGTCTGGGTCGTCAGACTTGAACACCTCCGTCAAGTACTTTAGCAGGGAGTGGATCCTTTGGTTGAGCCAGGGTTTCCAATTGGGGAACACCCGTATTGTCTTCTTTGGTACACAGTCCTCGACACACTTACTAATGAAGCCTGTGACGGTAGTTGCGTACTCATCCAGGTTAGCTGCCATGGCCTTGAATATGGACCAGTCCACAGACTCCAAACAATCGCGGAGAATGTCCTCTTATGCCTCGGACCAGCACTGCACCGTTTTCTTGACTGGTTCAGCTCACTTGAATTGCTGTTTGTAAGCCGGAAGTAGGAATGTCGACTTGTGGTCGGATATCCCAAAGTGTGGTCGGGGAATGGAGCTGTAGGCACCTTTTGATGCTCGTGTAGCAGTGGTCCAGGGTGTTTACCACCTCTGGTGGGGCAGGAGGTATGGTGATGGAGTTTGGGTAGAACCTTCCTAAGATTGGCCTGGTTGAAGTCTCCAGCCACGATTGTCAGGGCTTCAGGGTGATTTTTTTCTTGGTTGTTGATGGTGGAGTGCAGTTTGTCAAGTGCTTTCTTCACTTCCGCCTGGGGTGGGATGTAGGCTGCTGTGATGAGTACAGAGGTGAATTCACCTGGGAGGTAGAAAGGGTGACACTTCACAGTCAGGTGTTCTAAGTCTGGGGAGCAGTGGCACGCTAGGGACACCACATCCGAGCACCAAGAGGTGTTGATGAGGAGGAAAATACCCCCGCCCTTCGACGTGCCTGAGGCCATCGTGCGGTCCATCCGGTGGATCGAGAAGCCTTTGGGTTGGATGGTGTGGCCGGAGTAAGCCATGTCTTGGTGATTCTGAGCACACAGCAGTTCCTCACTTCCCTCTGGTAGGTAAGTCTGGCGTTGAGGTCATCCAGCTTGTTGTCAATCGCTTGAACGTTCGCCAGGAGTGTGCTGGCGAGAGGGGTCTTGAAGCCGCGTAATATAAGTTTCCCTTCAGGCTGGCGCGTTTTCCCCGCTTCCTGGGTCGGCGGCTGCTCTTGGATGGGGGGCTGGATTTCCGTAAGGTAGGTGGTTACGTTCGGAGGGATCGTGGATGATGGTGGTGGTGGTGACAGGGTCACTGGAGGGGGTTGCAGGTGGGTTGGTCTGGTCACGTGGGGTGGCGAGGTCGGGTTCACCTTCCTGAGTGGTCAGGCGGTCCCTGTCGCTCCAGGGTTGGCTCGGGCATTCCCGCTTCACTGGCGAGGCTTCGCGTCCCCGCCAGTCTAGTCACGCTGAGATTGGCCTTGGTGGTGGTGGTACTTGGATGATGGACAGGCTGAAAATGTTAGGAGGAAGGCTGAAATCTTGCACCTTCCAACTCTTTTTTTTTATCCTGAGTCACGCTGCCATTTTTCAATGTCATTAAATTCAAAAATAATTAGATTGATCTGGAGTAATGTTCTTCTTTTAGAATCATACTTGTCTTTCATTCGTCCAGGTAGCACATACAAATGGCACATGCCTCTATTTTACTGTTGGGTAATGAGGCATAGATGAGAAGAGTCTGGATGTTCTTTTTACATCAGACATCTTTGTGCTTTAGTCAGATAACTTTTCCCATTTCATTGTATATGAGGTCTTATTCTGAATTGAACATCCATTGCCCAGTAGTCAGTAATAGTCTTGACTATTGTCGACTTACACAAGTTAGCATTTGTTATTTTGGTATTCTACATTGTAAAAAGTCTTAAGTCACAAACATTTTGTGAAAGACCTGATGCAACAAATCTCTGGTTTCGATCTTCCACGAAGCCCATGGGCAACCTTAAACCACATCTGCACTAATCAAGGCAGATCTGGATATTTGATGCACAAATAGAAAATGTTTTGGCTGTGATCACCAAGAACAGACTATGAAACATATAACATCTCAGTGCCTGATTTGCAATGTGAAGGACACATTGCAGCTGTATACGCCACAATCCTTGATTTATTTACCTGGCTTAACCACCTGATTCCAAAATTATAGTTGTTGCTCAACATTTATATCCCGAAGCAAGAAGAACTGTACTCTTTAACAGTTACGGGTGATAAATTGGACGCGGCAGTGCCATTGATTGGGTGTTAAGTGTGTCTTTGGGGTTTCAAAATGGCATCTACTGCGTTCAGGTAATCTTTTGATGGAGGTTTGTTGGACACCACCTTGGTAAAGAGGTATTTAAGCATGAATTTAATGTCTGTCAGAAATACCTAGAGCAAGTAAATACCTGGAACGCAGAGGCCCAGCCTTGTAGTGAGAACGGCAAAAGCGCTTCACAGCGCCAGGGACCCGAGTTCGATTCCCGGCTTGGGTCACTGTATGTATGGAGTTTGCACGTGCGCTCCGTGTCTGTGTGGGTTTCCTCCAGGTGCTCTGGTTTCCTCCCATAAGTCCCAAAAGACGTGCTTGTTAGGTGAATTGGGAATTCTGAATTCTCCCTCAGTGTATCTGAACAGGCGCCGTAGTGTGGAACTAGGGGATTTTCACAGTAACTTAATTGCAATGTAAGCCTACGTGTGACACCAATAAAGATTATTATATTTAAAAAAAGAGAACGGCAGCAGCAGCCATTTTGGATGGCCCCCTAACAAAGGAAAACCCCAGAGTGCAGGGGCGCATCCACCAGGTAAGTATTGTTGAGCCCGTAGGAATGTGAAGGACAGACCCCCTCCCCACCAGGATAGTCACCTGGAACGTTGGGGGACTTAACGGCCTAGTGAAAAGATAGTCTTCCTCCAAGAGTCGCACCTGAGGGAGAAGGACCGACTGCGGATAAGGAAGGGCTGGGTGGGACAGACCTACCAGTCCTGCTATGGGACGAGGGCTAGATTGGGTAGCCATAGTGATAAGTAAGAGGATGGTGTTCACGGCGACAAAGACGGTCACGGACCAAGGGGCGGTACGTCATGGTCAGCGGTGACCTAGACGGAGCAACGGTAGTCTTAGTAAAAGTGTACACGCCCAACTGGGACGACACAGAATTTATAAAGAAGACCGTGGCGGAAATCCCTGACATAGATACGCACCAACTGATCATGGAGGGGGACCTTAACAGTGTACAGGACCCATTGACGGACAGATCAAGTCCAGATTGGGGAAAACGACAGAAATGGCTAGGGAACTGGGGACATTCATGGAGCAGATGGGGCAGTGGGCCCATGGCGGTTCCTGCACCCAAGTGAGAAAGAATTTTCTACATCCGCATCAAAGCCTTTGTAGTGGGGAAATCGGTGCTTCCAGGAATTGTCAGGGCAGAATACTCAAATTCTGCTACCTGGGGATTTAGATTGTCCACAATTGGACACTGATCCACAAGTGGAATCTGACCAATCTGGTGGAGGAAGTTAAAAAGGACCTGCAGCGATGGGATGCACTCTCGCTTTCCCTGGCAGGGAGGGTGCAGACGATCAAAATGAACATACTGCCCAGGTTCCTCTTCTTGTTTAGATCCATATCGATCTTCATCCCCCATGGCCCTTGTCCCCCATCTGCAACAACCACTAGTCGCCACCTTTAAGAAGTGGAGACAGGATGGGGGGGACGCTAGCAGTTAGGGACTTCTACACAGGGGACAGACTTGCAAACTTAGAAGAGCTGGCAGAGAGACTGGAACTACCGAATGGACTTGAACTCTGACATTTACAAATCAAAAACTTTCTACGCAAGGAGATGACGAGGTTCAATAGGCCCCAAGAGACCCAATATTGGAGGAGCTACTGGATACGGACAGTATGAAAAAAGTGAAATACAGGGAGATATACGGACAACTTTTAGAAAGGAAGAGTGGGCAGCACGATAGCATAGTAGTTAGCACAATTGCTTCACAGCTCCAGGGTCCCAGGTTTGGTTCCTGGCTGGGTCACTGTCTGTGCGGAGTCTGCACGTTCTCCCCGTGTCTGCATGGGTTTCCTCCGGATGCGCCGGTTTCCTCCCACAGTCCAAAGATGTGCGGGTTAGGTGGATTGACCATGCTAAATTGCCCTTAGTGTCTAAAAAATGTGGGTTACTGGGATAGGGTAGATACCTGGGCTTCAGTAGGATGCTCTTTGAAAGGGCCTGTGCAGATGGACCAAATGGCCTCCTTCTGCACTGTAAATTCTATGATTCTATGACACGCTCCCCACTGGACAGAACATGGGAGGAAGAATTAGGGATGGAAGTAGGGTGGAGACTCTGGAGCGAAGCACTGAACAGGGTCTACTCCACCTCCTGCTGCACAAGGCTAAGCCTCATGCAGCTTAAAGTGGTGCACAGAGCACACCTGACAAGAGTGTGCCCGGGCTGTGCCCGTGTGGGCAGCACGGTAGCATTGTGGATAGCACAATTGCTTCCCAGCTCCAGGGTCCCAGGTTCGATTCCCGGCTTGGGTCACTGTCTGTGCGGAGTCTGCACATCCTCCCCGTGTGTGCGTGGGTTTCCTCTGGGTGCTCCGGTTTCCTCCCACAGTCCAAAGATGTGCAGGTTAGGTGGATTGGCCATGATAAATTGCCCTTAGTGTCCAAAATTGCCCTTAGTGCTGGGTGGGGTTACTGGGTTATGGGGATAGGTTGACCTTTGGTAGGGTGCTCTTTCCAAGAGCCGGTGCAGACTCGATGGGCCGAATGGCCTCCTTCTGCACTGTAAATTCCATGATAATTCTATGGAACCAAAATGAGCAGGTTCCTCCCGGAGGTGGGGAGAGAAATGTGACCAGTGCCAGGGTGGCCTGACACCAACACATGTTCTGGGCCTGCCCCAGACTTGTCGGGTTCTGGACAGCCTTCTTCGAGGCAGTGGTCAAGTTGTGGGGATGAGGGTGGAGCTGTGCCCAAGAGTGTTCGGGGCATTGGACTCATATGGGGAAGAGTGCCGATGCCCTTGCATTTGCTTCGCTAATCACCCATCGGACAATCTTGCTTGTCTGGCGATCAGCAGCACCATCCACAGCTGCAGATGACTGGCAAACCTATTGGAGAAGATCAACTACACCATCCGAGGGTCGGAAGAAGGTTTCCAAAAAGTGTAAGGACCATTCATCAGCCTGTTCCAAGACTTATTTGAAGCCAACAACGGATAGAACGGGGGGGGGAAGGGGGAGGCGGGGGGCGGGGGGGGGCGCATGGGAACCACCAGGGCCACAGAAAGCAGATAGGAACGAGGGGGGGCAACTGGGGGCGAAACCAAGGAAACGTCAAAGGGGAACCCAGGGAGAAACCGACACGGGGGACCAGAGGGCCCCTCACAAAGCTATAAGAATAAAACAAACGGCAGAACTAACCATTTACGGTGAAGGGAAGGGCCTATTATAGGACCCGGAGACAGCAGAAGGAGGGGGAGCGTGCTGAAAAAGAACGACGTGTAAATTGTATATTATAACCGCTTCATCCATTTCTTCTGTAGTGTAAAAATGCAAACTTTAATAAAAATATTTATTTTAAAAATGTTTTTTTGAAGTGTACCCAGGTGAACACAATAGTCTGCAGCACACAGACAAATGTGAAATCAATGTGGAGCCCATCTTTATTTTGATGATTGTTGGATGTGAGCCGACAAAGCCTTTGCTCTGGAAACAGTGTCACTGGATCACCTGAGCAACTACATATCAATGCAACTATTTGCCATGGGTCCATAATGTGTCAGTCATGGATAAGATGCGGATACTCACAATTTAGTCTCAAAGCTGTGCGTCAGAGACTTGAGCACAAAAATCTAGCTTTACACTCCAATGCAGTATTAATCGAGTGCTCTGCACTGTCTGAGGTCCCATCTTTCAGATGAGACATTAAACCATGGCTTTATTTGCCTCTCAGGTGAATGTAAAAGGTCCCACAGCACTATTTCAAAGAAATAAATGCTGACCTAGCCAGCGACACATCCTGTAAATGAATTTTTAAAAAGCAGAGGAATTATCCCCAGTGCCTTTCCCAATATTTATCTTTCAATCAACATCATCAAAAAGCAGAATAGGTACAGCACAGAAGGTGGCTGTGCTCGAATAGGAAACGTAGTCATGTTTCCTACAACTTCAGAAGTTCTTGATTGGCTGTAAATCACTGTGGAATGATTGTGAAAGGTGCTATATAAATGCATTTCTAATAGCAGATGCTGTACTTTGCCACATGCACAATTCTGTCTCATGCTTCAAGGGGACATTTCTAACCCATCAGAAACACAGGTGGTAAATTAATTAACTAGAGCTGCATTAACTATGTAACCTCAAGGTCCTGGGATGTACATAGGACTGACAATTTGAGTTGCTTATTGGGTGAGCATCTGCCATGGTGGAACACAGAAACTAGAATGCTGTTTGTAGAGAACCATTTTTGTTCTTTGTAGAGAATAGTTCTCAGCAACAGGAAATGCCATCTTGTTAATTGCAGAGTGTTGCTAAGAGCAATGTGCTTCCAGTTGACTATGAAACTGCTTCTTTACAGACCTTGTGGCTTACCGCAAGTGATATGAAGCATCTTAAATAACCTGAACATTGATGTTGTCTATTGGTCCTCTAAATTGTGCTGCTGGTGTTCAGTGTTTTACGTTTGGGAGGTAGTGGAATATGAGAGAATTACAATGCTTATCTTGATTTTGTCTGGCTCTCTTCTCTAGTCAAGTAACTAAAGTTATGCACAAAGTGTGAGGGAAGTTCACATATAGATAGATATGTAAGTGCATGAATTTTGCTGAAAGGGAAGTTTATTTTTTGCACCTGTATTTGGAGAAGTTGTTATTGGCTTGACATTTAATCCTGTTGAGGTCACTTTGATCACCTTATTGGCCATCTTCTGTAGGTGATCTTGTTGGATCAGTAGATCACGCGGCCAAATTATGAATGATTCAATACAAGTGTTGAATCCACGAAAAGCAGAAAGCGTAGACAATGGTAGAAATTAAAGTACAACGTTTTTTCCAAAACAGTGATATTCCTCCACTCTCCTAAGAGTCTCCTTCCCCGACCTGCAGCTAGGCCGAGGTTTTTATACAGCTGGGGCTCTCCTTGTAAAAGGGAAACTCTGCCTCCTTAAAGGGGGAATCCTGACTGCCTTAAAGGGGAAGTTCATGAGAAATCGTCTCGTCCTGATCCCGGGACCTCCATTGAGGTTATAACAGTAAGCCATTGAATTTTCCAGATTTGTGAGGCTTATAAAGTGGTTAAATCAAATGATTATGATCACAAGGTTAGCTTTGTCATGTGAAAATTTATGATATGGCTATTGGCTTACATCTTTTAATTTCACGTTATTTAATGTAAATGTCTTGTGGTTTATTTTCTTTTTACTGTAATTTGGGTGTATGTTATCCAAATTAGCTAAAAGCTGGACTTGTGTCGCATACAATGCCACTTAACCCTTTGCTGCATCAATATTTAATGTACAAATGTGAGTATCTTGAACTGTAAGTAAAACTAATTTATTATTTCAGGTTCTGAAGAGATGACAAAAGAGAGAGAGAAACTAAAAAATGCTCACAGTTTTCAGATTAAGGAAGAGCCTTCTGAGCCACCTGAAGAGAAATTAAACAGTTCTTGTTCAGCAACCAACTGTGACGATTTGTGCAAAAGTGATTCAAAAGGAAAAAGTAGTACTAACCTGTTCTTGCAAAAGCCAGGTTCTTTTTCTAAACTGAGTAAGCTGTTAGAGGTAGCAAAAATGCCTCCTGAATCAGACTTTGTGACTCAGAAACAAAATGTGAACCAAGTAATTGCCACTCCATCATCTCCTGGTCGTTGTAACTCTCAGAACTCCATCTCAAGTTCCCAGCTTACAATTCCATCTGGCAACTCAGAGAAAATGGACTCGTGTGCAAACCTCTTTAACCCACTGATAACTGGCACAGGGAAACTCTACAATTCTCCTTTACTCCAAAATGACCAGTTGCTGAAAGTACTTACAGAGAAAGGTGGGCAGTGGTTCAGCCTCTTACCAAGAATGCCTTGTGATGAATCTTCCATCACCTGTACAAATGTGCCTCCAGCCTCCTCAGAACAAATGGCACAATCTCAATTTATTTCCCAGTCTTTGCCCTCATCTCCGCTTTTGGGTTCAGGATCCCTG
This sequence comes from Scyliorhinus torazame, assembly GCF_047496885.1. NCBI lineage: Eukaryota > Metazoa > Chordata > Chondrichthyes > Carcharhiniformes > Scyliorhinidae > Scyliorhinus > Scyliorhinus torazame. The sequence continues at coordinate 99,390,197 of NC_092708.1, forward strand.
CAGAATGCACTGGGACTCAACCCTTTTGCATTATCAGCACTCCAGGTGTGAAATCTTTGTTTCTATTTATGTAACTAGTATCTTTCCTAACTCGCTCAATTACACAAAATCTAGTTATTTTCTGCCTTCATTTGCAATACTAATTGTTTTAGAAATTGAAATATTTAATTACTTCGAACAATTGGAAAGGGTCGATCCATTTCTGCTTTTGTATTTCCCAAGTATCATTTACAATTTTTTGAATGAAATGTTTTGAATGCCATGTTTTGTCAATTTTCCTCTGAAAGATATACGAGACAGTTAATTTTTTTGAGTCCCTCTGTGTCTCAGAGGAAGTAACTCAACTATGGTTACTGTTTTTCTCTTGATTTCTTGACCATTATGTGCGACTCACTATTTCGATAATAATTCTCGTTCTCCAATATACTGCTTTATAAGGCCAATGGGAATGTTTTATTTTTTAGTTAATATTCAGTAGCTGCGCAGAGATAGCATGAAATTTTAATTTCATATATCATGTCAGCAAATCACAAGATGCAGGTCTTAAAAATTCATTCTTTTTATTCATACCTAACATTAATTCAAAGAAACACGCATCTTGATCAGAAAGCAAGTGACAGTTAAAGTTTGTAATACATTTTTGAGAGTCCAGAGAAATTTTCCAAGATAAGTTCTGCCATTATCTTATTGAATAGCGGATAATTCAAGGAGCCATGTGCCTTCATTTTGCTTCTTATGTTCTTATGCTCCTTCAGCCTTCATTTGTAAATGCCATTTGATGGGACGGGGAGGAAGAAAATGGAGATAGATGAACATTTTATGATACTATGACATTTGTACCATTTTATAGTCATTTTGATCAAGTATACTTTTTAATTTTCTAATCTTTTTGGCCACAACATTTTCAATTTCCAAAACTGTTCGCTTTTTTATTTTTTCACAAGATGTTGGCATCACTGGCCAGGGCAGTATTTATTTCATATCCCCAATTGCCTTTGAGCAGGTGGTGGTGATGTGTCTTGTTGAACTGCTGTAGTTCATGTTGTGTAGATACACCCACAGTGCTGTTGGGGAGGGAGTTCCATGTTTTGACTCAATGACAATGAAGGAATGTTGATTAGTTCAAAGGCAGGATGGTGTTTGGCTTAGATGGGATCTTGCAGGTGGCGGTGTTCCCATGCATGTGCTGTTCTTTTATTTCTGGCTTTGGAAGGTGCGATCAAAGGAGCTTTGGTGTGTTGCTAGAGTGCATCTTGTATTTATGATGGCGTATGGGGTGCTAATCAAGCTGGTTCTTTTGTCCTGGGTGGTGTCAAGCTTTTTGAGTGTTGTTGGAGCTACACTCATCCAGACAAGTGGAGAGCATTCCATCATGCTTCTACCCTGTGCTTGGTAGGTGGTGGACTAGGTAGTCGTGAGGTGAGTTTCTCACTGCATAATACCCAGCCTTTGACCTGCTCTTGTAGCCACGGTATTTATGTGGCTGACCTAGGATGTTGATGGTAGCGAGTTCCGCGATGGCAATGCCACAATGTCAGGGGGTGATAGTTAAATTTTTTCCTGTTGAAGATGGTCTTTGCTTGGTACTTGCATAGCACAAATGTTACTTGCATTGATATTTTGTTTTTTCCCTTTGCATAAAAGGGGCTGATGTCCATTTTGGACAGATTAGTCTGATCAAGTCTACTTTGGGTCCAGTTGATACTGTCATTTCATTTTAAATCATGCAGTGAATGTTGTTGATTCTTCCCATGGCTTCTATCTGTTGTGGAGCCCAGATTAAGAACCAGATTACAGCTTCTCTCTAGTTTCTCTCCACTGTTCCTTGTATTCCCTTTTCAACCTAATTTCATCCACAAAAACCACTTGCTGCTCCCTTGGCCCTATTCCCACTGAACAGCTAACTGTCCAACTTCCTTATCTGACCCATATGCTGGTTGACATCGTCCGTTATTTCACTTTCATATGCATTGCTCCCCTTTCCTTTCAAAATTGTTTTTATCAGCCCTTCTAAAAAAAAATCCACACACTACCTTTCTTTCCTTACAGAACTGCTCCATCTCCAAGCTGCTTTTCTCCTTGAATGATTGGAGCATTCAATCAGGCTTACACTCGATATCAGGGAATTGAAATTACCAGAATCCAACTTTAACACAGATGAACTACAACTATACCAGTTTTGTTCAAAATAAACTTCTGGCTATTCACAACTGTGTCTACAGTGACACCATTTTAGCCAAATGCATTAATTTCAATAGAAAATACCTTCTGAATACTCGCATGAAACTGGTAAATGTACTTCCTGAATATTCAGTAACAAGGAAGTAAAACACTCAACAATCAAGAGTCACTTGCATACTATGCTTTTTTTCTCACTATTTTACAAACAAATATACGCATGTTAAAAGGTTAAAGCACACACATTATGTTGTTATAAATATTATGATTACATGATCAATGGCATTGTCTTTTGTTCAGCTTTTATGTATTAATCAAAATATATGTATTTCTAACTAAATGGCTAATGGCTAACACATTGGAAAACTCTGGATTACATAATCTTCCAATACTGCAGATGCTTGAAATCTGAAATAAAAACAGAAAATGCTGGATACCCTGGTAGATCTGGCAGCATCTGTGAAGAATCTTCAGAGCTGAAGAGAAGGATAAATGTGATGGATGTTATGCTGTTAAAGAGGGGGTGGAGCAAAATAGAAGATAGGTGGGGGCTGGGAGAAAATTGACAACGGTGTTGTAGGCGCAAGACGGGGAGTGTTAATGATAGTGTTAAAGACTAAAGAAGGTGCTAATAGTGGCATAAGATAAGGAAGGAGGAGAATTCCACAGAATAATGACTCTGAGAAAAAAAAAATCAACTCATCTCTATCTTAAATGTGTTCTGACACCCTGGGACAATGCATGGTCAATTCCAGCCCCACTTGACCCGGTGTCACAACACGTTTGAAATTAACTTGTATTTTTAAATATCCGAGGTCTTTGGCTACCAAATAACTACAGTCACCAGGTTTGTAAATTTATACACTATTAACTATTATTAACACTTATTGTAATTCAATTGGGAACAAGTACAACTGTTTAATTATTATTTAATCTCTAACCCCCCTTCCCTTTGATAAAATAATGATGAAAGTAGAAGGATCAGTCTTTGTTTCAGATGGGCGTCTTCCAATTCGTTTCTTCTTCAGCCTAGGCTTCCAGATGGATGTTGGGCTGGATTCTCTGTTTTGGAGACTAAGACCCCATGCTGGCGTGAAAGTGCTGGTCTTTTGGCGTAAAAAGGCACCGATTCCCTGTTTTGCTGGGGGCTAGCAGAGAGCCAGTGTAGAACTCGCCGCTCTAGCTGCCAATGCGACCCCCAGCACTCCCGGTTCAAAGGCTGCGCATGCGTGCAGTGGCCGCGCCGTGCCAGATGGCAGACTCAGCCCGTGGACCTGGACCGCCAAAGTAGTGCCCCCCTCTGACCGTTCGCGCTCCCAGGACCGCTCGCACACATTGCCCCCAGCCCTGAATGAAGCCCCCCCTGCCTGCTGATCAGCCCTCCCCCGACTGTGGCGGCGCCGGACTGAGTCTGCAGTCGCCACGTGAGGATGGTGTGAGCACACGTAACCCACGCCATCGGGAATTCGGCCGGTCGGCAACGGAGCATCGCAGGGTGAGCCTCAGGCAAATGGTCTGAGGCAGTGGATACTCGGCGCAGCATACTCCTCGAGTACGCTGATTTTCAGGGGCCGGAGAATTCAAAATCTGCCGCCGCTCTGTATTTTGGTGGCAAAACAGATTCTCTGCCCCGTCACCGAACGCGATTTTGGCGTCGGGGAGGCGGAGAATCCAGCCTATTCTCTTTTCTTTCAGCTTGTTAATGGTTTTCAATGTAGACTCACAGAAATAGGAATTCAAGAGAGAGAGAGATAAACAGCTTCTTTCAGGGCCTAGAAGCTTTGTGAGTAGCTGAGCAGAGAGAGAAAGCTGCTCCCACCTTGAGGGTCCATTGGTTTCTCCTAGGTTCTGTTTGGAAAAAACCCACCTGACAGGCTGTAGGATGCTGGGCAGAATATTTTCCCTGGCCAGTCCATTGGCCACCAGCTAACCAATTGAAACAAACTCGTCCAATCTCTTGGGTGCCATAAAGTCTGGGTTCTTCTGCCCACAATGCAAACCTTTTAACACCGTGTAGAATGTTGACATTTTGAGTTCCTTACTTCTTCTGCTCGACTTAAAGGTATATCTCCAGTTACAGTCCATGGACTAAAAACGATAAAGACAAAACAAAATAGGAACTAAGGAAATCAACAGGAGGGCCCTTCCAAAAGGGAGATCCTAATTTTTAAAACTATCCCTCGCACAAGGAAAACCAATCTTTCAGCATCCACCCTGCCAAGTTCCCTCAGGATCTTGTATGTTTCAATAAGGTCACATCATTATTATAGACTCCACTGGATATAAGCCCAACTTATCTAATCCTCACAAGACAAAAGCTTCATCCTGAGAATCAGCTGAGTGAATCTTCTCTAAACTGTTTGCAAACCAATTATATCCTTTCTTAAATAAAGAGACTAAAACTGTACACTTCAGATGTGGTCTCACCAATATTCTATACATAGAAACTTAGAAGATAGGAGCAGGGGGAAGCCATTCGGTCCTTCGAGCCTGATTCGCCATTCATCGCGATCATGGCTGATAATCCAACTCAATAGCCTAATCCTGCTTTCTCCCGATAACCCTCAATCCCATTTGCCACAAGTGCCATATCTAGCAGCCTCTTGAATGTATTTAATGTCTTAGCCTCAACTACTTCCTGTGGTAATGAATTCCACAGATTCACCACTCTTTGGGTGAAGAAATATCTCCTCATCGCTGTCCTAAATGGCCTACCCTGAATTCCCACACTGTGACCCCTGGATACCCACCATTGGAAACATCCTCCCTGCATCCACCCTCCCTGCATCCACCCTATCTAGTCCTGTTAGAATTTTATAAGTCTCTATGAGTTCCCCCCTCATTCGTCTGAACTCCAGTGAAAACAATCCTAACCTAATCAATCTCTCCTCATACGTCAGTCCCGCCATCCCTGGGATCAGCGTGGTAAACATTTGCTGCACTCCCTCGAGCAAGAACATCCTTCCTCAGAAAAGGAGACCAAAACTGTGCACACTATTCTAGGTGTGGCCTCTCCAAGGCCCTGTATAATTGCGACAACACATCCCTGCTCCTGGCAACACGCAAGCACAGTGTTTGATTCCCTCTTGATTGTGGTGTTAATGTAAGCCTACTTGTGACAATAATAAATATTATTATTACTTGAAACCTCTCGCAATGAAAGCCAACTTATCATTTGCATTCTTTACCACCTGATGCACCTGCATGCACTGCAACTGGTGCACAAGGATTCCCAGGTCTCACTCCACACATCCTCTCCCAATTTACAGCCATTCAGGTAGTAATCTGCCACCTTGTTTTTGCTTCCAAAGTGAATAACCTCACATTTATCAATATTATACTGCCTCTGCCATTGATTTGCCCACTCACCCAACCTGTCCAGATCATGTTGAAGGATCTCTGCATTCTCGTCACAGTTCACCCATCCACCCAACTTGGTATCATCTGTAAACATTGAGATGTTACATTTTGTTCCCTCGTTCAAATCATTAATATATACTGTGAATAGCTGGGGTCCCAGCACCGATCCCTGTGGCACCCCACTAATTATTGCCTGCCAATTTGAAAAGGACCCGTTAATTCTTACTCTTTGTTTCCTTTCTACCAACCAGTTTTCTATCCATCTCAATACACTTCCCCCAATCTCATGAGCTTTAATCTTACACGATAATCTTTTATGCGGGACTTTGTCACATGCTTTCTGAAAGTCCAAATATACCACATCGACTGGCACCCCCTTGCCAACTTTACAAGTTACATCTTCAAAGAATTCCAATAGATTTGTCAAGCATGATTTCCCCTTCATAAATCCATGCTGACTCTGTCTGATCCTGCCATTGTTTTCTAAATGCTCCGCTATAAAATAATGGATTCCAGAATTTTCCCAACTACCAATGTTAAGCTTACTAGTCTGTGATTCCCTGTTTTCTCTCTACCTCCCTTTTTGAATATTGGAGTGACATTAGCTACCTTCCAATTTGCAGGGTTTGCTCCAGAGTCGACAGAATCCTGGAAGGTGACCACCAATGCATCCACTATTTCTAGAGCTACTTCCTTCAGTGCTCTGGGATGTAGATTATCAGGCCCTGGTGATTTATCAGCCTTCAATCACATCAATTTCCCCAGTACCATTTCTCTACTAATATTGATCTCCTTCAACTCTTCCCTCTTGCATTTTCCAACATTTCTGGTGTCTGATTTGTGTCCTCTTGTGTGAAGACAGAACAAAAATATGTATTCAGTTGCTCAGCCATTTCTTTGTCCCCAATTATACATTGCCCAGTTTCTGTCTATAGGGGACCTACATTCATCTTCACCAGTCTCTTACTCTTCACCTACTTATAGAAACGCTTAATGTCAGTCTTTATGTTCCCTGCAAGCTTAGCAACAGTAGCAAAGAAATCCTCCTTTTATATTACATTCCCTTTGCAATAAACAATCCATATGCCTTCTGTTATGATGCTTGACCAGACTTCTGGTTGTGTTTTGGCAGCGGGGGGGGGGGGGGGGGGGGGGTGGAAGAGAGAGCTCCTGTTAAGTACCAATAATATTTGGTTTAAAGTAGATAAAGTTTGAGATTAAAGATGGTCACTAAGTGAATAAAGCCACAAAGTTTCTTGGCTTTGGAACAAACAAAAATAAATTTTACAAATACAAGTTCAGAAAGGCAGAACAATTACAAAATCTATATTATACATCGAGGTTGAGGTACACATGAATTAACAGGTGAACTATTACCACACTGTGTAGTAAATGACAGATGCCACCAAACTCAATTCCATGGATTTCTCAGCAATCGACCCTGACATCCATCAGTGTGAGCCAATCAATCTCATTGAAGCTTCAGCTTTCTCATGAGCGTTTCCAAATTTCACCATTGAAGATCTCACCTTGAAATTATGTCCCAAAGTCGCTCCCGCACAGAAGGCTTCAATAGTCAGGTTTCAATCTCATCTTTCAAGATTCTTTTCCTCTGGATTTCTGAGTACACTCAAGCTTCACCTTCCAAGCTAAATTTCAGATCTTCGGCCATGCCAAGTAGAACATCATTGCTCCAAGTGGGTGCTTTTGCCCAATGGCCCCCAGCACGGAGTCACCAACCAGCTTTGTTCTCACGTGCTCACTTAATGTCTGCTCCCTGCACCTCGTTCTTTAATTTAGAGCCCCTTTCTTTAAACTTTATAAAATAAATTTAGAGTACCCAATTAATTTTTAATAATGAAAGGGCAATTTAGCGTGGCCAATCCACCTCCCCTGCACATCTTTTGGGTTGTGGGGGCGAAACCCACGCAAACACGGTGAGAATGTGCAAACTCCACACGGACAGTAACCCAGAGCCGGGATCGAACCTGGGACCTCTGCTAACCACTGCGCCACCCTGCTGCCCTCCCTTTCTTTTAACTTGACGACCTATTTCTGTCCCCTGCCTTTTATCCCTCGCTTAGGACTTCCTTTTGAGACTTCTTCACCGGATGCATTCTCCATGACAATGCTTCTACCAATCAGAAACTACTTGGCACCCAATCAGCACTTTCTACTCATGCAGTATAAATTGTTGTTTGTCCTTAATATCCGTATTCTTGCAATTTTATGTGATGAATGCAAGATGAAAAGCATCAACATTTCTCTTTTTTATTCAGCAGTGCTCAGGTTGTTTACCATCAAACAACTAAAGCATATTTAGTAAAGTATACATAAGCTTTTTTACGTAACATAAGGGAACTGATTTGAACTTTTTTTTAAAGTTAGAGTACCCAATTAATTTTTTCCAATTAAGGAGCAATTTAGCGTGGCCAATTCACCTACCCTGCACATCTTTGGGTTGTGGGGGTGAAACCCATGCAAACACTGGGAGAATGTGCAAACTCTGCACGGACAGTGACCCAGAGCCGGGATCGAACCAGGGATCTCGGTGCAGTGAGGCAGCAGTGCTAACGACTGTGCCACTGTGCTTCCCTAACTGATTTGATCTTAATGGTACATTAAGATTTTATTGTTGCTACATTTTAAAAGATTTCAATTACAGATAAAGTATGCAGAAAGGTTTTTGAAAAAAAACTAAATAGCTCAGAGAGAAAACATTTCAATATTTGGTCGACTACAATTATGAAATGGTTTTGGTGAGCTAATTCTTGTTGTTGACTTTTCTAATTTTGTAGAGCGTAAGTAGTCTCTCCAGTAGATTACTTGATGATTGATCAATATATGATGTAGGAACCTATTTATGTTTTGTGAGTCCTGTCAATCTCATAAAAGCTGACCAATTGTTTCAGAACAGCTGGGAGCTCAACAAAATCCTTGAAAATGGTGGAAATATTTGGCAGATTGATCAACATCATGGTAGCACAGTGGTTAGCATTGTTGTTTCACCGCGCCAGGGTCCCAGGTTTGATTCCCGGCTTGGGTCACTGTCTGTGCGGAGTCTGCACGTTCTCCCCGTGTCTCCGTGGGTTTCCTCCGGGTGCTCAGGTTTCCTCCCACAAGTCCCGAAAGATGTACTTGTTAGGTGAATTGGACATTCTGAATTCTCCCTCCATGTACCTGAACAGGCGCCAGAGTGTGGTGTCTAGGGGCTTTTCACAGTGGTTTCATTGCAGTGTTAATGTAAGCCTACTTGTGACAATAATAAAGGTTATTGATCTGCAAAAAATAAATGTTTCAGATACAACCCTTTATCAGTTATGACAAATAGCAGCTTCAGAAACATAAGCTGTTTTCTTCCCCCACAAATGGTGGTTGAGTGTTTTCAGAATTTCCTCCTTTTGTTTCCAGTATCCATAGATTTCCTACAGTGCAGAAGGAGACCATTCGGCCCATCAAAATCTACAGCTGATCTGATTGTGGCCTCAATTCCACCTATCTCCAAAAGCCTTTGACTCCCTTGTTAGTCGAGAATCTATGTACTTTTTCCTTAAAAGTATTCATTGACCATCCTCTTTGGGGAAAAGAGTTCCAAAGGCTCTGGCAGAAAACATTTCTTCTTGTCTCTGCCTTAAACTGGTGTTACCTTATTTTTAAACTGTGTCCCCCAGTTCTATTCTCTCCCACAAGGGGAAACATCCTTTTAGTATCCATCCACAAATCCCAATAAGGTGATCTCTCAATCTTCTAAACTCCAACTGATACAGACCTAACTTGTGCAAGCCCCTAGTCAAAGAATTTCCAGCTATGCGGTGGCAGGAGTTACTTTAATTAATAATAGGTGCAACACTGAAGTACAAAGAACCTGTCTTGTGAGGTTTTGTCAGAGAATTATCAATTATGACCTAGGGACCAGAAACGTAGAACGCTGAGGGTAGGATTTTTCCCTCGGGCGTGGGACCTGATATTGGGGGTTCCAAGTCTGAACTTGTAGGGACCCAGACTGGAGGAGCTATTTTTCTGGAGATGGCCTCTTTATTGTCTGCTGACATGCTCACCATCCTACTAAGGAAGTTGAGTGTGCATTCTGCTATCGGTCCAAGCAGCGGGCTAGCAGGAGAGGAGGACATTGTGGAGGCAGATGGGAGACAAAGGGCGCATCAACATGGAGGCATCTGAGGAGCGTTAAATTGAAAGTAAGTCAGAGAGGTCGCGAGGTGGAGGGGAGCTGACTTTCATGGCTGAGGACCCCTCTTTGGGGCATGGAGCCTCCAATTACAATGGCCTCCTCAATTAAGCTGTTGGTCTCTACAAACGGCAGGGGCTACTTCACCACTGACAAAAACAGAGTGAAACCTCCAAATCACCCCTAAACAGTGCCCTAAATATGCAATTGGTTGTTCGCCTCTGTTTATCAGCCAGTTACCCAGAACACCTTGAGAAACTTCCTTGGAAGGGAGAATGCTTTGAGAAACCATCCTGATGTGACTTCCCGATGTTTTCCTGCCCTTCCCCCAAGCACATCATCGGCCTTGAATGCGAGTTGAAAATGTCGATTGCCCATTTACGACGATCTAATAAATTAATGTAACTCATTTTCTTGCAGAGAATCTCTACTTATGTTAAAGATAAAATAAACTTTGTAAACCCTATTATTGGCATAAGCTTTTACAGTTGTTTTAAGAATAATTATTGCATTTATTTATTGTTTTTATAAATTTACTCTACTTCATTTGTTTAAAGAGATCAGGGCACACTCTGCAGCTCAGTGACCTGCTTCTGGAGCCCTAACAGCGGCAGTCTTTAACTTGCCTATTGGACATGCGTAGCAATACCCACACATTCATTTTCTCTCCCATACTACTGCACTAGCTGGGCAATGTAATATTCTTACACGGCTTGGTTAGTAAATTTTCATAAGGACATGTAGTGAGCAGCTCACATTATGTTAACCAACTTCTGATGAAGCATCCAGGATGCTTTTCCAACATAGAAGTCATAAAGGTTTCCTGTCAACACAATCTTCATTTGTAACAGATGCAAATAATGTAATTTTAAACCTTTTGTTCCAGATGAAACCAGGGTTACCTCTAATAGGACTTCCATTCTGTGGATGGCCAACTGGAGTACTCAATCCAAGTATTGCCTTTACCTCACCTGGCCTTGGATTATCTGAAGGAAATGCTAATCCTTTCCTGTTACCTAGCATTCCTACAAATGAATCACCAGCACCACAAAATGGAAAACTGCAAAATAGTGCACCTTCTTCGATAGCTGAAGTAGCAAAACCAGTGGATTATCCTAGTCCAAGGCCCATTCCAGAAGGTAAGTGGAAAAACTCTGGAGTTGTGCTATATTCAAACATGGAATAATGGTGCCAAGATTATGATACAAATTGCAGCTAGCCGTAACCACAGCAAAATTATTTTTGGTCTATTATGCTATTAAGTTTATAGATTATGGTGTCAGTAGAATAGCAGAATTGTGATTTATGTTCATGTTTCCAGATCTCTTCAGAGACTGTTGTATGGAGATTTGGAAATAATGAATGCTGAGAAAGGCTAATTGTTGGACCTTTCTATGATTATTTGAAAACTGACTTCATTCTGAGGAAGAAAATAAGTTGTACACTACATAAACTAGGTTTTTGGGTTCAAACAAAAATCAGTATTTCTTATGATACTAAGATTGGTGGAGTTGCAGATAGCGAGGGGGACTGTCAGAGAATACAGCAAAATATAGATAGATTGGAGAGTTGGGCAGAGAAATGGCAGATGGAGTTCAATCCAGGCAAATGTGAGGTGATGCATTTTGGAAGATCCAATTTAAGAGCGGACTATACAGTCAATGGAAGAGTCCTGGGGAAAATTGATGTACAGAGAGATCTGGGCGTTCAGGTCCATTATACCCTGAAGGTGGCAACGCAGGTCGATAGAGTGGCCAAGAAGGCATACAGCATGCTTGCCTTCATCGGACGGGGTATTGAGTACAAGAGTAGGTCATGTTACAGTTGTATGGGACTTTGGTCAGGCCACATTTGGGATACTGCGTGCAGTTCTGATCGCCACATTACCAGAAGGATGTGGATGCTTTAGAGAGGGTGTAGAGGAGGTTCACCAGGATGTTGCCTGGTATGGAGGGTGCTAGCTATGAAGAAAGGTTGAGTAGATTAGGATTGTTTTCATTGGAAAGACGGAGGTTGAGGGGGGACCTGATTGAGGTCTACAAAATCATGAGAGGTATGGACAGGGTGGATAGCACCAAGCTTTTTCCAAGAGTGGGGAAAGGTTCCTCGCCATGTTGGGTCAACCTCGACAGGGCCAGAAGATCTTACTGTCTGAAAGGGGCAAAAAATCCCACATATGGAGTTCTGCAGTCAATTGCAAGGGGGTCACGATTTCAAGGTGAGAGGGGGAAAGTTTAAGGGAGATGTGCATGGAAAGTTTTTTACGCAGAGGGTGGTGGATGCCTGGAACGCTTTGCCAGCGGAGGTGGTAGAGGCGGGCACGATAGCATCATTTAAGATGCATCTAGACAGATATATGAACAGAGGGAAGTTGATCCTTGGAAAATAGGTGACAGGTTTAGATAAAGGATCTGGATCAGCGCAGGCTGGGAGGGCCGAAGGGCCTGTTCCTGTGCTGTAATTTTCTTTGTTCTTTGTAAAGCACATCATTCAAATATTTTGTTTGGGAATGTGCAAGTTTGAATGCCTTAAAAAGCAAACAGTAATCTATGAAATGGCTGCACAATTATAATATTTTTTTCAAACTTTAAAAACATGTTCATAAACTGAAAAGATGTTCTGTTCAAGCAAATACACATGAACATGCATACAAATTCAGAGCAGGAATAGGCCATTTAGCCCCTCCAATCAGCCTTTATTTCATAAAATCATGGTTGATCTAATTGTGGTCTCAACTCCACTTTCCTGTCCACCCACTAAACATTTTGACTCCCTTGTCCATCAAAAATATATCTAACTCAGTCTTTAAAATATTCAGTGACCCTCCCTCCACTGCCCTCTGGGGAAGAGAATCCTATAATCCAATGACCTGCTGAGAGAAAGATTTTCTCTTTATCTCCGTCTTAAGTGGGAAACCCCTCATTTTTCAACTGTGTTCCCGACCTCGAGCCTCAAGGGAAAAGTTCCTCTCATCTTGTCAATTTCCTTCAGGACCAGGATTTTCCAACCTCCTCCCTGGCTGAAGTCAGTGGCTATTTATGTGACTTGCCAGCTCTGCCGCGGGGGATCTCGCCATGTTGGGTCAACCTCGACAGGGCCAGAAGATCTTACCGTCTGAAAGGGGCAAAAAATCCCACTCAGGATTTTGTATGTTTCAATGAGTTCACCATTCATTCTTCTAAACTCCTATGGATATGGGTCCACACTTTCCTCATAAAATAGCCCTTTCATCCCAGGAATCAGTTAAGTGAACCTTCTCTGAACTGCTTCTAATGCTATTGTGTCCTTTCTTAAATAAGGAGATCAAAACTCTGCAGAACTCCATATGTGGTCTCAGTAACACCCTATACTTGTCGCAAAGCTTCCCTACTTTTATATTTTATTCCCCTTGCAATAAATGATAATATTCCATTTACTTTCCTAATCACTTGACTGTACCTGCATACTAACTGTATGTGGTTCATGTACCAGGACATCCATAGCCTTTGGTACCACAGACTTTCGCAATTTGTTTCCATTTATTTTTCTATTTTATGATTCTCTCTGCCAAAGTGGACAAGTTAACATTTTCCCACATTTCTTTTTGCCTACTCATTAAAAAAACCTTTATAGACGTGTTATCACAAATTATTTTCCTACTTATTTTTGTGTCATCAACAAATTTACCAGCCATACGTTCTGTCCCTTCATCCAAGTGATATAGATTGTAAATCATTAAAGCTGCAGTGGTGCTCCACTGGTTACAGCTTGCTGCCCAAAAATGACCCATTTATCCCTACTCTCTGATTCCTGTTAGCCAACTGATCTTCTATCCATGATGATATGTTACCCCTACACCATGATCTCTTTCTTTATGTAGTATCCTTTGATGGAAATCGTTTGGAAATCCAAGTACACCACATGTACAGGTTTCCCTTTATTCAGGTTATATTTTACTTAATGAACTCTGAAATTAGGCATAGGAACATAGGAAATCGGAGCAGATGTAGGTAATTCAGCCCTTCGAGTCTGCTTCGCCATTCAATCAGATCATGGCCAATCTCGTCCTGGTCTCAAATCTACCACTCCACCTGTTGCCCATATCCCTTTCACCAGTCACATGTCAACTCTTCATCCCCGAAATCAATCTGCTGAACCCCCTGTGAACTGCCTCCAATGCCACCACATCCTTCCTCCAATAAGGAGACCAAACTGGACTCAAAACTCCAGATGTGGAATTGCATGCTGTACCTGCATACTGATTTTCTGTGATTCATGAACCCAGATCCCTCTGCCCAGATGCATCTTGCATCTGCTTTCCATTTAGAGAATTTGCCTTTCTATTTTTTCGGCCAAAATGGAAAATCTCGTACTTATCAACATTAAATTCCATCTGCCAAAATTTGGCCCAATCTCCTAGCCTATCTATCCAGCTGTAAAATCTTTATCTCCTTTTCGCTGCCTGCTTTCCCACCTATTTTAGCATCATTCTGCAAATTTTGCTTGCAGATCATTTAGGAAATTGTAAACAGTCGAGGTCCAAGGACTGACCCCTGCGGCACCCCGTTAGTTACAGTTCGCCAGCCAGATAAGGACCCATTTTTCCTGACCCTCTTTTGTCAGTCGGCCAATACTCAATCCAATCTAGTACTCTATCCCCAATCCCATTTTTCCCTCTCACAAAACCATGTTGACTCTGACTACTTGTATTAAGATGTCCGAAATGCCCTGCTATAACCTCCTTAATAATATATTCCCACTTTTGTCTTTATGAATGATGTTAGGCTAACTGGCCAGGGGTTACCTGCTTTCTGCCCCCCTCCTTTCTTGAATAGAGGAATTCCATTTGCTATTTTCCAATCTAATGGGACCTTCCCAGAACTGAGGACAAATCACAACCCCATGGACCTCCTATCTCCACAGTAACTTATTTTAGGACTCTTGTTTGAAGTCCATCATGGCCTGGCGACTTGCCCACCTTTAATTCTAATAGTTTTCTCAGTATCTTTCCTTGGTGATTATAATTGTTTTTGTTTCCTCCCTGCCTTACACCTCTTGATTTACCAGTATTTCTGGGATGTTATTTGTCGTCTTCTGTTAAAACAGACACAAAACATCTGCTCCCGCCATTTCTTTATTCCGCATTATAACTTCCCCAACCCACTCTCCAAAGGATGCTCACTTTAGTTATTTTCCTTTTCAAATACATGTAAAATCTCTTATCTGTTTCATAATAATATGAAAATAATAGGAGTATGTCATATGTCCTATTTAGCTAACTCTGCCATTCAATAAGATCATAACTGATTTTTGACCTCAACTTTCCGATCACAGTATCCCTTGATTCCCTTTGAGTTCAAATTTCAATTTCAGCTTTGAATATACTCAATGACTGAGTATCCACAGCCAACTGAGTTAGAGAATTACGGAATTACACTACCCTCATGGGTGGAAAGATTCTTATCTTGGTCCAGCCAGGGATAACTGCTTCTTAGCATATATTCTGACAAGCCCTCTCGGAAACCTATGTTCTAATAAAGTCACCTCAAATTCTTCTAAATTGCAATTAGTATTGGGCTCATTGTACTCTCCAAATAGAACAAGTCCTCATCCTAGGAATCAATCTAATGAACCTTCATTGCACCCCCTTCAATGTACTTAATGACTAAGTGCTTTGAGGCATCCAGAGGTTGTGAAAAGTACCCAGCCACCCTCCCCACCAGCATGGAATGCATGTAGCATATTTTGCAAATGTGATGGTTTCTTCAGGGTGAATGGTGCACTTACATTGTTGTGCATGCCCATGATCACCAACCTAACATCTTTGTCAGTTGAAAAGCATTCCACTCCCCAACATATAACTGGTTTGCACCCACAGGCAGCACATCATTCAAGCCTGAGTCTGGTACCCTGCCAAAAGTTATAACTCATTCATCATATATCATTCTCTGGGTCACTTTTATTCCTGACTGGCTACCAGGCTACATGGCTGTCCCTTCCAGACATCACTCCTAACTCCTGTTAAAAGCCTGGGTACAGTTGCACATGCAGCGGCACTCTCTCAGGATAAGGGGCTGATCATTTAGGACTGAGATGAAGGGAAACTACTTCACTCAATGGGTTGTAAATCTTTGGAATTCTTTGCCCCAGAGGCTTATGATCTTTCAATGCGTTTAAGGCTGAGGTAGATAGTTTTTTGGTCTCAAGGAATCTAGGGATACGGGGAATGGACTGGGAGGTGCAGTTGAGGCACAAGATGAGCCATGATTTTATTGAATGCCGGAGCAAGCATGAAGGGCCATATGATGTACACCTCCTATTTCTTGCGTTTTGTATTACCTCCTCCAAGTAACAACAACTCCTCTGCTTGAAGAGTTGTTACCTGGAGAGCTTTTTGCCCTTTGGGTGGAAAAGGATCTTCCTCTTCCTGTCCTCCATTTGGACCAGGGTCTCTGAAGCAGCGTTCAGGAATTGAATGAGCAGGATTTGACTAGCAGTCAAATTATGTCAGAAAATAGCTTCCCTTCTCAGGTAAGAGGGTATCTTCCTTTTGAGGTGTTGGCTGCTATTAAATAGCATCAGAAACACCATGCAGATTGCATGCTTGACTCACAATGAGCTCATGGCACAACTAAGTGCTGCCTGAGACAACACTGATGGGTATCTGTTATTGTATGCTGACCATATCGAGTGTTTTCTATTAGTAATTTTACTATTGTTCTATTATTTTTGTTAGTGGTTATGTATTTTTATTGGCACCGTTTATTCAATCCTTTGGCAGCAAATCGATGAGATTGTTTTGCATCGTGATTTAGTATATTTTCTATGTCTGATTATAATGAGGGTGGCGAGTGATTTTAATTTCACCATGAGGTATGGTGCTATGTGTCGTGCAATTGTCTTCTAGCTGAACACTATGTTAAAGCCACCAGTGTTAAAATAAAATCTGAGCTGTTTCTTTCATAAGAAATGCAACAAGGCTGGTGGAGAATCATTGATCCTGACGAGCTGAAGACTCTGTCTAAAGTACTTCATCTCAGGGGAATAAGAGAAAAGGCTTTGCAGAAACAACTTCAAAAGCACATGGATTACATCAGTCAGGCCTGCATTAAAAGCAGAGATGGTATGTAGTTTTTTTTAAAAAGTTTACTTGTATAAATCGAATTTTTATTTGATTATCGAATTTGTCTTTATTAAATGCTGAACTGACTTGAATGCAGACTTTGCAGAATCTATATTAGGAGATAGAATAGCAACAGAAGGATTTTCAGCAATTCTAAATTTTATTTCCCACTTAGTTGCAATATTTGAAAAAAGTGAAGATGATGAAGAAAACCAGGTTACTGATGAAGCTGTGCATAACTGGTCAGTTGAAGATCAAGCATTCGAAATTGATGTAGCCATACTTCAGCAAGTTGAAGAGCTGGAAAGGAAGGTGGCATCAGCAAGTCTGCAGATCAAGGTAGGGGACTATTTCAGGCATTTTGTGCAAAATGGTATAAAACCTTGTGTAAACCGATTAAAACACGTGATTTATAAAATTAGGAACAAATGAAATAATGTTTAAAATTAATGATGAATAGGATGTTACCTATAATTAAAGCCAGGTATGGTAGCAGAGTAATCCAACAGGACGAGTAATCAGAGAGCTGGATTAGTAATCCGAGGAACTGGAGTTTGAATCCCACAATAACTGTTTGGAAAGTGTAAGTCAGTTATAAAAACCTCGAACATGAAGTTGGTACCGTAAATTATCATAGAATTTACAGTGCAGAAGGAGGCCATTCGGCCCATCAAGTCTGCACCGGCTCTTGGAAAGAGCACCCTACCCAAGGTCAACACCTCCACCCTATCCCCACAACCTAGTAACCCCACCCAACACTAAGGGCAATTTTGGACACTAAGGGCAATTTTGGACACTAAGGGCAATTTATCATGACCAATCCACCTAACCTGCACATCTTTGGACTGTGGGAGGAAACCGGAGCACCCAAAGAAAACCCACGCACACACGGGGAGGATGTGCAGACTCCGCACAGACTGTGACCCAAGCCGGAATCGAACCTGGGACCTTGGAGCTGTGAAGCAATTGTGCTATCCACAATGCTACCGTTCTGCCCTAAATCTAGCTGTTGCAATGCTAAACTGATTCACTGATATATTTCAGGGAAGGAAACTTCCCAGTTTGGCTGATCTACAACTCCAGTCCTACACCAACATGATTTGCTCTTACCTGTCCTTGGAAGTGGCCAGGCAACCCACTCTGTTGCATTAAACTGTTAGAAAGGCAAGAAATAATAAAACTGGATGGAGCTCTGACCTGTGTAGCAATAAAGGTATAGCCAATCCAGTTGACCTTCCAAAATTCCCTTCACTGGTACCAAAGATGGTAGAGCTCTCCTAAAGACTAGTCAAGGATGAGTCCAGTCAAATTTACGAAGGAAATGGAAGCTGACAAAATATTGGTTGAAGCAGAAATGTTAGAAGCAATGGATAGGGTAAAAATTGAGAAGGAGGTGGTACTGGAAAGACTGGCTATGCTGGGGGTAGATAAGTCACCTGGTCTGGATGACTTCCTCCCCAGGTTGCTAAAGGAAGTGGGAGTGGAAATAGCAGAAGGGCTTGCCTTAAACTTTCAATCTTCCCCTTAGTTTTTAAAAAAATAATCTTTATTGTCACAAGTAGGTTTACATTAGCAATGAAGTTACTGTAAAAAGCCCCTAGTCGCCTCACTCGGGTAAACACAGGGAGAATTTAGAATGTCCAAATTACCTAATAGCACATCTTTTGGGACTTGTGGGAGAATCATAGAATTTACAGTGCAGAAGGAGGCCATTCAGCCCATCGTGTGTGCACCGGCTCTTGGAAAGTGGATACTGGAACACCCAGAGAAACCCACGCAGACACGGGGAGAACGTGCAGACTCCAACACAGACAGTGACCCAAGCCAGGAATCGAACCTGGGACCCTGGCGCTAACCACTATGCTACCGTGCTGCCTGTGGAAGGTGCCAGAGGATTGGAGAGTGGCAAATGACACCCTTATTCAAGATAGGATGAAGGATACTACTAGCAAACTACAGGCTAGTTAGTTTAACATCAGTGGTGGGTAAGGTTCTAGAAACCATAATCAGGGAAGAAAATCAACAGGCACTTAGAGAGGTTTGACTTAAATAAAGATAGTCAGCACAGATTTGTAAATGGCAGGTGATATTTGACTAATTCCATTTTTTAGAAACATAGAAAAAATATGATCCGGAGGAGGCCATTCAGCCTTTCAAGCCCACTCTGCCATTCATGGTTGATCATCCAACTAAATAGCCTAATCCTGCTTTCCCCCATATCCTTTGATCCCCTTCGCTCTAAGTGCTATATATAACTGCTTCTTGAAGTCATACAATGTTTTGGCCTCAACTAGTTCCTGTGGTAACGAATTCCACAGGCTCACCACTCTCTGGGTGAAGACATTTGTCCTCATCTCTGCCCTAAATGGTCTACCATGTATCCTCAGACTATGACCCCTGATTCTGGACACCCCCCAGCATTGGGAACATCCTTCCTGCATCTACCCTGTCTGTCCTGTTAGAATTTTATAAGTTCCTTTGAGATCCCCCCTCATTCTTCTGAACTCCAGTGAATGCAATCCTAACCGATTCAATCTCTCCTCGTACATCAGTACTGCCATCCCAGGAATCAGTCTGGTAAACCTTCGCTGCACTCCCTCTATAGCTAGAGCATCCTTCCTCCGATAAGGAGACCAAAACTGCACACAATATTCCAGGTGTGGCCTCACCAAGGCCCTACATAACTGCAGCAAGGCATCCCTGCTCCTGTACTCAAATCCTCTCTCAATGAAGTATTGAATGGTTTCCTTTGTGGCTATTTGATCTTGTGATTCGATGACCTTCCCTTCATTATAAGGTCAGAAGCGAGCTGTTCACTGATGATTGCAATGTGTTCAGCTCCTTCCACAATTCGGCAAATAATAAAACAATCCTTTCCTGCTTGCAGCAAGAGCTGGACAATTTCCAGGCCTGGGTTGATAAATGGCAGATAATATTTGTGCCACACACATGTGAGGCACTGATCATTTTAAACAAGATCCAAACTAAATGGTGCTATTCTAAAAATGATGCAGGAATAGAGAAACCGGGGAGTTCAAGTACACAAATCTTTGAAGGTTACAGGAGAAGTTGATGAAGCGAAGCTGTTTGCAAAGTATGTTGGATCTTTGACTCTATAAATAGAGGCATAAGAGTACAAAAGCAAGGTAGTTAGGCTATACTTTCAGAACTCACTAGTTAAACCTCAGCAGAAGTATTGTGACCTCTTCTGAGCATCGCAATTCAGAAAGGATGTCACGGGTGAAGAGGGTGCAGAAGTTACTGGAGTGGTACCAGGAATAAAGGAACCAAGTTCTATAGAAAGACCAGAGAGCAGAGAAGGTCAAGGAGAGGCTCAACAAAGGTGTTAAACATTCTGAAAGGTTTTGATGAGAGTAATTAATTTTTTCAAATAAATTTAGAGTACACAATTCATTTTTTCCAATTAAGAGGCAATTTAGCGTGGCCAATCCACCTAGCCTGCACATCTTTTGGGTTGTGGGGGTGAAACCCACGCAAGCACGGGGCGGATGTGTGTCTCTCTGTGCCGATGACCTCTTGCTGTATGTTTCGGATCTGCTGGAGAGTATGGGAAGGATTATGGGCCTACTGGGGAGGTTTGGATAGTTCTCTGGGTATAAACTGAGTGTGGGGAAAAGCAAGGTTTTCTCAGTGAATGAGTTGGGACAGCGGGCCAATTTAAGGGGGATGCCATTTACAGTAGCGAGGGATAGATTTAGGATTTGGGGATTCAGGTAGCGAGGCAATGGTCGGGGCTCCATAAGTGGAACTTTTTAAAAAAAATTTAAGTACCCAATTCATTTTTTCCAAATAAGGGACAATTTAACGTGGCCAATCCACCTACCTGCACATCTTTGGGTTGTGGGGGTGAAACCCACGCAAATACAGGGAGAATGTGCAAACTCCACACGGGCAATGACCCAGAGCCGGGATCGAACCTGGGACCTCGGCGCCGTGAGGCAGCAGGGCTAACCCACTGCGCCACCGTGCTGCCCCATAAGTGGAACTTAACAAAGCTGGTGGAGGATCGCTAAGGAGGATCTTAAGAGGTGGGATACATTGCACTCAACGTTGGCAGGGAGGGTCCAAGTTGTGAAAATGAATATTCTGCTGAGGTTCTTGTTTATTTTCCAGGCTCTCCCAATCTTTATACCAAAGTTTTTTTTTCGGAATATGGACATGATCATTTTGGACTTTGTATGGGCGGGGAAGGTGCTGAGGGTCAGGAGGACCCTTCCACAGAGGCAGCAGGGGGGGGTTGGCCTGCTTCATTATTATTGGGAGGCGAATGTGGATACGGTGAGGCGATGATGGGAAGGAAAAGGGGTAGAGTGGGTTAGGGTTGAGGAGGAATCTTGTAAGGGGTCTCCTCCTGTGCAAGGATGAGCCTGATGCAGTTGAAGGTGATGCAAGTGCAAATTTCTCGGGCGAGAACGAGTGGGTTCTTTCAGGGGGTAGCGGATAAGTGTGAGGGGTGTGGACGGAGGCCAGCGAATCACGCGCACATGTTTGGGGGTTGCAAAAAATTGGGAAGATTCTGGGCGGGAATGTTCATGGTCTTAGCCAGGATAGTGGAGGAGGAGGTGACGATATTTGGTGTTTCAGAGAAGCTGGAGCTCATGGAGAGGAGAAAGGCCGATGTTATGGCCTTCGCCTCTCTGATTGCATGGCGGCGTTTTACTGGAGTGGCGGTCGGCATCGCAACTGGGGGTAGCGGCTTGGTTGGGTGACCTGTACAAGTTCCTGCGGTTGGAGAAGATAAAATGTAAGTTACGGAGCTCTGCAGAGGGGTTTGAGAAAAGATGGGGGATGTTTGTGATCATGTTTGAGAAGCTGTTGTTCGTCGCGGGGGGGAAGAGGTTGATAAAGGGGAAAATTACAGACTGTACAGTTGATTGCTGGTATTATGGGCCAGGGTTTAGAGAACACAAAGTATATCATGGAGTTCACCTGATCCATAACTTTGAATAGATTTTGGTTATGAGGAATACAAAGGCCCACTTTTCAGGTGTGATGCAACAGAAAACGAAAAGTATTTTTAAACAAAAACAATTTTTATTCCATGAATCCAGTTAACATTTTATAAACCCACAGTAAACATCTTACCAACTACCAACACTGATAACCCCCCCCCCACCCCAAAAAAAGATACAGTACTCTATAGGTAACCCTTAGTAACTTTCCGAAAAACATCCATAAGGCAAAACACTTTTGAACAAAGACAGTAGGTTTGAATTCTCCACAGAGAACAGTTATCACTCTTAAATTATCAAGTGATCTAAACTCCTTGTTTAACATACAGAGAGACCCCAGTATACATCTGCTTGGTTTGAATGCAGCTCTCCAACTGAAAGCGAAACTAAAACACAGAGCCAAAAAGAGCTTCCAGCTCAAAACGAAAGTAAAAAGCAGAATCACATTCCAACTCCACCCACACAATGACATCACTGCAGCCATTTGATAAAACACACTTTTCTTAAAGGGACATTCACATGACACAGGTATCTATGTTTGTGCTGTAACCTGTTTTTTATTTTAACAAACAATTTTATTGAGGTATTTTAGGCATATAGAAAATTGACATTGTACAGTACAACCAAAAAAAGAAGTCAAGACACAAATTACACATGAAACATACTGGAAACCACGGCTCTGTTCACGCACGGACCTGCCTCAATATCCCCCTACTCTACTCTAATCTACCCTAGCCCCCCCCCCCCCTCCCAGCTGATGCTTACTCCTCTGCGAAGAAGTCAATAAATGGCTGCCACCTTCGGGCGAACCTCTCAAGGCGAACATGACTTTCTCTAGGCCAAGAAAGCTCGCCATGTCCGATAGCCATACCTCAGCCCTCGGGGGCTTTGAGTCCCTCCATTCTGACAGTATTCGTCGCTGGGCTACCAGGGAAGCAAAGACCAGAACATCGGCCTCCCTTTCTTCCTGGACTCCCGGGTCCTCCAAAACCCCAAAGATTGCCACCTCCAGTTTTCAACAACCGGGACATGACATCTGCGAATCCCTGCCAATACCCCCCGAGTGTAAGGCACGGCCAGAACATGTGTACATGGTTAGCTGGCCCTCCGGCGCATCTCGCACACTTGTCCCGATTCTGCTCATCCGGGCCACCGTCATGTGGGCCCGGTGCACGACCTTAAACTGGATCAGGCTGAGCCTGGTGCATGTTGCGGTTGCATTTACTCTGCTCAGGGCTTCTGCCCAAATACCGTTCTCCAGCTCTCTCTCCCCCCCCCCCCCTCTCCCGAGCTCCTCCTCCCACTTAAGCTTCAGGTCCTCGGTCTGCGTATCCTCAGCTCTCATTAGCTCCTTGTAGACGTCTGAAACTCTACCCTCTCCCACCTCTCCCCTAGAAACTACCCTGTCCTGCCTCCCCTTCGGCGGAAGACGTGGGAAGGGCGGCACCAGTCTGCGTTCAAAATCCCTCACCTGCAAGTATCTAAAGTCGTTCCCTCTCGTCAGCCCAAACATCTCCTCCAGCGCCCTCATGCTCGGAAAGCTCCCAGGAACAGATCCCCCATCCTCACAATCCCCACCCTCCTCCACAATCGCTACCCCCCGTCCATGTTCCCCGGGGCAAATCGGTGGTTGCCGCATATTGGGGTCCACACCGATGCTCTCACCTCCCCTACATGCCTCCTCCACTGGCCCCAGATCCGAAGCGCCGCCACCACTATCGGGCTGGTGGAGTACCGTGCCGGCGAAAGAGGCAGAGGTGCCGTGACCAGGGCTGCTAAGCTAGTGCCCCTGCATGAAGCAGCCTCCATCCGCTCCCAAACCAACCCCGCACCCATCATCCATTTCCTTATCATCTCTATGTTGGCCGCCCAGTAATAGTTGCTGAAGTTCGGCAACGCCAGCCCCCCTTCTACTCTGTTCCTTTCAAGCATCACCCTCTTCACCTGCGGGGACTTCCCTGCCCATTCAAATCCCAGAATAATTTTATTCAGCCTCTTACAGAAGGACCGCGGGATAAAGATGGGGAGACACTGAAATACAAACAAGAACCGTGGGAGAATCGTCATCTTAACTGTCTGCACCCTCCCTGCCAATGACAGCAGGAGCGCATCCCACCTCCGGACCTCCTCCCTCCCTCGTTCCACCAGTCAGGACAGGTTGAGCTTATGCAACCTGCCCCAGTCCCGTGCCACCTGAATCCCCAAATATCGGAAACTCTTCCCCCACTAGCCTGAACGGCAACCGCTTCAGCCTACTCGCCTGCCCCCTCGCCTGAATTACAAACAACTCACTCTTAGCCATGTTCAGTTTGTATCCGGAGAACCGGCCAAATTCCCTCAGGGTTGCCATAATACCGTCCATCCCCACCATTGGGTCCGATACATCCCCCCTCCCCGAACCAGCCCTTTCCAGCCCCTAGAAGCTCTCTGTGCAATTGCCAGCGGCTCTATGGCCAGCGCAAACAGCAGTGGGGAGAGAGGGCAGCCCTGTCTTGTCCCACGGTGCAGTCTAAAGTAGTCCGATGTCGTCCTGTTCGTCCTTACACTCGCCTCCGGGGCCTGATACAATAGCCTAACCCAGTTGATGAACCCCCCTCCCCGAACCCGAACCATCCTTGTACCTCCCAAAGTTAATCCCACTCTACCCAGTCAAAAGCCTTTTCAGCATCCATGGCTACGACTATCTTTACCTCCCTACTCCCTGGGGGCATCATAATCACGTTGAGCAGCCTTCTTCTGTTGGCCACCAGCTGCCTCCCCTTTACAAACCCGGTTTGGTCCTCCACAATTACATCTGGTACACAGTCCCCAATTCTAGTCGCCAGAATCTTGGCCAGTAACGTGCCGTCTACGTTAATCAAAGAGATCGGCCTGTATGACCCACAGGTCTCTGGGTCCTTACTCCGTTTCAGAATGAGCGAGATGGTGGCCTGCAACATCGTCGAGGGTAAATTCCCTCTGCCTCTTGCCTCGTTAAAGACCCTGACCAGCACCGGCCCCACTATCCC
Source organism: Scyliorhinus torazame (assembly GCF_047496885.1). Taxonomy (NCBI): domain Eukaryota; kingdom Metazoa; phylum Chordata; class Chondrichthyes; order Carcharhiniformes; family Scyliorhinidae; genus Scyliorhinus; species Scyliorhinus torazame. The sequence goes on from NC_092708.1 coordinate 99,415,004, forward strand.
GGCAAATTTTTTGTAAAACGCCACTGGATACCTGTCCGGCCCCGGGGCTTTACCCGACTGCATGACCTTCAGGCCCCCCAACACCTCTTCGATCCTGACCAGGGCCCCCAGTCCGTCCACCAACCCCCTCCCCACTCTTGGGAAGGTCAGTCCATCCAAGAATCGCCTTATTCCCCCGGGTGGTTCCGAAGTGTACAGCTTCCTATAAAAGTCCCTAAAGACCTTGTTCAGCCCTGCTGGATCACCCACTAGATTACCTTCCCCATCCACTACCCTCCCTATTTCCCTAGCCGCTTCCCTCTTCCTCAGTTGCTGCGCAAGCATTCTACTGGCCTTCTCCCCATGCTCATAAATCGCGTCTTTTACCTTTCTAAGCTGCTCTACAGCCTTGCCTGTAGTCAGCACCCCAAATGCGGCCTGCAGCCTCTGTCGTTTCCTGAGTAACTTTGGCCTCGGGGATTCTGCGTAACTCCTGTCCGTCTGTAGAATTTCCTTAATCAGTTGGTCCGTCTTTGCCCTATCTGTCCTGTCCCTGCACGCCCGGATTGAAATCAGCTCCCCTCTCACCACTGCCTTCAGTGCCTCCCAGAGCACCGCTGCTGAGACTTCTCCAGTATCGTTCACCTGCAGGTAATTCTGCATGCATTTCCTCAGCCTCTCGCACACCGCCTCGTCCGCGAGTAATCCAACTTCCAGCCTCCATGGTGGGCGCTGAAAGCTGTCCTTACAAAACTGCAGGTCTACCCAGTGCGGAGCCTAGTCCGATATGGCAATTGCCGAATATTCTGCCCCACCATTCCGGCCAGCGGGTCCCTACTCACAACAAAGTAGTCAATTCGGGAATACACCTTGTGAACATGAGAGTAGTACGAGAACTCCCTCTCCGTCGACCGGTTAAATCTCCACGGATCTGCTCCCCCCATTTGCTCCATGAACCCTCTCAGTTCCTTTGCCATCGCTGGCAACCTGCCCGTTCTTGAGCATGACCGGTCCAGGCTCGGGTCCAGGACCGTATTAAAGTCCCCGCCCATGATCAACTTGCACAAATCCAAGTCGGGGATTCTCCCTAGCATCCTCCTAATAAAATCCACGTCGTCCCAATTAGGGGCATACACACTGACCAGGACTACTCTCACCCCTTCGAGGTTACCCCTCACCATAACGAACCTGCCACCCCCATCCACGACTGTGCCCTCTGCCTCGAATTGTACCCTTTTATTAATCAGGGTCGCAACCCCCCTCGTCTTAGAATCAAGCCCCGAATGAAAGATCTGACTGACCCAGCCCTTCCTTAACCTAACCTGGTCTACCACTTTCAGGTGCATCTCCTGCAACAAGACTATGTCCACTTTCAGAACCCGCAGATGGCAAACACATGCGCCCTCTTCACTGGCCCGTTTAACCCTCTAACGTTCCAGGTGATCAGCCTGGTTGGGGGCACTTTGCCCCCCCCCCCACCTTGCCGATCAGTCATCCCCTTTCCTTGGCCAGCCCCCCAGCCATGTGTCACGCTTCATCTGGCCCGCCCCCTGGCCGGCTCCACCCATGACCACCTCACTGTTACCATGGCCAGTTTCCATCCCAGTCAGCAAAACAACTCCCCCCACCCCTCCCCCCCCCCCTTAGCAACACCCTCCTATCACCTAACCCCTGTCCTAATCTAACTATATGGACCCCCCCCCCCCCCCCCAACCTCTGCTCTCGTTGACTAGCTGCACTCAGCTAGCCTGGGGCTCCCAGCCTCGGCGCCAGCCCATCTCCCACCGATTGTTCCCAGTCACCCCTTCCCCGAACCATCCACACCACTTCCCCAGATCAGCCCTACTTAAGCAAACACTCTATACAAGTTGTAAACAACCCCTACAATAGCACAATTCAAGTTAAACAAGAAAAAAAGAGATAAGAAATAACAAGCATTCTCAGTCCTTCCCATACAGACACAGAAAAAAATTGCACAAAGTTCCCCTGAAGCATCCATTTTAACCCAACTGTTTTAACTGTTTTCTTTATTATTTTCCCCCCAACCAAACTCCAACTAAGCAAAGAGCCCAAACAGGAAACATTCAGGTAAACCACACAAAAAGCACGCAAAAAACAACAACAAAAAAGATACATCCCAAAACGGGAGAGACCCCACATATACTTAAAAGCTGTAACATGAGACCAAACGTCCTCAGCTCAGGGCCAGCCCTTGCTTCTTAACGAAGTCCATCGCCACTTCGGGTTCCTCGAAATAGTGGTGCTGACCCTCGTACGTTACCCACAGTCGCGCCGGAAAAAGCAGCCCGAAATTCACCTTGTTTCTATACAGTATCTCCTTCACCTGCCCGTCGCCTCCCCTCCTCCTGGCCACCTCCGTGCTCAAATCTTGTTACACATGCAGGTGGTATTGTCCCAAATACAGCTTTGTGTGCTCTTTGCCCATTGCAGCACCCGTTCCTTGTCCAGGTACCTATGGAAGCGTACCACCATCGCTCATGGGGGACCCCCTTGTCGCGGCTGCCTCACCTGCACTCTGTGTGCCCCGTCCACCACCGGCAGGCGCAGGAACACCTCGTTCCCCAGCAACGTCTGGAACATACCCTCCACATATGCAGCAGCGTCTAGCCCCTCTGCCCCCTCCGAGAGGCCCACGATTCTCACGTTCTGCCAGCCTTTTTCCCATCCGATCAATCGACTTCTGAAGTGGCTCCAAGTTGTCACGCTTCAAATCCAAAAGCCCTCCTGCATAGTCTGCAGCCGCTGCTCCATTGTGGGCTGGGCTGTTGGCTCCTTGCTCTGATCACCAGCCATGCTGGTCTCTCTCACAGCCTCCACTGTGCCCTTACTTGACCACTTCTTCTGCTGTTTAAGGTCCCTCCGGCTTCTTGGGTCCATACAATTCTGTATGGGTCCAGTGCCTGAGTACTATTGCTTTCCAGTTCCGCGCTCAAAAGCACAAGAAAGTCAGGGAAAAGGTCCAAAAGTCCGACCGAAACGGGAGCCACCAAATGTGCGACCTACTCCCTCATAGCCGCCGCCGGAAGCAACCGTGCTGTAACCTGTTTTGATACATGTTGGTCATAAAATACATTTTTTAAACAGAAGAAACTATTGTCAGTGGCAGGAGGGCCCTAACAAGAGGTCACAGATTTATGTCAGTTATGCAAAGGAGCTGGGGGGGGTGTTGAGGAGAATTTTGTTTTTTGCGCAAAGAATTGCAATGAAATGGAATGCATTGCCTGAAAGAGTGGTGGAAGCATATTAAATCGTAACTTACAAAATATAATTGGATGTATACTTGAAAAGGTAAACTTGAATGACCATGCGCAATGAATAAAGGGAGACTTTAATCAGGGAGATTTTTCAAAATGCCAGCATGGGAACAATAAATGAATTTGGTCCCTTTTGCTGTATGAATCCGTGACACCACCATGATACTCGGTGCATTAAGGTGCATTACCATTGTCGAGTCACCTAACATTAACATTCAGGTGGTCACTAGTGACCAGAAACTCCAAGTGGACAAGCCGTATAAATGGCATTATTACTAAATCAGTGGTGAATAGCTCACCACCTGACTCTCTACACAGTAAACTTCAGGAGCGTGTTGAAATACTCTTCACTTCTGCATTAAATTTCACCTGCCACGTGTCCACCCATTTCACCAGCTTGCGCGTTGCTGAATTCTATCGCTAGCCTTTTCATAGTACATAATATTTCCAAGTTTTGTATCATCTTCACGTTTTTAAATTGTACCCTGTACACTCAACTCTGTCATTAACACAGATTAATGGGGCAGCATGGTGGCACAGTGTTAGCACTGTTGCCTCACAGGACCAGGGACCCGGATTTGATTCCCGGCTTGGGTCACTTCATGCGAGTCTGCACATTCTCCCTGTGGCTGCGTGGGTTTCCTCCGGCTGCTCCGGTTTCCTCCCACGTCCAAAGATGTGCAGGTTAGGTGGATTGACACTGCTAAATTGCCCATCGGTGTCCAAAAGGTTAGGTGGGGTTACGGGGATAGGGTGGAGACGTGAGCTTTTTTAAAAAATAAATTTAGAGTACCCAATTCATTTTTTCCAATTAAGGCGCAATTTAGTGTGGCCAATCCACCGACCCTGCACATCTTTGGGTTGTGGGGCCGAAACCCACGCAAACACGGGGAGAATGTGCAAACTCCACACGGACAGTGACCCAGAGCCGGGATCGAACCTGGGACCTTGCCGCAGTGTGGCAGCAGGGCTAACCCACTGCGCCACCGTGCGGCCCTGTGTAGCCATCTGGGATGGCCACTTCCAACTAGGTACAGAGAAACTCGCAAATCCTGGCGGGTAAAATGGACAAGCCAAGACTCAGGCAGGCTCAGAGCCTGAAATGCATATTCAGGGGGCGCCACTCCCTGTTCAAGGGAAACGTAAACAACGGGGTCAGCCATCCAGATCCCCGCCCACTTATTGGCTAAGGAATCGAATGGCGTGATCAGGGATCACCCAATTATTAAGGTCCAAATCGAAGGACTGCCCAAAAGAGCGCGAAAGCACCCCGAGTATAAGAAGAAGAGTCCGCCATATGTTCGCGCTCTCTTGGCGCCCTCTTGGCCTTGGTACCCCGGTCACGGCCATCGCCAATTGCAGCAACACCAGAAGCAAGTACAAGTTCAACGCCCGCTACCAGACGGATGAGCCCAGCTGAGCAGCAGTTACTCGTTCGAGCCCGAGAGATCCAGAATTGGAACAGCGGCAACTGTTTTCTGACCTACGCCGGGTGCCCGAAGTTAAGTACAGGTTGCCTTGGCTGACATGTGTAGTTAACTAGTAGTGTTTATGTTGCATGACTAATTGTGTGTAAAATAAAGTACCCTTGACCTTGAACAAACTAACTGGTGTTTGGCTCTTTGATCGATAGCCGGTTGAAACTTGTGGTGGTATCATTCGATACCTGGCGACTCTGCGCAATTGGACATAGATGACATAAAACGAAGGGCAAACTCACTGATTGCCATAATTGGAACAGAGCCACAGAAAAGACAGAGTAAAAGAAAAAGGCAACACCTGGAGATGTGAAGTTAAGTAGGGTGCTCTTTCCAAGGGCTGGTGCAGACTAGATGGGCTGAATGGCCTCCTGCACTGTAAATCCTATGAATTCTCTGAATTGGTGCAGCTGCAACAACAGAAGGAACTTGATGTCACCCAAGGCAAAGCAGTCCATTTGATCAGCACCACATGCACTAAATCAGACATTGCTTCAGAATCATCATGCTATGGATGTGTTATGTCCATTAACTAGAGGATGCAGGGGACTTCCGGTTGCGGCTATGCTGAGCTAAGTCGCACGTTCGGCAGCTCCCGTCAGAATCGGACTTTCGGGCTCTTTTTAGGGGCCCCAGCGGCATTTGTTCGACGGTTCCCAGTGTGGGAAGGCGACAGTACGATTTCCCCGGCATTGTATGGAATGGACCAGGAGTGGAGTGGTGAAAAAAGTGATTTTGGTGCAGCGAAAAGTGCGAGGGAGGAAAATCGAGATGGCAGCAGGTGGAGACCAGGCAACGTGGGCGCAATGGTCGCAAGAGCAGCAGGAGGTGCTCGAGCGCTGTTTTGCAGACTGAAGGCAGAGCTGCTGGAACCGATGAAGGCATCGATCGATAAGCTGGTCGAGACCCAGAAGGCCCAAGGGGCGGCGATCCGGGAGGTGCGGCAAAAGGCCTCGGAGAACGAGGACGAGATCTTGGGCCTGGCGGTGAAGGTGGAGGCGCACGAGGCGCTGCACAAATTGTGGCAAGAAAAGTTCGAAGACATGGAGAATCGGTCGAGGAGGAAGATTCTAGATGTCCCGGAGGGAGTGGAGGGGGCGGATGCTGGAGCATACGTGGTCACAATGCTGAACACGCTGATGGGCACGGGAGCTTTCCCGAGGCCCCTGGAGCTGGATGGGGCTCACCGAGTCCTGGCGAGGAGGCCCAAGGCCAACGAGCCGCCGCGGGCGGTAATGGTGCGGTTCCACCACTTTGTGGACAGGGAGTGTATCCTGAGATGGGCTAAAAAGGAGCGGAGCAGCAGGTGGGAGAACGCAGAGATCCATATATATCAGGACTGGAGCGCGGAGGTGGCCAAGAAGAGGACTGGGTACAACCGGGCTAAGGCGGTTCTGCATCGGAAGGGGGTGAAATTCAGGATGCTGCAGCCGGCGCGATTGTGGATCACGTTTAAGGGCCGACACCATTACTTTGAGACGCCGGAGGAGGCGTGGACCTTTATCCAGGCCGAAAAGTTGGACACTGACTGAGGGTTTGTTGGGAGGGGGTGTCGAGGGGGGGTTATTGTGTTTTCGTGGATGCTCTGTTCTGTTTTCTTTGGTGCTGGGTGGGGTTGGGTAAATGGCTCAAAGTGGGGGTTGTGTGAGAGTGTGGGCCCTGCCGAGGGCGAATGGGAGGCCCGAGGTGGGGGAGCTGAGATAAGGCCGCAAAAGGGAGCTGCGCCAGAGACGGCGGGGCCGGCTTGGTGGAAAGCGCGGGGTTTTTTCCGCGCTTGGGAAGGAAGGGGGTGGGGCCGGTGGGGGAGGGCGGTGTTGGAAAGGAGCGCACGCTGACTGCCAGGAGGGGGAGGAGAGATTCTCACACTTGGGGGAACTGGGTTTCTGCTGCATTGGCCAAAGGGGAGCTGGAGTTTGGAGAGGGAGTCGGGGCGCGGGTCCGCCACCAGGAGGAATGGTGGGGGCGGGAGGCGCGGGCATGTGGCTGGCCTAGAAAGGGAGATGGCTAGTCGGCAGGGGGGGGGGGGGGAAGCCCCCTGATCCGGCTGATAACTTAGAATGTGAGAGGCCTGAACGGGCCGGTCAAGAGAGCCCGTGTGTTCGCGCACCTGAAGGGACTGAAGGCAGATATGGTTATGCTCCAGGAGACGCATTTGAAGGTGGCAGATCAGGTTAGACTGAGAAAGGGGTGGGTAGGGCAGGTTTTCCACTCTGGGTTGGACGCGAAGAATCGAGGGGTGACGATCTTGGTGGGAAAGCGGGTGTCGTTTGAGGTGCTGAACATCGTGGCAGATAATGGAGGCCGGTACGTGATGGTGAGTGGTAAGCTGCAGGGGGTGCGGGTGGTACTAGTGAATGTATACGCCCCAAATTGGGATGATGCCGGATTCATGAGGCACATGTTGGGTCGGATTCCGGACCTGGAGACAGGGAGCTTGATAATGGGGGGGGACTTCAACACGGTGTTGGACCCAGCATTGGACTGCTCCAGGACGGGTAAAAGGCCGGCGGCGGCCAAGATGCTTAAGGGGTTTATGGACCAGATGGGGGGAGTGGACCCATGGAGGTTTGCCAGGCCGGGGGCCAGGGAATTTTCCTTTTTTTCCCACGTCCATAAAGCCGACTCCCGGATAGATTTCTTCATTATGAGTAGGGCACTAATCCCGAGAGTGGAGGGCACGGAATATTCGGCCATAGCTATCTCAGATCATGCCCCGCATTGGGTGGAGCTGGAGTTGGGGGAGGCGCGGAACTAGTGCCTGCTGTGGCGCCTCGATGTGGGACTGTTGGCGGATGAGGAGGTGAGCGGGTGGATCCGTGGGTGCATTGAAAGATATTTAGAGGCTAACGACAATGGGGAGGTGCAGGTGGGGGTGGTCTGGGAGGCGTTGAAGGTGGTGGTCAGGGGAGAGCTAATCTCCACTGTCGTGCTGGGTGTTCTGGTTCACAAACAAGCCAACCATGCTGGAAGTGGTGTAACGCTATTTTATTAACTGTTCAACTATGCTAACATACTGTAAACCCTTCTGCACACATTGGACAAAAAAGGACCCATCTAATGTGCTCGAACTATAGCGTTTCCAGTCAATATCTGGAAAGTTAAAGTCCCCCATAACAACTACCCTGTTACTTTCGCTCCTATCCAGAATCATCTTTGCAAACCTTTCCTCTACATCTCTAGAACTTTTCGGAGGCCTATAGAAAACTCCCAGCAGGGTGACCTCTCCTTTCCTGTTTCTGACCTCAGCCCATACTACCTCAAGTGTGGATGGTCCTTACAGGTTATGATGCCCATGCCACAAATAATTTTTTATATAAACTACTGGATCCTAATATGCTTTCTGTTTAGCTAATACATAATTTTTTAAAAACATTTTAGGAAATTCAGGCTTTTAGTGCCAGCACTAACATACTCCTATTTCTCTGAAGTGTTTATAGCAAATGACTACATGATATGTTTCCATAAAGTATGCAGTTTGTAAGATTAGCAGTGGTAGAATAGTCACCCCAACAGCTCAGTGATCTCTGATTGTGCAGTTACGTCCTCTCAGCCAGTAGTAAGCTAATTAAAGCATTTTAACCTCCGGGAAAAGTTAGCAGGGACTATCCTTGCATCCTTGATGCATGTATGTGATGTCAAAGAAAGGAAAGAATCGGTGATTCTTCCCCTTCCCCTTTGATATATAACCTACCTGCACTAATTTTCCAGGCTTTCACATGACTGCACCTGAGAGCTACCAGCGCCTGCAGAATTGTACCTCCCTATATGATTTTTTTTAAAAAAGTTTTTATTCTCCATTTTCACATTTTCCTTCAAAATTTACACCCCACCCACAGACAGTAAACGGTAACAAATACAAAATCAGTCCCCTTAACAATAACAACGATCCCATCTTCCCACTGCCCCAAACAACGGCCCACCTGTCAATATATGCATCCAATACAACAAACCCTCCAACAGTGGAAACAAAGGAGAAAAAGAAAAAGGAGTCCGGGACCGCCCATGGTCACCATTAACCTATAGAGTCCACACCCCCCCCATCCCCCCCAACTCCTCCCGTCCACTGCCTCTTGTAAAACTCCTCCCCCCAACCTCGGTTCCTTCCCCCCCAACTTCCCACCCCGGCTAGACCACTGAGAAAGGGGTGGGTTTCTGCCAGGCTCCGATGGCCGCAGCCCCTCCCCCCACCTCACTCCCGTTCACTGGCCAGCTTAAACCGGCTAGCGTGGAGGCCCCCGCCCGGGTCCCTTTCCCCCTTGCCCGGCCCTAGGAAAGCCCGCATATCCACCTACACCTCAAAGAGCCCTCATTTCGAGTGAAAGTCCCATCACTTCCCTTGTCCAAATATATACAACATTGGCTCCTTTAGCCCATACACCCGCACGCAGTGAGACAAAAAAGAAGAAAATACAGTCATGAGATTACATTGGCACATGGCCATTTCTCAATTTCTCAGTTCTGCCACAGTCCTTCTGCCTTCGCAAACTCCTCCGCTGCTTCCACCGTTCCAAAATAAAAGTCCTTGAGCTTGTAAGTCACCCTCAGCTTCGCTGGATATACAATGCCACACTGCACCTTGCTAATGTACAATGCCCTCTTCACCCGGTTGAAGGCAGCCCCGCCTCCTTGCCAGCTCCACCATAAAGACCTGGTATACACGTATACCAGCTCCAGCCCACTGCACCACCCGCTTCTGCTTGGCCCAGCACAGGACCTTCTCCTTCACACTGTACCTACGGAAGCACAGAGTCACCACCCTTGGCGGCTCTCTCGCCTTTGGTACAGGCCTCCACGACCGATGAGCCCGATCTAGTTCATATCGGGAAGGATCCTCCCCCTCCCCCAATAGTTTCACCAGTACCACGGCAAAATACTCAGTCGGCCTCGGTCCTTCAACTCCTTCGGGCAGCCCCACAATCCTCAAATTCTGTCGCCTGGATTTGTTTTCCAGGTCTTCCATTTTTCCTCGCAGATCCTTGTTAATCTCCATCACCTTCCGCATCTCCTTCCCCATCGAGTTACGTTGATCACCGTGCTGCAATAATGTCTCCTCCACTTCCTTCAGCGCCTCCCCTTGCTCCTGTACCTCCGCCACTGCGCTCGTCATCGCCGGGGAAATCACCTCCTTCACCTGCACACTCAAAACCTCCCTCATCTTCCTCATTGTCTCCATGTATTTTGTAAACTGCCTTTCGAATTCCGCAGCCATCCCTTAGTTATTTCTTCAGCCGTAAGCAATGTGGCCTCCCCTGGTGCTCCAGCCTCCATTTTCCTTGGTGGCCCCGCGGTGACCTTTCCACTCCCCGACAGACCTTCAGCTGTTTTTTTTACGGCTGTTTTTTTGCTCACCCTCGACATTTTCCTTTACTGTGCCTTCACTGTGCCTCCTCCCTGCTTTTGCCGCCTTCATGGACCCTGGGACCGGGCTTAAAGCCCCGAAAATGCCGTTCCCAAACGGGAGCCCTCTATTGTGTGGCTGCCTCCCGCCCATCGTCACCGGAAGTCCCACCTCCCTATATGATTACATACAGGAGAGCAAATGCAAAAGAAAAATATATTTGAAAAACAATGAAGCAAACTTTTTTATCCTTGTATAGGGCTGGATTTGTCCGGAGCCTGCTTCAGATCGAGATGATCTAGTCTACTATGAACATAAACCTTTTGAAATGGAACAGACTGACGGAGAATACACTGGGGAAGAGGACGAGGAGAATTACAGCAATATAGAACGGCGAGATGGCAACCCTCTAGATATAGCTGTAACGAGGCTGGCTGATTTGGAGAAGAACATAGAGAGAAGGTATCTGAAGAGCCCCTTAAGTACCACCATTCAGATCAAACTGGATAATGTGGGCACAGTTACAGTTCCTGCTCCTGCACCATCCAATACTGGTGATGGTGATGGGTAGGTTATCGAGATTAACTTGGAAAATTATTGTGCTTTTCTGCTAATTGGAGCCTTTTTTCTTGCCTGTTTCCCCCTTGTTTCTTGTGTGTGTGTGATCCATGTGGATCATCCTTATCTGCATGGTGCTTTGTAGAGACTTCTTTTACTGTGGATGTTTTTGTCTGCAGGAATGTCCTACGTCATATTGGTCCTTTATTAGCTTTAAGGCATGTTGCCACAATGCTATAGGGGAGTTCAAATGCCTAAATGTTATATCAACTCTTCACTGGCTGTGCACACTGCTGTTTATAAACTGGTTGGCTTTATGTAATATTTATGTACTTGGCAATATAATCTAAACTGAATTAATTTTTAAATCACTAGTTTCCTATTGCTTTCAACAGAAGTGATGAAGACATTGCCCCTGGATTGAAAATGTGGCGAAAAGCCCTGTCACAAGCTCACAATGCTGCTCAGGTAGCAATGTGCCTTCAGCAGTTGGAGAAGGCGATAGCATGGGAGAAATCAATCATGAAAGTTGTGAGTGTTGCTTTTTCTTTCTATTAGCATTAATTAATGTAATTATGTTCTCTTCATTTCTCCCATTACATTGAACTATAAACAGCTGCAGCACACTTCTTTCAGTCAGTATGATGCGACAATTTGGAGCAGAGGGTGTCACTGATCAGCTTGCCAGAGTTCTCTGTTGTGTGGAACTGATCCTGCAAGTTTTACCCCTCTGTCAAAATGCACATATAATAATCTGGGAAGCAGCTAGAAAAACTTACCCTTTTCAGGATAAATCGTTTTAATGATTCTTATAACTGGTATTCCAAAGGGACATCAAAAATAGGAGTCCCAGCACAGTTGCACAGACCAGGCCACAGCTGATTATTTTATATAAGAACAGAAAATGCTGAAAAGAAATCAGCAAGTCTGGCAGCATCTATGGAGAGAAAGGAACAGAAGGCTGGATTCCCCAGTCCCCCAGCAGCGTGTTTCTTGGTGGCATGTGTTTGCTGGAGGTGGGATTCTCTACTCCCACCGCTTGTCAATGTGATTTCCCATTGAAGCCACCCCACGCCACCAGGAAACCTGGAGGCGAGGGTGCGCTGTCGGTTGGAACAGAGAATGCCAACGTCCGGAGAATTCCAGCCAGAGTTTCACTTCAAGTCCATTTGACTCTTCAGTGCAAAACATAAGGAACAATGTGAGGGATTTTATACTGTTTGAGAGGGTAGTAGAGCAAAATAGAAGCTCGGGGGTAGGTGGGAGCTCAGTATAGATTTGACAAGAATGTCGTAGGCACAAGGCCGAGGGGATGGTAATGGGAAAGGCATAAAGTTAAGCAGAATGTATTAATAGCAGAACAAAGGTCAGTGCTCTGGGAAAGCAAAGCTTGGGGTGGTACGATAGCACAGTGGTTAGCACTATGCCTCATAGCACCAGGACCTGGGTTCAATTCTGGTCTTGAGTCTGTGTGGCGTTTTTACATTTGCCCCGTGTGGGTTTGCTCCTGGTGCTCTGATTTCCCCCCAAAGATGGTCAAGGTGGAGGAGAAAGTTCATCATTCTTAAGTTTTAATTTCACCAGACACTGACCCTTGCTCTGCTACTAACACATTCTGCTATCTTTATGACATTATCAGCGCCTTCTTCAATGTTTAACACTACCATTGACACTCCCTTTGTTTCGTGCCCATGATATTTTTGTCAAATCTCTCCTGAGCTACCACTTACCTCATGCCTCCTATTTTGCTCCACCATCTCTTAAACAGTGTAAAACCATTACATTTCTCCCTCTCTTTAACTCTGAAGAAGAGTCATATGGACTCAAAACGTTAACTCTGTCTCTCCACCGATGCTGCCAGACCTGCCGGGTTTTTCCAGCCTTTTCTGTTTTTATTTCCGATTTCCAGCATCCGCAGTATTTTGCCTTTAATTTGATGACTACTTTGCTGTTATGGTATTCACAGATATGCCCTTTTTAAAAATGTTGTAGCAAATGCCTTGTCTACTCGATAATGGCCTACTCCAGTGATATTTAACAATAGTCACATGATTTCTTGATCCAGTTTAACCATATATTTTTCTGTCATTTTGATCAGTACTGCCAGATATGTCGAAAAGGAGATAATGAAGAATTGCTTCTGCTTTGTGACGGTTGTGACAAGGGCTGTCATACTTACTGCCACAGACCCAAGATTACCACAATTCCAGATGGTGACTGGTTTTGTCCTGCCTGCATTGCTAAGGTAATATCTGTAAGTTCAAATCTGTGCACTTTATGATGTGTTTGTATAATATTTTATATTGTCTGTGACATTTGTGAGCTGTTAAATTTGTGCATGCAAATTGAATGGTGTAACACAATAGTCTCTCAAAAAACTGAATTGTGAATGTGCTGGCTAGCATTGAGAGTGCTATATGATGTTATATTGCACTTTCAAATCTGTACTGTTATGATAGAAATGTTCATAGCTGGTATGCCATATTGTGTTTTACTTTTCAAAACTCTTATTTGTAATATTTAAATAATTGGTTTGTTTTGTTTTATTTGTTTATGTTAATATTATCTGCTTTTCATGTTGTTTTACTGCCAACCTTATTCCAGATGTGCATTAAGTCTTAAAAGAGCATTTTAATTCTAAAACATTCATACGGGTATTGGTGGCAACAATACTTTCAACATTGGCAAGTTTGGAAGAACAGAAAATGGAAAAAGATTAAATCAATGACTGGAATGAAAGTCAGAGAAATAATTGGCTTTGTTCATTTTCACACTTTTGTACTGTGGATCAAGGTTTTTCCCACTTCCAATCCCTACTTCACTTCAATTCCTTACTTTTTCAATGGAACCAATGTTCTACCAAAAGGGCATAGTTAAAACTTGACATGAAGCTTTAAACCCTGTGATCTTTCTCATCTATGGAATATATTTAAAAGGGCTTCATTGACTCAGAAAAATTTCAACAAAAATACATTTTGGGTGAATTGAAACAATTGAGTTGGGTTTTTTTTGCAGAGGGAATAAGATTAATGACTTTGTTCCCATTGCAGTGAAAGTAGCAAACTGAAATCCTGGCATTCTTCTTGTTGCGTTTCAGTGTCATGTAATTAGTGTGTTCCATCAAACAAAAAGTTTCTTGTCAGACTTGCGGAACATCATTGTGCTTATATTTCTATTAACTTTAACTGTATTTTGAAATGCAGCATAAATTTAAAATTAAAACACAGAATGGCCTTCTTCTGTATCAAAATGACTCATCACGATTGGAGAGAGCAATTAACTTGCATTGTTCTATAAACAGTAAATGATCTGCAAAGCAGAATTTTAAATTATTTACTGGATTATCTTTAGTTTAGTTGATCCTAAAATAGCTTTTTTTTGCTTCCCAAATGCATTGTTTAATGAGTTCATAAGAAAAAGGAGCAGAATTAGGCCATTCGGCCCATCGAGTCTGCTCCGCCATTCTATCATGGCCGATATGTTCCTCATCTACCTACGTTGTTACAGACTAAGGGCTGGATTGCGGAATCAGCCAGAGCATCTCCTCCCTGGAACACATGACCTAGGAGCAGGAGTGGGCAATTTAGCCTCCCGCGCCTAAACACCCTCAATGCGATCATGGCTGATCCCATCCTGGCCTCAACTCCACCGTCTTGCCCATTGCCCATAACCAGTTAAAAATCTGTCTTAACTTCTCAAATTTACTCACTGTGCCTTCATCCACCTTTTGTAAACTCACTCTGGGGTCGCGAATTCCACAGATTCACAACCCTTTGGGAGAAGTAATTTTTCCTCAAATCTGTTTTAAATTTGCTACCTCTTATTCTAAGATTATGACCTCTCGTTTTAGAATGCCCCACAAGGGGCTGTTTAGCACAGGGCTAAATCGCTAGCTTTGAAAGCAGACCAAGGCAGGCCAGCAGCACGGTTCAATTCCCATAACAGCCTCCCCGAACAGGCGCCGGAATGTGGCGACTAGGGGCTTTTCACAGTAACTTCATTGAAGCCTACTTGTGACAATAAGCGATTTTCATTTCAATTTTTCATTTCATTCATTTCATTTCATTTCATCAGCTCCACGTCTACTTTATCCTTAACTTTTAGCATCTTGTGTACCTCAATTGTATCTCCCCTCAATATAAAAAATATTAGCTGGGCATTTCAAAATAAGAATACTCTACATAGATTAGATAACTTAGCCATTTGGAAAAATCACGTTGATGTATTACTTGAGAGACATTGGGCAAAGCTTTATCATCTCTTAGTAAAGTACTGAATAGATACTGTAAAGAGAATGTCGCTTTAAGAAATGATTAGCTGCTCATGTTACTGCAGTGATGTTAGAGTGTGGGTGGATCTGAGCTCTGGTTCTGCTTTTTAGTTTCACTTTGAGAAAAGCTTGGGTGTGTCTCTGTCTTTTTGGTTTCGTTTTCAGTGTTGCAGCTGAAGTCAGCCAAAGCAGCTGTACTGTTGATCTCTCTGCCATGAAGGACTATCTCTTGATCATTTGGTGAATTCAGAAATGTAAATGTTTTCAGTATTGAATGTAACCCCTAATGTGCTTCTGTTTATAGTTTGTTAAGTCTTTTGGATGTTAAAAGGACAGCTTAAAGGATTACTTAGTGTTGTATTCTTTGGGGGTATTCTTGGAAGTTGAAGTGCAATTATCAGAAACGATTTTTGATCAGATGGTTGAAAAAGAACAAGAACAGGTGGAGGATGAGGCGGATATTTTTAGTTCAGGAAAATTGGCGGAGTTACAAGAAAAAGATATAGAAATAAAATGGATGTATCAGAAAGCATACACGGAAGAGGAATCTGCGTTATACCAGAGTGGTATTACCGTAAAAGTGATGTCTTGATGAGAAAATGGATACCTTTACATATGCAGGCGGACGAAAAGTGGGCAGAAGTTCATCAAGTAATATTGCCGGTAGGGTATAGAAAGGAGGCGTTGCGAGTTGCACATGAGGTACCAGTAGAAGGACATTTGGGAATAAGGAAAACTCAAGCTAAAATCCAAAAACATTTTTATTGGCCTGGCCTACATAAAGATGTAGTTAAATTTTGTCAATCGTGAAGGATTTCAGTTGGAGGAAGAAGAACAAAAAAAAAATGGACTATATTATTACACCTGTTTGCGTGTGTTATTTTTTTTGAAATGATAAAGTATATTTACTGTGTGCATTTCTTAAAGGATAGTGAAAAGGTGAAAAATGAAACCATCTTGAAGTTGATGGGTTTTTTTTCTTGGGGGGAGGTGTCATCAGAATGTCGCTTTAAGAAATGGTTAGCTGCTCATGTTACTGCAGTGATGTCAGAGTGTGGGTGGAGCTGAGCTCCGGTTCGGCTTTTTAGTTTCACTTTGAGAAAAGCTTGGGTGTGTCTCTGTCTTTTTGGTTTCGATTTTCAGTGTGTTGCAGCTGAAGTCAGCCAAAGCAGCTGTACTGTTGATCTCTCTGCCATGAAGGACTATCTCTTGATCATTTGGTGAATTCAGAAATCTGAATGTTTTCAGTATTGAACGTAAACCCTGATGTGCTTCTGTTTAAAGGTTGTTAAGTCTTTTGGATGTTAAAAGGACAGCTTAAAGGATTACTTAGTGTTGTATTCTTTGGAGGTTATCTTTGAATTAGTGGTTGCTAAGATATTCACTGTTTGTTTTAAAAAGGTTAACTTGAGTTCATAGAATAAGCATTGTTTTGTTTTTAAAAATACGTTTCCATTTCTGCTGTACCACACCTCTAGAGTGGGCCGTGTGCTCCCCATACCACAATCTATTAAAAGTTGTGGGTCAGGACGTCCGGTTGCGGCTATGCGGAGCTAAGCCGCACGATTCGGCAGCTCCCACGATTACGGACTTTCGGGCTCGCTAGAGGAGCCCTAACGGAATTTTTTTCACAGACAACCCGTGGGGAAGAGAAGAGAGAGGTGCCCTACCGACTTTTATGGACCGGACCCGAAGTGCAACGGCCAAAAAAGCGGCATTGGAGCAGCGGGAGAAGCGAGGGGAAAAAAGCAAAATGGCGGCGGCCGGGGACAAAGAGGAGATGCAGGAATTCATCAAGCGCTGCTTCGAGGAGCTGCGTAAGGAGATGCTGGCGCCTATGCTGGCGGTAATTGAAGGACTAGGGATAACCCAGAAGGCCCCACGAGGTGAAGATCCAGGAGGTCCAGAAAAGAGTGAGTGAGAATGAGAACGAGCTCTTGGGCCTGGCGGTGAGAGTGGAGCGGCACGAGGCGCTACACAAGAAGTGGGCGGGAAGACTCGAAGACCTGGAGAACAGGTCGAGGAGAAATAATCTGAGGATCATGGGTCTCCCAGAAGGAGTGGAGGGGGCCGATGCCGCGGCATACGCGGGCACGATGATCGGGGCGATGATGGGCGCAGAGGCCCCTTCGAGGGCGCTGGAGCTGGACGGGGCACACCGGGTGCTGGCGAGGAAGCCCAAGGCAACTGAGCCGCCAAGGGCGATGGTGGTGAGATTTCACCGGTTTACGGACAGAGAGAGGGTCCTGGAATGGGCCAAGAAGGAGCGGAGCAGCAAGTGGGACAATGCAGAGATCCGAATATACCCGGACTGGAGCATGGAGGTTGCCAAGCGGAGAGCGGGCTTCAACCGGGCCAAAGCGGTGCTGCATCGGAAAGGAGTGAAATTTGGAATGCTGCAGCCAGCGCGACTGTGGGTTACATACAAGGACCAACGTTACTACTTCGAAACGCCTGAAGAGGCATGGACCTTTATACAAGCTGAAAAGTTGGACTCTAACTGAGGGTTTGTGAGGGTGGGGGGTGTTTGAGGGTTGAAGTATGATGGCTGTTGTATATAGGGGGTCAATCACGCGCAGGAAATGTTATATGGGCTGGGGGAGAGAGACTAGGCCGCGACAGGAGCTGCACCAGAGGGGGCGGGGCAGGCTTTGGAAAGCGTGGTTTTTTTCCCCCCCGCGCGCGGGAAGAAAGGCGGGATGGGGAACGAAGGATTGATTGGGAGACTCCCACACGGGGGGGGTCAAAGGGACGGCTGGGGAAGCCGGGGTCAGCAGGTGTCAGCTGACTTATGGGAGTGACATGGGGGGAGCAAAAAAGCTAGACAGGGGTCTGGGGGGGGGGGGGGGGGGGGGGGGTTGGTTGCTGCTGCACTGGCCGAAAGGGAATGGGACACAGAAGAGGTGGTCGGGACGGAGGTCCCCCGGCTGGGGGACTGGAGGGCGAGGGAGACGCGGACGGGACTGGCCCAGAAAAGGAGATGGCTAGTCGGGGGGGGCTGTGTGAGAGTCCCTCCAATCCGGCTGATAACGTGGAATGTGAGGGGCCTGAACGGGCCGGTGAAGAGGGCTTGAGTGTTCGCGCACTTGACGGGACTGAAGGCAGACGTGGCTATGCTCCAAGAGACACACCTGAAGGTGGCGGACCAGGTCAGGTTAAGAAGGGGATGGGTAGGACAGGTATTTCACTCGGGACTGGACGCGAAAAATAGAGGGGTGGCAATTTTGGTGGGAAAGCATGTGTCATTTGAGGCCTAGACTATCGTAGTGGATAATGGAGGGAGATATGTGATGGTGAGTGGTAGGTTGCAAGGGACGTGGGTGGTGTTGATAAACGTATACGCCCCAAACTGGGATGATGCTGGATTCATGAAGCGCATGTTGGGGCGCATTCCGTACCTGGAGGTAGGAGGCCTGATAATGGGAGGGGACTTCAATACAGTGCTGGACCCAGCACTGGACCGCTCCAGATCAAGGACGGGAAAGAGGCCGGCGGCGGCCAAGGTGCTCAGGGGGTTTATGGATCAGATGGGGGGAGTGGACCCATGGAGGTTTGCAAGACCGCAGGCCAGGGAATTTTCTTTCTTCTCCCACATGCACAAAGCCTACTCCCGGATAGATTTCTTTGTTCTGGGCAGGGCGCTCATCCCGAGGGTGGAGGGGACGGAGTATTCGGCCATAGCCGTTTCGGACCACGCCCCGCACTGGGTGGAAATGGGGCTGGGAGAGGAGAGGGACCAACGCCCGCTGTGGCGGCTGGATGTGGGACTGCTGGCAGATGAGGTGGTGTGTGGGAAGGTGAGGGGGTGTATCGAAAGGTACTTGGAGGCCAACGACGACGGGGAGGTGCGAGTGGGGGTGGTATGGGAGGCGGTGATCAGGGGAGAGCTAATCTCCATCAGGGCTCATAGGGAGAAGACAGAGGGCATGGAAAGGGAGACGTTAGTGGGGGAGATTTTGAGAGTGGACAGGAGATACGCAGAGGCCCCGGAGGAAAGATTACTTGGGGAAAGACGACGGCTCCAGACGGAGTTTGACCTGTTGACCACGGGGAAGGCGGAGGCACAATGGAGGAAGGCGCAGGGGGCGACCTCCGAGTATGGGGAAAAGGCTAGTCGGCTGCTGGCACACCAGCTCCGTAAGAGGACGGCAGCGAGGGAAATAGGGGGAATCAAAGATGGAAGGGGAGCCACGGTTCGGAGTGTAACAAAAATAAACAAGGTATTCAAGGCCTTTTATGAAGAGCTGTGCAGATCCCAGCCCCCAGGGGGGGGGAAGAGGGGATGAGACGATTCCTAGACCAACTGAGGTTCCCGAGGGTGGAGGAGCAAGAGGTGGCTGATTTGGGGGCACCAATCGGGTTGGAGGAGCTGAGCAAGGGTTTGGGGAGTATGCAGGCGGGGAAGGCCCCGGGGCCGGATGGGTTCCCGGTGGAGTTCTACAGAAAGTACGTAGACCTGTTGGCCCCGCTACTAGTGAGGACCTTTAATGAGGCAAGAGAGGAGGGGACCCTGCCCCCGACAATGTCGGAGGCGACAATTTCCTTGATTCTAAAGCGAGACAAGGACCCATTGCAATGTGGATCGTACAGGCCGATCTCGCTCCTCAATGTGGACACTAAGTTATTGGCAAAAGTGCTGGCCACGAGGATTGAGGATTGTGTCCTGGGGGTGATTCATGAGGACCAGACGGGATTCGTAAAGGGCAGGCAATTAAACACTAATGTGCGGCGGCTCTTAAACGTGATAATGATGCCATCGGAGGAGGGAGAGGCGGAGATAGTGGCAGCTATGGACGCGGAGAAGGCCTGTGACCGAGTAGAGTGGGAGTACCTCTGGGAGGTGTTGCGTAGGTTTGGGTTCGGGGGAGGGTTTATCAGCTGGGTTAAGCTCCTTTACAGAGCCCCGGTGGCGAGTGTAGTGACGAACCGGTGGAGGTCAGAGTACTTTCGACTGTACCGAGGAACGAGGCAGGAGTGCCCCCTGTCCCCCCTATTGTTTGCATTGGCGATCGACCCCCTTGGCCATATCACTGAGGGAGTCTAATAAATGGAGGGGGGTGGTCCAAGGGGGAGAAGAGCATCGGGTGTCGCTATATGCGGATGACCTGTTGCTGTGCGTGGCGGACCCAATGGAAGGGATGGTGGAGGTCATGCAGACTCTTAGGGAGTTTGGGGAGTTCTCGGGCTATAAGCTCAATGAAGGGAAGAGTGAGCTTTTTGTATTACAGGCAGGGGACCAAGAAAGAGGGATAGGGGACCTACCGCTGAGGAGGGCGGTGGGGAGTTTTCGGTATCTGGGGATCCAGATAGCCAGGCGTTGGGGGGCCCTACATAAACTGAATCTGGCGAGGTTGGTGGACCAAATGGAGGAGGACCTCAAAAGATGGGACATGTTACCGCTCTCGCTGGCGGGTAGAGTGCAGTCGGTCAAAATGGTGGTCCTTCCAAGGTTTTTGTTTGTGTTTCAGTGCCTTCCCATCGTGATCACCAAGGGCTTTTTCAAGAGAGTAGGTAGGAGTATCATGGGGTTTGTGTGGGCAAATAAGACCCCGAGGGTAAGGAGAGGGTTCCTGGAACGCAGCAGGGACCGAGGAGGGTTGGCGCTGCCAAACCTAGGGAGCTACTACTGGGCAGCAAATGTGGCGATGATCCGCAAGTGGGTTATGGAGGGAGAAGGGGCGGCATGGAAGAGGATGGAGATGGCGTCCTGTAAAGGAACGAGCTTGGGGGCGTTGGTGACGGAACTGCTGCCGTTCTCGCCAGCAAAGTATACCACGAGCCCGGTGGTGGCGGCAACGTTAAGGATCTGGGGCCAGTGGAGACGGCACAGGGGTGCAGTGGGAGCCTCGGTGTGGTCCCCGATCAGGGGTAACCACCGGTTTGTCCCCAGGAAGATGGACGGGGGTCTCCAGGGCTGGCATCGGGCGGGGATTAGAAGAATGGGGGACCTGTTCATTGACGGGACATTTGCGAGCCTAGGGGCACTGGAGAAGTTTGAGCTACCCCTGGGAAATGCATTTAGATATATGCAGGTGAGGGCTTTTGTGAGGCGACAGGTCAGGGAATTCCCGTTGCTCCCGGCACAAGAAATTCAAGACAGGGTGATCTCGGGTGTATGGGTCGGGGAGGGCAAGGTGTCGGCAATACACCAAGAGATGAAAGAAGAGGGGGAAGCGCTAGCAGAAGAGTTGAAGGGTAAATGGGAGGAGGAGCTGGGGTAGGAGATCGAGGAAGGTTTGTGGGCTGATGCCCTGGGTAGGGTTAATTCCTCCTCCTCATGTGCCAGGCTCAGCCTGATACAATTTAAGGAGGTTCACAGAGCGCACTTGACGGGGGCGAGGTTGAGTAGGTTCTTTGGGGTCGAGGACAGATGTGGAAGGTGTTCAGGGAGTCCGGCGAACCATGTCCGTATGTTTTGGTCATGCCCAGCACTGGAGGGGCTCTGGAGAGGAGTGGCGGGAGCAATATCTCAGGTGGTGAAAGTCCGGGTCAAGCCAAGCTGGGGGCTAGCAATATTTGGAGTAGTGGACGAGCTGGGAGTGCAGGAGGCGAAAGAGGCCGGCATTCTGGCCTTTGCGTCCCTAGTAGCCCATCGAAGGATCTTGCTAATGTGGAAGGAGACGAAGCCCCCCAGCGTGGAGGCCTGGATAAACGACATGGCTGGGTTCATAAAGCTGGAGAGGATTAAGTTTGCCTTGAGAGGGTCTGCGCAGGGGTTCTACAGGCGGTGGCAACCGTTCCTAGACTATCTCGCGGAGCGTTAGAGGAAGGTCGGTCAGCAGCAGCAACCCTGGGTGGGGGGGCGGGGGGGGGGGGGAAGAGGGGGAATGGGGGATTGCTTGGGGGGATGGAGGAGCAGGAGATAACATGAAGGGTGGGGGAAACTGGCACATGCGGGAGAGAGCCAGTGTATAAAGCTATGTAACTATACCATTTTGCCATGTATATATCTTGCTCAGTGCGATTTCGTGTTATTTTGTTACGGGGTGGGGGGGGCGGTTATTGTTTGTAAGGGGAAAAAATTGTGTTGGTAAAAGACTTTAATAAATATATATTTTTTTAAATAAAATAAAAAGTTGTGGGTCAGGTGAACTCCATGATACACTTTGGGTTTCTCTAAACACTGGCCCAGAACAATTGGGGGCTCGAGGGGGATCAAAGGCTATCTATTGGAGTGGCTTAGTGAACTTAAAGACAGTGAGGGGTGAGCATATTGTGGTTGCTTTTCAGGTGTGGTATTTTAGTTTAAGTGGGCAGTGTGGTGTGGACAATGGCTCTTTCAGATGCTCTGAAGTTTTTGGGGGTGGAGACAGTCACACGCAGTACCTTACGGACAGAGACTAAAAACAGACAGTTAGATTTGGCAAAAACATTGCAGTTAACATTACCTGACAAAATGTGAAAAGATGAGATAATTATGGCGGTGGCTAAGCATTTAAAGTTGCCTGAGATACAGTCTGACTCATTAGAAATGGCAAAGATCCAGTTGCAGATTAAGAAACTTGAACATGAAAAAGAATTAAAGCAGCTTGAATATGCAATGAGAGAAAAAGGAAAGTAGAGAGAAGAAAGAAACAAAGAAAGAATAGCCTAGCAGAGCAAAAAGTAAAAGAAAGGGAGATACAGATCAGGGAAAAAGATAAAGAGAGAGAGTTTGAATTTCAGAAAATGGCCATGAAACATGACAGTCAGTTAAAATTGGCAGACGTAAAGGGAAACGTACAGTTGGATGATAGTGATGAGGATAGTGAGAAAAAGCATCATAGTCGAATGCGTGGCGGGGATCTATTTAAATATGTCCAAGCATTGCCATGATTTGACGAGAAGGAGGTAGAAACCTTTTTCATTTCATTTGAGAAGGTAGCTAAACAAATGAAATGGCCACAGGACATGTGGGTATTACTGATTCAAACAAAGCTGGCAGGTAGGGCTAGTGGAGGTATCTGGAACGTATGAGGAGGTGAAAAAATCCATCTTGGGTGCATATGAACTAGTGCCTGAAGCCGACAGACAAAGATTTAGAAATTTAAGGAAAGAATTTGGTCGAACATACATGGAGTTTGAAAGGCTCAAACAGAGTAATTTTGATAGGTGGATAAGGGCTTTGAAAATAGACCAAACATATGAAGCTCTCAGAGAAATTATACTTTTGGAGGAGTTTAAAAGTTCGATTCCTGCTGTAGTGAGAACTCATGTGGAAGAGCAGAGGGATAAAACTGCGAGGTTAGCAGCCTAAATGGCAGATGATTATGAATTAGTTCATAAATCAAAGCTTGCTTTCCAACATCAGTTTCAGCCTGTGAGGGATAGAAACTGGGGGCCATGAGAAATACTCGAGTGGTAAAAGTAAAGGTGATCTGATGAGATAATAAGGAGAGTGCACCTCAGATTAAAAAAGAAATCCAGGAGGGTGGAAAAGAAATGAAAAGTTTCAAATGTTTTCACTGTAGTAAACTAGGTCAGTGTTGGTGGTTGAAGAAAAGCGCTGCGAAGGCTGATGTGGTAAAACAGAATAAGACAGTGGGGTTTGTTAAAGTGGTAAAGGAAAACCCAAATGAAGCGAAGAAGGTGCAAAAGATTGTACAGACTGATCGAGAGGTGATTGATAAGAAGGTGCCAGATCTCTTTAAAGAATTTACTTGTGTGGGTAAAGTTTACTCGTGTATCAGGAGGAGTAGGTAAAGAAGTCACAATTTGAAGAGATACGGGAGCTAGTCCCGCAGGGTTCAGTATTGGGGCCACAGCTGTTCTCTTTATATATTAACGATCTAGATGACGGATCTGAGGGCATTCTGGCTAAGTATGCCGATGATACAAAGATAGGTGATAAGGCAGGTAGTATTGAGGAGGTGGGGAGGCTGCAGAAAGATTTAGACAGTTTAGGAGAGTGGTCCAAGAAATGGCTGATGAAATTCAACGTGGGCAAGTGCGAGGTCTTGCACATTGGAAAAAAGAATAGAGGCATGGACTATTTTCTAAACGGTGACAAAATTCATAATGCTGAAGTGCAAAGGGACTTGGGAGTCCTAGTCCAGGATTCTCTAAAGGTAAACTTGCAGGTTGAGTCCGTAATTACGAAAGCAAATGCAATGTTGTCATTTATCTCAAGAGGCTTGGAATATAAAAGCAGGGATGTACTTCTGAAGCTTTATAAAGCACTAGTTAAGCCCCATTTAGAATTCTGTGAGCAATTTTGGGCCCCACACCTCAGGAAGGACATACTGGCACTGGAGCGGGTCTAGCGGAGATTCACACGGGTGATCCCAGAAATGGTAGGCCTAACATACGATGAACATCTGAGGATCTTGGGATTATATTCATTGGAGTTTAGGAGGTTGAGGGGAGATCAATGAATGGCTTAGATAGGGTGGACGTAGGGACGGTGTTTCCATGAGCAGGGGCGACTAGGACCCGGGGGCAGAGCCTTAGAATAAAAGGGAGTCACTTTAGAAAAGAGATGAGGAGAAATTTCTTCAGCCAGAGAGCGGTGGGTCTGTGGAATTCATTGCCACAGAGGGCGGTGGAGGCCGGGACGTTGAGTGTCTTTAAGACAAAAGTTGATAAATTCTTGATTTCTTGAGGATTTAAGGGCTATGGAGAGAGAGCGGGTAAATGGAGTTGAAATCAGCCATGATTGAATGGTGGAGTGGACTCGATGGGCCGAATGGCCTTACTTCCGCTGCTATATCTTATGATCTTATTGTCTTATAGTCAATCTTTAATGGTAAGAGATGAGGAGTTATGTAGTTTGGGAAGAATATTGCCAGAAAAGGTGGTAATATGTGGAATTCAGGGTGAGAGGAGTAGCGTTCCATTATATAAGGTAAGGTTGGAAGGTCCAGTGAAGAGTGGTGAAGTGGTAGTAGGAGTAATGGAGAAACTATCTTGTCCAGGAATACAGTTTATCTTGGATAGTGATATAGCTGGATCGCAGGTGGGAGTGATGCCTACTGTGGTTGAGAAGCCAGTGGAAAATCAGACAACTGAAGTGTTGAAGGATGAATATCCTGGGATTTTTCCGGATTGTGTAGTAACAATGTCGCAAAGTCACAGGTTAAGACAAGAGGAGAAATGAAAGAGTGAAGATGAAGTTGAAGTGCAATTATCAGAAACGATTTTTGATCAGATGGTTGAAAAAGAACAAGAACAGGTGGAGGATGAGACGGATATTTTTAGTTCAAGAAAATTGGAGGAGTTACAAGAAAAATATATAGAAATAAAATGGATGTATCAGAAAGCATACACGGAAGAGGAATCTGCGTTATACCAGAGTGGTATTACCGTAAAAGTGATGTCTTGATGAAAAAATGGTTACCTTTACATATGCAGGCGGATGAAAAGTGGGCAGAAGTTCATCAAGTAGTATTGCCGGTAGGGTATAGAAAGGAGGTGTTGCGAGTTGCACATGAGGTACCAGTAGAAGGTCATTTGGGAATAAGGAAAACTCAAGCTAAAATCCAAAAACATTTTTATTGGCCTGGCCTACATAAAGATGTAGTTAAATTTTGTCAATCGTGAAGGATTTCAGTTGGAGGAAGAAGAACAAAAAAAAATGGACTATATTATTACACCTGTTTGCGTGTGTTGTTTTTTTTTAAATGATAAAGTATATTTACTGTGTGCATTTCTTAAAGGATAGTGAAAAGGTGAAAAATGAAACCATCTTGAAGTTGATGGGGTTTTTTTCTTGGGGGGAGGTGTCACCAGAATGTCACTTTAAGAAATGGTTAGCTGCTCATGTTACTGCAGTGATGTCAGAGTGTGGGTGGAGCTGAGCTCCGGTTCGGCTTTTTAGTTTCACTTTGAGAAAAGCTTGGGTGTGTCTCTGTCTTTTTGGTTTCGTTTTTCAGTGTGTTGCAGCTGAAGTCAGCCAAAGCAGCTGTACTGTTGATCTCTCTGCCATGAAGGACTATCTCTTGATCATTTGGTGAATTCAGAAATCTGAATGTTTTCAGTATTGAACGTAAACCCTGATGTGCTTCTGTTTAAAGGTTGTTAAGTCTTTTGGATGTTAAAAGGACAGCTTAAAGGATTACTTAGTGTTGTATTCTTTGGAGGTTATCTTTGAATTAATGGTTGCTAAGATACTCACTGTTTGTTTTAAAAAGGTTAACTTGAGTTCATAGAATAAGCATTGTTTTGTTTTTAAAAATACGTTTCCATTTCTGCTGTACCACACCTCTAGAGTGGTGTTGCTCTTATTAGCCTTAGTTTTATTAGCTCTAATTATGTCACCTTTGCTCACGAGTCGCCAGATATCTTTCTGATACCGCCACGTGGTTCAAGTTCTAGTTATGATTAATAAGACAGCACACCGCTTAGTAAGATTGAAATCAACGGTCATTTATTATGTACAGCAATAAATACTTACACAATAATCCTACTTTCTATATCACTACCTACCACTACTGGCCAATACTTAACTTTTGGGAATGGCCCACCAGGTCAGGGAAACAAATGACTTATCGAATTGAGTCTGGCCTGCGGGATTCAAAAGGCTGATACGGGTCGATGGCTAGGAGTCTCTATCGGGTAGCGATTGCTGGAGTCAAACTTACGGTTTCTGGTTGATGTTCTTGCGAAGGTTGCGAGCAGGAGACGAAGGGAGAGAGAGGTCGATCTGAACTTGACCCCTATTTTTATAGGGCCCAGGGGCTTCCCGCCTCTCGGGGCGGCCCTTGACCCTGAGTCCCAAGCGATTGGACTTGTTCCCAATCACTGGGTTCGATATGCTCCAATAATGGGGCGATTCCTTGATCGGGGGGTGGTCATTCACCTGTCTTTGTCTCGGCCACTGCAGGCGCCGATAGGTCTGGCCCGGCATTCAGTTGCTAATATGTTGCAATTGTTCCCGGGGATAGCCGATTAAACTGCAGATGTCTGTATTGATGTGCTGCTAATGGTCGCAGGTATCGATCTGGGCCGACTTCCCCAGAGCCGAATACGCTATTCTGTCTGCAGCTGTCCGTTTGTGCCCTGTTGGCTGCTTTTCCCATCAGCCTTTTAGGTTAGCCATTTTATATCGGATTTTGGCCAAATTAATCGGGAATCAGCCATTTTAGGTGGCTACAGTGGGCCGTGTGCTCCCCATACCACAATCTATTAAAAGTTGTGGGTCAGGTGAACTCCATGATACACTTTGGGATTCTCTAAACACTGGCCCATAACAATACTTAGTATTTTTGATAATCTTTTGATTCTGCTCCTGGTGGCCATGTGATGCTAGAGGACCAAATTAGTTGGGGCCTTTCTTTGTTGATCTTCATAATAATAATCTTTATTGTCACAAGTAGGCTTACATTAACACTGCAATGAAGTTACTGTGAAAATATAGTTTACAAAAGGGGGTTCCAGTTAATAGAGTTAAATTAATTATCAAAGCCAACAATTGCTAGCAGTAAGAGGTGAACATTCAGTGGATCATATTCCAATCTGGTGATAGTATGCAAAGTTCACCTTCATGCAAAAGATATGGCATTGCATATATTGGGCGGAATCTTCCAATATTCTTTCAGTCAGTTACAGTGAGAAAACTAGTAGGGGAGGGTTTAAACACGGGAGGGTTTAAACTAGTATGGCAGGGGGGTGGGTATGGGAGCAATAGGTCAGAAGGTGAGAGCATTGAGGGAGAACTAGGGAATAGGGACAGTGTGGCTCTGAGGCAGAGCAGACGGGGAAAAGTTGCTGAACACAGCGGGTCTGGTGGCCTGAAGTGCATATGTTTTAATGCAAGGAGCATTACGGGTAAGGCAGATGAACTTAGAGCTTGGATTAGTACTTGGAACTATGATGTTATTGCCATTACAGAGACCTGGTTGAGGGAAGGGCAGGATTGGCAGCTAAACGTTCCAGGATTTAGATGTTTCAGGCGGGATAGAGGGGGATGTAAAAGGGGAGGCGGAGTTGCGCTACTTGTTCGGGAGAATATCACAGCTATACTGCGAGAGGACACCTCAGAGGGCAGTGAGGCTATATGGGTAGAGATCAGGAATAAGAAGGGTGCAGTCACAATGTTGGGGGTATACTACAGGCCTCCCAACAGCCAGCGGGAGATAGAGGAGCAGATAGGTAGACAGATTTTGGAAAAGAGTAAAAACAACAGGGTTGTGGTGATGGGAGACTTCAACTTCCCCAATATTGACTGGGACTCACTTAGTGCCAGGGGCTTAGACGGGGCAGAGTTTGTAAGGAGCATCCAGGAGGGCTTCTTAAAACAATATGTAAACAGTCCAACTAGGGAAGGGGCGGTACTGGACCTGGTATTGGGGAATGAGCCCGGCCAGGTGGTAGATGTTTCAGTAGGGGAGCATTTCGGTAACAGTGACCACAATTCAGTAAGTTTTAAAGTACTGGTGGACAAGGATAAGAGTGGTCCGAGGATGAATGTGCTAAATTGGGGGAAGGCTAATTATGACAATATTAGGCGGGAACTGAAGAACATAGATTGGGGGCGGATGTTTGAGGGCAAATCAACATCTGACATGTGGGAGGCTTTCAAGTGTCAGTTGAAGGGAATACAGGACAGGCATGTTCCTGTGAGGAAGAAAGATAAATACGGCAATTTTCGGGAACCTTGGATGACGAGTGATATTGTAGGCCTCGTCAAAAAGAAAAAGGAGGCATTTGTCAGGGCTAAAAGGCTGGGAACAGACGAAGCATGTGTGGCATATAAGGAAAGTAGGAAGGAACTTAAGCAAGGAGTCAGGAGGGCTAGAAGGGGTCATGAAAAGTCATTGGCAAATAGGGTTAAGGAAAATCCCAAGGCTTTTTACACTTACATAAAAAGCAAGAGGGTAGCCAGGGAAAGGGTTGGCCCACTGAAAGATAGGCAAGGGAATCTATGTGTGGAGCCAGAGGAAATGGGCGAGGTACTAAATGAATACTTTGCATCAGTATTCACCAAAGAGAAGGAATTGGTAGATGTTGAGTCTGGAGAAGGGGGTGTAGATAGCCTGGGTCACATTGTGATCCAAAAAGACGAGGTGTTGGGTGTCTTAAAAAATATTAAGGTAGATAAGTCCCCAGGGCCTGATGGGATCTACCCCAGAATACTGAAGGAGGCTGGAGAGGAAATTGCTGAGGCCTTGACAGAAATCTTTGGATCCTCGCTGTCTTCAGGGGATGTCCCGGAGGACTGGAGAATAGCCAATGTTGTTCCTCTGTTTAAGAAGGGTAGCAAGGATAATCCCGGGAACTACAGGCCGGTGAGCCTTACTTCAGTGGTAGGGAAATTACTGGAGAGAATTCTTCGAGACAGGATCTACTCCCATTTGGAAGCAAATGGACGTATTAGTGAGAGGCAGCACAGTTTTGTGAAGGGGAGGTCGTGTCTCACTAACTTGATAGAGTTTTTCGAGGAGGTCACTAAGATGATTGATGCAGGTAGGGCAGTGGATGTTGTCTACATGGACTTCAGTAAGGCCTTTGACAAGGTCCCTCATGGTAGACTAGTACAAAAGGTGAAGTCACACGGGATCAGGGGTGAGCTGGCAAGGTGGATTCAGAACTGGCTAGGCCATAGAAGGCAGAGGGTAGCAATGGAGGGATGCTTTTCTAATTGGAGGGCTGTGACCAGTGGTGTTCCACAGGGATCAGTGCTGGGACCTTTGCTGTTTGTAGTATATATAAATGATTTGGAGGAAAATGTAACTGGTCTGATTAGTAAGTTTGCAGACGACACAAAGGTTGGTGGAATTGCGGATAGCGATGAGGACTGTCTGAGGATACAGCAGGATTTAGGTTGTCTGGAGACTTGGGCGGAGAGATGGCAGATGGAGTTTAATCCGGACAAATGTGAGGTAATGCATTTTGGAAGGGCTAATGCAGGTAGGGAATATACAGTGAATGGTAGAACCCTCAAGAGTATTGAAAGTCAAAGAGATCTAGGAGTACAGGTCCACAGGTCATTGAAAGGGGCAACACAGGTGGAGAAGGTAGTCAAGAAGGCATACGGCATGCTTGCCTTCATTGGACGGGGTATTGAGTATAAGAATTGGCAAGTCATGTTGCAGCTGTATAGAACCTTAGTTAGGCCACACTTGGAGTATAGTGTTCAATTCTGGTCGCCACACTACCAGAAGGATGTGGAGGCTTTAGAGAGGGTGCAGAAGAGATTTACCAGAATGTTACCTGGTATGGAGGGCATAAGCTATGAGGAGCGATTGAATAAACTCGGTTTGTTCTCTCTGGAACGAAGGAGGTTGAGGGGCGACCTGATTGAGGTCTACAAAATTATGAGGGGCATAGACAGAGTGGATAGTCAGAGGCTCTTCCCCAGGGTAGAGGGGTCAATTACTAGGGGGCATAGGTTTAAGGTGAGAGGGGCAAGGTTTAGAGTAGATGTACGAGGCAAGTTTTTTACGCAGAGGGTAGTGGGTGCCTGGAACTCGCTACCGGAGGAGGTAGTGGAAGCAGGGACGATAGGGACATTTAAGGGGCATCTTGACAAATATATGAATAGGATGGGAATAGAAGGATACGGACCCAGGAAGTGTAGAAGATTGTAGTTTAGTCGGGCAGTATGGTCGGCGCGGGCTTGGAGGGCCGAAGGGCCTGTTCCTGTGCTGTACATTTCTTTGTTCTTTGTTCTTTGTTAGTGTGTAGCTCTCCAGCTGCATTGCTGGGTTTTCTCTCCAGAATCTGGGGCCTTGGTTTTCACCATCACTCTGGAGGGACAGGGCCTTATAGACATTGCTCTACCAGCACTCCCCACCCCATTTCCATTCCACCACCCAGGCATTGGGCCCCCTCCGCACATACACGCATACATAAGTGGAACCACCCTAATGGGCCCCCCAGTGGGCTTGCCCCAGTACTGCCACCCAGGTTGGCACTGCCAGGGGGTGGTGTCAGGGCACCATATGGGCATGTCCCTCTTCCCCTGGGGGTTTGTACGATCCGCATTCTGTTCGGTCTTTGTTTATTTAGTATCATCAATAACATGGCCTCTGTTAGTGTAGGGGGCAAGTCTGTGAACATATCCCTTAGGTGTGGGGCCAGGGCCGCCACAAATGTTTTATAGAAATCCACCAGGAACCCGTTGTGTCCAGGCGCCTTCTCCACCTGCATGGAGCTGATGCCCTCCATGATTTCTCCCAGATCTATTGGTGCTTCCAGTTCCCCTGCCTGTCCTCCCCCACAACTGGCATGTCCAGTCCATTGAGGAAACGTTTCATCCCTGTGCCCCCGCCGGGGGGCTCAGAGGTGTATAGCCCTCGGTAGAACGTCTCAAATGCCCGGTTGACCTCTGTTGGCTCAGTTACCAGTTACCTCTGCTGTTTTTTTATTTGCGCTACTCCCTCATGGCTGCCTGCTTTCTCAGCTGATGAGCCAGTAGGCGGCCAACCTTCTCTCCGGGCTCGCAGAAGGTCCCCCGCGTCTGGCGGAGTTGGTGTCCTTTGCTCCTGGTGGATAGCAAGTTAATGTCCATTTGTAGCTTTTTCCTCTCCGCCAGAAGCTCTGCAACCAGGGCCTCGGAATACTTTCTGTCGACCTCCAGTATGGAGTCGATCAATTGTTGCCTGGCCGCCCTCTCTTCCCTGTCTCTGCGAGCCTTGTAGGTTTTAATTTCTCCACTGATCACAGCCTTCAGTGCTTCCCATGGTGAAATGCCCCCATTCTGGTTATTAGTAACGTACTCGTCTATGGCCTGTGATGTTTTCTGGCAGAAGGCTTTGTCGGCCAAGAGGTCCGTGTCCAGGCTCCATGTGGGGCGCTGCGTGCAGCCTGTCTCCAATCTCACCTCCATATAGTGTGGAGCATTGTCGGTGATGACTATTGCGAGTATTCCACTCTTACTATTCTTGGAAGCACCGATTTCCCCACTGTAAAGATTTTGATCCGGGTGTAGTTAAACCCACCCCCCATGATCAGTTGGTATGTGTAAACGTCAGGGATTTCCACCATTGTCTTTTTTATAACGTCTGTGTCGTCCCAGTTGGGCGCGTACACATATACCAGTACTACTGGTGCCCCTTCCAGGACACCGCTGACCATGACGTACCGTTCCCCCTTGGTCCGTTACCGTCCTTGTCTCTGTGAACTTCGTCCTCTTGCTGATCAGTATGGCTACTCCCTTTGCCCTCATCCCGTAGCAAGAATGGTAAATCTGTCCCACACAGCCCTTTCTTACCTGGAGTCGGTCCTTCTCCCTCAGGTGTGTCTCCTGCAGGAAGATTATGTCGGCCTTCAGGCTTCTTAAGTGGGCGAAGGCTCTGGATCTTTTCACTGGGCTGTTAAGTCCCCTGACGTTCCAGGTAATGATCCTGATGGGGGTTTCTGTCCCCCCGTTCCTGCGGGATCAACCATACTTTCCTGGTGGACGCACCCCTGCACTCCGGGTTTTCCCTTTGTTAGGTGGCCGTCCAAAATGGCCGCTGTCGCCATTCTCACCATGAGGCCGGGACCCTGCGCTCGGGGGTTTCCCTTTGTCCAGGGGGCACCCAACATGGCCGCCAACTGTGTGTACGCCATGTGGGTGTGCACCTCGCTGCCCCCCCGCCCCCTCGTGTTTCCCCTCTTTGCCCCTGTTTCTCCCCCCCCCCCCCCCCTCCTACGGCTAGGCGCTCCCTCTCTGCCGAGAGATGGGCCCCAGCCGCCCTACTGCCTGTCTTCCTGCGCTAGCCCTCCCTGCTAGTACAGTGGCTCCCCTCCCAGGGCTGGTCTAGCCCTTTGCCTATGCCCACGTCTGCCTGTTCTCCATGTCTGCCCCTTCACCTGCTCTCTCCTGTGACTGGTCTTTCTGATCAGAATGAGATAGAACAGACCCGCGCAAACATCTGGGGCTGGTTTAGCACAGGGCTAAATCGCTGGCTTTGAAAGCAGGCTAGCAGCACGGTTCAATTCCCGTACCAGCCTCCCTGAACAGGCGCTGGAATGTTGTGACTAGGAGCTTTTCACAGTAACTTCATTTGAAGCCTACTTGTGACTTTTTGTGAAGCCTACTAAGCGATTTTCATTTCATTTTCAATTTCATTTCACAACGTCTGTGAGTCTCTGATTCTCTTATTTTCAGTGATCTTTCTCTGACCCGTCTTCATCGCTGCCGCGCTTGATCTTTGTCCAGGCCATTAGCCCATACAAAGTCGTTTGCCTCTGCCGGGGTGTTGAAATAGTACTCCCTGCTCTGGTGCGTGACCCAGAGTCTGGCCGGAAATAACATGCCGAATCGCACCCTACTTTTATAAAGCGCCAACTTTGCCTGATTAAACGGCCCTTTTTTTTTTTTGCCAGGTATGCCTCAAAGTCCTGATAAATCCGGATTCTATGCCCTTCCCATGTGCTTGCCTTCATCTGTCTAGCCCACCGCAGGATCTTCTCACGGTCCTGGTATCAGTGAAGCTTTGCTATGGTTGCTCTTGGCTGCTCCCCCGCCTTGGGCTTCGGCCTGATTGACTTCTGTGCCCTGTCGAGTTCTGAGGGGTTGGGAAGCTGATCCGGTAGGCCCACGATCCGCACATTCTGCCATCGGGGACTATTTTCCTGGTCTCGACCTTCCCCTTCAAGCTCCCCTGGGCCGCCACCAACCTGTTCACCTCTGCTTCCAGAGCGACGATCCTGTCACTTTGGTCTGTCGAACATTTTTGAGGTCTCAATAATAATAATAATAGTGGGAGGATACCCACGCAGACACAGGGAGAGCGTGCAGACTCCGCACAGACAGTCACCTAAGCCGGGAATCAAACCCAGGTCTCTGGCGCTGTGAAGCAACAGTGCTAACCACTGTGCCTTGAATCGTCGTCTCCTGCACCTCCAATTTCTTTCCCAGTCATTCGATCGTCTTTTGTAGGGAGACCATCACCTCCGTCACCACCACTTTCACCGCCACCTGGATCTCGATTCCAATCACTTCCTTCATGGCGGCCAGCTCCTTCTTTAGGAAGGTCCTCCATCCGTTTCCTGGTGGCGAGGGGGAGGCTAATGCTCGGGTCGATGGCCTCCCCCTCTCTTGGGCAGCTGGGGCCTCGTGGGTCCGCCGGTTCATCTGCTAGTTGTTCGTGGCCCTTTCTGCCACTTCTGCCATCTCTCTGGCCTCTTGAGCTCCGGTTCGCTGGCATTTTTTACCTGTTGTTCCTTTTCCTCCATTGAGGTTGTTTTGTTATTGGTTTTTCGGGCAAAATTCGTCTATAAGTATCTTTTTTGGTCCTGGTTGAGAGGAGAGCCACCTGATGTACGTCCGCTCAGCACATCACTGTCACCGGATGTTTTTTTAAAACCATGTTGACATATTCTAATCATACTATGCTTTTCTAAGTGCATTGTTAAGACTTCCTTAACAGTAGATTCCAGCATTTCCCTGATGGCTGATATCTGGTTAACTGACCTCCTGTTCCCCTCTCCCCTTCCTTGAATAGCAGAATAGCATTCCTTTAAATACATTTGCAATAACAATATTACATTTGCAGTTCAAGTGGATGTTGTGTTACGTGTCCAACATTGCATTTAGAATAATTAAATACTCTGCATTTTTAAAATCTCATTGTTGGGATATAGGTGCTGTTGGCAAGACTTGCATTTATTATTCATTCCTAGTTCCCTTTGAAAGTTGGCAGTGACCTCCTCCTTAAATAAAAAGTGTGCAAGGAAGCAGGTCCACAGGTCATTGAAAGGGGCAACACAGGTGGAGAAGGTAGTCAAGAAGGCATACGGCATGCTTGCCTTCATTAGCCGGGGCATTGAGTATAAGAATTGGCAAGTCATGTTGCAGCTGTATAGAACCTTAGTTAGGCCACACTTGGAGTATAGTGTTCAATTCTGGTCGCCACACTACCAGAAGGATGTGGAGGCTTTAGAGAGGGTGCAGAAGAGATTTACCAGAATGTTGCCTGGTATGGAGGGCATTAGCTATGAGGAGAGGTTGAATAAACTCGGTTTGTTCTCACTGGAATGAAGGAGGTTGAGGGGCGACCTGATAGAGATATACAAAATTATGAGGGGCATAGACAGAGTGGATAGTCAGAGGCTTTTCCCCAGGGTAGAGGGGTCAATTACTAGGGGGCATAGGTTTAAGGTGAGAGGGGCAAGGTTTAGAGTAGATGTACGAGGCAAGTTTTTTACGCAGAGGGTAGTGGGTGCCTGGAACTCACTACCGGAGGAGGTAGTGGAAGCAGGGACGATAGGGACATTTAAGGGGCATCTTGACAAATATATGAATAGGATGGGAATAGAAGGATACGGACCCAGGAAGTGTAGAAGATTGTAGTTTAGTCGGGCAGTATGGTCGGCACGGGCTTGGAGGGCCGAAGGGCCTGTTCCTGTGCTGTACATTTCTTTGTTCTTTGTTCTTTGTATTGAATTAGCCATCTGCTTAACAGAAATGTAAGTGTAAGCATCGTAGTACAAAACAGGTAGAAATATAGAAATCTGTTGTACTAGTTGTTATGTTCTCTATTCTGCTTTACCTGGATGGCTTAGATGTATAGTGTTGAATAACGAACATAAAGCTTTGTTAACGAACAAAACTATAAATTTATTACACTACTAAGATTCGTTCACATTCCTAAAGTAGAAGGTTATTGTATAAAACTAAACTATCTCTAACTTGCAGAACTCTCAAGCTCTCTATGCCTGACTATTTTATCCCACTTTCTTCTAACTCTCAACTCCTAATCATCTAATTATCTTCTAATTCCCTAGTCATATGATATATATGACTGTTCTGTGGTTCCCTCTAGTGGTATGAATCATTATCATTAACTTGTTAACTCTTTACATTCCAGTCAATATACATATCATTACACTGGTTGTCACAGGATATTTAATGCAAGTAATGATGGTTCTGAGATCATATTTTTCTTTACATTTCTTGGTGATAGATCCAATATATCTATTTTTTAAATTACAATTTGATTTGTAAAACAGTATGAATCGGGATTATATCCATGATAGAATATGTTATGGATCATAGAACAGAAAATCTGACTGGACAAGATCATAGGTCCACAGTCCTGGTGTCCCAGTAATTATATTCCACACTATGTTCTTTTTCCAGATTCATGCCCAATTTTAGCTAGAAGAGATCTAAATTACTTGTTTCTACACCCTCCCTTGTAAACTATTCCACACTACCATCATTGGAGTAGTATTCCATACATTCACCTGAATACACTTTTTCCCCAACATATTTTCACATGCCCTTGTTCTACTCTTTCATGGCAATACAAATAGTGCTGACTGGTCCTCTACATCCTGGAGCCTTACTAATTTGAAAACTTTATCCTTCA
This sequence comes from Scyliorhinus torazame, assembly GCF_047496885.1. Taxonomy (NCBI): domain Eukaryota; kingdom Metazoa; phylum Chordata; class Chondrichthyes; order Carcharhiniformes; family Scyliorhinidae; genus Scyliorhinus; species Scyliorhinus torazame. The sequence goes on from NC_092708.1 coordinate 99,451,123, forward strand.
GCTTCCTTCTTTCCAATGAGGATTATTGCATTCTTTGAGCCCAACCGCATATCTGATTTTATTGAATCATTTTAGCATGGTAAGAGCTGGGACAGCAAGGTCGCTCAGTGGTTAGCACTGCTGCCTCACGGCACCAAGGACCCGGATTTGAACCCAGCCCTGGGTCACTGTCCGTGTGGAGTTTACACATTCTCCCTGTGTCTGCGTGGATCTCACCCACACAAACCCAAAGATGTGGAGGGTGGGTAAGTTGGCCACGCTAAATTGCTCCTTAATTGGAAAAAGGAGAATTGGATACTCCAAATTTATAATTAAAAAAACATCATTATAGCTTTCCTCTCTTTTTTTCTAGTTCAGCTCCATTCCTTCAGTATTGCAGATTACAGAACTGTGTTTAAGTGGGCCTGATCAAAACGCCATTCCCGTACCGGCCTCCCCGAACAGGTGCCAGAATGTGGCGACTAGGGGCTTTTCACAGTAACTTAATTGAAGCCTACTTGTGACAATAAGCAATTATTATTATTATTATTTTAATAAGATTACTTTGCATAAATAAGAAATGGAATGCAGATAAACAACCAAACATCCAGTTAGCTTTTTAAAAAGAGTCAGACATTGATGTTTATTGGTCAGTATATTCCTATTTATTCTGCAATCCATTTGTCTGTTCTATATCGCTACATTCATGACTTTGCATTAAATCACAGCTGCCAGTTGTCCATCCACTTCCTCGCAAAGCCTCTTGTTCTATTGTTGTTTTTCCTCAACACCCCTGTATTAACCACTCCCTGCTATTTTTATGTAATCTGCCAACTTTGAAATGAAGCTATGATTATCCTCTTCCTAGGTCATTTATGAAAATGTTGAAATGTTAAGTGCACTACGGAGCTTACCTGAGCTTACCTGACTGGCACACTTTCTATCCAGAATACGTTTTGTTCACACACTCTGTTAACCACAAAATCTCTCTCAGCAATACTATGTCTTCCAATTTACAAATAAAGTGTAATAAGAACATAAGAAATAGGAGCAGAAGTAGGCCATTCGGCCCCTCACGTCTGCTCTGCCGTTCAGCAAGATCTTGCTGATCTAATTTTGGCCTCAACTCTGTTCCCAGGAATCTGTCTCAACCTTGAATACATGCAGTGACCCAGTCTTCACAGCTCTCTGGGGTAGAGAATTCGAGTTCATGGCCCTCTGAGAGAAAAGGTTTCTCCTCATCCTTGTCTTAAACGAGTGGCCTCCTATTCTGAAACAGCAGCTCTAGATTCCCCAACAAGGAAAAATATTCTCTCAGCCTCTACCCTATCATCCTCCTCAGAATAAAATCATTGTACGTTCTTCTAAACTGCAATGTGTATCGACCCAACCTGCTCAACCTTTCCTTGTAAAACAATTCCTCATTATTATTGTATCTTACAAAGAGTCTTGCTAATGTCCAAGAACATTACATTTATTATTTGGTTTATCTCACTAAGCTCTCCACTAACTTAGCTTTGATAAATTAATCTAGAATTTTCCTCCATACTGATGAAGCAACAATTCCTGAACATGTATATTAAATATGATGATATTGAGTATTGATCAATTTCTCACTCCTGCATTATTGAATGCAAAGCAGGTAGTTTACAGGTTACTTTCTTCAATGGATGGAATTTCCAAGATGTGCTGGCAAAGGGCAAGCTTCCTCACTGATTGTATGTAGTCTGATCTTTCAAAAGTTCTACATTTGGTAATAAACTTATGCAGCAAGAAAAACATTGTAAAATTTTAGAGAGAAAATTTGTGATTTTTGCTACTCTAATTCCTCTCTCTCTCCAATATTTCCTTTTGATAGGCAAGTGGTCAGTCTCCACGTAGTAAAAAATTCCTAAATCGCCCAAGGAAGAATTTTGAACAGAAGAAGGGCAGGAGGTTATCTGGAGCTGGTGTTAGTGATGAAGAGGAGACGGCTAGTACAAGTAGTACCCCAAAGAAGGGAGGTAAAGAGTCCAAAAAACGAAAAGTGGATGACAGCCCATCTATGAACTCACCCAGGCTAGAGGGACCATCACCTACCAAGAAGTGGAAAACCATAAAAGAGAGTAGCAAGGATTTGGCTATGTGCAGGTATGAATTCAACATTCAAATGTATAGACCCCAGTCCAACGCCGGCGTCTCCAGATCATTTCTCACTCAAGGTGCTGATGAGAACCTTTCTGGAAGATATGGTTTGGCAAAACATTAATCATGAATTTTAGAAAAAGGTTGCGCTATGAAGAAAACAATTAACTTGCTGAGCAAAAATAAAGCAATGTCAAAAAATAAATTGATGAGGTAAAAAAAATAATTAAAATGACCATTAGTCGGTGGCGCAGTGGTTAGCACTGCTGCCTCACAGCGCCAAGGACCTGGGTTCGATCTCGACCCTGAGTCACTGTCCATGTGGAGTTTGCACATTCTCCCCGTGTCAGCGCGGGTCTCATTCCCACAACCCAAAAAGATGTGCAGGGTAGGTGGATTGGCCACGCTAAATTGACTCTTAATTGGAAAAACATAATTGGGCACCTTTTTTTTTTAATAAAAAAAAAAGTAATTTAAAAATGACCACTAGAGTGTGAGAGGATCCATGTATGGTACATACCCAGGCTCAGTATGCTCGCTCACCCTCGGGCATTGTGAGAGTGGTGAGAAAATGTGTTGGTGTATGGGGGTGCAGTGAGTAAGAGAGTGAGGCAGACGCGTGCTCTCTCTACTCTAGCGCGCTCTCTCTACTCTAGCGCGCTCTCTCTACTCTAGCGCGCTCTCTCTACTCCTGCGCGCTCTCTCTACTCTAGCGCGCTCTCTCTACTCTAGCGCGCTCTCTCTACTCTAGCGCGCTCTCTCTACTCTAGCGCGCTCTCTCTACTCTAGCGCGCTCTCTCTACTCTAGCGCGCTCTCTCTACTCTAGCGCGCTCTCTCTACTCTAGCGCGCTCTCTCTACTCTAGCGCGCTCTCTCTCTACTCTAGCGCGCTCTCTCTCTACTCTAGCGCGCTCTCTCTCTACTCGAGCGCGCCATCCTAAAAATTCAGGCCTTGGTCATTCACTATTCAGAAAAAGTGGATAATTCAATGTATTCTTCTATGAGCAACATTGGCAAGGCCACTATTTGTTGCTCATCCCTAATTGCCCCTGAACGAAGTGACTTGCTAGGCAGTTGAGAGTCAGCCATCATGCTGTGGCTCTGGCATTACATATAGGGCAGACCAGGTAAGGATGATTCTTAAAATACATTAGTAACCTGATGGGTTTTTACAACAATTGATATTTTCATGCTCATTACGGAGACCAGCTTTCAATTCCAGATTATATTAATTGTATTTAAATTTCACCAGCTGCCGTTGTGGGATTTGGACCATAAATTATAAGCCTGGGTTTCTGGATTGCTAGTCCAATGGTATTAGCACTATACCATTGTCTCCGCTTAAACCAGTGAGGTCCATAGATTTTCCCTTTTAGTTAGCCTGTCCAAATGTCCTTTTGCAACTTTCTGCTCCCATTCACACAATTATCTGTGTTTCTTAACTTACTGTCAACTGCAAACTTGAAAATACAACTCTCGGTTCAGTAACCGGGACGATTTAAACAATTTACAAGAAAGAATGAGGAGAGGCAATGTAAACTAAATAGTACAATTTTAAAGAGATGCAGAAAAGAGAAACCTAGGGTTTCACATAAGGAAATCTTTGAAGATGATAGAGCAGATATAGATGTTAAGGCATTTGGGATCCTGGGCTTTATAAATGATGGCAGAGTTCAAAAGCAATGAAGTTAGGCTAATCATTATAAATCACGTTGACTTATTGCGTCCAATTCTGGGCAACACACTTTAGAACAGATGAGACCTCGGAGATTTACAACAAGAGGTGAGGGACTTCAGTTAAGTGGAGAAACTAGGCGATGTTGGGATTGTTCTACTTGAAGGTCATGAGGAGATTTAATAAAATGCTCAAAGTTTCGAAGGGTTTTGATAGAGGAAAGAAACAGTTTCCAATGACAAGAGGATTGGAACCAAAGAACACAGATTTAAGGTAATTGGCAAAAGAACTGTGCATGGCAGTGAGACCAACCAACCTCTATACTTAATCTATGATTACCTGATCTTCACAAATCCATGCAGATACTTCTGCACATACTCTGTCAGATTGTATCTGATGGATTTAAATAACTTCCCAATAGTTGATCATTTTTCCCTTTGTGTCTCAAATAATGGAACAACATATGCAATTTTCCAAAACAAATGCATAATGCTTGAATCTAGTTTATTTGGAAAATTATGACCAATATACCTGTAATTTCATCACCTATTTATTTTAATATCCTGAGGTGGAAAGCAGCAGATCCTGGGGATTTGTAAATCTTAAATACTGTTATTTTCTGTCCTTTTCTTTTAAAAAAAACTTGTTGAATCTAATTATGTTCATCCCCTTGTCTTTTTGTTAGCTTGCTTTATACTGCTGGTGTCTTGTCCTCTTCCTCCATAGTGGGAATTGATACAAAGTACTGATTTAATAAGCTTTTGATTTTCTTATTATCTATTATATTCCCTCCTGCATCCATTTTGAATTGGCTCGCATTCCCTTTACCACTATTTCTTAATATATTTATAACAGCTCTTGTTGTTAGCTTTGATACCTCTTGAAAGATTTCAAAAGTTGCTTTTTTCACCACTTATTACTTCTTTGTATCCTTTTTTGTATTGTAGCTTTTCCCAGTTATTCCATTACCCTTGCTTTTGTCCCTTAAATTATTTGTTGACCATGGTTTATTTAACTACACAAGTGGAACTTTTGGGGAGAGAAACTGATTTGACATCATATCAGATATTATGTTGAATACATCCCACTCTTCGTAAATTTATCCATAACAACTCCGCCCAATTTGCTGCAGTTTGTTTTGCTTATCCCTCAAGACGGTTCGCTTAAATTTAAAACCTTGGGTTCTAACTCTCAGTGCTGCCTCTCAAATGTAATATCAAATTCACTCACTTTACGGTCATTATTTGGAAGATGCTGCCTTACGATCAGATTGCGAACTGTTTTATTACTCATCACTAAAACAGTATGGCCTTTTCCCTTGCTCATTCTAAACATATTGGTGCAGAAAATGGTCCCGAATATATTCTCAAAATTCATTGTATTTATCATAGAAGAATCATAGATTACTACAGTGCAAAAGGAGGCCATTTGACCCATCAAGTCAGCACCGACCCTCTGAAAGAGCACCCTACTTATCCCCGTAACCCAGTAACCCCACCTAATCTTTTGGACACTAAGGAGCAATTTAGCATGGCCAATCCATCTAACCTGCACATCTTTGGACTGTGAGAGGAAACCTGAGCACCCAGAGGAAACCCACAAAGACACGGGGAGAACATGCAAACTCTGCACAGCCACATGAGGCTGGAATTTAACCCGGGTCCCTGGCACTGTGAGGCAGCAGTGCCAACCACTGTGCCACCCCTTTGACTGCTTTTTCCAGTCTGACATTCCAGGCATTATTGTGTCAGCATCTCATTGAAGTTAAGGACCATTACTTTCTTTTAAACAGCATTATGTTATCAGAGCTGGAAACCCATGAGGATGCTTGGCCCTTCTTACTCCCTGTGAATTCCAAACTGGTACCGGGATACCGAAAGGTTATAAAGAAACCCATGGACTTTTCTACCATTCGAGAAAAACTCAGCAATGGACTGTAAGTATCTGTACATTTTTTCAACAACTTTTTCATCAGTCATATTTGAAATCGAAGTAATACAGAGTTATCTTCCTTTTGGCACTATTACTGATTCCTAAATACACATTCTTTCCTAGATACCCAAATGCTGAAGTATTTGCTGTGGATGCGAGAGTAGTTTTTGACAACTGTGAAACATTTAATGAAGATGATTCAGACATTGGCAGAGCTGGTCACAACATGAGGAGATTTTTTGAGAAACGGTGGGCTGAGCTATTTAAGGGAAGCTAAACCAATCAAAATACACATGAAAGGCTTTGGGACCAGCAGTCTGAAATACTGGTATCTTCATATCTATGGGGAAGTGCAAAATAATTTGCACAAAGCAACAGATACTTCACATCACTTCTTAAAATGTGGAAATGCCAGCCAAGGATTATTCTAGAAGAAAAGGTTCGCTCCTTTGGAAACCATAGCTCTTGAACTAAGGCAATGTTTTACGGACAGCTTCGGTAGAACAGGGAAGCACACCCAAAGAGTTCGTGGCATGGGGTGGTCCTAGTGCAATAGCAACTAATATTTCAAAACGCACTGAATTAATATACAACCACCAGAGCTGTAATGGGGGACTGGAAATCCTCTCCCCCTTGTAAAAAAATACATGGAAGTAAATGGAAAAAATCTTGAATTTTTTTTGTAGCTTATATTTTAGTGAATGTATTTAATTTTTGTTAATTTATGAATAAAATGTCAAATCTTCATTTTCTATGAAAAGGAAGAGGCCGCAAAATTGCTTTAAATCTTCAAGGAAATAAAACAACGAATGTTTTTGAATAATAAAACAAAGCCAATTGATAACTGTTTACACTGTTCTGTCCGAGAAGGGCACTGGAGAACCTGTTGTTACTGTAGACATAAATTTATAGATCTGCTTATCAATGCACCACCTACTTAGTCTCAAAGTGAATTCGAGAACAGTGGATCATCAAAGAAACATCTGTATATAATTGTTCATTAATGTTAATATTAATTAAGTCTTGTTCAAATATGTATGATGTGTACATATTGTTTGCAGGCATTGAATATTGTTATGCCTTAGAATAACCGTAGCATTTTATTTTAGTCTTAAAATGATTATACGTATATGGCTTGTACATATCCTCTACAAACACTGTGGATTCTCCTAAAGTTGGGTAGTGCCTGCCTTTAAAACAGGGTGTAGGGGATATTAGGTTTTCCATTTTCTATTTTTGTTATATAATTTTTGAGCCACTGTGGTCTCAAATTCCAATATAATCATTTGTATCCATACAATAAATTACAATTTCCTATACACAGTATTTTTCATAATGCATTTCCCTCCATCTGCCTTGCCACGGACCCTGGTACACAATGGCTCTTTGTAACCACTGTGTTTAACCATTGTGTGAGTTGCAGTGGCCTGTTGGAGGCAGCTCAGATCAGAGATTTTTGTACCTGAGTCAAAGTACTTGAAGTTATTTTATTTAAATATGTTGTGAAAAAAGGGTAGTTTTCTTTCTTAGGAACATTATTTTTCACTAGTATGTGTGGCACGGACATAATAAAGGGGTGTTTTCCAATTCTGTTTTCCATTTGTTTTGATTTCTACAATCTATACATTTGAGCTGTTCTATTTTGCATTATTGTGTGTCAGTTGTGAATAATTTTGTAAACTTAACGTTCGATATAGATCTGGTTTTCTAAGCTGTGTATGAAAATGTTTTTAGTCTGTTTTGGCTGCTGAGGAGCTGTACCATGGATCATTAGAACGTTTGGTCAAACTGATACTTAACTTACTAAAGTAATATTAGACCATTTTAACAGCTGTTAAACTAGCTATATTGAATGTGGCCCTCTTTGCCAAGAACATGATTGTCGCTAACTTTTTTTGACATGTTAGAAATTAATTACTAAAAATTGGGATAATACTGAGAACATTGAAATTAGAATCAATGCTTGAATATTGGAAGAACCTACAATAGAAATACTTTAAACTTGGGAATAATGACTTGCATGTATATATAGTAATGCATTTTACTGCAGATGTTCAAAATACAATTTCCAGTGATACTAAATCATATTCTAAAACCAGGGATGGGGAATGAAGCAGAGTGAGAGGAATATCTGGGCCAAATGGAAATTGGAGTGGAAAGTCAAAGTAAGAACTTGTATTTGTGAAGTGTTTTGCATGACCTTCAGTCATTCCAAGCTGCTTTACAACCAATGAAATATATTTTGAAATAGTCAATTGTAATGTAGAGAAAATAAATTGATAAATAGAGAAATTATTTCCTCTGAGGGACTCGAGAACAAGAGGACATAATAAAATTGGAGTTGGGTCATTCAGGAATGCAATCAGGAAGCACTTTTTCAGACAGAGGACAGATGAAATCTGGAATTCTCTGGAATGCTGATAAAACGAAGGTAAGAAAGCAAGCTGTGTGGATGATGCAGAGAGTCTGCAAAGGTATTTAGATAGTTTAACTGCATGGGTAAAAATTTGGCAGAGGGAGCATGCCGTGGGAAAATGTGAACTTGAATACTTTGGCAGGAAGAATAGAAAACAGAATACTATTTAAATCAAGAGAGACTCCAGAATGCTATGGTAGAGGGGGTTCTGGGTGGCCTTGTTCATGAATTGCAAAATCTTAGCATCCAGGTACAGCAAATAATTAGGAAGGCAAATGGAATGTTGTTGTTTATTGCAAGAGAAATGGAGTATAAAGGTAGCAAAGACCACACCTAGGGTGAGTGATTTCTCACCCCCACTTTTAACAGACTTGGAAGCTGATGGGGTCGGAAAATTCAACAGGAATTCCCAAAGCGGGACTTTGCACTTCTGTTGGGGAGGTTTGTAGTAGGGATCGGTGTTCCCCAAGGGATGGGGGGGGGGGGGGGGGGGGGGTTCTGTATCCGTAGGCAGGATCCTTTCTTTTTATTTCAGGGTGGACTCATTTAGAGTCTGCCTCACCAGCATAACAAAAATGACAATGTTTTAAATTAAATATTTTACCCTCAAAAGTGCTTGAAAATTTGGTGGGATAGCTGGCGGACTGCCCTGCACTTATCCCACCCAACGGAACACTTTGAAAAAATAATCATAAAATTCTGCTCCCGGTGTATTGTATCCAATCTTTGTCTCCTTAAGGAGGGAAATACTTGCATTTAAAGAAATTCAAATATTCACTAGGCTGATAACTGGAATGAAGGGATCGTCTAATTAGGAAAGGTTAAGCACATCGGGCCTACACTCATTGGCAGAATGAAAGGTGATCTTAGTAAATTTATAAGATTTTGGCGGGGCTTGATTGGTGCCGAGAGAATGTTTTCCCTCATCGGGAAATGTAGAAGTCGAGAGCACAGTTTCAAAAAAAGACTGAGCTGAGAAATTTCTTCTCTCGTACGGATGTTAATTTTCAGGATACTTGGAGGAAAGGTGTGCGAGAGGAGCCGGGGCCGGAGACGTGGAAGCAGCCAGAGAGTCAGCCCCCCCCCCAACGCACAGCAGAATGTAGGCGGCCAAGCAGAAGCGGGCCCCCTCTCCCACGCGCGGCAGCAACGTGGGGCAGGCGGAGCGGCGGCCCGAGCCTCTTTCTCCCCCGGGCGGCAACCACCACGAGGCCGTCGGCGGAACAAAGGGGGACTCCCGGCCCGATGAGAAGCCTTTCTCTCTCTCTCGACCCTGGGTGAGTGAGGAGGAGAAAAAGAAAAGGCGAACTTCCTCTTTTAGGGGGGGAAAAAAACAACTTTGAAAAGTAAACTGTTAAAGGGACAGAAAATTCCTTCTCTCCTTCCAAGTTTTTTTTAAAAACCCTTACCTGAAAAGAGCCTTTATAGAAGGGGGGAAGAAAGGGGGAAAAGAAAAGGGGGGGGGGAATGCCAATAAGGGAGCCAAAGCAGAGGGAGAAAGGGCACCAAAAGCAAATGGGGCAATACGCAAGCTAATCGGTGCACAAAGCGGCGGAATGGAAGCTCGCCACAACAAAAAGAACTGGGCAGACAGGAGCATTTTTCCCTGGGCCAGAGGGGAACTGGAAGGCAGCCTTTGCCAAGGCGCTGAGGGAACACCAGTGGGAAAGCAAGGCAGGGACCAAAGCAGACATAGAAGCCGCAGTACAGGCAGCAATGGCCAAGGCCCTGGCGGAGGTGCAGCTCGCCCTGGGCAGAGCAGAGAAGAAACTGGAAGCCCAAGAGGAGAAACTGGAAGCCCAAGAGGCGACCATCAAGGAGCTGGAAAAATCCGCGACTGACAAGAGCAACTGGATCACGGCCCTGGAGAAGGAGGTGGCGAGACTGGGCACAATGCAGGAAGGGCAGGATGGACGCCCAGGAAAAACGCTCAAGAAGACAAAATGTCAGAATAGTGGGCCTACCAGAGGGGATCGAGGGTAGAAACCCCACGGCCTACGTGGCCGAGATGCTGGGCAACTTAGTGGGGAGGGAAACTCCCCAACCCACCAGAAATGGACAGAGCACGCCGGTCGCTGCGCCCGAAGCCCAGGGCGGGGGAACACCCGACGGCAGTTATAGCTAAACTGCACCGGTACAAAGACAGGGAAACAATCCTGCGCTGGGCCAGGCAAAACAGAACTTGCAAATGGGAAGGACACTTCATTAGAGTTTACAAGGACATTGGGGCAGACCTCACCAGGAGACGGGCCGAATTCAATAGAGCGAAAGTAGCCCTTCACAAGAACAATGTGCGCTTTGGTATGCTGTACCCAGCGAAACTCTGGGTCACATACCAAGAAAGAGAGTATTTCTTTACAGCCCCTGCTGACACAAACTAGTTTATCGAGGAACACGGGCTGGAAAACCTACAGCGAGGGTAGAAATACGGGGCCCCTGGCAAGGGGCAACAACACGCCGACGGGAGGGGTGAGGCAACGCCAGGACCCCCCACCATGGCGAGCGCACCCTGAACAAAAAGCAAACCACTACCCGAGGGACTGCCACTGTGGGAGACCAGGCCCCAGCACGAGGGTACGAGAATAGCGGAGAAGGGAGAGCAAATGAGGGGAGCGCAGGGTAGGATGGGGGAAGAGCGGGCAGAAAAACGCAGAGTCTGGGCAGGGGAGAAACGAGACAGTAACTCCCGAGAAGGGGGTCACCACACTAGCAAGAAAGCTAGCACCGGGGGCATGCAAAAAAGCAGGGCCGCAGCGCGCCCCCTAAAGGGGGGACGGCGCCAGGCAGAGGGGGGGGACCACTCAACAGAGACGGGAGAGCAAACGGGGATAGGAGCAGGGAAAGAGGGACAAAGGAGGGATATACGGGGGAGGAAAGGGAGGGACCGGGGTGGGGGGGGGGGCACAGGAAGGGAGGGAACAGGGGGCGGAACACAGGGACGGAGGGACAAACAAGGCTAGAATAGGAACAGCAATAGGGCTACAAAGTGCCACAATCAAGGGCTCGGTACGAGGAATCGCTACGAGCATCCACCCAGTACGTTCTCTGGGCGAAGGGAGACCCCAGAGTGCAGGGGGCTACCCGCGTGGCGGTCGCACAGCGGCGGCCATGCCAGGGGCCCCCTGGACGGAGGGAAACCCCGGAGCGCATGGGTCCAACCGCATGGAGAGAGCAGTGACAGCGGCCATCCTGGACGGTCCCCTAACAAGGGGGAACCCCGGAGGCAAGGGCGCGTCCACCAGGTAAAGATGGTTAATCCCACAGGAGCGAGGGGACAGAAGCCCCCCAGCAGGATAGTCACCTGGAACGTAAGGGGACTCAATGGCCCAGTGAAAAGATCCAGAGTCCTCAACCACCTAAGAAACATTAAGGCAGACATAATCTTCCTCCAAGGCACGCACCTGAGAGAGCAGGACCGACTGCGGGTAAGAAAGGGCTGGGTGGGACAGACCTACCGTTCCTATTACGGGACGAGGGCCAGGGGGGTGGCAATACTGATCAGCAAATGGACGATCTTTAGAGCGACAAAGACTGTTACGGACCCAGGGGGGGGGCGGTACGTCATGGTCAGCGGGACCCTGGATGGGAAACCAGTAGTACTAGTTAACGTGTACGTGCCCAACTGGGACGACACGAGCTTCATCAAGAAGACCATGGCAGAAATCCCTGACATAGCGATGCACCAGCTAATCATGGGGGGGGGGGGGGGGGGGGGACTTCAACTGTGTACAGGACCCAACGACTGACAGATCAAACCCCAAGAGGGGGAAAACCTCAAACATGGCAAGGGAACTCGGTCACTTTATGGAACAGATGGGAGCGGTGGACCCCTGGAGGTTCACCCACCCAGGAGAGAAGGAGTTTTCCTTCTTCTCCCCAGTACACAATGTAGACACCAGAATTGACTTCTTTGTGGTGGGGAAAATGGTGCTTCCGGGGACAGACAAAGTGGAATACTCCGCAATTGTGATATCAGACCACGCTCCACACTACATGGATGTGAGGCTGGAGACGGGCAGGGCCCAAATCCCCACATGGAGGTTGGACGTTGCCCTACTAGCTGACAAGGCCTTCAATGAAAAGATATCTCGGGCCATAGCAGAGTACATGGAGAACAACCAGAACGGGGAGGTCTCACCCTCCACGTTCTGGGAAGCGCTAAGGGCTGTACTAAGAGAGGAAATCATCGCTTTCAAAGCGCGAAGAGATGGGGAGGAAAGGGTGGCTAGGCAGCAGCTGGTCGACTCCATACTGGAGGTAGACCGTAAATACTCCGAGGCCCCGACGTAGAACTCCTGGCGGAGAGGAAAGAGCTACAAAGGAACTTTGATCTGCTCTCCACCAGGAAAGCAGTGCTTCAACTCCGCCAGGCACGTGGGACCCCATACGAACACGGAAACAAAGCCAGCCGCCTGCTGGCACACCAGCTGAGAAAGCAGGCAGCCACCAGAGAAATTGCACAAATCAGGGATACTAGAGGCACATTAGAAACAGAGCCAGAAAAGATCATCAAAGCCTTCAGTGCCTTTTACCAAGGGCTGTACACCTCAGAGCCCCCAATGGGGGAGTCCGGGATGAAATGGTTCCTTGATGGACTGGACATACCAGTCGTGGGGGAGGGTAGAAAACGGGGCCTTGGCTGATACCTAAGAAAGATAAAGACCCAACGGAATGTGGGTCATCCAGACCCATCTCACTGCTGAACGCAGATGCCAAAATACTGGCCAAGATTCTATCCAAAAGGCTAGAGGACTGTGTGCCAGAGGTGGTAGCAAGAGGACCAGATGGGCTTTGTCAAAGGTAGACAGCTTACCTCCAACATTAGGTGCCTGCTGAACGTGATAATGACCCCATCCGGGGAGAGAACACCAGAGGTGATCGTCTCCCTAGATGCAGAAAAGGCCTTAGACTGAGTCGAATGGAAATACCTCATAGAGGTACTGGAGCGGATCGGGCTTGGAACAGGATTCACCTCCTGGGTAAAACCCCTATACAACGCTCCCATGGCGAGCGTACGGACAAACAACACCAACTCCCGATACTTCCAGCTGCACAGGGGCACCAGACAAGGATGTCCACTGTCCCCGCTGCTGTTCGCTCTCGCGATCGAGCCACTAGCAATTGCGCTCAGCAAAAAGCTGGAGGAGGATCCAAAGGGGCGGCAGAGAGCACAGAGTCTCACTGTATGCAGATGACCTGCTCCTCTACATTTTGGATCCACAGAGCAGCATGGACGGAATCATCGCGCTCCTGAAAGAGTTTGGCGCCTTCTCGGGCTAGAAACTCAACATGAGCAAAAGCGAGATCTTCCCGGTTTACCCACAAGTACGCGGGGCAGCACTAACGGGCCGTTTAAACAAATCGACACAAATTCCGCTACCTGGGGACCCAAATAGCCCATGACTGGAAAGGGATCCACAAATGGAACCTCACTAGTCTGACAGAGGAAGTAAAAAAGGACCTGCAAAGATGGAACACACTCCCACTCTCCCTCGCTGGGAGAGTCCAGACAATCAAAATGAACGTGCTGCCCAGGTACCTCTTCCTATTCAGATCCATCCCGATCTACATCCCCAAGGCCTTTTTCAAAGCATTAGACAAACTAATTATGGCGTTCGGATGGGGGGGGGGGGGGGAGAGGAGGGAGACTGCTAGGATCCCAAAGAAGGTCTTACAAAAAACAAAATCAAGTGGAGGGCTCGCCCTCCCAAACCTACAATTGTACCACTGGGCGGCGACGGCCAAGTGAATAAGGGGATGGATCAAGGAGCCAGAAGCCAAGTGGGTGCGTGCGGAAGAAGCCGCCTGCAAGGGGACCTCCCGCTGGGGCCCTCGCCACGGCGGCACTCCCATCCCCACCCAAAAAACACCAGCAGCCCGGTGGTGATAGCCACCCTCCAGTCTTGGAACCAACTACGGCAGCAATTTGGCATGACCAAAATGTCGGACATAGCTCCCATCGGCAACAATCGTAGGATCACACCAGCACTGACTGACGCCACCTTCTAAAGGTGGAGGCAGGACGGGGGGACTCTGACAGTCAGGGACCTATACACCGACGGCAGGGTCGCAACACTGGACGAACTGACAGAGAAATTCCAGCTAGCCAGGGGGAACGAGCTAAGGTACCTGCAACTCAAAAACTTCCTACGAAAGGAGACAAGGACTTACCCACAACAGCCACGACAGACATTACTGGAGGAGTTACTGGATGCAAACATACTAGAGAAAGGAAAATGTAGCGACATGTATGACCGACTGATAGAAGGGGCCGACACCGTACTGGATGCAACAAGAATGAAATGGGAGGAGGACTTGGGGATCAAAATAAGGTGGGAACTCTGGAGTGAAGCACTGCATAGGGTCAACTCCACCTCCACATGCGCAAGGCTCAGCCTGACGCAACTAAAAGTGGAACATAGAGCCCACTTAACAAGAACTCGTATGAGTAGGCTCTTCCCGAAGGTAGAGGATAGATGTGAATGATGCCAAGGAGGCCCAGCCAACCATGCCCACATGTTCTGGTCTTGCCCCAGTACTGGGCAGCCTTCTTCGAGGCAATGTCCAAAGTGGTGGGGATGAGGGTGGAGCCATGCCCGAAAGTGGCGGTCTTCGGGGTTTCAGACCAGCCAGATCTATTCCTGGGGAGAAGGGCGGACGCCCTTCCCTTTGCCTCCCTGATCGCCCGCCGTAGAATCGTGTTCGGCTGGCAGTCAGCAACACCACCCAAAGCTGCAGACTGGCTGTCCGACCTCTCAGAATCTCTCCAAATGGAGAAAATCAAATTCGCCATCCGAGGGTCAGACGACGGCTTCCACAGAATGTGGGAGCCATTCACCCAATTGTTCCGAGACCTGTTTGTGGCCAACAAACAAGCAGAAGAATAGCCAGGTAGCCAAGAAACAGGGGAAAGCAGCCAAAGCATGAGAGGGAAAGAGAGACCGGGAGAGGGGGGGGAAGACAGCTAAATCTAAGAGGAAGGAAAGACGAACCGTGGAGGGAAGAGACAGGGAACAATAGAGGAGAGCCAGGGAGGTAGGTGGGGACGGAGGCAGGGAAACGTTAACAAACTTGACATCCACAGGAACAGAGAAAAAGGAGAATCCAGGCGGAAGACGGGAGGGACGGCTGAAGCGGTAGTGAGCACGAGACGACAACGGCAGCGAAATCCGTCCGGGAGAAGCAAGGGCAACACCAGCACCAGACCCATTCGAGGAGTGCCCTCCCGAATTGTCTCTCCGGCACAAACAGATGCATACTTATGTGTGTAAATAATTTTGCCAAATGTACAGAGTTGCTGCGGCTGGGTGGGAGCATTGTACCCTACCAGTTACATCATTTGATTTTGTACTTCTCTCGTGTTATTACTGGGGGTTTTTTCTTTTCTCCTCTCCCTTTGTGATTTGTGTATATGTTCCCTTCCCTTCTAAATAGATATATATATCATATCCTGTGTACATAACGGCAAATAAACTTTGTTCATAAATCCAATAAAAAAAATTATAAATTTTTTTTTAAATTCAGAATTCTCTTCCATCAGAGAGCAGTGGAGGCAAAGTCATTGAATATATTCACGGCTGAGTTAGATTTTTGATCTACAAGAGAGCCGAGGGTTATGGTGAGCTGACATGAATGTGAAGTTAAGGCCACAATCAGATCAGCCACGATCTTGTTGAATGTCAGAACAGGCTTGAGGTGCTGAATGGCTTTCTCCTGCTCCTGTTTCTTATGACTTTAAGTCCTGGAGTGGACTCGGCCTGAGTTGAAGCAGGGAATGGAATCATGGTTTTCCTTGCTTTGGCTGCTGTTTGGTGAATGAAGCTGAAAGGGAGAGCAGTTTAGTAGTGGTGATCATAAAATTCAGTTAGATTTTGTGTGGTTGTGGAAACGGATGGGTCAAGAATAGACTTTTTAAACCTGCCTCAAAGTCAATTTTACTTAGCTGAGGTGTAATTTGACAAAAGTGAGCTGGACACAGCTCTTAAATTAAATCAGTGTCAGAACAGGGGATGGCATGTAAGGCGGAGGTAGAGAATTCAGAACACATTCCCGCAAAGAATAATGGTGGGACTAATATATTTTGCCTCCTACCCCTAGGTGTTAAATAGGATAAAGGGAAATATGGCAATAAAAACCTGAAAGCCCAATGTTGCACTTGATGAAATTAAAAGGAATATTACAAAAGCAAAGATAAAGCATGTAAAAATATGGCAAATTAGATAAAGGAGAACTCAAAGTAGATTTATAAATATGGAAAGACCATGAGTATAACTTGGAAAGAGTCGTTCCAATTAGGAGACTGCAAAGGTGACTTGGATGGAGGATGTGAATATTGTTCTTTTTAACACAATTTTATTAAATCCCCTTGTTAAAGTTACAAAGCCAATGCACAGAATGGACAGAGCAATCCCTTAATCCATCTCATTGCTTGCTTCAAAAACCAATTCAAATTCAAATTGAAGCCAATTTATGGTCTCCACACGAGAGCCATACAAGATCCAAGCTGACAAGAAAAGGCATTGCACCTCAACTTGGGCTTGGTCTGATGCATGATCTTAGCCAAAAGAGAAGTGATGTGAACATTGTTCTCAATGAATACTTTGCTTCTGTCTTCACAAAAGAGGGGGGCACTGCAGACATTGTAGTTGAGGGGAGGTGTGAAATATTGCAATGGAAATAACTTTGTGAGAGAGGAAATATTCAGGGGTTCAGCATCTTTGAAAGTGGATAAATCACCAAGCCTGATTGGGTCGATAATCAGGCGACTTGAATTTGAAGTAATTGGAGAAGGGTTGGTAATTGAGGGAAATCTTTTTCACCCAAAATCATAGAATTTTACAGCACAGAAGGAGGCCATTTGGCCCATCAAGATTGCACCGGCTCCCGAAAGAGCTACCTAACTAGTCAAATTCCCCAGCCCTAACTTCATAGCCCTCTAAATTCAAAGAAAATCCAGCTCTCTTACGAAACCTCCTATGGAATCCGCCTCCATCACTCTACCAGGCAGCGCATTCTAAATCCCAACATCTCTGAGTAAAGACGTTTCTCCTTGTCTCATTCCTAGCTCTCTTGCTGACCATCTTGTGATTGTGACCACCTAGTCACTGACTTACCAACTAGTGGAAACAAAATATCCTCCTTTAACCTGTCAAAATTGTTCATAATTTTGAACATGTATATAAGATCACCACATCTAGTAATATGGGGGGAGCAAAAGTGCTAGATGTGGATCTAGCGGGAGAGGGGGGGATTCTAGGGTTGCTGCTGCACTGTCCGAGGGGGAACTGAAAATGGAAGAGGTGGTCGGGGCGGGGGTTCCCCGCCTGGGGGACTGGAGGGTGCGGGAGGCGCGAGCACGGGACTGGCCTAAGAAAGGAGATGGCTAGTCGGCCGGGGGGGGTGACCCCAATCCGACTGATCATGTGGAATGTGAGAGGCCTAAATGGGCTGGTTAAGAGGGCCCGTGTGTTCGCGCACCTAAAGGGACTGAAGGCAGACGTGGCCATGCTTCAGGAGACACATCTGAAGGTGGTAGATCAACTCAGGTTAAGGAAAGGATGGGTGGGGCAGGTGTTCCATTCGGGGCTGGATGCGAAGAATAGAGGGGTGGCAATACTGATGGGAAAGCGGGTGTCGTTTGAGGCCAAGAACATAGTAGTGGACAAGGGAGGCCGATACGTGATGGTGAGTGGTAGGTTGCAGGGGACGGAGGTGGTACTGGTGAATGTATATGCCCCAAACTGGGACGATGCTGGATTTATGAAACGGATGTTGGGGCGTATTCCGGACCTGGAGGTAGGGAGTTTGATAATGGGTGGGGATTTTAACACGGTGCTGGACCCAGCATTAGATCGTTCCAGACCTAGGACGGGGAGGAGGCCGGCTGCGGCCAAGGTGCTTAGGGGGTTTATGGATCAGATGGGGGGAGTAGATCCGTGGAGATTTGCCAGGTTTTTGGCCAGAGAATTTTCTTTTTTCTCCCAAGTGCATAAGGCCTACTCCCGGATAGAGTTTTTTGTTTTGGGCAGGGCATTGATCCCGAAAGTGGAGGGAACGGAGTATTCGGCCATAGCCATTTCAGACCATGCCCCGCACTGGGTGGAGCTGGAGCTGGTGGAGGAGAGGGACCAACGCCCGTTGTGGAGGTTGGATGTGGGACTGCTGGCAGATGAGGAAGTGTGCGGGGGTGTATTGAAAGGTATCTGGAGGCTAACGACAATGGGGAGGTGCAGGTGGGAGTAGTATGGGAAGCGCTGAAGGCGGTGGTCAGGTAAGCAGGAGCATTACGGGATTTGTGTGGGCGAGCAAGACCCCGTGGGTAAGGAGGGGGTTCTTGGAACGTAGCAGAGATAGAGGAGGGTTGGCATTGCCGAATCTGGGTGGTTATTATTGGGCAGCCAACGTGGCAATGATCCGTAAGTGGGTGATGGAGGGAGAGGGGGCGGCGTGGAAGAGGTTGGAGATGGTGTCCTGCAAAGGAACGAGACTGGGGGCGCTGGTGACGGCACCGCTGCCGCTCTCGCCGACAAGGTATACCACGAGCCCCGTGGTGGCGGCAACGCTAAAGATCTGGGGGCAGTGGAGACGGCACAGAGGTGCGACGGGAGACTCGGTGTGGTCCCCGATCAGAGACAACCATGGGTATGTCCCAGGAAGGATGGACGGGGGATTTCAGAGCTGGCATCGGGCAGGGATTAGAAGAATGGGGGACCTGTTCATTGACGGGACGTTTGCGAGCTTAGGGGCGCTGGAGGAGAAGTTTGGGCTACCCCGGGAAACGCTTTCAGGTACATGTAAGTGAGGGCGTTTGCGAGGCGGCAGGTGAGGGAATTTCCGCTACTCCCGGCACAGGGGATTCAAGATAGGGTGATTTCGGGCCTATGGGTCAGGGAGGGCAAGGTGTCGGCGATATACCAGGAGATGAAAGAAGAGGGGGAGGCTTTGGTAGAGGAGCTGAAGGGTAAATGGGAGGAGGAGATTGAGGAGGGGCTATGGGCTGATGCCCTAAGTAGGGTTAATTCCTCTTCCTCGTGCGCCAGGCTTAGCCTGATACAATTTAAAGTGGTTCATAGAGCGCATATGACGGGGGCGAGGCTGAGTAGGTTCTTTGGGGTGGAGGACAAATGTGGGAGGTGCTCAGGAAGTCCGGCGAACCATGTCCATATGTTTTGGTCATGCCAGGCACTGGAGGGGAGTTGCGGGAACAGTATCTAAGATGGTGAAAGTCCGGGTCAAGCTGAGCTGGGGACTGGCACTTTTTGGAGTGGTGGACGAGCCGGGAGTGCAGGAGGCGAAAGAGGCCGGCATTCTGGCCTTTGCGTCCCTAGAGCCCGGCAAAGGATCTTGCTATAGTGGAAGGAGGTGAAGCCCCCCAGCGTGGAGGCCTGGATAAATGATATGGCTGGGTTTATCAAGGTGGAAAGGATAAAGTTTGCCTTGAGAGGGTCTGCGCATGGGGTTCTACAGGCGGTGGCAACCGTTCCTAGACCATCTCGCGGAGCGTTAGATGAAGGTCGGACAGCAGCAGCAGCAACCCGGGGGGGGAGGGGAGGACATCGTTCGTGGGGGGAGGGGGGTTCCTTTGGGGGGGGCTGTGAGCAAGAAAGCACATGAACGATCCGGAAACTGACATGTACGGGAAGAATCCAATGTATAAAGTTTTGTATCTTATTGACTTGCCATGTTCATGTCTTGCCACGCAAGTTATTTTTCTTTTCTTTGTTACGGGGGGGGGGGGGGGGGGGGGGTTTGTAAGGTGGAAAATATTGTTATTGAAAAATTCTTAATAAAAATATTTTTTTTTTTTAAAGATCACCACATCTCTGCTCTAAGGAGATCAAGCCCAATTTCTCTAATCTTTCTTTGTATCTAAAATTCCTCATTCCTGGTATCATTTTAGTAAACCTCCTCTGCACGCTCTCTAGGGCTTTAACATCCTTCCTTAAATAAGGTGCCCAGAACTGAACACAATATTCCAAATGTGGCCTGACCAATGATTTGTAGAGGTGTATCATCACCTCCTTGCTTTTATTCTCTATGTCTCTATTTATAAACCCAAGGATGCTATAAGCCTTCTTAACTGTTTCAACTTGCCTGGCTACCTTCAGAGAATTATGCACCTGAAACCCGAGATCCCTCTGTGTCATAATATACACCAGTATATCATGGTGCAGACACACACTGATGGACACACAGTGGGACCAATCAACACACACAACACCGCAGCCAATCACCATTGAGAGCACACGCACTATAAAGACAAGGGGCATCAGAGTTCCCACTCATTCGAGTTGCAACTAGCTAGGAGGACAGAGCTCACAGTCTGCAACACAGACATTTACCATGTGCTGAGTGCATCGACTGGTTAGGACAAGGCAAAGGTCTTTAGTTAAAGCTAGTATCGTGTTAACCCACAGTCAGAGTATGTTAAACAGTTAATGATTCAATAAAATAGTGTTGCACTATTTCAAGTGTTGGTGACCTGTAAGTGTCCACGGATCCAGAACACCCAACACATCATGATACCAGGAGTTGAGGGATATTAGCAATTCTTAGACCTACCTGCAAGTGATCTGCCTTCCGCCAGCATTCCGCCATCCTGCAACATGGACAACATCAGCCCGCCGCTCCGCATCGCCGGCAACCTCGGGGCCAACTGGAAGATATTCAAACAGCGCTTCCAGCTCTTCCTTGAGGCCACAGACAGGGAGGACGCCTCGGATACCAGGAAGATTGCTCTCCTCCTCTCCACGGCCGGAGACCATGCCATCCACATTTTCAATTCTCTCACCTTTGCGGATGATGAAGATAAAACAAAGTTCAAGACGGTCCTCCTCAAGTTTGACACTCACTGCAGCGTAGAGGTGAACGACGTTTTCGAGCACTACGTGTTCCAACAGCGTTTGCAGGGTAAGGATGAACCTTTCCAATCCTTTCTCACGCACCTCCGCATCCTTGCAGCTACGGGCCCACTTCTGACTCCATGATTCGCGACCAGATCATTTTCGGTGTTCAGTCGGACCCCCTACGACAGCAGCTCCTCAAAGTAAAGCCCCTCACCCTAGCGACCGCCATTGAGACCTGTGTCTTACACGAAAACGCCACGAGTCGGTATTCCCACATCCAAGCAGCTGAAACGGCGCGGCAAGGTCCCCACGGGGTGGAACGGGTCCAAGTGATTGAGCAACTCCAGGGCCTCAGCCTGGATGAGGGCGGCCATTTTGTGCGCTTTTCGTGGACTCCCGCGCTTGTGCGCACCAAACGAGGGGACGAGTCGAAGAACGTAGTGCGCAGGCGCGCACCACGCACGACCGCACCGCGCATGCGCGGTGGCGCAGCGAACGTGCTGACGCTACGACGTGCGGCAACTGTGGCTCCGCCCATTTAAAATGGCAATGCTCTGCCAAATCTCGACAATGCCTCCAATGTGGCAGACTTGGCCACTATGCTGCCTTCTGCCGAGCAGCTCAGCGCGCCAATTCATATCGCTTCAGCCAGCCTCGCAGGAATGTCCGGGCAATTCAACCCACTGTCACTGAGTCCGATGCGGACCTCCCACACAGCAGTGACACCGAGGACCCGAAGGCGCCTTTTCAAGTCTGTGTCGTGACAAAAAACAGGCTGTCCCCGAAGCAAAAACACCAGCCGCTGTCGGTATACATCATCGATCCAGACGATGAGTGGTGTGCCGCCCTGACGGTCAACCGGTCCCAAATACGATTCCGCCTGGACACTGGTGCCTCTGCCAATCTCATTGTGCGGTCTGACTTCCAAAGCCTTCGTGTCAAACCAGCCATCCTTCCATCAGCCTGCCAGCTATTGGATTATAATGGCAATGTCATTCCTGCTAGCGGCCCGTGCCAACTTGAAGTGGCGCACAGGTCACGCAAAGCCATCCTTCCTTTTGAAATTGTGGGCTCCTCGAAAGACTCCCTGCTTGCCGCACAGGCATGCAAGCTGTTGAAGCTAGTTCAGAGAGTTCACTCTCTCTCTCCTGATGACACGTCTGCCTTTCAGGACGCTGACTTCAGGGCGCAACTCGACTCCATCATTGACCAGCGCCACGATGTCTTCGAAGGCATGGGCACGCTCCCATATACCTACAAGATCTTATTGAAACAGAACGCCACGCCTGTATTGCACTAACCTCGCAGGGTCCCAACACCCCTTAAGGACCGCCTCAAGCAGCAGCTGCAGGACCTCCAGGACCAAGGAGTGATCTCCAGTCACGGAACCAACCGACTGGGTCAATTCCATGGTATGTGTAAAAAAAAGCCTTCCGGCAAATTGAGAATTTGCATTGATCCCAAGGATCTGAATCGCAATATCATGAGGGAGCATTATCCAATTCCCAAGCGCGAAGAGATCACATGCGAGATGGCTCGTGCCAAGCTCTTCACCAAACTCAACGCCTCAAAAGGATTCTGGCAAATCCAGCTCGACAAATCCAGCAGGAAACTGTGTACATTAAATACCCCCTTTGGCAGATATTGTAACAACAGGATGCCGTTTGGGATCATATCTGCTTCAGAAGTGTTCCATAGGATCATGGAACAAATGATGGAAGGCATTGAAGGTGTTTGTGTCTATGTCGACGGCATAATCATTTGGTCCACCACCCCGCAGGAGCATGTCAGTCGCCTCCAGCGCACGTTCAAACACATACGTGAGCAGGGCCTACGCCTCAACAGGGCAAAATGCTCTTTTGGTCAGACGGAACGCAAGTTCCTCGGGGACCACATCTCCCAATTGGGTGTGCATCTGGATGCGGACAAGGTAGCTGCCATCACAGCTATGATAACACCAGCGGACAAGAACGCGGTCCTCCGATTTCTGGGCATGGTCAATTTTTTAGGGAGGTTTATCCCTAACCTCGCCTCTCATACCACGGCTCTCAGGAACCTGGTCAGGAAGAGGACAGACTTCCAATGGCTCCCTGCCCACGAGCGAGAATGGAGAGAACTCAAAACAAAACTGACCACTGCCCCGGTCTTAGCTTTCTTTGATCCAGCAAAGGAGACCAAAACTTCGACCGATGCCAGTCAATCCGGCATTGGGGCAGTGCTCCTTCAATCTGATGAGGCCTCATCATGGGCCCCCGTTGCATATGCGTCACGTTCGATGACCCCCACGGAGCAGCGCTATGCGCAGATAGAAAAGGAGTGCCTGGGCCTTCTGACCGGTGTGGTTAAGTTTCACGATTATGTCTACGGACTTCCTCAATTCACCGTCGAGACCGACCATCGCCCGCTGGTCAATATAATACAGAAAGAATTGAAAGATATGACGCCTCGCCTCCAGCGTATTCTTCTCAAGCTCCGGCGATATGACTTCCAGCTGGTATACACCCCAGGCAAAGACCTCATCATTGCGGATGCTCTCTCCAGGGCAGCCAACACTCCATGTGACCCAGCAGGATTTGTCTGCCAGGTTGACGCCCATGTGGCATTCGCGGCCTCCAATCTACCTGACACGAATGAACGCCTCATCCAAATTCGCCGTGAGATGGCGGCTGACCCCTTGCTATAGCGCGTCATGCGCCACCTAACCGACGGGTGGCTCAAGGGCCAATGCCCTCAGTTCTATAATGTCAGAGATGAGCTGGCAGTAGTAGACGGGGTTCTTCTAAAACTGGACCGCATTGTTATCCCGCATAGCATGCGCCAACTTGTCCTGGAACAACTACACGAGGGCCACCTTGGTGTGGAAAAGTGCCGCCGACGAGCCCGAGAGGCAGTGTACTTGCCCGGCATTAATGAGGACATAGCCAACACAGTGCTCAACTGGCCCAATTGCCAGCACTTCCAGGCGGCCCAACCACGTGAGACCCTGCAGCCCCATGAGTTGGTCACGTCACCATGGACCAAGGTGGGCATCGACCTGTTCCACACGCTGGGTAGAGACTATGTCCTGATCGTGGACTACTTTTCGAATTACCCGGAGGTGATATGGTTGCACGACATCACCTCATCTGCAGTCATTCGTGCATGTAAAGAAACCTTTGCTCGACACGGCATCCCGCTCAAGGTTATGTCGGACAATGGCCCTTGCATAGCCAGCCAGGAATGGTCCAACTTTACCAGGTGGTACAATTTTGCCCATGTGACATCCAGTCCCCTGTACCCCCAATCCAACGGCAAAGCGGAGAAGGGAGTACATATAGTCAAACGGCTCCGATGCAAGGTTGCCGATGCTGGGTCTGATTTCTACCTTGCCCTGCTGGCCTATCGCTCCACCCCACTATCCACTGGCCTGTCGCCAGCCCAGTTACTCACGGGTCGTACCTGAGGACGACGGTGCCGTCCATCCATGTCCCAGACCTCGACCGCGTTCCGGTCCTTCGCCGGATGCAGATGTCTCGTACACAGCACAAGGCGGCTCATGACTCCTGTGCAGCTGATCTCCCTGCTCTGGCCCCAGATGACAACGTCCGCGTCCATCTTCCGGATGGGGGCTGGTCTGCAACTGCTGTTGTCCATCGGCGGGTGGCCCCCCGCTCGTTCCTGGTTCGTTGTCCGCGTCCATCTTCCGGATGGGGGCTGATCTGCAACCTCTGTGGTCCTTCGGCAGGTGGCCCCCCGCTCGTTCCTGGTTCGTCTACCGGATGGCTCTACTCTGCGCTGCAATCGACGCGCCCTTCGTCTCATTCCACGCTCGCCACGTGATCCTCCACTGTCGCCTCGCCCTCCTGCTGACCCTGCCACGGACTATGCAGAGTTGCCTGTCACTCTGCATCCCCCTGACTCTGACGCAGTCCAGCCCGCTCCTGAACCGGCGGCTCTCGACCCACCCTTGAGGTCAACCAGAATTCGTCGCCCACCTCAGAGACTTGATTTATGAACTTTGCGGACTTAGAGACTCTCTGAATTGTTTTGTTGCTTTGTTTGGTCGTTTCCCTGGTTTGTATATAGTGTTGATCTCGTTACTCTTGTTGCATCCTGCGTCTCTGCACCAGGCACCTTCCCATGTAAATAGCTTAGTTCTCATGTACGTAGTCCTGTAAATATGTCTTCGCACCCCACACGTAGTTAGGAACATTCTTACCATACATTATTTATTGCCACACACATACATTCTTTTATAAAAGGGGATGTCATAATATACACCAGTATATCATGGTGCAGACACACACACTGATGGACACACAGCAAGACCAATCAACACACACAACACCGCAGCCAATCACCAGTTAGAGCACACTCACTATATAGACGGAGGGCATCAGAGTTCGCGCTCATTCGGGACACAGCCTCCTACAAGGACAGAGCTTACAGCTTACAGCACAGATCCTCACCATGTGCTGAGTGCATAGACTGGTTTGGACAGGCATAGGTCTTTAGTTTAATCTAACATCGTGTTAACCCACAGTGAAAGTATGTTCAACAGTTTCTAACTTAATAAAATAGTGTTGCACTATTTTAAGTGTTGGTGGCCTGTATGTGTTCCACGGATCCAGAGCACCCAACACATCACACCCTACCAATCAAAAATTCTCCCTGGCCTCTGGATCCCATCGCGTAGCGATCCGGGGGTATTGCATGGTCACGCTCACAGTCCAAGGCGTAGAGTTCCACAGCTTTCGCCTCTACGTCCTCCCTAACCTCTGCGCTGCACTTCTCCTCAGCCTGGATTTCCATTGCAGCCTCCAGAACCTCGGAGGACCCTTGCCACCCCTCACTGTGTGCGGCCTCGCGACCCTAAAGGTCGACCCTCCGTCCCTCTTTGCCAATCTAACTCCAGATTGCAAACCCGTCGCCACCAGGAGCAGACGGTACAGCACCCAGGATAAGGCCTTCATCAGGTCCAAGGTCCAGCGGCTGCTTCGGGAAGGCATCATCGAGGCCAGCAACAGTCCCTGGAGAGCTCAGGTGGTAGTGGTTAAACCTGGCGAGAAAAAACGAATGGTCGTGGACTACAGCCAGACCATCAACAGGTAAATGCAGCTCGGCGCGTACCCCCTCTCACGCTTATCTGACATGGTTAACCAGATTGCACAGTACCAGGTCTTCTCAACGGTGGACCTGAAATCCGTTTACCACCAGCTCCCCATCCGTAAATCGGACCGTCCATACACCGCCTTCGAGGCAGACGGCCGTCTATATCACTTCCTTAGGGTCCCCTTCGGCGTCGCCAACGGGGTTTCGGTATTCCAAAGGGAGATGGACCGAATGGACGACCGGTATGGTTTGCGGGCCACGTTTCCGTATCTAGACAATGTGACCATCTGCGGCCATGACGAGCAAGACCACGATGCCAACCGTGCTAAATTTCTCCGCACTGCCACTCTCCTCAACCTCACATATAACAAGGAGAAGTGTGTGTTCCGCACAAACCGCTTAGCCATTCTCGGCTACGTAGTCCAGAACGGAGTTCTGGGGCCCGATCCCGACCGCATGCGCCCCCTCATGGAGCTCCCCCACTGCCCCAAGGCCCTCAAACGTTGCCTGGGGTTCTTCTCATATTATGCGCAGTGGGTCCCAAACTATGCGCACAAGGCCCGCCCACTCGTACAGTCCACTCACTTCCCCCTGACGGCCAAGGCCCAACAGGCCTTCGCCCGGATCAGAGCTGATATTGCCAAAGCTGGAATGCACGCTGTAGACGAAACACTTCCATTCCAAGTAGAAAGCGACGCATCAGACGCCACCCTCAATCAGGCAGGCAGGCCCGTGGTATTCTTTTCCCGCACCCTCCATGCCTCTGAAATTTGAAAAAGAGGCCCAGGCTATCGTTGAGGCTGTGCGACATTGGAGGCATTACCTGGCCGGCAGGTGATTCACTCTCCTCACTGACCAACGGTCGGTTGCCTTCATGTTCAATAACACACAGCGGGGCAAGATCAAAAATGATAAAACCTTGCGGTGGAGAATCGAGCTCTCCACCTATAATTACGAGATTAAGTATCGCCCTGGGAAACTCAACGAGCCCCCAGACGCCCTATCCCGAGGTACATGTGCCAGCGCACAGGTAGACTGACTCCAGACCCTGCACGACAGCCTTTGTCACCCAGGGGTCACTCGGTTGTACCATTTCATTAAGGCACGAAATTTGCCCTACTCCGTCAAGGAAGTAAGGACAATCACCAGGGACTGCCAGGTCTGTGCGGACTGCAAGCCGCACTTCTACTGGCCGGACTGCGCGCGCCTGGTGAAGGCCTCCCGCCCCTTTGAACGCCTCAGCGTGGATTTCAAAGGCCTCCTCCCCTCCTCCGATCAGCACACATATTTCCTCAGTGTGATCGATGAATACTCCCGGTTTCCCTTCGCCATCCCATGCCCCGACATGACATCTGCCACCGTCATTAAAGCCCTTAATTCTATCTTCACTCTGTTCGGCTTCCCCCCTACATCCACAGTGACAGGGGATCCTCATTCATGAGTGATGAGCTACATCAGTTCCTGCTCAGCAGGGGTATCGCCTCCAGCAGAACGATGAGCTACAACCCCCGGGGAAACGGACAGGTAGAAAGGGAGAATGGGACGGTATGGAGGACCGTCCAACTGGCCCTGCGTTCCAGGAATCTCCCGGCCTCCCGCTGGCAAGACGTCCTCCCTGATGCACTACATTCCATTCGCTCATTACTCTGCACTGCCATTAACAGTACATCACATGAACGTCTTTTTGCCTTCCCCAGGAAGTCCACATCCAGGGTATCGCTCCCAACTTGGCTTACAGCTCTGGGAACCGTGCTTCTCCGTAAGCATGTCCGACTCCACAAGGCGGACCCGTTGGTGGAGAGGGTGCACTTGCTCCACGCAAACCCCCAGTACGCCTACATGGCATTCCCTGATTGCCGCCAGGATACCGTCTCCCTCAGGGACCTGGCACCAGCAGGTTCCACACCACCCCGGCGCCTCCCTCCCCTCCCCCGCCACTCCCATCACCCCCCCTAGGACCGCCCGTCCTCCCCCTGCCCACGCCTGTCGATGAAGAGGATTTTGGCATGCTCCCGGAGTCAACTTCGACCACGACAGCGCCCACATAGCCGTCACCACTTCGCCGATCTCAAAGAACCATCAAGGCATCGGATGCCAAGAGACATTTTTTTTTTGCTGCTGTGTAAATATTAAAATTTCTAATTGTATATAGTTATCCACCACCCCCGCCGAACTCAATTTTAACAGGGGGTGAATGTGGTAAACCACTGTGTTCTGATATTAGAGGTTGTACGGTAGAACCTGCACTACAGGTTCACCTGCATGCTAGCCCCGCCCAGGAGGTGGGGTATAAATATGCGTAGCCTCCAGCTCGCAGCCATTTCGCCAGCTGCTGTGGGAGGCCACACATCTGATACTAATAAAGCCTCAGTTTGGATTCAACTTCGTCTCCAGTCAAATTGATTGTGCCTCAGGGGGGCCGCCTTGCTATTTCTGCAGTCAGAACCAACACACCAGGCAGCGTTGCCCAGCTCGGAACGCGACCTGCAGCGACTGCTTTTGTCAAAGTCTGCTTGGCCCGACACAAAGTTCCAAAATCGCAGGCCAGACTCACAGACTAACAGGCCCGCAGACCCCGCAGCATGGCTGCATGCCTGCCGGTAATGCCCCCTTCTGACGCGTCTTCCACCTCGTGCTATCCGTGGGGGCCGCCATCTTTAGCCCTACCCGACATGTGCGACTCATGGGGGCCGCCATCTTGGCCGCCATCTTCAACGCCACCCGAAACGTGCGACCGATGGCCGCCATCTTCAATGCCGCCCGACACATGCGACCGATTGGGGCCGCTATCTTGGGACCACCCCGCTACCACCGACCACGCCCGCTACCCGCAGCTTGGCGCTGTCACTCTCGACCAGTCATGGCCCAAGCACCACAAGAACTCCATGATGACCGTCCGGGTCAATGGGCACGAAACGCCCTGTCTGTTTGACTCTGGGAGCACGGAGAGCTTCATCCATCCGGACACGGTAAGGCGCGATTCTCTCCAGATTTCCCCCGCATTTCAAACAATCTCCCTTGCGTCCAGAACACATTCAGTGCAAGTCCGGGGGTACTGTGTCGCGAACCTCGCGATACAGGGCGCCGAGTGTGCTGATTTTAAACTCTATGTCCTCCCCCATCTCTGCGCTCTCTTGGTAGGACTGGATTTCCAGTGCAATCTCAGAAGCCTGACCCTGAAGTTCGGCGGACCCCTACCCCCTCTCACCGTATGTAGCCTCGCGACCCTTAAGGTCGCCCCTCCCTTGCTCTTCGCGAACCTCACCTCCGACTGTAAACCCGTCGCCACCAGGAGCAGGCGGTACAGTGCCCAGGACCGGACTTTTATCAAGTCGGAGGTCCAGCGGCTCTTGAGGGAGGGGATCATCGAGGCCAGTCATAGCCCCTGGAGAGCCCAAGTGGTGGTCATCAGGACCAGGGAAAAGAACCGGATGGTTGTAGACTACAGACAGACCATAAATCGTTTCATGCAATTCGATGCGTACCCCCTTCCCCGCATAGCGGACATGGTTAATCAGATTGCACACTACTGGGTTTTCTCCATGGTAGATCTGAAGTCCACATACCACCAGCTTCCGATCCGTCCGGAAGATCGCCACTACACTGCCTTTGAGGCAGACGGCCGCCTCTTCCACTTCCTTAGGGTCCCCTTCAGCGTCATCAATGGGTCTCGGTATTCCAAAGAACGATGGACCAAATGGTGACCAGTACGGGCTGCGGGCCACGTTCCCGTACTTGGATAACGTTACTAACTGCGACCATGATCAGCAGGACCACGACGCTAACCTTCAGAAGTTCCTCCAAACCACCCAAGCCCTCAATCTCACCTACAACAAGGAGAAATGCGTTTTCCGCACAAGCCGACTAGCCATCCTCGGCTACGTCGTGGAAAACTGAGTCCTAGGGTCCGACCCTGACCGCATGCGCCCCTCCTGCAACTTCCCCTTTCCCACTGCCCCAAGGCCTTGAAAAGATGCCGGTCGGTGCTAAACACACATTTTTCCTCGTTATAGGTGAGGTTCAGTGGGTTAGCGGTTTGGAGGAATTTGCGGAGGTTGGCGTCGTGGTCCTGCTGGTCATGGCCACAGATGGTTACATTGTCGAGGTATGGGAACATGGCCCGCAAACCGTGCTGGTCAACCATTCGGTCCATCTCCCGTTGGAAGACCGAGACTCCGTTAGTGATGCCAAATGGGACCCTTAAAAAGTGGTAGAGCCGCCCGTCTGCCTCAAAGGCCGTGTACTTGCGGTCGCTCGGGTGGATGGGGAACTGATGGTATGCGGACTTAAGGTCCACGGTGTAAAAGACCTTGTATTGTGCAATCCGATTGACCATGTCGGATATGCAGGGGAGAGGGTACGCATCTAGCTGCGTGTACCTATTGATGGTTTGACTATAGTCTACGACCATCCTCTGCTTCTCCCCGGTCTTTACAACTACCACCTGGGCTCTCCAGGGACTATTGTTGGCCTGTATTATGCCTTCCTTCAGCAGCAGCTGGACTTCAGACCGGATAAACGTTCGGTCCTGGGCGCTGTACCGTCTGCTCCTAATGGCGACGGGTTTGCAATCCGGGGTGAGGTTCGCAAACAAGGAAGGCGGTTCAACCTTGAGGGTCGCGAGGCTGCAGATAGTCAGTGGGAGTATAGGGCCGCCGAATTGGAACGTTAAGCTCTGGAGGTTACATTGGAAATCTAACCCCAGGAGAGTGGGAGCGCAGAGGTGGGGGAGGACATAAAGCCGGTAATTCTTAAACTCTCTCCCTTGCACTGTTAGGTTCGCGATGCAGAACCCTTTGATTTCTGCGGAATGGAATCCCGCTGCCAGGAAAATCTTTTGGGTACTCGGATGGATTGAAAGAAAACAGCGTCTTACCGTATCCGGATGCATAAAACTTTCCGTGCTCCCAGAGTCGATCAGGCATGGCGTTTCGTACCCGTTAACCAGCACCGTCATTATTGCCGTTTGGAGCGTCCGGGGCCGCGACTGGTCCAGGGTCACCGAAGCCAGTCGTGGTTGCTGCAGCGGGGCGTTTTCTTCAGACCCCATGGCGCCGTCCATGCTGGGGTCCTTGGCTATCAGCCAAGATGGCGGCGTCCATGGATCGCACGTGTCCGGAGGGTCACAAGATGGCGGCGCCCATCCTCCCTGCGTGGAGTGCGGGGCCCAAAATGGCGGCGCCCGTTGGCCGCACATGGATCGTTGGGGGGGTTGAGTCTGCTGTCCCTGTTCTCCCCCGGAGATTGCGGCGACCCCCCGGGACTGGCACACCGCCGAATAGTGCCCCTTCTTGCCGTAACTTTTACAGATGGCCGAGCGGGCCGGGCAGCGCTGCCGGAGGTGTTTCGACTGCCCGCAAAAATAGCAGCGGGGCTCCCCGAGTGATCTGGTGCTCTGGCCGCGCAGGCTTGCGGGGGGATGGGGGGTGCCGGGGAGTCGGTCGCAGCGGGGGTCCACGGAGCCCAAGGGGCTGCCGCGCGGTCGGGGCCGTAAGCGCGGGCATTTTGTGAGGCCACATCGAGGGAGGCCGCAAGGGCCCGTGCCTCCATGAGCCCAAGTGAGTCTCTCTCCAGCTGTTTCTGGCGGATTTGGGATGAGGTCATACCTGCCACAAAAGCATCCCTGATTAGGAGCTCCGTATTTTGTGAGCCGTCACCGATGGGCAGTTGCAGTTCCTTCCCAATATCAGCAGCGCGCTGTAGAACTCGTCCAGCGATTCTCTGGGGATTTGCCATCTCATCGCGAGTTGGTGGCGTGCGCAGACTTGGTTTACGGGCCGAATGTAGTCTCCTTTCAGCATGGTGAGTGCTGTCGGGAAATTCGCCACATCTTCGATGAGCGTGTAGATCTCTGGGCTCACCCTGGAATGCAGGATCTGCATTTTCTGGTCTTCTGTGATCTGGCCGGGGGCCGTTCGGAGGTATCCCTCGAAGCATGCTAGCCAGTGTTTAAATACGGCCGCTGAGTTTGCTGCATGGGGGCTGATTCGCAGACATCCGGGGCGATCCGGAGCTCCATAGTCTTTTTAAGTCTGCTTAATAAATTGTAGCACAATCAATTACTCACGAGACGAGAAGAGATGAAGTCAATCAAAGGCTTTATTAAGCAGACTTGTTCCCCAGCAGCTCAGTTACAGAATGCGGCTGCTGGGAGAACCCGGGTTCTTATACTCCGCCTTACTGGGTGGAGCCAGCAGGCGGCAGATCCAATCAGGACCCAGTGTCTGTCTACCAATAGCCTCTCGGCATCACAGGTACCGTACTACCCCTAATACATACCACCACAGGTTCTTTTAATATCATTCCCAGTGGGTCCCCAACTATGCGGACAAAGCCCGCCCACTTATCAAAGCCACCATCTTTCCCCTGACGACTGAGGCGCGCCTGGCCTTCAGCCGCATCAAGGCAGACATTACCAAGACCGCGATGCACACGGTGGACGAGTCCATCCCCATCCAGGTGGAGAGCGACGCGTCGGATGTCGCCCTGGCCGCTACCCTTAACCAGGCAGGCAGGCCCGTGGCCTTTTCCTGTACCCTCAACTCCTCCGAGATTCAACACTCCTCTGTCAAAAAGGAAGCTCAAGCCATTGTGAAAGCTGTGCGGCATTGGAGGCACTACCTGACTGGTAGGAGGTTCACCCTCGTCACCGACCAACGATTGGTAGCCTTTATGTACAACACACAAGATCAAGAATGATAAAATCTTGAGGTGAAGAATCAAACTCTCCACCTATAATTACAATATCGTGCATCGTCCTGGGAAGCTCAATGAGCCCCAGATGCCCTGTCCCGCGGCACATGCACCAGCGTGCAAGATGACCGACTTCGGGTCATCCACAATGACCTCTGTCACCTGGGGGTCACCCGGTTTCTTCACTTCATCAAGGCCCGCAATCTGCCCTACTCCACCGAGGAGGTCAGGGCCATGAACAGGGACTGCCAAGTCTGCGCGGAGTGCAAGCCGCACTTCTCGGCCAGACAAGGCTCACCTGGTGAAGGCATCCCGCCCCTTTGAGCGCCTCAGCGTCGATTTCAGAGGGCCCCTCCCCTCCACAGACCGCAACGTGTATTTTCTCAACGTCGTTGATGAGTATTCCCATTTCCCCTTTGCCATCCCATGTCCCAACATGACCGCGGCCACCGTCATTAAGGCCCTGCACAGCATCTTCACCCTGTTTGGTTTCCCCACTTAGGTCCACAGTAACCGGGGCTCCTCGTTTATGAGCGATGAGCTGCGTCAGTACCTGCTCGGTCAGGGCATTGCCTCGAGCAGGACTACCAGCTACAACCCCCGGGGAAATGGACAGGTGGAGAGGGAGAACGCGACGGCATGGAAGGCCGTCCTCCTGGCCCTACGGTCTAGAAGTCTCCCGGCTTCCCGCTGGCAGGAGGTCCTCCCCGATGCGCTCCACTCCATTCGGTCGCTCCTCTGCACAGCCACAAACGAGACCCCTCACGACCGTCTATTTGTCTTCCCCAGAAAATCCACCTCCGGGGTCTCGCTTCTGTCCTGGCTGACAACACCGGGGCCTGTCCTCCTCCGGAAGCACGTGAGGAGCCATAAGTGAGTCCAGCTCCTACATGCCAACCCTCAGTATGCCTACGTGGCGCACCGCGACGGCTGACAAGATACAGTCTCCCTCCGGGATCTGGCACCCGCCGGTTCCCCGGCGACCATCACCTACCCCACCACACACTGAACACCGCCCCTACCCCTACACGACCTACACCCCCCCCTCCCCCCATCGCCGACCCACCGTGATGAAGCTCCAGGCGACACGCTCCCGGAGTCAACGAGCCCAACACCCGTGCCCGCAGCGAAGCCGGAACTGTGGCAATCACAGAGAACGATCAAGGTGCTGGACAGACTCGATCTGTGAGCCCACTTCACCCCCACTGGACTTCAATTTTTTAACAGGGGGTGAATGTGGTGAACGTATTGCTGCTACAATTCACCACTGTATTGTATTGTATTATGTTGATGCCCTTGTGGGCTCCGCCTGTGGCTCCGCCCCCTCAGGGGAGGTATATAGATCTGCAGCCTGTAGGCGGCACTCAGTACAGAGCAGTCGCAGGCAGGCACAAATCTAGCTTATTAAAACCACTATTCACTTCTACTAATCGTCTCGTGTGAATTGATGGTCGCATCACCTCCATTACAGGTTCCACCTTTATTAACCCCCTACTCTAAGCTGAACTACTCCCCCCCCCCCCCCCCCCACCCTTCTGCTGACAATGAATTTTCCGCAAAGAAGTCGCCAAACGGTTGCCACCTCCGGGCAAACCCTAACAGTGACCCTCTCAAGGCGAACTTTATTTTCTCCAAACAGAGAAAGCTAGCCATGTCAGATAGCCAGGTCTCCGGCTTCGAGGGCTTTGAGTCCCTCCATGCTAATAGTATCCGTCTACAGGCTACCAGGGAAGCAAAGGCCAGAACGTCTGCCTCTTTCTCCTCCTGGATACCCGGATCTTCCGACACCCCGAAAATCGCCACCTCTGGACTCAGCGCCACCCTTGTTTTTAACACCGTGGACATGACGTCCGCAAACCCCTGCCAAAATCCCCTGAGCTTTGGGCATGTCCAACACATGTGGACATGGTTCACTGCACCCCCCCCCCCCCCAGCACATTTTGCACACCTGTCTTCTACCCCAAAGAACCTGCTCATCCGGGCCACTGTCATGTGGGCCCGGTGAACGACCTTAAATTGTATCAGGCTGAGCCTGGCGCATGTTGTGGACGCGTTGACTCTACTCAACGCATTCGCCCAGAGACCATCCTCTATCTCTCCTCATAACTGTTCTTCCCACTTGCGCTTCAGCTCCTCAGTCTGCATATCCTCTGACCCCATGAGTTCCTTATAGATGTCAGAGACCTTCCCTTCTTCCACCCACACTCTGGAAACTACCCTATCCTGAATCTCCCTTGGTGGTAGGAGCGGGAAGGTTGAGACCTGCCTATGTAGGAAGTCCTGCACCTGCAGGTACCTGAATTTGTTTCCCCTCGCCAATCCAAATTTCTCCTCCAGCTCCTTCAAGCTAGGAAAGCTGCCCTCTAAAAACATATCCCCCATCCTCTCAATTCCTGCCCTCTGCCATCTCCGAAACCCCCCGTCCATCCTTCCCGGGGCAAACCGGTGATTATTACAGATTGGAGACCAGTCCGATGCTCCCTCCGCTCCCACGTGCTTCCTCCGTTGCCCCCAGACTCTTAGGGCTGCCACCACCACGGGGCTGGTGGAGTACCGTGCCGGCAGGAACGGCAGAGGCGCTGTTATCAACGCCCCTAAGCTGGTGCCCTTACCAGAAGCCGCCTCCATACACTCCCATGCCGACCCTCCCCCCACCACCCACTTCCTAATCATGGCTATCTTCGCCGCCCAATAATAGTTACTGAAGTTTGGCAGCGCCAGCCCGCCCTCTCCCCGGCTCCGCTCAATCATCCCCTTTTTTACTCGCGGAGTCTTGCCCGCCCATACAAAGCCAGTGATCACTTTGTTAACCCGTTTAAAAAAGGACCGCGGAATAAAGATGGGGAGAGACTGGAACACAAACAGGAATCTCGGAAGGACCATCATCTTCACCGTCTGCACCCTCCCGGCGAATAACAACGGGAGCGCGTACCACTTCCGAAAATCATCCTCCATTTGGTCCACCAGACGGGCCACATTATGTTTGTGCAACCGTTCCCATTCCCGCGCCACTTGGATGCCTAGGTACCTAAAACCTCCCCCTGCAGCTCTAAACGGCAGTTCCCCCAATCGCCTCTCCTGTCCCCTCGCCTGAATCGCAAACATCTCATTTTTTCCCATATTTAGTTTGTACCTCGAAAACTGGCCATATTCCCCCAGAATCCTCATGATTTCTTCCATCCCCTCTGCTGGGTCTGATACATACAGGAGCAGGTCGTCTGTGTAAAGCGAGACTCTGTTTTGGCCAGCAGTTTGGCGTCCACATTCAATAGGGATATCGGCCTGAAGGACCCACACAACTCCGGATCTTTGTCCCGCTTCAGGATCAGCGAGATCGTGGCCTGTGACATCGTCGGGGAAAGCACCCCTCTCTCCTTTGCCTCATTGAATGTCCTCATCAACAGCGGCCCCAATATCCCAGAGAACTTTTTACAGAACTCCACTGGCTACCCATCCGGCCCCGGGGCTTTACCCGACTGCATGGCCTTCAGCCCCTCTGTTATTTCTTCCATCCCGATCGGGGCCCCCAGCCCTTCTACCAACCCTTTGTCAACCTTCGGGAAATTCACCCCCCTAGGAAGTGCCTCATCCCCTCCTGCCCAGGTGGGGGTTCCGGCCCATACAGCCGACTATAAAACTCCTCAAATGCCTTATTCACCCCTGTTGAGTCTCCCACCAGGTCCCTGTCTTCATCCTTTACTTTCCGTTTCTCCCTGGCTGCCTCCCTCCATCTAAGCTGCTGTGCAAGCATTCTGCTGGCCTTCTCTCCATGCTCATAAATCGCCCTTTTGTTATGCTCTTGACGTAGCATAAGCCACTTCCTTGATGTACACTCTGACAATGGAAGGTTCAGACTTGGAGATAGCTTTAACACATTTATTAAACTATTAACAATTCTCCTACTTGGATTCAACGCTACTGTTAATCCTGCTAGAGCTACTCAGACTGACGAATCAGTCTGCTACAATCCACGTGGTGGGTGTGATGTTCAATCAACCCTGTGTCTGTACTCACTCCGTGTCTCCACTGGAAAGAGACTGAGCATGTGTGATGTGTCCTTACATATGGGTTGGTGTAATGCTGTCCTGTGGTAGTGTCACCTCTGTGTGTATCGTGACTACCCATTGGTCGTGTCCTATCTTACTGACCTATTGGTTGACTGTCTGTATGTCATGTTTCTGGTGTTCCCTCTAGTGTCGAGCTAGGTGTAGTGTATGTACATTAACCCTTTGTGTACTTACAGTGATGTATATCACCACACGCCCCACTCGCCTTTCTCAGCTGCTCTACCGCCCTTCCTGTGGTTAACAAGCCTCCACCGTTCCCTTAAAAGCCCTGTCTCTGGGGTCTCTGCATTCCTCCTGTCGACCCGCAATATCTCCTTTACCAATCGGTCCGTCTCTGCCCTGTCTACTTCCTCCCTGTGGGCCCGTATCGAGATCAGCTCCACTCTTAACCAACGCCTTCAATGCCTCCCAGCCCACTGCTGCCGAAATTTCCCCCGTGTCATTGACCTCCAGGTAGTTCTGAATACATTTCCTCAACCGCCCGCACACCTCTTCAACTGCTAAAAGTCCCATGTCTAACCTCCAGTGCGGGCGCTGGTTACTGTCTTTACTAACCTGTAGGTCAACCCAGTGCGGGGCATGGTCTGAGATTGTGATCGCCGAGTACCCCATGTCCACCACCCCTGTCAGTAGAGGCCCTGCTCAAAATAAAGAAATCAATCCGGGAGTACACTTTATGCACGTGTGAGTAGAATGAAAACTCCTTCACCCTCGGCTGCCCAAATCTCGATGGATCCACCCTCCCCCCATCTGCTCCATGAACCCTTTTAGTTCCTTAGCCATTGCTGGCACCCTGCCCATTTTTGAGCTTGACCGGTCTAAAGCAGGGTCACTAACTGTGTTGAAGTCCTGTGCCCCCCATAACCAGTTTATGCGAATCCAGGTCCAGTATCTTCCCCAGCATCCTCTTTATAAACTCCACATCGTCCCAATTTGGCGCATACACATTTACTAGTACCACCTGCACCCCGTCCAATTTCCCACTGACCATAACGTACCAGCCTCCCACATCCGAAACTATTCTTCCCGCCTCAAACACCACTCGCTTGTTGATCAGGATCGCGACCCCTCTGGTCTTCGAGTCCAGTCCCGATTGAAAAACCTGTCCGACCCAACCTTTCCTTAATCTAATCTGGTCAGCAACTCTAAGGTGCGTCTCCCGCAGCATTACCGCGTCCGCCTTCTGGGGCGAAATTCTCCTACCCGCCCCGCCACATTTCTGCCCCGACCGGCCGGCGGGAGTCTCCGTAACACCGGCCAGTCAATGGGGTTTCCCATTGTGGGGCAGCCCCACGCCATCGGGAAACCCCCGGGCGCCGGCAGAACGGAGACTCCCGCCGGCGGAGAATGACGCCCCAGTTCTCTCAAATGCGCGAACATGCGTGCCCTCTTGACCAGCCCATTTAGCCCTCTTACATTCCAGGAGTTCAGTCTAGTTGGGGGCCCCCTCCCCTTCGCCGATCAGCCACCCCCTCTCTCGGGCCAGTCGCCAGCCCGCGCCCCATGCCTCCACTGGCCCGCCCCCAGGCAGCCTCCACCCCCAACCTCCTCTCTGTCCATCAGCAAAAGTTCCTCCCTCGTCAGCAGAACATTTCCCCCCCCCCCAGTAACAGCGCAAAATAAATCAACCCCTTTGATAAGCCTAACATCTGCTCACCCCCACTACGCTTCCGTAAGCTAGCTCGCCCAGCTAGCTTGGTGGCCCTCGCCCCGGCGCCAGACATTCTCCCACCTATTGCTCCCTCCCCACCGCTCATATATACATATTCAAATGAAAAACAATCCCAACACAATTGCCCGACAAAGAAAAAAAAAACCCAGTTAAACGAAGAAAAGATCAAGCAAAAGATCCAGCATCTAGACAAACACACCTCCATCCCCCATCAGTGCAAATGCAAACTTTAACTCACTCAGCTCTGCAACTGGCCCCAGATCAATACAGAAGGCATTACAAATAACGTCCGCAAAACAAAAAACAAGAAACTTTTTTGAACATAAACGTTGCAGTAAAGTTCAAAGTTCTCAGTCCGACAACAGTCCTTTCCTTTTCGCGAAGTCCAGTGCTTCCTCAGGAGACTCAAAATAAGAATGTTGCTCCTCGTATGTGAAACAGAGGCGGGCCGGATACTGTAGTGATCTCTGTAGGTGCATGCACACAAGGGGTTAATGAATAAATAGCCGCACCACATAATCACTAGAGGGCTGGGCCAACAGGGGAATAAAAAGCAGCCACAGGGGGTCTCTCTCTCTCTCTCTCTCGTGGGTGCACTGTGAACAGGGTAACATTAGAATCACATAGATAGTTAGTGGAGTTATGTTTAGTTATTATTATTAAATCTTGTTAACCAATTCTTAATTTCCATGTTAAGTTAAAGAACTCATGCATTAATAGTTATAGTTACTCAATAAATCTTTGTTGTTACTGGACGAGTTCGAGTCTTCTTCAACAAGATTCAGAGGACCTCACCATCAACCAAGGATTGAGTAACATGTGTTATCGACCACGCAGGTAACACAACATGGTACAAAGGAGTGTGGGCCTTAACAACAAAACAGAAACTAGCTAGATTAGATTCGACAGACAAGAAAAAGAATTCGGATAGATATTCGACCACGGAAGGCATCGCAGCAGTCGGACCTCTCGGGCAAGAAAAAAACGGTAAGATGGACTCACTTCCAGCTCCAGAGCCCCTCAGAACCTTTGGGAATCTCCAGTATAATTGGAAAATTTTCCTTCAACACTTTAATCTTTCTGGAAATTAAGGACCTAACCGCTGCGCCAGATTCTAAAAAAATAGCCTACCTCTTATCTGCTGTGGGGAAACAGGCCATGGAGATATATAATTAATTCACTTTCATGGAAGGTGCAGACAAAACTAAATTTAAAGTAATTATCGCAAAATTTGAACAACACTAAAAATCAGTCTGGTGAGACGCTGGAAAGACTTAAATTTTGTAATAGGTGCCAGAGATTCGGAGAGTCAATCACTGATATTATTGCAGACCTCCAGGTACTAGCACAAGGCTGTAATTATGCAGATTTCAAGGCTATGATAATAGATCAATTAATTTATGGACTATCTGATAAAAATGTAACTAAAAAACTTTCACAACAACAGTATCTAACTCTAGAAATCGCGATTAAACAGTGCATAGTGCATGAACAGAAAAAAAATCAGTACTTTCAATTTATCCAAAGAAAAACGGCGCCAAAACTTACCACGAGGCGGAGGCAGGATCTCACTCGGGCAGCAGCAATTTTGCTTGGCAGCCATCTTGAGCGAGAGCGTTCCGGCCAGTACGCACATGTGCACTTCTCAAACAGAGAAAAAAACGGCAAAATACGCTTGCACGCATGCGCGAGAAGCCGCGCATGGGCAGCTGCGAAAAGAGCGCGCAGTACAGGAAACTCGGCCTGCACAAACGCAGTCGATTCCTACGTGTTACGTCACGAGCGTCATGACGTCAGAGGATGCTGACCACGCCCACTTAAAAGGGAAATGCCCGAAAATTGCAAATAAGAAATTTAAAGCTACAAACCACTGATTTTTTTCCTCGAACGACAAAATGAAGACCGAGCCTCCACCCACAGTTAAAGATTACCTCCGCAGCACCCTGAAACATACCGTTTGCAACACCCAAAGAGAAGAGCACAATGACAAATCCAGAGCAAAAGATTTGTTCATTGATGATGATTACTCAGGAGATGAGTTCCTCATTGGACAAATAGAGCACCATGACACATCCTTGACAAGAAGCGATGATTTGCTCGCTGACGAATGCCACTCAGCCATGGATCAGTTCTCTGGATCTGATGGTCATTGCAGCAGCAACATGGGTGCCAAGTTCCATACAAGTCTCATGGTGGGAGAATCCAGTAACATGACAACATGGCAGCTCATCGACAAAATGGATGACAACCACATGTCACATATCCTAGCAGAAGGCGACGCCACGCAGAGAGCACAGATTGACTCCACTGAGGGAATGATAGCGGCCTCCATAGCGAGCTCGTTGACAGGCTCCAGAATGGCCGCAAGCAACAACTCCGGAGCGACAGACATGAACGAGGAAGACTATGAAGGTCTATCCACATTGTTTGAGCCACCAGAAGAAGACTATGAAAGTCTACCCAGCTCATTTAATCGGCAAGAAGACACTGAATGTCTACCCACTGTATGTGAAAACAGTGACAAAGTGATCACACTCAACATACAGAGTATGCAGGATTACAGCAAGACTGACAGATCTCAGCTCGTCTGTACAGAAGCACAGAGTAGGACTACTCTTGGGCCCAGTGAGACCACGTCAATTGAAATCTTGAAGATTTTAAACCCTGAAGAGGAGCATGAAGAGATCACAGATGATTCAAATGTACCGGAAATGTCTCCACCAGAGGAGCACCAAGACAGCAAAGAAGAACAATCAAATCCACCACAAATGACTGATGTCACCAACATCAATACGACATCAGATCATTCTCACAGTTCTCAAAAAGAAATGCTCAATGTAACTGACACCAATAACTGTGACAATTACTCACATTATCCACACGGAACACACATTGAGCGCAACAAGAGTACAAACATGCCATGGCATGGCAACAAATCTGACAAATTCGCATTTGCTCCACAACAAACAAAATCAGCTTTCAAGAAAGATGCAACGCAGAATCGCTACCACAAGCATTAAAAAAAAAGTATGAATCAGACAACAAAGTGATTTGACCATTCCGATGTCTCGTGATGTCCTCACGGACACGCATCAACACTGACGGTGGTCACGACGACATGACAACATCAACTGCCACCTCAACGACAGGCGATGAGATCAACCCACCTGATCAAACTCATACAGTCTGGACTCACAACATTTTTCGTTAGGATTGGACTTTTTAAACGTTGATTGACTTTGTACAGTCATTATTATCATCACATTCTGTACCCAGCATTACTTGTTTTATCCAGTTGACTTAATTCATTATGTTTGTTCAATTTTCGTTACGTCATACAGAAAATCTGTAACACATTAAAAAGGGGGGATGTAGTGATCTCTGTAGGTGCATGCACACAGGGGGTTAATGGGTAAATAGCAGCACCACATGATCACCAGAGGGCTGGACCAACAGGGGTATAAAAAGCAGCCACAGGGGTCTCTCTCTCTCTCTCTCGTGGGTGCACTGTGAACAGGGTAACATCAGAATCACATAGATAGTAGAGTTACGTTTAGTTATTATTGTTAAATCTTGTTAACCAATTCCTAGTTTTCATGTTAAGGTAAAGAACTCATGCATTAATAGTTATAGTTACTCAGTAAATCTTCGTTGTTACTGGACGAGTTCGAGTCTTCTTCAACAAGATTCAGAGGACCTCATCATCAACCAAGGATTGAGTAACACGTGTTATTGACCACGCAGTCAACACAACAGATACAACAGCCCGAACTTCACCTTTTTCTTGAAAAGGGTCGACCTTATCTGGTT
Source organism: Scyliorhinus torazame (assembly GCF_047496885.1). Taxonomy (NCBI): domain Eukaryota; kingdom Metazoa; phylum Chordata; class Chondrichthyes; order Carcharhiniformes; family Scyliorhinidae; genus Scyliorhinus; species Scyliorhinus torazame. The sequence goes on from NC_092708.1 coordinate 99,493,427, forward strand.
AAACCCCATTCTTCTCCTGGCCACCTCCACACTCAGCTCCTAATAGATCTGCAGGATACTGTTGTCCCGTGCATATGTGGGCACGATGCTCAATTCGCTGATGGGCGTGGGAGCTTTCCCGAGGCCCCTGGAGCTGGATGAGGCTCATCGGGTCCTGGCAAGGAGACCCAAAGCCAACGAGCCATCAAGGGCTGTAGTGGTGAGGTTCCACCGCTTTATGGACAGAGAATGTGTCCTGAGTGGGCCAAAAAAAGAACGGAGCAGCAGGTGGGAGAACATGGAGATCTGAATTTACCAGGACTGGAGTGGTGAAGAAGAGGGCTGGTTTCAACCGGGCTAAGGCGGTTCTCCATCGGAAGGGGGTGAAGTTCGGGATGCTGCAGCCAGCGCGTCTGTGGGTCACGTTCCAAGATCGGCACCACTATTTTGAGACGCCTGATGAGGCGTGGAACTTTATCCAGTCTGAAAAGTTGGACTTGAACTGAGGGTTTGTCGCGGGGGTTGTTTACGGTGTTTACTGCGTTTGGGGAATGTTCTTTTTGTTTTGGTGCTGGGCGGGGATGGGTGAATGGATTTGATGTGGGAGCTGTGGGAGAGTGTGTGCGTCGGTGTTGGAGGGGCAGGCCCCACGGAGGAAGAGGGGGGATGGAGGCCCGGGGATGGGGAGTTGGGGTAAGGCCGCAAAAAAGGAACTGCGCCAGAGGGGGCGGGGCCGGCTCAGATGGAAAGCACGGGTTTTTCCCCGTGTTAGGGAAGGATGGGGCCGGGGCCGGAGCGGTAGGGCGGTGCTGGAGAGGAGCGCACACTGATTGTCAAGGAGTGGGGGGATTCTCACACTGGGGGGTCGATGGAATGGCGGGAAAGGCCGGGGTCAGCAGGAGTCAGCTGACTTACGGGAGTATCATGGGGGGAGCAAGATGGCTAGATGAGGATCTAGCTGGGGGGGGGCGGGGGGGGGGAGAGGGGGGAACTGGGTTGCTGCTGCATTGGCCAAAGGGGAGCTGGAAGTAGGAGAGGTAGTCGGGGTGGGGGTCCGCCTCTGAAGGTGGCAGGTCAGGTTAGGCTGAGAGAGGGATGGGTAGGGCAGGTCTTTCATTCAGGGCTGGATGCGAAGAACAGAGGGGTTGCAATACTGGTGGGGAAGCTGGTGTCGTTCGAGGCACTGAATATTGTGGCGGATAATGGAGGTCGATATGTGATGGTGAGCGGTAGGTTGCAGGGGGTGCGGGTGGTACTGGTGAACGTATATGCCCCGAATTGGGAAGGTGCCGGATTTATGAAACGCATGCTGGGTCGGATTCCGGATCTGGAGGTAGGAAGCTTGATAATGGGGAGGGACTTCCACACGGTGCTGGACCCAGCACTGGACCGTTCTAGGTCCAGGACGGGTAAGAGGCCGACTGTGGCCAAGGTGCTCAGGGGGTTTATGGACCAGATAGGGGGGAGTGGATCCATGGAGGTTTGCCAGGCCGCTGGCCAGGGAATTTTCCTTTTTTTCCCAAGTCCATAGAGCCTACTCTCGGATAGATTTTTTCATCTTGAGTAGGGCGCTAATCCCAAAAGTGGAGGGAACGGAATATTCGGCCATAGCCATCTCGGACCACGCCCCGCATTGGGTGGAGCTGGAGTTGGGGAGGAGAGGGACCAGCGCCCGCTGTGGCGCCTCGATGTGGGACTGTTGGCGGATGAGGGGGGGTGCGGGCAGGTTCGGGGGTGTATTGAAAGATACTTGGAGGCCAACGACAACGGGGAGGTGCAGGTGGGGGTAGTCTGGGAGGCGTTTAAGGCGGTGGTCAGGGGAGAGCTAATTTCCATTAGGGCCCACAGGGAGAAAAGAGAGAGGAGGGCGAGGGAGAGGTTGGTGGGGTAGATTTTAAGGGTGGACAGGAGTTATGCAGAGGCCCCCGAGGAGGGGCTACTTAGGGAGCGACGGAGCCTCCAGACGGAATTCGACCTGATGACTATGGGGGAAGCAGAGGCACAGTGGAGGAAAGCGCAAGGGGCGACGTATGAGTATGGGGAGAAGGCGAGTCGGATGCTAGCACATCAGCTTCGTAAGAGGGAGGCAGCGAGGGAGATTGGTGGAGTTAGAGACAGAGGGGGTAATACGGTGCGGAGTGCGGTGAGAATAAACAAGGTATTTAGGGACTTCTATGGCGATCTGTACAGGTCTGAGCCCCCGGTGGGGAAGAGAGGATGTGGCGATTCCTAGATCAGCTGAGGTTCCCGAGGGTGGAGGAGGAGCATGTGGTTGGGCGCCGATTGGGTTGGAGGAGCTGGTTAAAGGATTGGGGAGCATGCAGGCGGGGAAGGCCCCGGGGCCAGATGGGTTCCCGGTTGAATTTTACAGGAAATATTTGCTGAGCCCGTTGCTAGTGAGGACTTTTAATAAGGCGAGGGAGGAGGGGACCTTGCCCCCGCCAATGTCTAGGGCACTGATTTCTTTCAACTTGAAGCGGAACAAGGATCAATTGCAATGTGGGTCGTCTAGACCGATCTCGCTCCCCAATGTTGATGCTAAGTTGCTGGCAAAGGTGCTGGCTACGAGAATTGAGGACTGTGTCCCGGGGGTGATTCATGAGGACCAGATGGGATTTGTGAAGGGTAGGCAGCTGAATACTAATGTGCGGAGGCTCCTCAATGTGATTATGATGCCCTCGGTGGAGGGGGAAGCGGAGGTAGTGCCAGCTATGGACACGGAGAAGGCCTTTGATCGGGTGGAGTGGGAGTATCTTTGGGAAGTGTTGCGGAGGTTTGGGTTCGGGGAGGGGTTTATCAGTTGGGTCAGGCTGCTATATAGAGCCCCTGTGGTGAATGTGGCTACGAACCGGCGGAGGTCGGAGTACTTTCGGCTGTACCGGCGGACGAGGCAGGGATGTCCCTTATCCCCCTTGTTGTTTGCATTGGCAATTGAGACGCTGGCCGTGGCACTGAGGGAGTCCAGGAAATGGAGGGGATTGGCTCGGGTCGGGGCGGGGGGGGGGGGGGGGGGGGGGGGGACACCGGGTGCCGTTGTATGCCGATGACCTGTTGTTGCATGTTGCGGATCCAGTGGAGGGGATGGCAGAGGTCATGCGGATCCTTTGGGAGTTTGGGGACTTTTCGGGGTACAAACTCAACGTAGGGGAGAGTGAGCTCTTTGTGGTGCATTCAGGGGACCAGGGAAGGGGGATAGACGAGCTACCGCTGAAAAGGGTGGAAAGGAGCTTTCGGTACCTGGGGATCCAGGTAGCTAGGAGTTGGGGGGCCCTGCACAAGCTCAATTTGATGAGGTTGGTGGAGCAGATGGAGGAGGATTTTAAAAGATGGGATGTGCTGCCACTCTTACTAGCGGGTAGGGTGCAGTCGGTCAAAATGACGGTCCTTCCGAGGTTTCTCTTTGTGTTCCAGTGCCTTCCCATTTTGATCCCTAAAGCCTTTTTCTTTTTTTTAAAATATATTTTATTCAAGATTTTTTGGCCAAACATAACAGTACGTAGTGTTTCTTTTAAACAACAATAAAGCAATATAAATAACAGTGGCCAGTTTTAAACAAATAAATAAATAATATATGAACAGAAACAAAAACAAAACTAAATGGCAACTGCCTTGTCAAAAATAAATACTCACCAAAGATACAATCCAACAGTCCAATATACATTACCTAAAACAAGTGCCTATACATATATAATAACATCCCTGAGAGTCTGTCCGATTCCTCCCCCCCCCTTCCCCCACCCCCCCCACCCCCCCTCTCCCCCTGGGTTGCTGCTGTTGTCTTCTTCTTTTCCAATCCCTCTATCTTTCTGTGAGGTAGTTGACGAACGGTTGCCACCGCCTGGTGAACCCTTGAGCCGAACCCCTTAGTACGAACTTAATCCGTTCTAACTTTATAAACCCTGCCATGTCGTTTATCCAGGTCTCCACACCCGGGGGTTTGGCTTCCTTCCACATTAACAATATCCTGCGCCGGGCTACTAGGGACGCAAAGGCCAAAACATCAGCCTCTCTCGCCTCCTGCACTCCCGGCTCTTCTGCAACCCCAAATATAGCCAACCCCCAGCTTGGTTCGACCTGGACCCCCACCACCTTCGAAAGCACCTTTGCCACCCCCACGCAAAACCCCTGTAGTGCCGGGCATGACCAGAACATGTGGGTGTGATTCGCTGGGCTTCTCGAGCATCTCGCACACCTATCCTCTACCCCAAAAAATTTACTGAGCCGTGCTCCAGTCATATGCGCCCTGTGTAACACCTTAAATTGTATCAGGCTTAGCCTGGCACACGAGGACGATGAGTTTACCCTACGTAGGGCATCAGCCCCTCCTCAATCTCCTCCCCCAGCTCTTCTTCCATTTCCCTTTCAGCTCATCTACCATGAACTCCCCCTCGTCCCTCATTTCCCTATAAATGTCCGACACCTTACCATCCCCACCCACGTCTCTGAGATCACTCTATCCTGCACCTCCTGCGTCGGGAGCTGCGGGAATTCCCTCACCTGTTGCCTCGCAAAAGCCCTCAGTTGCATATACCAAAATGCATTCCCTTGGGGCAACCCATATTTTTCCGTCAGCGCTCCCAGACTCGCAAACGTCCCATCTACGAACAGATCTCTCAATTGTGCTACCCCTGCTCTTTGCCATGCTCCAAATCCCCCATCCATTCTCCCCGGAACTAACCTATGGTTATTTCTTATCGGGGACCGCACCGAGGCTCCCGTCTTTCCCCTATGCCGTCTCCACTGCCCCCAAATTTTCAATGTAGCCACCACCACCGGGCTTGTGGTGTATTTCTTCGGTGAGAACGGCAACGGTGCCGTCACCATAGCTTGTAGGCTAGTCCCCCTGCAGGACGCCCTCTCCAATCTCTTCCACGCCGCTCCCTCCTCTTCTCCCATCCACTTACACACCATTGAAATATTGGCGGCCCAGTAGTACTCACTTAGGCTCGGTAGTGCCAGCCCCCTCCCGTCCCTACTATGCTGCAAAAATCCCCTCCTCACTCTCGGGGTCTTCCCGGCCCACACAAAACTCATAATACTCTTCTCGATTCTTTTGAAAAAAGCCTTCGTGACCACCACCGGGAGGCACTGAAACACAAAAAGGAATCTCGGGAGGACCACCATTTTAACCGCCTGCACCCTACCTGCCAGTGACAGGGACACCATGTCCCATCTCTTAAAGTCCTCCTCCATCTGTTCCACCAACCGCGTTAAATTAAGCCTATGTAATGTACCCCAATTCTTGGCTATCTGGATCCCCAAGTACCGAAAGTCCCTTGTTACCTTCCTCAACGGTAAATCCTCTATTTCTCTGCTCTGCTCCCCTGGATGCACCACAAACAACTCACTTTTCCCCATGTTCAATTTATACCCTGAAAAATCCACAAACTCCCCAAGTATCCGCATTATCTCTGGCATCCCCTCCGCCGGGTCCGCCACATATAGCAACAAATCATCCGCATACAGAGATACCCGGTGTTCTTCTCCTCCCCTGAGTACTCCCCTCCACTTCATGGAACCCCTCAATGCTATGGCCAGGGGCTCAATCGCCAGTGCAAACAATAACGGGGACAGAGGACATCCCTGCCTCGTCCCTCTATGGAGCCGAAAATAATCAGACCCCCGTCCATTCGTGACCACGCTTGCCATCGGGGCCCTATACAGCAACTGTACCCATCTGATATACCCATCTCCAAAGCCAAATCTCCTCAACACCTCCCACAAATAATCCCACTCCACTCTATCAAATGCTTTCTCGGCATCCATCGCCACCACTATCTCCGCTTCCCCCTCTGGTGGGGGCATCATCATTACCCCTAGCAGCCTCCGTATATTTGTATTCAGCTGTCTCCCCTTCACAAACCCAGTTTGGTCCTCATGAACCACCCCCGGGACACAATCCTCTATCCTCATTGCCATTACCTTGGCCAGAATCTTAGCGTCCATGTTCAGGAGGGAAATAGGCCTATAGGACCCGCATTGCAGCGGGTCTTTTTCCTTCTTTAGGAGGAGAGATATCGTTGCCTCTGACATAGTCGGGGGCAGCTGCCCCCTTTCCCTCGCCTCATTAAAGGTTCTCATCAGTAGCGGGGCCAGCAAGTCCATATATTTCCGATAGAATTCAACTGGGAATCCGTCTGGTACCGGGGCCTTCCCCGCCTGCATGCTCCCAATCCCTTTCACTACTTTCTCCGTCTCAATCTGTGCTCCCAGTCCCGCCCTCTCCTGCTCCTCCACCTTAGGAAATTCCAGCTGATCCAGAAAGCACATCATTCTCTCCTTCCCATCCGGGGGCTGAGCTTCATATAATCTTTCATAAAATGCCTTGAACACTCCATTCACTCTCTCCGCTCCCCGCTCCATCTCTCCCTCCTCATCTCTCACCCCCCCCATCTCCCTCGCTGCTCCCCTTTTCCTCAGTTGGTGGGCCAGCAACCTGCTCGCCTTCTCCCCATATTCGTACTGTACACCCTGTGCCTTCCTCCATTGTGCCTCTGCATTACCTGTAGTCAACAAGTCAAATTCTACATGTAGCCTTTGCCTTTCCCTGTACAGTCCCTCCTCCGGTGCCTCCGCATATTGTCTGTCCACCCTCAGAAGTTCTTTCAACAACCACTCCCTTTCCCTACCCTCCTGCTTTCCTTTCTGTGCCCTAATAGATATCAGCTCCCCTCTAACCACTGCCTTCAGCGCCTCCCAGACCACTCCCACCTGAACCTCCCCATTATCATTGAGTTCCAAGTACCTTTCAATACACCCCCTCACCCTTAAACACACCCCCTCATCTGCCAATAATCCCATGTCCATTCTCCAGGGTGGACGCTGTTCTTTTTCCTCCCCTATCTCCAGGTCCACCCAATGTGGAGCGTGATCCGAAATAGCTATAGCCGTGTACTCCGTCCCCGTCACCTTCGGGATCAGTGCCCTTCCCAAAACAAAAAAGTCTATCCGTGAATAAACTTTGTGGACATAGGAGAAAAACGAAAACTCCTTACTCCTAGGTCTACTAAATCTCTAGGGGTCTACTCCTCCCATCTGCTCCATAAAGTCCTTAAGCACCCTAGCTGCAGCCGGCCTCCTTCCGGTCCTGGACCTCGATCAGTCCAGCCCTGGGTCCAGCACCGTATTAAAATCTCCACCCATTACCAACTTCCCCACCTCTAGGTCCGGGATACGTCCTAACATACGCCTCATAAAGTTGGCATCATCCCAGTTCGGGGCATATACGTTCACTAAGACCACCGCCTCCCCTTGTAATTTGCCACTCACCATCACGTATCTGCCCCCACTATCCGCCACTATGGTCTTTGCCTCAAACATTACCCGCTTCCCCACTAGTATGGCCCCCCTGTTTTTTGCATCTAGCCCCGAATGAAACACCTGCCCCACCCATCCTTTGCGTAGTCTGACCTGGTCTATCAGTTTCAAATGCGTCTCCTGCAGCATAACCACATCTGCCTTAAGTTTCTTTAGGTGTGCGAGTACCCGTGCCCTCTTTATCGGCCCGTTCAGCCCTCTCACATTCCACGTGATCAGCCGGGTTGGGGGGCTCTTTACCCACCCCCCCCCTTGTCGACTAGCCATCTCCTTTTTCAATCCAGCTCCTACCCGGTTCCCACGTAGCCGTATCTCCCCCCAACGGCGCCCTCCCACCCCGACCACCCCACCCCATACCAGCTCCCCCTTCTCCCCAGCAGCAGCAACCCAGTTGACCCCCCCCCCCCCGCTAGATCCCTCACTAGCGTAATTACACCCCCCCATGTTGCTCCCAGAAGTCAGCAAACTCTGGCCGACCTCGGCTTCCCCCCGTGACCTCGGCTCCCACTGTGCGAGGCCCCCTCCTTCCTGCTTCCCTGTTCCCGCCATGATTACCATAGCGCGGGAACAAAGCCCGCGCTTCCCATTTGGCCCCGCCCCCAATGGCCGGCGCCCCCAGCTCCTCATCCTCCCTCCCCCCCTCCCCCACGACATGGGGAAGAGAGAAATGTTACAGGGTCGCAGGATTAACAACTTGGGAAGTCCTCTCTTCCCCCTTTTCCCCCCTTCATCCCACATATTCGCCCCACCACTTTGTCCCAAACGTTCTTTTTCTAGCCCGCTTATTCCAGCTTCTCCTCGACAATAAATGTCCACGCCTCTTCTGCCGTTTCAAAGTAGTGGTGTTTCCCTTGATGTGTGACCCACAGTCTTGCCGGCTGCAGCATTCCAAATTTAACCTTCCTTTTGTGCAGCACCGCCTTGGCCCGATTAAAGCTTGCCCTCCTTCTCGCCACCTCCGCACTCCAATCTTGATGTACGCGGATCACCGCGTTCTCCCACCTACTGCGCCGAGTTTTCTTCGCCCATCTGAGGACCATCTCTCTGTCCTTATATCGGAGAAATCTCACCACTATGGCTCGAGAATTTCTCCAGCCCTCGGTCTTCGCGCCATAACTCGATAGGCTCCCTCCACCTCCAACGGGCCCGTCGGGGCCTCCGATCCCATTAACGAGTGCAGCATCGTGCTCACATATGCCCCGACGTCCGCCCCTTCTGCACCTTCGGGAAGACCAAGAATCCTTAAATTCTTCCTCCTCGCATTGTTCTCCAGCGCCTCCAGCCTTTCCACACACCTTTTGTGTTGTTCCTCGTGTATCTCTGTCTTCACCACCAGGCCCTGTATGTCGTCCTCATTCTCAGCAGCCTTTGCCTTCACGACCCGAAGCTCCTGCTCCTGGGTCTTTTGCTCCTCCTTTAGCCCTTCAATCGCCTGTAATATCGGGGCCAACAGCTCCTTCTTCATCTCCTTTTTAAGTTCTTCCACGCAACGCCGCAGGAACTCTTGTTGGTCAGGGCCCCATATTAAACTGCCTCCTTCCGACGCCATCTTGCTTTGTGCTTGCCTTCCTGGCCGCTGCTCTAGAGGATCCACCGCAATCCAGCCACTTTCCCCTCCTTTTTCCATCCATGTCCAGGGGGGATTCCCTTCTGGTTTACCGCACAGTGTTTTTAGCCGTAAAAATTGCCGATGGGGCTCCTATTAAGAGCCCAAAAGTCCTTTTCACCGGGAGCTGCCGAAACGTGCGACTTAGCTGGTCATCGCCGCACCCGGAAGTGTAAAGCCTTTTTCAAACAGGAGCATCATGGGATTTGGGTGGGTGAATAAGACCCCGAGGGTGAAGAGGGTGTTTCTGGAGCATAGCAGGAACAGGGGGGGGGGGGCTGGCGTTGCTGAATCTATGTGGCTATTATTGGGCAGCCAATGTGGCGATGATCCATAAGTGGGTAATGGAGGGAGAGGGGGCGGCGTGGAAGAGGCTAGAGATGGCGTCCTGTGTGGGCACGAGCCTGAGGGCGCTGGTGACGGCACCGCTGCCGCTCTCGCCGACAAGGTACACCGCGAGTCTGGTGGTGGCGGCGACGTTAAAGATCTTGGGGCAGTGGAGGCGACACAGGGGCGAGGTGGGAGCCTCGGTTTGGTCCCTGATTCGGGAGAATCATCGGTTCGTCCCGGGAAGGATGGATGGGGTGTTTCTGAGCTGGCATCTGGCAGGGATTAGAAGAATGGGGGACCTGTTCATCGATGGACGTTTGCGAGCCTAGGGGTGCTGGAGGAGAAGTTTGGGCTACCACCGGGAAACGCTTTCAGATACATGCAAGTGAGGGTGGTCGCGAGGCGGCAGGTGAGGGAATTCCCACTGCTTCCAGCACGTAGGATTCAGGACAGGGTGATTTTGGTTGTATGGGTTGGAGAAGGCAAGGTTTCAGCGATTTACCAGGAGCTGCAGGAAGAGGAGGAGGCCTCGGTGGAGGAGTTAAAGGGCAAGTGGGAGGAGGAGCTTGGGGAGGAGATAGATGAGGGTCTGTGGGCTGATAACCTGAGTAAGGTTCATTCTTCCTCCTCTTGCGCCAGGCTCAGCCTAATACAGTTTAAAGTTATTCACAGAGCGCATATGACAGGGGCGAGGTTGAGTAGGTTCTTTGGGGTGGAGGACAGATATGGGAGGTGCTCGGGGAGCCCAGCAAATCACGTCCATATGTTCTGGGTTTTGGAGGGGTTTTGTGAGGACTATGTCCAAGGTGGTGAATGCCCGGGTCAAGCCGAGCTGGGGATTGGCATTCTTGGGGGTATCGGACGAGCCGGGAGTGCAGGAGGCAAAAGAGGCCGCTATTCTGGCCTTTACGTCCCTGGTAGCCCGGTGGATGATTTTGTTTACTGTTATGTGGGGGCTTATTGTATTTGGGGGAAATCCAATGTTTAATTTCTGCTTGTTGTGTTTTTGTTTCTTTTTCTTGTTGGGGGTGGGTTTTGTTGAAAATTTGTTGAAAAATCTGAATAAATATATTTAAAAAAAAAAAGAAAGGATACTGTTGTCCCATTTACAGCTCCGTGTCTGCTTGGCCCACTGTGAAAAACGCTCCTTATCCAAATATCTGTGGAATCTCACTACCATTGCCCTCGGGGGGTCTCCCATTTGCGGCTTCCTCATGAGCGCTCTGTGAGCCCTGTCCACCTCCAATAGTCGGGGGAATTCCCCTTCCCCCAGCAGCTTCTCGAACATGGCCACTATGTATGCCCCAGCGTCCGCTCCTTCGGATCCCTCCGGGAGCCCAACGATTCTCAAGTTCTGCCTGTTCTCTAGGTCCTCCGCCTTCTCCAGGAACTTTTTCTGCTGGTCTCTCAGCATCCCCACCTCCAACTCCACTGCAGTTTGATGTTCCTCCTGGTCAGCCAGCACCTTCTCTACTTTCTGGGTCGCCCGATCTTGGGCATCCAATCTAAGCTCCAACCGTGCAATTGCCTCTTTAATCAGGTCCAAGCAGTCATGCTTCTGCTTGGCGAAGCCCTCCTCGATAACTTGCATCAGCTGCTCCATTGACCGCTGGGTCGACAAGCCAGAGGTCCGGTCCTCTGCCATGTTTCTTCCCGGTGCAGCTTCAGCCCAAGCCTTCTCTGTTCTTCTGTTTCTTCCTTTGCGAGCACTTCCAGTCCTCCTCTCCATGCACCGATGTGGGAATCCAGTACACAATTGCCTCTGTCATCGATTTTTCAAATCAAGTCCAGTAAAAAATCGGGGGGAAAGGTCCAAAAGTCCGACCCGAGCGGGAGCCACCAAATGTGTGGCTTATTCCTTCATAGCCACCACTGGAAGTCTACATCAGACTCTAATTCATTCACTACAGCACTTGCTTCAACATCATAATCCCAGCAAGCTCATATCAAAACTCCAAAACCTAGGACTTGGCTCCTCCCTCTGAAACTGAATCCTCGACTTCCTGACCCATAGACCACAATCAGTAAGGATAAACAACAACACCTCCTCCATGATAGTCCTCAACACCAGGGCCCCACAAGGCTGCATACTTAGCCCCCTACTATACTCCCTATGCACACACGACTGTGTGGCAAAACTTGGCTCCAACTCCATCTACAGGTTTGCTGATGACACGAACACAGTGGGTTGGACCTCGAACAACGATGAGTCAGAGTACAGGCGGGAGATAGAGAACCTCGTGGAGTGGTGTAACGATAACAATCTCTCCCTCAACAGCAGAAAAACTAAGGAACTGGCCATTGACATCAGGAGGCCAAGTATCATGCACGCCCCTGTCAGCATTGTGGTAGTGAAAACAGGCTGAGAAGATACACATAGGCCAGAAACAGAAACTGTCTCATGAGGCTCTGGCTGGAATCGATACTGACTATCTGCAAGAGCACTCCAGTCAATGCGTACACACGTTACTGGTATATGGACTTTGTGATTACTCACACCAAAGAACAAGACCATGCTATGAAGATGTAACAAACGTTCATCCACAGGTGATCAACTTTGCAGCAGGACGAAGAACAGACAAAAGAAGCCATCAGACTCCATAATGAGCTGATGGCTGGTCAGTCGAGGGTCTTTCAGAGGACAATGGGTCTTGATTGAATCACCATGGATAAACAAGAGTCTTTTCCATTAAAACTTCGGGCCTGGATGGGACAATGGCCAGTTGTGGGTGTGGTGATGTGCATCAATGTAAATGCATGTAGGCTAGCTAGACACTAGAGGGAGCACCGGAGACATCACCCACACACACTCTACCAATAGATCAGTTAGATAGGACATGACCAATGGACATTCAGGATACACACAGAGGTGACACCACCACAGGAGGGCATTACACCAACCCATATATAAAGGACACCACACACATGATCTGCCTCTTTCCAGTGGAGACAGTTAGTGAGTATAGACACAGGGCTGATTCAATATCACACCCACCACGTGGATTGCAGCAACTGGTTAGTCAGCCTGGGTAGCTATAGTAGGATTAGCAGTAGTGTCGAACCCGAGTAATAGAAGTGTAAATAGTTTAATAAACTTGTTGAAGTTATCTCCACGTCTGAACCTTCCTTTGTCAAGTGCGCCTCAAGGAAGCCGCTTATGTTACACCGAGAACATAACAAATCATGGTACCAGGGCTGAACTGTTTCAATCCATATAGCCATACCTCAGCGTACAGTGACAACCAGCAACGATACCCAGGCAAGATGTTCGAGATCTGGGTTCCGCAGCAGCTCCAGTGCCACGGCGATCTCCGCGAAAACTGGCGGGTATTCCGGCAAGTGTTTGAAATCTTCCTGGTAGCAGCCGAACTAGAAGACGTGGCCGATGCTGAAAAGACAGAGCTTCTCCTCACCATCGCCGGTGCCAGAGCAGAAGAAATCTTTTAAAAATTCAAGTTCTCCAAGGGGCAAAACAGGAGCGACTTCCAGGCAGTCCTGGACAGATTCGGCAAATACTGTGAGGAAAACACACTCCAACCAGCAAGAAAAGGTAAGAGAAGCGCCAGTACTCACCACGAGGCTGAGATCCCGGAGCAGAGAACAATTGTGATCGGTGGCCATCTTTCTAAAGGGACTGAACTTGCACAGTTGCGCGAGAAGCGCACAGAACGGGAAGGTCCGTTTGCGCATGCGCGAGACGCCGCGCATGCGCAATCACGAAAACGGCCATCGGTACAGGAACAGTAATTTGCGCATGCGCAAACGCTTCCTGCGTATGATGTCACATGCATCATGACGTCAGGGGCTGTTTAGCACAGGGCTAAATCGCTGGCTTTGAAAGCAGACCAAGGCAGGCCAGCAGCACGGTTCAATTCCCGTAACAGCCTCCCCGAACAGGCGCCGGAATGTGGCGACGAGGGGCTTTTCACAGTAACTTCATTTGAAGCATACTTGTGACAATAAGCGATTTTCATTTCATTTCATTTCAGAGGCCCCGGACCATGCCCATTTAAAGGGGAAACGTTCCAAATCAAAGAAAACATCTTTTAAAGCTGTAAAACAACCTTCCTTCACCTGCAATGACAGCACAATGCCTCAAATTGAACCAGGAAATGAAATTAACCTCCGAAGAATCCTGCACCAAGCAGTTACCTACGCCCAAACTGATGATTCCGACCGTGAATACTTCAAAACCGACCTTTACATTTTCTCTGGACCTCGCGAGCCCAATGCCAGTTCTGACGCAAACAGTGATGATATGGTCCTAGAAGACAATGACTCAGATGAACCTTTCACATTGGGAGGCTACCCCAGTACCAAATCCGAACCGCAACTAGACGTGTTGCACATTGGCGACCCCCGTACTGAATCCGACGCAGACGCGGATTCGTTCTTCGGATTTGAGGATCTTCAGCCCAGCAGATATAACATCCCAACTCGTGAGTGCAGGATGATGCTGCAGCCTGAAACCAAGAGACAGAGAGCGGTACAAGCCCTCAGACAGCGGCCTGCTGCCACACAGAGCGTGGTCCACGTACCGCTCAGGGTTCCCGACTCTACGAAAGAAGACACGCAAGACTCCACACCGCAGTCCTTGCATGAACAAGATGTGACTCCAGTGTCACAAGCCTCCACAGCGAGCTCGTGGACAGTCTCCACGATTGAAGAAACGCAAGACTCCAGAGCGCAGTCCTTGCATGAACAAGAAGTGACTCCAGTGTCACAAGATTCCACGATAGAAGAAACGCAAGACTCCAGAGCGCAGTCCTTGCACACACAAGACGTGACTCCAGTGTCACAAGCCTCCGCAGCGAGCTCGTGGACAGCCTCCACGATAGAAGCAACGCAAGACTCCAACGCGCAGTCCTTGCAGGACAAGACCACGAGGGTCTAGCAATCTCCTTTGATCAACTAGCGGCAGACGATGCAAGTCTGCCATGCTCAAGTAAACAGCAAGAAGACTATGACAGTCTACCACACTCCAGTGCACAGCAGGACGACCATAACGGTCTATCATGCTACAGTGAAGAACAATGCGACGCTGACAGTCCAAGCCCAAATGAAGGACAACAGCAGGACGACCATGATGGTCTATCATGCTACAGTGAAGAACAAAGCGACGATGACAGACCAAGCCCAAATGAAGGACAACAGCAAGACAATGACAGTCCACCCACATTGTTTGCACCATCAGATGAAGACTCTGACAATTTACCCAACCCAAGTGAACAACAAGCAGCTACTGAGGCTCTACCCACAGTATGTGAGACGAGTGACGACAGCATCCCACTTCCCATGCAAGATGTGCAAAGTGACAGACCTCAGCTAGTGTGTACAGAGGCACTCAACGATCACTGTGAGACCACTGGTGACTCCGGTGACACCACGATACTTCCACCCTCATTTGCTCGAACCTCTCCACAAGTCAATGCATTCCTGCATGTTCCGACTCCAGACGTGCAGCTTCAAGAAATCTCAGCTGACTCCAGTGAACCTGCTAAGACTCCGGACGGGGAGCTCCAACAAACCAACTCTGACTCAGTTAAAACAGACCAGACTCCAGATGGGGAGCAATTACATGGGTCAGTACTAACAAGCAGCGGCTACAGTCTAAGAAGAATACACCAATATTCACCACAGCTATATCCACACATTTTTTCTACACCAGCAGCGCAGCCAATGACAGCTCATGCTGGACAGACCCAGTATTCAGGCATGCAGCAGCCAGCAGTCTATGCAGCATGTTCTCAAACAGGCCAGCACTACGGATTGCCCACTAATGGAATCAAGACCAAAGGAGGACTACCGCAAGCGCAATCTGCACTACAGACTGGATGCCTTAGTTACAGCCCAGGATTTGCTGCACCCCAGCCTGGCCAGACGGCATATTCCTATCAGATGTAAGGTTCTAGTTTCACATCATCACCAGGTATTTTTGCGAGCAGCAATTCTGTTTCCAATTCGACAAGCTTCAACAGTTCTCAGCAGGATCACCCTTCCTGCACAGCACGTGGCCAGAACCAGTATGTACAGTCTTATCCAACTTCAACATATGGCACATCCATGACCTCGAATGATACTGTTGATGGTACCTCTTCAACGTCAACACCTTATCAGCCACAAGATGCCATCCGACAACACCATCACAAACATCGAAAAAGAAAGGGACTCCAAATCAGACAGCGAAGTGATTTGACCACTTCTTGGTTCCTGTGGCACAGTGACGTTGATGGCGTTCATAACCAAGAGAGATGCAGCTGAAGATGGTGTATAGAGTGCACCTTACAACGGCGAGGATGAGCCGGCTCTTTGAGGGGGTAGATGATGTGTGTGAACGTTGCGGGAGGGCCCCGCAAACCACGTTCATATGTTTTGGTCCTGTCCAAAGCTGGAAGATTACTGGAAGGAGGTTTTTAGGATAATCTCTAAAGTGGTGCACGTGAAACTGGACCCGGGCCCTCGAGAAGCCATATTCGTGGTGTCGGAACAGCCGAGGTTGGAAACGGGCGCGGAGGCAGATGTTGTAGCCTTCGCCTCATTGATCGCCCAAAGGCGGATCCTGTTAAGGTGGAGATCATAAGACCATAAGATATAGGAGCAGAATTAGGCCACTTGGCCCATCGAGTCCGCTCCGCTATTCAATCATGGCTGATATTTTCTCATCCCCATTCTCCTGCCTTCTCCCCATAACCCCTGATCCCCTTATTAATCAAGAACCTATCTATCTCTGTCTTAAAGACACTCAGTGAATTGGCCTCCACAGCCTTCTGCGGCAAAGAGTTCCACAGATTCACCACCCTCTGGCTGAAGAAATTCCTCCTCATCTCGGTTTTAAAGGATCGTCCCTTTAGTCTGAGATGGTGTCCTCTGGTTCTAGTTTTTCCTACAAGTGGAAACATTCTCTCCACATCCACTCTATCCAGGCCTCACAGTATCCTGTAAGTTTCAATAAGATCCCCCCTCATCCATCTAAACTCCAACGAGTACAGACCCAGAGTCCTCAATGTTCCTCATACGACAAGTTCTTCATTCCAGATCAACCTCTCCACTCTGTGTCCCGGCGGGAGGACCTGTTGGAATTCTTTTTTTTTTTTAAATATGTTTATTCAAAATTTTTCCAATAAAATTTTACAAAACACTCCAGAAAGGAAAGAAAATATACAAAAGAGAAATACAAAGGGCATTACGCCAACACACAAAGCAACTTAATCCTCTAACCATTAAACTATCTAACAAACTAAGAACAAAAATGGGGCAAACGCCCCTTACTTAAACCAAAACAAGAAACCCCCCCTCCCCCCTGCTGTTGCTGCCATTGACCTCCACCTAACGTTCCGCGAGAAAGTCAAGGAACGGTTGCCACCGCCTGGAGAACCCCTGCACAGACCCTCTCAAGGCAAACTTTATCTTCTCCAACCTGAGAAACCCCGCCATGTTATTGATCCAAGCCTCCACACTTGGGGGCTTCGCGTCCCTCCACATTAGTAAGATCCTTCTCCGGGCTACCAAAGAGGCAAAGGCCAAAACTCCGGCCCCTTTCGGCTCCTGCACTCCCGGCTCGTCTGACACCCCAAATATCGCTATCCCCCAGCTCGGTTTTACCCGAGTATCCAAGACTCTGGATATAGCCTTTGCGAAGCCCCTCCAAAACCCCGCAAGCGCCGGACATGCCCAGAACATATGGGCATGGTTTGCTGGGCTCCCCGAACACCTCACACACCTGTCCTCTACCCCAAAAACTTACACATCCTCGCCCCTGTCATATGCGCCCTGTGTACCACTTTCCACTGGATCAGGCTGAGCCTGGCACAAGACGAGGAGGAATTAACCCTGCCCAGGGCGTCAGCCCACAGGCTCTCATCCAGCTCCTCACCCAGCTCCTCCTCCCACTTGCACTTCAGCTCCTCCACTGTGGCCTCCTCCACCTCCTGCAGCTCCTGGTAAATAGCTGAGACCTTACCCTCTCCGACACACACGCCCAAAATCACCCTGTCCTGTATCCTCCAGGCAGGCAGCAGCGGGAATTCCTCTACCTGCCTCCTCACAAATGCCCTGACCTGCATATACCTGAAGGCATTTCCCGGGGGTAACCCAAAATTCTCCTCCAGCGCCCTCAGACTGGCAAACGTCCCGTCAATGGATAGGTCCCCCATCCTTTTAATTCCCACCCGATGCCAACTTAGAAATCCGCCATCCATCCTGCCCGGTGCAAACTTATGGTTGTTCCGTATCGGGGACCAAACTGAGGCCCCCACCTCCCCCCTGTGCCGTCTCCACTGCCCCCAGATCCTCAGTGTCGCCGCCACCACTGGGCTCGTGGTGTACCGCGTCGCCGGTAGCGGCAACGGTGCCGTCACCAGTGCCCCCCAGGCTAGTACCCACACATGATGCCGCCTCCAGTCTTTTCCACGCCGCCCCCCTCTCCCTCCATTATCCATTTCCGAATCAATGCCACATTAGCTGCCCAGTAGTAGCTACACAGATTCGGCAGCGCCAGGCTACCCGCCCCCCCACCCGACTGCGCTCCAAGAACTGTCTCTTAATCCTTGGGGTCTTAACTGCCCATACAAACCCCATAATACTCTTGCTCACTCGCTTGAAGAAGGCCTTAGGGATGAGAATAGGCAGGCACTGGAACACGAACAAGAACCTAGGGAGGACCGTCATTTTAACAGACTGCACCCTACCTGCCAGGGAGAGTGGCAACACATCCCATCTCCTAAAGTCCTCCTCCATCTGGTCTACCAACCGCGTCAAGTTGAGCTTGTGCAGGACCCCCCAACTCCTGGCCACCTGGATACCCAAATACCGGAAACTCCTCTCCACCCTCTTGGCAGCTCCTCCAGCCTCCTCTCCTGACCCCTCGCATGCACCACAAAGAGCTCACTCTTCCCAAAATTGAGCTTGTATCCTGAGAAGTCTCCAAACTCCCTAAGGGTCTGCATGACCTTTGCCATCCCCTCCACTGGACCTGCAATATACAAAAGCAGGTCATCTGCATATAACGAGACCCGATGCTCCTCCCTTCCCCGGACCAACCCTCTCCAGTTTCTAGACTCCCTTAGTGCCATAGCCAGCGGCTCAATTGCCAGGGCAAACAGCAGTCTAGTCCCGCGGAACAACCTGAAGTACTCTGACCTCAGCCGATTTGTCGATATGCTCGCCACCGGGGCCTGGTATAACAATTTTACCCATCCTATGAACCCCTCCCCGAACCCAAACCTGCCCAGCACTTCCCACAGGTACTCCCACTCCACCCGATCAAAGGCCTTCTCCGCGTCCGTTACCGCCACCACTTCTGCCTCCCCCCCTCCGAGGACATCATGATCACATCAGGAGCCTCCGCATGTTTGCATTCAACTGCCTGCCCTTCACAAACCCCGTCTGATCCTCATGTATCACACCCAAGACACAATCCTCAATCCTAGTGGCCAGGACCTTCGCCAACTTGGCATCCACATGAAGGAGCGAAATCGGCCTATATGAGCCACACTGCAGCGGATCCTTGTCCCACTTGAGGATAAGCGAGATCAACACCCGAGACATCGTCGGGGGAAGAATCTCTTCCTCCTTCGCCTCGTTGAAGGTTCTCACCAACAACGGACCCAACAGTTCCACAAACTTCCTAGAGAATTCGACCGGGAACCCATCCAGCCCCGGGGCCTTGCCCGCCTGCATACTCCCCAACCCCTTAACCAGCTCCTCCATCCCGATCGGGGCCCCCAAACCTTCAACCTGTCCCTTCTCCACCCTCGGGAACCTCAATTGGTCCAAGAACCCTCCCCCTCCGGGGGTTCTGACTTGTACAGGTTCCCGTAGAACTCCCTGAAGACCTCATTTATTTTGGCTGGACTCCGCACCATGTTCCCCCCTCTATCCCTGATTCCTCCAATTTCCCTTGCCGCCTCCCTCCTCCGTAGCTGATGCGCCAGCATCCGGCTCGCCTTCTCCCCATACTCGTACGCTGTCCCCTGCACCTTCCTCCACTGGGCCTCGGCTTTCCCCGTAGTCAGCAAATCAAACTCCGTTTGGAGGCTCCGGCGCTCCTTCAGCAGCCCCTCTTCAGGGGAATCCGTGCATCTCCTATCCACCCTCAGTATCTCCCCCACCAATCTCTCCCTCTCCATCCTCTCCCTCTTCTCCCTGTGGGCCCTGATTGAGATTAGCTCTCCCCTGACCACCACCTTCAGCGCCTCCCAAACCCACTAACCAGTTATCTCCCCATTATCATTGGTCTCTATGTACCTTTGAATGCACCCCCGGACCCGCCCACAGACCTCCTCATCCACCAGCAGTCCCACAGCCATGCGCCACAGCGGGTGCTGGCCCCTCTCCTCCCCCAACTCCAGCTCTACCCAGTGCGGGGCGTGGTCCAAAATCGCTATGGCCGAGTACTCCGTTCCATCCACTCTTGGGATCAACGCCCTACTCACCACGAAGAGGTCTACCCGTGAATAGGCCTTGTGCACATGGGAAAAGAAGAACTCTTTAGCCACTGGCCTGGCAAACCTCCACGGATCCACTCCCCCCCATCTCATCCATAAACCCCCTCAGAACCTTAGCCGCAGCTGGCCTCTTGCCCGACCTCGACCTAGATCGATCCAGTGCCGGGTCCAGTACCGTATTGAAGTCTCCCCCCCCCATTATCAAACTCCCCGCTTCCAGATCCGGGATCCGGCTCAGCATGCGCTTCATGAACCCTGCATCGTTCCAGTTCGGGGCATATACATTCACCAGCACCACCCGGGTCCCCTGCAGCCTACCACTCACCATCACATTATCCGCCACAATACTCATCGCCTCGAACGTCACCCGCTTGCTCACCAGGATTGCAACCCCCCTATTCTTTGCATCCAGCCCAGAGTGAAAGACCTGCCCTACACATCCCTTCCTCAGCCTGATCTGATCCGCCACCTCAGGTGTGTCTCCTGCAACATAGCGATGTCTGCCTTCAGTCCCTTTAAGTGCACGAACACCTGGACCCTCTTGACCGTTCCACGTGATCAGTTGCCTAGCCCCCTTGCTCCCCCCATTGCACTCCCGTAAGTCAGCTGACTCCTGCTGACCCCGGCCGCTCCCGCCTCTGTCGACGATCCCCCGATTACCTGCTGCAATTCTTGATGCTTGAAAAGGTCAAATTTGAACTGAGGGGAAGGATGGAGGGGTTCTACAATTCATGGGCGTTATTCATTATGCACTTTCGAGAATTGGATCACATCGAACATTAGGGGGGTTGGGGGCTGGGAGTGTTGGGGGGAGGGGGACTGTATGTGTTAATGGTGACTAAAGGTGATTCCTGATTCCTTTTTGTCATTTGTTTATGTTAACATGCGGGTCAATCTCTGGGATTTGGTGGGAGAATGGGATCGTTGCTATTAATATGGGGATTGACATTACATTCGTCAATGATTATTGTTTATTGTTGGGTGTAAATTTGGGAGAAAATGTGAAAAAGGAGAATAAAAAATATTTTTTTAAAAAAGAAAGCATCCTATCTGGCTGCATCACGCAAACCTGCCTCCCATCCATTGACTCTGTCTAAACCTCCCGCTGCCTTGGGAAAGTAGGCCACATAATCAAAGACCACTCCCAGCCAGGTTATTCTCTTCCAACCTCTTCCATCAGGCAGGAGATCCGAAAGTCTGAGAACACGCTGTGATAAACACCACGAGTGATATATTGTATGTATTACGGCACTGCCCGTATATTACAGGTACGACGGTAAATCCCTGCCTGCTGGCTCCTCCCAGCAGGCGGCGTATAAAAGTGTCTGCTCTCCTGTGCTGCTCCCATTCTGGTTCCAGCTGCGGGAGGCACAACATCTTGTGCAATAAAGCCTCGATTGTTTCACAATTCTCGTCTCGTGGTAATTGATGGTACATCAATTTATTGCACAAGATTTTAAAAGATGGACCTCCTAATCAAGCCTGATCGCCTGCAGCTGAGCCCTCACACAGCCAACGCCACGTCGACCTTCGACCACTGGCTAGCCTGCTTCGAAGGCTACCTCAGAGCAGCAACTGAAGACCTCTCGGACTCTCAAAAGCTCTAAGTCCTCTACTTAGGGTGAGCCCTGAAATTTTCCCCCTCATCCGGGATGCACCCACCTACTCAGAAGCGATGACGCTCCTAAAGGGACATTACGTTAAACCGCTGAACCAAGTGTACGCCAGGCACCTCCTGGCCACGAGACGGCAACTCCCCAGCGAGACTCTGGATGATTTATTGCGGGCCCTACAGATCCTCGGTAGGAACTGTGGCTGCCAGGCAGTTTCGGCAGTCCAACACACCAAACTTTTAATTAGAGACGTCTCGTGCCCATTGATCTTAACCTTAGTTAGGCCATACTTGGAGTATAATGTTCAATTCTGGTCGCCACACTACCAGAAGGATGTGGAGGCTTTAGAGAGGGTGCAGAAGAGATTTACCAGGACCTTGCCTGGTATGGAGGGCATTAGCTATGAGGAGCGGTTGAATAAACTCGGTTTGTTCTCACTGGAACGACAGAGGTTGAGGGGTGACCTGATAGAGGTCTACAAAATTATGAGGGGCATAGACAGAGTGGATAGTCAGAGGCTTTTTCCCAGGGTAGAGGGGTCAATTACTAGGGGGCATAGGTTTAAGGTGAGAGGGGCAAGGTTTAGAGGAGATGTACGAGGCAAGTTTTTTACGCAGAGGGTAGTGGATGCCTGGAACTCGCTGCCGGAGGAGTTGGTGGAAGCAGGGACGATAGTGACATTTAAGGGGCATCGTGACAAATACATGAATAGGATGGGAATAGAGGGATACGGACCCAGGAAGTGTAGAAGATTTTAGTTTAGACGGGCAACATGGTCGGCACGGGCTTGGAGGGCCGAAGGGCCTGTTCCTGTGCTGTACTTTTCTTTGTTCTTTGTTCTTTATGTCACGGGCATGAAGTCTACGTACATCCGCCAGCAACTATTGGAAGGGGGTACGCTCGATCTTGCGGAGCCTACGCAGCTTGCTAATTCACTAGAAGTGGCCTCCCATAACCTGGAGTCCTACACCCCCGACCGCGCGGCACCCTTGTGCGCATCGTGGGCCCCACCAGCTGCCGATTCCAGCTCACCGCAAGCCTGCACCGCACGGCAGCCAGCCAACTCTGGGGGGCCCAAGTGTTATTTTTGTGGACAAAGTAAACACCCAAGGCAGTGCTGGCGCCGCCATCTTTGATGCCACCCGCCATGTGCGCCCCGTGGGTGCCGCCATCTTCGGCGCCATTTTGGACCGCGCCTCAGGACCCCTGCTTGTCTGGCCGTTCGCCGCCTACTGCTACCGCTGCCACCGCTGACCAGCCCGGGACCTCCCAGCATCTTCCGCAGTTCGCCTCCATCACCCTGGATCAGTCTCGGTCCCGCAACCTCGCGACCGGTACGACGACGGTGAAGATCAACGGCACGAGACGACTGCCTCTTCGACTCCGGGAGCACAGAGAGGTTCATCCACCCCACTATGGTAAGGCGCTGCTCCCTCCCGGTACACCCCGTCACACAGAAAATCTCCCTGGCCTCCAGATACCATTCCGTTGCCTCACGACCCTTAAGGTCGACCCACCTTCGCTGTTTGCGAACCTCACCCCGGACTGTAAGCCCGTCGCCACTAGGAGCAGACGGTACAGTGCCCAGGACAGGACCTTCATCAGGTCGGAGGCCCAACGGCTCCTGCAGGAGGGGATCATTGAGGCCAGCAACAGCCCCTGGAGAGCTCAAGTAGTGGTAGTGAAGACTGGGGAGAAGCACAGGATGGTCATTGACTACAGCCAGACCATCAATCGGTACATGCAGCTCGACACGTACCCCCTCCCACGCATATCTGACATGGTCAATCAGATTGCGCAGTACCGGGTCTTCTCCACAGTTGACTTGAAGTCCGCCTACCAGCAGCTCCCCATCCGCCCGGAGGACCGCCAATACACTGCGTTCAAAGCAGATGGCGGCCTCTATCACTTCCTCAAAGTTCCCTTCGGCGTCATTAATGGAGTCTCGGTCTTCCAGCGAGGGATGGACCGAATGGTTGACCAGTACGGACTGCGGGCCACCTTCCCGTACCTAGATAACGTCACCATCTGCGGCCACGGTCAGCAGGACCACGACGCAAATCTCCAAAAATTCCTCCATACCGCCAAACTCCTTAACCTCACATACAATAAGGAGAAATGCGTGTTCCGCACCAACAGCTTAGCCATCCTTGGCTACGTAGTGGAAAATGGAGTCCGAGGGCCCGACCCCGATCGCATGCGCCCCCTCCTGGAACTCCCTCTCCCCCACTGCCCCAAGGCCCTGAAACGATGCCTGGGGTTTTTTTCTCGTATTACGCCCAGTGGGTCCCTAATTATGCGGACAAGGCCCGCCCACTCAACAAGTCCACAGTTTTTCCCCTGACGGCTGAGGTCCGCCAGGCCTTCAACCACATCAAGGCGGACATCGCCAAGGCCACGATGCACGCGATCGGCGAGTCCCTCCCCTTTCAGTTGGAGAGCGAGGCATCGGACGTGGCTCTGGCTGCCACCCTCAACCAGGCAGGCAGACCCGTGGCCTTCTTTTCTCACACCCTCCATGCCTCTGAAATTTGGCACTCCTCTGTCGAAAAGGAGGCCCAAGCTATTGTGGAAGCTGTACGACATTGGAGGCATTACCTGGCCGGCAGGAGATTCACTCTCCTCACTGACCAACGGTCGGTTGCCTTCATGTTTAGTAATACACAGCGGGGCAAGATCAAAAATGACAAGATCTTGAGGTGGAGGATCGAGCTCTCCATCTATAATTATGAGACCTTATATCGCCCGGGGAAGCTCAACGAGCCCCCTGATGCCCTATCCCGCGGTACATGTGCCAGCACACAAGTGGAACGACTCCGGGTTCTCCACTATGAACTCTGCCACCCGGGGGTCACCCGGTTCTTCCATTTTGTCAAGGCCCGCAACCTGAGGAGGTCAGGACTGTCACCAGAGACTGCCAAGTCTGTGCAGAGTGCAAGCCGCACTTCTACCGGCCAGATAGAGCGCACCTGGTGAAGACCTCCTGCCCCTTTGAACACCTCAGCGTGGACTTCAAAGGGCCCCTCCCCTCCACCGACCAAAATGTGTACTTCCTCAACGTAATTGACGAATACTCCCGGTTCCCTTTTGCCATCCCGTGCCCCGACATGACTTCTGCCACGGTAATCAAAGCCGTGCACAGCATCTTCACTCTGTTCGGTTTCCCCACCCACATCCACAGCGATCGGGGATCCTCTTTCATGAGTGATGAACTGCGTCAGTTCTTGCTCAGCAAGGGCATCGCCTCGAGCAGGACGACCAGCTACATCCCCTGGGGAAATGGGTTGGTGGAGAGGGAGAACGGGACGGCCTGGAAGGCCGTCCTGCTGGCCCTGCGGTCTACCAATCTCCCGGTCTCCCGCTGGGAGGAGGTCCTCCCCGACACACTCCATTCCATCCGGTCACTCCTCTGCACTGCCACTAATGAGACCCCTCACGAACGTGTGTTCGCCTTCCCCAGGAAGTCCACCTCCGGGGTCTCGCTCCCAACATGGCTGACAGTTCCTGGACCCGTCCTCCTCCGGAAGCATGTGCGGAGCCATAAATCGAACCCCTTGGTCGAGAAGGTCCACCTCCTACATGCAAACCCGCAGTATGCCTACGTGGCACATCCCGACGGGTGACAGTACACAGTCTCCCTCCGGGACCTGGCACCCGCTGGGTCCCCACCTATGACCCCCGACCTGACACCGCTCCCCCCCCACCCCCCGGTTGCCTCATTCACCCCTGCGCCACTCACCCTCCCTCCAGCGAACCTCACCACACCCCCCACCCCAGTGGGATCCGTCCTCCCACTCAGAGATGACGAAGACGAGGACAACATGCTCCCGGAGTCGCAGGTGACCACGTCGGCGCCCACATCACCACCAGGACTGAGACGATCGTGGTGGAGGGTCAAAGCCCCCGACAGACTTAATTTGTAATGTTTTTGTCAGCCCCGCCGGACTTTTTTTTAACAGGGGGTGAATGTGGTAAACACCACTAGTGATATATTGTATGTATTACAGCACTGCCTGTATATTACAGGTACGACGGTAAATCCCTGCTGCAGATTCCAGCTGTGGGAGGCACAACATCTTGTGCAATAAAGCCTCGATTGTTTCACCATTCTCGTCTCGTGGTAATTGACGGTACATCACATGCACTAACAGATTTTAAAATAGCTTCTTCCCCTCTGCTACCAGACTCCTAAACGACCCTCTTATGAACTGATCTGATCTCTTCACACATCTTCTCTACTGAGTAGTACTACACTCCGTATGTTTCATCCGATGCCAGTGTCTATGTATTTACATTGCGTACTTATGTATGTCCTATGTTTTTCATGTATGGAACGATCTATCTGGACTGTTGGCAGAACAATAATTTTCACTGTACCTCAGTACATGTTACAAATCAAATTCAATTCAATTCCTGGAACACCGGGCTCAGGAGGACGAATGAGTCCAGAAGGCAATACAGTTTGAAGCAAGAAGATGCTGTGGGACCTGCTAATGCTGTTGAAGAAATGCTTTCGCAGATTGCTGATGTTTTTGTTGCTGGTGTGGTGAGCGCTGCATGTAACTTGCACGTCACCGCGGGTTAAACACGCTGGAAGTCAAGGATGTTCAACTGCACCTTGAGTAGGGCAGCACGGTGGCACAGTGGTTAGCACTGCTGCCTCATGGCGCCGAGGACTCTGGTTCGATCCTGGCCCTGTGGGTCACTGCCCATGTGGAGTTTGCACATTCTCCCCATGTCTGCATGGGTCGCACCCCCACAACCCGAAAAGATATGCAGGGTAAAAGCAAATTACTGTGGATGCTGGAATCTGAAACCAAAGAGAAAATGCTGGAAAATCTCAGCAGGTCTGGCAGCATCTGTTGGGAGGGAAAAGAGCTAATGTTTCGAGTCCAGGTGTCCCTTTGTCAAGATATGCAGGGTAGGTGGATTGGCCATGCTAAATTGCCCCATAATCGGAAAAAAAGAATTGGGTCTAAATTAAAAACAAACTGCACGTTGCGTGCTAGTGAAATATGTGGATGCCAGGATTTGGTTGGGCTTTGTGGGAGGGCCTGCACAGCTTGATTTTCAAATTTTTGTTTCTGTTGACTGTTTATTAATCAAAATATTCTCAAGTGTATTCTAATGGGTACACGTGCCATGTCTCAGACGAGTGTTATTGCTGAGCATTCCAAACAAACTGTGAGGCCTGGACACTTTGCCTGAACACTGGAGGCGTCAGCGCCACATAGGCAGCAGCCGACAGTCCAGAGCTAGGCTTCAGCACGGGGCTTTCATCACAACCAGCAGGTGCGTGTACGGATCGGGGAGAGCACATGAGACCGATCTCCCTAAAGTTCCCAGCAGGGGTCAAGGGGCTCCTGCTGTGGTCAGGGGTGAGTGTGCAGAGTGAGGTTTTCCAGCACAACTGGCTCAGTGGATGGCGAGACACGCAAGGGTGGAGGAGGCTTGGGAGATTGAGGGTCCCAGGGTGGAAGCCCTGACTAATTGTCTGTCTCTCTCTCCTTTGTGGTGATATGCATCACTGTAAGTGCACAAAGGGTTAATGTACATACACTACCTAGCTAGACACTAGAGGGAACAGCAGAGACATGACACACAGGCAGTCAACCAATAGGTCAGTAAGATAGGACACGACCAATGGGCAGTCACGATACACACAGAGGTGACACTACCACAGGAGGGCATTACACCAACCCATATAAAAGGACACATCACACATGCTCAGTCTCTTTCCAGTGGAGACACGGAGTGAGTACAGACACAGGGTTGATTGAACATCACTCCCACCACATGGATTGTAGCAGACTGGTTCGTCAGTCTGAGTAGCTATAGCAGGATTAACAGTAGTGTCGATTCCAAGTAGGAGAATTGTTAATAGTTTCATAAACGTGTTAAAGCTATCTCCAAGTCTGAACCTTCCTTTGTCAGAGTGCACATCAAGGAAGCAGCTTATGCTACGACAAGAGCATAACAAAACATGGTACCAGGTGTGAACTGTTTCAATCCATATAGTTAAAACTCAACAAACCATCCTTCTCCAATTCTTTCCAGAAACTTAGATGGATGGTGTTGTTGACCCCGCAGGGGCAGCCCTCGCGGTACTGGTGGCAGTCCATACGGACAGACACTGGAGAAGGCTGTAGCAGCATTGATACATGTGCAGGGGGCCACTGCACACCCTGCAGACCCGGCCGCCCATCAGGTAGAAGAGGAGCCCAGAGGAAGCCAGTGACAGCCAAAGGTGTACAGGTGTTGTTGGTCACTCGAGGAAATGACAGACAGCGCATGCCGCAGGAGACTCCATCTCAATAAGGAGACAACGTGGCAGATGTGCCATGTCCTTGCGGAATTTGTCCCCATGGAGGAGGAAGATTCCTGTTCCTGCTGGCCGTCAAGGTCACTGGAGCCCAAAATTTTTATGCAACTGGTTCAATCCAGGGCTCGAGCAGGGATTGTGCGATGACATTTACAGGACTTACAGGATACTGTGAGGCCTGGATAGAGTGGACGTGGAGAGGATGTTTCCACTAGTAGGAAAAACTAGAACCAGAGGGCACAATCTCAGACTAAAGGGACGATCCTTTAAAACAGAGATGAGGAGGAATTTCTTCAGCCAGAGGGTGGTGAATCTGTGGAACTCTTTGCCGCAGAAGGCTGTGGAGGCCAAATCACTGAGTGTTTTTAAGACAAAGCTAGATAGGTTCTTGCCTAATAAGGGGATCAGAGGTTATGGGGAAAAGGCAGGAGAATGGGGATGAGAAAATTAATAATAATAATCTTTATAGTCACAAGTCGATTTACATTAACACTGCAATGACGTTACCGTGAAAAGCCCCTAGTCGCTACATTCAGGCGTTGGTTCAGGTACACAGAGGGATAATTCAGAATGCCCAATTCACCTAACAGCACGTCTTTCGGGACTTGTGGGAGGAAACCGGAGTACCCGGAGGAAACCCACGCAGACACGGGGAGAATGTGCAGACTCCGCACAGGCAGTAACCCAAGCCCAAAATCAAACCTGCGACCATGGCGCAGTGAAGCGACAGTGCTACCGTGCTACCATGATTGAATGACGGAGCAGACTCGATGGGCCACAAGTGGTTTAATTCTGCTAAGTCTTATGGTCTTATTTCCCAAGCCACAGCCCAAAGTACATCTGTGAAGTCACGGATTCCCTGTATGTCCATGCAGCTGACTGTATCAACTTTGAACTGGACCAAGCCCATCAAGATGCTCGGGCTGCAGGATTTCCTGCTATCGTCGGGGTGCCCCAGGTCCAGGGATAATAGATGGCACGCATGTCGCCTTGCACACACTGGGGCATCAGGGAATGTCCTATATTAACAGGAAGAGGTTCTGCTCGCTGAGTATTCAATACGTGTGCAACCACTGATTCCGGATCATGCACGTGTACGCATGCTTCTCAGGGAGCATGCATGACAGCTACACCCTTTAAAAAAAATAAATTTAGAGTACCCAATTAATTTTTTCCGATTAAGGGGCAATTTAGTGTGGCCAATCCGCCTACCCTGCACATCTTTAGGTCGTGGGAGTGAAACCCACGCAAATACGGGGAGAATGTACAAACTCCACCCAGAGCCGGGATCAAACCTGGGACCTTGGCTCCATGAGGCAGCAGTGCTATCCACTGTGCCCCCATGCTGCCCTGTGACAGCTATATCCTGGGGCACTCGGAGTTCCCCATCGTCTTTGAGGACCACCCCAGGATGACAGGTTGGCTCATGGGGGATAAGGGGTAACTGCTGATGACGCCAATGCGGAGGTTGGAGACCGAGACAGGATATGACCTGGCCCATGTTGCCATCCGTACTCTCATTGAGTGGTGCATCGGACTGCAGAAAATGTGGTACTGATGCCTAATGGTACACCCCTCAGAGTGCCTCCCACTTTGTGGTGGTCTGCTGTGCCCTCCACAACCTGGTAGAGCAGTAGGAAGACATGCTGGAGGAGCAGGAGGAAGGACATGCAGCCTCATCTGAGGAGGATTAGGGGACAGTCCAGGAGGGGTTGGAGGATGAGCCCAGGCATGACAAGCAGGAGCAGCTGAAGGATGGAGTACAGGCGGCAGATAGGCTCCAGCATGCGTGAAAGGCCAAGGCCCACACCCTCACCCGCTTCTAAGAGGATGAGGTGCTGTCTGTCAGCTCCCTCCCCCCCCCCCCCCCCATAACCCTTTCCCCATTGACCCCTCCAACCTCCATTCACCCCTATTCTCTTCTTTCCCCTTCCTGGTTCCCCCAAAACCCCCACCCTCCCACACACCAGTGTGCCCAGGGGGCAGGGGGAGCGGAGGGCAGCTGGGGCTGCAGGTGTCAGCAGGCCTGCTGTGAAGAATAACGTGACAGACGCATCACATGTATCAGGTGTAGTATGTTTTAATAGTGACATTCAAAGCCCCATTGTCCCTCTGCACAGGTGTTCCCCCCCCCCGCCCCCATACCTGCTCAGTGATCCTCAATCTTCTTCAATTTCCGATCTCCCTGCTATAACTAGGTGTATCACCACGATGCACATCAGAGGAGGCAGCCTGTTTCTCATCCCCTGTAACCTTTGATGCCCTTGGCAGACGTCCTCTGGGAGGCCTGGAGCTGAGGGCCCCGGCCAACTTACTGGTGTCACTGGCATGGCCGTGCCACCCTGTTCTGCCCGCTCACCTTGAGACACACTGATGTCAGGAGAGGGGGATTCGGGTGAGGTGTAGACCTGATGGCTGGCCCCGGGTCGGCCTCCAGCGTTCCTTCCGTCCCGTTGGTGCCTGTAGGGTCCTGGGGGGTCTCCACGGTGCAGAGAGACAGCTGGTTACACTGCTCAAACTGACGGTTGCGGCCACTGCCTCGCAGACAGCATTGGCAGCCCTGTTGCTGGTCCTTTGACCCCCTCGGGGGAAAAGGGTGTCTTATCCCACCCCCACGGCATCCAGCAGCCTGGACTGGTCGGTGTCCCTGACGGGTGGAGCAGCTGTATGTGGTGCCATTATCGTGTGTTGCCTGGGAGTGAGCGTTTATGAGAAGCTCCCTTGTGTTAGTGGGGTGATGCTGGGCACGGTTTCTGCAAATCAGCTGGTGGGGCAGCCAGTTCCACCGTGAAGCTCGTGAGGAATCATTTTCAGCACTATGTGCCGTTAAACATGGGCTGCAGTCTCGCCGGTTTGACCATCGGGAAGCATCCGAGAAGTTGCACCTGATATGATACTTAGTACTTTTCCCGTTAAATTGTGCCCAATGTGTTTTACAGCTTGGGGAAATGAAGTAATTGTTGGGTGGATCTTAGAAAGGCAGAGAGGAGGCAGTGAGTTTGGACAAGCTTTGAGAGAGTGGAGCTGAATTCTGATCTGCCTGGCTCTGAGTCCACAAGGAAGAGGCTGAAACAACCTAGTTGAAGCAGCTATTTGAAGATATTCAGCCAGAGTCTGAAGGGGTTCCAACCAGAGCCAAATCTGTTTTATAAAGCAGGTATTACTCTATGCCTTGCTAATGTTAATCTGGATTAAGAGCTGTGTGTTTCTTTTCTTGTTGTTTAATGGAAAATTGTATAATTGTATTAAGCTTTCTTTACAGTTGTGATGTTAAGTTTACTATTATATTCATAATAAAGTTTTGTTTTAGAAATAACAAAGCCCTATTATTTTGTGCAATCACTCCTGGAACAAATCATTCTTTCCACACTCTTAAAATAAACTAAAATATTGGGGTTTCGGTCCAGTATCCTAGTTACTGTTGGGGCCAGGTCTGGAATCTGGTACTGCAGTGATTTTTGTTTTACCAATGTTCTACTGAAAGCTTCATTTAGTCATGGACGAGATATCAGCAAGATGGTTGGAGAATGTAGTAATGCATCTGTAGTTGATAATGTGAAAGTGAAGGTGACTATCATTGGTATGCATGTGGAAATTACTCAATTTTTGCAGATCGTACTATCAACAGACATTGTATGAATTATGGAGATGGAAACCATGCAACTTCAGTGGGGAAAACCAATGGAGATGTGTGTTCCAATGAGTATGAGTGGAACCACAGATTTTAAGGAAAGTTTAATTTATCATATTGACTACTGTGATTTAGTTTGAACACTTCCATTCCATCTCAACTCTTTCATGACCTCAATTTTTGACATCTGCCTGAAAACAAAACCATACCATACAGAAGTGTACAAATAATGTTGTTCCCCGTTGATTCTGGGAATACAATTGCAAATGCCAAATGGGTCTGATTTTGATTGCCTTCCACAGAGACCTTGATAAATTCTAATATTGTGATTCATCCACCTCAACCACCAAAACGTTTTCATGGGATCTTTCCCAGGTCACCTTCTAACCGACAGCTTGGCACAGGTCTCCCTATTAAGGACATCCATTATCAACTAGTGGACAAAATAAACACGCCGATTTTGTTAGCAGTAGACTCAACATCACTGCTTTTGGAGAGGGAAACTTTAATCAGGATTACCTCCATGGGCTGAATCTTACAGCCGCAAATCAGGCAAGTACCGCCCTTGTGTGCAAATGTAAAATACAGCATAATGACATAAGATCAGCAATACAATTTGATCCTGACTTGGAACTATATTGCAGTTCCTTCATTGTGGTTGGGTCAAAGTGCTGGAACTCCCTAACAGCACTGTGGGTGTACCTACACCTCAGTGATTGCGGAAATTCAAGGCGGCGGCTCACCGTCACCTTCTCAACAGAAATTGAGGTTGGTCCATAAATGCTGGTCGAGCCAACAGTGCCCACACGCTGCGGACAAATTTTTTAAAATGTTATTCTCAGAAATCACAGATAGTGAGAGGGCATCAGAATCGGTAGCCTGCCCACCATTTTGAAATTGCCAAATTAGCAAGTTATTGAGCTTGATAAACAGCCATTTGAATGTAATTTGTTTTGTTGCCCACGCATGTCTTGGGCATCAGGTGGGAAAATGTTTGGGAGTGTTTAATGGCAGGTATGATAATACAGCACCAGGGTGGAAAAAAAGGCCTGCCACTTGGACTATGACTGAATGTAGCAGCAGTGTCTACTGATAAAGCAGCAGCATCTGTATGATTTTTGAGCTCCTGGAAGGCCCAAGAAAGTCCATAAATAAGAAACGAAGATAGATTCAGAGAGCAGGGCCCATGCAGCACAATGGTTAGCACTATTGCCACACAGCACCAGGTCCCAGGTTCAATTCCCTGCTTGGGTCACTGTAAGTGCGGAGTCCGCATGTTCTCCTTGTGTCTGTTGGTTTCCTCCGGCTGCTCCGGTTTCCTCCCACAGATCCCGAAAGACATGTTTGTTAGGTGAATTGGACATTCTGAATTCTCCCAGTGTACCCGAAAAGGTGCTGGAGTGTGGCGACTGGAGATTTTCACAGTAACTTCATTGCAGTGTCAATGTAAGTCTACTTGTGACACTAATAAAGATTATTAGTATTAAAATTTCCACTGTGAGTGACTTGCTGTTTGTGGCATAACCCTTCAGCTGCATGGAGTCCTGGCCTAGACTTCTGATATTCCCCCTTTGCTTCTCTAACTGACCGCCCAATGAATTGAGACACTAGGAGTGGGGGAGCACTCACTTTCTGTTTCATCTGCCTCATCCTGATGAGAAATGTAAAATTCAGCCCCATCTTTACTACCTTTGGTTGAAAGTGTGTTGGGTTGCGATCGGCCAGCATTGACTAATATTATCTGTCCTTCCTCTCAAAGCACTGACTGCTACTGGGACATGGTTCCACAAATGAGGTCAGCCCAATTCAGACAGAATCGGCATACTATTCAACTGCAGTGGCATCAAACAAAGAACAAAGAAATGTACAGCACATCATTTTAAAACATTTTGTTCCTTTCTCAGT
This sequence comes from Scyliorhinus torazame, assembly GCF_047496885.1. Classification (NCBI taxonomy): domain Eukaryota; kingdom Metazoa; phylum Chordata; class Chondrichthyes; order Carcharhiniformes; family Scyliorhinidae; genus Scyliorhinus; species Scyliorhinus torazame. The sequence continues at coordinate 99,526,575 of NC_092708.1, forward strand.
TACAAAACCAGTCCATCTCCTTGCTTGCTCCAAACAATTCCAATTGAATTAAATTCATGGTCCCCAAACAAGGGACACACTAGATCCAAGTTGACATGGACAGGCATTACACCTGATCTCGGGCTTGATCGAGCCAAAAGACTGAAAAGCCATCATTAGCTGCAGTAGGTGCGGCCCATCTCCACTTCCGAGAGGAATGGGATTTTAATAATGCCGAATTACGGAGAGGAGGCAGGAAACTGGGTTGAGTGAGTGTCACCATAATCTTACGAAATCGGCTGTTTTATAAAGTCCAGGGCGCTGCAACTAATCTGATTCTCCCGTTGCTGTTCATGTCTTGGAGTGGGCCATGGGGCGGGGCCGGCGCAGGGTCAGCGTGGGGCGGGGCCGGCGTGGGGCGGGGTCAGCGCGGGGCGGGGCCGGCGCAGGGTCAGCGTGGGGCGGGGCCGGCGCGGGGCGGGGTCAGCGCGGGGCGGGGCCGGCGCAGGGTCAGCGTGGGGCGGGGCCGGCGCGGGGCGGGGTCAGCGCGGGGCGGGGCCGGCGCAGGGTCAGCGTGGGGCGGGGCCGGCGCGGGGCGGGGTCAGCGCGGGGCGGGGCCGGCGCAGGGTCAGCGTGGGGCGGGGCCGGCGCGGGGTCAGCGTGGGGCGGGGCCGGTGTGGGGTCAGGGGGCGGTGCATGCGAGGGTACAGCGTGGGCTGTGGGGAGGGGCTAACCTGGGCTGTGGGGCGGGGCTAGCCTGGGTTGTGGAGCGGGGCTAGCCTGGGCTGTATGGCGGGGCCAGCCAGCGCTGTGGGGCGGGGCCAGCCTGGGCTGTGCGGCGGGGCCAGTGGGCTGTGCGGCGGGGCCAGCCAATTTGTGGAGGTGGGCGGGGTCAGGCTGGGCTTTGGGGCGGGGCCAGCCTGGGCTGTGGGGCGGGGCCAGCCAATTTGGGGAGGTGGGCGGGGTCAGGCTGGGCTGTGGGGCGAGGCCAGCCTGGGCTGTGGGGCGGGGCTGTTCCGAGTTACGCCCCCATTCCGCACTGTGCAGGTGTGAGGTTGTTGATGCTCGTTGGGACTGTTGTTATTTACGGACATTACGTAAGTAGCTGCAAATTTAAAGGTGGCGATTCACCGAGCAGCCGCCTGAGCTGTTGGTCAGGTTGTGCAGTTTACTGGAGTGAAGGCGGCTGGGATTCTCGGCTTTTGCGAGCTCCAGTGGCGCCAAGCACTGCCCCCGCCGCGAGCACTGCCCCCGCTCAGGCACCGTGCGTGGCCCGCGCGAGCACTGCACCGAGCACTGCCCCCGCCGCGAGCACTGCACCCGCTCAGGCACCGTGCGTGGCCCGCGCGAGCACTGCACCGAGCACTGCCCCCGCCGCGAGCACTGCCCCCGCTCAGGCACCGTGCGTGGCCCGCGCGAGCACTGCACCGAGCACTGCCCCCGCCGCGAGCACTGCACCCGCTCAGGCACCGTGCGTGGCCCGCGCGAGCACTGCACCGAGCACTGCCCCCGCCGCGAGCACTGCCCCCGCTCAGGCACCGTGCGTGGCCCTGGCACCGGCACCGTGCGCGGCCCTGGATCCGGCACCGTGCGCGGTCCTGGCACCGGCACCGAGCGCGGCCCCAGCCGCGAGCACTGCACCCGCTCAGGCACCGAGCGCGGCCCGGCACCGAGCACTGCCCCCGCTCAGGCACCGTGCGCGGCCCTGGCACCGGCACCGTGCGCGGCCCACCATGCGCGGCCCTGGCACCGGCACCGTGCGCGGCCCTGGCACCGGCACCGCGCGCGGCCCTGGCACCGGCACCGTGCGCGGCCCTGGCACCGGCACCGAGCGCGGCCCTGGCACCGGCACCGCGCGCGGCCCTGGCACCGGCACCGTGCGCGGCCCTGGCACCGGCACCGTGCGCGGCCCTGGCACCGGCACCGAGCCGCCAGCACCGAGTACGCACCGCGCTATAATTAATGGGCGACGAAGCTTTTCCCTGTTTAATAGATATGTTGATTCAAGGAAAAGTTTAACTCTGTTTTTGTAATGCGCCCCCCTCCCGGCCGGAACATTCTGGAGCCTGATCTCCCCCTGACAGGAGCGTCCCCAGAAGAAACAGTAAATAGTTCAACCTCCGGCATCACAAGGGCCAGCTTTTAGGCATGGAAACCTGAAAACATGATATTAACCGGGGAGTGTGCAAAAGAAGGCATAAAATGTTCCTAATCTCCATCAGATCACAGTAAAATGTTATTTTCTGTTCTCAATCAGTCTATGGGCTAAAGATAGAAGAATCACAGAATTGTTAAGAGGCAGAAGACCATTCAGCCCTTTGAATGAGCAATTTACCTAATGCGCCCCCATGTTAGTCTTCAGCCTTATTGGCTTCTCTTGCTGTGATATCAAGAAACGGTTGAAGCCACTGGATATTATAAATGCTATGGAACCTAACAACTTTCCAGCAACAGTACTGTGTGCTCGGTAAGCTGCATCCTTGACCAAGCTGTTCCTGTATACCTACAACGCTGGCATTTAGTTGACAATGTGGGAAAACTGCTGGAATATATCCTGTGCGTAAAGAACAGGCCAAATCCAACTAATTACCATCCCATCAGCAGTGATGGAAGGTATCGCCAACAGTGCGATCAAGGGGTACTTACTCAGCATTAACCTGCTCGCTAATGCTCAGTTTGATTTCTGTCAGCCACTCAGCTCCTGACTTCATTACAGCCTTCGTCTAAAGAAAGGTACAGCACAAGAACAGGCCCTTCGGTCCTCCAAGCCTGCGCCGACCATGCTGTCCATCTAAACTTTACCCCAGCACGGTAGCATGGTGGTTAGCACACTTGCTTCACAGCACCAGGGTCCCAGGTTCGATTCCGGCTTGGGTCACTATCTGCGTGGAGTCTGCACGTTCTTCCCGTGTGTGTGTGGGTTTCCCCCGGGTGCTCCGGTTTCCTCCCACAGTCCAAAGATGTGCAGGTTAGGTGGATTGGCCATGATAAATTGCCCTTCGTGTTGGGTAGGGTTACTGGGTTATGGGGATAGGGTGGATGTGTGGGCTTGGGTAGGGTGCTCTTTCAAAGAGCTGGTGCAGACTCGATGGGCCGAATGGCCTCCTTCTGCACTGTAAATTCTATAAACAAAACCTAAAATCTTCTACACTTCCATATCCCTCTATTCCCATCCTATTCATGTATTTGTCAAGATGCCCCTTAAACTTCACTATCGTCCCTGCTTCCACCATCTCCTCTGGCAGCGAGTTCCAGGCACCTGCCACCCTCTTGTGTAAAAAAATTTGCCTCATACATCTCCTCTAAACCTTGCACCTTAAAGCTATGCCCCCTAGTAATTGACCCCTCTACCCTGGGAAAATGTCACCACACTACCAGAAGGACATTGAGACTTTGGAGAGAGTACAGAAAAGGTTTACCAGGATGTTGCCTGGTATGAAGGGTATTAGCTATGAGGAGAGATTGAATAAACTGAAATACTCTCCCTAGAGAGACAGGTTGCGGGGCGACGTGATAGAAGTTTATAAAATTATTCGGGATATCGATAGGGTGAACAGTTGGAGGCTTTTTCCCAGGGCGGAATTGAAAATTACAAGGGGGCACAAGTTCAAGGTGAGGGGGGACAGATTCAGTGGAGATGTGCAGGAAAGTTTTTTTACACAGGGCAGTGGTGGCCTGGAATGCACTGCCAAGTGAGGTGTTTGAGGCAGATACGTTAGCGAACTTTAAGACTTATTTAAGGGCAGCACGGTGGTGCAGTGGTTAGCACTGGGACTGCGGCGCTGAGGACCCGGGTTCGAATCCCGGCCCTGGGTCACTGTCTGTGTGGAATTTGCACATTCTCCCCATATTTGCATGGGTTTCACCCCCACAACCCAAAGATGTGCAGGTTAGGTGGATTGGCCATGCTAAATTGTCCCTTAATTGGAAAAAAATAATAATAATTGGGTACTCTAAATTTAAAAAAAAAAGACTTATCTGGATAGGCACATGAACAGACGGGATATAGAAGGATACAGGCGGTTGGTCTAGATAGGATATGTGATCGGGCAGGCTTGGAGGGCCGAAGGGCCTGTTCCTGTGCTGTACTGTTCTTTGTTCAGAAGTAGGGTGTTCAGCCCATTGGGTCTGCACTAGCATTCAGTGAGATCCTGACTGATCTGATGATAATCCTCAACACATTTCTGCCATATCCCCATAACTCTTGATTTCCTTACTGATTAAACATCTGTCTATATCAGCCTTGAACATAATGACCTAGTTTGAAACCTAAAGTAATTAGTGAACCTTCCCTAGACTGTCTCCAATGCCAGTTTATCTTTTAGTTAAGGGAACCAAAACTGTTCACAGTATTCTAAGTATGATCTAATTAGTGCCTTGTATTGTTTTAGCAAGACTTCACTATTTAGCAAGGCTGCACTGTTAGAAGTAGTATTTAGCACGAGGAAGGTGGTTGCAGTTCTTGGAGGTCAATCACCTTTGTCCCAGGGCATTATTGCATAAGTTCCTCAGGGTAGAGTCCTCGGCCCAACCACCTTCAGTTACTTCATCAATGACCTTCCTTCCTCCCAGCATGTCAGAAGTGTTGATGATTATGCAGTGTTCAACAACATTTGCAACTCCTCAGATACTGAAGCATTCACTACACATATGTAGCAAGACTTACACAATATTCAGTTTTAAGTTGATAAGTGGCAATGACCATCTTCAATAAGAGGGAACTCAACCATTTTCCCATGACTTTCAATGGCATTACCATCGCTGAATGCACCACTATCAATTCAACATCCTGGAAGTTACCATTAACCATAAATTGGACTGGACCAGCCATATAAATACTGTGGCTACGAGAGCAGGGCAGAGGCTGGGAATTTAAAAAAATTTGAAATAGTTTTTTTTCCAATTAAGGGGTGATTTAACGTGGCCAATCTACTTACCCTGCACATTTTTGGGTTTGTGGGGGTGGGACCCACGCAGACATGTGGAGAATGTGAAAACTCCACAGGGACAGTAACCCAATGCCTGGATTGAACTTTAAAAAAAAAAAAAAAAATGTTTATTCAAATTTTTCAACAGAATTTTTAACAACCCCCCCCCCCACCCAACAACAAAAAGAAAGAAACACAAACACAACAGTCAAAAATTATACAAAATTTATACATTGGGTTTCCCCCATATACAGTAACCCCCCCATATGACATTCAAAGGTACCCTTAGGGAAGCCCCCCCCCCACCGACCCAAATTCCCCCCCCCCCCCCGAAAGAGACCCCCCCCCCTTGGGTTGCTGCTGCTGCTGACCTCCTAACGCTCCGCGAGATAGTCTAGGAACGGTTGCCACCGCCTGAAGAACACCTGCACAGACCCTCGTAAGGCAAACTTTATCCTCTCCAGCTTAATGAACCCTGCCATGTAATTTATCCAGACTTCCTCACTGGGGGGCTTCGCGTCCTTCCATAATAGCAAGATCCTCCGCCGGGCTACCAGGGACGCAAAGGCCAGGATACCGGCCTCTGTCGCCTCCTGCACTCCCGGCTCGTCCGTTACCCCAAATAGTGCCAACCCCCAACTCGGCTTGACCTGGACTTTCACCACCTTGGACATAGTCCTCGCAAAACCCATCCAGTGCCGGGCACGACCAGAACATGTGGACGTGATTCGCCGTGCTTCCCGAGCACCTCCCACATCTGTCCTCCACCCCAAAGAACCTACTTAACCTCGCCCCTGTCTTACGCGCTCTGTGAGTAACCTTGAATTGTATTAGGCTGAGCCTGGCGCAGGAGGAGGAAGAATTAACCCTACTCAGGGCATCAGCCCATAGACCCTCATCTATCTCCTCCCCAAGCTCCTCCTCCCACTTGCCCTTTAACTCCTCTACCAAGGCCTCCTCCTCTTCTTTCAGCTCCTGGTAGATCGCCGAAACCCTGCCTTCTCCAACCCATACACCCAAAATCACCATGTCCTGAGTCCCCTGTGCCGGGAGCAGCGGGAATTCCCTCACCTGCCGCCTCACAAATGCCCTCACTTGCATATAGCTGAAAGCATTTCCCGGGGATAACCCAAACTTCTCCTCCAGCGCCCCTAGGCTAGCAAACGTCCCATCTATAAACAGGTCCCCCATTCTTCTAATCCCTGCCCGATGCCAGCTCCGAAACCCCCCATCCATCCTTCCCGGGACGAACCGATGGTTCTCCCGAATCGGGGACCAAACCGAGGCTCCCACCTCACCCCTGTGTTGTCTCCACTGCCCCCAGACCTTCAATGTCGCCGCCACGCCGGACTTGTCGGCGAGAGCGGCAGCGGTGCCGTCTCCAGCGCCCTCAGGTTCGTGCCCACACAGGACGCCATCTCCACCCTCTTCCACGCCGCCCCCTCTCCCTCCATTACCCACTTACGGATCATCGCCACATTGGCAGCCCAATAATAGCCGCACAAATTCGGCAGCGCCCGCCCTCCCTGTCCCTACTTCGCTCCAGAATCACCCTCTTTACCCTCGGGGTCTTATTTGCCCACACAAAACCCATAATGCTCCTACCTACCCGTTTTAAAAAGGCCTTGGTAATCATAATGGGAAGGCACTGAAACACAAAGAGAAACCTCGGGAGGACCATCATTTTAACCGACTGCACCCTGCCCGCTAGCGAGAGTGGCAGCACATCCCATCTTTTGAAATCCTCCATCTGCTCCACCAACCGCGTCAAATTGAGCTTGTGCAGGGCCCCCCAACTCCCAGCCACTTGGATCCCCAAGTACCGAAAGCTCCTTTCCTCCCTCTTCAACGGTAGGTCGTCTATCCCCTTTCCCTGGTCCCCTGGATGCACCACAAAGAGCTCACTTTTCCCTACATTGAGCTTATACCCGAGAAGTCCCCAAACTCCCTTAGGATCCGCATGACCTCCGCCATCCCCTCCACTGGATCTGCAACATACAGCAACAGGTCGTCCGCATACAGCGACACCCGATGTTCCTCTCCCCCTCGGACCAGTCCCCTCCATTTCCTGGACTCCCTTAGTGCCATGGCCAGAGGCTCAATTGCCAATGCAAACTACAAGGGGGACAGGGGCACCCCTGCCTCGTCCCTCGGTACAGCTGAAAGTACTCCGACCTCCGCCGATTCGTAGCCACACTCGCTACCGGGGCTCTATATAGCAAACTGACCCAGCTGATGAACCCTTCCCCGAACCCAAACCTCCGCAGCACTTCCCAAAGATACTCCCACTCCACCCGGTTGAAGGCGTTCTCCGCGTCCATAGCTACCACTACCTCCGCTTCTCCCTCCACCGAGGGCATCATGATCACATTGAGGAGCCTCCGCACATTAGTGTTTAGCTGCCTGCCCTTTACAAATCCCGTCTGGTCCTCATGAATCACCCCCGGGACACAGTCCTCAATTCTCGTAGCCAGCACTTTTGCCAGCAACGTAGCATCCACATTGAGGAGCGAGATCGGTCTATACGACCCACATTGCAGTGGGTCCTTGTCCCGCTTCAGGATCAGAGAGATCAGCGCCCCGGACATTGTCGGGGGCAAGGTCCCCCCCTCCCTTGCCTTATTGAAAGTCCTCACTAACAACGGGCCTAGCAGGTCCACATATTTCCTGTAAAACTCGACCGGGAACCTATCTGGCCCCGGGCCCTTCCCCGCCTGCATGCTCCCCAGTCCTTTAACCAGCTCCTCCAGCCCAATTGGCGCCCCTAAACCAGCCACCTCCTGCTCCGCCACCCTCGGGAACCTCAGCTGATCCAAAAATCGTTGCATCCCCTCTTCCCCCGCTGGGGGCTCAGATCTGTACAGATCCCCATAGAAATCCCTAAATACCTTGTTTATTCTCACCGCACTCCGCACTGTATCCCCCCCCGTATCCTTAACTCCACCTATCTCCCTCGCTGCCTCCCTCTTATGAAGCTGGTGTGCCAGCATCCGACTCGCCTTCTCCTCATACTCATACGTCGTCCCCTGCGCTTTCCTCCACTGTGCCTCTGCTTTCCCTGTGGTCAACAGGTCGAACTCCGTCTGGAGGTTTCGCCGCTCCCTGAGTAGTCCCTCCTCGGGGCCTCTGCATATCTCCTGTCCACCCTTAAGATCTCCCCCACCAACCTCTCCCTGCCCTCTCTTCTCCCTGTGGGCCCTGATGGAGATTAACTCTCCCCTGACCACCGCCTTCAGCGCCTCCCAAACTACCCCCACCTGCACCTCCCCGTTGGCCTCCAAATATCTTTCAATGCACCCCCGCACCCGCCCACACACCTCCTCATCCGCCAATAATCCCACATCATGACGCCACAGCGGGTGCTGGTCCCTCTCCTCTCCTAACTCCAGCTCCACCCAGTGCGGGGCATGGTCTGAGATGGCTATGGCCGAATACTCCGTTCCCTCCACTTTCGGGATTAGCGCGCTACTCAAAATAACAAAATCTATCCAGGAGTAGGCTCTATGGACGTGGGAAAAGACTGAAAATTCCCTGGCCAGGGGCCTGACAAACCTCCATGGATCCACTCCCCCCATCTGGTCCATAAACCCCCTAAGCACATTGGCCGCAGCCGGCCTCTTACCCGTCTTGGACCAAGAGCGATCCAGTGCTGGGGCCAGCACCGTGTTGAAATCCCCCCCTATTATCAAGCTTCCTACCTCCAGGTCCGGAATCCGACCCAGCATGCGCTTCATAAATCCGGCATCATCCCAGTTCAGGGCATATACGTTTACCAGTACCACCCGCACCCCCTGCAACCTACCGCTCACCATCACATACCGACCTCCATTATCCACCACAATATTCATTGCCTCAAACGACACCCGCTTCCCCACCAGTATTGCAACCCCTCTGTTCTTCGCATCCAGCCCTGAATGGAATACCTGTCCTACCCATCCCTTTCTCAGCCTAACCTGATCTGCCACCTTCAAATGTGTCTCCTGGAGCATAACTTCAGTCCCTTTAAGTGCGAGAACACCCGGGCCCTCTTGACCGGCCCGTTCAGGCCCCTCACATTCCAAGTTATCAGCCGGATTGGGGGGCTACTCACCACCCCCCCTGCTGACGAGCCATCTCCTTTTCTAGGCCAGCCACGTGCCCGCGCCTCCCACACCCTCCAGTCCCCCAGACGGCGGACCCCCGCCCCGACCACCTCTCCTACTTCCAGCTGCCCTTTGGCCAATGCAGCAGCAACCCTATACCCCCCCCCCCCCTTCCCCCACTAGATCCACATCTAGCCCTTTTGCTCCCCCCATAACACTCCCGTAAGTTTGCTGTCTCCTGCTGACCCCGGCTTCTCCCGCCATTCCATCGACCCCCCCCCCCCCCCCCCCCCCCCGCAGTGTGAGAATCCCCCTCCCTGGCAGTCAGTGTGCGCTCCTCTCCAGCACCGCCCACCCCCCCCCCCCCCCGGCCCCCATCCCCGTCCTTCCCTAACGCGGGAAAAAGCCCGCGCTTTCCTGAGCCGGCCCCGCCCCCTCTGGCGCAGCTCCTTTTGTGGCCTTACCCCAATTCCCCATCCCCGGGCCTCCACTCCCCCTCTTCCTTCGTGGGGGTCTGCCCCTCCAACACCGACGCCCACACTCTCCCACAGTCTCCCCATCATATCCCTTCACCCATCCCCATCCAGCACCCAAACCAAAGGAACATTCCCTAAACGTAATGAACACCATATACACAGTAAACATCCCCCCCACAACAAACCCTCAATTTGAGTCCAACTTTTCAGTACGTATAAAGCTCCATGCCTCATCAGGCGTTTCAAAATAGTGGTGCCGATCCTGGAACGTGACCCACAATCGCGCTGGCTGCAGCATACCAAACTTCACCCCCTTCCGATGGAGCACCGCCTTAGCCCGATTGAAACCAGTTCTCTTCTTAGCCACCTCTGCACTCCAGTCCTGGTAGATTCGGATCTCCGTGTTCTCCCACCTGCTGCTCCGCTCTTTCTTGGCCCATCTCAGGACACACTCTCTGTCCATAAAGCGGTGAAACCTCACCACTACAGCCCTTGGCGGCTCGTTGGTCTTGGGTCTCCTTGCTAGGACCGGGTGAGCCCCATCTAGCTCCAGGGGCCTCAGGAAGGCTCCCACGCCCATCAGCGAATTGAGCATCGTGCTCACAGATGCCCCAGCATCGGGCCCTTCCACTCCTTCGGGGAGACCCAGAATCCGAAGATTCTTTCTCCTCGACCTATTCTCCAGGTCCTCAAATCTTTCCGCCCACCTCTTGTGCAGCGCCTCGTACGCCTCCACCTTCACCGCCAGGCCCAAGATCTCGTCCTCGTTCTCCGAGGCATTTTGCCGCACCTCCCGGATCGCCGCCCCTTGGGCCTTCTGGGTCTCCACTAGCTTCTCAGTCGCCGCCTTCATTGGCGCCAGCATTTTGGTTTTCAGCTCCTCAAAGCAGTGTTTAAGAAACCCCTGCTGCTCCTGCGACTACTGCGCCCATGCTGCTTGGTCTCCACCCACCGCCATCTTGTTTTTCCTCCCTCTCACTTTTCGCTGCTCCAACATCACTTTTTTCACCGCTCCACTCTTGGTCCAATCCATATAATGTCGGGGGGACCTTGCTGTCACCTTCCCACACTGGAAGCCGTTGAACAATTGCCGTTGGGGCCCCTCTAGATAGCCCAAAAGTCCGTTCCCGGCGGGAGCTGCCAAACGTGCGACCTACCTAGGCATGGCCGCAACCGGAAGTGCCGGGATTGAACTTGGGTCCTTTGCGCTGTGAAGCAGTACTGCTTGCCACCGTGCTGCACCTGGAACTGGGGTTTTGAGGTATAGGTGGAAATAATTGAATTATATCTTTCTCCCTTTCTGTTTAAGACATATTCTGAAATATGAAGTAATTTCATATTTTTCAAACTTCTTCAGGAAACTTACATTTGTTCTCCAGCATATTCAAATTATTTTCAAAATAATGCAAACTGAAATGTTATTAACAACAAAACGGTTTGACTTTACTGCTGAATAAAATGCCATAATTTTCATTACGTTAAATAAAAGCAGCTAAACATGCACAATTATTACTACCCTACCAAGTTTAAAATAGTCTCTCCTCTTTACCTTTCACTCTTGCATTAACAAAAATGCCTATTTTGGAGAATGCTCAGTAAACCTCTGAAACACATGTGGCATTGCTTCAAATAATTTCAAGAAGCAACCAAAATACTTTGAAGACTCCAGGGAAACATTTTTCCATATGTACTGTGTTGAATGTAGAAACTATTTTATATTGTATTTCATATTTGTGGCAGTAATGTTATTTAAAAACCCTGGTTCAAAATACATGCAGGCTGTGTGTCTACTAAAGCTGTAAATACAGATTCATAAAAGGTGAGGTAATCATTCATTCCAACCACCTACTTGCTTACAGATAAAGGGTTAATGGAATTGTATTTTGATTGCTTGATATTCCCTGGAGTGTAGGTCATTTATGATGAATTGTATATTTAGTCCTAGCTAAGCAAGTCATGGAAAGTAGTGGGATAGAAATGATGTAATTAATGGGAACTGTCTGTAGTTTTGCAGTTTGTTATAGGATTTTAAGTTGAATAGTAGTTTTGCCAAATGTAACTAGGTTGAGCAGAAGTGCACTCGATCTGTTGAAAGGAACTCTTTCCAAAAGTTTCTACACAGCTACGTAAGTAACCTGTTTTGTGAACTTTATTTATAAGTGGCATTTGAACTTTATTGGGTTGTTTAATTGGAATGAGTGGCAAGGGTAGATAGTACGTTCAGGTTTTTTCCTTTTGTTTAAGAACTGTTTAAGTATTAATTGTAAAGCTATTTCTTTGATGTTGCTGTGGTTAATTCTGTGTTTAAATTAAAGTTTGTTTTAACATAAAAGAAACCTATTAGTCAAAGTCATCACTCCTGGGCTGAAGTAACCTTTCCTCACATATTTATAAATAGGAAAAAATTGTTTTGGGTTCTTGTCCGGCATCCTGACAAAAATTGTGGCCGGGTCCTGTATCCTAACAGTACTGATGAAATGTTGCTGATAAATGCCGAGCAAGCTTAAAGTGCGGAATCTGTCTCCCATCTATTTACAACACTTACAAAAAATGTGATGGCCAAGGCCAGGCTTTTGTGAGAGTCCCAAGGCTGTCAAGATGCAGCATTCGCTGTGAGTCTGAACATTCTGGGTTCATACCTCAGCTAAAGAGTCTTGAGCAGTTCAGATGAAGTGTTAGAATGATGGGGTATAGTCTTATAATATAATTTTTATTACTGTCACAAGTAGGTTTACATTAACACTGCAATGAAGTTACTGAAAATCCCCGAGTCGCCACACAGCCTGTTCGGGTACACTGAGGGAGAAATCAGAATGTCCAAATTACCTAATACCACGTCTTTTGGGACTTTGTGGGAGGAAACTGGAGCGCCCGGAGGAAACACACGCAGACACGGGGGGGGGGGGGGGGGGGACGGACCTGCAGACTCCACACAGACAGTGACCCAAGGCAGGAATCGAATCTGGGACGCTGGAGCTGTGAAGCAAGAGTGCTAACCACTGCGTGACTGTGCCACCCAAATCAAACCAAGGCCCTTCCTGGCATCCTGTCCTGGATCAAGGTGCTACCCTCTCTGATGAATGAAAAGGACCTTGTGGCACTATTTTAAAGAGCTCATGAGTTCTCCATGGTGCCCTAACCAATATTTATCCAACAACCAGGATCTTTAAAAAAAATCAAATTTCTGTTTGTGGGAATTTCCTCTGTGAAAATTGAACGGATTACACTTCAAAAGTACCTATTTGGCTGTAAAACTGATTAGGGACATGTCGTGAAAGGCACTAGATAAATGCAAGTTTTTTTTTCACATAAAAATATTATTAGAGGTGATCAACAACATGAAACAAGGATATAAAGCAGCGATAAGAGATTGTCTTAGTGACCACGACCACAGGAGTAGAGGTGTCATGAGAGATGGTAATTTGAGGGTTTGGCTGTAAATATGGGGAGGAGAGTTTAGGAATAGCAGAATTGTAGTGAATCCAGAGTGAAGTAAAAGGATTGAGATAAAGATTTAAATTATAGTGAATTCAGAGTCACGGTGTAGAGATTGGGGGAGGATGTCTCTGAAAGAAGCTTGGGGTAGTAGATGGCATTTTAGAGGAAAATAAAATGGAGTGGAATAGTAGAGTTTCTTGAAGGGAAAAGGTACCAAAGGAATAAGGTAAACAATCAAAATGTCACTTGTTAATGAGGGTCACATGACCAATGAAATGAAAATCGCTTATTGTCACAAGTAGGCTTCAAATGAAGTTACTGTGAAAAGCCCCTAGTCGCCACATTCCGGCGCCTGTTCGGGGAGGCTGTTACTGGAATCGAACCGTGCTGCTGGCCTGCCTTGGTCTGCTTTCAAAGCCAGCGATTTAGCCCTGTGCTAAACAGCCCCTAAACAATGGGCAGGGCAGGTGGAAAGTGTAAACAGGCAGGCAGTCTTTGGTAAGGGGCAAGGCATTAAACCATGCGTCAATTAAGTTTTTGCCAAAGCTAGGGTATCCAATCATCCACAATAAGGTTGGGAGGGATAGTAATTGCTGGTCTATTGAAAGAGTTCAATGTGGTGGGAAGAAGGTTGATGAGGTTATCTCTCAATGGCCATTCGTAGCAGGGATGATCAATACTGGGGAGCTTTGATTAGAAGGGAGAGAAAGAAAGCTGAAGATTAGTGATGGTTAGAGTAATATTCAGATGGAGAATTGCACAAATACAATAGCATGTTGGATGTTGAGGAGGGAAGGAGATAAAGGGTGCGATCTACCAGCCGCTCAAGCAAGAGCGCAACGCGGCAGTTGATCCTGGGAGAGGCCTCTTGCGGGTTCCCACCAGCGTTCATGCCTCGCGGGATCTACCTAAGTCCTGTGAGGCATCAGAATCGGAATCTTGCTCAGAAGAGGCATGAGATTTTAAACCTACTTAGGTGCACTTAACCAGGATGTACCGGCCTCCCAGGACCTACCGGCCTCCCCAGGGAGGCTGCAGCCAGGCGCCGTTCAGTACTAGGCCACAATAACATGGACCAGGTGGAAAGGCACCTGGAAGAGGGGTCTCCTGGGCCATCGGAGACCACTGGATGGTCAAGGCTAGTGTAGGGTGGCTCCCTCACCCTCCCCCTGGAACGTGGGCACCTTGGCACTGTCCAACTGGCACATTAGGATTGTCACTCTGGCACTGCCAAGGATGGCAGTGTAAGGTTGCCCAGGTGCCAGGGTGACAATGCCAGGATCTGAGGGGGGCCATGCCCATGAAAGGAGAGTGGAGGGTGGTTTGAATGGTGGGTGTCGCGTGGCATATGGTTGTGGGGGTGTGACGGGTAGGGATCCTGGAGGGCGGGGGGGTCTGCAAGGTGTTGTGGGGAGCCTGAAGAGAGGGGGGGACCCCTAGGGACCCCATAATGGGGGTCTTCAGTTGCGGGGGAGTGCGTCAGTGTGTGGGGGGTGACATTGCCCGTGGATGGGTGGTGGGGGACCCACAAACTCACTTAGAGACCGGGGCATCTTTTCAAAATGGCGGCCCGATTTCGGAGTTCAGCTCCCCAGTGGCTGAAAAGAAATCTGGTGAGAAACTCCCCAGGGCCCAAAAAAGTGACTGTGTCATTTGATAGCGGTGGGAAACACGCCGGCAAATCCCGCCACAAATGGAACTTAGAAATTTTACATAAAATTTTGCCAAAGGCAGAAGAAATGCTGAGGGGAGAAAAGAGAGAAAAGGAGCACAAAGAATGGGCTCAGTTCCTAAGCAGCAGACAAAGTAAAAATGTAAATGAATGTGAAGGAAATTTTCGGTTACCTAGAGATGGTAGAATAATAGTGGGCAGCACGGTAGCACAGTGGGTAGCACAGTTGCTTCACAGCTCCAGGGTCCCAGGTTCGACTCCCAGCTTGGGTCATTGTCTGTGCGGAGTCTGCACGTCCTCCCCGTGTGTGCGTGGGTTTCCTCCGGGTGCTCCGGTTTCCTCCCACAGTCCAAAGATGTGCAGGTTAGGTGGATTGACCATGATAAATTGCCCTTAGTGTCCAAAAAAGGTTAGGTGGGGTTAGTGGATTACGGGGATAGGTTAGAAGTGTGGGCTTGGGTGGGGTGCTCTCTCCAAGGGCCGGTGCAGACTAGATGGGCTGAATGGCCTCCTTTTGCAGTGTAAATTCTATAAGTTAGATGAGACTTGTTATGGTTGTGAACTTGTAAAGTTCAGAGTTAAAGCCTGAGGTTCAGTGGCGAGATAAATTTACATACTGCATGAGATGCACTTGAAGAATTCATGTTCTTCAAGTGCTGAGCTTCAGAGTAGATTCTGCGTAGGTTTCCTCCAGGTGCTCTGGTTTCCTCCCACAAGTCCCAATTGTTAGGTGAATTGGACATTCTGTATTCTCCCTCCGTGTACCCGCACAGGCGCCGGAGTATGGCGACTCAGGGATTTTCACAGTAACTTCATTGTGATGTTAATGTAAGCCTACTTGTGACAATAATAAAGATTATAATTATAATTATTATAAATCCAGTTTTATTCTTAGAAGGCACTTCCTCTTTTTTAAGTTTTGCTGAGAGATATCCTGACATGGTGTTTATCCTTCTCAGCAACATTGATGTGAGCCATCCTCGCAATGCAAAGAGACCTGCCTACAGAGTAGGCTTGTGGCTCTTCCTGTTGACATTTATGCCACAAGGGTTTGCTGTGTCTCTCTGTGCATGTTGGGTAAAGTCTGAGCTGCATGTTGGGTAAAGTCAAGTGGAACCATCCTAGAAAGGGTCAAAATAGAAAGCTGAGAAAATGGGGACATAGCAAATGGCAGATTAACAGTGGTGAAGAGGACGAGCCTGACTGAACCTATCCAACCAGACTGTCCAAGAACGATGGTTTGACTCAAAGAAGTGTCTTTCAGGAGCTGCAACACCGCACCAGTCACAATGGCCCAGCTCCAGGATGGCTTGGTGTTGCTGTAAGACTGTTGGAAAGATCAGACTGCTGAGTGGTGGTGGTGGGTGATTTGAGAACAGAGCTACTGAGTGAGGTGGAGGGGGTTTGAAAAAAGCAGCTGCTGAGTATGTGTAAGGCAGGAGGAAGAGGGGATCGATGAGGGTCTGATTACAATGTATATGTAGGGGGAGAGGTGCTTCACTGAGTCTCTGCTCCAGGAAGCGTAGAGAGCTTGGTTGAAATCTACATAAATACTTATAAAAACACAGATTTCCATTATTGTGTGATCTATTATTATGTATTGATCTATAAGATGCAAACTTTAACAATTATATACCGAATGTTACAATGCTGCTTTACTGCTGTTTTATTTTTATTGGTGTCTGGGGTCACGCTAATTTTCAAAAGTTTTTTTATATTCGTTCATGGAATATCGGCATCACTTGACAGCCAGCACAAATTGTTACGGGCAAATTGCATTTAACTAATTTGATTGTGTTTTTGGTGAAGTAACGGAGAGAGCTGAAGAAGGCAATGTGGTTGACGTGGCTTTGTATGGGCTTCCAGAAGGCATTTGATAAAGTGGCACAAAACAGGCTTCTCAGTAAAAGTAGAGCTCACGGATTAAGGGGACAGTCAGAGCATAGAAAGGAAATTGGCTGAATGTCACGAAACAGCATACTAGTAAACAGTTGTTTCTCCAACTGGAGGAAGGTATATGGTGGGATCCCCAGACGTTGGTTTTAGGATCATTGTTTTTCTTGCTGTACATTAATGACCTAGACTTTGGTTAAAGGACACAGTTTCAAAATTTGGGGATGACACAAAGCTTGGAAGTGTTGTAAACTATTACAAGGCTAATGATAAACTTCATAAAGAAGTGATGGAATGGGTGGACCAGTGGCAGATGAAATTTAATGTAGATAATTGTGAAGTGATTTATTTTGGTAGGAAGACCAGGGAAAGGCAATATAATTAGTACAATTCTAAAGTGGGCGTGGGAGCAGAGATTGGTTAGAACCATAGAATTCCTACAGTGCAGAAGGAGGTCATTCGCCCAATCGAATCTGCACCGACCCTCTGAAAGAGCAACTTACCTAGGCCCACTCCCCTGCCCTATCCTCATAACCCCACCTAACCTGCACATCTTTGTACACTAAGGGGTAATTTAGCATGGCAAATCCACCTAACCTGCACATCTTTGGACTATGGGAGGAAATGGGAGGAAACCCACGCAGACACGGGTAGAAAGTGCAAATTCCACACAGACAATCACCCAAGACCAGAATTGAACCCAGATCCCTGGCACTGTGAGGCAGCAGTGCTAACCACTGTGCCACTGCGCCATGCCGTGGTTAATAAAGTTATAATAAATCTGTATGAAACACTGATTCAGCCTCAACTGGAGTATTGTGCACAGTTTTGGGAATTACACTTTAGGAAGGATTTGAAGACATTAAGAGAGAATGCAGAAAAGATTCATAGGAATGGTTCCAGAGATGAAGGACTTAAGTTGAGTGGATAGATCGATGACGCTGGAGCTGTTATACTTGGAGAAGTGATGTTTAAGAGGAGAAGAGGAGACTTGATGGAGGTGCTCAAAATCCTGAGATACTGGAGAAAGTAAGAGAGAGTAAATAGGAGAGTTTGTTCCTTTTGGTGGAAGGCGCGAGAACTGGAGGACATCAATTTAAAGTGATTGGGAAGAGAAGCAATGGCAACATGAGGGAAAACATTTTTATGAAATGAAAAATGAAAATTGCTTATTGTCACAAGTAGGCTTCAAATGAAGTTACTGTGAAAAGCCCACCTTCCAGCACCTGTTCGGGGAGGCTGGTACGGGAATTTAACCGTGCTGCTGGCCTACCTTGGTCTGCTTTCATAGATTATCATAGAATTTACAGTGCAGAAGGAGGCCATTCGGCCCATCGAGTCTGCACCGGCTCTTGGAAAGAGCACCCCACCCAAGGTCCACACCTCCATCCTATCCCCATAACCCAGTAACCCCACCCTACACTAAGGGCAATTTTGGACACTATGGACAATTTAGCATGGCCAATCCACCTAACCCGCACATCTTTGGACTGTGGGAGGAAACCGGAGCACCCGGAGGAAACCCACGCACACACGGGGAGGATGTGCAGACTCCGCACAGACAGTGACCCAAGCCGGAATCGAACCTGGGACCCTGGAGCTGTGAAGCATTTGTGCTATCCACAATGCTACCGTGCTGCCCGAAAGCCAGTGATTTAGCCCTGTGCTAAACCAGCCCCTAACCACATGCAGCATGTGGTTAGGATATGGAAGGCACTGCCTGAGAGTGTGGTGGAGGCAAATTCAATCCATGCCTTTAAAACAGAATTGCATAATTAACTGAAGAGAAAAATACTGTAGGGATACAGGGACAATGTGTGTGCGTGTGGTGGGGGGTGGGGCATGGCTAGCTGAGTTGCTCTTGCAGAGAGCTCTTATGGATACAACAGGCTGAATGTCGTCATATGCGATAACCATTCCATAGCAACAGCATTCAGAACAAAGAAGTTTGAAAGCTAATAGAGGCTTTCAAGATGACAAGAGATTTTGATAGAGTAAATTCTCTGGTGAGTAATTCAAAATTCAATAACCAGAGGTCATGGACTTTTAAATCATTGACTGAGAATCTAGAGGAGGGATGAGGAGAACTTCTTTTGCTGAGAGTTGTTTGGATCTGGAACACTGTATGAAATAGTGGTGGACGCTAACCCCATAAATAAGTTTTAAAAGGAGTTTGTCGATATTTACAGATGTTGATCTTCCAGGTTTATGTACAAAAGCAGGGAAGTGGGACTAAGCATGACTACTCTTTCAAAGGGCCAGCACAGGCACAATGAACTGAAGGACCACTCCTGTGCTGTACGTTTCTATTATTCTGTCAGTTGCTATAAAAAATATATTTTTTGTAAGACATTGACATCATTTTGTACTTTTCAGGGAGGAATTTGTATATTTTTAATATTGGCAGTTAAATTAACATTTGGTGACAATTCACATTATACTTTGAATCAGGAATGTTTTGAAAATGTATTTCTTTTATTTTTTGTATTTGCAAGAAAACAGCTTGTTTTTTTATTGATATGTGTAAAAATTGTTGCAGATAACAGCGCTGATATTAATCTCTCCTTTTCTCTGGACTTTGTTACAGGTTGGTTCTTTATTTTGAGAGAGAGAAAGAAACCTGGTTCTCGTACGAGCAAGAACCAAAATTGTTGACCATGGTAACACTCGTCCAAACTCTCACAGATCACACTGATGATGTTAACTGCTGTGCTTTCTCTTCCGCTTACCTGGCTTCCTGTTCACTGGACAAAACAATACGCCTTTATTTATTAAAGGATTTCTCAGAGCTCCCTTTCTCACCACTGAAAGGTCATAGCTATGGTGTACATTCCTGTTGCTTTAGTTCTTGTGGGAGATACCTAGCTTCGAGTTCGACTGATGGGATGACTGTGCTATGGAATCCCCAGTTTGGGGAGAAGTTGGCAACGTTGAAGCAGCCCAGTGAAAGTCCAGTAAGGGTTTGCAAATTCTCTCACGATTCCAATTATTTGATATCTGGTGCAGCTGATGGTACTGTGGCATTATGGGATGTTCGCTTGAAGAAACTTCGCAGGTTAGTTAGATAGAGAGCATGCAACTTTTTCATTAATATTTACATGCAGTGTTTCAATATATATTTTGATTTAACTTTTTCACGAGTGAATTTATATATTTTTCATTTAAATGAACACTGAAACAAATGTAGATACGAAATTGAATCGAAGAAACTAAATTGAATCACTTCAATACTTTTTTTGCCATCCTTGAATCATCAGAAAAACACATTTTCTGTTGTTTCTTTTTTAAAATAAATTTAGAGTACCCAATTCATTTATTTTTTCAGTTAAGGGGCAATTTAGCATGGGCAATGCACACTCAAACATGGGGAGAATGTGCAAACTCCACACGGACAGTGACCCAGAGCCGGGATCAAACCTGGGACCTCTGGACTAAAAAATTAGCTCTGAGTGCTAACCACTGCACCACTGTGCTGCCCCAATTTTCTGTTGTTTCTAACATGAATGTCGATTAATCCCATAGAAAAAACTACCATCAAGCCTTATGTCAACTTGAACTACTATCTTATCTCTAACCTTGCTTTTAACTCCAAGGTCCTCAAATATGTTGTTGCTTGGCACCCATCCTCTTTCACACATCCATTCTAGTTAGTCAGCAACAGCATCAATATAACGGCAACCATAGAATGTGCCCCCTCTTTGCCTTGTGGTTTGCTCTGGGGTATTATATACAGTTCATTCTTTCTTGGTCTATTTTGTGAAAACTTCCTTTCTTGGTCCCCCCCCGTACCTAACTAAAAGTAGTCACTCCTGTCTGTGGTTTCTCCTCCCGCTCTTGTAATGTGATTTCCAGCATGGCTTAAGGCCCTGTACTTGGTCCTGTCCCTTCCCTCAACCATATGCTGTCCATCAACAAATTTAAGCATTGAATCAGCTTCCACACGTATGGGCGGAATTCTACGATAGTTTGTTGGTGTCAGACTCTGATTGAAACCCGGAGTGTAGTTCTCCAACTGCATAGCTAAGTTTTTAGTCCAGATTTTGAGTAACTTTGGGGGGGGATCTGTGGGCGTGTTTATGCCATCAATGTGGCGGGCGGCGCCTTAAAGAGCCGGCAAAGCCAGCTTTCCAGAGATTGGGGAACAATCTTTAAAGGGTGCCCTGATCAGCACCGAAAGAATCATCCCTCAAAACGGACAGAGCTGCCCTACCACCACAGGCATCTGTTTCACGGCCTCCCTCCACCCCCAACAAACAGAATTGGTACCCAGCCCCCAATTGGGGTCCCCTGAGAGTCTGCCCTTGGTACTGCCCCGTGGCAGAGGTTGGCACTGCCCTGTGCTGGGGGAATGCCCCTTCTCCCCTGGCGGCTATACATGCCTTTATGCCTCTGGAGGGATCCCCTTGACTGAATCTCATTCTTCAAAACCTGTTGTAAATCTCACAGATGTGATGTCACATCAGCAAGGTATGAATGTGTAGGGTGGGGGGCTTGGTAATTATATGTAAATACATGTAAATGTATTAAAATTAAGCTCTTGCCCTCGTCTGTATTGCGGTCTTGATTGAACGGGAAGATCCCAGACTGGAACCCTGGCTCAAAAGACCGTAACTTTGACTTTTATTTATAAAATGAGGAGGAACAGAACCACAGGATCGTTAATTAGTTTCAACAGCAAGGAAAAAACATTTATTAAACATGAAAACTGGGATTATGATGCAATATTCCTTTACTCCCCTCAGCTTAACAAATACACACAGATTTAAAGATTAATATGGATTACAAAGTACATCTTAAACTTCAATGGTCTAATTTAAAACAGAGTCCCTTTCAAACACACAGGATGACTATGTCAAATACATGCACTTCATTTTGTATACACGTTAGTGTCTGTGGATTTCTCCTCAGAATCCTCCCAGGTGATGATTACATGAGAGTTTCCAAACTCCACTCTCAGAAACAAGCTTTAAAATCTTCTCATAATTATATTTTCTCTTAGCGGGTTGCATTCCGAAATCCATACTAGGGGCGGGAATCGGCGAATTGGCCCGGTGCCAAGAATGGCGTGAACCACTCCGGTGTCGGGCCAACCGGAAGTTGCGGAATTCTCCCCACTTCCGGGGGCTAGGCCGGCACCAGAGGGGTTGGGGCTGTGCCAGCCGGAGCCGAAGGGACTGCGCGAGTTAGCGCATGCGCAGAACCACCGGCGTGGTTTAGCGCATGCGCAGACCGGCTGGCGTATTCTGCCGCATGCGCAGGGGGGGGGGGTGTCTTCCCCACGCCAGCCATGACAGAGCCCTACATGGGCCGGCGCGGAAGGAAGGAGTGCCCCCACGGCACAGGCCCGCCCGCAGGTCGGTGGGCCCCGATCGAGGGCCAGGCCACGGTGGGGCCCCCCCCTGGGACCGGATCCCCCTACGCCCCCCCAGGACCGCACCAGCCGGCCTACCAACCAGGTCCCACCATGTGGGACCATGTCCAATCCACGCCGGCAGGACTGGCCAGAAATCGACGGCCGCTTGGCCCATCGGGTCCCGGAGAATTGCTGGGGCGGGGGGCGCTGCCAACAGCCTCTGACCGGCATGGCCTGATCCCTGCCCGAAAACCGTGCCGGAGAATACGGCAGCCGACGTCGAAGCGGCGGGGCGGAGAATCCCGCCCCAGGTTTTCCAAATACCACTTTGGAACAAAGTTTCTGCTGAACTTTAAAAAAAATATTTTTTAATTCTCCTTTTTCACATTTTCTCCCAAATTCACACCCAACAATAAACAATGATCAGTAACGAATGTAATGTCAATCGCCATATCAACAACAACAATCCCATCCTCCCACCAACCCCGGCTGGTCCGACACCCCGAATATGGCCTCCCAAGGGCCCGGGTCCAGTTTTACGTGCACCACTTTAGAGATTACCCTAAACACTACCTTCCAGTAATCCTCCAGCTTTGGACAGGACCAAAATATATGAATATAATTTGCGGGGCCTCCCCCGCAACGTTCACACACGTCTTATACCCCCTCAAAGAGCCGCCCTTGTATGGTGCACTCTATACACCACCTTCAGCTGCATCAGCCCCACCTCGCACACGAGGTGGAGGCGTTCACCCTCTGGAACACCTCACACCAGAAACCCTCCTCCATGCCCTCTCCCAACACTTCCTCCCACTTTTCCTTGATCCCTTCTAGTGACGCCTTCTCCTCCAAAATAGCCCTGTAAACCGCCGATACTACCCCCTTCTCCAGTCCCCCTATTGTCAGCACTTCCTACAGCAATGTGGAAGCCGGCTCTACTGGGAAGCTCTATCTGCTTTCTGGCGAAGTCTTGAACCTGCATGTATCTAAATATTTCTCCCTGCTCCAGTCCATACTTCGCTCCCAGCTCCTTCAATCCCGCAAAACGACACCCAAGAAAAAGATCTTTTACTGTCCTAATTCCTTTCACTTCCCGTCTCCGAAAATTTCCATCCCACTTCCCTGGCTCAAATCTATGGTTCCCCCGAATCGGCATTTCCCTTGACCCTGCCCCCAACCCGAATTGCTGTCGAAATTGCCTCCAAATTTTCAGCGAAGCTGTTACTACCGGACTCCCTGAGTATCTCCCCGTGGCCGTCGGGGGCGGCCCTGTTGCTCGCGCCTTCAATCCCGATCCCTACCCAAACTCTTCACCATTCTGACCCATTGGAGTCAACCCCTCTTACCCAGCTCCGTACCTTCTCCACATTCGCCGCCCAGTAATAATACATCCGGTTCGGAACACCCAAACCCCCTGCCTGCCTTCCTCTCTGTAGTAGCACCTTTTTAATTCTGGCCAGCTTCCCTCCCCATATGAATGAGGTAAGCATCCCTTCAATCTCTCGGGCAACCCTCAGGTATCTAAAGTGAGTCCCTGCCTTACGGAATGGCAGCCCCTGCCCCCACCCCTGGCCGAGACACCACAAAATATTCACTCTTGTCTCGATTTAATTTGTACGCTGAGAAAGACCCAAACACCCAAAGCAGCTCCAGTATTCCCCCTATTGACACACTTGGTTCCAACACGTATAATAACAAGTCATCGGCATACAAGGACACCCTATGCTTTAGCTCCCCCCCGCACTATCCCTTTCCATGCCCCCAAACCTCTTAATGTGATGGCCAATGGCTCAATCGCGAGTGCAAACAGCAGGGGGGACATAGGACATCCCTGCCTAGTCCCACGGTGGAGAGGAAAGTATTCCGAGCTGATGTTATTTGTGCGGACACTCGCCCTCGACTCCTTATATAGTAGCTTTACCCAGTCCACAAATCTGGGTCCAATTCCAAACCGCTCTAGAACTGCTATCAAGTACCCCCATTCAACCGGGTCAAATGCTTTCTCAGCGTCCAATGCCACAACCACCTCTGTTTCCTTCCCCTCCGCCGGTACCATAACCACGTTCAATACCCTCGTAATGTTCGAAAAGAGCTGCCTCCCTCTCACAAACTCCGTCTGATCTTCAACTATCACCTTTGGGATGCACTCCTCTAGCCTACCTGCCAGTACCTTCGCCAATATTTTTGCATCCACATTTAAAAGTGATATGGGCCTATATGTCCTGCACTCCGTCTATCCTTATCTTTCTTAAGTAACAGGGAAATCGATGCCTGCTCCAAAGTTTGTGGTAACACCCCCTTCCCTATCGCCTCCTCAAACATCCCCACCATCAGCGGTACCAGCTTATTTTTGAATTTTTTATAATATTCCACCGGAAATCCATCAGGCCCTGCCACCTTCCCCGACTGCATCCTCCCAATCTCATCTTTTATCTTCTGCTCCATTATCGCCCCCTCTAACGTAGCCCTGTCCCCCTCCCCTAATCTCGGGTACTCCAGCCCATCTAGAAATTCCTGCATCTCCCGGCCTCCCCCAGGTGGCTCTGACCTGTACAATCTCTCATAGAATTCCTTAAAGACCTTGTTAATCTGATCTGGAGCTACCACCAACTTCCCTGCCCTGTCCCGCAATTGGACAATTTCCCTGGCCACAGCCTCCCTACGGAGCTGACCCGCCAACATACGGCCCGCCTTCTCTTCATGCTCATAAACTGCCCCCCTTGCTCGCCTCAATTGGCGTAGCGCTTTGTTTCTGCTCCACTTTTAACAGCGAAACCAGACCAGGTTTTTACACCACCCCGTTTACGTTTCTTTTGTCTCAACTGCTTTTATATAAATTCTGAGATCCAGCCATCGACTTCCATAGTTATTTGAACTCACGTTCCACAGCTTGTAGTAAAATCTCACACATCTGAAAATCTTTCTGGCATTTTAGCCGCCTTCTCAGCTCCGTCTGTCTTTACTGAACAGTGCTCTGTTCTACTCTTTAACTTCAGACTTCTTAGAAACGTTCTCTAGTCTCCTTAAATAGCTGCTCTTCAGATCTCTGCAATTTCTTTCTTCACCATTACTCCATGGTATGGCTTTTTTTCTAGCAAAGCTGAGAGAGATATCCCTCTCTGACTTTCAAAACCAACTGCTTCTAGCAGAGCTATGAGAGTTGCATTCCCTCTCACTACCTATCTCCAACTACAATCAAATCAGCTAAGCTTCCCTACCTTACAAGACCCCAGTTGCTAAGCAACACCCAAATGTTTGTGCCCATTATTTATTCTTCATGCTGTAGCCCTCTCTAAGCACAATAGAAACACAGTTGGAACTTAACCAACCACCACACTTATGAACACCTTTGTCCAGCATGAATCTAACTATAGGTTTTATCCTACCAGGAGCAGAAACATTAGATTAAACACACTTGTATACCTTATATTTAATATTTACCACTACAAACCTAATTCCCTTAAAACCATCTTTGTTTTCCTAACAGTAGAGTATAATAATGTTGGAGATATTCGCTTGATAATGTAGTAAATAATGATGGGAAAGAACCAGAACCTCGAGGGAAAACAGCTGCTTACAGGTGAAAGATCTTTCGGGAAGTGGACCTATGAATCCTTTAAGAAAACATAGAAGGCAATGGAAAATATATTCTTTTCCCTAGCCATATTTATCATTTAAATTTAAAATAATAATCTTTGTTAGTGTCATAAGTAGGCTTACATTAACACTGCAACGAAGTTACTGTGAAAATCCCCTAGTTGCCACATTCCGGTGCCTGTTCGGATACACTGAGGGAGAATTCAGAATGCCCAGTTCACCTAACAATCATGTCTTTCGGGACTTTTGGGAGCACCCGGAGGAAACACACGCAGACACGGGGAGAATGCAGCCTCCGCACAGACAGTGACTGAAGCAGGAATCAAACCCGGGTCCTGGTGCTGTGAAGCAACAGTGCTAACCAATATGCTACTATGCCGCCCAAAATTAGAGCCTCTTACAGACAAGCAAGACCGCAAAATGTGGAGAATCATAAAATGGTTACGGCATAGACTGGCACCATTCAGCCAGCTGTGTCCATGCTGGCCCTCTGCAGTAGCAATTCACTTGATGCTACTACCCCACCTTTTCCCGGTAGCCCGACACATCTTTCTTTTTCAGATAATGATCCCTTTTGAATGGCTCTATTGAATCTGCTTCCACCACTCGCTGAGTAAAAAAAGTTTTACCAAATGTCACTATTGTTTCTTTTGCCAATCACCTTAATTTTATGCTGTCTGTATGCTTCTGCCAATGGAAACAGTGTCTCCCTATCCACTCTGTCTAGATTTTGGATATTGCTATCATATCTCAAAGCTCTCGACACTTTCAAGTTTCATATTACCTGCAAAGCTTGAAATTGTGCCCTGTGTACCAAGGTCTGGTTATTAATACATATTTGGAAGAACAAGGTTCCTAACATTGACCCCGGTCACTTGGCCAGTTTTGTATCCATATTGCTAATGTCCTTTTTATTCCATGAGCTCTAACTTTGCTCACATGCCTGTTGTATGGCACTGTTTCAAATGCCTTTTGGAAATCTGTGTACACCACATCAACTCATTACCTTCATCAACCCTCTCTGTTACCTCAGCACAACCTCCAGTTAGTTAAACACAATTTGCTTAACATATTTGTGCTGGCTTTCCTTAATTAAACCGCATGTTCCCCAGTGATTATTAATTTTGTCCTGAGACATTAATGTGAAAGTTTACAGATGACCCAAAACTTGGAAGTCAGTGTGGGGGATAACAGCAGACTTCAGGAGGACTATGACTGGTAAATTGAGCAGAGACATAGACAATGAAATTCAAGAGAGGCAGTTGCATGATGGTGTATGTTGTCACAGGGTAAAGTTCTGGGAATCTGGGTTCGAATCCTACCATGGCAGATGGTGAAATTTGAAATGAGTAAAAAAAATTTGGAATTAAAAGTATAATTATAACCGTGAAACCATTGTCGATTATTGTAAAAACCCATCTGGTTCACTCATGTGCTTTAGTGAAGGAAATTGGCCGTTCTTACCTGATCTTGCCGACATGTGACTCTTGAATGCCCTCTGAAATGGCCTAACAAGTCACTCAAGTCTAGGGCAATTAGAGATGGGCAACAAATGCAGGCCCTGTCAGTGACGACCACATTTTGTGGATGAATATACAAAGAGTACAGTATTAATATTTGTATTAGGCACAAAATTGGGAGGTACAGTTAATACTGAGGGAGACGGTGACAAGATGTTAATAAACATACAGAATGTGAGTAAATGGCAAATGAAGTTCAGTACAGATAAATTTGAGGTGGTGCACATTGATATGAGGAATAAGAAAGCCAGCTGCGCTTTGGATGATGAGTTGAAATGCGGTAAATTCCCACATGGACTTACGGGGTCACACTATTGACAGTAGCAATGTATGAGATGAAATGAAAATCGCTTATTGTCACAAATAGGCTTCAAATGATGTTACTATGAAAAGCCCCTAGTCGCCACA
The DNA here is from genome assembly GCF_047496885.1 of Scyliorhinus torazame. NCBI lineage: Eukaryota > Metazoa > Chordata > Chondrichthyes > Carcharhiniformes > Scyliorhinidae > Scyliorhinus > Scyliorhinus torazame. Next base: position 99,553,921 of record NC_092708.1, read on the forward strand.
TTCCGGCACCTGTTCGGGGAGGCTGATACGGGAATTGAACCGTGCTGCTGGCCTGCCTTGGTCTGCTTTAAAAACCAGCTATTTAACCCAGTGTGCTAACCAGCCCCTGTAAATCATCAAAACGATTAAAAAGTGCAAGAAAAACATTGGAGTTCATATCTAGAGGAATAGAATTGAAAAGCAGAGAAATTATGTTGAACTTTCATCAAACCTTGGTTAGACCACACTTGGCATAGTTCTGGACTCCATATTACAAGAAGGATATAGAAGCAGAGGAGAATGTGCAAAAAAGATTTGTTGGAACAATATAAGACCCGAGAGGGTACAAGAATCAGGCAAGACTGAACAAACAGACTGTTAGAGAGCACTGAAAGGTGACCTGATGGGCTTCAAAATGATGAAGGAGTCTGATAAGGTAGACAGAGAAAATGTTTTCACTTCTGGATAAGCCCAAATCAAGGGCTCTGAATATAGGATAATTAATTAATTCAATAAGAAATTCAGGAAAAAGTACTCAGTGCTGAGAATGTGGAGCTCGCGAACAGAAGGAGTTGTCAAGGGAAAGCTGGAATAAGTAATAAAGGGAGAAAGGAGTAGAAAGATATATAAATGCGATGAGATGAAGGAAGGTAGGCAAAGGTTCATGTGGAACATAAATACCTCCATAAACTTGCTGGGATCAATGTCCACAGAAGTGCATATGCATCATATTGCATCATTTTGAATTCCTATCTATATGCTAATATATCTGTGTGCACATCCTGTCAACCTTTTCCATTTAAAATTCTTATGCATGCATCTATACTGGAAGGTTGATAGATGGCCAGCGAGAACGCTGCATTGTAAGTGTGGATATAAACACACATTTATAGTGGAAATGCTGGGAAGCCCTCTTGTTTATGGGCTATCTATAGGGATTGGATGAAAATGCAAGATTTCTCAAAAAAATGTTCAAATAAAATAAAATCTTATATAAATACATATGCCATTAATGTGAGGACCAAATTCAATCAACATGTCCTATTCAATGATCTCTTTTTCTCGCCGAAAGTTTACATGGTCTTCACTTCACTTCTACAGTGGAATTAACTAATATCTTTATTAAAAAGCTTCTGTAGGCCAGAGACTTCCTGTCCAAAAACCTTTCTACCTGTAGTCACTATTTTGCTTGTAACATATTGGTATTAATATTTTCATGTCAACATTTAACAGTAAATTCAGATCTATTAATGTCACAACTTAGGATTCCGCCATTTGGCTATGAGATGTTTTGTGACAAATTTCTGAACTCTTTCTTGCAATTTGGTTGCCAATTTTGTTTTCTGTTTCTGAATATGCATATCACCCATCCCTGTACTGCTCTGTCTGGGCTTCCACTGCCCTACCCACAAGCCTTTAACCTTCTTTTGTTCTTACTAGTCATAGCATTACTCTTACTGTACCTTTTAACCCATCCTCCACCCATTCCAGGACACTATCCAGGGCATTCCTTTCCCTCCCCAATCTAATATCCCCTAACCTTATCCTGATTGATTAACGTTGCTCTATTGGAGTATAAAGTTTGTGTAAAATATTTTACGGATAATTTTTGTTTTGTATAGATTGTTTGTTTAGATAAGGATGAGTTATGAATAAAGCCCTGTGTGACATTCTCATGTAACATTTGTAGCTCATTGAATGCAACTTAACTTCAGGACAGGTGCTGTTGAGGATGGATCAGTAATTGCCTGTGACTTTTCGCCTGGTGGTAATCACTTTGTAACTGGCTCAACATCCGGAGAGCTGACAGTTTGGGATTGCCAAATGAAGTGCCTTCTTAATTTGAAAACAGCTCATGACCTGGGAGTCACCTGCTGTGAATTTTCAACTCAACCAATCAATGGTATGTTTTGCCTTGAGTAGTTCAGCAAACATTATTTCAGACATTTGAATATTTATGTAATGACATTTTGAGGAAATTATTGACATTACATCACATTTTTGGTTCTATATCTTTTGAAGTGATGTATAAAAGGGGCATTACCAGTCTGAAAAGGTATTCTGACAATTTTGAGATGAAAGGAGGTTCATTTTGAACATGAGTTCAAATAACCAGTCCCTTAACAAAATAGTTGTCCATTTAGCTGGAAAAGTTTAATTACCAACAGATATTTTAGAAATCAACAGGCAGAATTTTTAAAAAATCTAATTAAATGAACTATAGACTGTTGTTAATACAAATTTAGCCTAATAAGGAAGTAACAAAGCATTTTGAAAAATATGAATTGCACTAAATTTATTATACATGGATCTTTAAAAAAAAAAATTTTTTATTAAAGTTTTCACAAAATATCAACAACAAAATGTAAAAGGAACCCAATAGAATTAAATACAAAACAACCCGATGCCCCCCTCCCCCTATACATAAATAACAAATTAACACCCCGAATTAACACATATATATACACCCCCTCAGATCCCCCAGTATAGACAAACAAAATAAAATAGACCCCCCCGGGTTGCTGCTGCTACTGACCATTGTCTACTGTTCTGCCAGGAAGTCCAAGAACGGTTGCCACCGCCTGAAAAACCCTTGCACCGATCCCCTTAAGGCAAATTTCACCCTCTCCAATTTTATAAACCCCGCCATATCGTTGATCCAGGATTCCACGCTTGGGGGCCTCACATCCTTCCACTGAAGGAGAATCCTTCGCCGGGCTACCAGGGACGCAAATGCCAGAATACCGTCCTCTTTCGCCTCCTGCACTCCCGGCTCCCCTGCAACCCCAAATATTGCAAGCCCCCAACCCGGTTTGAACCCGGATCCTACCACCCTCGACACCGTCCTTGCTACGCCCTTCCAAAATTCCTCCAGCGTTGGGCAAGCCCAGAACATATGGGTGTGGTTTGCTGGGCTCCCTGAGCACTTAACACACCTATCCTCACCCCCAAAAAACTGGCTCATCCTTGACCCGGTCATGTGCGCCCTGTGCAGCACCTTAAACTGTATGAGGCTGAGCCTCGTGAACGAAGTGGAAGAGTTCACCCTCCCCAGGGCATCTGCCCACGTCCCCTTCTCGATCTCCTCCCCCAACTCCTCCTCCCACTTACCTTTCAGCTCCTCCACCGTGGCCTCCTCCTGCATCACCTGGTATGTTGCCGAGATCTTCCCCTCTCCAACCCACCCCCCCAAGAGCACCCTGTCCTGTACCGTACGTAGCGGCAGCAGCGGGAATTCCACCACTTGCCGCCTGGCAAACGCCCTTACCTGTAGATACCTAAAGGTGTTCCCCGAGGGAGGGCGGGGGGGGAGCCCGTACTTCTCCTCCAGCTCACCCAGGCTCGCGAATTTCCCATCCACAAACAGGTCCCCCAACCTTCTTATCCCTGCCCTGTGCCACCCCAAAAACCCTCCATCTATTCTCCCTGGGACAAACAGGTGGTTCCCCCGTATCGGGGTCCACACCGAGGCCCCCACTTCCCCCCTATGCCGCCTCCATTGCCCCCAGATTTTGAGGGTAGCCGCCACCACCGGGCTCGTGGTATACCTCATTGCCAGCGCCTCCAGACTCGTACCCTCACAAGATGCCGTCTCCAGCCTCTTCCATGCAACCCCTCCCCCTCCATCACCCACTTGCGCACCATCGCCGCATTGGCGGCCCAGTAGTACCCACCGAGGTTGGGCAGCGCCAGCCCCCCCCATCCCTACTCCGCTCCAGGAACACCCTTCTCACCCTGGGAGTCCTTCGCGCCCACACAAACCCCATTATGCTCCTGTTGACCTGCCTAAAGAAGGCCTTCGGGATAGGAATGGGGAGGCACTGGAACAGGAACAAAAACCTTGGGAGCACCGTCATCTTGACTAACTGCACCCTACCAGCGGCAACGCGTCCCACCTCTTAAACTCCTCCTCCATTTGCTCCACCAGACTCGTGAAAATAAGTCTATGCAGGGCCCCCCAGCTCCTGGCCACCTGGACCCCCAAATATCTGAAGCTCCTCTCCGCCCTTTTTAGTGGGAGCTCACCAATCCCCCTCTCCTGGTCCCCTGGGTGAACCACGAACAACTCGCTCTTCCCCATGTTGAGCTTGTACCCTGAGAAATCCCCGAACTCCCTGAGGATCCTCATTACCTCCGGCATTCCCCCCACCGGGTCCGCCACATATAGCAGCAAGTCGTCCGCATAGAGCGACACCCTATGCTCCTCCCCACCCGCACCAACCCCCTCCAGTTCCTTGACTCCCTCAGTGCCATAGCCAGGGGTTCAGTTGCCAGTGCGAAGAGCAGGGGGGACAGGGGACACCCCTGCCTCGTCCCTCGATGCAACCGAAAGTACTCAGACCTCCTCTTGTTCGTGGCCACCCTCGCCATTGGGACCTCATACAACAGCCTAACCCACCTGACGAACCCTTCCCCAAACCCGAACCTCTTCAGCACCTCCCACAAGTACCCCCACTCTACCCTATCGAAGGCCTTCTCAGCATCCATCGCCACCACTATCTCCGCCTCCCCCTCCCTCGCCGGCATCATAATAACGTTCAGGAGCCTCCGCACATTTGCGTTCAACTGCCTCCCCTTCACGAACTCTGTCTGGTCTTCGTGGATAACCTGCGGCACCCAATCCTCAATTCTCGTGGCTAAGACCTTCGCCAGCACCTTGGCATCTACATTTAACAACAAAATCAGCCTGTAAGACCCACACTGCAGGGGATCCTTGTCCCGCTTCAGGATCAAGGAAATCAGTGCCCGGGACATCGTCGGGGGCAAAGCCGCCTCCTCCCTTGCCTCATTGAAGGTCCTAACCAGCAATGGGCCCAACAGGTCCACATATGTTTTGTAGAATTCGACCGAGAAACCGTCTGGCCCCAGTGCCTTCCCAGCCTGCATGCTCCCTATCCCTTTGGCCAGCTCCTCCAGCCCAATCGGGGCCCCTAATCACGCCACCAGTCCCTCCTCCACCTTCGGGAACCTCAATTGGTCCAGAAAGTGGCCCACCCCTCCTTCCTCCAGTGGGGGCTCGGACCGATACAGTTCCTCATAAAAGTCCCTGAAGACCCCATTGATGCCAACCCCACTCCGCACCACACTCCCTCCCCTATCTTTAACTCCCCCGATCTTCCTAGCTGCATCCCGCTTCTGAAGCTGATGCGCCAGCATCCGGCTTGCCTTTTCTATACATGGATCTTCAAGTGGCACATGCAGTTTCAAATTCCTAGGGGTGCACATCTCCAAAAATCTGTCCTTGTCCACCCACATCGACGCTACCACCAAGAAAGCACAACAGCGCCTGTACTTCCTCAGGAAACTAAGGAAATTTGGCATGTCCCCATTAACTCTTACCAACTTTTACAGATGCACCATAGAAAGCATCTTATCTGGCTGCATCACAGCCTGGTATGGCAACTGCTCGGCCCAGGACCACAAGAAACTTCAGAGAGTAGTGAACACAGCCCAGTCCATCCCACAAACCTGCCTCCCATCCATTGACTACATCTACACCTCCCGCTGCATGGGGAAAGCGGGCAGCATATTCAAAGACCCCTTCCACCTGGCTTACTCACTCTTCAAACTTCTTCCATCGGGCAGGAGATACAGAAATCTGAGAACACGCACAAACAGACTCAAAAACAGCTTCTTCCCCACTGTTACCAGACTCCTAAACCACCCTCTTATGGACTGACCTCATTAACACTACACCCTGTATGTTTCATCCGATGCCGGTGCTTATGTAGTTACATTGTGTACCTTCTGTTGCCCTGAATGTATTTTCTTTTATTTCCTTTTCTTCCCATGTATTTAATGATCTGTTGAGCTGCTCGCAGAAAAATACTTTTCACTGTACCTCGGTACACGTGACAATAAACAAATCCAATCCTATTTGATTTAAACCATATACAAGAGAGGACGATGAATGCCTACTTACTCCTTGACTCTCTGGGTGTTGACAGACCCGCGCTCAACTGCCGCTCCGCAAACTCTGCCCCGCTACCACAATATCAATGAATTCTTCCCGGACTAGGGATTAAATCACAATCATTATGACACAGTCTCACTAGGCGGTGCATTTACCCACTAAACTATCAAGGTATCCAAAATTGGTATTGGAATTGGATGAAGGTTGAAGGTGAGGAAATTTTAAAATAATTAATTTGGGCAGTCTAATAATTAATAACCAGCAATGATTTCTGTATTTATCATGTATGTGGAAAAGCTTTTACTTTACAAATTACCGTTTAGTAATTAGAATTGAACTAAACTTGTAGACAAGTTCATTGATATTTTTAATGCGATGCGCTGATCAGCACCTGATGCTTCCAATGGGTCAAAATCCTGGAACTCTCTAATAGTACTGTGGATTTACATACACCATGTGGACTGTGGACTGCACTGGTTCAATAATGCAGTTTCCCACCACCGTCTCAAGGGAAGTTAGGGGCGGTCACTAAATACCGGCCTAGCTAGTGATGTCCACATTCCGTGAAAAACAGCATTCATAACATACGCAGCTATTAGAAGGTTGATTACTTGCTTGCACCAGGGTTCGGATGTAATCCTTGAAGTTTTTTTATTCAATACCATCCTGGTATCAAACTCAGCAACACAGACTACCCAAATTAAAACCAACAGTTCCTCGACTTCATTGAACAGGAGCTCTCCAGCACTTCCACAGTGCGCAGACGTCAAATGTGACATACATTGAGGCATGATCTAAAATGCTGCGCTCTCACCATATTGGATGGAAGAGCAAAGGTGCTGACTAGTTCGAGTCCAATAACACTGTAATGGGCTCTGTTATTGAAAACAAGCAACCCACTCTCATTGATTACAAGAACAAACTGAACAAGAAGACTCTGAATGCATCAAGCACCACTCCCAGTAATGTCCTAACAGATTGCTAGACAGTGTGTCAGTTACCACTTTGCCAGAATATCCAGATATCCTTTAACACAAGGAAAGCTGGTGGGCACGTATGAAGGTCCACTAGCAAAGAAAACAGCCCCATTGAAAACAAAGGCAAGGGACAGAATGTACAGAATCTCACACCTGTAAAGAGTTTGGCTTCACCATCAGCATTGGAAGACTGATGTCATGGTCCAGGATGTTGTCATACTGCCATCTATCGGCATTGACAATGTGACACTAGAGTATTGATCGTTTCCCTTATCTAGGCTCTACATTCACCAGTAATTTGTCACTTGATGTTGAAATAAACACCCATTGCAAAGTCACCGACTGCAATATATGGTTGGAGAGATAGCTGACATACTTCCTTGAGTTGCACTCCAGGGAGAGCACTTTCACTGAGCAAGCTCGAGACACCATAGAAATCCTGCCTGTCATGCCAGAGCTGGATGTTGAACACACACTGGAGGAGCTTAGTAAAGCTATTGACTTGATTGCTATGGATAAAGTTTGATGTCCTGAATTCATCAAGCACAGGAACCGGCACCCCTGCAGCATCTGCATGAACTTGTTTCTGCTGGAAGGAGGAGGCAGTGCCCAGGATAGATGCAAAGATTATGACCCTATACAAGAACAAGAGTGACTGCCGTGATTGCAACAATTGAGGCATCTCCCTGTGGAGCATCGTGGAAGAAGTATTTGCCTTTGTTGCCCTTGTCAAACTGCAGGTCCTGGCTGATCACACCTACTCTGAATCCTAATGTGGTTTCAGGCCTAGAAGATCTACAATTGACATGATCTTCTCAGTCCGGCAGATGCAAGAGAAATGTTTGAACAAAGGAGACCACTATGTATTGCCTCCATTGATCTCGCTATGTGAGCAGAGGCAATCTATCCAGGCTGTTGGAGAAATTTGCCCGCAGGCTGAAGCTGCTCAATGTGATTTCCTCTTTCATTGACAACATGATGGGTAAGGTCAGTTATGATGGGGCAACATGGGCAGCATGGTGGCAAAGTGGTTAGCACTGCTGCCTCACGGCGCCAAGGACCCATGTTCGATTCAGTACTGAGTTTGCACATTCTCCCCTTGTCTGCATGGGTCTCAACCCCCACAACCCAAAAAGATGTGCAGGGTAGGTGTAGGTGAGCTGACCACACTAAATTGCCCCATAATTGAAAAAAAAAATTGGGTACTCTAAAAAAATTTTAAATGGTGGGGCAACATCAGAACGCTTTGAGGTCTGCAGTGGGGTCAAACTGGGTTGTGTTCTGGCAGCGACACTCTTTGACATATTCTTCATTTTGCCACTGCCATATACCGTCAGATCATCTACTGAGAGTGTCTATTTAAATACCAGAACTGATGGAAAGCTGTTCACCCTTAATTGCCTGAGGCCCAAGACAAAGGTGTACCTAGTCTTCACCAGAGAGAATTGCTGTATGCTGACAATGTCGCGCTAACATTGCATACTGAGGAATACCCTCAGTAGCAAATGGACAGAATCCCACACCTACAAAAAGTTTGGTTTGACCACAGCATTGGAAGACTGATGACGTGGTCCAGGATGTTGTCATACTGCCATCTATCGGCATTGACAATGTGACACTAGAGTGTTGATAAGTTTCCCTTATCTAGGCTCCACAATCACCAGTAATCTGTCACTTGATGCTGAAATTAACACTCAGTGCAAAGGCTTCAGGTGTTATGTCCAAGCTGAGTAAGAGAGTGGAATGACAGCAAATTGAAAATACCAAACTGCCAATTTATCAAACATGTATGTTCAATACATTCCTCCACAGTGGTGTGACCTGGACAACATATGCTAAGCAGCAGAAAAGGATGAACAGTTTCATCTTTGCAGTCTCAGACATATCCTTGGCATCTCTTGGCAGGACAAAGCCACAGGCTTAGAAGTCCAGGAACATGCTGACTCCATCTGCATACACTCTTTACTAAGCCAACTTGTTTGCGCTGGCTCATCCACATTCATTGGATGGATGGTTGTCTCATACCGAAGGACCTTCTACAGGGTGTACTGGCCACTGGTTCAGGACCTCTTTGGCCTTCATATCTCTGCTACAAGAACACCAAGTAAGACACCAATATGGTAGACATTAACACCGACAACTGGGAAACAGTCACTAAAGCCATGGCCTTTGGATGCTGACTGTTTGGAAGGACATTGGAAGAAACCAGCTGAAATAAACATTTCAGCTGGCCAAGAAGGCCTACTGAAAACAAAGGACCATGCATCTTCTCAACCACTGTCTTTCTCCATAGCAAATGGGGCAGAGGTTACCAGTCAGAATGAGGACTCTTTAGCCAAAGCAACCAATGCTTCACTGTACAAACCATTGTCTTAATCAAACCATTCTGAGATAGAAGACTGCCACAGGTAGATTACAATGCTTGTTTGCAAAATCGCCTTTTTGTCTCTTCGTAGAAGAATATTGCTTATAGCAGTCAGTCCATATAATTCATGAGTTTCTAAGATTTTTGTGAGTTTTTAAAATATATATATATTTATTAAAGTTTTTTAACACAATTTTTCACCCTTACAAACAATAACCCCCCCCATGTAACAAAATAGCAAGAAATCGCACATAGCAAGATATATACATGGTAAAACGATATGTTACATAGTTTTGTACACTGGCTCTCTCCCGTATGTGCCAGTTTCCCAAGTCCTTCATGTGTTCTCTTGCTCAACCACCCCCCAGGCAAATCCTCCTCCTCCCCCCCCCCCCCCCCCCCCCCCCCCTCCCCCCCCCCCCCCGGTTGCTGCTGCTGCTGACCGACCTTCCTCTAATGCTCCACGAGATAGTCTAGGAACGGTTGCCACCGCCTGTAGAACCCTTGCGCAGACCCTCTCAAGGCAAACTTTATCCTCTCCAGCTTAATGAACCGAGCCATGTCGTTTATCCAGGCCTCCACGCTGGGGGGCTTCGCCTCCTTCCACATTAGCAAGATCCTTCACCGGGCTACTATGGAAGCAAAGGCCAGAATACCGGCCTCTTTCGCCTGCTGCACTCCCGGCTCATCCACTACTCCAAATATTGCTAGCCCCCAGCTTGGCTTGACCCGGACTTTCACCACCTGAGACATTGCTCCCGCCAGTCCTCTCCAGAACCCCTCCAGTGCCGGGCATGACCAAAACATATGGACATGGTTCGCCGGGCTCCCTGAGCACCTTCCACATCTGTCCTCTACCCCAAAGAACCTACTCAACCTCGCCCCTGTCAAGTGCGCTCTGTGAACCACCTTAAATTGTATCAGGCTGAGCCTGGCACACGAGGAGGAGGAATTAACCCTACCTAGGGCATCGGCCCATAACCCCTCCTCAATTTCCTCCTCCCATTTACCCTTCAGCTCCTCTACCAGTGCTTCCCCCTCTTTCATCTCCTGGTAGATTTTTGTGAGTTTTGATGCATGCAGTGCTGCATTTAATATATAACCTTTTTGCTTTGTCAGGTGGCATTAATTCAGGATCACAGTGCTTTCTGCTGGCTTCTTGTGGTCAGGATAACAAAATAAACCTTTGGATTCTGTCACCTGAAGATGCAACAGGTGCGTTGAATATGAACAACCTCAAGTAGCAGACCAATATGCTCCTAGGCCTGTTTAGATGCGACTCTGAACCAATTATCAAGAGGCACAATGCCACAATCATAGTTGACTGTTGCTATCTATGAACATTGTCTTGGCTTTTTTAATGTCTTCAGATAACTGACATGTTGTGAGCAAGGGAGTTGGAAGCAGGAAGTTGTGAGCTTGGGCATTGGGAGGAGGAAGTGGGAGTGACAGTGAGGAGAGGTGGCAACGGCAATTTGTTTTCAAGAGAGTGAGCATATGGAGTAACCATGAAAAACAAAATTGGAGGCAGCACTGTTAGAGGAAATTCCCTAATTTACGAACCGTGCTAAAATGAAGACGCCCTATTACAATGTGTTTTAAACAATTAATACATTTGTTCGTTAACCATAAAGGAGTTCATTAAGAGATATTTTTTGAGAATCAACCCAATGTTCCTTGTTTTGAAATTCTTCATGTATCCATTAGGACAGGACTTTTTTTTTAAACTAAAGATTGATTGGCGGTTCATGGTGGGAAGCTGTAAGGGTCAATGCTGGGGACTCGACTATTGACAATCTATGTTAAAGATTTAGACGAAGGGATTGAGTGTAACATATTCAAATTTGCTGGCCATACAAAGCTAGGTGAGAAAGTAAGCTATGATGAGGACAAAGAGTCTGCAAAATATTACAGATAAGTTTTGCCATTGGACAAGGTGGTGACAGATTATAATGTGGGGAAATGTGAGGTTACTCTACCCTTGTCCATGAATCAAGTAGTTAATATGCAAGCAATTAGGAAGGCAAATGGTATCTTTTCTTTATCACAAGCGGATAGGAAGGCAAGAGTAAAGAAATCTTGTAGAAATTCATTGTATAGAACTGGTGGGACTCTACCTGATGTACTGTATACAGATTTTGTGTCTAAATAAAGATTTATCAGATTGATTGCTGGGTTGAAAGGGTTGTCCTGGAAAAATGAGAGGCGGTATCATTGAAACAAGCAAGATTTTGGAAGAGTTTGAAAGCGGAGAGTTTGTCTCCTCTGGCTAAAGTGTCCAGGACTAGGGGCATAGTCTCAGGATAAGAAGACAGTATGAGGAGAAACCTCTTACCTCAGATGGTTGCAAGCCTTTGAAATTCTGTACCCCAGAGGCCTGTGGAGTTATTAAGTAACATATATTCAAGGGTGACTTTTAGACTCATAAATAATCAAGGGATACGGGAATTGGGCAGGAAAATGGAGTTGAAGTTGAGGATCATTCAGGGTCCTGGTGATGGTGGAGCAAACTCAAGGTGCTATATGGTCCATTCTTGTTCTGATTTCCAGTGTACTGTTAGTTTGTTAGTCTGTAGTGTCATCCGTGATTCAGTTAGTAACAGTAGCCCTCTCATCATGGTCAGAAGATTGTTGGTTCACGTCCCACTCCAGAACAAAATACAAGGCTGGTGCCCAAGTGCAGTATAGAGTTGTTTTTTTTGGGATGAGATGTTAAACTGAAGCCCCATCTTCCCTTGGTTGGACGTGAAAGATCCCATGACACTATTTTGAGGAAGAGTAAGGGAGTATCCCATGATATTTCCCAATATTTTCCCACAATCAAGATCACTATAAAAGATAGTGTTACCATCATCCCATTGCTCATTGTTTGAGCTTGCTGTGTGCAAACTGATCCTTGCATTTTCTACATTACAAAAGTACTTCATTGGCTGTAAAGCGCTTTCCACATTAAAAAAATTGCAAGTCATAAAATAGTACTAAGAGTAAAGGTGATATACTCATTGTGATAATCTCTATTGTTTGTGAGACATTGAAGCCTCCTTCATTTCAACTGTAGAATTGTGCATTTGAGGGAATGCTAGATAAATACGTGAGGAAGGAGTAAATGGTAATCCTGCTACTTGCATGAAGATGGTTGGGAGGAGGCTAGTGTGGAGCATAAACACCAGCAGAAACCAGTTTGACTGAGTGGCCTGTTTCCGTGCTGTGTCTATTCTATGTAATGTTAAAAAAAATGTTTTAAATAAATTTAGAGTACCCAATTCTTTTTTTTTCCAATTAAGGGGAAATTTAGCGTGGCCAATTCACTTACCCTGCGTATCTTTTTGGGTTGTGGGGGTGAGACCCTCGTAGACACGGGGAGAATGTGCAAACTCCACACGGACAGTGACCCAGGGCCAGGATCGAACCCGGGTCCTCGGAGCCGTAAGGCAGCAATGCTAACCACTGTCCAACGTGCTGCCCTTATTCCATGTAATATTGACCATACTGTTGTCGATCATCCTTGATGGTAATTTGGTTGAAAAAAATGTTGGAATGTTGAACATCTACTGGGACAAAATATATAGTAATATTTTCTGCATTGCTACCTTCTACCTTCTACATTTTCTTGTGATAATCCCTTTTATACTTATAGGCTGTGAACTTAGAATGAGATGTTCATTAAATCGTCACACAGCACCTGTTTTGTCATGTTGCTTTTCACCAGATGGGCAGATTTTAGTCTCCGGGTAAGTGCAGTATCTTTCCTGAGACCTGTTATCTTGCAGTTGTATTTTCCATTGGAAGAGTCATACGTGTCCCAATTTTTCAATAAACAATTACAACGGGTTACATACCTGTAAAGTGTCAAGAAAAGATGTGAATTGATGCTTTGGATTGTTAAAGTTTTTTTCAAGTGAACTTCATTTTATATGAAAATTTGCTCTGCATCCGTACAGCGAGCTGGCAGTTTCACACTGGAAACTTGTGTCCCATCTTACTCAGGATATCAAATCACCGGACTGCTTGGTAATTGGCATTTTTGAAATGTTTCATTGCTTTTTCCAGAAATCACATTAAATTATACAATCCTGTAATGCATAATCTGTATAAATGGGTAAACCAGGTGCCGGAATGTGGTGACTAAGGGCTTTTCACAGTAACTTCATTTAAGCCTACTTGTGATAATAAGCGATTTTCATTCAGATAATTGCACTGACTGACTTGTGTGTATAGACTTTCTGGCTTCAAATTCACAGTAATTCTAATGGATTTTCCTGGTATATGTTGAAACCAGAACAAGATCTGGATGCATGGGCCCCAACCATGGATATATTTCTCCAATAAGAGTCTCTGCCTGCTAGGCCTTTAAATGGGGATCAATATATGGGATGGTGGAATGGTCTCTGAGCAAGGTGCAGTGGGCCTCCATAAAACATCATACTGGGCTGTCCTTTCCAAAATGGTAAGTTATAAGATAACACCAAAAACCAATTATGTGGTCCTTTTAGAAGGCCAAGTAGTGTGGACAAAATGGCAAAATGCCTTAGGAGCCTTATATTTATCACAGAAAATACTCGAGCTATAATTTGGTCATTTAGTTTTGCCCTTCAGCACTGACCATGCATTGATCAAAAATAAAATGCCTCTATAGTTAGGTCTGTGTGCCATAGTAATACCTTCCAAAAAGGTTACCTTCTTGCAAAATGCAATCATTCACTAATGTTCACAATCATTGTATAAAATATTTACCACTCAAATGCGTCTTGGATATGGCAACTATTTGCAGTGTATCAATTAATTTGAATTGAGCAGCTTGAAATTAAAAGTAGTTTACTTATATGGAAGTGCTTCGCTTTTGGGTCCATACAGCTGGGCACATAGTTTGGTTTTTTTGTGGTAGTGTGAGCATCTTGAATATGTAGGTGGTTATTTTGGTGAAACCAGTCATAAAGTAAGTGCATGTAAGTGCAAATAACACATGCCTGTCTGAAAATGTCTAACTTTTAGCTTGCAATTTGGGGTTGATTGAAGTATCCATGATTTAAACATGCATGGAGGAAGTAGCCTGTAGGTTTAGCATTCACGCACCCCTGAGAAGCAGTTTATTCACTTTAGTGAAGCTGTGGAGTGTGCTGGGTGACAAACAATGGAATGGTTCAAAATGGCTCAGGGACTGTTGGAGATTGGTACTAGTGCCCCTGGCGAAAGAGGGACGCCCTATAACTTCAGTGGATGTGAGGCAATGGGGGAGTCCACCTTGTCGTCCCGTTCTTCCTGTTCCCCTTGCCATGCAGCAGCTCATGCCTCAATCTCTTCCCATTCCACTTCCAAACCAAGGGGGATCACTAATAAGATACTCTTTACCAACCACAGCCTTTCTCCTGGTGACTCTTATAAGTCCTTTTCGGTGAATTTAGAGAATCAATGTTCACGGTGTGTTGGTAAAGTCTTGACAAGTTTCAAAAATTATTTTCTAACTTCCATCAAAAGTTGAATAGTGAAAGCTGAGCAAAGCTTTAAAGTAGTGCTGATCGCTGAAAAAGGTAATCAATTGAAGCACTATCCACCAAAATGCACTGAAGCCTCTTTAATGTGCACTACAGGCAGGAAATTTAATTGTCAATTATAACCTTAACGATCTCCCAGGTAGCCGTTCACAATGCATGCTTTAACTACTTTATCCTAGAGGGGCAAGTTGCATTAAAGATGGGCTAAACTAGTGTTAATAACAAAGAACATACAGTGCAGAAGGAGGCCATTCGGCCCATCGAGTCTGCACCGACAAACTTAAGCCCTCACTTCCACCCTACCCCCGTAACTCAATAACCCTTCCTAACCTTTTTGGTCACTAAGGGCAATTTATCATGGCCAATCCGCCTAACCTGCACATCTTTGGACTGTGGGAGGAAACCCACGCAGACACGGGGAGAATGTGCAGACTCCGCACAAACAGTGACCCAGCGGGGAATTGAACCTGGGACCCTGACGAGGTGAAGCCACAGTGCTATCCACTTGCGCTACTGTGTTGCCCATCTTGGCCACCTTGGAGGCTCTTCAGCATCTATCCTAATGTTCTGGCAAATTGTTAAAACCTAAGGTCTAGAGTAGGCCCTCCTGATCAGAATGGACCCATTCCATCACCTTATTATTCATAGTTTAATTTGAGTTAGAAAGTGTTTTCCCATAAATTAATCTGAAGTTCCACAAATCAGAAAATAAAACTTGTTTCTACCATGCAGATATTGCACTGTCTTTTGTCAAATTCAGCAATTTCCCAGTCTATCCCTTTTTCTAGTCATTGCAGACAGATGCTGAAAACCTTCACCACCCCTACAATATTGTCATGCTTTAGATAAACTCTCCCCCCACTGCCTTCTCTACTCTGCTAGATATTGTAAGCTCCAAACTCCCAGTGCCATTCACGAAATGAAGACACTCAATCCAATTTGCTGGTGTTACCATACTGAATCAAACCCAGTAGTATCACAGCTCAACAAGTGCCCGACAATCCAATTCTTGCAGCTAAAATAAAAACAGGAAATACTCAGTGGATCTTACAGCATCCTCAGGTACTGAAACAGTCCATGCCTAAATGTAACAACGTAAGAAGTCTTACAACACCAGGTTAAAGTCCAACAGGTTTGTTTCAAATCACTAGCTTTCAGAGCACTGCTCCTTCCTAGGTCAGAGGCTAGGAATTCTGTGGTGAATAACTCACTTCCTGACTCCCCAAAACCTATTGACCATCTACAAGGCACATATCAGGAGTGTGATGGAATACTCTCCACTTGCCTGGATGAGTGCAGCTCCAAAAACACTCAAGAAGCTTGACATCATCCAGGACAAAGCAGCCCGCTTGATTGGCACCCCATCCACAAACATTCACTCCCTACACCAGCGACTCAGAGTGGCAGTATTGTGTATTATCTACAAGATGCACTGCAGGAAATCACCAAGGCTCCTTAGGCAGCACCTTCCAAACCCATGACCACTGCCATCTAGAAGGAAAATGGCAGCAGAAACCTGGGAACACTACCACCTGGAATTTCCACTGAAAGTCACACACCATCTTGACTTGGAAATATATCTCCGTTCCTTCATTGCTGGCTGGATCAAAATCATGGAACTCCCTACTGAACAGCACTGTGGGTGTACCTACACCACAGGGACTGAAAGTGGTTCAAGAAGGCAGCTCACCATCATCTCGAGAGTAATCAGGGATGAGCAATAACTGCTGGCCCACATCCTTTGAATGAATTTTAAAAAATTAAACAGTGAACATTCATAACCTTTCATCAAAACTTCAGTATGAGTGCCTTTGTGGTCAAGCCTTTGCAGTGAGGATGTCCGCCCCTTAGTATCTTGAAACAGTTGATTAAAAATAATTTGAAGATTGTACTAAAGCAAATAGGAACTGCTTAAAATTGAGAGCTACAAAGTAAGATATTGTTGAAGAATTGGTGCTCAAGAAAGTAAAGGACGTCCCTGATAGTACTCGCGTAGAACTAAGTGAACTTCAATTAAAATAAGAAAAGTTAGCATTAGAAAGAGAAAAAGAAAGGGATATGAGACAATATAAAATAGAAATAAAAAAGCTTTAATTGAGAAGCGAAAGGGAAATTGAAAATGAAAAAGGTGGATGTTAGAAAGAGAGGAAGTGAATAAGGAGAGAGAATTGGAAAAAATGTCTCTTAAGTACGCAAACTAGAATTAGCAATGAAAGATACAAATGACTTGGAGCAAATTTCTCCTAGTTTTGAATTAGCAAGGAATATTTACTTGGTACCAAGATTTTTAAAAATAAATTTGGAGTACCCAATTTATTTTTTACAATTAAAAGGCAATTTAGCGTGGCCAATCCACCTACCTATAACATCTTTTTGGGTTGTTGGGGCAGAACCCACGCAAACACTGGGAGAATGTGCAAACTCCACACAGACAGTGACCCAGAGCCGGGATCGCACCTGGGACCTCGGCACCGTGAGGCAGCAGGGCGAACCCTCTGCGCCACCGTGCTACCCTCGGTACCTAGATTTAATTAGATAGAGTAGATTTACTTTGTAGGAAGGAAAAACTGTTTGGCAAAATTCCATGAATTTGAAGTGGCCTAAACTATCTTGGATTAGGCCCTACAAAGTGATTTCAACCTATTAACAAAGTACAAAAGTAAACCAACAGTTAAATATTTTTGAAAATATTTTTATTAAAAGTTTTCATTTTACAAATTACAAAATAAACAAATCCATACAAACACGATACCATTTACAAACCCCTACCCTTGAAGAAACAAAAATCCCAACCATAAACTCCCATCCCCGACCCACTGACTGCGACCAATTCCTAAAGATAAAAGACAAAGGTTGCCACCTCCGGCAGGCCCGGGCCCAGGACCCACCCAAGACAGCCACCAATGCTGCCCCTTAGTCCCAGTCAAATCTCCAGCCCCTCTCACTCCATAACCCTGAAAAAAACTTTCCAGAAAAATGACTCCCTCCTCTCCCCCCGACCCCCTCCCCCACCAAAGAAATAAGCTGAACCCTGCTCGAGCAGGTCCAACAAGCTGCAGCTCCTCCCTTCACCTCACTTCCGTTCACTAGTTGAAAGTTTACAGCTAGCAAAGGTAACCTCCCACCCAGAGTGTGTATGCTCAAAGACAAAAAACGATGCTCCCAGCCCATACCGGCTACGGAAGAGTAACCAGAGCCCAACACCCTTAAACTTAATCTCTCTCTCTTTTCCCCCGGACACATATTCCAATTCCGTTGCCCTGACCGCTATCACCCCCTCCCGGACAACCGTAACCCCCTCAACCAGAAACATACAATAGATACAAGCTAAAACCGTCCCCATTAAAGTTCCAATTGAATTCATTCAATCAAGTCCAAGTCCATGCTTTTTTTTTTAATAAACAATTTTATTGAGGTATTTTTGGCATATAAAACAATGACATTGTATAGTACTGTACAAAAAAGAAAAGCAAATAACGCATAGTATAAACCACAACTCCATTCTCGCACGGACCTGCCTAAACCACCCCCTATTCTACTCTACCCTAGCCCACCCCTGCTGATGGTTAATTCTCCGCGAAGAAGTCAATGAATGGCTGCCACCTCCGGGTGAACCCTGATAATGAACCTCTCAAGGCGAACTTAACTTTCTCTAGACCGAGAAAGCTCGCCATGTCTGATAGCCATACTTCGGTCTTCGGGGGCCTTGAGTCCCGCCGGGCTACTAGGGAAGCAAAGGCCAAGCCTTCGGCCTCCTTCTCCTCCTGGACTCCCGGGTCCTCCGACACCCCAAAGATTGCCACCTCATGACTCATTACCACCCCAATTTTCAAAACCCGGACATGATGTCCGCGAATCCCTGCCAGTACCCCCTGAGTTTAGGGCACGACCAGAACATGTGCACGTGATTAGCCGGCCCGGCGCATCTGGCACACTTGTCCTCCAGCCCGAAGAATTTACTTATCTGGGCCACCGTCATGTGGGCCCAGTGCACAACCTTAAACTGGGTCAGACTGAGCCTGGTGCATGTTGCGGTCGTGTTTACTCTGCTCAGAGCTTCTGCCCAAATACCGTCCTCCATCTCCCCCCCGAGCTCCTCTTCCCAGCTTCAGGTCCTCAGTCTGTGTATCCTCTGCTCCCATTAGTTCTTTGTAAATATCTGAGACTACCCTCACCTACCTCTCTCCTCGATACTACCCTGTCCTGCCTCCCCTTTGGCGGGAGACGTGGGAGGACGGCACCAGTCTGCGCACAAAATCCCGCACCTGCAAGTATCTAAAGTCATTCCCTCCCGCCAGTCCAAACTTCTCCTCCAAAGCCCTCATGCTCAGGAAGCTCCCTTACAAGAACAGATCACCCACCCTCGCAATCCCATCCCTCCGCCACAGTCGGTACCCACCGTCCATGTTCCCCGGGGCAAATTGGTGATTTGGGTCCTCACCGATGCTCTCACTTCCCCCATATGCCTAATCCACTGGCCCCAGATCAGAAGAGCCGCTACCACTATAGGGCTGGTGGAGTACCGTGCCGGCGGGAGTGGCAGAGGAGCCGTAACCAGGGCTGCCAAACTTGTGCCCCTGCACGAAGCAGCCTCCATCCGCTCCCAAACCGACCCCCTACCCACCATCCATTTCCTTATCATGGAATTTACAGTGCAGAAGGAGGCCATTCGGCCCATCGAGTCTTCACCGGCTCTTTGAAAGAGCACCTTAACCAAACCCACACCTCTACCCTATCCCCATAACCCAGTAACCCCACCCAACACTAAGGGAAATTTTGGACACTAAGGGCAATTTAGCATGGCCAATCCACCTAACCTGCACATCTTTGGACTGTGGGAGGAAACCGGAGCACCCGGAGGAAACCCACGCACACACGGGGAGGATGTGCAGACTCCACACAGACAGTGACCCAAGCCGGGATTCGAACCCGGGAACCTGGAGCTGTGAAGCAATTGTGCTAAACACCATGCTGCCGTGCTGCCCTATGTTGGCCGCCCAGTAGTAGTTGCTGAAGTTCGGCAACGCCAGCCCCCCTTCCCCTCTGTTCCTTTTGAGCATCACCTTCCTCACCCGCAGGGACTTCCCCGCCCAGACAAATCCCAGGATAATTTTATTCAGCCTCTTAAAGAAGGACCTCGGGATGAAAACGGGGAGACACTGAAATATGAACAAGAATCTTGGGAGAATCGTCATCTTAACAGTCTGCACCCTCCCCGCTAGTGACAGCGGGAGCGCATCCCACCTCCGAACCTCCTCCCTCACTCGTTCCACCAGTCGGACAGGTTGAGCTTATGCAACTTGCCCCAGTCCCGTGCCACCTGTATCCCCAAGTATCTGAAGCTTTCTCCTACCAGCCTGAACGGCAGCCCCTTCAGCCTACTCTCCTGCCCCTTCGCCTGAATTACGAACAACTCGCTCTTAGCCACGTTCAGTTTATATCCTGAAAACCGGCCAAATTCCCTCAGGGTTTCCATGATACCGTCCATCCCCACCATTGTGTCCGATACGTATAACAGCAGGTCATCCGCGTATAACGAGACTTTATGTTCCACTCTCCCCCCCCCCCCCCCCCCCCCCCCCCCCCGCACCAGCCGTTTCCAGTCCCTTGAAGCTCTCAGATCAATTGCCAGGGGCTCTATGGCCAGCGCAAACAGCAGTGGGGAGAGAGGGCAACCCTGTCTTGTCCCGCGGTGCAGTCTGAAATAATCTGATTTTGTTCTGTTCGTCCTTACACTAGCCTCTGGGGCCTGATATAACAGCCTAACCCAATCAATGAACTCCTCCCCGAACCCAAACCGTCCCAGCACCTCCCAGATAGTCCCAGTCGACCCGGTCAAAAGCCTTTTCCGCATCCATAGCTACCACTATCTCTGCCTCCCTGCTCTCCGGGGCATCATAATCACATTAAGCATTCTTCTTAGATTGGCCACCAGTTGCCTACTCTTTACGAACCCGGTTTGGTCCTCCGCAATTACGTCCGGTACACAGCCCTAAATTCTAGTCGCCAAGATCTTGGCCAGTAAGTTAGCATCCTCATTGATCAAAGAGATCGGCCTGTAAGTCCCACAAGCCTCAGGGTCTTTATCCCGTTTCAGAATAAGCAAAATAGTGGCCTGCGACATTGTCGGGGGGTAGAACCCCTCTGTCTCTTGCCTCGTTAAAAACCCTGACCAGCACCGGCCCCACTATCTCGGCAAACTTTTTATAAAACTCCACCGGATACCCAACTGGCCCCGGGGCTTTACCCGACTGCATGACCTTCAGGCCCCCTAATACCTCTGATCCTGACCAGGGCCCTCAGTCCGTCTACCACCCCCCTACCCACTCTTGGGAAGGTCAGTCCGTCCAGGAATCGCCTCATCCCCTCCGGTCCGCTGGGGGGGTTCCGAAGTGTACAGCTTACTATAAAAGTCCCTAAACACCTTGTTCAGTCCTGCCGGGTCCCCCACCATGTTTCCTCCCCATCTGCTATCCTTCCTATCTCCCTAGCCGCTTCTCTCTTCTTTAGTTGTTCCGCGAGCATTCTGCTGGCCTTCTCTCCATGCACATATATCGCGCCTTTTGCCATTTTAAGCTGCTCTACGGCCTTGCCTATAGTCAGCACCCCGAACTCGGCCTGTAGCCTCTGTCGTTTCCTGAGTAACTCTGGCCTCGGGGACCCCGCGTAGCTCCTGTCTGTCCGTACAATTTCCTTAACCAGTCGGTCCATTTCTGCCCTATCCTGTCCCTATGAACCCGGATTGAGATCAGCTCCTCAGCTCCCCTCTCACCACTGCCTTCAGCGCCTCCCAGAGCACCGCTGCTGAGACTTCTCCGGTATCATTTACCTGCAGGTAATTCTGCATGCATCTCCTGAGCCTCTCACACACCGCCTCGTCCGCTAGCAATACAACTTCCAGCCTCCATTGTTGGCGCTGACAGCTATCCTTACAAATCTGTAGATCTACCCAGTGCGGAGCGTGGTCCGATATGGCAATTGCCGAATATTCTGCCCCCACCATCCCGGCCAGCAAGTCCCTACTCATGACAAAGAAATCAATTCGGGAATACACTTTGTGGACGTGGGAGTAGTACGAAAACTCCTTCGCCGACGGCCGGCTAAATCTCCACGGATCAGCTCCTCCCATTTGCTACATGAACCCTCTCAGTTCCTTTGCCATCGCTGGCAACCTGCCCGTTTTTGAACACGACCGATCCAGGCTCGGGTCCAGGACTATGTTAAAGTCCCCCCCCATGATCAGTTTGCGCGAGTCCAAATCGGGGATAATTCCTAGCAACCTCCTGATAAAATCCACTTCGTCCCAATTAGGGGCATACACACTAACCAAGACTACTCTCACCCCTTCGAGTTTACCCCTAACCATAACAAATCTGCTGCCCCCATCCGCAACTGAAACCTCCGCGTCAAATTGAATCCTTTTATTAATCAGGATCGCAACCCCCCTAGTCCTAGTGTCGAGCCCCGAATGAAAGACCTGACTAACCCAGCCCTTCCTTAACCTAACCTGGTCTGCCACGTTCAGGTGCGTCTCCTTACCCGCCTTCAGAACCCGCAAATGCGCGAACACACGCGCCCTCTTCACTGGCCTGTTTAGCCCTCTAACATTCCAGGTGATCAGCCTGGTTGGGGGGGGGCACTTTGCCCCCCCCCCCCTTTGCCGATCAGCCATCCCCTTTCCTTGGCCAGCCCCCCAGCCATGTGTCACGCATCCTCTGGCCTGCCTCCTGGCCGTCTCCACCCATGACCTCCCCACTGTTGCCACGTCCAATTTCCATCCTCGTCAGCAGATCAACCCGCCCCCCCCCCCTTAGCAACACCATCCTACCACCTCACCCCTGCTCTAATCTAACTATCTGAACACCCCCCACCTGGCTTCCGTTGACTAGCCCACCCAGCTAGCCTGGTGGCTTCCAACTTCGGCGCCAGCACGTCTCTCACCCATTGTTCCCTGGCTCCCCTCCCCCCGACCCATCCATACCACTTCCCCAAACCAGTCCTGCTTAAACAAATACTCTATACAAATCAGAAACATCCCCAACAATAGTGCAATTTAAATCAAACAAACCGAGATAAGAAGTACCAGGCACTCTCAGCCCTTCCCCTCCAAACACAGAAAAAGATTGCAAAAAATTCCCCCGAAACCCCCATCATAACCGCACCTTTTTAACTATTTTCTTTTTTATATTTTCCCCCTACCAAAACTCCAACCAAATAAGTAACCCAAAAAGGAAACATTCAAGGAAACCACGAAAAAGAACAAGAAAAACACATCGCAACCAAAATACATCCACCTAAGAAGGTTGAAAAAACAAAAAGAACGGACCCAAGCGTGCAGGCATTTCCCACAGCGAGAGAGAAACAAAATAGACTTAAAAGTTCTACCCTGAGTCCAAGAGTCCTCAACTCAGGGCCAGCCCTTGCTTCTAAACAAAGTCCATCGCCTCCTCGGGTTCCTCGAAATAGTGATGCTGACTCTCATACGTAACCCACAGTCGCGCCGGAAAAAGCAGCCCGTATTTCACCTTGTTCTTATATAAAATCTCCTTCACCTGCCTGTAGCCTCCCCTCCTCCAGGCCACCTCAGTACTCAGGTCTTGGTAAACACGTAGGGTGCTATTGTCCCAAGTACAGCTTTGTGTGCTCTTGGCCCATTGCAGAACCCGCTCCTTGTCCAGGTACCTGTGGAACCGAACCACCATCGCTCATGCGGGACCCCCTCGCCGCGGCAGCCTCACGTGCACTCTGTGTGCCCTGTCCACCACCGGCGGGCGAGGGAACACCTCGTTCCCCAGCAGTTTCTGAAACAAACCCTCCACATATGCGGCAGCATCCAGCCCCTCGGCCCCCCCGGGAGGCCAACGATTCTTACATTCTGCCGGCGAGATCTGTTGTCCAGGTCCTCCAGCCTTTCCAGGAGCATTTTTTGCTGATCCCTCAACCTCCGAATCTCCATGACCGGCCTGCCCCTCCACCGTCTTCTCCAGCTTCTGGAGCTTCTCAGCCTGACCATCCAGCCTTTTTTCCAATCGATCCATCGACTTCTGGAGCGGCTCCAAGTTATTGCGCTTCAGAGCTAAAAAGCCCTCCTGCATGGCCTGTAGCAGCTGCTCCATTGTAGGCTGGGCTGTCGGTGCCTTGGTCTGGACATCGGCTGGTCCATGCTTCTTGACAAAATGCTCGGCCTCTGATGTATTGAAAAAATGATATTTTGACCAAAAAGCCACTCTCAGCCTCACCGGGTACACCACTCCAAACCTGACTCCACTCCTGAATGGCACCGACTTCACCTTATAAAGAGGCTTTGCCAATTCTGCTCTGATAACTTAGTATATCCTGGTAATGCTTCCTTCCCACTTCGAATCCCAGCTCACTTTGGCCCATTGCAGAACCTGCTCCTTCTGCTGGAAGCTGTGGAACGCAATAATCAACGCCTGCGGCGGCTCATTCGCCCGAAGCTTCCGCCGGAGTACTCCCGATCCAACTCGGGAGGGGACCGTCACCCTCACCCCCTCCCCAAAAGCTTGGCAAACATCTGAAAAAAATACTCAGTCGGCTTCAGGCCTTCCACCGCCTCTGCAACCCCATGACTCTGAGGTTCTGTCTCCTTGACCTGTTCTCCAAGTCATCCACCTTTGCCCTCAGAGTGTTATTCCTCTCCTCCACCAGCAACATCTCAGCTTCCAACCAGCTGATTCGATCCCCATGCAGTGACAAGGCCGTCTCCACGCCCGTCAGCATCTTTCCATGCTCCTTCACCGCCTCCGAGAATTTTTCCAGCTTCTTCTGGATCGGGACAAGTGCCTCCTCAATTGACCATTCAAGAGTTTCCAACATCTCCCTGCCCTGCTCCACAAAATGTTTTTCAAACTCCTGTGCCATCACCTCAGGCAGTGTTTCCACCATGAAAGGCCGGGTCTGCCGCCTTCCATCCTGCTGAGTTCCATGGGCTTTCTGGCTTCATCAAAGGATTAATAATAATAATAATCTTTATTAGTGTCACAAGTAGGCTTACATTAACAGTGCAATAAAGTTATTGTGAAAATCCCCTAGTCTCGGTGCCTGTTCTGTTACACTGATGGAGAATTCAGAATGTCCAAATTACCTAACAGCACATCTTTGGCTAGCAGGAGTGGGGCTTGGAGATTTGATTGAGAGCTTTAATTAAATATCTTGTGTGGTGGCAACCATTCATGTCTACCCTCCAGACAAGAAAACAGTTGAATTCACATTTACCTATCCTGTTCCTATATGCCTTCAAGCCCCCTTTTTTCTCATTTATCTATCCAATCTAATCTTGAATGTTGACAATCTCTGCCTCAGGTATTAACCCTAAAATTAAATTCCACATCTTCGCAGTTCTGTTAAAATGTAAGCATTGAAGATGTTGTGTTTTGCTCATGCATGATTAAAATAAACCAATTAAATTAAAACAGTATCTAGTTTATGGAGCAATGCAATTCATGAAATTAATGCAGTCGTAGGTGAAACTAATAGTAATTTGATTTTACAAAATATGAATCAACGCAACTTTATTTTTGCGATGGTTTTGTAGGTCAACCATTTTGTCTTCTCTTTAAAGGTCCGTTGACAAGTCTATAATGATTTGGAATCCGGTAAGTATGTTCCAAAGCTGCCTTGAGCTAGTTGAGCATGTTACAATGGAGTGTTCAAAAGTGCGCAAGCTAATATAATGTAATACTATTTTCATACCTAACAATAGAGATTCTAAACTCATGTTAAGTGTATGCCATTGATATCTTCTATTTTTAAGTTCAGTCTGGTAGACTACAATTATCTGAAAACTAATGAGATAGTGCTTGTTTAACACTGGTTGCACAATATTTTTCACAATGCAATGCTAATTTTATTTAAAGTCCAAGCTTAAAGAAGAATCATGACATTTAAGGCTCAATTTTGGTTAATGACACTTGTTAATTTATATGATTGTATAATTGTTTCAAAATTTTTTTGCTGTCAAATTGTTCAGTTTTACTGTTGTTCTTTTGTTATGCAGACCAGTGGAGCACCGCTTTACATATTGACACAGCACAAAAGGTATGTAGTTAACATTCAGAATCATGAGATCAATGTTGTTTCCTGTTGTCATTGCTGCACTTGGTGCAGTATGGCTGCCTACCTTATGAAGTAGTTTTTCATGTGGAGGGTCGTGGTACGCCTTGTTTCCCCTCCTCTGCTCCCAAAACAGACGTCACTTAGTTTGATAGGAGTCATTGTTTCCTCTTAATGGCTGATGTTGAGCAACTATAATTTTACATTCAGGTGTGTCATGTGAGAGTACCTTTAAGAAATGGGTGTTTAAGAAATGGGTGGTTATCAGTGATGTCAGAGTGTGGGTGGAGCTGGGCTATCTGTCAGCTTTTTACTTTCGTTTTAGGCTGTTGGCTGCAGGGTGTGTTTTAGTTTCGTTTTCAGTGTTGGAGCTGAAGCCAGACAAAGCAGGTGTACTGTTGTCCTCTCTGTCATGAAAAGACTATCTCTTGAACATTTGATGAATTCAGAATTATAAATGTTTTCAGTAGTGAATGTAAACCTGATGTGCTTCTGTTAAAAGGTGTTTCTTTTGTCTTCTGGATGTTTGGGAAGTTATTAAGAATTACTTAGTGTATTCTTTGGGGGTTGTATTTGAATTGATGGTTGCTAAGATGTTCACTGTATGTTTTAAAAAGGTTAACTTGAGTTCATAGAATAAACATTGTTTTGCTTTAAAAAATACTTTTTCATTTCTGCTGTACCACACCTGTAGTGTGGGCCGTGTGCTCCCCATACCACAATCTATTAAAAGTTGTGGGTCAGGTGAACTCCATGATACACTTTGGGGTTCTCTAAACCCTGGCCCATAACAGGTGGTCATGTCAGATTCTTGCATCAGGAATAGTGTGTGTAATGCTATGATATCTTCTTTGTATTTGTGAATCGGGCATGGTCCATGGCCTGTTCTGGGTTGCATATTGAGAGTTTTTAATTTTCCATTTGTGCACCAAATATCTACACCAGCTCTGAATTGCAGTTTAGGCTTGCCCATGTATTTTGTGGCAGGTATCTACCATGTCAAGACTTTCAAGTCTTTGTGACTCCTTGTGAACTTCATTTGGCTTTCCAAACTTCAGCAGGCTGTAAGTTACATTGTTGACCTCTCAAATAGTTACTGGAGTCTCAAAGGTAGCAGGAAATACTACCAGTACAGGGCATTGTTATTCAGTTTTGCAGCATCCAAACTTCATGAAAACTGTTCCAATTAAAATTAACTACCTGCTGTGCACCTAATTTGAATAATTGGAGTTTATGAGGATATTCTCCTGACACAATGTACTATCTGCTATATATAATCTTCAACTTCATATGTTTTATGACAACTGGGTTTCTTATGTTGCGGATTGACTTTTGATAACATTTTCAGGTATGTGACAGCTTGTGCATTTGCACGCAATCTCCCCTTAATTGCAACTGGTTCTATGGATAAAACTGTGAATATTTGGAGAATCGGATCAGAAAACAATTCTGGTTAGTATATAACTTTGGAACTTCATGAACATGTAGTATGTAGAATAACAATTATCTGAATAGGCCATTTAGTCAATTTATCCAATAATAACTTCTCAGTCCTGAGTGGTGTTAAGATTTTATAAAGAGAGTATAATGGGAATAGTGAACAAATGTATAAATAAAATCCACGGATATTGGCAAACCTATTTAAAATTATTGTTTCAATTTTTTTCAAGGTAATGAGTTACTTGGGAAGTTTAGATGCTCTGTTCAGCACTGGTCGGAGGATGAGGTCTGTTCTTGGCTTTCAGCAGAAGAGCTGCAGGAATTAGTAGTTGTTTTCAAATCTAACAACATTGATGGCCAGGAATTGTTGAATCTTACTAAAGAAAACCTTGAGAATGATCTGAAAGTTGGTAAGATCTGTAAAATAGTAATGCTTAAAATAATGTAGTTACTTATATCGGATTTTTAAAAATATTAAATGTGAATGGTTATACTTAGATGTGCACTGTTGCTCGTTTTAGCCTTAGTTTACTTATTCTTATTCTGTCACCTTTGCCAGGTATCTTTCTGATACCGCCACGTGGTTCAAGTCAGAGTAATGATTAATAATGCAACACACCGCTTAGTAAGAGTTAAATCAACGCTCATTTATTATATACAGCAATTAATACGCCCCGGAGTGGTTGGCACCCCGACGGCCAGCGGGAAAGGGGCTTGGCGCCATGCCAACCGGCGCCGAAGGCCCTCCACGCATGCGCAGAGGGATTCGCTTCCGCACCGGGAATGGCGGAAGACCACAGCCTCCGGTGCAGAACAATAGAGTGCCCCCACGGCACAGGCCCGCCCGCGGATCGGTGGGCTCTGACTGCGGCCCAGGCCACCGTGGGGGCACCTCCCGGGGCTTGATCCCCCCACGGCCCCCCAAGAACCCCGGAGCCCGCCCGCGCCGCCAGGTCCCGCCGGTAAGGGACCTACTCCAATTTACACTGGTGGGACTGGCAAAGAACGGGTGGGACTTCGGCCCATCGCGGGCTGGAGAATTCGGTCAGCCTCGGGGCCCATTGAGTCGCGCCGGACCCCGCCATTCTCCGAGGCGGGCGGCGCGACTCACGCCGGGGCAATCTTTGGGGGGTGGGAGAATTAGGAGACGGCGGGGGGGGTTGGAGAATCCCGCCCCTGCTCTTTTAATGGATATGGTTCAAGTGCTTAACCACTTTAAAAAGGATGAAAACAGAGTTAGTTTCTGTCATAAAATACTTATGTGAATATACAAAATGTTTTTGTGTGGGTTTCTAAAATAATGATGATACATCAACACAACTCTCTTTAATGCAGAAAGTTGTCTCGAATTTCTTTCTTGTACTCCTATGTGTTTTGTTCTCTTCACCTTTAAAAGCCTCCTGTAAACCAATCCATGTTGAACCTAGGTTATCTTTATTAATTCCCCACAAGAGCACAGTAAAGTGCCATGGGACAATTTTATGAAACTTGACGATTGAACTGGTTGTTGGGACTGGGGGAATGAGGCAGTTGGGCTGCTGCTCTGGGATTACGCAACAATGCAAGCTGTGGTCAGTGAGACAGAAGGAAGTCCTGAACTCATTTGATGAGCAGTTTGAGTTTGAAATGGCAGGATAGATAAAATCAAAGCGAGAAAGAATAGTACCAGAAAGAGGCATAAGCAGAGATCTTAAAATATTTGAGTCAGTGGCAAGGAATTAATCATAATGAGGTTTGTTAAGTTGGTTCTTAATGAAGGGAGAAAACAGATTAAGAGACCAAAAAGTCCAGGTCTGATGGTGAAGTTTAATTTTAAACTATTGTCCTAGTTTGTAAATCCTGCTATGGTCTATCTCTCACCTCTGCTAACCTTACCATCCACCTGCAAAAATGTATGCATGTGCTCAGCAATAAGTTTGTAAAAGACCTCTTAATTCCTGTAAGTTTTGGGGTGGAGTATGTTCTTGGTGACACCATGAGTGTCAGTCCACTGGTACCTATGTACATATGCTGAAGACAAGAGCACGATTGCCTAGTGGGTTTGTTTGTTTATGTTACCTTTCGGAAAATAATTGTGTATTGCATATTGCTTGATATCGTGGGTCATGCACCAAAGTCTGATGCAACAAATGCCTAAGTGAGTGGTGGTGGTGTCTTAAGTTGCTGTAAGGTCAGTATTCAGCAGACGCAACAGAAGTGAGCAAAGTTCAAGATGCCATCTGAAGATACAGAAGAGAGCAATCAGAATAATGGAGTAATTGGATCCTGAGGAGTTTGAGAATTAGGAATGCTGTCATTGGTTCAGAAGAATGTGATTGCTGTTTTCAGGATCCTAAGGAACTTGATAATGTAAACAAGCGATTTCACATTGGCAAGAATGAGGACATAGCATGTATTTGAAGGGGGAGGTAAATTGAAAACCAATCTGCAGAAATTATATTTCTTTCAGTAATCGAATGGTCAGTCTGCAATGGAAGCAGTTATTATTGACTAATTCAAATGCAAATTGGATTTCTTTTAGAAGATATAATTTTGGATGCAAAATGTGAGGGATTTGAGACATGATGTATTAAGTGTACTATAAGTGAGAGGAAGAGGTGACTTTGGACCCATGGTTCCCAAAGTTGTACACAACTGGGCTTTTCCTCCTATCCTGTCTGTTGTAGAGATTGATTGCAATTATGCAGCTAACAGGATGGAGGCGATGAGCTAGATAACCCATAGCCATCTAACATGCTGGAACAAGGTTTAAGTGGGCCACAGATAAGAGTAGGCCTGGAAGATAAGAATACAGACAGGGCAGCAGTTAATGTTTGGGAGTCAGTAAAGAGCACTCAAAACCCAGATACAGACGCAAGCTGGGTCCATGGTCATGTTATAAGTAAGAATTGGGAGACGAGACAGAAGAATAAACTTAAAACCTAGGTTCCGGAATAGGTTATAGCCTTTGATGCATTTGCACCAAAGACCCAGGTTTCTTCCCGGCCCCAGGTCACTGTGGAGTTTGCATATTCTCCCAGTGTCTGCGTGGGTCTAACCCCGACAATGTGCAGGGTCAGTGGATTGGCCATGTTAAATTGCCCCTTAATTGGATTTTCTTTTTAAAAAAATTTAATTTCTGTCAAATTGTTCATGCTGCTGTTTCACGTACACTTTTGGCTTGAAAATCATGTTGCAGAGTCACTTGGACTGCGTAACAAAGCACTGCGGAAAATTGAAGAGCTAAAAGCCAAACTGGAATCCATTTGTATTGGTGTACCAGATGAATTCCTCTGTCCAATATCCAGGGATATCATGACTGATCCAGTGATTGCTTCAGGTATTTAGATCAACTCAAGTATATAATTATCAAAGTAGGATCACATGGTGTATAGGTCAAGCATAATCTATTTGAGAGCCTGTAATGTTCTCTTAGCACAGTAAAACGTTTTTGTTACTTTCATGGGATGTGGCTAGCTAAGGTAGCATTTCTTTCCTATCCATAATTGTTCGAGAAGATTCTTGGTTGTTGCGATATTTATTTATTTTTTCTTTAAATTTAGAGTACTCAATTCATTTTTTCCAATTAAGGAGCAATTCAGCGTGGCCAATCCACCTATCTTGCACATTTTTGTGTGTGGGGGCGAAACCCACGCAAACACAGGGAGAATGTGCAAACTCCACACGGACAGTGACCCAGCGCTGGGATTGAACCTGGAACTTCGGCGCCGTGAGGCTGCAGGGCTAACCCACTGTGCCATCGTGCTGCCTCTGGTTGTTGTTATACTGAAAGCCCAACTCTTTCAAGTTGGGGGAAAAAAAATTATATTCCAAATACACCCGAAGAA
This sequence comes from Scyliorhinus torazame, assembly GCF_047496885.1. NCBI lineage: Eukaryota > Metazoa > Chordata > Chondrichthyes > Carcharhiniformes > Scyliorhinidae > Scyliorhinus > Scyliorhinus torazame. Next base: position 99,584,988 of record NC_092708.1, read on the forward strand.
AATGAAGCTTGCCTACAAAAATGTAGTATGAGAGCATTGAAGATTAAGAGGGCTGTTATGACACACCCAAAGCACTGGTTTAAGCTAGTGTTGCCTCCTTCAGTAATGTTTGGAGTGGGAGGTTCCCTGGTGGAGCACATTCCAGTTGAATAATGGAGATAATGTTCATGTAGAACTCTTAAATAACTACAGTAGAGCCGACTAGTTAGTCTGTGGTACAAGGAGCTCATGCAACTTAAACTTCAAAAATGTTTTTTCCTATGATAGATGGCTATTCGTATGAGAGAGAAGCCATTGAGAGCTGGATTAATACTAAAAAACGTACAAGTCCAATGACAAATAAGCCATTGGAGTCATCTTTAATAACGCCCAACAGAACACTTAAAATGGCCATTGACCGTTGGATAGAAGCCCAGCAAGTACTACAAATGCCAGCAAACCAAGGCTGCAATTAACATGTGAAATCTTGGGTTAGTAACATTTTTCTTGATTACTACTGTATCAATTAGTGAGTTATCCCAAAAAATTGATATTTATTTGTAATTTAAATGTTAGCACCTAGAAGTGCACTAATTAGTGGCTTGTTTGTCCAGCAGATATTCTTTATATATTTAAATTCTGAGACCGAAGTTGAATCATAGATACTTCAGCTGCCACAATACTGATTGATAGCTTGCATTCCATAGGGAAGGAATAAATATCATGCAATAAGAAATTTGTCAGCACAACTTGTACATTCCCGAATTGCTGAGAAAGAACCTTCGTCCCAAGTTTTGCATTCCAGGATGAATTCTGTTTTCAAGGATGTGCAATTTATTGGTGTCCATGGTTTAAGCAGAAATAAAAATTGCAGTTCACAATTCATATTAGAATATACTTTTGTATTTTTATTTTTTTGAATTAATATGCAAAATATAGTCCAGGAAAGAAAATTAGTCAAAACATTAGGCACAATACCGTCTCTACTTGACAAAACAGTATGCTGCTGTAAGAAATAAATTATTAGAAGTTTATACAGAAAATAGCTGCAAGAAGTCAATGTAACTAAAAAGTCTGAATTTACAAATTAAAAGCACAAGTAAATAAATAGTATTGGAAAACTGATAACAGAACCATTATATAGTTTTAAAATTTGATTAATGTGCAACATAATTCTTGATTATAGAGGAGTAATTCATTAAATTGTTAAAGATTACATAATAATCATTCTAGACGTGAAGATTTGAATTTGTCCAAGAAATGGGAGACTTAAATTATAGCAAAAGCACTTCAGGACATTTTAATAAAGTGCAGTTATTCATTTAGTGTTAAATGCCATATTACAATACTCAGTGCAATGCCAGGTGGATTAAAGCTTACTTTTTATAACCAACATGCAACGCTATATGTATATAGCAGAAGTCAAATTTTATTGATAAGCACCATACTGACAATTACAAATTCTACGATTAGATTACAACATATACAAAAGTCCAATTTACACATTAGATTCTATAAAAGATCGCTTTGGTTTTATAGAAGTAATATTTGAACGTGTGTGAGATTGTGGTTTAGAAATACTCTGTGGAACCATCAAGGGTGAATTGGGTTCTTGAAAATTTGTAGCTGTCTGACAGGTCTTGGAATGCATACCATTGTGCAGACTCCCAGCAGAGCTTGAAGTTGGAAGTTTTATATGGTCATGATGGGCACCAACAGATTTGGCAAACTGTGCATCACAGTGAATATTTTGACCACCACCAACTGAAGTTGCATTTGTAATCAATCCATCTGTTGACTGATCATGCCAGATGCAAATCTGTTGACTGTTGGACTGATGCTGCTGGGTTCTTACTGTTTTGTCTATTATCCCCATAAATGGTGTAGTCCTTGGTCTGCATTCCGGCCCACTCAAGTTTTTGTTGGATTTCTCCATCTTGTATTCTGGACTGTTTTTGATGTGAACATCTGAAATTTGCCCATAGTCAGAAACACTGTTGTTGGAGGCTAGACTGCTAGGAGAACCAGACATCTTCATGATGGTTTGAGGCACAGAAACACCTGTTATTGATCCATCCTGGTTTACATCTGAAGATTTTGCTTGAACTCCTTGAGCTACATTTTCTGATAAATCCATAGTCAGCTGAGACTGTACAGCACTTTCTGCTGGTCTGGTCATATTTGTAGAAGTGTCAGTTGTAATAATCTCATTGTGCAGCACAGCATGAGCAGAAGTCACCCTTTCTCCAGAGGTTCCAGAACATGGTCTACTATTGACTGCAGATTCTATTTGGTGCATATTTTTATTGCTTGGCAAGGGAATTGGAGTTTTACTGCTAAATTGATAACTTGCAGCTCTTCCCCCAGCTTGTAATAAATTCATATGCTGGTTTGTTTTCACAATTTGAGCTTGTTTGGGAGGTTGTGTAACAAGTCCTTGTTGTGCGAGTGGCTCTCGAAGGTATTTGTGTTTAGATTTATTCTGAGGAGAGACAGGCCTTGAATTCTGTTGAGAACCTGCATCATCTTGAAGTTCCTTTTTAAATGGAACTAAACTTGGAGAGGGTCTTGCTGAGGCAGATTGAATTTCAGTAGGTTCATCAGTGCCAAATAATGAACTCTCAAGGTCTTGTCGTAATAATTCCTCTTCATTATCAGATTCAGTGTTTTGCGGTGGTTGCTGATACTGTTGCTTCTGTTGTTGCGCTCGATGCAGCTGTTTATATTCCTCTTCTATCCGAGCCAGAAGCCGTTTTATTTCTCGGTTGTTAGGACAAAGCTTAGCAGCCTCTTGTAGATCTGAAAGAGCTGCAGAAAATTGCCTGTGAAAAGAAAATAATATTCAACTAATGGATTGGAATTCAATACATTACCTAATTTTCTAAGCAGACAAGGACTGTTTTCCTACACCGGTAATAAGGCATTTAAAAAGACAAACAGCACTTTTTTGCATAATTAATTGTAGCAAGTGGGTTGCAAAGACTATTATTTTGAGAGGTATGGATGGAACTTCTCACCTGCTGCTCCTTTTTGCCCTTCCTCTGGCATAGTAAGCTTCATATGATTTTGGTTTTAATTCCAATGCCTTAGAAGCAAATTCCTCTGCCATTCCAAAGTCCTGCCAGCAAGCAAAAGGAAACAATGTGACATTTTGTCTTTGATCACTTTTTTTTCAAAAATATTCCTCAAGTTGTATGAATATTGTACGGAGGGAGAAATTAGGGAGCAAATAAGTTTGAGCTGCAGACACACATGACAAAGATCATGAAAGAGGAGGGTAAGAACAGACGAGCAATATGCTATTCAGTATATACTATATCTATCATAGGCCACCTAATTATGGGAAGGAGATAGAGGGAGCAATTCCAGGCTGGCAGAGCCATACCGATTAAATTTTTTTTAAAAATAGAAGAAAAATAATAGAGTTGCCCTGAAAAATATGAGTTGTCTTCAAACTCGGATGCAAAGTAAACTTTCGGAGTTTGAGAAAGGAAGTCTTTTGTTGGTGGTTTCAAAATTTTCAGTACTATTTGCAGCAGTAAGTGGGGCAAGTAACATTTGTGGAAACATGACAGTCAATAGCACGGTAGCCTTGTGGATAGCACAATTGCTTCACAGCTCCAGGGTCCCAGGTTCGATTCCAGCTTGGGTCACTGTCTGTGCAGAGTCTGCACATCCTCCCAGTGTGTGCGTGGGTTTCCTCCGGGTGCTCCGGTTTCCTCCCACAGTCCAAAGATGTGCAGGTTAGGTGGATTGGCCATGATAAATTGCCCTTAGTGTCCAAAATTGCCCTTAGTGTTGGGTGGGGTTACTGGGTTATGGGGATAGGGTGGAGGTGTTGACCTTGGGTAGGGTGCTCTTTCCAAGAGCCGGTGCAGACTCGATGGGCCGAATGGCCTCCTTCTGCACTGTAAATTCTATGATAATAGTTTTATTACCATTATTGAATTACCCACTAACTACATCCTGGAGTTCATGAGAAACTGAACCAGCCCCCAAAATACTGTGGGTACAAGGACAGATCAGAAGCTGGGAAATCTGCAAGACAGTAGATCACCTCCAGACCCCTCAAAGCTTGTTCACACCATATAAAAGGTGTGCTGTAATACACTCCACTTACCTGGCTCAATACCCTCACTCGTTCAGCACCAGCAGAGAAGCTTGATGTCTTGGAATATAGAAGTTATCAAAGCCATTCTGCTTTTATGATGTGGGGATGCTGGCATTGGACTGGGGTGGGCACAGTAAGAAGTCTTACAACACCAGGTTAAAGTCCAAATCACTAGCTTTCGGAGCACTGCTCCTTCCTCAGGTGAATGAAGAGGTAGGTTCCAGAAACATAAATATAGACAAAGTCAAAGATGCAAGACGATAATTACCTGCAAATGCTCACATTCAAAGTAAATTTTTACAGATTCAGAGAGAGGGGTAATCCCAGGTTAAAGAGGTGTGAATTGTCTCAAGCCAGGACAGTTGGTAGGATTTCGCAAGCCCAGGCCAGATGGTGGGGGGTGAATGTAATGCGACATGAATCCAAGGTCTCGGTTGAAGCTGTATTCATGTGTGCGGAACGTGGCTATAAGTTTCTGCTCGGCGATTCTGCGTTGTCACACATTGGCGCTTACCAGAAGATCAGAGGCTGAATGCCCTTGACTGCTGAAGTGTTCCCCGACTGGAAGGGAACTTTCCTGATCGGCGATTGTCACGCGATGTCCGTTCATCTGTTGTTGCAGCGTCTGCATGGTCTCGCCAATGTACCACGCTTCGGGACATCCTTTCCTGCAGCGTATGAGGCAGACAACGTTGGCCGAGTCGCACAAATATGTACCGCATACCTGGTGGGTGGTGTTCTCACGTGTAATGGTGGTACCCATGTCGACATAGCCACGTTCCGCACACATGAGTACGGCCTCAACCGGGACCTTGAATTCATGTCGCATTACATTCACCCCCCCCCACCATCTGGCCTGGGCTTGCACAATCCAACCAACTGTCCTGGCTTGAGACAATTCACACCTCTTTAACCTGGGATGACCCCTCTCTCTAAATCTGTAAGGACTTAATTACCTGCAAATGCTCGCTTTCAAAGTATCATCTTGCATCTTTGACTTTGTCTATATTTATGTTTCTGGAACATACCTCTTCATTCACCTGAGGAAGGAACAGTGCTCTGAAAGCGAGTGATTTAAAACAAACCTGTTTGACTTTAACCCGGTGTTGTAAGACTTCTTATTCTGCTTTTGGCATGAACTCTGGAAACATTTTTTGAATGCTGCTCTGAAAGGGTGGTGGAAGTAGATTCAAAAGTAGCTTTCAAAAGGGGATAGGATGAAATGCCCGAGGAGAAAAAAATTACAAGGCTCTGTGGAAAGAGTTGGGTTAAGTGGATAGCTCCAACAAAGGCATAATTGGCCTTGACCCGAGACGAATCCCAGAATGATACAGCAAAGTAAGTTAAAACAAAGCTGGTAAATGGGAGAAGTTTGTTCTAAAGGGCAAGAGCAGAGAATGATTTACAGAGGACGTTTATGAACTAAGGAGTTAGGATTAACAGAAGGGTGAAGAGATGCGATAACTGTCTACCAAAGGGGAAAAATGTGCCTTTCACAACCACAATTTCTTTTCTGAAGTGCACTCATTTTTGTAATGTGGGAAACATGACAACACTGAAAATGATCAGATAAATCTGTTTTTGTGATAGATATTGTCCAGGACACCAGTGATAATTCCTCTACCTTTAAAATAGTACCGTGGGGGCAGCACGGTGGCACAGTGGTTAGCATTGCTGCCTCACGGCACCAAGGTCCCAGGTTCGATCCCGGCTCTGGGTCTCTGTCAATGTGGGGTTTGCACATTCTCAGTGTTTGCGTAGGTTTCGCCCCCACAACCGAAAGATGTGCAGGGTAGGTGGTTTGGCCACGCTAAATTGTCCCTTAATTGGGAAAAATGAATTGGGCACTCTAAATTTATAATTTAAAAAATAGCACCAGGGGATCTTTCTACTATCAACCCGAGGAGGAAATGGAGCTTCAGTTTAACACCTCATCTGAAAGGTGGGACCAATATTGCAACATTTCCTGTGTACCTTTGGTTTTGGTGTTGAAATCCTAGAATGGGAATTGAACCCATAACATTCTGACTCCAGCAAGAGTGGCTCCCAAAATGAGGTACAGCTGACAGAAAATAAATCAAAAGCTTCAGGAACATGTATAGTCTTTGTAAATTATTCTTTGTAAATGAGGCATCAATAGGTCAATGAAATGGCATGACTGAGCTGAGTGCAATATAACCAAGAACTGAGGGAAAACACGGTGGTGGAAATAATGTATGGACTGTTGAGACATTAAGAAAACTTGCAAAGATAGTCTCTTAAGTGGTAGTATGTAAAAGAGAAGACATTTGGACAGTTTGTAAGTCACAAGGAAACTGAAGTCAGAGGGCCTTTGCTCAGGAATATGACCAGCCATATGTGTCGTAAAGGCAATTTCATTAGAATGGTCTATTTGGAGTCAGAGCAGCATATCTCAAAGCACTATTGCGATGAAAGATAGAGGCACACTGATTAACTCAGGAATGCAAAGTAAAGTTTTACAATAAACTTTAGGAGTTTGAGCTAGGGCAATCACAGATCAATTCTGTGAGGGAGCAAGCTACAAAATGAACTACTCTGCTCACTTAAATCTATGAAATAAAAGTTTATGCTAGGGGTATATCACAGATCTTTCCAGTCAGCATTGGTAGAAGAAAACATTACGCAAGGGATTAGGAAAGGGCTACTAAATGCAAACAATGTAGGAACAAATAAAATGAATTGCAGTAGTTGCTGCACAACACATCAGTGGGCAAGTATAAGTTTTAGATTTATAATCCCAAAAAATGTCAGATTAAAACTAAAGTAAAAGTGAATCTCTTCCTTTCTCCCTGCAGGACTTGTAAACTGATTACTTGGATGAAAATAAGAAAATTCAGAAACATGTTAAATAGGTGCTCAGAGGAGAAAATAGGAACTAGAAAAAAAAACAGCACAGGTGAAATACAACAGTACAAGGAATACCAGGGAAGAGATGAAAATCCTAAATATTACAAATGGTCTTAAAACCAAGACCTGTGTATATTATGAAGAAAGAAAACAATGACTTGAACATTTCAACTTGCAAAAGGAATGAACAAGGAGATATTGGTAAGTAGGACAGACAAGTGGAAGAAAGATAAATCTGTAATATTTTACATTAAATTGAGAGTAGAACAAGTTGGACATAGATTCAAGCTAGTAAAATTTACAACTGATGTCAGGAGAATTACTTACACACAGATATGGAAAAAACCCTCCAGGACCAATGGTAGAGGTAAAAGCTCTGGAAACTGATGAGGAATAACTTGGAGACTGAAACAGGGAACTTGACATTCTTTTTGGATGATTTAACGTGGGCAACATGGCCTCATCTGTGACCATACATGTGAAATAGACCATACATTATCCAAAATCTATTGTTTAATTTCTACATCCAACAATCAGATTTAATCTATTCTTGGATCATAAAAGCGATTCTAAGCTTAATTTAACTTGTTTTCAGATGCTTAGTTGTTTTTAAATTTATTAATGCCTTCCACTCACAATTATTATTGAAAATATGCCAAAGAATCAAAGCTACTAAATGTTAGGAAAATCTAAAGGGCTCACACTGGAATTCTTAGAAAACCAGATTTCCAGCCAAGTTGTGAACAAAAGAGCTCACACAATAATCAGCTCGTAATTTGCTGGTAAATAATTGAGTTACAAGTACCATAAACCTGCAGGATAGCAAGCTGAAAGTCAAATTGATGACCCAGCACTTCATTCAGTAATACTAGAGCTCGTTGACCATTTTCACTAAAGGTTAAGGTTTAAGATCACAATGGAATGGTTTCAGTCAATTCTGACAGATAAAATCTGCAATGCTGTTCCCAGGTGCAAAAAAGACGAGAGAAGGGAGAGATCAGGAGAAGCAAAAATTGTTACTTTTTCCAGAGTGCTATGTTTAAGTACATAACTCTAGACGGTTTAATACAATTCTACAGAAGCAGAAGTGGGGGGTCGTTGGAACTAAGATTAAGGCAGATTAAAAGTTTATCGTTTATCCTGATAGAAGTAACATGTAAATACCACGGTGATGCATTTTGTACGGGTGTGGTTCCAAGTTAAAGGAGTTTATTGACAATCTAGAGAAGCACAAGCTGACAACTGAAGAAACAAGAGGTTTCAGAGAAGAGGAACATTCAAAAGAGAGTTGAACAGAGCATGCTTCAAATTTCATCAACTTGAAAGACCATGTATGTCCACACCCAATATAACCTATATGTTAAAGCTTATCAACATGAAATTAAACTGTAAATTTGGCCTTGCTAAGCCATATACCTTGAACATTACATTTAACAATATTATAGCAAACCAAGAACTCAGCTGCAATGGAAGATATTTCAATACACAAGTTACATTTGTACCTGTAATGACTGTTGGATTGATCTATACTCAAGCACCTGTTGTAATTGTGAAAACTTGACTGTACGAGCCACTGAATGTGTAAAGATAATTAAAACTCCTGACTTAATCTTTAATGACTGTCAAAGTGCATTCCACTCCAAAGTTGTACAGTAAACTATTAAGCTACGCTTAACATAAAACCGTACATGGGTATGGGAGAAATCCAGTTCTACTCTTGTATGCATCTGCTAGGAAGGGCAACGCTTGGAGCCTAAAGCTCTCCCCCCCACATATTCACTCTCTTGACCTTGCCATCTCATGCTGCTTGCTAGTCCCATTATGTCATTTATAGACATGGCCATCTCTGATCACTTACCATCCACATCCCCAATACTTTTTTTAAAAAGAGTACCCAATTATTTATTTTTTCCATTTAAGGGGCAATGTAGCATGGCCAATCCACCTAACCTGCGCATCTTTTGCGTTGTGGGGGTGAAACCTACGCAGACACGAGGAGAATGTGCAAACTCCACACGAACAGTGACCCAGGGCTGGGATTCGAACTCAGCGCCGTAGTTTCAGTGCTAACCATTGCACCACTGTGCTGCCCTCACATCCCCAATACTTGCTCCAATCCCACCACCTTTTAAAAAAAAAAAAAAAATTTGTTTTTATTCAAAAATTTTCAATAATTTTTACAAGTCTCTACAAAAAGAAAAACAATGAAAAGAAAACATAGCAATAAAACAAAAAACTTAACCATTTAACAAATTAACAAAACAAGGTGGGGTATCTGCCCTTTACAAATGAAGTCAGTCCACCAGAACACCGGCCTCTTTCGACTCCTGCACTCCCGGATCGTCTGATACCCCAAATATCGCTATCCCCCAACTCGGTTTTATCCGAGTGTCCAAGACCTTGGACATAGCTTTCGCGAAGCCTTTCCAAAATCCTGTAAGTGCCGGGCATGCCCAGAACATATGGACATGATTTGCTGGGCTCCCTGAGCACCTCACACACCTGTCCTCCACCCCAAAGAATTTACTCATTCTCGCCACTGTCATATGTGCCTGGTGCACCACCTTAAACTGAATCAGGCTAAGCCTGGTGCAAGATGAGGAGGAATTGACCCTGCCCAGGGCATCAGCCCACAGGCCCTCATCTGGCACCTCGCCCAGCTCCTCCTCCCACTTGCCCTTCAGCTCTTCCACCGAGGCCTCCTGCAGCTCCTGGTATATGTCCGATACCTTGCCGTCCCCTACCCACACGCCCGAGACCACCCTGTCTAGTATCCTCCGGGCAGGTAGCAATGGAAATTCCCCCACCTGCTTTTTCACGAACGCCCGAACCTGCATGTACCTAAAAGTATTCCCCGGGGGCAATCCAAATTTGTCCTCCAGCGCCCTCAGACTAGCAAAAGTCCCATCGATTAACAAGTCCCTCATCCTTTTGATACCCGCCCTGTGCCAGCTTAGGAACCCACTGTCTATTCTACCTGGAACGAACCTGTGGTTGTTCCGTATCGGGGTCCAGGCTGAGGCCCCTACCTCCCCCCTATGCCGTCTCCACTGCCCCCAGATCCTCAATGTCGCCGCCACCACCGGGGTCGTGGTATACCGTGTCGGTGGGAGCGGCGCCGTTATCAGTGCCCCCAAGCTAGTATCTTTAAAAGACGCCGCTTCCAACCGTTTCCACGCCGCCCCCTCTCCCTCCATTACCCATTTCCGAATCATAGATACATTCACTGCCCAATAATAGTTCCAAAAGTTCGGCAGCGCCACCCCGCCCCCCTGCGACTGCGCTCCAAGAAAAGTCTCTTAATCCACGGGGTCTTGTTTGCCCACACAAATCCTGTAATACTCCTATTTACTATTTACTCGCTTGAAAAAGGACTTGGGGATGAGAATGGGCAGGCACTGGAAGACGAACAAGAACCTAGGGAGGACCGTCATCTTTACGGACTGCACCCTGCCCGCCAGGGAAAGCGGCAGCATGTCCCACCTCCTAAAGTCCTCCTCCATCTGATCCACCAGCCGTGCTAAGTTGAGCTTGTGCAAGACCACCCAGCTCTTAGCCACCTGGATGCCCAAGTAACGAAAGCTCCTCTCCACCATCTTGAGCGGTAGCTCTCCCAATCTCTTTTCCTGGCCCCTCACATGTATCACAAAAAGCTCACTTTTTCCAACATTCAGCTTATATCCCAAAAAGTCTCCAAAATCTCCAAGTATCTGCATGACCTCTCCCACCCCCTCCACCGGATCTGCAATATACAGGAGCAGGTCATCCGCATACAGTGAGACACTATGTTCCCCCCCTCCGAACCAACCCCCTCCAGTTTCTGGACTCCCTCAACACCATGGCCAGCAGCTCGATCGCCAGGACAAACTGCAGGGGCGACAGGGGGCACCTCTGCCTCGTTCCTCAATATAATCTAAAGTACTCCGACCGCAGCCGGTTCGTCGATACACTCGCTACCGGGGCCTGGTACAACAATTTGACCCACCCTATGAATTCCTCCCCAAACCCAAATCTGCCTAACACTTCCCACAGGTACTCCCACTCCACCCGATCAAAGGCTTTGTCCGCGTCCGTTGCCGCTACCACTTCTGCGTCGTCGTCCCCCCTCCGAGGGCATCATGATCACATTCAGGAGCCTCCGCACATTCGTATTTAACTGCCTGCCCCTCACAAACCCTGTCTGATCCTCATTAATCGCTCCTGGGACACAGTCCTCAATCCTAGTGGACAGCTTGGCATCCACATTCAGGAGCGAAATCGGCCTATAGGAGCCGCATTGCAACGGGTCCTTATCTCGCTTGAGAATAAGCGAAATCAGAGCCTGCAACATCATCGGGAGAAGGATTCCCTTTTCCTTAGCCTCATTAAAAGTTCTCAACAATAGCGGGCCCAACAGCTCCGAGAATTTCCTATAAAATTCTACAGGATACCCATCCGGTCCCGGTGCCGTGCCCGCCTGCATACCCTCTAACCTCTTAACCATTTCCTCCATCTCAATCGGGGCCCCCAATCCCTCTACCTGTCCCTCCTCCACCTTTGGAAACCTCAGTTGGTCCAGAAACTGCCTCACACCGCCCCCCCCCCCCCCCCCCCCCCCCTTCCGGGGGTTCTGACTCATACAATTTACCATAGAAGTCCTTGAAGAACTCGTTAATCTTTGCCGAGCTCAGCACCGTGTTACCCCCCCCCCCCCCGCCCCCATCTCTATTTCCCCCAATCTCCCTAGCCGCCTCTCTCTTCCGCAGCTGATGCGCCAGCATTCTACTTGCCTTCTCCCCATATTCATACACTGCTCCCTGTACCTTCCACAACGGAGCCTCAGCCTTCCCCGTGGTCAGCAAGTCAAACTCCGCCTGCAGGCTCCGGTGCTCCTTCAACAACCCCTCGGGGGATTCCGCACACCTCCTGTCCACCCTAAGTATCTCCCCCACCAATCTCTTCCTCTCCCTCTGGGCCCTGATTGAAATTAGCTCCCCCCTGACAACTGCCTTCAGCGCCTCCCAGACCACACTCACCGGAACCTCCCCATTATCACTGGCCTCCACATAGCTTTGGATACACCTCCGAACCCGCCCACAAACCTCCTCGTCCGCCAGTAGCCCCACGTCCATTCGCCACAGCGGGCATTGGCCTCTCTCCTCCCCCAACCCCAGCTCCACCAGTGCGGGGCAGGTCCAAGATCGCAATGGCCGAATACTCCACCCCCTCCACTCTCGGGATTAGCGCCCTACTTACTACGAAAAAATCAATCCGCGAGTGAACCTTGTGCACATGGGAGGAGGAGGAAAACTCCTTCGCCCTAGGCCTGGCAAATCTACATGGATCCACTCCCCCAATCTGGTCCATGAACCCCCTCAGGACCTTGGCCGCTGCCGGCCTCTTACCCGATCTCGACTGAGACCGATCCAGTGTCGGGTCCAGGACCGTGTTAAAAAACCCCCATTACCAAACTGCACGACTCCAGATCCGGAATCCGACTTAACATCCGCTTCATGAACCCTGCATCGTCCCAGTTCGGAGATACACATTCACCAGCACCACCTGGGTCCCCTGCAGCCTGCCACTCACAATAACATATCGATCCCCCTTATCCGCCACAATACCCGCCGCCTCAAATGCCACCCGCTTGCTCACCAAAATTGTGACCCCCCTGTTCTTCGCATCCAGCCCCGAGTGGAAAACCTGCCCCACTCATCCCTTCCTCAGCCTGGTTTGATCCGCGTTTCCTGTAGCATGGCTACGTCAGCCTTTAGCCCCTTTAAGTGCGAAAACACACGGCTTGACTGGCCCATTCAGGCTTCTCACGTTCCACGTGATCAGCCGGATAGGGGGGCTACCCCCTCCTTTGTTATGCCAGCCACGTGCCCACGCCTCTCGCACCCTCCAGCCCCCAGGCGGAGACTCCCCGCCCCGACTCTCCCCTTTAACATTGATTCCCCCTCAGTCAGCACAGCAGCATCCCAGCCCCCTCCCCTCCCCCCCCCGGCCAAGCATCTGCTTAACCCCCCTACCCACCATTGCACTCCTGTAAGTCAGCTGACTCATGCTGACCCTGGCCACTCCCGCCTCCACCTCCAATCCCCCTGTGGATTCCCCTTACAAACCTCCAACCCCCCCCCCACTTAAGTGGGGTAGAGAGAGTCCCCCCCCCTACACCCAGCATGAACCAAGAAGGAAAACAAAACAAAGTACCACACCCACCAGCCCCCAGCTTCAGGTACCACCCCCACCATTTCGCGGGAAAACCGCGCTCCCTGACTGGGCCGACCCCACCTCCTGCGACACAGCTCCTCCCAACTGCGACCTCGCCCAAAGACTCGAGAGCCCCGGGCAAAGGAGCCACAAAAACACAAGAAAACGCAGAACTTCACCCCCTTTCCATGGAGGACCGCCTTGGCCCGGTTAAATCCCGCACGCTTCTGGGCCAGTTCTGCACTCCAGTCCTGATAGATCCGGATCTCGGTGTTCTCCCACCGGCTGCTCCGCTCCTTCTTCGCCCATCGCAGGACACACTCCCGGTCGGTGAAGCGGTGGAACCTTACCACCATAGCCCTCGGCGGCTCGTTCACCCTCGGCCTCCTTGCCATGACTCTGTGCACCCCATCCAGCTCCAGAGGCCGAGGGGAAAGCCCCCACCCCCATCGGTGTACTCAGCATCGTGGCCACATATGCCCCAGCATCTGACCCCTCCACGCCTTCAGGGAGACCCAGAATCCGCAGTTTCTGCCTCCTTGACCTATTCTTCAGGTCCTCCAGCTTCTCCTGCCATTTTTTGTGCAGCGCCTCGTGTGCCTCCACTCTAACCGCCAGGCCCAGAATCTCGTCCTCATTATCAGAGGCCTTCTGCTGCACCTCCTTGATCACCGTCCCCTGCATCTTCTGGGTCTCCACCAGCCTTTCAATCGACGCCTTCATAGGGGCCAGCATCTCTGCCTTTAAATCAGCAAAGCAGCTTCTTAAAAACTCCTGCTGCTCCCGTGACCACTGGGCCCATGCTGCCTGATCCCCGCCAGCCGCCATCTTGCTTTTTCACACCCGTTCTCCTCTCTTCTCCAAAGCCACTTTTTTGATCGCCCCATTCCTGGTGCACTCCATACAGCGCTGGGGGATCCTCACTGTTTCCTTCCCACACCGGGAATCATCGTCAAACTGCCGCTGGAGCTCCTTATAAGGGCCCAAAAGTCCGTTATCGGGAGGAGCTGCCGACCGTGCGACCTACCTAGGCATAGCCCACCTCCTTTATCTGTCCCTGGCAAACTATCCCCAAATTAACTTACAATTGCACATTCAAAATAACAACTTTTAGCCCTCCATTCACCACAACATAATCATTTATTGTCACAAGTAGGCTTCAATGAAGTTACTGTGAAAAGCCACTAGTCGCCACATTCCGGCGCCTGTTCAGGGAGGCCGGTATGGGAATTGAACCCGTGCAGCTAGCCTTGTTCTGCATTACAAGCCAGCTATTTAGCCATGGTGCTAAACCAGCCCCTATTCATTTCTGCAATTACGGATTTACTCAACCACACACACTTCCATCCTTGATCACAGAATCCCTTATGCAGAAGGAGACCATTCGGCCCATCGGGTCTGCAACTGATCCTCTGAAAGAGCACCCCACTTTGGCCCACTATCCCGTCCTATCCGCAGAACCCCACAACGCCACCTAACGTGCGCATCCTGGGCACTAAGAGGCACTTTAGCATGGCCAATCCACCCAACCTGCACATCTTTGAACTGTGGGGGAAGAAACCAGAGCACTTGGAGGAAACCAACACAGACACAGGGATGAAAGTGCAAACTCGACACCAAAAGTCACCCAAGGCCAGAATTGAACCCGGGTCTCTGGCACTGAGGGGCAGCAGTGCGAGCCACTGTGCCACCCGGCACGGTGTCTTATTCCCCAATAGAACTATAACTCCCTCACCCTAGCATAGAACATAGAACAGTACAGCACAGTACAGTACAGGCTCTTCGGCCCACGATGTTGTGCCGACCATTTATCCTAATCCAAGATCAACCTAACCTACACCCCTTCGATTGACTGCTGTCTATGTGCCTGTCCAAGAGTCGCTTAAATGTCCCTAATGACTCCACCACCTCCGCAGACAGTGCATTCCATGCAAATTCCACTCTGTGTAAAGAACCTACATCTGACATCTCCCCTATACCTTCCTCCAATCACCTTAAAATTATGTCCCCTCATGACAGCCATTTCCACCCTGGGGAAAAGTCTCTGGCTATCCACTCTATCCATGCCTCTCAAGATCTTGTAGATCTCTATAAAGACACCTCTCTTCCTTCTTCACCCCAATCAGAAAAGCCCTAGTTCCCTCAACCTTTCTTCATAAGACATTCCCTCCAGTCCAGGCAGCATCCTGGTAAATCTCCTCTGCACCCTCTCTAAAGCACCCACATTCTTCCTATAATGAGGCGACCAGAACTGGACACACTATTCCAAGTGTGGTCTAACCAGGGTTTTATAAAGCTGCAGCAAAACCTCATGGTTCTTAAACTCAATCCCCCTGTTAATGAAAGCCAACACACCATACAACTTCTTAACAACTCTATCAACCTGGGTGGAAACTTTTAGGGGTCTATGTACGTGGACCCCAAGATCCTGCTGTTCCTCCACACTTCCAAGAATCCTACCTTTAACCCTGCATTCAGCATTCAAATTTGACCGTCCAAAATTAATCACTTCACATTTATCTAGGTTGAACTCCATCTGTCACTTCTCAGCCCAGCTCAGCATCCTGTCAATGCCCTGTTGTAACCTGCAACAGCCCTCAACACTATCTACAACTCCACCAACGTTCATGTCATCGGCAAACTTACTAACCCACCCTTCCACTTCTTCATCCAAGTCATTTATAAAAACCACAAAGAGCAGAGGTCCCAGAACAGATCCCTGCGCAATACCACTGGTTACCGAACCTCAGGCTGAATACTTTCCACCCACTACCACTCGCCGTCTTTTTTTGGCCAGCCAATTCAGCATCCAGACAGTCAAATTTCCCTGTATCCCATGCCCACTAACTTTCTGAATGAGCCTACCATGCTTATCATGACAAAGCCTACCTACCTTATCAAATGCCCTACTGAAATCTATATACACCACATCCACTGCCCATCATTAATGTGTCTTGTCACATCCTCAAAGAATTCAATGAGGCTTGTAAGGCATGACCTGCCCCTCACAAAGCCATGCTGACTATCTTTAATCAAACTATGTTTTTCTAAATAATCATAAATCCTATCTCTCAGGATCATTTCCAGTATGCTGCTACCACAGACACAAGACTGACTGGTCTGTAATTCCCAAGGATTTCCCTTTCTTGAACAGGGGAACAACATTCGCCTCCCTCCAAACATCCGATACTACTCCAGTGGAGAGGGAGGATGCAAAGATCAACGCCAACGGCGCAGCAATCTCCCCCCTCGCTTCCTGTAGTAACCTTGGCCCTAGGGACCTACTTCAAAATTTCCCGCACATCCTCCTTCTTAATATCAACCTGTTCGAGCCTATTAACCTGGTTCACGCTGTTCTCACGAGCAACAAGGTCCCTCTCTCTAGTGAATAGTGCCCTCATTTCAAATCCCTCAAGTTCAAAGGATGCAGACTTGAAAGAATACAGCAGATATCCTGGTTTAACCACCCACTTCCGAATCTGAAAAGGTCGATTTAAAGCACCATCACATCCTGATCTCATTTGCTAAAACGGCTCATTAATCTAGAATCACCAAGAATGCAAATATAACCCACGGCCTTCTTTTCACTATTGAAAACCAGCTCCTTAAATCCCTGCCTCCTCCACTCTCACCAACAAGTGTGAGGAGCTCATGCACTTGTTTGTCATTAATAAAATTGTCCAATAAGGTGCCTCTGCCACATCTCTCTCTTCTACTCGCCCATTTGGCCAAATAAACTCTAATGCTCCCTTGCCCTAGTTTCTCTACTTATCTTATGGTCTCTCCTATTTCCCTCTCATGTCATCTCTTGAGATAATCTTTCCATGAGACCCACCCAAGTTGCACAATCCTATTTCCACAAAACAGCCAATCACCCAACTTCTCCTGGCCCACACGTTAGTCGAAATTATAAATAGTTCTCCCTCTTCAATTGATGCTCTGCTCTCATTTAAGTATGCTATCATCATTCCTCTCCTCAAAGAAATAACCTTTGACCCCACTTGTAACCCACCATCCCATCTCCAACTTCTCTTTCCTCCAGAAAGTCCTTGAGAATGCATCGTCACCTTCCAAATCCATTCCAATCTTACCCAGATCATTATGCTTGAATCCTTCAATGAGGTTTCTGTCCCATAGTATCAAAGCAGCTCTCAAAGTCAAAAATGACACCTTATGTGACCCATGCTGTCGAACTAGTGCCATCATATCAATTACAGATATGGCCATCCTTCGCTTTCTCTCCTTGTGCTTTTTGACTTGGGTCTATAGCTTTATACAGTTAGCCACATCATTCCCTTCCAACATCTTCCTGCTGTTGTCCAACTGGAACTGCTCTCACCTTTGCTTAAATAATGTTAATCTCATTTATCTAAGCACTGTTACCTCTGATATTCCCAATAATTTATCTTTGGCCTCCTGCTATTTCTCATCTACATGCTGTCCTTCAGTGACTTCATCCAAAGGCACAGCTCCACACGTATGCTGCGATGCCCAGCTCTACCTCACTACCAACTCTCCCGACCCCTCCTTAATTCTTGCTAAATTATCAGATTGCTTATCCAACATTAATAATGTATGCACACAAATTTCCTCCAATTAAATTGTTCTTTATTCTTATATGGGATGTGGGTGTTGCTGGCAGGAAAGCATTTGATGAGCATCCCCAATTGCCCTTGCAATGGGTAGCTTACTAGGCCATTGGAGAGGGCAATTAAGAGTCAACCACATTGCTATGGGTCCGGAGTTACACATAGGTCACACCAGGTAAAGATTTCCTTCCCATTAGTGATGGGTTTTGCAATAATCAATGATAAAGTCATCATTATAGAGATTAGTTTTATAATCCAGATTTATTAATTGAATTTAAATTCCACCAGCTGCCGTTCTGGGATTTGAAGCTATGTCCCCAGGACATTACAGAAACCAAAAATACTGGACAATCTCAGCAGGTCTGACAGCATCTGTGGAGAGAGAATCATAGAATCCATACGGTGCAAGAGGCCATTTGGCCCATCAGGTCTGCACTGACCCTCTGAAAGCCCGCTCCCCTGCTCTATCCCAATAACCCTTTAACCTAACCTACACATCTTTGGACACTAAGGGGTAATTTCCATTGGCCAATCCATCCAACCTGCTCATCTTTTACTGTGGGCAGCCGGAGGAAACAGACTCGGGAGAAAATGCAAACTCCAGACAGTCACCAAAGCCAGAATTGAACCTGGGTCCCTGGCGCTGTGAGGCAGCAGTGCTAACCACTGTGTAGCCCCAGCAAGCAGGTGACAAACAGCTTTGACAAAGAGTCATCCAGACTCTAAACATTAGCTAACTTCTCCACAGATGCTGTCAGACCAGCTGAGATTGTCCAACATTATATGTTTGTTTCAAATTCCAGCATCTGCAGTAATTTGCTTTTATCCCCAGGACGTTGGCCCGGGCCTCTGGATTACTAGTTCAGTGACATTACCACCATCTGCCTCAATTAAATATTTGGAAGGATGATGCCATTATTTTCAGTTCCCAATCCAAACCCATTTCCTTGCCACCAGTCCCATTCCTATCCTTGACAAGAGTCAGATTAAGCCAGTCTGGTCACAACCATGCTATCACATCTGACCCGAGTTTAGCCTCCAAGCCTCACAAAAACAAGGGGACACAGATTTAAAGTGACTTGCAAAAGAAGTAATTGTGATTCAAGAAAAAACCTTTTCAATGTGTGTGGTATGGAATGCACTGCCTGGAAGTTTGGTGAAGGCAATCGAGGTATTCAAGAGGGTATTAGATGATTATTTGAATTTAAAATTTGCAGGACTACTGGGAAAAGGCACAAAGCCATGACACTTGTTTGAAAAGCTGGTGCAGACAATGGACCAAATGACTACCTCCTGTGCTGTAACAATTCTGTGATATTTTTCACATTACCAGAACTGCCGGTTTCCACACACCTCTCTACCTAGTTTTCCTCCTTTAAGGCCCTTCTTAAAATTCACCTCTTTGACCAAGCTTTTGATTATCTGACCCTGTGTGTTTTGGGGTCATGCTGTGTGTTATAATGCTCCTGTGAGGCTTTTCATTACATTAAAGCGGGAAATACAAGTACAAGCTATCTGATTTTTACATACATAGTAAATACATACAATAAATATTGGTAATGCCAATAACCAGCATTAAATAGGCATGTTACACCATCCATAGGTTACCTTGTAAAAATTAGTCCACTCATTTCCTTATGTCAAGTAATGTGTATAAGCTAGGCCAGGTTTGTCTCGCCCAATACAGCTCACAAAGTCCCTCCCTGTGGCCCCATAGCATTTGTTGAAAATGCCAGTAGGACGGGTTAGTGAGTTTGAAAATTTCTGCAGGAGACTGCTTCTCCAATCACAGCATGTTTTTCTCCCACTTTTGCTGCTGATCCCATCAGCAGCACACGGAAGAGAAACAGGCTGTGATTGGAGGAGCAGCGAACACTGCCTCATAGGGCCACCATGCTCCCATGGCTTAAAATGCTTTGGTCCGGGTCACGTTCTCCCAGTTCTCCGTGTCCCCTGGCTCAGGGCCACATTCCCCAATTTCCGTCCCGCAATCTACTGGCTCTCAGTGCTTCCCTTGACAGGCACCTGTATTGGGCATCACTCGGCCTCACTGAGTGTCTGTGTCATTCTCACTGTGGTGAGACTGGGAGTGAGCTTCATATACACTTCGCCCTTTCTTAAGAACTAGGAGCAGGAGTAGGCTATCTGGCCCCTCGAGCCTGCTCCACCATTCAATGAGATCATGGCTGATCTTTTGTGGACTCAGCTCCACTTTCCGGCCCGAACACCATAACCCTTAATCCCTTTATTCTTCAAAAAACTATCTATCTTTATCTTAAAAACATTTAATGAAGGAGCCTCAACTGCTTCACTGGACAAGGAATTCCATAGATTCACAACCCTTTGGGTGAAGAAGTACCTCCTAAACTCAGTCCTAAATCTACGTCCCCTTATTTTGAGGCTATGCCCCCTAGTTCTGCTTTCACCCACCAGTGGAAACAACCTGCCCGCATCTATCCTATCTATTCCCTTCATAATTTTATATGTTTCTATAAGATCCCCCCCACATCCTTCTAAATTCCAACGAGTACAGTCCCAGTCTACTCAACCTCTCCTCGTAATCCAACCCCTTCAGCTCTGGGATTAACCTAGTGAATCTCTTCTGCACACCCTCCAGCGCCAGTACGTCCTTTCTCAGGTAAGGAGACCAAAACTGAACACAATACTCCAGGTGTGGCCTCACTAACACCATATACAATTGCAGCATAACCTCCCTATTCTTAAACTCCATCCCTCTAGCAATGAAGGCCAAAACTCCATTTGCCTTCTTAATCACCTGTAAACCAACTTTTTGTGACTTATTGCACACCCAGGTCTCTCTGCACAGCAGCATGTTGCACCCATTCAGCAGAATGCACCCATTCACATTGAATGGTTGTCTTAATTTCAAAACGTGAGTAATAAAAAAAATCAATTTATTACTACTTTCTGTTCAATTGTTTGTTTTAACACGTCAGTATTTTCTTTTTAGTTCATGTTTACTATCATGCCAAACCTCATCTTTCTGAAATTTACAACCCGCCCGCCGGTCAACAATCCCCTGTCTGCATCAATGGTGCGGTGATGGAGATGGTTGACAGCTTCAAATTCCTAGGTGTAAACATCACCAATAATGCCCTGGTCCACCCCGTCGACGCTATGACCAAGAAAGCACAACAGCGCCTATACTTCCTAAGGAAATTCGGCATGTCCACAATGACTCTTACCAATTTTTATAGATGCACCATAGAAAGCATCCTATCTGGCTGCATCACAGCTTGGTATGGCAACTGCTTGGGCCCAAGGCCATAAAAGACCGTGAACACAGCCCAGTCACACAAACCCACCTTCCGCTGCCTTTGGAAAGCGGCAGCATAATCAAAGACCTCGCCCACCTGGGTATTCTCTCTTCCAATGGGAAGATAAAAAGTCTGAGCACACACACCAACAGCTTTAAAAACAGCTTCTTTCCCACTGTTACCAGAGTCCTGAATGACCCTCTTACAGACTGAACTGATCTCTCTACACATCATCTCTGCTGTTGTATGCGTCACTCTATGTATTTACATCATGTATTTATCATATGTCCTATGTTTTTCATGTATGGAGTGATCTGCCTAGACTGCACGCAGAACAATACTTCTCACTGTACCTCCGTACGCCTGACAATAAATGTAAATCAAATCTAGATTAGGTTTCCAAGTACTATTATAGAATGCATCACCTCCTGATTAATAATCAGGCCGCTTTTCACAAATCAAAAGATGTTCCATTTGATGAACGTGCAGCTTGTGTGTGATCCATCACAATAATAATCTTTATTAGTGTCACAAAAAGGCTTCCATTAACACTGCAATGAAGTTACTGTGAAAATTCCCAGTTGCCACACTCCGGCACCTGTTTGGGTACACTGAGGGAGAATTTAATGTCCAATTCACCTAACAAGCACTTCTTTGGGACTGGAGAGGAAACCGGAGCACTGAAACCCACCCAGAACGTGCAGACTCCGCAAAGACAGTGACCCAAGCCAGGAGTCAAACCCGGGTCCCTGGTGCTGTGAAGCAATAGTGCTAACCACTGTGCCGTACCGACTGTAGTGATCCTTCGCATTCTTTCCCTTATTTCCCCTTTTTTTTGCCGTTATCATTTTGATCCATGGATGCTTGTTTCACATGTATCGTTAAGTCAAGCATCAAAGAGAATGAGGTATTCAAACAATTGTATATTGCGGGAACCTGACAGGGCCTAGTTTTGAGCCCGATTAAATTGGATATTTTAAATTAAAGAATTGGACACTTTAAATCAAACTGCAGTCAAACCTCAGGCAGACTGTTGGGAATTCAGCCTTGACCGAAGTCAAATACAGAATCCACAGATCAACTGCCAGAAACATGCCTGGAACACACCCGTTAATCATCCATCAGGAGATCATCACACCATGTTGATGTGCACAGGTCTATTGTCAGTAGCCTAGATCGAGCCGGACTCTCGGGCACCCAGAGTTTCTGCTGTTACCTTATATGGGAACAGGTTATGTGCAGGCCACACACCAGAGATGGACATCTGGGACTGTCCTGTCAAACAGTCAACCACCAGATCATTGGGTGCTGAGAGCCCCTCCCAAGGCCTCATTGGCAGAAAGCCAGAGGAAATGGCAAAAGGGTACAAAGTGAGGGGGGATAAAACAGGCACCCGAGGCACATCAGTAGGGAAGACTCCATGCAGAGGCAATCGAGACATCCGAGAAGGAAGGAAGAGGCTGCCAACGAGACTCACCTTTGTGATGATGGACCAGAGGGACTAAAAATTCGGACCCACAGTTCAATAAAGCCATCTTTGCGGGTAGCATAACCCAATCTTGGATGTTTCTAGTATATATTTAGGATTAATTTATGGGGTAATTGTGCGTTTAATAAAGATTGTTGAATTTATACTGGCGTTTGTCCTTTGTTCTCCTGCTTTCTCTCGCTCCCTCCCTCGTGTTCTCTCCAGAAAGGCTGCTGTATTTCTGAAACTTCAGAGACCTGAATGAACTGAAAACCTCAAATGGAAAGCCTAAATTTAAGGAAGGTGTGCGAGAAGACAACCATGTGAATGTGATGATTGGAAGATTTTAGGAATATTGACTTCCAAACATTGGGACAACGTAATAGTTAAAAGTCGGGGGGGGGGGGGGGGGGGGGTATAATGCGTGGCTGCAGTGGTCAAGTTTGTTGAAAAGGGACTTTGTTTTGCTTCTAGTAAATAGAAGGTGAAACTGACAAGGAATGTGTTTGTCAGTCTAGAGTAATAGACTGCGGTTTGACTGGGGAAACTGCGGTTTGACTGGGGAGGTCCATGGGGAGTTATGAGCTTTTGAAGCCTGCAGACATAATATTTTTTAAGCTTGGGGAGAGGATGTCATTGCTGGGTGTAGTTCTGAGAAGTCTGGAGAAGCTGGAGATAGAGGAACTGAGTTCTGATCTGCCCGACTGAGTCCACAATTCTTCCCCAGTAGGATAGTTTTTAAAAAAAAAGAGTAATAATGTTTTAAAAGCAGAGCAGGCTCGTCTGAAGACAAAGAAGAGACTGAAACAATCTCATTGAAGTAGCTATTTGAAGACATTCAGCCAGAGTCTGGAGGGGTTTCAAGTGGAGCCAAATCGGTTTTCTAAAGTATTACTCAATGCCCTGCTAATTTTGAACTGGATTAAGAGTTCATATTTCTTTTCTTGTTGTTTAATGGGAAATTGTATAGTTGTGTTAAGGGGCAATAATAAGCTGTTGAGTGTGAAGTTAATATTGTATTCATAATAAAATTTTATTTTAGAAATAACAAAGTCCTATTTTTTCATGCAATCACTCCTGGGGCAAATCATTCTTTCCACACAGTCTTAAACTAAAATATTGGGATTTGACCGTGCATTAACTAGCCCAGGAGGTCGTAACACTAGCCCCAGAGGTCAAAATAGTAACAATTGTGCAAAGCTGGCACTCAATTGAAGATTAGTAATGCCAAAGTAAAACCATTTCTGATGGTATTACTTAATGACCTGTGGATAGCCAAATGAGGACATCTTTAATAACTCTAGCTGCACCTTCACCAGAACAACAGAAAATAAAACATTAATAGGGATAAATATGATCAACCACATTTGAACAAAACAATTTCAATAAGTTAGGCTTTAAAAAATAAACAAGAAGTCTAACTAAATCAAATAGAATAGCTTACATTAGTTTTTCTCCGACATCGGGATAGGCTTAAATAAAGAGAAACTCTCAGATCCCTAAAAGATTTCATCTCATCCCCAAAGCCTTCTCGTGGAAATTTTCTTAATGCACACTGATATCTCTGGGCTGCTTCTTTCATCTTTCCTTTCTGTAAAAGTTCAGAGCACAAACACATCATGGATTGAGTATTATAAACATCACCTAATTTTGTGACATATTCAGCTATGAAGACATCTCTCATCAGTCATGGAACTAAGATTGTTCATACTCTTAGACATTGGTTTGTTTTTACCCAAAGGATCTCAGGAAATAACAGGATAAAACCCAATGTATCTAATGTCTGCAATGCAATGAGGTATTGATATATTGATGCAATATATTTTTGGTTCAAAGAAATAAAACCCCTAAATAAGGTACACTCGAGTTCTGGATTCCTTCACGAGAACGGACTATTTTGGTATTAGGAAAGAGTGGTCCTTAGACAGAAACAAATTACAAAATCTAAAACCTAAAATGTGTATCATCACAGATCCTGAGCTTAATCAGTAATTGCTCTTTATAGTACTTTCACAGATGCTCTTAAATGATACTTAGTTCAAAAACTGCCCAAGAGGTGACTGGAGATCGGGTTGAATATCAAAAGTAAAATGATTAATTTTTCTAGAATCACTTGGGGATGAAGGAGGAATTTTAACTGGAGGCATTGTATCCGGTCCTGTGACTTACCAACGTTAAAGTACAGCCATTCTTTCTAATAACTCTAATAACAATTTTTAGCCCATCCACCTACATGTCTCAACTACCTCCCCTTTTACTAGAGTGTTTGACAACATCAACTTAATTGATAAAGTCAGATGCAAAGCAGTCATTTAGTATCTCAACCATACCCTCTGCCTCCATGCATATATCCCCTCTTGGGTCTACAATCAGTCTTACACCCCCTTTTACCATCCTTTTGCTATTTACATGCTTTTCAATTCTCTCTTATCACAGGACCAATGAGTTGACTCCTGGACACTAAGGAAATTAAGGATAGAGATTGCAAATGACCCAGCAACCACAGAGCTGTCAATTTAACCTTGGTGAAAAATTATAACCTGGACAAAATTAACAGCCACTTGGACAAATGTGGATTAATTAAGGAAGCCAGTATGAATTTAAGAATAAATTCCTTTTATGTTTGCTGTCGGTTTCTTCTCAAACTCGCTCTTGGCTTTGCAGTTATTTTTTCACTTCACCTCAGAACTTTCTATATTCAGCCGATTCTCACTTGCTTTATCAACTTCACACCTGGCATACGCCTTTTTCAGCTATATTTTGCACTCTCTCTCATTCATCATCCGGAGAACTCTGGCTTGGTTTGTCTTGCCTTCCCCTCTTGTGGAAATGTCCTTTGATTGCACCCAAATCTGATGATCTCTCATCTTTAAATGCAGCTCATTTTTAAATTGTAGTTTTGCCTGCTAATCGGATTCCAATTTACCTGGGCTAGATCTGTTCACACCCCACTGAAATTCTCATCCCGCAATTAATTTTAATTTTGGATTGTTTGTTTGCTTTTCCATAGTATTATACGGCTTAGGTTAGCTATGATTGATGTCCCCAAAATATTTTCCCCCTGAAACTTGATCCACTTGTCCCACCTCATTCCCAAAAAACAAATCCAGGAATTCCTCCTGGTTGGACTGGAACCATACAGATGTAGAAAATTCTCTAGAAACCCTTCCCCCTTTCTGTCCTTTATAGTATTACTATTCAAATCTATATTAGGATAATTGAAGTTCTCTAGGGATGCCAGAGAACGGGTCAATGTTTGCACATTATCTCGGAGTTTGCGTAGGTCTCACCCCCACAACCCAAAGATGGACAGGGTAGGTGAATTGGCCACACTAAATTGCCCCTTAGTTGGAAAAAAAATAATTGGGCACTTTAAATTTATTTTTAAAAATCAATTAAAAAACAGGATGCGAGAGAATTGTAATGTCTTGTATATAAATTTGTGAACAACCAAGCTGAAGATTGTACCCCCGGGGAGTTTGGAGAGGATTGCATTGACAGATCCTGAATCATGAAACAAGATGGGACCGGAACACAAAGGGAGAGCATCAAGGAACAGCTGACAGCATTTTATGGAACTGGGTTTCAGCAATGAGTTTTTAAGTACTAATTAAATCATGATTGGAACACACAAAAAATTTACCTCCTACAACTGATTTTGTAAACTTGTTGGTAAAAGGTTTCCTACATTCTAACATATTTTGGAAAATGGATCATCATCATACGAGCTAGATTAGCTGTAGGCCATCTACATTCTTGATGCAGCCTAACCATTTAGTGCATCATGACCTCTGCTTTTCTACTCAATTCCTCCCAACATAAACCCCAAATCATATTTATGCTCACCCACCTCTAAGCATATCAAAATTCATTTTGGGTTCACTGTGGTGTGGTTTGGTCTGTGTTCTGGCTCAATGGGTTTATGATCACACAATAAGAAAGTTACAGGTGGAAACCCTGGTCTGCACTAAACTAGTATGGCAGGGGGGTGGGCACGGGAGCAATAGGTCAGAAGGTGAGAGGGTTGAGGGAGAACTAGGGAATAGGGACAGTGTGGCTCTGAGGCAGAGCAGACGGGGAGAAGTTGCTGAACACAGCGGGTCTGGTGGCCTGAAGTGCATATGTTTTAATGCAAGGAGCATTACGGGTAAGGCAGATGAACTTAGAGCTTGGATTACTACTTGGAACTATGATGTTGTTGCCATTACAGAGACCTGGTTGAGGGAAGGGCAGGATTGGCAGCTAAACGTTCCAGGATTTAGATGTTTCAGGCGGGATAGAGGGGGATGTAAAAGGGGAGGCGGAGTTGCGCTACTTGTTCAGGAGAGTATCACAGCTATACAGCGAGAGGACACCTCAGAGGACAGTGAGGCTATATGGGTAGAGATCAGGAATAAGAAGGGTGCAGTCACAATGTTGGGGGTATACTACAGGCCTCCCAACAGCCAGCGGGAGATAGAGGAGCAGATTGGTAGACAGATTTTGGAAAAGAGTAAAAACAACAGGGTTGTGGTGATGGGAGACTTCAACTTCCCCAATATTGACTGGGACTCACTTAGTGCCAGGGGCTTAGACGGGGCAGAGTTTGTAAGGAGCATCCAGGAGGGCTTCTTAAAACAATATGTAAACAGTCCAACTAGGGAAGAGGCGGTACTGGACCTGGTATTGGGGAATGAGCCCGGCCAGGTGGTAGATGTTTCAGTAGGGGAGCATTTCGGTAACAGTGACCACAATTCAGTAAGTTTTAAAGTACTGGTGGACAAGGATAAGAGTGGTCCGAGGATGAATGTGCTAAATTGGGGGAAGGCTAATTATAACAATATTAGGCGGGAACTGAAGAACATAGATTGGGGGCGGATGTTTGAGGGCAAATCAACATCTGACATGTGGGAGGCTTTCAAGTGTCAGTTGATAGGAATACAGGACAGGCATGTTCCTGTGAGGAAGAAAGATAAATACGGCAATTTTCGGGAACCTTGGATGACGAATGATATTGTAGGCCTCGTCAAAAAGAAAAAGGAGGCATTTGTCAGGGCTAAAAGGCTGGGAACAGACGAAGCCTGTGTGGCATATAAGGAAAGTAGGAAGGAACTTAAGCAGGGAGTCAGGAGGGCTAGAAGGGGTCATGAAAAGTCATTGGCAAATAGGGTTAAGGAAAATCCCAAGGCTTTTTACACTTACATAAAAAGCAAGAGGGTAGCCAGGGAAAGGGTTGGCCCACTGAAGGATAGGCAAGGGAATCTATGTGTGGAGCCAGAGGAAATGGGCGAGGTACTAAATGAATACTTTGCATCAGTATTCACCAAAGAGAAGGAATTGGTAGATGTTGAGTCTGGAGAAGGGGGTGTAGATAGCCTGGGTCACATTGTGATCCAAAAAGACGAGGTGTTGGGTGTCTTAAAAAATATTAAGGTAGATAAGTCCCCAGGGCCGGATGGGATCTACCCCAGAATACTGAAGGAGGCTGGAGAGGAAATTGCTGAGGCCTTGACAGAAATCTTTGGATCCTCGCTGTCTTCAGGGGATGTCCCGGAGGACTGGAGAATAGCCAATGTTGTTCCTCTGTTTAAGAAGGGTAGCAAGGATAATCCCGGGAACTACAGGCCGGTGAGCCTTACTTCAGTGGTAGGGAAATTACTGGAGAGAATTCTTCGAGACAGGATCTACTCCCATTTGGAAGCAAATGGACGTATTAGTGAGAGGCAGCACGGTTTTGTGAAGGGGAGGTCGTGTCTCACTAACTTGATAGAGTTTTTCGAGGAGGTCACTAAGATGATTGATGCAGGTAGGGCAGTAGATGTTGTCTATATGGACTTCAGTAAGGCCTTTGACAAGGTCCCTCATGGTAGACTAGTACAAAAGGTGAAGTCACACGGGATCAGGGGTGAACTGGCAAGGTGGATACAGAACTGGCTAGGCCATAGAAGGCAGAGAGTAGCAATGGAGGGATGCTTTTCTAATTGGAGGGCTGTGACCAGTGGTGTTCCACAGGGATCAGTGTTGGGACCTTTGCTGTTTGTAGTATATATAAATGATTTGGAGGAAAATGTAACTGGTCTGATTAGTAAGTTTGCAGACGACACAAAGGTTGGTGGAATTGCGGATAGCGATGAGGACTGTCTGAGGATACAGCAGGATTTAGATTGTCTGGAGACTTGGGCGGAGAGATGGCAGATGGAGTTTAACCTGGACAAATGTGAGGTAATGCATTTTGGAAGGGCTAATGCAGGTAGGGAATATACAGTGAATGGTAGAACCCTCAAGAGTATTGAAAGTCAAAGAGATCTAGGAGTACAGGTCCACAGATCACTGAAAGGGGCTACACAGGTGGAGAAGGTAGTCAAGAAGGCATACGGCATGCTTGCCTTCATTGGCCGGGGCATTGAGTATAAGAATTGGCAAGTCATGTTGCAGCTGTATAGAACCTTAGTTAGGCCACACTTGGAGTATAGTGTTCAATTCTGGTCGCCACA
The DNA here is from genome assembly GCF_047496885.1 of Scyliorhinus torazame. Lineage (NCBI taxonomy): Eukaryota > Metazoa > Chordata > Chondrichthyes > Carcharhiniformes > Scyliorhinidae > Scyliorhinus > Scyliorhinus torazame. The sequence goes on from NC_092708.1 coordinate 99,613,946, forward strand.
CTACCAGAAGGATGTGGAGGCTTTAGAGAGGGTGCAGAAGAGATTTACCAGAATGTTGCCTGGTATGGAGGGCATAAGCTATGAGGAGCGATTGAATAAACTCGGTTTGTTCTCACTGGAACGAAGGAGGTTGAGGGGCGACCTGATAGAGGTATACAAAATTATGAGGGGCATAGACAGAGTGGATAGTCAGAGGCTTTTCCCCAGGGTAGAGGGGTCAATTACTAGGGGGCATAGGTTTAAGGTGAGAGGGGCAAAGTTTAGAGTAGATGTACGAGGCAAGTTTTTTACGCAGAGGGTAGTGGGTGCCTGGAACTCACTACCGGAGGAGGTAGTGGAGGCAGGGACGATAGGGACATTTAAGGGGCATCTTGACAAATATATGAATAGGATGGGAATAGAAGGATACGGACCCAGGAAGGGTAGAAGATTGTAGCTTAGTCGGGCAGTATGGTCGGCACGGGCTTGGAGGGCCGAAGGGCCTGTTCCTGTGCTGTACATTTCTTTGTTCTTTGTTCTTTGTTGTTGGTGATTGCAATGCTGTCACTGCTCAGTTGTACAATTGGCCACACCACCATGTTTGGAAAGTAAAAATTTATCCTGCGTTCCCATATAGACTAATACCCAGAATCTGTGAAATGTCAGGACTGGTTTTGACTAATGTGCTCCATGGTAAAACAGCTTACTGATTCTAATCGTGAAGGATCATCCATGAATAACAGGCATGGGCATAATTCTGTCAGGAAAGCTAGAATTCTCAGAATATATTAAAGAATCAACATTTTAAAGCAAGTAGAAAAAAAGCACAATAACCTGGAACTATGGTCACAATGATCAATATGGAGTTGGCAAGCACTCCCCAGCACTTACCCTTTTGCTTCGATTTATGAACTCTGGAACCCAAGAAAGGGATAAACCATACTGTGACATTTTTTTTTGTAAGTATAGCCTTTGTCGCCTCCACCCAAATTTGTTCATGATCCAGACCAAAAGAGAGAGATGTGGTGCTTGTCCAGTGAAAGCCCCAAGTACTGGAGGTGTACTGAACTACTGCCGAATAGATCTACTCATGAGCTGGGTTATGACCTTGCTAATTACATCAACAGTTGTGTAGGCCAGCATGGCTAGATATTCCCCAAAACAAAATTACTCCATGGTTTCAGCAGTAACAAGTCTTGGCATTAGCCACTGCTAGAAGATATCTTTGTTTCCTCTTCTGATTAGATGAATCATTGGTACTGGTTCTGGGAAGGTGCCCCCTCACTGCCCATGTATTTTACTAGGCAATGGCAGACAGATTGCAAATCACTAAATTTGATCATATCTTTCAATGCAAGCTAGGACAAGTAAATGCGAGCACAAGTTGGGTGATCTTCAGGGTTAGTACCATCAGGCCAGATCATTGCCACACTTGTAGTGTTCTGAGATGAAATCAGTTGATGTCAATGCTGTGCTGTCTTGAACATGTTAGAGAGAACAAATGTGGGATTAGGTGATAATATCTGAAGTTTGTGGAATCAGACAACACAGAAAAGGATCCTGCCAATCATGTACCAAGAGAAATTTTCATTTAAGTTGTTGGAGCCTGTACATTTGTTTCTGGTGGAAAATCTGGGACAAACCCATCTTATGTGTTAACAGATGTTACATGGCAATGACAGACGTCAAAGACTGTGGAACCCACAATGAACACAGCAAGCAAAATGTTTCAACTTTACCAAAACTGGATGAATCTCTGAGAGTACTAAGATTTGCTTCCATTCCAGCATTATGTGGAAGGTGCCAAGATTAGAACTACTTCCATTCTCAAACAAGTTACATAGACCTGCTTTTTCTAAACTTGGGCAATTGAACTGTGTTCTTTAGTTAAAAATAAAAACACACAAACATGGGAATTGCAATTTTAAGAGACCATTACTTTGGATTCTATTCACTTTTTAAAAAAATATTGAGAAACTTAACTGAAGGTCCAATACTTTTTGTATAAGACAGCAAGATGAACAATAGTAGGAGGGGAAAGTGATTAGGTGAAGCAAGACTGGATTTCATATGTCTCTTTGGAGGGAAGACTGAACAAGATACAGTAAAAGCTCCATAATTCTAAGGTCCTGGGGAAGAATGGATTAGAGTATCATCACAGCAAAATATGTCAAAGAAACAATGCCTTCTGAAATGTATTTTTGTATAATGAAGTTATATATATTTCAAAAGATAATTGGACTATACCTTATAGAGTAGATTTCCCTCTTCCATTAGTTTCTGTAATAAAATGATCAGAATGTCTGGTTTCGATGTGGCCATTGCCCATGCTGCATTACCTACACAAATAACAAAATGGGTTTACTTTAGAAAAGGACCCAGTCATAACCTTACAAAGAAAATTTGTAAAGTTGCCCTGGCAAATTATGTCCCAAAAGCAAATTCTGTTTAAAACCAATACCTGAACAGTCAAAAGAACTTCTGTAGCCTTTGTAACGTTTTAATGGAAGCATTTAAGGAAAGGAGAATAAAGTAAATGTGAGACTTAAAATACAGTGACTTATACTTCCATGTCGAAAACCAATTTATTTTAAAGCTTTGATGGCTTATTTTTAATTTTAAAGCAAGGTGTTCTACTGAAATTTACACTGGCAATATGATTAATTTGGCAAATACTTGCACTGATTCCCACTTTACACTTAGTTCTCAAATAATAAGGTACACTGTTTGAAAATAACACAGTAAGTCTGACAACACCAGGTTAAAGAACCACAGGTTTATTTGGAATGACTAGCTTTCACAACTCCAACAGGTGAAGGAGCTGTGCTCCGAAAGCTAGTGATTCCAAATAAACCTGTTGGACTTTAACATGTTGTAAGACTTCTTACTGTACCCACCCCAGTCCAATGCCGGCATCTCCACATCATAAAAATAACACAGCATGAATAGATCAGCATTTGGTATCAAAAATAAATATTGCCACATTTAGAAGTACTGGTTCAAGTATTCATAGAATACCTACAGTGCAGGAGGCAATTTGGCCCGTCGAGTCTGCACCAACCCTTTGAAAGACCACCCTACCTAGCCCAATCCCTCATCCCATTCCTGCAACCCCTCCCTAAGGGGCAATTTAGCATGGCCAATCCACCTAACCTGCACATCTTTGGACTGTGGGAGGAAACCAGAGCACTCGGAGGAAACTCACGCAGACACGGGGAGAATTTGTAAACTCCACACAGTTACCCACAGTCAAGAGTCGAACACAGGTCCCTGACGCTGTGAGGCAGCAGTGCTAACCAGTATGCTGTCCCTCAAGTATTAACGAATTATCTTATTCTAAGTAGGCATTAACTTACTTATGAGTGAGTCAATGTTCATAGTTTTCTTTGGAAATGCAGGAAATGACGATTTCAACAAACATTTTGAGCCTGTGCTGCTGCAAACAGGTATTTTGGGAATACTTTATTAAAACTAATCAAATCACTGGACATTATCGTTAATAGCATTAAATGGCAGATTAATGCAGCTTTAAGATAATTCTTCCAGGATAGATACGGTCACATTGTTGCCCAGCTGAGGTGCTGGAGGGCATACTCCTTCACAAGAGAAAAATAAGGACACTGATGGCTAAGGCAGAAACAGCAACAAGGGTGTTGGAAGCAATGAAAACATTTACAACCTATTTGCAAAAGCAAGCCACCTTTGTGAGTATGTATATAATAGTGAAAATAATTAATAAAAATCAGACTATATCAACAACAAAGTAGTACATTTTAAGATGATCTCCCAACAAAATTTCCACAATTAAAAAAAGTAAAATTATAATTTTACTGACGGTCTAAATTTTTCAATTTGTTTTTCAATACCACCATCAAGCCATTTACAATTCAAGAAAAAATGTGGAGTGGAAAATCTGACCAAAGCTATGGTGTAAATGGGAAATGTAGCACGTGTACATTAACAATGGATACTTTTGTCAAACAACTGACAAACCAGATATTCCGACAGTTGTCAAATGAAAATACACAGCTCTCCTACTGAAGTCCCAAATTAAATCAAATTCTCATCAGCAGAATTGTACATAAAAAGAAATTAAATCAGGAGAGAGACAGAATTACAATCACTAACCTGAGACTAAAAAGCAGGACCTCTCGGGTTGTAATGTCTGGATTATTCCCAGTGCCACGTGCTAGCAAGTACAGAAATAGGAGAATAGCGCCAATGAATTGGGGCTTAAGAATTGGTGCAGGAGGGAGAGTTTTAGATTCTCCTGGACCACTGGGACCGTTTCTGGGGAAGATGGGACATGTACAAGCAGGACAGTTTACATCTGAACCAGAGTGGGACTAACATCCTTGCTGGTGGGTTTGCTAGTGCTGTTGCGAGGAGTTTAAACTAATTCAGCTGGGGGAGGGGGCGGAGACTGTTAGCAGAATAGGGACACAGTACACACAGAAAGCAATCAAGTCAGGGAATACAGCAGTAGTAAGTATCAAGGGAGTAAGACAAGGCTGAATGGCCTCTACTTTAATGCCAGGAGTATTATAGATAAAATGGATGAGTTAAGGGCGAGGATTGACATGTGGAATTGTGATATGGTAGCCATCATGGAGGCATGGTTGAGGGAGGGGCAGGATTGGCAGCTCAACATCCCAGGATATAGCATTAGGGGGTGGGGGATTGGAATTTATAGGTTTTGGTGATTATGTACGGTATTATGGGCCAGGGTTTAGAGAACCCCAAAGTATATCATGGAGTTCACCTGACCCACAACTTTAAATAGATTTTGGCTATGGAAAGCACAAGGGCCCACTTTACAGGTGTGGTGCAACAGAGAGCTAAAGTATGTTTAAAACAAAACAATGTTAATTCTATGAATCCAGTTAACCTTTTATAAATACACAGTAAACATCTTATCAACTTCAAACACTGATACATTCCCAAATACAATATTCTTAATAACTTCCCAAACAACATCCATAAGTTAAATCCTTTATAAAATAAAGACAGCAGGTTTGCATTCCTTACAGAAACAGGTATTACTTTGAAATCATCAATGATCTGGAGACATTTTTTAGCTTGTAGAGAGAGAGATCATGATACAGCTGCTTGCTTTGAATGCAGCTATCCACCTCTGAAAACGAAACTAAACACACTGCAGCTGCCAGCTCAAAAACGAAAGTGAAAGACAGACAGCCCAGCTCCACCCACACACTGACATCACTGCAGCTATTTGATAAACACCCATTTCTTAAAGGTACATCCACCTGACAATGGGATGACCGTGGATTCTTTTTTATTTCTTGTTCTGTATTTAAGATGTTGGGAGTTGGTCGGATAAAGGGGTTGTTGGTAAGGGGATTGCCATTGTATTTGCTATTGTTGGTTATCTGTTGTTGGGTGTATATTTGATGAAAATGTGAAAAAGGAGAATAAAAATGTTTTTTTAAAAAAAACATCCCAGGATATAGAATCTTCAGGCGAGACAGAGGGGGTAAAAGAGTAGGAGGCATTGCATTATTAATTAAGGAGTCTGTTATTGCAGTAAGGAGAGATGATATCTTGGAGGGGACATAAAATGAAGTTGTGTGGGTAGAGCTTAGGAACAAAAAAAGGGGGCAGTCACATTGCTAGATGCTTATTCTAGGCCCCCAGATAGTCAGTGGGAAATGGAGCAGCAAATATGTGCGCAATTCACAGAGCTGTTTAAAAATAATAATAGGGTAATAAAGACGAACTTTATAGCTCAGGAGAACTTTTTAGCTCAATATATAGAAGGTCCAGCAAGGGACGGTGCGGTGCTGGACCTAATTCTGGGGAATGAAGCCAGACAGGTGGTTTGCGTGTTGGTGGGGAGTATTTTGGTGATAGTGACCACAACATGGCACAATTTAAGTTTGTTATGGACAAGTTGCAAAAGAAGGATGTGGACTGGGGGAAGAGCAGATTTTATTTTTTTTAAAAGGCAGGATCTGACCAAGGTAGACTGGAAAGAGTTACTTGTGGGGAAATCTACAGAAGAGCAGTGGGGAGCATTCAGAAAGGACATGGGGAGGGTCCAGGCCCAATATGTTCCCTCTAGAGTAATAGGAAGGAGTAACAAGCACAGAGAACCATGGGATACGATGAGGATAAAATAAGGTTTTTAAGCAAGTATAAGGAGAGCAAATCAAAGGAGGCATTAGTGGAGTACAGAAAGTGCAGGATGAAGTTTAAGAAAGCAATTCGGAGAGCAAAGAGTAGATATGAGAAAGCTCTAGCTGGTAAAAGTAGGGAAAATCCCAACATATTCTAATAGTAAATTAATGGGAAGAGGATAACCAGTGAAAGAGTAGAGACTAACAGGAAAATCAGTGGGTGGAGCCAGAGGACATTGATAGGATGTTGAATGACTCCTTCATATCGGTCTTCACCCAAGGGAATGAAGTAGATAGATATACAACTCGGGTACAGAGACTGCTAATAATAATAATAATCTTTATTAGTGTAACAAGTAGGCTTACATTAACACTGCGATGAAGTTACTGTGAAAATCCCCTAGTCACCACACTCCGGCGCTTGTTCAGGTACACTGAGGGAGAATTCACAATGTCCAATTCACACAGACAGTGACCCAAGCTGGGAATCGAACCTGGGACCCTGGAGCTGTGAAGCAACTGTGCTACCGAGCTGCCCTTAAGCTATATAGTTACTTTGAAGCAAATTTGCATTTGGTGTCAACTAACACTGACGCACGATAAATGACTAAGCAGTTGGACTTTCAGTTGATCACATGAATGTGATGGTGACAGTTCCCATCTGGGCTTATCATAAAGGAAAATTAACTCTGCAATCTCCCACCATCTGCATTTCATTTGCAGTGAGCAATGTGCTGCCATGCAGCTGCTAATGGTTCAGTACTGATCAGGCTCCAATTCAAGACCAGAATTAGATTTTCTAAGACTGCAAATGTCTATATCAACATGACCTGACTTTAATCAGCATCTTCCTGACCTGACTTCTGAAAGTTTCAAGATTCCCTGGCTGCATTACTTTGAGCACAAATCTTGCTATGTCGGGAGAATTCTGGGAGAGACCCGAAACGGGATACGCGGCAGGTGCCAAACAGTTTTCGATGCTCTTGGGCCCTCCTAGCAGATGTGACCTGGTTCATGCCCTCACTGAGCATCAACCAGATTAGCATATTAAAATTCTCATTTAAATATGCAGAATGGGCTTTAAGCTGCATTCACCTGGCTCCGCCAATTCTCCCACTTTCTCCTTCAGAATTTTCTCTGATGGGAGACTCACTGGTATGTAGTTCCCTGGCTTATGTCAACCTTTCTTAAATAGTGGGGCCACACCAGCTGTTCTCCATCCTCGGACATCTCCCCTGAGGCCAGAGAGGAATTGAAAATTTGGGTCAGAGCCCCTGCAGTCTCCTCCCTCGTTTTGCACAGCATCCTGTTACACAATTCATCTGGACATGGAGACTTGTCCACTTTTAAGCCTGCCAACACCTCGAATACCTTGTCACTCCCTATGACAATTTGCTCAAAAACCTTGCGGCACGGTAGAACAGTGTTTAGCACTTTTGCTTCACAGCGTCAGGGACCCAGGTTCAATTCCCGGCTTAGGTCATTGTCTGTCTATGTAGAGTCTGCATGTTCTCCCCGTGTCTACGTGGGTTTTCTCCGGGTGCTCCGGTTTCCTCCCACAGTCCAAACATGTGCAGGTTAGGTGGATTGGCCATGCTAAATTGCCCTTAAGTGTTCAAAAAGGTTAGGTGGGGTTACTGGGTGACGGGGATAGCTTGGAAGTGGGTGCTCTTTCCAAGGGCCGGTGCAGACTCGATGGGCCAAATGGCCTCCTTCTGCACTGTAAATTCTATGATAAACAATGATGCCATAGGAATATCAATATGCCATTCAGCCACTCGAACTTGCTCCATCATTCAGTTATGCCATGGCTGATTTATACCTCAACACTATTTATCCACCTTACCTCCAATATGCCTTGATACCCTTATCTAATAATAATTGCCCAAGACCATAAAATTAATAATTAAGGGCCATCAAATTACTTATTTTCCTCTTGCATGCAGTTGCACCCACTGCACATTTGGTAATCAATCCACACAAATGCATAGCAATTAGTAGTCCCTCTCTACTGTCAATTAACATCCGTGCTATTTGGCACTGTCCAGGAGAGACATAATTTCTGCCAATTAAATGAAGCAACACACTGTTCAATACTTAAATAGTGTTCAGTAACATTGTTAATTAACAGATGTCTGTATTTAAAACACTTTTAATTTGGGTTGAATAACTGGTTACAAACACATTATTGCAATAAAATGTAAATCCAAGTAAAATGGTCTGCACAAAATAGTTGTATTACAAACAAAAATGTCTAAAGATGCAAATACATCTGACATTCTTGAAAATAAATTACATGATGTTTGTACAGGAAAGAACTTGGGTTTTCATATGGAGCTTTAGAGGACCTTCGTGAATGGGACCAGATAAATAACAAATAATAACACCAAGCATCAAATTTCAGATTTTTCTTGAAACAGGGAAATCTCAGATTTTCAATCAATTGGAACAACAAAAGAAATCGACAAAAAATTTAGCTGCATACTTTATAACAGTATGTCAAGGACAAATCAGCTCCCCTTTTTTGTCAGTCAAAATTATGAGCAAAAATGGTAGCATAGCTTGTGAAAAATGCTACAATTCATTTCTGTAGTCTTGTTTCCTGACAATCAAAGTCGTACCTAGTTTTGCACCTTTCTTGAGCAGCATCAGCACCACTGAAGTGTTGCAACATCCAATTGCTCTGTCTAATGGACGCATTCCACTGCAGTCAACATGCTCAATCATTGCACCTTTTTCCACCAGATACTGAACCTGAACAGTAAATATGAAACTTATTAAACATGTTTATTTAACCTAATGATATAAGATTTCCTCACTGTTCTAACAAATCAGCTCTGGTTTTCCAGGATTATTTTCGAGAAATGTCTGAAACAGCTTGAATATTGATTAATCCTTCTTCTTTGTTTAGAGATGATTGTAACCTGTGTTCATGTGGAACTAACTTTCAATTATATTCAGTGCTTGAAATACATCTTATTCTAATCTTAATACTCCTTGTATTTACGTTCTTAGAAGTGATTGATGGTCTCAAATAATAAATGCAAATAATAATTTCACTTTACTTCAACTATTTTCGTTTGAATAAAAAAAAAAAAATCGGCAACATATTTTGCCTCCACCACCTCCTGATGGTTTCTTGCTGGGGTTTTAGGAGAACCAGTTGACCTCCGGTGCTCTACACAAGATACTATTCATGTGTGAGCCTTGACATACTATTCATTCACCACTCACTTGCATTTACATAGCATCTGTAATATAAAAATAGGTTCTATGGTGCTTTACAGAGAAAGGAGAAAATAAAGGAAAGTATTCAAGGGAACGGATTCCAAGCTATGGAGGGACAGGAGTAATTCTGTTTTGTACTTTCATGGGGCGTTGCAGGCAAGGCAAGTATTTGTTGCTCATCCCTAACTGCACTTGAGAAGGTGGTAGTGAGCTGCCTTCTTGAACTGTTGCAGTCAATCTGGAGTAGGCACACCTTTGCGCTGTTAGGAAGTAAGTTCCAGGATTCTGACCCAGCAACCATGAAGGATCAATATATTTCCAAGTCAGGGTAGTGTATGGCTTGGAGGGGAAGTCGCAGATTATGGTGTTCCATGTATCTGCTGCCTTTGTCCTTCTAGATAGTAGAGGTCGTGGGTTTGGGAGGTGCTATCGAAGGAACCTTAGAGAGTTGCTACAGTGCATTGTGCAGATAGTACATGCTGTTGACACTGTATCGGTAGTGGAAAGAGTGAATGTATACGTTTGTGAATAGAGTGTCAATCAAACAGGCTGCTATACTGTGTAATCATCTGCCAACATCCCAACTGCTGACCTTATGATGAAGGGAAAGCCATTGATGAAGCATGTAAGGAAGAGGGACCTTTAAGTGATTTAAAAAGAATTTTTGAGGCACTTGCATGGAACTAGCAAGCACAGCATTTAATGCTCTCTCTCTAGAAAAGAAAAACAAAATTATAAAGAGCCAGAGGCCAAAACAAGATTGAGAAAAATATTGCGCTCCCTACATTGAAGTCACTAGACTCTATAAACATTCCTAAACTGATGGGAGGAAGCGTCCAGACACCCTGCCTTTATCTAGCCAATAAAAAGTCACCTCAAGCCAGCGGTGGGCCATGTGATTACTCTGGCATCTTGGGTACTGTCCTATAGCCATTGGTCTGAAGAGCCATCCGGGTGATTGATACTGGGTAAGCTACCAGCCCTCAACAAAACATGCGGCTGGATTCTCATTCCTGAGACTAAGTGTTGAATTTGTGGACTTCTAAGACAGCAAAACCGGTGCCACACCTGGATCGATTCAACGACTGTTAAGGGCTAGCATTGGTGCCACGTGGAACACAATCAATTCTAATGAGAAATGGTGCCGGATTCACGATTGACATTTAGGAGGCCGACAAGCTGCAGCCACATATAGACATTTCACTCCCCACACACACACATCATCCCAGCTGACAACTGGATGTGCTGGCCCATAGGGCTGATAGGCCAGCTGGGGCCAGAGGGCACCTTGGGGGTGGCCTGGGGGAACATCCATACGACCCGTGGCCCTAAGTTCACAGTGGGTAGTCAGCGGCATGCGCAGCTGCATGGCTACCTTTCTGGCTGCGGCAATGTTGTTCCATGTCTGTTCACCCCGACCCCACAGCCCACCTCCTGACCACCTCCGCTACACCACCCAACCCTGGCAGAAGCCCCCCGATGAGTGGCACAACTGTCAGCGATGTTGGACACTTTCCATAACCACTCACTCCCCCTCAGCAGCTACAGCGCCTGTTTAATGATTTTAAAAGCACAAGTGAACCATGCAGTCGGGAATTCGGCCCACTGGAGGCGGAGAATTGCAAAGGCCCCAGAGAAGATCGGGTTGGGCCCGCTAATGATATGCCAACACAGTTTACTGTATGTGCGTTCTGGAACGCGACAGAGAATTACGATTTGGCATGAATTTGGCACCCGCCATGATATCAGCATTGGAAGTGATTCCCGATTCCGGCATTGGCCGATAGAGAATCCCGACCATGATTTTCCCTATTCCAGCGACAGCTGACAAGAGATATATTAATGGGTATTCATAGGAGTCAGGCCTTTTTCTTGCTTGGAAGAAGACAAGGATTCTCCAACATCTCAGCCAGAGTGAGGAGGAAAAGAACAGAAATAGAGAAGAAGACTGCCATTGGCTAACAGTGAAAGACAGAGAGCGCCTGGTACTGTCACTTTGGGTTGCAGAAATCAGCAGTCTTCGTTTGTTCGTCTTCTGGGAGCAGAATGCTGCTATCACTGAAATCAAACATTCTTCACTGTCACTGGTTGTACACTTTTATCTTGTCTATTTAGTTAGTGCATCATATCTAAACTGTTGAATAAACTACTTTAAAATTACGTACAAATACGTGACTGCCTATCTTAGATTTCTGTGGTTCCCAAATCCAAAATCGTACAAGCAGATTAGTCCGACACTACCCTGAGGAGCTCCTGTAGTGTTGTCCTGGGGCAGAGATGATTCACCTCCAACTACCATGACCACTTCCCTTAGTATTAGGTATGACCCAAACCAGTGGAGAGCTCCCCCCACCCCTCTTCCGATTCTCGTGGACTTCAATTTTATGCCACACTCTGTAATATGCGGCCTTGATGTCAAGGACTGGCCGTCTCACCACGCCATTTGAATTTAGCTTTTTTGTTTGTTTGGACCAAAGCTGCAATGAAATCAAGAGCCATGGCCCTGGCAGGACAACAAATTGGTATTGGTGAGCAGATTGCAAGTGCCGCTTGATAGCACTGTCAACACCTTCCACCACTTTGCTGATGATTTAGAGTAGACTAATGGTGTGCCAATTGGCCAGATTTGATTTGATCTGCTTTTGAGGAACAGGACATACCTGGGTCATTTTCCATATTGTTGGGTAGATGCCAGTATTGCAGCTGTACTGAAACAGACTGTCCAGTAGTACGGATAAATCAGGAGCACAGGTTTTCAGAATGTTGTCAGGAAGCACAGCCTTTGCTATATCCAGTGCCTTCAGCAGTTTTTTTGATAACATGTGGAGTGAATAGAATTGGCTGAAGTAGTTGAAAGTTGATTAGATTGAGAAGTTTTTTTTTTTAAAAAGGAAAGAGAAGAAGAGACAAAGTGATTTAGGGGCAAACTTCCAGGAGCAACTGAAGACGTTTCCAATAATGGTTGGGTGAAGTGCATGGCGAGGTGCGGTGAACCAAAGCAGACTGGAAAAGATGCAAAGCAATTTCACAAGGGTATCGCAGTCGAGTCCAATGCTCTCCTCATTCAATGCTCATGCACCTGTACTTGCAATGCCAATCACTTGGCAGCAATCAAGGAGGGGAACTCTAGCCAATTTCCCCCACTGCCGCCCCCTGGGGCTCAGAAGCCAGGTACACTACACAAGTTGAATTCAACAACAGTCAGGGATCAAATCTGAACCTTCCCAGTCTTTTTGCCTTAGCTATGGACTGCTTACAACCACTGAACCTCTGGAAAAGTTGTCAATTTCATTCACGAATTGGAAATTAAGTACTCTGTATATTTGCAAATAATAAGTTCCTAATTCAAAAGAGATAATTGATTGGGTAAACATGTTTATCCATAGCATAGTATCGGCCACAAAAGGGCCCAGGTTCAATCCCTGATATGCGAACCATAATTCATCTCACCATCCCTGATTAGGAAAGTCAAAGATGGATTCTGCTCCTGATCACCATGATTTGAATACCTACCCATCAGCATTGATCAACGCTTTGTTACCAAACTCAACGTATCAATACATACATTGATATACCATAAGCAAAGTTTAGTAATACTCACAATGTCAGAATCTCCATAAAAGGCTGCTAGATCTAGAGGTGTGCGACCATTCTTATCAGTGTGGTCAATAGCTGCACCCCTCTCCACCAAAATCTGAACCACAGGTTTTTGACCTTTCAGGCAGGACCAGCTCAAGGGAGTCAATCCTTCCTTATCTACTGAAGAAATGGAAGCACCTAAAAGATCAAAGCCAAATAGAATATTGAAACGCAGCAAAAAAAGTAAATGCACAAGTTAACAAAGATTAACAATAGTTTACCTTTTGAAAGTAGAAATTCAACAGTGCTCACATGCCCTTCACAAGATGCCACCATAAGTGGTGTACGTCCTTGCTTATCTGTTGCGTTCATATCAGCATCATGCTGAAACAAGAGGTCAGCAATCTAAATTTCCAAAAAAATTAAAAATGAGTAGAGCACTATATTGAAAGATTACAATCCTTTCCACTTAAACTGCCCACATTTCAATGGGTAATCGTTAAAATCAGCCAAATGCTACTCATTTTCCATTAGTCAATTACAAAATGTTGAGCGCCTTGGATATTTTAGGCAGAAACAAATATCCATCGAGTAGTTTACACTTTGGTTCTGCAAATAAGGTAATTGTACCATAATCACTTACAAGTGTGGTCAGGTTATAGCTTACATGGAACAGTGGCTAGTACTGCTGCCTCTCAGCACCAGGGATCTGGGTTCAATTTTGGCTTTAGATGACTGTGTGCAGTTTGCACATTCTCGCAGTGTGTTCATAAGTTTCCACCGGGTGCTCCGATTTCTTCTCAGTCCAAAGACATGAAGGTTAGATGGATTGGCCATGCTAAAATTGCTCCTTATTATCCAAAGATGTGCAGGTTAGTTGAGGATAGAAAGATAGGGTGAGAGTGGACACATGTAGGGTCCTCCGTCAGAGATTTGGGGCAGACCTGATGGTCTTCTTCTGCATTGTAGGGATTCTATGGTACCCTACACAGGACAAACTCAAATAACATTCCAAAAACTAAGCAAACAGCTTTGTAAAGGTCCAAAGTACAAGACTGGTAATCTTTTCTTAACTTTATTGTTCAGCTCTCTGACCATACCTACTTAGGAAATTCACAAATATTTATTATTCACATATATTTATTACATAGTCATCACGCACTTCTATAAAAGAATAGCTAAATCTTAATATGTCTTGACATATTAGTATCAACCATTTCACTGATAATTCAGTTCCTTGCGCAGAACATCACAAGAGTTGCATATATAGGGAATAAATAATTAAATGTGTCTAAGCAGGAGAATTGCAGTAGCACAAGAATGTCTTTTATAAGCGGTGGAGACTTTACCAGTTATTCTAAGCTACCAATACTGAAGCAAAAAAATGTTGTATCTTAAACAAAGAATAATTTTCCCATGCATTAAAAGAAAATGCACAAAATGGCATTTACAGTACCTGCCAGTGACCTTGTCTTGCTGCACAAAATACTGGAGCAATTCCCCTCCGATTGGGATGGGATACCACAGCTCCTTGTTGCAGGAGCAGTTTACAAACTTCCAATTTACCCCTGCCTGCTGCTGCCGTGAGAGCTAAGAAAGGAAAACAATGCACAAAACACAAGCGGATAAGATTACGTGTGCTGGCTCCTTGAAAGATGTATCTTAGTCCCACTACTGATTTTTCCCTATTGCCATGCAATTTTTGCCCTTTCAAAATATATATCCAATACCCTTTTGAAAGTACTGCTGAATCTGCATCGCCATTTCAGGCAGTGTATTCGATGTCATAACTCATGCAAAATAATTTCTCATCTCCAGACACCTGGGGCAAAATTCTCCATTCCTGAGGCGTGAACAGAGAATCCGTAGGAGTTTCACGACAGGAAAATCAGCAGGCACCCCTTACCGACTCCGATGAGGGGCTAACACCGGCACCACATGAAATGCCAGTGGATCGCGCTGAAAACTGGAGAATCGGCGGGTCCCGGGCCGTGCATGCGCAGGGCTGACGGCCTGCACCGGTCACGCTGGAAAACATGGCGCCAGCCATGCTGGAATCCTAAGCCACACATCCCGACCCAACAATCCACCCCCGCCCCCCAGCCAGCGGAACAGATCTCGGACAAGTGTGGCGGCGCTGGACACTATCCGCAACCAGCATGCCGGGTTCCTGACCACTGGGACTACATGTGGTCTACGCCATTGGGGTGGGCTGGTCGATGACGCGTCAATGGCATTACAACTGCACGATGCCCGATGATGCCGGTTTGGAGGAGGCAGAGCATTGCGGACCGGCATCAAACCAGCGCTTGCCCCAATTCCGGCATCGGAAGCCATTCTCCGCCTGATCGCCGAGCCCGATTTCAGTGTCGGGCTACGGAGAATCCAGCCCGTCCTTTTGACAATCTCAAATCTGTGCCCCATGGTTATCCCTCCTAACAGTGGAAAATGTATTCCTATCTTAACAGAATGTCACATCATTTTGAACACCTCTACTGAATTTCCCTTCAATCTTCTCTAATTTCAGTTTCTCTGCAAGTGTTTTCATTTAATCTTCTGTTTTTTGATGGTATTTTAAAAATAAATTTAGAGTACCCAATAATTTTAAAAATCTAATTAAGGGGCAATTTAATGTGACCAATCCACCGACCCTGCACATCTTTGGGTTGTGGGGGTGAGACCCACGCAGACATGGGAGAATGTACAAACTCCACACAGGCAGTGACCCAGGGCCGGGATCGAACCCGGGTCCTCAGCGCCGTAGGCAGCAGTGCTAACCAATGCACCACTGTGCCGCTCTGTTTTTGAAGGTATGTGTAGCATGTGCAACTCTCCCACATCCACGGAGAATTAAAATATTATGGCCAGAGGGCTGCTACTTCCACTTTTCCTACTCTCAGTAACCTAGACACCTCATCAGGACCAGGTGTCCTTTCTGCTTTGAATGTTGTGATAGTTTTGCAAATGTTGTCTCTTATTTTATCCCTAACCATTGTCCTTTAGTGGTATTGGCAGTATGGTCTTTTATGAAGACAGATGGAAAGTACTCACTTAATATCTCAGCCACGCACTCTGCCTCCACAACATTTCCTTTTATGTCTTTAATTAGCCCACCAGTCCTTTTGATATCCATTTGCTTTTATACTTCTATTTTACGATACTTGCTAGTCTTTTCTCATACACTCTCTTTCTCAGAGTTATCTCCTGCTTCTGTTCTCCTTTGCACTTTATTATTCGGCTTGATTATTATTTTGTTAAAACTGTATTTTGTTTATAAAGTTGAGATTTATCATAAGACTTTGTCCTGTTTTAGGAACATAGAACAGGAGTAGGCCATTCAGCACTTTGAACCTCCTTCATCTTTCACCAAGATCATGGCTGATTTGGTTCAATTCTTTCATGCATCAAGTGGGCTTTAGCTTGGAATGCTCTTCCTTTACTCCTCATGAGAATGTGATAGGCTATATCCAAACTATCTTCTTTGATCCTTTCATCTACTGTTTTACCTGCTAATCTTCGATTCCATACTCATTAAACATTTTCCCATTTCAAGTCAAGTATCTTCATCTTTGATTGTTCCTTGTCCTTTTATACAACTACTCTAAACCTAAAGATATTATGATCACTGTTTCCCAAATGGCCTTCCACTGAAAAAGAAAATAGAAACAGGCCATATGGCCCTCATGCC
Organism: Scyliorhinus torazame; assembly: GCF_047496885.1. Classification (NCBI taxonomy): domain Eukaryota; kingdom Metazoa; phylum Chordata; class Chondrichthyes; order Carcharhiniformes; family Scyliorhinidae; genus Scyliorhinus; species Scyliorhinus torazame. The sequence continues at coordinate 99,630,557 of NC_092708.1, forward strand.
TGCAATTCCATTCACTAAGAATATGGTCACTCTTTGACCTCAATTCCACTTTCCCAATGCTTCATGGGAGGTAGTGGCATAGTGGTATTGCTGCTGGACTAGTAATCCAGAGACCCAGTCATGCTCTGGGAACCTGGGTTTGAATCCCACCATGGATGGTGAAATTTGAATTCAATTAAAGTCTAAACGTCACCATGAAACCATTGTCAATTGTGGTAAAAACCCACCTGGTTCACTAATGCCCTTTAGGGAATGAAATCTGTTGACCGTACCTGGTCTGGCCTACATGTGATTCCAGATCCACAGCCATGTGGCTGACGCTCAAATGCCCTCAGGGATGGGCAATAAATGCTGGCTCAGCTAGCGATGACCACATCCCAAGAACAAATACATTTTAAAAAAACTTGCCCTAATTCATTCCTCAGAGCTAGATCTAGCACTGCTTCATTCCTCATTGGGTAAGAAACAATGATCAACAGAATTCTTTTGGACACATTTCAGGATGAGCTACAAAATGACAAATTTCAATGGCTAATTTGTTTACAGATATACAGCTCACACACTAACCTTGTACCGCATTTAAATGTATATATGAAAATACGATAAGAATGTTTGGCATATTCTCCCCACCCCATTTCCCACATTTACTTTGCCCTTTTATTCTAACTGATCTAACTGACAAAATCAAGTCTAACATTTTTTATTGTATTTGTTTCCTCCCAGCTATACTCATTGAATCTCACTACTTTTTTCAACCAATCAAAAACCAAAGATATGAATGGCATGACTGCATCATGGTGTGAGCAAGTCAATTTATAACATTTATGCATCAAATTGTGGAAAAGGCTCACACCTACATAGCAGAAATGCCTGAATAAACCGGTTCACTGCAGTTGGAAGGATAAAACTGCAGAAGCATGTCTATCTTGAAAAACAATAATTGGAATTGCCAAATTGAAGTAATGTACCTCAAAAATAGTTTTACTGAAGGTACTCTAGAAATTAATTTCCTTTACCGCTTTAATTTTTCTACTTCTTACAATTGTGTGTAAATTAAAATCTATTATAAAAATATTATTTGTTACCTCCCTCATGGTATCATTATTAGGTTGTTAAACAATGAGACTTGTATCCTTTGCTGCATCTTAACTTTACCCATGTTGCTTTCACAGCCTACTCATCTCCACTGAAATCCCTTCTCTCTACTGCTGTAATTGTGCTGGTCAATATTTTGGCACCTGCCACCCTTCCATTTCCCTGTTCTTTCTAAAGATCCTATAGCCTGTAATATTTAGCTCCCAATCACGCCCACCTTGAGGCTGGAACTCTAAAGGCCACATCATCAAACCTTTTGAACTGGATTTTTGCCCACCATGTCCACCTGTCCTGGTGTTTTTCACATACTTTTTAAACTCAGCATGTACTTTCTCTTCCTGCAACCCCTAACTAGTTTAAATTGTTCCCCACTGTCCCATTCACCCTTTCTGCAAAAGCCAGGGTTCTTTCCTGTTACATGAAGGCTGCCCTGTCTGTACAGTCTACACTGCGCCAATCATGGTCCCAGAATCCCAGGATTCTGAAACACTCATCTCTGCACCTTTGAGAGAAGAGCAGTGGAGATGAAAACCCAGAAACCATTTAGAAATGACTAGATGAAGCAATGGGGTAGAAGTGTAAGGTGGTTCTGGATGGATGAATTAAAATGTGCAGAATGGTCTCACAGAAAATAAAGAAGCTCACTCTGAACCTGCACTCAAGTTTTAACTGTATTTCTGTTCATATTTTATATTTTTCTAATTTATGCTGTTGCTTCCCTGTTCTTACCTTCAGTAATTTCACATATTACTTTATGTAGAAAATGATACACTAATTTTATCATTTACGTTTTAATTCTGTCAATGATCTCCTTTTCACTATTTCATCCAATTGAATATTTCATTACTTCTCTTCCTTTTTAAAAAAAACTTTTTCTATTTATATGTTGAAAGTATAATTCAAATAAAAATGTCTTGGAGTGAAAAGGTCATTCAGGGAATCAATTTAACTTCATTCTCTAGGTCCTTTTTGAGAACCAGCCTGATTTTATACAACAGACTTTCTGGAAAAAAACTCTTCATTCTATTAGACAACTTAGTTCCCTAATCATCAGATGAAGGCAGAAGGATTTATTAGAACATCCGTTGACAAAGGCTCTCTACATTAAAAATAAACTTCCTAAAAATAGACTTTTTCTTTTTAAACACACTACTTTATAATCCATGAATGTTTCCAATTCATTCTGAAAATTGATCAGTTGAATGAAATCACAGTTTTAAAATTAAACAAATAACCTCCTGGACAAAAGGGTGGAATTGATTTTTAAAATAAATGGCAAATTTAACTAAAATTCAAAGTAATAAGTTAAATTCAAGTACAGTAAAATACATTCAATCGTATTATATAAGTTTCACAATATTAGTGCACATTGCTAACTGCAACGCAACAGTTAAAATGCAATCATAATGAATGATTTTAGTGTGTGATCTGGTGAAATAATAAGTAGATATGATCCTCCTTTATACCGTAGGACTTGATTTATAATGCAAAAAGAAAAACTCTCAAAAATGATCAACTACCTGTTTCACCCCAAAGAGTGTCAAAGCCATTGACCTCTATTCTATGCTCACGGTCAAGTTCTTGCAGATTCTTCACAATCTGTAAATAGTATTGATGTAAATTAAGGAAAATTGAAAAGGATGTTAAACAGGAATCAAACATGGTATTTTTTCCTAATCAGCTTTAAAGCTCAGATAGGAGATACAAAGTAGTGTTCTTCAATATATTTCCATTGTCTGGGAAAGGATAGTCTGTCGATAAAATTAAGATTTTAAATAAAATAGCTGGCAAACTGATGTCAAAGCAGCAATTTGCATTGCACTAAAATCATCAAAATAAAAAGGGACCTGAGACACAGGTTGCCCACAGATTCAAAACTTACAAAACGTAATGTTAGGACTTCTGTCAGGGGATTCTTCTTCACACAGTGATCAACACTTGGAATGGGCCTTTGAGTAGAGGGGTGGTGATGAAAACCCTAGAAATCTTTTAAGATCAATTTGCTGCAGCAATGGAGAAATATAGTGCTGCTCTGGATGGATTAATTGAAATGCACAGAAATCGTGCTCTCATCTGATTATGTAATGAATAAACTGATTGAACATAGTTTAGCTTTAATTTTTAGGGATTAAAATCTTCTGCGATATAGACTTAAAATGAGGCATTTATTTTCTGCCTTTGGATATTTCTGCTCTATACCTGCTTTCCATTATGGTCTGTTCATTAGCCACCACTAGGCAATGAGGGAGAGCTGCCTACGGTGACTCATCCACTTACTTCAAAAGTATGAGGAATTGCTTGTTGGCAATTTGCAGGTGTAGGGTTATGGGAACAAACAATGGAGTTCCAAAATAAAATACAAGAAAAATAACCATTTTGCTTATAAATATTTGCACAGAATATTCCAGAAGGTAAATCTTGAGTGTCACAATACAATATCCACATAGCACGTCTTTCATTTCAAACAAAGAATTGATGAGAAGTGGTTAGCACTGTTGCCTCACAGCGCCAAGGACCCGGGTTTGATCCCGACTCTGAGTCACTGTCCGTGTGGAGTTTGCACATTCTCCCCGTGTCTGCACACAACCCAAAAAGATGTGCAGGGTAGGTGAAAAGATGTGCAAGGTAGGTGAATTGGCTATGCTAAATTGCCCCTTAATTAGAAAAAAGAATTGGGCAGTGTAAATTTATTTTAAAAAACGAATTGATGAGATGCGATACAGAGGCAAGAAGTTACTCAAAAGCAAACTTGAGCTCACTCCATTACAGGCCCAGTTAATTGCATATCCAATGGAGGATCAAATCCAAAATATTACGGAACTTTGCTCAAATGCTGTACAAATGGGAAGGATCGATCAGCCTCAAAATATTTTGGTGGAAAATGTCCGTAATTATGTTTGCATAATATAAGTACGTTGATGGATCACTTTCTTGGAACTTACTTCAGTATGTCCCATGCTTGCTGCCGCAACCAGAGCTTGCTGAAGAGCCTGACTTTTTCTGAAAGAATGCTGGTGCTGTGTGGTTAATGGCCAATCTGCTTGAAGTAAATATTCAATAACTTCATGATGACCTCGTAAAGCAGCATGAACCAATGCACACTGACCATTTTTATCTGTGTAATCAACCTAGAAGTTAAAACATTTAAATTACTTCAACAGAATAACTACACAAACACTAACATGGGATTATTTTTTAACTCACTAAAATTCCAGCCTTCGGTGACCTCCATGTCATAGAATGTACAGCGCAGAAGGAGGCCATTCAGCCCATCGAGTCTGCACTGGCCCTTGGAAAGAGCACCGTACATGCCTCCACATAACCCAGTAACTCCACCTAACCTTTGTGGACACCAAGGGCAATTTAGTATGGCCAATCCACCTAACCTGCACATCTTTGGACTGTGGGATGAAACCCACACAGATACGGGGAGAATGTGCAGACTCCGCACTGACAGTGACCCAAGCCGGGAATCAAACCTGGGACCCAGGAGCTGTGAAGCAACTGTGCTAACCACTGTGCTACCGTGCCTGCATGGGTTTCCTCTCAGTCCTTCGGTTTCCTCTCACAGTCCAAAGATGTGCAGGTTAGAAGGGGTTACAGGTAATGTGGGGGCCTTGGTCAGTTGCTCTTTCAGAGGGTCAGTGCAGACTTGGTGGGCCAAATGGCCTCCTTCTGCACTGTTAGGATTCCAAGTTTTTATGATCATTAATGGAAACATACCTTAAGTTGCCAGAGGAAGTACGGAACTCAAAGTGCCTAAATAGTACAGTGATGTTTTGAATTTTGGGCAGAAGAATCGAGACTTTATCGCACCCACGTGATTGGCAGCATTTGCTTCGATTGGTTGGCTCGTGGCCAATGGATTGGCTAGGGACAGTACTGGTTCGTGTCATGTGGGGCTTTTGGAGAGAAAGAAACCAGGAGAAGCCACTGGACACTAAAGGTAGAAGCAACTCTCTCTGCTCTACTACCTACTGTCGGAAGGCAGAAGCTTCCAGACCCTGAAAGAAGAAGCTTTCTCTCTCTTGCCAAATGTTGGCTGCCTGATATTTCTAGGAGCAGACAGTGAAAACCATTACAAGCTGAAAGAAAAGATAATACTTATCTGAAAGCCTGGACTGAAAGAAGAAACTAATTGGAAGATGTCCATCTGCGCACACACACACCCCACAACCCAAAGGTGTACAGGTTAGGTGGATTAGCCACTCTAAATTGCCCCTTAATTGGAAAAAAAATAATTGGGCATTCTAAATTTTTTTTAAAATTGCGTTTAAATTTACAAACCCGGTGACTGGAGTTATTGGACATTGAGTCGAAGACCTCAGGTATTTTAAAATAAAAGTTAATTTCAATTGTGTTGTGATTGTGGGTCAAATGGGGCTGGAATTGACCATGCATTGGCCCAGGGTGTCGTTACAATAGGACCAGTCACACAAATAAAGAGCAGATTAGAGGCTGGAAATTCTGCAGCGGATATCTCGGGTGAAATTCTCCGGTATCGGCGGAAAGTCCGCCGATCGGCGCAAAAAACGGCGCAAATCCCACTTGCGTCACGTCAGAAAAATGGGTCGATAGTCTCCGGCCCGAAATGGGCTAGCAGCGACGTAACGGGATCCGCGCTTGCGCAGTGGTTCACGCCGTGCAGCGTCATACGTGCTGCACGGCGTGACGGCTCATAAGGCCGCGCTGCTCCCCCCCACCCGACCGCAACACCCGACTGGATGGCTGGCCGTCGCTCAGCCCCGAGGTTCGAGTCACGCGATGTGGAGGCGCTCCTGGACGCGGTGGAGCAGAGGAGGGACGCCCTGCATCCCGGGCACGGCCGCAGAGTTGCCCCACGCCACAGCCGGCGTCTGTGGAGGGAAGTGGCAGAGGCCGTCACCGCTGTGGCCCTGACACAACGGACAGGCACTCAGTGCCACAAGAAGGTGAACAACCTCGTCAGAGCAGGCAGGGTGAGCCTCCCCCATATCCCCCCCACCCCCATATCCCCCCCTCCCCCATATCCCCCCTCCCCCATATCCCCAAGTGAATCCAGCCCTAACCTTAACCTCTGCAATGCACGCGCAACCGATGGCGCCCCCCCCACAGGAGAAGCGCGCACACAATAATAGGGAGCATGTGAGGACTGGAGGAGGGCCCGCTGATGAGAGGCCACTGACCGTACACGAGGAAAGGGCCCTGGAACTGGCTGGCGGACCTGAGGACCGGGAGGTTGCTGATGCAGAGGTCGGGGGCCCACCAGCAAGTGAGCACCGACAGCCCGTCCCCTATATCCCCCTCATCACCTGATTACTGCCTGATGTCTAACCATGCATGCTTCATTGTGTATCGCAGGACCAAACGTCCAGGCACCCATCCCCGCAGATGCACACCGCCCGCAGGATGCCCCTCGGAGACCACAGGAGACGGAGAGACCCGCACCCTCCAGCATGCGACGCCCACAGGATGCCCCTCGGAGACCACAGGAGACGGAGAGACCCGGACCCTCCAGCATGCAACGCCCGCAGGATGCCCCTCGGAGACCACGGGAGACGGAGAGACCCGGACCCTCCAGCATGCGACGCCCGCAGGATGCCCCTCGCACACCACGGGAGACGGAGAGACCTGGAGCAACAGGGAGACGACACCCCCGTCACGTGCGGGAGCGACCACCCAGCGATGAGGGGGGCAGCCACAGGCCCCCGTCACATCCGAGCCAGGACACCCCTACCCGGGACACCCCTACCCGGGACACCCCTACCCGGGACAGCACTACCCGGGACAGCACTACCCGGGAAGACGAAATACCGGACAGTGACTCAGAGTGGATGGGTGGAGACGAACCCCCACCCCAAAGTGCCATGGACTCAGAGTGGGACGAAGTGCACGACAACGCCACTGCTGTCACCAACACCCTCCACCATCGCAGAAACACTCACCACGGTTGGGCACTTTAGTGATGAGGCGTCTGGTACACTCACTGGTGCGCACAACACAGCCGTCCCGGTACAGCAGGTGGAGGTAGGAGCAGCAGAGGGACCGGGCGGTCGGAGGGCAGCCCAGGCCAAGCGAACATCTGCCGCCCAGATGGATCCCGGGTTCCTGAAGTTACCACACCCACACATAGATCCGATGCAACCACCGACCCGGAGACGAGCGAAGAGGGTGACGGGCGGCTTGCGGCGGCTGCGGTCGCAGGTGGAGGAGTCCACCCGCGTCCAGGAGCTGGGAGTGGTCCCGGTCATGCGTGCCACCCAGGCTGACACCGCACGGGTGGCGTCCGCGGTGGAGGCAATGGTTGTGACGGTGTCAGACATGGGGAACGGTTTGCGAGGCCTGGGGCCTTCCGTGCAGGCGGCGTCTGTGGCCCAGGAAATGGCTGCCCTCTCACAGGAGGCCATGAGCCAGTGCCAGCGCCAGATGGCAGAGGCACTCAACGCCATAGCCCAGTCTCTGCAGGCCATGGCCCAGTCTCAGCAGGCCATGGCCCAGTCTCTGCAGGCCATGGCCCAGTCTCAGCAGGCCATGGCCCAGTCTCTGCAGGCCATGGCCCAGTCTCTGCGCCAGTGGCCATGTGCGAGCCGGCGTCGCACTGTCACAGACAGGGTTTGCCAACACCCTGGGCTCCATGGTTGCAAACCTGCAGACCCCTGTCGATACCAGCACGGGCCTCCAGGACTGGCAGCGCCAGATGTCGGGGGGGCGTCGGATGGCCAGTCCGTTCGCATCCCCCACCCATGTAGAGGCCTGGGGGCCATCGGGCACCCCGAGGGAGGAGGAGGTGGTGTGGTCCATCCCGGCTCCCTCTGTAGGGGAGGTCCCGGTACACCGCGCACCGCGACACCTCGGACTCCCCCCCTTCCGTCCCAGGTGCATCGGGTGGGCAACGGGCAGGACAGGCTGGCAGCTCGCCATCCCAGTCGCCCGGGCTGCAGCCTGGCCCATCAAGGCCAGGACGCCCCAGGAAACGGCCGCCAAAGGGATCCAGTGTCAGAGGGCAGGAATCACAGGAGTCCACCTCCAGTTCTGCTGTACCGTCTGGGGAACCACGTAGACGTAGTCAAAGGGCCCGTAAGGCCAAACAATTAGACACTGAGTAAGTTGGCACGGGTGCAGGGCGAGTTTTAGGGGCTAGGGCACGTGCATGAACTCCTTTGGTTATTAAAGTCAATGTTACACCTACCGAAGCTGCCTTTGTGCTCTGTCCAAAGTGTGCGGGCGTGTCATGTACGTTGAGCGCAAGTGTGTGTGTGAGGGGTGGTCTTACCTCAGCCCCAGGTGAGTCTGCCCCCTTCCCCCCTGGGCCGCCATCAACATCCCCCGGGCAGAGGACGGGACCGTGCGCTGCAGTTGTCACAGCCGCATGCAGGGATGGTCCGGGTGGATGGTGTGTACTGTGGCCATGGGTCAGACATAGTCCCAACGATGTAGAGCCAGGAGCTCATCGCAGGGCGGGTTGTCATCATCCTCCATGGCCTGCGATAGACACGCGTCCACCCGCAACTGTGTGAGCCCGGCCCGTTGTGCCGCCGGTGGATCGGCAATGGGGGGGGGGTGGTGTGCATGCGGGTGGGGTGGGTGGGGTTGGGGAGGGGGTGGTGAGGGTGCTGGGTGGGTGGATGGGTGGGGGGTGTGGGTGGTCGGCTGTTGCCATGGTGTGCGGGTCTGTGGCCATACTACCCGATTCCCACGCCCATGTAGTCAGTGAAGCGGGCGTCTATCAGTCTGTCCCGTGCCCGCTGGGCCAGCCGGTAACGGTGGACAGCAACCCGCCTGTGTCTACCCAGTCTGCCCTGACCATTGCCCCCATCCCCCCTCATCTGGGGAGGACTGGGCCTCTTCCTGCTGCTCCTCCACTCCGCCCTCCTCTGCCTGCGGCATATCGCCCCTCTGCTGGGCTATGTTGTGCAGGACGCAGCACACCACAATGATGTGGCCGACCCTATCTGACCGATACTGGAGGGCGCCCCCAGGAGAGGTCCAGGCACCTGAAACGCATCTTCAGCACGCCAAAAGCACCTCTCAATCACTCCCCTTGTCGCTACATGGGCATCATTGTAGCGGTTCTCCGCCTCATTGCGTGGCCTCCGTATAGGTGTCATCAGCCACGATCGCAATGGGTAGCCCCTGTCGCCCAGGCAACCAGCCCCTCAGCCGGGGATGGCGTCCCTCGTACATGCCGGGGATGGATGGACCGCGACAACACGAATGAGTCGTGTGCACTGCCTGGGTGACGGGCGCAGACGTGCAGGATCATCATGCGGTGGTCGCAGACCACCTGTACGTTCATCGAATAGGTCCCCTTCCTATGAGTGAACACGGCCCTGTTATCTGCAGGTGGCCGCACGGCGACGTGCATCCCATCGATCGCGCCCTGGACCATGGGGAACCCGGCCACGGCAGAGAAGCTCACGGCCCGGGCATCTTGGCTGGCCCCGGTCCACGGGGAAGCGGATGTAGCGGTGCGCCATGGCATAAAGGGCATCTGTCACTGCCCGGATGCACCGGTGCACCGATGTCTGCGATATGCCGGGACAGGTCCCCCACTCGGTGCCTGGAATGACCCCGTTGCATAAAAGTTCAGGGCCACCGTAACCTTGACGGACACGGGGAGAGGGTGTCCCCCGCCAGTGCCACGCGGTGACAGGTGTGCCAGCAGGTGGCAGATGTGTGCCACGGTTTCCCCGGCTCATCCGGAGTCTCCTCCTGCATTCCCGGTCCGTGAGGTCCTGGTATGGCTTGCCGGGGCCGGTACACACGGGGCGCCCTCGGGTGCCTCCGTTGCCGTGGGGCCGCGACGTCCTCCTCCCCCTCCTCGTCCTGTCGGTCAGGTGTCCCTCCAGCCTGGGGCGGCTGCCGCCTGCCCCTCTGCGGCAGCCTGCGCCGCCTCTCTGGCACGCTCCTCCTCCTCCTCATCCAGGGCAACATAGACATGAGCGGCTGCCACCACGGCGGCCAACATCGCTGGATGATGTGAAAACATGACGGCCTGGTGGGGGGGGGGGGGGGGGGGGGGGGGAGGGGAACGACGACATGTCATCATTGCCCATATCCCCTCCTCCCCCCAGCTAGGTGGCATGGGACCGCATGGGTCCAACTGTTCGAGGCTGGCACCTGGCCAGGTGGACCAACTCACTTGCCCTCCCATCACCCTCCTCGGCACGGACCCCCCCCCCCCAACCTCCACCCCAGCATGGACCCCCCCCCAACACGGACACCCCCAACCCCAACCTCCACCCCAGCATGGACACCCCCCCAACCCGGCACGGAGCACCCCCGCCCGGCACGGACCCCCTCCCCAACCTCCACCCCAGCACGGACCCCACCCCCAACCTCCACCCCGGCACGAACTCCCCCCCCCCCCCCCCCCCCAACCTCCACCCCGGCACGGACCCCCTCCCCAACCTCCACCCCAGCACGGACCCCCCCCCAACGTCCACCCCGGCACGGACCCCCCCCCCAACCTCCACCCCAGCACGGACCCCCCCCCAACCTCCACCCCGGCACGGACCCCCCCCCCCCAAACCTCCACCCCCGGCACGGACCCCCTCCCCGGCACTCCCCCGGAGCCCAGCCTACGCTAACCACCCCCCCCCCCCCCGCCGCACACACACACACACAAGCCGAGACACACCTCTCCTCACGCAATCGGTCTCCGGCCACGCCATTTCCTGCCCAGAGCCAACACCCCCAGGCCGTCACTCACCTCCACGCTGGTCGGCGTGAGCCTGGAGCACCGGGTCACGCCGATGAAAAGGAGGTTTGATTCACGTCGACGTGAACGGTCATCACGTCGACGGGACTTCGGCCCATCCGGAAGGGAGAATATCGGCAGGCCGAAAATTGGCTGCCTTGCGCAGACCCGTGACATTCTCCGCGGCAGCGGCGCCATTAACGCCCCGCCGACTTTTCTCCCTTCGGAGACTTCGGCGGGGGCGGGATTCACGGCGGCCAACAGGCATTCTCCGACCCTCTGGGGGGTCGGAGAATGACGCCCCACACCTCCAAAGCCTGTCCAACATCCACAAGCACAAGTCAAAGTGTGATGGAATTCTTCCCCATTACCTATGTTACAAACCCCGTGGGCAAACTATAAATCAGAACAACCAAATTTACCAAACAATCCCCAATAAAGAAACTTATCAACAAGTTTTTATTTATTGTACCTTATATTTCAACAGGTATCAGAACCAATGCAAATGAGGTTTCAAAGTAAATTTCATTTTAAATAGCCAATGCAAAGATATGTCTTATTCAACTATGAAAGAACTCACACCACTCAATATGCACAAATATGGTACAATCTTACTGTTCACATCTCAATCAGTTAGACCTTCAGGTGGCAGTCACTAATGCATATCTACCAACACTATCTCACTCACATCTGTCTTAATGGCACAGCTTTCTAGAGTTCCTTTTCAACTGACCAACTAACACTGCATGGTCCTTTGATACTCTCAGCTTCTTTATGTGCCTGAGCTGTTCACACTGCTTTTTATGATTCAGTCCCTCTTCGCTTCCTCAAGAACTTCTAGAATTCTATTTTTCTTTTTAGCGCCAAGCAGAAAACTGACCTCCTCATAGCTATTTCTGGCTTCTCCTTGCACACATTCTGCATTCCTTTCCATCTCCGTTAGCTTCCTCTTTGTGTCTTCAACATTGTGCTGATTTACCTTCACCCTTCAACTCTCCTTTGTGTTGGGCCACACGGCTTCTGTCTTAACATTCTTTCTGTGGTCTTTCTGTAGGCAAGTTTCTTACACAGAAGGTAGAGGGTGCCTGGAACTCGCTGCCAGAGGTGGTGGTGGAAGCAGGACGATAGTGACGTTTAAGGGGCATCTTGACAAATACATGAATCGGATGGGAATAGAGGGATACGGGCCCCGGAAGTGTAGAAGATTTTAGTTTAGACGGGCAGCATGGTCGGCACAGGCTTGGAGGCCGACAGGCTGTTCCTGTGCTGTACTTTCTTTGTGTTCTTTGTTCATTGGTACTGCTTCCAGGTCAGGGCTCACCAGGTCACATGTTTATCATCATCCAAGAAAATTACAATAGAGCCCTTTACAATTGATGCAAAGTCCTTTTCAAACATCTTAAAGATAATTATAGATTCCAGATATCTTTTATAAAAGATTACCTACTTTCTTTACTGTGCGGCTTCTGGGTCCAAGGTGTCAGACCTAGGTGAATGCAGCTCTAAGACACTGTCAATCAGCTCGACAGCATCCAGGGCACTTGACTGGCACGCTATCCGCTACCCTAGGAATTTACTTCCTCCAGCACCAGCGTGCCAAAACTACAGTGTACTTATCTACAAAATGGCTACTTCCAGGTATGGTAGCACAGTGGTTAGCACTGTTGCTTCATAGCTCCAGGTTCAATTCCCGGCTTTGGTCACTGTCTGTGCGGTGTCTGCATGTTCTCCCATCTCTGCGGGGGTTTCCTCCGGGTGCTTGTGTTTCCTCCCACAGTCCAAAGATATGCAGGTTAGGTGGATTGGCCAGTCTAAATTGCCCTTAGTGTACAAAAAAGTAAAGTGGGGTTACTGGGATAGAGTGGCGGTGTGGGCTTAAGTAGGATGCTCTTTACAAGGGACGCTGCAGACTCGATGTGACGAATGGCCTCCTTCTGCACTGTAAATTCTATGATCTATGAAAAATACAATGTAGCAACTCACAAAGGCTCCTTCAACAGCATCTTCCAAACTGGTGACTTTTGCCACCTAGAAGGACAAGAGCTGCAGGCATACACTTTCACCTGCAAGTTCCCCTCCAAGTCACACAATTCTGACTTGGAACTATATCTCTGGTTCTTCAATGTCAAAACCGTAGAACTTCCTAACCAGTGGGTTTACAAAAATCACAAACTTCAACTGCTTAGGAGGGAGACCACCATCCTCTCAGGGTAATAAATGTCAGCCTTGCCAGCAAAACCCATATCCCACAAACAAATTAATAATCTATATCTTAACTCCATTTACCAGCCTAAACTCTATATCCCTAAATATCCTTACCTAATAAAAATATCAGAGTTTTAACATTTTCAACTGATCCAGTCTCAATAGCTAGACTACTTAGAATCATAGAATGTACAGTGCAGAAGGAGTCTGCACCAGCCCTTTGAAAGAGCAGCCCACTTAAGCCCATGCCTCCACCCGATCCCCGTTACTCAGTAACCCCACCTAACCTTTTTGGACACTAAGGGCAATTTAGCATGGCCAATCCACCTAACCCACACATCTTTGGACTGTGGGAGGAAACTGGAGCACCCGGAGGAAACCCACGCACACACGGGGAGAACATGCAGACTCTGCACAGACAGTGACCCTAGCCGGGAATCGAACCTGGGACCCTGGCGCTGTGAAGCAACTGTACTAACCACTGTGCTACCGTGCTGCCCACACTAACACTGCCCACATTAGGTCCCCACTAACATGAGTTGTACACTATCACACAGGAGATGTGCAATCTCAACCGTATAAATCATAGGGTAGGTGATAAATATTTTATGTTGCAAATTGTCACATCAGCAATTAACTGACTGAAAAGTTTGTGGAAGGAGACTCAATAGTGACTTTTGAACTGGATATATGTGAAAAGCAAATATTTTCAGGGCTACGAGGAAAGAGCGGGTGAATGGGAATAATTGGACAGCTGTTTCAAAGAGGTGACAGGTATAAATAGCTGATTGGCCTCTTTGATAATTGTACTATATAACAATGGGCCAGAATTTAGTAGATATTTAAGGACTGAGAAATAAACAGAATAGGATGGAGGAGACAAATTTCTGTGACAAGTTTAATGGGCAGTTGATCTGGAAGTTATGCAGCTTCATGAAGCTCATGAGGTAGTTAATGGTGAGATGCCATTTCTACAAAACTAATGGTGAATGTAACAAATCGTTTTATTCACAGCACTTCCTTCCTCTCCACAAGTTGCTGGATGATTTGCACATAAATGAGTGCATAATTCAGACCATTATTAATATTTTTAAAAGCCCATCATCATCATCAGCTGTCCCTTGTTTCAAGGATGATGTCTACTCAGGGTTGCAACATTCTGCCATGGGTCATCATGTGACAGAACAGGACAATTCGTGACCCACAGGTCTTTGGACACATGGGACAGTACATTCAATGAGGCAGTGGGATCCAGAGTGCAGTACTGGCTTCCTTTTCTTTCTCTGCCTCATTATTGAGGTGTTTGGACTCGAAGCATGACGAGGACAAGCTGTCGCCATTTTCAATAATTGGCAGCAAACTCCTTCCAGTCATTAACGGCAATGCTGCCGCTCTTCAACGACAGCCTCAAGAGTGTCTTTGTGACATTTTCTTTGACCTCCTGAGATAATATATACATGTATGCATATATGCACACAAACATGCACTTCGAAACAGTAATTGTTTTTTAATTAGCCACATGAACGCAGAAAACTACAAGCTAATTCCTGGACTTCAGCTGGGAACCCCACTGAAAGGTAAATGCAATCATAGAGAATTTAGCTTACAGAGAGGTCAAAACATGACTGCCCCTATTCTTTGAATTCACTCTCTGCGAGGGAGCTGCTTGTTTAAAACCACGGCTCATAGAATGCCTCTTGCAAAGGAATACAAGGCAAAAATAGTTACCTTAATTTGGTTCGGTCAGGAGCACTCACCCAATCAGACAGTTGTCCTGTCACGTCTAATTTTGACTCACCATGTAATCTATACTGGCACTTCCATGAAGTATTGGCAGAATGCCACATTTGCCACTTTATTGGATTAAAAAAATTCCTTGAATTTCAACAGGAATTCTTCCCAGTGCCCTAAAGAACATTCCTTTCTCACCACCAGCAATAGCTGGTCATTCCTTTGTTGACTGTAGAAATCCTGTTGACAAGTGTTTCAATAAAACAGGAACCAATTTGAAAGGTGCTTCAATAACATTACAATCCAAACTTGTAGTCACCAGGCACAATATATTGTTCTGTTTGACTTTGGCAATTTTAGATTTCGACTGCATATCACTTGGTTCCTCAAATACTGTATTTTCTGATGGTTTCGAAAAAGTAACCTACTGCAGAAACTCACCAATGAAACTAAATGATATACATACAAATCTTGGAAAAGATTTTTAGTACTCAAATACACAAGTCTATTTTATGAATCTCAAATAAAATCACTTACCTTTGCTCCTTTCTTGCACAGAAGAGTTGTAATATTAAGGTATCCTGCAGCTGCAGCATGACAGAAAGGGGTCATGCCACTTTCAGAAATATGGTCAACTTCAGCTCCAAATTCAAGCAGCAGATTTACCATTTCCTGATGACCAAGATGTGACTGAACACATAGGATGGGTGCATTGTTCAAGGCCTCAGTTCTGTAGTTCACGCTGGCTCCTCCCAAAATCAACAATCGACTTACCTACAATTTGTTACAGAAGTAGAATATTATTCCAATATCTGCCTCACATATCCTGCATTTAGTTATTCCAGTGGGATTAATTTTACATCCCAAACACAAAGAAAACAGATCTGGAATATTGCTGGAAGATCTCCAAAACTGGTCTGGGACACCTTGATTACAAAGTGCAATGGAACAACATCAGCAATGGGACAATTTTGTTAACAATACATTTCAATATACAAGAAAAACTACACAAGAGCGGTCTTATTTTTGCCTGTGGCATCACTCCACTTTCTTACAAATTTAGTTATGAAATTGAACTCTTTATACTGATCGCGCTTTGGCAGATACAAACTAGAATGCACCCGTAGCAAATTAACCATATCACCATTTAATTGAACTCAGCCAGCATGGATTATGGCTAATGGGCAGCATGGTATTACAGCGGTTAGCACTGTTGCTTCACAGCTCCAGGGTCCCAGGTTCGATTTCTGGCTTGGGCCATTGTCTGTGCGGACCCTGCACATTCTCCCCGTGACAACGTGGTTTCCTCCGGGTGCTCCTGCTTCCTCCCACAGTCCAAAGATGTGCAGGTTAGGTGGATTGGCCATGCTAGATTGCCCTTCGTATCCAAAAAGGTTAGGTGGGGTTACTGGGTTACGGGGTGGGGTGGAGGTGTGGGCTTGGGTGGGGTGCTCTTTCCTGGGGCTGGTGCAGACTCGATGGCCCGAATGGCCTCCTTCTGCACTATACATTCTATGATTTTATGGTAATCAATAGTCTTCTGAATTCTGACAGGGCATTGTCAGAGGTTTTTTGATGAGTTGTTAAACCAAGGCCCCATTCTACCCATTAGTGTGAACATAAAAGATTGTATCTAAAAACGGAAAATTCTCCCAGTGTTCTGGCATCTCACTGATGCTCATTTGTCTCCAAAATAGCAGAAACCACATTCCAAAATGAATTATTTGGCTTTAATAGCTTTGGGCTGTGCAAGATGCATTGAGAACATATGGTACTGGAAAAGGTCCAATTGAATTTTGCTCCACACAAGCCACCTCCCAATTTCCCCCACCTAATCCTAACAACAAAATCTACGATGTCTTTTTTACGTCATGTACTTATCTAGCTTCCCATCAAATTAATCTATCTTAATTATTGTGGATATAAGCTCCAATCTACATACGGTAATATGTGTATTTCTGTCCAAGAACCTTACTTTCTTTGCACTCTTATATCAAGATTTAACATTCTAATTGAAATACATATGTCAACATTTATGACAAACCGCTATCTGAACACGTCAACATTTTATAGCTTTTTAAATTGATGAACATGCCAAATCAAACTGGGCTGCCATTTTTTCCCCTCAGCAATTCATTTTTATTAACAATTATTCAAACTATTGCACTAAAACAAAATAAAGCCATGAAAAAAATTACATATTTCACAATAAAGTGATTAAATTCCTCAACTAAATCTTCATTCACCAAGGTTGACCTCAAAGGCTTGTGCTACAACTGGATACTTTTTAGCTTTCAACAGAAATACAATTTTCAATGGCATCGGTGCAGCATTGTGAATATCTTAATTCTGCAATTCATGTGTTTTAGAACCAAACTTTTAGTATTAGAAATTAAGAGTTAAATGTAGTTTAATGGAAAGATTTGATTGAAGAACAGATATACAGACCTGAGTAAATGAGGTTAGGATTAAAAAATTATAAAACCTAAACAATTGGTGTCCCACCTTTGAGATTTTGGTTGGGGCAAGAGGTCTACAAGTTACGTCAATAAGGCATTTGGATTGTTCATGTAGTTCCCAAATCAAAGATGGTTGAACCAGCATGGCCAGAGGAGAGGGTCATTAACTCTTTAGAGATACAGTATTAATTATTCATATAGGTCCCAGAATCAAAAGGTTTGGTTTTGAAGGTAAAAGACTTTTGGCTTGGTAACAACATCCCATGTATGCCATGAAGATTGGCTGCCATGGTTAGCAATGTTCCTTTGTTTATTCATGTGTTTACATGCACAGAAGCAGGCAGCAACAGTTCATTTTGGAGACAAGAGCTCATGAGGGAAACAAAGGCTGGAAGATTTGCCTGGTTTGGAGCTAGAATAAGATATCCTTAGCAATCCTCAGTTAAAGCAAGTAGCTACCTTGGAGAAGGCAATGAGAAGAACCTGCCAACAGTGTCAGTCCAAAACCATATCAAGGAACATGGAAGCTCCAGGGTGTTCCTGGTTGTAAAAATCACTAAATGTAGCAAAGCCTTAGATTGAGGTGAAGAATCCACAATCATGGGTATTTGAAGAAAATTTGAGGATCACTTAGCCACAAGCTAATAGAAGGTGAAAACAAAGACCTCTGAGGAGGAATTAAATTGAATGCCCGAGAGCATACTTACTGTATTCCAAAAGGGAGAAGTGAACAAATCCTCAATGTCTTGAAATGTATAAAAGGGATACTTGGGTGTAATGAGCATACAAGTCTTCTTTTATTTCGTAAGTATGGAGAGGCCCGGAAGTGGGCTCGAAATGAGTTTCCAGCCACAAAGAGCCCCAAAACATGATTTTGCGCTGGTTGACCAATTAACGAGCAGCCAGCGTGAAACACGCAGAGAAAGGCTGATAACTGCTGGGGCGGGCGAGAGCCAAAAAATGGGGAGGTGCGGGCTGGCGCTTTATCTATATCCTCTTACCTTCACATTGGGAGTATAAAGATTTCGTAAGGATGTGAGGGCAGCAGACAATCCATCACTGCCATAACTTATCCATAGAGCTTGAAGGATA
Organism: Scyliorhinus torazame; assembly: GCF_047496885.1. Taxonomy (NCBI): domain Eukaryota; kingdom Metazoa; phylum Chordata; class Chondrichthyes; order Carcharhiniformes; family Scyliorhinidae; genus Scyliorhinus; species Scyliorhinus torazame. The sequence continues at coordinate 99,648,818 of NC_092708.1, forward strand.
CTAGATGCGATTCCCGTCCTTTTGCTTTGGCCCTACAAATAAGTTAAAAGCATGGATTATTACATTTCAAATTGAAATCCCATTACATATTAATTTTCTAAGTCCTTAAACATCCTAGTTAACATTTAAATATTATGAGAAAGTCCTGTTTTGTCTGTTTTGAACCAACCCACTCCTGTTGTGGTTTCAACTTAGGTCAAGAAAATTCTGTCTGCATAGACGGAAAAGGTGGATGTAAGCATGAGAAATTAAGTTTGTGGAGGTTAGGATATTTTTGTGAAACACAATTAGTGTATAGAACCATTAAATCTTGAGACTTGTATGTTTAAACATTAATCTTTAACTATTTAAAGATCCCAGTTAATGTCATGCATGGTGTTGCATCTCCATGCAAGCTTCTCCTAGGGAGTGTTCTCAGTATTACCGTATGATTCTATATATATCATATCTTTGAGGGGGGGGGGGGGGGGGGAAGAGGAAAGAGGAGAGAAGGGGGGTGGGGGCATCCTTCTCCAGTCACACACTTACCCTTGTTCTGCCAAGCACCTTTCCATTATAAAATTATAATGGCATGTAACCACATGATACTGCAGTTCCAACTTGGTTACATCAATAGTCACCCAGAAAAGGTTAGAAGAATTAAAACCACTTCTAATTCTGAGTAATTATTGCGCTGGCACACACCAATCCACAGTTAAAATAACTAAAGGTTATGGTTTTTGTGAAACTTAAATATGCATCTGGTATATAATGCAACATCTCTACACCAAAGACTATACATTATACGGGGCGGCACTGTAGCACAGTGGTTAACACTGTTGCTTCACAGCGCCAGGGACCCGGGTTCGATTCCCGGCTTGGGTCACTGTCTGGGCGGAGTCTGCACGTTCTCTGTGTCTGCGTGGGTTTCCTCCCACAAAGTCCCGAAAGACGTGCTTGTTAGGTGAACTGGACATTCTGAATTCTCCCTCTGTGTACCCAAACAGGCGCTGGAATGTGGCGACTAGGGGATTTTCACAGTAACATAGAACATAGAACGATACAGCGCAGTACAGGCCCATGATGTTGCACCGAAACAAAAGCCATCTAACCTACACTATGCCATTATCATCCATATGTTTATCCAATAAACTTTTAAATGCCCTCAATGTTGGCGAGTTCACTACTGTTACAGGTAGGGCATTCCACGGCCTCACTACTCTTCATTGCAGTGTAAATGTAAGCCTTCTTGTGATACTAATAAAGATGATATAAAAGCTTTTGCTTTTCTTTTCAGAAGATGATTTAATCGGATCTGCATTACCTTGAAAATATGCGCTTTCAATATGTGATGGCCGAATTCTACGGTCTGTTGTCGGTTTAGTTTTCCTTCTTGGCGAGAGAACATGAATGCCATAAGGGAGTGCCCACTCCTGAGAGAGAACAGGAATCAAGAAGGCAGAGTTGTAATTGACCATTAAGTAATGCTATAACATTTAATAACTGATCTTGAAATACTGCCAGTCGAGCATATTCTATTCTATGTCGGACAATATAATATCTATGTAGTCACTGTGGTTGTCTTTGCTAAGGACGTAAAATACTGAATTGGAGAGGCTAAGATAGAATGGTGCGGAGGAGGGAGGCCGATACCCTGGCCTTCTCCTCCCTGGTGGCCTGGAGACGGATCTTGCTGAGATGGAGGGACTCTGAGCCCCCGAAGTCAAGAGTGTGGGTCAGCGATATGGTAGGGTTTCACAGTCTGGAGAAAATCAAGTTCGCTCTGAGAAGATCAACACAGGGATTCGCCTGGAGTTGGCAGCCGTTCATCGATTTCTTCAACAAAAATTGAACATCAGCGTAAGGGGGAAAAGGTTGGGGAGAGGGGGGGGGGGGGGGCGGGGGAACAGGAGACAGGGTAATGCTAAATAAGGACAGGGAGCCTAGTATACAGGTAAACTGGGGACAGGGCGGGAGAAATGGGGGACTTTATTGTTTGTTGTTCTTTTAGGGGGTATTTTGTGCGTTGACCCGCATGGTTATTTTAGAAATGTCAACACGTTAAATTATGAAAATTACAAATGCTTCAATTAAATATTTTCTATTGAAAAAAATAGTATGGTGGGAACATAATTTTTAAGATACAATGTTGCAGGATACTTCAGTAGGACATAAACAATACCATGGTTTCATGAACATTTCAGTTTCAAAATATTGAAGAAAATAGCAAGGTTCGCTATTTTCCCCCCCAAAAAAAGAGATTTAACCTTAGCTGGAGGTTTCTTTAGCTGGAGGTTTCTCCTGATTGGATTTTTACCATGCCAATCATCCTTTCACCATTTTGGTTGCAAATTCAGGGGGAAAAGATATTTCTGAATTATATTTGTAGCATGAAGGTTGTCTATTTAATGTCAATACCGGATTTAAAAAATCATTGGAACTATGGTTTGTTTCTCAATAGATATTGATGCTAATTAAGCCATTTTTCATAAACTCATTAATTGTGTCCCAAGTGCTTTAAGGTGCAAGCCAGTGAAAGCAATAGGTGGGCTTGCCTGATGACCCAAAGCAATAGCTTTAGGGCTAACAAGTGGAGCACCTGGTATACCAAAAAGGGGAAAGGACAGCTTATGTCACAATTCGCCTGAGCACAGTCTCCCACAACACTGCTAGGCCCGTCTCCTCAATCCTATTACATCTCAGCAAACCATCCAACACTACCCCTCAACTCCCATTCCTTTCTTCATTGGGCCCCCAAGGACTAGGATTTCACTCTTTACTCCCAGGTTCTGGTGTTCCACCTTAGGGTTCACAAACTCAGTTTGGTTTCCTAATACTCCCAGATCCCCACTCCCAATGATGGCAAAATCACCAACATAGTTCAGCAAAGTCAGAGATGATCTTGAATTAGAGTTTATGTATTAAAAAAATATATTGAAAATGTAGAAACACAAATACGCAGGGTGTAGGGTAACACCTTTACATGCACAACATGCTAAGATATACACGTGCAAATTTATAAAAGATCAGGGGCTGGATTCTCCGTTCCCGAGACTAAGTGTTGACGCCGCAGCAGGATTAACGGGCTTTCATAACAGCAAAACTAGCACTGAACCTCGATCAATTCAGCGACTGTGGAGGGGCTAGCACCAGTGCCACATGGAACACAATCGATTCCAATGAAAAATGGTGTGGGATTCGACAGGTCTGTGATTGACACTCGGGTGGCTGACAACCTGCAGCCACATATACACATTACAATCCCCACATTCATTCATCCCAGCCAACAAGATGGCACTGGTTGTGCTGGAGTGTGCCCATACAGCTGATGGGTCACCTGGGGGGTGGCCTGCAGGGGACACCTATATGACCCAAGGCCCAAGTTCACAGTGAGCTATCAGCGGTGTTTGCAGCTGCACGGCTGCATTTCCAGCTGCGGCAATCTTGTTCTATGCCCGTCCACCCTGACCCCACAGCCCACTACCTGGCCACATCCCACTACTCCACCCAGCACTGGCAGAAGCCCCTGGCCAGCAGAACAACTATCAGCAAACTATGGTGATGTTGGACACTTTCCGTACCCACCCCCCCGCTCTCCTTCAGCAGCCACGACGCCGGTTTCACGTTTTTAAAAAAGCACAAAGTGAGCCGTGCCGTCGGTAACTCGGCCCATTTGAGGCGGAGAATCGCGGAGGCAAAGTAGAATACTGGGTCAAGTCCGCTAATGATATGCGCACGGTGTTTTACTGTAAGAGAGTTCCAAACCGTATTGATGTCACTGTCAAGTGACGGAGAATGCGATTTGCCGTCAAATCGGCATCGCTGCGATTTTGCCGTCGGAACCCATTCTCCACCCAATCGTTTTTCACGATTTCGCCGTCAGCTAACAGAGAATCCCGCCCCAGATATACAAGCGTCTTCCTTAAGGATGGAGTCCTTCACATATTTTGCTCCATTTATTCACTACTTGCTCTTTACATTGAGTGGGAAACAAAACTTCCATGAAACAATAATTTTAATGTAATTATTCATCTTGATCAGTCTGCACGCACGCACACACCAGTCTGCATCAGAAAATCCTGCCCACAGTTTATGGCTGATCTAGGGGGGTCCCAGAGATAGGTACTGGGGGCAGTGGTCTGACATGTTTCAGGTGCGGGAAGAGAGGTCACTTTGATTCTGCAAGTGCTGAGTTTTAGATTTATTCATGAGAAAGAGGGTCTGGGAGCAGTACTTGGGTTCAGAGAATCCAAAAAACACCTGTAGACTTTAAAGCGGGAATTTCAGGTATCAAGCGATCTGACAAAAGATCGGGAATGTTAAATGCTTCTCTCCCTCTATGGATACTGCCCAATCTGCTGAGTATTTCTACCATTTTACATTTTTATTTCAGATTTCTAGTATCTACAGTATCATGGACCCAGTGGTTCAAGTTCCCTAACATTACTGAAGTCGCTAATTGTGGTTTCTCATTTGCTAATTTTGTTTTGGGTTAACTAATATAGCAAGACATGTGTGATTCACCAAAAGTTTTTAACATTGCTTATTTTCAGCAATCAAAAAACCTTATTTTCGTATATGTTAGCCTGAAGTGAGTAGATGAGGGTAGTGCTGTAGGAGTTGTATATTTGGGCTTTCAGAAAGCATTTGATACCATGCCACATGGCAGGTTGGTTAGCAAATCAGAAATGTTTGGGATTGATGGATCCTTGGCAGCATGGATTATAGGTTGGCTAAGAGATAGGAAAACGGGTAGGTAAAGATGGGCATTTCTCAGACTGGAGACGAGTTGAGTGATGCTCCCAAGGGCCCAGTATTGGGACCCATGCTTTTTCTGATTTATATAAACTATTTAGATGTGGGTGTTGAGGACAAAATCTCCAAATTTGCAGACGATACTAAGCTAGGGGGAATAATGAATTGTGAGGATGACGCTGAGCGACTTCAGAGAGACATTGACAAGTTGGCCAAATGGGCAGACACCCGACATATGAATTTCACTGCAGAGAAATGTGAGGCAATGCATTTTGGAAGAAGAAACATGGGGAGACAACATAGGCTCCATGGTACAACTTTGAAGTGAGTACAGGAGCAGAGAGACATCGGGATTCAAGTGCATAATTCTCAGAAGGTGACCAGGTAAGTTGAAACAGTTATTAAGGCGGCTTATAGGATCCTTGGGTTTATAAAAGCAAGGAAGAGATGATACACCCCTCCAAATCATTGGTCAGACCACATTTGGAATAGTGTTCAGTTCTGGGTAGCACAGTGGGTAGCACTGTTGCTTCACAGCTCCAGGGTCCCAGGTTCGATTCCCGGCTTGGGTCTGTGTGGAGTCTGCACATTCTTCCTGTGTCTGCGTGGATTTCCTCCGGTGCTCCGGTTTCCTCCCACAAGTCCTGAAAGAAGTGCTGTTAGGTAATTTGGACATTCTGAATTCTCCCTCTGTGTACCCGAACAGGCGCTGGAATGTGGCTTTTCACAGTAACTTCATTGCAATGTAATGAAAGCCTACTTGTGACAATAAAATTATTATTATGTTAAAGCTCTAAAGAGAGTGCAGAGGAGAATTATTAGAATGATACAAGGAATGAGGCATTTTAAATACAGGAAAAGATTAGAGAAATTGGGTGTGTTCTCCTGAGAGCAGAAAAGATTTAAGAGGTGACCTCATTGAGGTATTCAAAATTGTGAACAAATTTGAGAGGGTAAAGAAGATATCTGTTTCCACTAATTGGTAAGTCAGTGACTAGGGGGGTCACAATTTCAAGATGGTCAGCAAGAAAGCTAGGAGTGAGATGAGAAACTTCTTTACACAGTTGTTAGGATTTGGAATGCGCTGCCATGGAGAGTGGTGGAGGCTGATTCCATGGGAGGTTTCAAAAGAGCTGGATATAATATTTGAAACTGATTAATTTAGAGGGCTATGGAGATAGGGCTCGGGAGTTGAACTAGCTAAGTAGCTCTTTCGGGTGCCGGCGCAGACGAGATGGGCTAAATGTCCTCCTTCTGTGCTATAAGATTCTATGATTCTATAAAGTCTGGGATGAAGGAGCATGGTTTTCCGTATAACATGAACCTTATATTTATAGAGTGCCTTTAACATAATAAAATATGCTTCGCTTGAGCATCAAAAGCAAAAACAATAAGGCATTAAGTCAACTAACCAAACATTGGGTCAAAGACGTAGGTTTTAAAGAGCATCTTAAATGAAAAAAAGATAGGTTTAATTAGGGAGGGAATTCCAGAACATAGGGACATGGCAACCTAGGACACAGCCATCACTGGTGGAGCAATCAAAATTAGGAATGCTCAAGAGGCCAGAATTAAATAAGTACAGGTATGTCAGAGGATTGTGGAGCTGAAGAGATTATAGGGCTACGTGGGAGAAGACTATGGCAGCATTTGAAAATAAGGATGAAAATGTTAAAATTGATGCGCTGCTTGATTAGGAGCCAATGCAAGTCAGTGAGCACAGGGGTGATGGGTGAATGACACTGAAGTAGGAACAGACTGCTGGATTTTGGAAGACTTCAGGTTTATGTAAGGTTGAATGTCACAGGCTAACCAGCTGGAATAGTCAAGTCTGGAGGTAACAAAGGCATGAATGAGGATTTTGGTATACGAGTTGTGGCAGAGTCTGATAGTTTAGCATCAGTGGAGAAATTGAGAGATATGGTGGTGAGGTAGCACTGTGTGTCATCAACATAATTGAAATCATTGTTTTCTGGTGATAATGCCCTGCAGCTTTAATTTTTTTTTTTTAAGATCTCATTTTTGCTGAATGACTATGAATTAGTGGTCACTAATCTGGAGTTAAGACGACAGGCAGATTTGTCTGAAATGATAAATCTTCAGTTGTAAATTAATCTGCACATTAGAGTTGCTTTAAAATTCAAATATACCAACCTTGGGTCACAAAGAAAGTCAATATTTTCACCATCTGCTCTCCAAACAAGCCACTCCCTAAAGGATGGATGGCAAAACATTCGTGTTTTGTCCCTTCGTTTGATCAGAAAACATGAAAGGCTCTCCATTCTCTGCTGGAAGTCCTCCCACTCCAAATCACCCTTCACAGAGCCAGCATTTATTGCTTGGTAAATCTGTTCATCTGTCAGTGGATGAAGGGATGCCAAGGCTACATTCAACACAGGAAGAGCCTTTCCAAAGGAAGTATGTGTTAGAAACTTCATGTTGCATTGTAACAGATACAATTCAGACAGAGACACTGGAACGACGTTGTAACTTGCACTCTTAATGACCAAATGACCCTTTTCAAACAAATCCAAGGTCAGCTTCAGATATAGATAAGATCCTTGGCTGCGCATGATGAGATGATTGCTGACTTTGGTCACTGTAATGGTGTCAGTTTTTCCACTCAAAAAGATATTATTGAGTATTCCGTCACTACTATTAATTCTGTGATGGATGTATGCATTCAGATCCCTGCTAATATCTTCGTTCTCTGGAAAATCATCGAGAGAAATTTTGACGAATGGAAGTAGATTTGTGATCTCCTATATGAAACAAAGGTTTTTTAGTGCGAAGGAACAGAAATCAGAACAAAAGATGTAAACATTGTAAACCTAAATTCAAACATTTATTATTGCAGAAGCATTTCTGCACACCATTTTAGTTTGTTTATTCACCATTCTATAATTGGCAGCTTGTTCTACTGCAGTATTTTAAAAATTATGAAGAAGTTTAAATTAGTGGTGTTTGATGCATTTGAAGACAGATTTTTGTTTTTAAAATTGGAGGATTATTTTGATGCTTTAAATATCAAAATATACTATATAGCCCATTATTCTAATCAATTTCAGCTCATAAGAAATTTATAGAATAGCTTCTGGCTTACGGAATGACTCAAAATAATTTATTCAAATATGTGAATTTTTATGGCTGTGTCCATTTAATTAGTACCTAATTGGGACGGATATAGATTGCTCTGGGTCTGTTCTGACAAATAAGTCAGCACTGGTCACCTGCTGAAAGATAGTGCGAACCGGAAACTAACAGTCTAAAATGAGCCAGAGTTGTCTGATTATTTTTAGTTTCTTAGCCAGACAAAGCAGTTCTAACAGATGAGGTATGCTGCAGGTCAGCTCTTCCCAGGCTGAATTTTAGCCTTCACATAAACATCTCCTGACTGATGTTTTAAGGAACAACAGGTATTATGTATTCCGATAGGGGTGTGACAATGTAGGGAGGAGCTAATTTGCCTTCGTTGCTGGTATATGTTGGTGGGCGTGAGTATTAGTTCTGTCTGTTAAATTTTGTCATGTTTTTGTTTGCAGATTGGGAAAGGTTGTTATGGGGGTGGGTGCACCCTCCATTTTTGGATTGAAGTTAAATTGCTGTTTCTTTCAGAGGGGGGCCCTTCGGTGATGGGGATATTATGTTTAACTGTATTGCACTTTTTTATGCTCAGTACAGTGCACAAGGCTGGAGAGGAAATTGCTGAGGCCTTGACAGAAATCTTTGGATCCTCGCTGTCTTCAGGGGATGTCCCGGAGGACTGGAGAATAGCCAATGTTGTTCCTCTGTTTAAGAAGGGTAGCAAGGATAATCCCGGGAACTACAGGCCGGTGAGCCTTACTTCAGTGGTAGGGAAATTACTGGAGAGAATTCTTCGAGACAGGATCTACTCCCATTTGGAAGTAAATGGACGTATTAGTGAGAGGCAGCACGGTTTTGTGATGGGGAGGTCGTGTCTCACTAACTTGATAGAGTTTTTCGAGGAGGTCACTAAGATGATTGATGCAGGTAGGGCAGTAGATGTTGTCTATATGGACTTCAGTAAGGCCTTTGACAAGGTCCCTCATGGTAGACTATTACAAAAGGTGAAGTCACACGGGATCAGGGGTGTGCTGGCAAGGTGGATACAGAACTGGCTAGGCCATAGAAGGCAGAGAGTAGCAATGGAGGGATGCTTTTCTAATTGGAGGGCTGTGACCAGTGGTGTTCCACAGGGATCAGTGCTGGGACCTTTGCTCTTTGTAGTATATATAAATGATTTGGAGGAAAATGTAACTGGTCTGATTAGTAAGTTTGCAGACGACACAAAGGTTGGTGGAATTGCGGATAGCGATGAGGACTGTCGGAGGATACAGCAGGATTTAGATTGTTTGGAGACTTGGGCGGAGAGATGGCAGATGGAGTTTAATCCGGACAAATGTGAGGTAATGCATTTTGGAAGGTCTAATGCAGGTAGGGAATATACAGTGAATGGTAGAACCCTCAAGAGTATTGAAAGTCAAAGAGATCTAGGAGTACAGGTCCACAGGTCATTGAAAGGGGCAACACAGGTGGAGAAGGTAGTCAAGAAGGCATACGGCATGCTTGCCTTCATTGGCCGGGGCATTGAGTATAAGAATTGGCAAGTCATGTTGCAGCTGTATAGAACCTTAGTTAGGCCACACTTGGAGTATACTGTTCAATTCTGGTCGCCACACTACCAGAAGGATGTGGAGGCTTTAGAGAGGGTGCAGAAGAGATTTACCAGAATGTTGCCTGGGATGGAGGGCATTAGCTATGAGGAGCGATTGAATAAACTCGGTTTGTTCTCACTGGAACGAAGGAGGTTGAGGGGAGACCTGATAGAGGTATACAAAATTATGAGGGGCATAGACAGAGTGGATAGTCAGAGGCTTTTCCCCAGGGTAGAGGGGTCAATTACTAGGGGGCATAGGTTTAAGGTGAGAGGGGCAAGGTTTAGAGTAGATGTACGAGGCAAGTTTTTTTACACAGAGGGTAGTGGGTGCCTGGAACTCGCTACCGGAGGAGGTAGTGGAAGCAGGGACGATAGGGACATTTAAGGGGCATCTTGACAAATATATGAATAGGATGGGAATAGAAGGATACGGACCCAGGAAGTGTAGAAGATTGTAGTTTAGTCGGGCAGCATGGTCGGCACGGGCTTGGAGGGCCGAAGGGCCTGTTCCTGTGCTGTACATTTCTTTGTTCTTTGTTCAAGGGGTCGTGGTGAGTCAAGGTGGGGCAGTGGGGTGGCTCGAGGATGTTCTGTATGGGGCTATTTTGGGGTGATGTTTCTTGCATTGGGTTGGTGCGTGGTACTGATGTAGGGGCCAGGGAGGAGGGCTGGAGAGAAGCAACAGGGGGGTGTAGGAGAGAATGGAAGGGATGGGTAGAGAGGTTCGTGAAGTTGGGTCTTTGGGTTAGGGCCTTCAGGTGGAAGCTGCCACGCTGGAATGAAATGCTAGTGAACGGAAATGAAAGTGGTTAGCCTGGGAGGTGGCAACACGGCCGATATGTAGGAGGAGTTTGGGTATAGACGGGCGGGGGCCATCTGGGTGGGCCCGATTCAGAGGGGAGCCCCAATGATAATTGTGGGTCGGTTACGCAGTCCCAGGTGTTCGCACACTTGAAATGTTTGACAGTGATTTTCCTGCAGGAGACGCATCTCCGGGTGAAAGATCAGATGAGATCGAGGAAGAGGTGGGTGGGGCAAGTGTTCCACTCTGGGTTCGGAACAGGAAAATGGGGTTTACAGAGGCCAGGGCGGAGGTTTGTGATAATGAATGAGGTGCTCGTGGGGACTCCGTTGGTATTGGTGAGTATACATGCGCCTAATTAGGATGACACCAGATTCATGAAGAGGCTGTTCAGTGGACTCTCACCAGCTGATTATTTGGGCAAGATAGTTCAGGTGGATAGGAGGTATTCTGTGGCCCCCAGGAAGGAGTTGCTAGCGGAAAGAAAGAGACTTCAGGAGGGGTTTGACTGGTTGATGACGAGGAGCGGTGGGCCAGCTGCAGCGGGCACAGGAGGGTGCAGCATGAGCATGGAATTAGCATAATTATCATAGAATTTACAGTGCGGAAGGAGGCCATTCGACCCATCGAGTCTGCACCCTACCCAAGGTCAACACCTCCACCCTATCCCCATAACCCAGCAACCCCACCCAACACTAAGGGCAATTTTGGACACTAAGGGCAATTTAGCATGGCCAATCCACCTAACCTGCACATCTTTGGACTGTGGGAGGAAACCGGAGCACCCGGAGGAAACCCACGCACACACGGGGAGGACGTGCAGACTCCGCACAGACAGTGACCCAGCCGGAATCGAACCTGGGACCCTGGAGCTGTGAAGCAACTGTGCTATCCACAATGCTACCGTGCTGCCCCAGAGAAGGCGTGGGGAGAAGGCGAGCCACATGTTGGCCCACCAGCTGCAGTTACAGACAGTGCCAAGGGAAATCCAGCAGGTGGGATGGGGGGGGGGGTCGGATCAGGAGAGGATAACTGAGGTTTTAAGGCCTTCTATGGGGGGCTGAATAGGGCCAAGCTGAGGGGAATGGGAGCTAAAGGTGGTGATGGAGTGCATTGGCACGATGCAGTTGGGCAAGGCACGGTGGCCAGACAGCTTCCCGGCGGAATTTTATACGCTGTTCATGACGGCGTTGGCCCCTCACCTTCTGGGTATGTTCAGTGAAGTGGTGAAGTGGGAACTGCCGGCTACGCTGGCGCAGGCATTAATTTTGCTGATCCAAAAAAAGGGGACAGATCCACTGGAGTGCAGGTCCTATAGGGCCATCTCGCTATTGAACACAAATATATAAATTCCTGGGAAAGGTATTGATGAGAAAGTTGGAGGGATGTGTACCTGAGATGGTCTCAGAGGAGCAAACAGGGCTTGTGAATGGGAGGCAGCTTTCTAGTAATATTAGGAGGTTGCTAAACGGCATGCTGGCACAGTGGCTAGCACTAATACCTCACAGCTCCAGGGACCTGGGTTCAATTCCGGACTCGGGTGACTGTGTGAATTTGCACTTTCTCCCCAGTTTCCTCCGGGTGCTCCGGTTTACTCCCACAATCCAAAGATGTGCAGGTTAGATGGATTAGCCATGCTAAATTGCCCCTTGTCCAAAAGGTACGGTGGGGTTACTGGGTTATGGGGATAGGGTGGAGATATGGACTTAAGTAGGGTGCTCTTTCTGAGAGCCGGTGCAGACTCAATGGGCTGAATGGCTCTTTCAGCACTATAAATTCTATTCTATAGAATTATGACCCCTATCAGGGGGGTGGGGACCAGTGCCGGAGGTGATTTGTGTCAATGGACGCAGAGAAAGCCTTTGACCTAAACTGGACTAGCCCTTCCTCATTCTCTCTCTCCTCTCCCCCACCCCGGACACCAAAACAGTTCAGCCATTGTCATTATTACTACAAAGTTTAATAGAAATCAAACAACCATCAACATTGAAAACAATTCCTGTGCCCAGTACCATGTCGTCATGATGTGTCATGCTTCGAGAAATCCCTTTGCACTTGTCTGATGTCACGGAACACACTTTTGTGCAGAAGCAATTTAAAGACATCGAGCAATATCCAAATGGGAGAGAAAGCTACAACAATTTGAATATATAATCATCCAAAATAAGCAGCATATGGAGACTTGACTGCGATTTAAGTTTTTAAACAAATAGGGAAACTTAAATATACATAGGCTGCAGTGCCAAGTACAAAACAATTTGTATGTGGCCTGAAGGTGGCCAGACGAGGATGATACAGCTACTTAACCTAAATGTTTAAACTAGTGTCCTTACATTTTCGTGCACACTTTCCCTCACCTATTTTACACTCTGGTTCAAAAGTTACATGCACTCTGGAATTGGCCAGAACAAGCTTTTGCGAGCATCCAAATTGGCAAAGAGGTTTCAGAGGTGGGGTGGGGCGAGGAGGGAACTTCACTCCCCACTTTTCAGTGTTTCAAATTCAGGAAGTTCCTGGGCAAATTTAATTGGAAGAGTTTTGTTTTGTTTAAAAAATGATTTACTGGACTGCTTAATGACAGAAGAATGACAGTTCAATGAAATTGTTTCACTTTCCCTGTGACTTTCAGGTCATTGAGGCTAGACCAGTTTTTTGATAAGATTCATAACTTGCTTGCTTTTGTATTGTGCCCCAATTTATAAAACTTAGGATTCTGTATAATTTATTAATAGCTTTCTCAACATGCCCCATTACTCGGGCGGCATGTGGCGCAGTGGTTAGCGCTGGGACTGCGGCACTGAGGACCCGGGTTTGAATCCTGGCCCTGGGTCACTGTCCGTGCGGAGTTTGCACATTCTGCCCATGTCTGCATGGGTTTCAACCTGACAACCCAAAGATGTGCAGGTTAAATGGATTGGCCACACTAAATTGCCCCTTAATCGAAAAAAATAAATAACTGGGTACTCTAAATTTATTTTAAAAACATGCCCTATCACCTTCAATGATTTACGCCCGTATAATGAAATGAAAATCGCTTATTGTCACAAGTAGGCTTCAATGAAGTTACTGTGAAAAGCCCCTAGTCGCCACATTCCAGCTCCTGTTCAGGGAGGCTGGTCCCTCTCAGGTACACTCCGGTCCCTCTGCTCCTGCATTTCCTTTAGAATCGTACCCGTTATTTTATGTCCCCTCTCCTCATTCTTCTGACAAAAAATGTATCACTTTGCACTTCTCTAGACTAAATTTCATCTGTCATGTGTCTGCCCATTCCACCAGCCTGTCTATATCCTGTCACTCTCACCATGCTCAAAGTTCACAGTGCTTCCAAGTCTCGTCTCATCTTCAATTTTTGAAATCATGCCCTGTACACCCAGGTCTAGGTTATATTAATATAACTCATGAAAAACAGTGTTCCCTCTATACCATCCCCCAGTCAAAATTAAAGGTTTCTGTAATTTATGTTTTAATAGGCTTGAATTGAATAACAAAATTGTTGCATATGTAACAAAGCTATATTACAGGCTAATGATTCAAAATACCACAACAGGGTCAAAATAAAATGCCTACCAGCATTAATATTTTTCACTTAAAAAGCATAGGTTTACTGACATGTGGGGAATTAAATACACAGGAAAACAATGTAATAGTAGATTTAGAAATGATATGGCCAACATTTTCTTAGAGCTCTAGCACCTCAAAATTTGGCACCCCAGATCTTAAGGTCATAAAATGTAACTGCTAAAAAAGAAAACACAATTAAGGTAATTCTGAGTTGACTGCCGTTTCATCATGAAGGTTTAATTATATACGTGGACCATTCAGAAATTCAATATTTTATCTGTATTCTGATATAGCTGTTGTGTATTTTGAGTGTCCACAATTATGATGGAAATGTCAACGCAAACTTGTCAAGACTGTAATTATATCCTCTAACCAGTGGCGGTACTGCAGCATCTTCACAAGAATGGGGAATATAGGAGATGCAAGATACAATTACAATATGTCAATTTTACATACAGCCTTTAAATTATCCCTATGCACACGAGATGCTAAAATGGAAATGTTGGCAAGAATTGCATGCTGAAGCAATATTTTATTACAGATTTATACATATATAAATAAGGTTAAAAATTAACACAATTTTCTCTTGTGACATACTGATGAGAAATAAATACCCAGCCGGCGCGGAAGGGCTTGGTGCCGCGCCAACTGGCGCCGAAGAGCCTCCGCCAGCCGGCTCATGCCCGGGAGCGCCAGCATGTGCTGGCGTCATCCTAGTGCATACACAGGTGGGTTCTTCTCCACGCCGGACATGGCAGAGGTTGACAGCAGCCGGCACGGAGGGAAAGAGTGTGCCCCCACGGCACAGGCCCGCCCACAGATCGGTGGGCCCCGATCGCGGGCCAGGCCACCGTGGGGGCACTCCCAGGGGCCAGATCAGAGGACTCTGCAGGCCGCCCGCAGACCCAGGTCCCGGCGGTACCTGGTTTGATTTACGCCTGCGGGACCGGCCGAAAACGGACGGCCGCTCGGCCCATCGCGGGGCGGAGAATCACTGGGGGGGGGGGGGGGGGGGGGGGGGGAGAGGAGGAGAGACAGACGACTACTGCTGCCAGCGGCCGCCGATCGGCACGATTCCCGCCCCCGCCAAAACCCCGGCGCCAGAGAATTCGGCAGCCAGCGGTGGGGCGAGATTCACGCTGCCCCCCAGGCGATTCTCCTACCCGGCGGGGGGTCGGAGAATCCCGCCCACCATTTATTGCCACAGTGTGTTGCTTTGTTCTGAAGAAACAGACTTACACAAAAATAACCAATGTTTAAGTGATGAGAACATATTTTAACTTTCAACGGCTGAACCTGATTTGGCACTTTGCCAGCTTCTGCTGATTCTATCACCTCATGCTCTGTTAATGAGGATCACATACTGAATGATAACTATTCCTGAGCAACACTGTTACAATCAATTTGCTGTACAACAATAAACAACTGAAATCCTTTCAACAAAATGCCTACAAGTGCAATTAAGGAAAGTTCACCAGCCAAATAAATGTAATAAACATTCAACTATTTTAATTGCTCTGGTGTCCAGCCACCTGGCCATCAGCCAATAAATCCATTTTCATGGTAAAAAAAAAAGCACAATGCAATGTGGAAAGGTTTCCTCTTCATTGTTGTCCCTAGTTAGATTACAGGGTTGCTGTTTCAATATTTTGTTAACTTTACCAGTGTAATTTTTTTTACAGCAAATTAATGCTGCAATTGTTGGATCTATGTTGTTGCAATGGGTCTCTGAATATTTGAGATTAGTATGTCTTTGTATTCTCTACAATTCTGTCAACATGAAATGCAATATCCTACTGGACAGGACAGTATGAGGAATAAATTGTTTCATTGCTGGAATTCATAGGGATATTTGTCAAACCAACAAAATGTTTTATTTTGATAACATGAATTATGACAAATCTACAAATGCTAGCTCATAAGAAAAACAGTATCAGCAAATATCAATGTGACTAGTTAGTGCCATTAAAATTAATGCCTTGTGTAAAGTACACATTTAATTACAATAAAATATACAGCGGTTTTCATTTTAAAATGCATAAAATGCTAATTTCAGCCAGTGCAACCAAAATGTAAACTGATGTCTTTACCTGTAGATTGGTTCTTACAGTAACAACCAGCTTTAGCCAAGATGGAAACTTGGAAATTATTTTAGTGATAAAGGAAGCAATTGTGTCACCATAATCAGGTTTATGGAATTCAGCCTCATTTAAGCCATCTACTAAAATAATATAGTCATCTGCAGGGATCTTCTTTTCTGCAGGACAGGACAAAATTAGAAATTACCATTCATGACTACACACAGAATCTATATCACCACACATCCCGACTGTCCTGTCCCACTGAGATACCCATGCCATGTTGTTCCTTTGCCTGAAAGAAGATTGAATCATAGAATGGTTACTGCACAGGAGGCTGCAATATGGCCTGTCAAGTCCATGTTGGCTCTTCGCAAGAGCAATATAGCCAGCCCCACTCCCAACCCTCAATCATAGCCCTGCAAATTATTTCACTTCAGGTGCTTAATCTATTTCCCTTAGAGTCATAGTTCAAACAGTCTCTACTACTCCTTCAGGTAGTGAATCCCAGATCCTAACCGCCCATTGCATAAAAAGCTTTTTCCTCATGACGCTGTTACTTCTTTTACAAATCATGAAAACTGTGTCTGCCTTTTTACGCCCCTTCCGCCAATGGGAACAGTTTTTCTCTCATCTAGGCCCCTCATGATTTTGAGCAACTGTTTTAAATCTCTTCTCAATCTTCTCTTTGAGGAAGAACAATTCCAGCTTCTCCAGTCTATCCACTAAACTAAACATAACAAATTCTTCAACCCTGGAACCATCCTCACGAATCATTTTTGAACCCACTCTACAGCCTTCACATGCGTCCTAAAGTCTGGTGCCCAGAATTGCACACAATACTCCAGTTGAGGTCATAATCGGGCTATCATGGGCAGCACGGTGGCGCAGTGGGTTAGCCCTGCTGCCTCACGGCGCCGAGGTCCCAGGTTCGATCCCAGCTCTGGGTCACTGTCCGTGTGAGTTTGCACATTCTCCCAGTGTTTGCGTGGGTTTCGCCCCCACAACCCAAACAATGTGCAGGCTAGGTGGATTGGCCACGCTAAATCGCCCCTTAATTGGAAAAAAAATAATTGGGTACTCTAAATTCATTTTTTAAAAATAATAATCGGGTTATCATCATAACTTACTTGCTTTTATATTCTATGCCTTTATTTATAAAGCTCAGGATTCCATATTGTTTTAACCACTTTCTCAGCATTCCCTGCCACCTTCAATGAGCACAATCTGCACTCAAATACCCCAACGTCCGTGCATCCTCTTTAGAATTCCATCCTTTATATTTTGTCTCATGTTTCCTTATAAAATGTATCAGTTAACACGTTCATGGAGCAGATGGGGGCAATGGACCCATGGCGGTTCCTGCATCCAGGTGAGAAGGAATTCTCGTTCTTCTCACCAGTACACAAGGTATACACCCGTATCGACTTCTTTTCAGTGGGGAAAGTCGATGCTTCCAGAAATAGTAAGAGCAGAATATTCCGCGATAATCATCTCCGATCACGCCCCACATTGCATGGATGTGAGGCTGGAGACGGGCCCAACCCGCATGGAGGTTGGACATGGACCGCTTGGTCAATAAAGTATTCTGCCAGAAAACATCAGAGGCCGTAGGCGAATACACTACTACCAACCAGAATGGGGAAGTCTTACCTTCCAGGTTCTGGGAGGCACTGAAGGCAGTGATTAGGGGAGAGATTATAGCCTACAAGTCAAGTAAAGATAGAGAAGAGATGGCGGCGAGGCAACTGGCGGCGAGGCAACAACTGATCGACTCCATCCTGGAAGTCGACAGAAGACACTCCAAGGCCCCAACCGTACAGCTTCTGGCGGAGAGGATAAAGTTACAAATGGACTTTAACTTTGTGAAAGACCTGGCCAAGAGACAGGAGACTTGCATACCAAAAGTGGTCGCAGAGGACCAGACAGGCTTTATCAAGGGTAGACAGCTAACCGCGAACATCAGACGGCTGCTGAATGTGATACTGACCCATTCCGGGAAGAGAACACCAGAGGTGATCGTCTCCCTGGAAGCAGAAAATGCCTTCAACGGAGTCGAATGGAAGTACCTCATAGAGGTACTGGAATAGTTTGGGTAAAACTCCTGTATGACGCCCCCAAGGCGAGCGTTCGGACCAACACCACCAGCTCTGAATGCTTGCAGTTGCATAGAGACATAAGGCTAGGATGCCCGCTGTCCCCGCTCCTGTTTGCCCTGGCAATTGAACCGCTGGCGATCGTCCTGCGAGACGTTGGACGGGTATCCGAAGAGGAGGCAGAGAGCAGAGTCTCACTCTATGCAAATGACCCACAGAACGGCTTGAAGGAAATCATAAAGCTCCAAGAAGAGTTCGGGACCTTCTGTGGCTACAAACCCAACCTGGTCAAAAATGAGGTATTCCCAGTGAACCCGAACGGGGGAGGGACAGAGCTGAAGGGTCTACCATTTAAACCGGCCCAAAACAAATTCCGCTAATTGGGGATCCAGATAGCCCACGACTGGACACGGACACACAAGCGGAATCTGACCAGTCTGACAGAGATTGGATACACTCCCACTTTTGCTGACATTTTACATCTTCTTACTTTCCCTTTCTGTCTTTTTAATCTCTCTCCATCTATTCAATCTTTTTTCATTGTCCACTTCTTCTTCGATGCATGATTTGACATTTAATTTACTCTGTCTAATTCATCCTCCTTCCTACCTGTTTTTCTCAATCCATTAATTTAATTGGGTACGGTCCACACCGTTAGTCTCATTAAGGTTGCAGAGGCCCTTTTGCCCCTGCCGTGAAGTTGCCAGCTCACAATTCTAAAAACTTGCTGACAAAAACCTAAAGGTTCCCAAAAACGTCTAAATGATGGAGTACACAATAAAACGTCCCATTTCAACAAAATTTGGCCTACTTGAGTATTTCAGGGTGTAATTTTTAATGTTTGCAATCTGATTTTTAAAAAAACAGGCCAATGATATTTTTTTATCAAATGTCCTATTTAAAGCATGTACTTTGCTGGAACATACCTCCAGAAGCCACTAATCCTATCTACATGCCGTCGGACAACTATTAACTAAGACAAACTATTTACACCTATTAGAACCTTACCTTTAATCAGGTTTACAAGTGGCTCCAAAATACCTCTCTGAAATGCAGCCATGGGATCCTGGACACAAGAACGTAGACTGAGTATGCTCTGTGTGTGTGATTCCTTCAACAGCAAATCCCTGAATGCTGCTAGCTGAGGTGCACGACAAAGCAAAGCTGCTATGCTGTGGACAAATTCTGGCACCAGGCAGGTGTAGGTGTTATCAGCCTGGCAGTAGTGATAGGCAACAACCTGTTTCAAAAAACAAACAAGATTTTTATTTCTGTATTTTATATAACGAAAGATATCCTGTGTGCAACAGCAAAATACTGCAGATGTTAGAAATTTGAAATACAATCAAAATGCGAAAACATGCAGCAGGCCAGGCAGCATCTGTGGAGGGGAAAGGAGTTAATGTTCAAGGTCAATGACCTTTCCGGCTATCTCTCTCCACAGATGCTGCCTGATCTGCTGAGTGTTTCTTGCACTTTCTGCTTTTGTTTCAGATTTCCTGTGGTATTCGCTCATGTCGGATAGAATAGAATGCTACTGCAAAGGGTGCTTGGGTTCTCAATTGCTCCTTCTCTTAATTATACTTTTTAAAATTCTCATATTCTCTCATCCTTTGCTTTCATTAGATCTCCATCTTCTACCCCCATTTTCTGTCACTACTTAATTATCCGCTCTCCTCGTTAAGCTTTTGTTGGCCAGGAAATGTTATGCATGGGTGAGTGCATCAGCAAGAGCAGTAGCGGATAAAACAAACAAATAAGCAGGGATTGCTTGGGTATGATTGTTCTAACAAGGAGGCCAGCCAGTAGGTGCCCAGAGAATAATGAGAGAGCTGAGAAGCACTAAAATTGTACAAACTGGAGGCATAGGATGGATTCAGAGAAGGAGAGAGAAAAAAATGAGCCAGAAAATATACAAAGCTAGTAGGTATACAAAGCTGATCTGCCGTGAAGCATTCTTCCTTGGCCAACCACGCTGGCAGATCAACAAAACTGAAGGCAAATGGTCTTATAGTGCTGAAAAAGGTTACCTCAAGAGATGGGGGAAATTTATTCAGTGTGCAAAGTATATTTCTACCATCCAGTGGTGAGTCACAATCAACTCTTTTTGTTTAGTTCTCCTTTAGTTCTAACTTTAAAGCAAGGACAGTCAAAGTAAAAAGACAAAAATGTACAAACTTACATTAAAAATTCCCAACTATCCTGATAAGACAATTTTCAACATGCAAACTTGTGAGATATTCTTATCTGAAGTCTGTCCCCATCAAGTGATCAATATAGCAATACAAGCCCACCAGAGTCATATTTTAGACATACGGCAGCAAAGCAGAGAATAAAATATGAAATATATACTTTAATTCTACAGTACATTTCATTCATATTTATTAAAGCTACTACTATGAAGGCATAACGGTTTTGCTGAAGTACAGCCTTTTCAAACATAAAAATATATTTGCATGAGGCTGGTGGCAACCCTATCTATCAGTAGCATTCCAGTTCAAAACGTGCCGCATGTCCATCATAGGAGGAATAAAGCATGACTGATTCAGAGCAATCAAAAAACAATTTCATTCACTAGGGAGAGAATAAGTTCATATTTGAAAAGCATTACAAACCTAGTTAAATTACTAATTGCTACAGAGAGAGAGAGAAAACTGACACTAATACAAGAGTGTAAAAATGAGAACTCATTACCAATGGGGTAGTTTAAGCAGAGTATAAATATTCTTAAATTGAAGGAAAATAGAGATATGTTGATATAGAGTGAGATGAAGAGAAATGGGAGGAAGCTCATTTCGAGCATAAATGTCACCATAGACTTTCTTGGGCTGACTGAACTGTTCTGGGCTGTAAATTTGATGTAATATTATGTAATCTGGAAATAACTCCGAATGAATCAAATTGATCCAAGTAATTCCTCACTCTATTTTTTGCCACAATTTTACTCAGCCTAAACAACTTAAAAATGCATAACAATCTGGAGAAAACACTAAACTTACTGGAGCAAAATATTTCTTTATAGCTTATATTCTTGTAGTATTATGCATTAACTCTCAAAGCTGAACACAGTATTCTGACCCAGTCTATTCAATTTTCCTCACGATCTTGGTTCAATATAGTTTATACAATGAAGGTCTAGGATGTTAGTTATTCATCCTTGGAGGGACCATTATTTATTCCGTCAAATATCTTGCAATTTGTTAGAGACTGCTCCATTGATGCAACACCTGGTTCCTTACAATATTGCAGAAGGGTATTCAAGTAAGATGTGGAGAATAGGGAGGTGGGGTGTGGGAAAGGAAAACCAAAGGTATACAAATTTAATGTCGACCCCAGGTGGTGACTTTAATTGACAGATATTTCTAAGCTCTGAAAATAGAGGTAATTATTCAATGAACTGGAGCCCACTATGATTATCAGTTCAGTTTTTCAGTTCTGTGAGTGAGTACAGGGCAGTCAACACTTAGGCAACTTGCAGGCAGTGTGTTTCTGTTGCTAAAGAGCCAAGTCAGAAAAAAAATAAAGCTAGTTTGACGTCATAGTCTCAGTATGTACTGTTCATTCATATCTCGCATATAAAGAGAATCATCTGCTGTTTCACAGCCTGTTTCAATTCAGAGAAATGGTTTTTACAATCAATTACATTCAAGATGCTGGTCTACGAGGGCTTTACAATTCTGGTGTCATGCTCATTTATCTAGATATTGAACAGGTAAAAGGTGTGCCATGGATCATATGGGGCATACAAGGCTTCGAACAGCAGCGATGCTGAATCTGTAAAAATATCTAGTGTTAAAACCTCAAAATTATGACACTTAGCTTTGAGTGTTTCATTTTGGAATTGCCTATAAAAGATTTTCACTGCACGGATTTGGTGTTCGAACTGCAGCGTGAGTATGACATTTTAGCCGGCCCATCGCGTGCTCTCAATGACCTTCCCTCCATCATAATGACAGAAGTGGGGGTGTTTTCTGGTGATTACACCATGTTCAGTACGACAAGGAGTAGTAAAGCTTGGACAAAATTCAGGCTTGGACTGATAAATAGAAAGTAACATTCAGGCCACACAAGTCAGGCAATGACCATCTCCAACAGGTGAAAAAGTTAACCATATTACCTCAACATTTAATGCCATTACAATCGCTGAATCCACCACCATCAATATCCTAGGAGTTACCATCAACCATAAACATAACTGGACCAGCCATAAACTGTGGCTACAAGGGCAGTTCGGAGATTGGGAATTCTGTGGCGTCTAACTCATCTCCCAACTCACCAAAGCTTGGAAAGCGTGATAAAATACTTTCCACATAGTTTCGGGAGCGTGATAAAATACTTTCCACTTGCCTGGATGAGTGCAGCTCGACTTCATCCAAGAAACAGCATCCCACTTGAACAACATCCCATTTGCCGCCTACACCACTCACTCTCTCTGCCACCAGCGTATGGTAGTGCATACAATCGACAAGATGTATTGTGGCAACTCATCAATGTTCCTTTGAGAGGACCTTCCAAATCTGTGATCTCTACCACATTGAAGGACAAGGGCAGCAGATGCATGGGAACACCACCATCTGCATGTTCCTCTCCTGCCACGCCACCATCCTAACATGGAACTATATCACTGTTCTTACACTGTCATTGGGTCAAAATCCTGGAACACCCCAACAACACTGTGGGTTTACCTAAACTACATGACCTGCAGCAGTTCAAAAAAGCCGCTCACCGCCACCTCAAGGGCAATTAGGGTTGGGCAATAAATGTTGGCCTTTTCTGCTAGCTCATTTCTCAAGGACAAATTTTTTAAAAATCAATTTTTATGACTGGCAGCTCAGCAGTCAAGGGTGGAAGTTTATTTAAAAATTCTTATGCCTACCAATGCACAATGCAAAAACATTTAAGTTAGTTCATCAAATCTGCTTCTGGCTCCAAAATCTCTCTGCCAATTCTCAAACTTTTTTGTTACAATTCATATACAAGAGGAGAATTTTTTAATGTTTTGAAAGAGTTAATTTAAAATTCTAGAATCTGGCTGACATACGTATTTACTTGTCATGCAATGATTATTATTACATGATAAGGGTTCTTTAAAAATGAATTTCTCATTTCTGGTAAATGGGTTTGCCTTGGTAAGGAACAGGTTGTAATCCAATATAATTGGCATTCTATGAAATAGTGTAGGCACTTCTTTTGAGGGAAAGCTCAGATTTAATAACTTGGGAACTTTTTTTTTTTTTTTTAAAAGCAACTATGCTAGTTAAGTCGAGCCAAATAAAACTTCAGGCTGGAGGCATGTATTCAGAAAGACTAGAAGCTCAGGAGACATTGCTAGTTTCCATTCACCCTGGATGCCAATTAGTCACCCCAAAAACAAATATTGGACCATAGTCGTGCAGCACAATGTTTATCACAGTTGCTTCACAGCTCCAAGGTCCCAGGTTCGATTTTCGGCTTGGGTCATCTCTGTGCGGCGTCTGCACGTTCTCCCAGTGTTTGTGTGGTTTTCCTCTGGGAGCTCCAGTTTCCTCCCACTGTCCAAAGATGTGCAAGTTAGGTGGATTGGCTATGCTAAATTGCCCAATGTCCAAAAATGGTTAGGTGGGGTTACAGGGATACGGTGGAGGTGTGGGGATAGGGTGGAGGTATGGGCTTAGGTAGGGTGCTCATTCCAAGGGCTGGTGCAGACTTGATGGGCCAAATGGCCTCCTTCTGCACTGTAAATTCTATGATTCTATGAGCCATGTATCAATAGTTGGCCTGCTGGTATTGTACAGCTACTGACAGCAGCTATATGACATAATTCAACCATTGCAATTTGTGATATTTAAATTCCACTGCTTTCATCGGATTGTCTTTCCCACATTGGCAGCACTTTATTGATCAAAGATACATCATTTATGTTTTTATAGCCAAGTGCTACGTCCTTGCAGAGATTGGTTAATGTGTAGTTCAAATCACATTGACACGAGTTAACAAAAGACTCCAAACACAAAAAATATATATTTTCTGGAGTAACATCTTCTCAAGGGAAATTTTGGACTGGGCTATAAATGCTGGCCCGACCAGCGATGTCCAAATACTGAAATGGAACTAAAAAACATTGAGATGTGGGTGTCTTTGTTTATGTATGTGTGGAAGACATGCTAAGCAAAGTCTGATAACCTGTTAAATTGCATGCCCTTCCCAATCTACCTGTAAAAGAAAATGCATCTTAGAGTGCTGTAAGCAACTCTCAAAGACTGGGGTGGTCAACAACCAGTGCCACAATCAAAGAAACAGGAGAGTTGAATAATTTGCAGCACTGTTTCTCAAGTAGAGAGTTCCTGATCTCTCTCATGCCATAATAATTCCTCATACACATACTTACTGGGAAATAACCATGGTCACCTATTCACAATCCTCCTGACAATTCAATGATTACAGGGCAACATTGGTAGGGTTTTGATGTTCCCCATCGCAGCCGATGAATGCATACATTGATCGAAGAAAGTAAAAAGAACCCATGACTACGTATATTTTAATAAATACAAAAATAGACAAAATCTTTGCTCAAATAATGAAATAAAGTTCTGTAATCATTCTACAAACATGGCAATCTTATGAAAAGAACTTCTGCTTTTTGGCTTTAACAGAAAAATGGAATTGGTTCACAGAATCATATAAAAAGAAGAATTTGACTTCTTTAATCATTGCAAACCAGTTGCATCTTAGCATGTTACGAGCAAGGTGTTTTCCTCTCCTTTCTCAGTACAAAAAAGCTAATGTGTGAAATGCCATTTGCAAAATACTATGAGTACTGGACTCACATGCGTTCACCATAAATTAGTGTCTCTACTTTTAGAAAATCAGTCAGAAAATGCTGATGTGTGTCAAAAAGCTACTGCAACATGAGCTTACCTGTGCTGCAACTCTCTTCAAAGCTTCTTCCCTTTTTCTTTGTAGTTCAGGGGTTCCAGGGAAACTCCCATTGCTCAGGGTATTGGGGGCATTAAAGGAAGAGGAGATTTGGAGTGGTTGGCTCAGTGCAAGTTCCTTGTGTGGGTTTGTATCTGTTAACAGTTTAAATAAATACATTGGAATAATTAAAGAAAATGAGAACATTAGTCAACATTCATCTTCTCCCACCTCCACCCCAAAGAAATGTTGAAATTAAATATGTACTCATTCACAAAGCAAAGTATATACAGTTAAAGAAGTGCCATTGGTAAAAGAGGCCCGATTCCAAATGATTAACACAATTAGGAGATAAACGAAGTTAAAATTCTCCAGAATTTAAGGCACTTTGCTATTTACTTCGCGCAATTGCAAAATTGTCATTTTCCTGTTTCTTTTTAAAAAAAGAACTTGCACATTAATTCACCAATAAATTGCCACCAAAAGTGAAGCCTAAAGTGCAAGAACCCTTTTAACATAATAGTTGTAAATGCATTGCCAATCAACCATTCTGGCCTAGAAAGCAAATGTGGTATAAGGCAATATTTAAAAATGTCAAAATTTTACACTTTATTTCTTACTTTTTCTTTTCTTCCCCCTCTCTCTTAATCCAACTTTTCTTTCCCTTCCAGTACATGGTTTGGTTCGAATTCAGCTATTCTAGTTCATCCTCCTCCCCCATTGCTCCTGTTTCTTCCTCAATTCTTAACCATTGTAGCCACTTAAAATGGCCAACTCCCGGTTCAAAATGGGGAACGGCAAAGGCTGATGGGAAAGTCAGCCAACAGGACAAAAACGAGCAGCTGCAGGTTGGCTGTGTATTTACCTCTGGAAAGGCCAGACAAGATCGATACCAGCAACCATAAGCATAACAAAACACCAGCCATCTGCATACTAATGAGCAATCCCCGGGAACAATAAGCAACATTTAGACACACAAAGCAAAACCAGACTCTTCGGCGCCAGCAGGAGCCTACACAAAAGGAGGTGAACAACCACCTCAAGACTGCCCATCGATCAGGGAACCGCTCCAGCATTGGAGAAAATCGAACCAAGCGATTGGGATAAAGTCCAATCACTTGGGACCAGGTACAGTCCCGAAAGGCGGGAAGCCCCTGGGGACTATAAGAATTGAGCCCCAAGTTCAAGTCGCTCTCTTCTTCTTCGGCTTGCTTCCAGCTCTCGTCACTCTTCAGCAGCCGACCGAACCTGTAAGTCTTACTTCAACACTCGCTACGAGATAGGCGCTCCTAGCTATCAATCTGTACCAACTTTGAATCCCGCAGGCTCAGAACCCGAACGAAAGGCCATTTGTTTTCCTGACCTGGTGGGCCAGTTCCAAGTTAAGTATAGACCTGTTAGTTGTAGAAGTAGCTTAGACGTAGAATTTGAGCACGAATAGCGATTACTGTGTATAATAAATGTGCTTTGATTTAAATCTTACTAATCGGTGTATTGGATTATTGATCATTACTCGGACTTGATCCATGTGGCGGTATCATAAAGATACCTGGCGACTCAAGAGCAAAGGTGGTAAAACAGAGCAATTAAACTAAGGCAAAGTTAGCAACACCATGATTGGTTAAGATGGTACACTGTTGGTCCTGCCACTAACTAATATCCCAGATGTCCATTGCCCGCGCCAGGCCATAATCAAATTGAACTGCCAACAGTTTATCGGGCAAATTATACTTGAGGTGACGGGTGCAGAAAAAATGTCTAACTAATGGGACTCACCATTATCTGCCCTTCCCTGCCCCATCAAGGTACAAGCTTTGTACCGTACATTTTTCTATAGATAATTTGATGCAATATTGATATGAGTGTTAGGGACCTCTAATTCCTGTATAACAAGAATGCCTGGGTTCAGCTGCACCATAATTCAAGGACTGACGACAGAAAACTCACTTTTTGAGAATACACCAGAACTGCTTGAAGCAATTTGCCTCATTCTACCTCCATGACAGCTCAGTGCCACCAGCCTGGAAATAATGGCTGTTTTTCCAAATCCAACATTTCCAACAATTACTGTTCCTTTGTTCTCCAGTGTCACTCCATTGTTCAGGATCTCATCTATCTTCTGGAACAGCCAATCCCGACCAATAAATATTGAATCTGTAGTGATGCTTGGCACCTCAAACAATAATGGCTTTAATATAATATCGACTGGCTTGTAGGGGGTAAATCGCACTAAATAAAATGTAAAAAGATT
Source organism: Scyliorhinus torazame (assembly GCF_047496885.1). Classification (NCBI taxonomy): domain Eukaryota; kingdom Metazoa; phylum Chordata; class Chondrichthyes; order Carcharhiniformes; family Scyliorhinidae; genus Scyliorhinus; species Scyliorhinus torazame. The sequence goes on from NC_092708.1 coordinate 99,675,912, forward strand.
GGGTTAATTATCATTACTGTCTCTTAAAAATATGCTCAGAACAGCACTACAATTTTTAGGAAGCTAAAGATGTGCAGGTTAGATGGATTGGCCATGATAATTTACCCCATAGTGTTCAAGCGGTTAGGTGTGATTATTAGGCTTTTGGGGGCATAGGTGGGGTGTTCTTTGGGAGGGTTGCTGCAGACTCGATGGGCCGAATGGCCTCCTTCTCCACTGAAGGGATTCTATGATTCTAAACCTATGCACCCACCCAAAAAAATATGCATTACATCAGGAAATGTGAAAAAAAACATGCAGAAACAGAAATATTAACTTTAATTAAGTTTTAATTAGAGCTTTTTCAATGTAATGTGTGTTTTGAATAGAAAGCTGATTTGGTATTGGAGTGTTACCAGAATACACATCTGATCAACTAAACTGACGATTGTACTCATACTTTGTCACAATATTTTACACTGTCAAGGCAGATGTAATTATTCAAAACTTTAATTCTGGTATCCATCAGTAACAGAGAAGCTCATAATTGCTGGAAATCAATTACTTTGGCAGGATAACTTGGTTTTAAAAAAGGTTCACCATCCCTTTAAGATAAGTTACATTATTCATGCCATTATAATACTGCAAAAGTAGATAAAAGCTTTAAAGAATAGTCTTAATTTTATGCTTGAATAAAATCAAATTTGGATATGTTTTTACAATGGCCACTGCTATTTCTTTCAATCAAATTGGGCATGCAAAACCTAAAATCCTGTAATCTCATTTAAATGCAGGACAATTTAGTGAACCTTGCAACTGTAGCATATTTATAGTGTCTTTAACACAAGCTTGTCCAACTCATGGCTCGCGGGCCAGGTTGCGGCGCCACTTGGCCACAAAACTTGTTGGACATTCTACTGACTTATATTGAAAAACTGCTACAAAGCTGCAAGAGCGAGCGAGATGGAGAGGGTCAGAGACAAAGCATGTGTGAAGAAGAAGAGAACACACACAAAGATACAGCAACTGAAAACCTATTCATTGTCACAGGCAGGAGTGGGGCGAGGGTGTGAGAGAGGGAGAGCGGAATAAATACATGTCTGGCTCATGGCCAGTTGCATGTTCTCATTCACCTTTTCTCACCAACATGGACTCTCACGTGGGTGAGGGTGAGTGAATGAGCAACCCAAGACTGGGAGTGAGCCAGACACGCATACACACTCTGACCCTATCACACTCTCATGGTCATCTTTATTTAATTACTCATTTTTCTAAAATGATCAATTCATTGCTTTGACATGCTTAGCAAGTGGCTTCCTCAGCGTTTTGAAATTCATGTCTAATATTGTGTCAAATCTTATCTTTCAAAAATGTGTCCACTGAACCCTTGAATGAGAAAAAATTTGAAATGTTTGATAAGCCAGCTATAAAATAATATAATGGGGAAGCATTATAACACTACTACATAAGAAGATATTCTCGATGACCAAAAGATAAGTTTTAAGGACTATCTTTAAAAGAAGAAAGTGAGGTGGAAAAGCAGAGCTAGAGGAAATTCCAGTGCATAGCACCAGTGAAACCAATGGCACACCACTCTAATGGAGTGATTACAATTAGCAAATAGAGGCCAGAATTAGATGAGTACTGATATTTCAGAAAGTTGTGGGGCTGAGGTGGTTAGAGAAAGGGAACAGAAAAGCAAGGATGAGAATTTTAAGATCAAGGCATTATTTAATCATGAGTCAAAGTCGGCCAACAAGCACAGGGGTGATAGGTGAAAAGAGATTTGGTGCAAATTGAGACATGAGCAGCATATTTTGGCTACACTCAAACATACAAGATTTCAAAGCACAGCACAGGATTTTCAATAAGAGTACCCAATTCTTTTTTTTCAGTTAAGGGTCAATTTAGCACAGCCAATTCACCTACCCTGCACATGTTTTTTGGGTTGTAGCTATGAGACCCATGCAGATGCAGGGAGAATGTGCAAACTCCACAGGGACAGTAACCCAGGGCTGGGATCGAACCTGGATCCTTGGTGCCGTGTGGCAGAAATGCTAATCACTATCCCACAGTATTTTGAATATAACGAACAGAATCAAGTTATGTTTTGTCAAATAAATGTCAAATTTTGGCTTGTAAGATCAGTATAATTTTGAGAAATGATTTTGGCTTGACAGATCAAGAGCTACATTGCAGGACAGAGTATAAATCAAGTCATAATGAGGGTGATGCACGATCAATTACGGCAAAGACGAGGTTAAGCATAACTGAAGGCTTTAATAGACTAGAACTGTTCCCCAGCAACTCGGGTGCAGAATGAGGGCTGCTGGGACGGCACCGACTCTTATACCCTGCCTATCTGGGCAGAGTTACATACTATACAGCCAACGGTAAACCCCCAGGTTTGACCAATGGAACTTCAGCCTCTCGGGTGCTGCAATACCTGATAATACCACATTCACCCCCTGTTTAAAAAAAAAAGAGTCCGGCGGGGGTGGTGGTCACCGGCTACAACTGTATTTAACATGGTGTGATCAGATATGAAGGTACCGTGATACCTCCTTACAGTGTTTAGAGGATATTTACAGACAAGGCAGATATATACAGTCAGTGTTTATTATTTACAATTACAAATCGGTTAAGATGTAGCAATCAGTCGGTCGGGTGGCCTGGTCGTCCTCTGGGATCATCTGGGCTCGGTGGTGATTCCAGTGGGGGTCCAGGCGTCTGCGACTCCGGGAACGTGGCTTCGGCCTCCATGGCAGCTTCGTCATCCCTAGACGCCGCTGGTGGGGAGAGCGTTGACCTGGAAGGGGGGGGGGCCTGTAGGGGGCGTCGGTGGGTGGGAGGGCCCAGGCAGGAGCGGCGGGAGGACTGACCCTCCTGTGAGGTGCTGCGGAAGGGGGGGGGGGGCTGGGGTGGTGGTTGGGGTGCGCGTGGGGTTCCCGCGGGCGCCAGGTCCCGTAGGGAGACCGTATCTTGTCGGCCGTCAGGGAACGCCACATAGGCGTATTGGGGGTTAGCGTGCAGCAGATGGACCCTCTCGACCAACGGGTCCGACTTGTGCGCCCGCACGTGTTTTCGGAGCAGGATGGGTCCGGGTGTCGCAAGCCAGGTCGGGAGCGCGGTCCCGGAGGAGGACTTCCGTGTCGGGTTGTATAAAGCTCTCCGTGCTCCCAGAGTCGATCAGGCAGGACGTCTCGTGGCCGTTGATGAAGACCGTAGTCGTTGCTGTTGAGAGTGTTCGATGTCGAATTTGGTCCAGAGTCACCGAGGCCAGACGCAGTAGCTGTGAATTTCGATCGGGCAGTGTATAGTCGACCGGGCTGGGGTCCTGGGGCCCCATCCAAGATGTCGTCTCCCATGAGTCGCACATGGTGGTCGGAGATGGACAAAATGGTGGCTCCCATCCGTCCATCGCGGCGTCCGGGGAACAAGATGGCGGCGCCCGTGGGCCGCACGTGGCCCTAGGATACGGGGGTTGCGGTGACTGCTGGCCACCTGGGGCCCGAGGGGAAGTTCGCTGTGGCAGCCCGGAGTCGCCGCTGGAGACCGCGGCCACCGCTCGTGCCTGGCAGACCCCCACAAAATGGCCCTCCCTTGCCACACCCTTTGCAGGTGGATGTGCCGGGCAGCGCTGGCGGGGGTGCTTTTCTTGCCCGCAGAAGAAACAGCGGGGCCCATCGGAGTTGGCGGGCCGTCTTACAGCGCAAGCCTGCGGGGACAGAGGGAAGGTCTGTGGGGCTGCCGCTGCGGGATTCCACACTGCTCAGTGGGCCGACGCGCGGTCGGGCACATAGGATTGTGCGTTCCTGGAGGCAACGTCCATGGACCCTGCCAGGGCCCGTGCCTCTCCAAGTCCAGGGTGTCTTTCTCTAAAAGACGCTGGTGAATCTCGGAGGAGCTCATACCTGCTACGAAGGCATCCCGGATTAGGAGTTTTGTGTGGTCGCTCGCCGAAACCTGCGGGCAGCCACAGCTTCTGCCCAGCACCAGCAGTGCGCGGTAGAACTCCTCCAACGATTCCCCAGGGCTTTGTCGTCTCGTTGCAAGCAGGTGACGTGCGTAGACCTGGTTTACAGGGCGGATATAATGTCCTTTTAAAAGTTCGATTGCTACATCGAAGTCTTCCGCCTCCTCAATAAGGGTGTAGATCCCAGGGCTTGCACTTGAATGCAGGAGATGCAGCTTCTGCTCCCCCGTGGGTGTGCCGCCAGCCAACTCAAGGTAGCCTTTGATACATGCCAGCCAGCGTTTGAAAATCGCCGCTGAGTTCACCGCGTGGGGACTGAGTTGCAGACACTCCGGCTTGATTCAGAGATCCATCTTCCCTGCTTAAGTGTAGTCTATTACATTGATGCACAATCAATTACGGCAAAGATGAGGTTAAGCATAACTGAAGGCTTTAATAGACGAGAACTGTTCCCCAGCAGCTCAGGTACAGAATGAGGGCTGCTGGGACAGCACCGACTCTTATACCCCACCTATCTGGGCGGAGCTACATACTATACAGCCAATGGTAAACCCCCAGGTTTCACCAATGGAACTTCAGCCTCTCGGGTGCTGCAATACCTGATAATACCACAGAGGGATCATAAGAAAGATACTGCAAAAATCCTGGATGACTTTAATCTTATGAATTTGACAAAAGAAATTGACCATGATAACTTGAGGATGAGTTCAGAGTGTTTTCGGGATAGCTTCTTCGAACAATACCATGTGGAACCAGCCACATCTGGGAATGTGGGACAGGATTAATTATTGATCTCACAGTGAAACATTCTCTGCGAAAGAGTGATTCTGTCATGAAGAAGTTCACATTTAGTTTGAGGGTGAGGGTGAAAAAGCTTAAGTCTAAAACGGGTGTCAAACTTAAATAGAACTGCAACGGTAGGAAGACAGATTTGGCTAAAGTAGCATGGGAAAATAGATTAAAGGTTAAAAAGATAGATTAACAGTGAAACATTTAAGGGGACATGATTCTCAATAAAGATTTATTCAATTGAGAAAGAATGTACAAGAACAACAAACTATCTCTGGTTAACTAAGGAAGTTAAGGATGATATCGAACTGAATAAGAGGCAAGCAATACTGCTAAGATAGTTGCTAAGATGGCTGACCAAAAGATTGAAGAATTGTATAAACCAGTAAAGGATGATAAAAAATAACAATGGAAAGGGGTTTAGTGAATATAAGATAAGCTCTTCTTTTTTTTCTTTCTCTTCTTTCTTCTTGTTTTATCTAGAGGGGATGGCAGGGAAGGCAGTGCAATGTTCCTCCTGCAGAATGTTTGAGGCGAGGGACAGCGTCAGTGTCCCTGCTGATTACATGTGGGAAGTGCACCCATCCCCAGCTCCTCAGAAACCGTGTTAGGGAAGTTGGATGAACTTCGGATCATTCGGGAGGCAGAGGTGGTCATAGATAGAAGTTTTAGGGATGTAGTTACTCCAAAGAATAAAGATAGGTGGGTGACGGTGAGAGGGGCTGGGAGGAAGCAGTCAGTACAGGGATCCCCTGTGGTCGTTCCCCTGAATAACAAGTATACCGCTTTGGATACTTTTGTGGGGGGGGATGACTTCCCAGGGGTAAGCCATGGGGTGCAGGTCTCTGGCATAGAGTCTGTCCCTGTTGTTCAGAAGGGAAGGGGGGGGGGAAGAGGAGTAGAGCATTAGTCACTGGTGACTCTATAGTTAGGGGGATAGATAGGAGATTCTGTGGGAATGAGAGAGACTCGCGGTTGGTGTGTTGCCTCCCAGGTGCCAGGGTCCGCGATGTCTCGGATCATGATTTCGGGATCCTTAAGGGGGAGGGGGAGCAGCCCCAAGTCGTGGTCCACATAGGCACCAATACAGGTAGGAAAAGGGATAGGGATGTAAGGCAGGAATTCAGGGAGCTAGGGTGGAAACTTAGATCTAGGACAAACAGTTATCATCTCTGGGTTGTTGCCCGTGCCACGTGCTAGCGAGACAAGGAATAGGGAGAGCAGTTGAACACGTGGCTACAGATATGGTGCAGGTGGGAGGGTTTCAGATACTTGGATAATTGGGGCTCATTCTGGGGTAGGTGGGACCTCTACAAACGGGATGGTCTACACCTGGACCAGAGGGGTACTAATATCCTGAAATTTGCTAATGCTCTTCGGGAGGGTTTAAACTAGTTCAGCAGGGGTCTGGGAATCTGAATTGTAGCTCCAATATACAGGAGGTTGAGAGTAGTGAGGTCAGGAGTAAGGTTTCAAAGTTGCAGGAGTGTACCGGCAGGCAGGAAAGTGGTTTAAAGTGTGTCTACTTTAATGCCAGGAGCATCCAAAATAAGGTGGGTGAACTTGGTACCTGGGACTTCGATGTTGTGGCCATTTCGGAGACATGGATAGAGCAGGGACAGGAATGGTTGTTACCTGTGCCGAGGTTTAGATATTTCAGTAAGCTCAGAGAAGGTGGTATAATAGGGGGAGGGGTGGCATTGTTAGTCAATGACAGTATTACGGTGGCAGAAAGGACGTTCGATGAGGACTCGTCTACTGAGGTGGTATGGACTGAGGTCAGAAACAGGAAAGGAGGGGTCACCCTGCTGGGAGTTTTCTATAGGCCTCCGAAAAGTTCCAGGGATGTAGAGGAAAGGATTGCAAAGATGATTCTGGATAGGAGCGAAAGTAACAGGATAGTTGTTATCTTTCCAAATATTGACTGGAAACGCTATGGTTCGAGCACGTTAGATGGGTCCTTTTTTGTCCAATGTGTGAAGGAGGGTTTCCTGACACAGTATGTAGATAGGCCAACGAGAGGCGAGGCCATATTGGATTTGGTACAGGGAAATGAACCAAGACAGGTGTTAGATTTGGAGGTAGGTGAGCACTTTGCTGATAGTGACCACAAATCGATTAAGTTTACTTTAGCGATGGAAAAGGATAGGTATATACCGCAGGGCAAGAGTTATAGCTGGGGGAAAGGCAATTATGATGCAATAAGGCAAGACTTAGGATGCATAGGATGGGGAGGGAAACTGCAGGGGATGGGCACAATTGAAATGTGGAGCTGGTTCAAGGAACAGCTACTGCGTGTCCTTGATAAGTATGTCCCTGTCAGGCAGGGTGGAAGTGGTCAAGCGAGGGAACCATGGTTTACTAAAGTAGTTGAATCATTTGTTAAAAGGAAGGAGGAGACTTATGTAAAGATGAGACGTGAAGGTTCAGTTAAGGCGCTCGAGAGTTACAAGTTAGCTAGGAAGGACCTAAAGAGAGAGCTAAGAGGAGCCAGGAGGGGACATGAGAAGTCTTTTGCAGGTAGGATCAAGGATAACCCTAAAGCTTTCTATAGATATGTCAGGAATAATAGAATCACTAGGGTAAGAGTGGGGCCAGTCAAGGACAGTCGTGGGAGGTTGTGCGTGGAGTCCGAGGAGATAGGAGAGGTGCTAAATTAATATTTTTCGTCAGTATTCACACAGGAAAAAGACAATGTTGTCAAGGAGAATACTGAAATACAGGCTACTAGATTAGAAGGGCTTGACGTTCTTAAGGAGGTGTTAGCAATTCTGGAAAGTGAGAAAATAGATAAGTCCCCTGGGCCGGATGGGATTTATCCTAGGATTCTCTGGGAAGCTATGGAGGAGATTGCTGAGCCTTTGGCTTTGATCTTTATGTCATCATTGTCTACAGGAATAGTGCCAGAAGACTGGAGGATGGCAAATGTTGTCCCCTTGTTCAAGAAGCGGAGTAGAGACAACCCCGGTAACTATAGACCAGTGAGCCTTACTTCTGTTGTGGGCAAAGTCTTGGAAAGGTTTATTAGAGATAGGATGTACAATCATCTGGAAAGGAATAATTTAATTAGAGATAGTCAACACGGTTTTGTGAAGGGTAGGTCGTGCCTCACAAACCTTATTGAGTTCTTTGAGAAGGTGACCAAACAGGTGGACGAGGGTAAAGCAGTTGAAGTGGTGTATATGGATTTCAGTAAAGCGTTTGAGAAGGTTCCCCACGGTAGGCTATTGCAGAAAATACAGAGGCATTGGGATTCAGGGTGATTTAGCAGTTTGGATCAGAAATTGGCCAGCTGGAAGAAGGCAAAGGGCGGTGGTTGATGGGAAATGTTCAGACTGGAGTCCAGTTACTAGTGGTATACCACAAGGATCTGTTTTGGGGCCACTGCGGTTTGTCATTTTCATAAATGACCTGGAGGATGGCGTAGAAGGATGGGTGAGTAAATTTGCAAATGACACTAAAGTCGGTGGAGTTGTGAACAGTGCGGAAGGATGTAACACGTTATGGAGGGACATGGATAAGCTGCAGAGCTGGGCTGAGAGGTGGCAAATGGAGTTTAATCCAGAAAAATGTGAGGTAATTCATTTTGGAAGGAATAACAGGAAGACAGAGTACTGGGCAAATGGTAAGATTCTTGGTAATGTGGATGAGCAGAGAGATCTTGGTGTCCATGTACATAGGTCCCTGAAAGTTGCCACCTAGGTTGAGAGGGTTGTTAAGAAGTCATATGGTGTGTTAGCTTTTATTGGTAGCGGGATTGAGTTTCGGAGCCATGAGGTCATGTTGCAGCTGTACAAAACTCTGGTGCGGCCGCATTTGGAGTATTGCATGCAGTTCTGGTCGCCGCATTATAGGAAGGATGTGGAAGCATTGGAAAGGGTGCAGAGGAAATTTACCAGGATGTTGCCTGGTCTGGAGGGAAGATCTTGTGAGGGAAGGCTGAAGGACTTGAGGTTATTTTCTTTAGAAAGAAGGTTAAGAGGTGACTTAATTGAGGCATACAAGATGATCAGAGGATTAGATAGGGTGGACAGTGAGAGTCTTTTTACTCGGATGGTGATGTCGAGCAGGAGGGGACATAGCTTTAAATTGAGGGTTGAGAGATATAGGACAGATGTCAGAGGTAGGTTCTTTACTCAGAGAGTAGTAAGGGAGTGGAATGCCCTGCCTGTAACAGCAGTGGACTCGCCAACATTAAGGGCATTTAAATGGTCATTGGATAAACATATGGATGATAAGGGAATAGTGTAGATGGGCTTTAGAGTGGTTTCAAAGGCCGGCGCAACATCGTGGGCTGAAGGGCCTGTACTGCGCTGTAATATTCTATGCTCTCTGAGATTAAGAGCAAACCAGCAAGAAATATTACAACAGGTGGTAAGCGCTTCTACAAGCAGGGTAGATGTGTTCAGCCAGGATCTGCAGTCTGACAAAGGCAACATAGGCAAATACTTTCCCATTTTGCTCAGCAAGCAGATGCCGCGATAATTATTGCAATCCTGCAGTCGCCCTTCTTCTCGTCAGGGTTACAATCTTTGTATCTCATATATCCTGGAGCACTGCCCCCTTCCTCCAGCAGAGAGAGAAGTTTGTGCTCGATGAGTTCAGACAGGAAAGCATCAGTACCTGGAGCATCGTCCATAGCAAGCAATAGTTTTCCTAAGCTTCTCCACTGTGGGTTCGATATGCAGCTCTGTCATGACAGGCAGTCTTTCTACGGCATCCAGAGCTTCTTTGGTGACAGTGCTCTCCTGTGTACACATCTCAGGCAGCATTCGACCTATCCCTCTAATTGTTTATTGCAGTCAATGATGACCACCCCTGTCTCTTTTCAATGGAGTTGTTTCCTTTGCTGATGGATCTGTTGCCTTTTTAAAATCCTCTCATACATGCTCCCGACATTCCCTATGTCGAAGAACATCTGGCTATTCTGGCAAAGTTGTAGTCAGTAGTCACTGGCACACTGCCTAGCAATCTGTTGGGACTTTACTCTGAGTGCATTCAAAGCCTTCTTTCTTGGATCTCTCTTGTGATTAATAAGAACAGACCATTTGGCTTTAATGAGAGGTTTCATGGCAGTGATGTTATCCTTGAACCAGACTGTATTTTTCCACTCTTGCTTCCAATATGATGATAGCACAGAATGATGTATCGAAGTACATTCGTTTTGCTTCTGCACTCAGTGTGGGAATGCCAAAGAGCATCTGTTCAATTGAATAAAATAACTTTTTTTTTATCTGGATAGGCAGTATTACAGACGTTGACACAGGTGCCATTTCAGCTTTGCGAATGGAAAAACTTTACAGGCCGCATTCTAATCCTGACACATACCAGAAATGATCGGTATCTCAGTCAGCACCATGGGAGTGGTGTGTGGTGAGAAAGCTGTTCACTAGGTGGTTTCCTGGGATGAAATGATTATTTTATGAGGAAAGGTTGAGCCTATATTCATTGGAGTTTACATGAATGAGAGAGGTGATCTTATTGAAACAGAGAAAATTCTGAGGGGGCTTGACATGGTAAATGCGGAGTGGATGTTTCCCCTCGTTGGGTAATCTAGAACTAGGAGGAGAAGTTTCAGAATTAGGGTCAGCTTTATTTAGAATGCAAATGAGTAGTAATTTATTTTCTTAGAGGGCCATGAATCTTTGGAATTCTCTACCCCAAGAGCTGCGGAGGCAATCATTGAATATATTCCAAGCTGAGATAGTCAAATTTTTGAAATGTAGGGGAGTCAAAAGGTTATGCAGAACAGGCACGAAAGTGGAGTTTGAGGCAGAGATCAGATCAGCCATGGTCTTACTGATGAGGGACCCCTTGCCTACTCCTGCTCAGATTTATGTTTATTGTAGGGATTAACAATGCAGAATACAATTTAACTAGGTTAACAATCCTAATCCATTATAATTTTATACATTTATGGCCATAATTTCAATTTGAAAAATGACAAGTAATCCAGGCAGGCGTCAGTGTTTAGAAAACAGACCACAAAATGACTTTATATAGACAAAAGGCACACTGGATGAGAGGGAGGGTCAAACCCCTTTGTATATTTAGATGCAGGCAAAAGTAGTCATGTAAAATGATGGCAGTGTAATCATGCATACTTCATCCCTTTCTTTCCTACCTATCTGCATTATTTTTTTAAATCATTGTCACCTATTTACATTCTTTCAACTTTCATTTACACCACTATGCAATCTCCACTCACTCAATGTTCCATTATTGCGCAACTTCCTTCCCACTTTTCCTATGATTTTGTTTCTGCTCAGTTTTACTTTTATTTTTAAGATTGCTGTATTGCAAAATTGATAAATTACAATAGCTTTAATGTAAAACAAGCTCATAAATAGCACCCCCTGTTTGTAAAAACATTAGTTGATCTCTCTGCTGCTTGTTACATTCAAAATTGAAAAAAAATGAAGATTCATCTTCCCCTTCCCTCCAACAGTCTTTCAACACAGATGCAAGATACTTAGTTTAGTGTTGACTATTCCATTTGCCTATTTCTGTGGTTCAAAGTATCCCAAAACCTTATTATTAGCATTTTCAAACATTAATACTGAATAGGTTTCAGAAAATTGATTTAGGAAATAATGATTGAGGAGTCATGGGCATCACAAAAATACTACAAAATGACCAGGTCTTAAAAAATTATAATTTTGAAAAAATATAGTCCAGTTGATTATTTTCCCTTACAGAAAGTTAAAGCAGCCTCTATCTTCTATCAATCATATTCAATTATAGATGGAAGTAATGCATTTAACGAATAAAACCTGAAGTAGGACGATGTACACATGTTCGGTTTCTATCCAAAGCTTATTTTCTGTAACTTTCAGGTTTTACAACAATTTTAAAAACATGAGAAGGTTGTTTCAAGTTATGTAATGAACCATATTGCAGCATTCTTAACCTTTAAAAAGTTTTGTAATTTGCTTCAAAAACATAAATAGCATATATTGTGCAATACCACACCTTTCACATTTTGCTGTACTCTTCCTCCAGCTGTGTTATGCCAAGGCATCCTAATAGAGGTACGCAGTGGTGTACTCCGTTCATCCAGATAACTCAAATCTTCCAGCTTTGCTGAACTAGTTGCTGTGACAACAAAGGGTCAAACCATGCAATATCACCATCAGTCAAAACCATATCCAGGCATCTTTCAGGGTATGTTGTGCTAATCAAACTAAAAATGCTACACTAATTATTAACATTACAAATTAATGCCCTAAATGAGAGAGCTCTTCTGTATCAATAACAATTCATATGTCAATAATTTCAATTCTGTAATGTCACATTTTACTCACAATTTGACCAAAATGTAATTTCATACTTACACATTTAATAGTGAAAAGTAGCAGATGGGAGAGCAATGGTTATGACATTTCAAGCCGTGATAGGGTCCAGTAGTCATGAATACTTTAGTGAAACCATGAACATTACATTTTTTAAGCACAGAATTACTGCAAAACTAGTGAGGTAATCCAGACATTGACAGAACTCAACTTGTAATTACAGTTGGCACATTCTCTGCAATGATGCCAGTATCCCAGAAAGCATGTATAGGGGATTAATGTATTTCTTCATAGAGTTGATTATTCAAGGCTACAGAATAACGATGCTCCCTAAGTTCTGAAAGCCCCTTTAAAGTATCTCTGCAACAGCATAAATCTGATTCATTATGGATTACGCCGGTATTGAACAAACCTTCTGAAACTAATCAGTCACACAACAGCAGACAGGCATTTTTTTCTCACTGGTACAATGAATGAGAAGAGTAAAGACATGCAGTGAAGATGGCCATGCACACATTTTAGACAGCCCTGCTGGATACATCAGCCGGTTATGTGCACATAAGACTGCTCTCAACCATAGCTTGCATAGAATGGTTTTCACTGAGAGACCTCTTCAGCATACAAAACTGATATTTTATTATTCCATTGTTCCAGACATCGGGAGCTCTGTTAACTCTTGGAGGACTTTAATAAGTAACTGAAATTACACCCTGAAGCCCCACCAGAAGTTACATTAACTAGAATTTATACTGCATAGCAAGGAATAAATAGTGAAAACCACAATTAATCAAATAAAATGTAACAAGTATATCAATATTCTGTTAAAACAAGGATTACCAGGATGGGATTGCAATTTCAATGCTACCTTTAACTTTCACATCGCAGGACTCCCTTAAGATATATCATACCGCATATAATGGGTCAATAGTGAAATTGGTACTACAGGGTTGATTTTTTTTCTTTTAAAAATAGGGATTCGATTATTCTACAACAAAAATCCAGCATTTCCCTCATTCATTTAAATGAAATAAAATGCTGTATTCAAACTTCCCGAAATGCCACGCTTTTTCTTGCTTTGCATTCAAATTAAATTAAGGAGTCACAGGATAATTTACTTTTTGCAAACTTACACAGAGAATACGCTACTGTACAAGTTTATCCTTTCACCACTTGCCAAATCATTGAACTTTACACAATATTAAGAGTCAGTGTTTTCGACAAATTTTACTTTTTTTGTAAAATATGAGAACACTGAGCAGCATCTCATTAAATTGGTACGACTTGCTAATGCAGATGATAAATCATTAGCTTTCAGCGAGTTGGCTAAATCTCTTAACCATTCCAGTCAAAATAAACACTTTTACAAGTTAGCTGAAAATTCCTTACTTTGATGTCACTATTACAAGAATAAAAAAATGTTAATGAAAGGATATGTTAATGAACCAGATATGTCAAGCTCACTTTGTTCAGCAGAAAAAACACAAATAATTCAACTAGGTAGGGAGATTTCTTCATAGTCCCTCACATGTAATATCTGATAGTGATTGAGTCAATCAAGTTTATGGAAGATTTCCAACTAAACCAAATCTTTCAGGAAATTAGCATAGTAGCCCATGTATTACACTTCCTTCAGAAAATTGCCTCTCCATATAATTTCAGTAATTGACATGCATCAATTCAACAGGAAAAGAAAACCTGCATTATTATGCAGGTCCCAATTCTCAAGAATCTTACATCTTTAAACAGTTGAACTAACTGAGGTCAACATTGAGATACCTCAAAGACGGGGGATTGGAGACCTAGGGCTTGAGGAATATGGTCTCAAATAGAATGATCAACTTAATATCCAAAAATAAGGCTCATGGCATCCAAACTATGAAACATGATTGTAGGCTCGAAGAAACTAAGGAGCTGGTCTTCGACTTCAGGGGGCAAAGTGTCACACACGCCCCTGTCTGCAATGGTGCTGTAGTGGAGATGGTTGACAGCTTCAAATTCCTCGGTGTACACGTCACCAACAATCTGTCCTGGTCCACCCATGCCAACCCTATGACCAAGAAAGCACAACCATGCCTATACTTTGCAGGAAACTAAGGAAACTCGACATGTCCACATCGACTCTTACCAATTTGTACAGATGCACCGTAGAAAGCATCCCGTCTGGCTGCATCACAGCCTGGTATGGCAACTGTTCAGCTCAAGACCGCAAGAAACTACATTTTCGTAATGTAGAATGGCAAAATGTCCATAGTCAATCATGCATATATTCAAATTCCAAGACAAGCCATTCATGCATCACATGACAAGTATGAATGTAAACAAAAAATTCACCAGGGCAAGACCCTTTTTTTAAAGAAATGGTGGTCTACTTAATTGGCAATCCAACAAATGAGGAACAATCAGTAGGAATTAAAATAATGGCAGCTGGATAGGGAAAAAATTTCAATTTTCTTTTTGTTCTGTTAAAAGCAACCTCCATCAATCAATTGTCAGGGGATCAGTAAGAATGTATTTGCCACATATCCTGCAGTGTAATAATTTTCAATGGCTTTAATTGGTTTACACAAACCAAAATAAAATTGGAAATACTTAACTGGAACTTTGGTGAAAAGTATGCAATATTAAAATCTTTCACTTAATATTCACTACAAGTTTAATTTAAATGCATATAGAAAATAAGAATGAACTGTAGATTTCATCCATGAATGCTGGATTGAAGATGCTTCTGCATTGAACAGCATGTAAATAAGCCTCCTGACAGTGAAGTAACCTCTGTAGAAAAATCCCAGTTGCTATGAGCAGTTTGTAACCTTGAAGCTGAGCTACTCTTGATTCTATTATAAAAAATCTAATTGCAATAAGTCATAAAGCCATGCCTTTGAGAACCGATTTCAATAAGAACGTACAGCCAACTTTAACAAAGCAAAGCACTCATAACATAAATTATATGCTTCTGCATTCAAACAGTATAGAAAACAGCATTCACCTGTAGCATTGCTAAGGCATCTCAAAATAATAGGATATTTATTTCTGTAAGTATTGCTTTAAAGCACATTGAAAGTTTGGCATAGATTTTTCTTGATCTCTTCAAATTATTCTAATGCTCTCCTTACCAGAATCTCATCCACTTTTCCATAAACACCAGTTCGTCGGAAACTCTGCTACTTACTTCAGCCCATAAGTCCTGCTCTCCCTTCAATCCTTTACTCCCTGATACGCACTGGTTTCCCAGTGCCCAAAGACCTCAAATTTTGACTTTGGCCAACAGTATAAAATCTATAATAATCAAGCTGGACAGCCATAAAACACCTCTGCAGATTTTCGTTTAGCGAGTTATTTAATGGATGGTTGAGCCGATATCATGCATTTTACACCATCATCCAAAGTCTTGTTTTTAAAGCCTTCCATTTTTTTCACTTTCTCTCAACTCCGGAATTGCACAAATCATTCACCACAAACTCTACATTCCCGATTCCAATCTCTTCATGCACCCCTCATTTCCTCCTTTCGTCCAGTGTTGGCAGCTACATCCTCAGTTGTCCAAGAACCACACTCTGGAACTCCTTCTTTCAGCTCTCCGTCTCTCAGGCAGGACAGTGGCACAGTGTTTAGCACTGCTGCCTCACTGCGTGAAGGACCCGGGTCCGATCCCAGCCCATGTGGATTTTGCACATTCTTCCCACGTCTGCGTGGGTCTCACCCCCACAACCCAAAGATGTGCAGGGTAGATGGATTGGTCATGCTAAATTGCCCCTCAATTGGAAAAAAATAAGAATTGAGTACTTTAAAAAAGATTTTAAATGCTCCCCTTCTCCATATATATTAATAATCTTTATTATTGTCACAGGTAGGCTTACATTAACACTGCAATGAAGTTATTGTGAAAATCCCCTAGTCACCACATCCCGGCACCTGTTCAGGTACAGGGGGAGAATTCAGAATGCCCAATTCACCTGACAAGCACGTCTTTCGGGAATTGTGGGAGGTAGCCGGAGCACCCGGAGGAAACCCATGCAGACACTAGGAGATCGTACAGACTCGCACAGACAGTGACTCAAACCAGGAATCGAACCCAAGACTGTGGCGCTGTACAGCAACAGTGCAAACCACTGCACTACTGTGCTACCAACATTTTGAGTTGTCCGTCTCCGTCTTTATGATTCACCACAGAAACTCACCTGTTTGACTCAGGATTTTGGGCATCTCTCCTAATATCTTGGCTCAGTGGAGTTTTTCTTATGTCTTTGTGAAGGTGGAGCAACTTGCAACTTTAATTCTGAAATAATGGCGTGCGTGTGTGTGTTTTTGCTAAGATCATTCCACAAAAGGTGTATTAAAACACCATCACTTCCAAGACCACACCCTGACCCCAAAATCATACAACTTTCTGGTTTTATCAGAGATCATCATTCCTTGTTGTTGGGTCAAAATCATGGAATTTCCATCCTAATAGAATTGTTGGAGCAACGTTGCCACATGGACTGCAGCTGTTCAGGAAAAGTTCCAACCACCTATACATAGCTGCTGCTGTGTGTAGCTGCTCCTGCCAAGAGGTCTGTAGTCGTGGCATGCCACGCTCATCTGTCTTGCACCATCCTCACACATCCACTGCAACGCATCTGCAACTGCTGTGACATCCGTCATCCAACTACATCCAAGTCAACCGCACTTTCTGCTGCCCTCCACTTTGCCCTTGAGAAGATATCACTGTAGATTTTTAGCTTTCATCAAATGAGTTTGCTAAGGGTGGGCATGATGAATTGTAAAATAAAGGGGATAAGGAGCAAGGAGCAGATTTTTAAAAAGCAGTGCAAGGATGAGAACTAAGGGCGCATTAAGCTTAGTGACTGACAAACCAGAATTACTCAGGACAGCAGAGGGTACTTGTTTCACTTAAAGATTCCTACTAACCAACTAATGAGGTTAACCAAATGAAATTACTATTTTATCAGTGACAAATTAATTTTTTTTACACTGATATTAATTGCAGTAGGAAACTTCAGATTCAAAGACCATAACACTCATCACACACAGCTCAGAGTTATTTCTTATACCTAGGAGTTTGGGGAGTCACAGGGCAGAAATCAAAGCACAAAATAATGAACAATTGAACACAAACTGCCAATATTAATTACAGATTAGAAGAGTGGTTAATAGGAAGTTAAGAAATCCATACAGGTGCAACAGAATTGTTCTTTGGAGGCTGGGTTTAATGTGCATAATGGGAGCAAAGTAGTGAGCTTTATCTTCTGCTCACACTCAACCTGTCTTGGAAGTCAATCGGGTATTCTATTTCCCAAAACAGAGACTCTCACTATATTCAGCAGAAAATGCATCAAATATATGCACTTTTAAAAAGGCAGTACATAAACATCACTTTGTCTCCAAATAATTTGCCACATAACTGTTCTAGAAATGTCTTATATGGCCAGATAAATGAGGCACGTTGAAGTTAAGTGTGTTAGAATGCATAGTGTTTTACAGTTAAGTGAAGATTAATTGTATATGAATTTGGGGCTGCTGGAAAATATTGAAAACAAATGATTCAAAACACATCAATAGGTTTCCACTCCAGGTGTACAAAATTATGAGGGATCTAGGAAGAAACTTTTCTCCTTCGTAGACGGATTAATAACCAGAAGCATAGACTTAAGATAAGGGGCAGGAGATTGAAATGAAATGAAAAATGAAAATCGCTTTTTGTCATAAGTAGGCTTCAAAAGAAGTTACTGTGAAAAGCCCCTAGTCGCCACATTCCGGCGCCTGTTCGGGGAGGCTGGTACGGGAATTGAACCGTGCTGCTGGCCTGCCTTGGTCTGCTTTAAAAGCCAGCTCTTTAGTCCTGTGCTAAACCCTGTGCCCCGAGAGGAGATTTGAGGAAAAACATTTTTACCCAGAGTGTGGTGGAAATTTGGAACTTTCTGCCTGAAAGGGTGGTAGAGGCGGGAACCCTCACAACATTTAAGAAGCATTTAGATGAGCACTTGAAATTCAAAAACATACAAGGTTATGAACCAAGTGCTGGAAAATGGGATTAGAATAGATAAGTTCACTAGGTTGATTCCAGAGATATAGGGTTTGTCGTATGAAGAGAGATTGAGCTGTTAGGCCTACACTATCTAGAGTGTAGATGAATGAGGGGAGATCAAATTGAAGTGTACAAGATGACAAAAGGTATGGATAAATTAGACGTGGAGCAGATGCTTCCTCTTGTGGGGCATTCTAGAACAAGAGGTCATAGTCTTAGGATAAGAGGTAGAAATTTAAAACAAAGTTGAAGAGAAGGGGCAGCACGGTGGCACAGTGGTTAGCACTGGTGCCTCACAGCTCCAGGGACCCAGGTTCCAATCTGGCCTCGGGTAACTGTCTGTGTTGAGTTTGCACTTTCTCCCCGTGTCTGCGTGGGTTTCCTCTGGGTGCTCCGGTTTCCTCCCACAGTCCAAAGATGTGGATTGGCCATGCTAAATTGCCTCCGAGTGTCCAAAAGGGTTACTGGGTTGGGTTACTGGGATACGGAGATAGAGTGGATGGGTGGGCTTGAATAGGGTGCTCTTTCCAAGGGCCGGTGCAGACTCAATCGGCCAAATGGCCTCCTTCTGCACCGTAAATTCTATGATACTTCTCCCAAAGAGTTGTGAATCTGTGGAATTCGCTATCCCAGAGTGCGGTGGATGCTGGGACAATGAGTAAATTTAAGGAGTTAGTCAGATTTTAAATTGGAAATGGGTTGAAGGGTTATGGAGTTTGGGCAGTTCAGTGGAGTTAAGGCCAGGATGAGGTCAGCCACGATCATACTAGGGCAGCACGGTGGCATTGTGGATAGCACAATTGCTTCACAGCTCCAGGGTCCCAGGTTCGATTCCGGCTTGGGTCACTGTCTGTGCGGAGTCTGCACATCCTCCCTGTGTGTGCGTGGGTTTCCTCCGGGTGCTCCGGTTTCCTCCCACAGTCCAAAGATGTGCAGGTTAGGTGGATTGGCCATGATAAATTGACCTTAGTGTCCAAAATTGCCCTTAGTGTTGGGTGGGGTTACTGGGTTATGGGGATAGGGTGGAGGTGTTGACATTGGGTAGGCTGCTCTTTCCAAGAGCCGGTGCAGAATCGATGGGCTGAACGGCCTCCTTCTGCACTGTAAATTCTATGATAATCTATGATACTGAACAGTGGAACAGGCCGAGAGGCTAAATTGCCTACTCCTGCTCCTGGGGCATGTGTTCCAAGAAAGAAATACTCTGGCTGATTTCACCATCCAGCTCTTGGTCTGTAGCCCAAGGTAACAGCACCCCAAGCACAAATATGGTGTTCATGATCAATATATATATAATCATGATTTCTTGATTAATATGAAGATCGGGGGTTACGGGGAGCAGGCAGGAGAATGTGGATGAGGAACATATCAGCCATGATCAAATGGCGGAGCAGACTCGATGGGCCAAATAGCCTAATTCTGCTCCTTTTATCTTATGAATTTATATGGTGCTTGTATCCCGTGCAAAAAGGATGGGATGAATGGTCTCTTTGTGCCGTAAAACTATGACTCTGTGATGATGCATTAAAAAATGGGAAATCAAAAGATGTCACTGCTGTTAATGCAAAATTTCTCTGCTTTAAACATCCAAAGTCATAATCAAGCACTTTAATCTTAGTTTCAGACTGAAGGCTTCTATGAGAGATACATTTACACAAATACAGCTTAGGTTCCTGTATTTCAACCTTTGTCCACTTCTCGGTTTCTATTTCAATAATATCTTCACTATTCAAACTTAGAAAGAATTTTACTCTTTCATAGGAACAGAATTAACATACCTGCAACTGAATTAGGTCGTGGCATCAGGTATGGTGACACACTCTGATGCACATAAGCAGTAGGACCATCAAAGGCAGCTTCTGATTTTGAAGAGTCATGAGGTTCTTCCTCAGCTACAGGCAAGCAACTCTCAAGTCTTAAAGTCTTTTTGATTCCACGTGGTAGACACTCCCGCATGCTGCCATCTTTGCCCCATTCAAGACTTGAACCACTTTTTTCTTCATTTTCAGATGAGCTGGTTACTGTAGCTGAAAATAAAAAGAAATCAAAGTTAAATTCACACTACATTGAAAGGTAAAGTATTGTCCATTGTTGTTGCAAAAAAATATTTGAAACCAGTTTCATATTACAACACCTTTTCCTCAAGTTCTCCGGCCGGAGGTGATTATTTGGCAAATAATCACAAACCACAGCAAAATGCCATGACTTTTTTAAAAACTGCAGGTAGGTAGGGCAAGGAGGCAGGCCCGGAGTTTACATCAGCTAGAATGAGGATCAAACGCTGTGCTGATGTTAATTTGATCTGCATGGTAGCTGTCGAGCCAACTAAGCTAGTGGACACTGATTAGCAACAGAGGATTTAGGGGCAGGAGTAAGCTATTTGACTCTCCTAGCCTTTTCCAACACTCAATGAGACCGTGGTTGGTTTGTGGTCGTGACTTCACTTTTCTGCCTCCCACCTATAACACTTGACTCCCTTGTCCATCAAAAATCTATCTAACTTGACCTTGAAAATATTAAACTACCCCAGGCTCCACGAGTTTCTGGACAGAGAATTCCACATACTAACAACCCTCAAGAAAATAATTTATCCTCAACTCGGTCTTAAAAGGGAGACCTCTTATTCTTAAACTGGCTCCCCTAGTTCTCGTCTCCCCCCACACCCTCTGGCTAGGCATGACCAGGGATAGGGGAGGGGGGGCGCTCTAGTTCGGACATATATGGCCATACCCTTTCACCTCCTTACCCTTGGAGGCCCTGAAGGTGGCTGCTAGGGGGGAGGTCATCTCTTTTAAGGCACATAGTGATATATTTGGACCGTGGAGGGAGAACGACTGATGGACTCCATTCTCGAGATGGACTGCCAGTACTCCATCTCCCTGACGCCAGAGTTATAATAATCATAATAATCTTTATTAGTGTCACAAGTAGGCTTACATTAACACTGCAAATGAAGTTACTGAGAAAATCCCCCAGTTGCCACACTCCGGCGCCTGTTCGGGTATACCGAGGGAGAATTCAGAATGTCTAATTCACCGACCAAGCTAGTTTTTCTGGACTTGTGGGAGGAAACTGGAGCATCTGGAGGAAACCCTCGCAGACACAAGGAGCACTTGCAGACTCCGCACAGACAGTGACCCAAGCAGGGAATTGAACCTTGGACCCTGGCGCGGTAAAGCAACAGTGCAAAACACTGTGCTCCGTGCCACACACATTTTGAGTTGTCGTCAATGGTTAAGGCAACGACCCAGCTGCATCATTCAAGGGGGACTTTAAGAGTATGGGAGACGGCCAGTCGTCTGTTGGCTCACCAGCTGAGGCGGCAAGCAGCCTCCTGGGAAATAGTGCAGGTCAAGGTCTCAGGTGGCAGGGTAGTTTCTGCCCCAGAGAGGTTTAATGAGGTGTTTGAGACCTTCTAACGTAGGTTGTACGAGTCAGAGCTCCCGGCTGAGGGATCATCAATGAGGCAACGTTTCGGTGGGTTGACCTTCCCAGAGGTGGAGCAGGAGAGAAGGCAGACGTTGGAGACGCCGATCGGGAAGAGATCATAATTTATATTTGGTTAATGCAGGTTAATCCACCAAGTCCGGTGGTGTTCCCCATCAATTTTACAAACAGTTTGCTGGTCAGTTGGTACAACTTCTGCTGGATATGTTTTATGATTCCGTGTCCCGGGGATGTTGCCTACCACGCAGACGCAGGATTCGATTTCCTTGATCCTGAAGAAGGATAAGGATCCCATGGAATGTGGATTGTATCGGCCTATGACGTTATTAAACGCTGACGCTAATTTGTTAGCTAAGATGTTGGCAATACATTTGGAGCCCTGCCTTCCAGGGGTGACTTTGGAGGAGAAGACTGGATTTGTTAAAGGCCAGCAGCTGTCGGTCAATATTAGGAGATTGTAAAGTGTTGTGTTGTAGCCCTCCTTAGGGACTGAGCTAGAGCTGATTATTTTGATTGAGACGGAGAAGGCGTTCGATAGATCCTGGGGCGGTTTTGCTTCGAGCAAAATTTATTTCATGGTGTAGGCTTTTGCACAGGACCCCACCACAAGTATACATACTGATGCCCTGAGCTCGGGTTGTTTTCAACTGAACATTGGCACAAGACGGACGCGCCTGTTGTCTCCACGTTTGTATGCCATAGCAATTGAGCCGCTGGTCATTACATTGAGGTTGCTGACCAGATGGTAGGGGATAGAGCATGGCATGACGGACCCATGGGCACTTCACCTCACCCCACCCCCCCCAAAACAACTGACTGAGGCTGGCCCCCTGGGGACTTCCCATCTTCCCTCCAGGCACTGGGGCAGCAACCCCAGCGATCATTGCCTAGGAGCGAAGATGGCTACTCACCTCCTCGGGCTCCCACATCAGCCCTTCTGTCAGCTTCATGTTTTTAAAAAGGACTACTAATCGGCATCTGCTTGACCACTTGCTGGATAGGCCGTTAGGTCAGTCATTTTAAAACCCAGGGTCACGACCTGGCAGAGATGGTTGCGGGACCATGCGTCACGGTGTTCCCGATTGCGGGGCCAGATGTCAGCATTCCCAATCCCAGATCCATGTGCTGCGGCATTCCAGATCATGGGAAGTACTGCCCAATGGCGCATCCGACTTTTTAAAATGCCAGCCGCGATCGGCTTTCAAAATGCCGCCCGCTCCACACCTGTGTGCCCCCTCAGCAGCACATGGGCCCGGAGCTCAGCAGGGTGCTGACCCAGAAGCAGATTTTTTTAATTTTTAAAAATAAATCACTGGAGTCTTCCTGCCTGGAGCACTGGCAGAGAGCAGAGTACACTGGGGTCACGTGTTCTGGGCACAAGAGAGATTCCTCCATTTTGCATCTGCCAGCAGTGCTTGTATGAACTCCAGGGCCTCTGGTGAACAACCCATGAAGAAGAAGGCGGCGAAAACAGGAACAAAGCAGCATTAAGAGGATTACTTGAGGTATGGGTTATTAATTGTGCCATTGCAAATCAGGATTCAAAGTTCGTGTGTGTTATATGCAGGGAAGCATGGAAAATGCAAGTTTAAAACCCTCAAAACTTCAAAGACATTTAAAGACTGGGCATGGCGAGTTCGAGGACAAGCTTCTTTATTTTGTTCAACAGATACCGTGAGATCCTAAATCATCAGCTGAAGTAATTATCAGAAATGGAACATTGAATAACAAAGCAAGTGAGATTGTGAGGACCAAGCAGGCTCACCTGTCACATTAAAGTGAAAATGGTGGGTCGCGAAGTTCGGGCAACACATGGGTTACAAAGATTAACCGGCGTGGTTCACAAAATTCGGCAGGTGTGGGTCGTGAAGGATGGCCGGTTGGTAAAAATGGGTCCCGGGCAAAAAAGTTTGATAAACACTGCGTTAGATCACAGAGGCCGTTAGCTCAGGGGTCGCTCCCATGAATGTATGGCGACTGGGCTTAAGTGATGATTATTGGTTTCTTGCCATTCTATGGCGAGATCCTTATTTCGCCAACGGGAGCGGACCGGTTAGATCCCAAACAGATCGGCGCCTGACGCAGTTCTCAATTTTGGCCTCTCCCACGATTTAACAGCCTCGTCGCGCTCTCGCTCAAGCGCAATGCGGCCATCAATCGCACCCAATGTCAGGGCATTTGGGCGTTCAGCCTGAGCAGTATCCTTTGGGTGACCAATTTTGGAGTATTGGACTCGCCAGTGCTGCAGGCGAAGGACGAGGGCAGATGCCATAGCCTCTGCCTCGCTAATACCCGAAGGAGAGTTCTGCTTGGGTGGAAGTCCCCAGTGCCGCCTACGGCCTCCGCTTAGTTGGAGGAATTGCACCTGATAAAATTATGTATACCACGAGGGGGTTGGTGGAAGGGCTCTACTCAAGGTGCAGATCCATCTAGTTTTTCAGGGAACCGGTTACCGTCAGCTGTTTGAGGGGGGGTTGTCTTTTTAGGTTGATTAAGGTTTTGTTATTTTATGGGAGGGGCATTGGGTGGGGGCACTTTGAAAAAAATATGGGGTCAGAATGTGTTGTAGCATTTGTAATAATGAAAATCTGATTTGAATAAAAATATATATTTTTCTTAATTTTTCAAAAAACTTTAACATTACCAAATTCCAGCCATGGCAATATCAAATATTGTAGAAATCATTTTATTTTGGAATATTCCTCCCAAGGTACACAGGTATAAACATTTATAGCTTTATTACATGCACAATTTGTTGTTGGAGTACAAAAGGTCAACTGTTACCAAATTAAGTTAATTTTAACATTAAATTCAACTAATGAATGGGTGAAGCAAATACAAGTGGTGTCACCACTATTGTTTCCAACATACCCATATTTACAGGTTTGCTGTGGTAATTTGTTAATCTATGTCTGCCTACCGACATCATTATATCAAAATGTACAAGTAAAAGTATGATCGTAAGTCATTCAAAAATATGGTGTAATATCAACTTCAATAACTAAATAATTGATACACCTTCAAGTAACAAAGTGATAAAGATTGAACAGAGTGCACATTACACATTTTTAGAAACATCAAATCTCTTACCTATAATGCCACTGTCCTTGCTTTCCAACGTGGAGCTTAAGCTGGTGATAGTTCCACAAGGACTGTGTTTTTTTGGTGGTGGTTTGCTGATGCAGCTATTCAGGGTTGAGCATGGGCTGTCAGTACCTGGAGATGCAGTACTGCTGGTGAGTGTCGAAGATGGACTGAGTCCCTGAATAGCAGTTGAAAACTGTGAAGGACATAAAATAAAACAATTAGTTGCTGAAATCAAATATTTGCAGAATAATGATTTGATAACTGGTCAGTCAGGTCCAGCATTGTCAAGCAAGTGAGTCATGTTCACGTCAAGCAGGGCTACGGGCAAAAGATGATTGGGTGGAAATAAAGAGAGAGCAAGGTGGAATGCAGGAGGAAAAGGTGGACAGGGCATACGAGTAGGACAGGGAGAAGGGAGAAAATGCATGAGGAGAATAGTTTGGGGGGAGCACAGAGAGGTGAGAGGTGAGTGGGATGGAGAGGAGCAGTGAAATAAAATGGAAAATTAGCATGTGCACGCAATTCTCAGTAGTATTTAACTTAAAATCGACATAAATAGTGATTTAGTAACATTGCAATTTTAAAAATGTTTCAAACTGAACATTAAATAAACATCCAGGGGGTGATTTTTCACAGCCCCCGAGGCACGTTTCTTGGTGGTGGGAGACTGCCTGCCGTTGATTGGCGGCAGGATCCTCGAGCGGGTTCTCCGACCCCCCGCTGGGTCGGAGAGTCGCCGGGGACGTGAATTCCGCCCCTGCCGGCTGCCGAATTCTCTGGTGTCGGGGATTTGGCGGGGCGATTCTCCGGCCTGCGATGGGCCGATTGGCCGCCCGTTCTCGGCCGGTCCTGCCGGCGTAAATTAGAGTAGGTACTTACCGGCGGGACCTGGCTGCGCGGGCGGCCTCCGGGGTCCTCGGGGGGTGCAGGGGGATCTGGTCCCGGGAGGTGCCCCCCACGGTGGCTTGGCCCGCGATCGGGGCCCACCGATCCGTGGGCAGGCCTGTGCCGTGGGGGCACTCTATTTCTCCGCGTCGACTGCCGTGGTCCTCCGCGATGGCCGACGTGGAGATGATCCCCCTGCGCATGCGCTGGGATGACGCCAGCACACGCTCCCGCGTATGTGCCAACTCGCGCCGGCCGACGGAGGCGCTTCGGCGCCGGTTGGCGTGGCACCAAGCCCCTTCCGCGCCGGCCGGCGGGGCGCAAACAGCTCCGGAGCCACTGAAGGTGTGAAGGATTTCGCACCTTTGGGGCAGCCCGACGCCGGAGTGGTTCACGCTACTCCTTCGCGCCGGAGTTGCCCGCCCCGCTGGTTCCTGGAGAATCCCGCCCCTCCACTCGCACCGTTGTCAATGGGAGTTCCCATCAAATCCACCCACTGCCACCAGAAAACCTGTGGGAGGGGTTTGCTGTCGGTGGAACGAGAAATCCGCTGGTGAGAACAGCAGGAAAATACCCCCACGACAATATCCAAATATTTAGAACGTACTAAATGTCTACCAAAAATAATTGTAATACAACTTATTTTGAACAGTTCATGTACTTCTTGGATTTGTTTGTCATATGTATCGAGGTACAGTGAAAAGTATTTTTCTGTGTGCAGCTCACAGATCATAAGCCTATCAGGTGAAAACAGCAGCAGCCAGAACAGTGGCACCACGGCTGGCTCTGATGTTCAGAAGGGAGGGGCACATTCAATACATGAAGAAAATATGTAATAGGGCAACCCAAGGTACACAATGTACGTACATAGACACCGTCATCAGGTGAAGCATACAGGAGTGTAGTATTAATTAGATCAGTCCATAAGAGGGTCATTTAGGAGTCTGCCAACAGCGGGGAAGGAGCTGTTTTTGAATCTGTTAGTAAGTGTTCAGACTTTTGTTTCTCCTGCCCGATGGAAGAAGTTGGAAGCGAGAATAACTCGGGTGGGAGGGTTCTTTGATAATGCTGCTCGCTTTCCCAGGCCAACAGAAGGTGTAGATAGAGTCAATGAATGGGAGACGGGTTTCTTGCAGTCTTGGGCCGAGCAGTTGCCATACCAGGTGCCAGGACCCAGGTTCAATTCCGACCTCGCGTGACTGTCTGTGTGGAGTTTGCACATTCTTCCTGTGTCTGCGTGGATTTCCTCTGGGTGCTCCGGACAGTCCAAAGATGTGTAGATTAGGTGGACCGGCTATGCTAAATTTCCCCTAGGTGGGATTATGGGGATAGGGTAGGACCTCAGCAGGGTGCTCTTTCAGAGTTTGTGCAGACTCACTGGGGTGATTGGCCTCCTTCTCCACTGTAGGGATTCTATGACATATGATAAATACACAATGTAAATACATAGACATAGGGTGAAGCATAGAGTATAATGCTAACATCAGTAGAGACGGTGCGAAGAGAGATCAGTTCAGTAATTAAGAGGATCATTCAAGACTCTGGTAACAGCGGGGAAGCAGCTGTTTTTGACTCTGTTAGTGCAAGTTCTCTTTTGTATATTCTGCCCGATGGAAGAGGTTGGAAAAGAGATTAACCCAGGTGGGAGGGGTCTTTGATTATGCTGCCCACTTTCCCAAGGCAGTGCGAGGTGTAGACAGAGTCAATGGATGGGTGGCGGGTTTGCGTGACGGCGTTGTGTTCACTACTCTCTGTAGTATCTTACAGTTTTAGGCTGAGCAATTACCTGGCTGCTGTGATGCAGCCAGATAGGATGCTTTCTATAGTGCACCTGTAAAAGTTGGTGAGAGTCAATGTGGAGATGCCGAATTTCTGAGAGAGAGAGAGAGAGAAAGTTTGCAGAGAGTCACCACACTCTGGCGCCATCTTGGTTCAGCAGTCTTAATTAGTAGCTCTTTGTAAATTGAGCCAAGTCAAATTATTTCAGCTGAATGGTATCAAAATGTAAAATTATATACCAACCAGTATCTTTCCTGTTCAAAACTAAAAGTATTCTGATTCTTTTCCTAAGGTGGTCATACCATTTTTTCATTTTTCTCTTCCATAGGTAAACGAGTAGAACTTGGAATCCCTTCTCCTAACAGAAACCCCAATCTAGTCATCAGTTCCTGAGCAGCTGGGGAGGAGCTTCGCTCATTACTCTTGTGCGTCTCTGGAAGAGAAATAACTGCAGTCATTCAATTTACCTTTATTATAGGTTTTTAGTTACATAGCAGAACTATTACAGAATTCTGGTCATAGGTTACTAAAATATATTCTCTGTTACTATATAATGCTGATTTACTACAAATCAATTGTGTAAAATTAATTGTGCTTTGCACAAGTTTATGCAATTTGTGATCGAAAAACAAAATATTGCAGATGCTGTAAATTTTAAATATATAGAAAATGCTGAAAACACAGGGCACAAAGAAAACTACGTGCACGAAGAAAACATTAAACACATCCCCAGAACTGGCAAAGGTTCAATCTCTGAAACATCAATTTTCTTTCTCCGAATAGATGTTGTCTGCCCTGCCGAGTGCTTCCTGCATTTCGTTTTGGTTCTTATACCCTTTATGCTTGTGCAGTTAAGTACTATCTGCCCTAGCTATCTGATGCATTTATTTAACTTTGAAATTCTACATACAAAACAATTTCTGCTCTAATCCCTACTGTTCATTCAGGCTAATGCAGATTTAAAATAGTATGCTTACTTTGCAAAAAAGCTTAATGTGCCAAAACATAAAAAAGACACAGTCCACAATTTTAAAGTCAGGCTAGGAGGATTCTCGAGCCATTTGTCGACAGCGGCATTTTCCGGTCCCACTGGCAGTGCACCCCCGCCTGTGGGTTTCATGGCAGCATGGGGTGGTTCAATGGGAATTCCAGTAGACAGCGGCGGGAGCAGAGAATTCCACCGCCAGCCAACAATGCACCACCCGCTGCTGAGAATCACGTGGCTGGGAGCCCGGAGAATCCCGCGCAAATCAAATATCTACGACGATTAGTATTTTCACATTATAATCAACTACCCCCACTAGTCAATTTTTACTTAGCATATGATTGTTAATCTAGAAACAATCTCATTACAGTACCAATTCACTGCTCCCATTAGCTATTCACAACCCGTCACAAAATTGTAGGAATAAGTTTGATGATTCATCAACTGTAGAGTTGACAATTATCCATAGTTTTTCATTTTCAAAACATAACAAATCCAATATCAAAGTTTACAAGTCCAGGGCTTGCAAAATTATAAAAACCACTTCATGGGACACTATTAAAAATTATGACGAGTATAGATAAAGAAGTCAGAAATTAATAAAAATCTGAGGAAAGTAGTATTTAGAGATGGCACTTCCTGATAAGGTTCTACATACAGATCTTCTAAAATGATTAAACCTTAAATGGTGTATCGGGACTGGGAAGATGGGACATGTGAACCTTGATGGGTTGCACATACACCAAGGCCGGACCAATGTCTTTGCAGGATAATTTGCTCATGCCAATCGGGAGGGTTTAAACTGACTTGGCGGCAGGAGTGTGTAAACCAGGATGTAAGATGAGAGGGGAAAACCAAGATACTTGTAAAATTGGTAAAGACAGATGGCACTGAAGTAGAAAATAGTAAGAGTTAGATGGGGTCAAAGAGTAAATGTGGTAATGTCTAAATTAGGTTTATTATACATGTATGTGAAGGTTCAGAGAGTATTAAAGAAAGTGAGCTGTAGAAACAGATAGCCACGTGGAAATATGATGCTGCGCTAGATGGAGACCAAACTCAAAAAAATGGCAGGACTGGGTACTAACTATTCTTGGATACAAAGGGTTCAGGAAAGATAGGGAAGGAAAGAAAAGAGTGGGGGGACAAGTGTGGATTAAGGAGGACATACGTTCTGGGGAGAGTGGATGTCCTAGAGAGGTCAACAACAGAATCTAGTTGGTTGGAGCCAAGAAACAATTGAAGTTCCATTACATTGCTGAGTATATTCCATAGGCCAGAAAGGATATAGAGGAAGAGATGCAAGAACTATATTATTGGGGGCTGGTTTAACTCAGTATGCTGGACAACTAGAATGTGATGCAGAGCAAGGCCAACAGCACGGATGCAATTCCCGTACCAGCTGAGGTTATTCATGAAGGCCCTGCCTTCTCAACTTTGTCCCTCACCCGAGGTGTGATGATCCTCAGGTTAAATCACCACCAGTCAGCTTTCTCCCTCAAAGGAGAAAGCAACCTACGGTCATCTGGGACTATAGTGACTTTACTTTTTTTTATATAAAGATTAATTATAATGGAGGACTTGAATTATCCTAATAAGGACTTGGATAGTAATAGTGTAAAGAGCAGAGAGGAGCAAGAGTTTCCAGAATATGCTCAGGAGAATTTTCTACACCAGTATGTTTTCAGTTCAACTAGGCAGATCCACTTACTGGATTTGGTTCTGGGGAATGAGATGGGTCAAGTGAATCAAATGTCAGTAAAGGGACATTTAGGGGACAGTGATCATGTACCATAAGGTTTAACAAAGAACAAAGAAATGTACAGCACAGGAACAGGCCCTTCGGCCCTCCAAGCCCGTGCCGACCGTACTGCCCGACTAAAGAACAATGAGCAATCCACGGTAAAAATAGTTAATTGGAGTAGCAACTGCTTCCTTGGGTTGAGAACATATCTGGCCCAGGTAAAATGGAATCAAAAGATTTGCAGGCAAAACTGTAAAGGAACAATGGCCTTTCAGGATGAGATACTTTAGATATAGTGAAGGTACATTCCCACAAGTGGAAGGTAGTGCAAACAAATCGAGAACTCCCTGGATATAGATGTAGGAAAAATGTGGCAAGAGTAGTGCCAATTAAGGATCTCATTGGGGAGGTACTAAATGTGAAATTTTGCATCTAAGAAGATGTTGCCCAAGTCAAGGTTGTTAAGGCACAGGATGGGTTAAAACATTATTATAGTCTGGCTATACTTAAAAGTCACCTGGATTGGATTAGACGCATTCAAGGATGTGGAGGGGAGGAAGGGTGCAAATTGCGGAGGCACTGGCCATAATCTTCCAATCCTCCTTGGAATCAGGAGTGGTGTCAAAGAACTGGAGAATTGCAAATGTTACATCCTTCTTCAAGAAAGAGTGCAAGAATAAACCCAGTAACTACAGGCAGTCAGTTTAACATCAATGGTGGGAAAGATTTTAGAAAGATACTTAAATTGATAAAATTAGCAGTCACTTGGACAAATGTGGATTAATTAAGGAAAGCCAGCACGGATTTGTTATGGTCAAATCACGTTTAACCAACTTGCTTGATTTTTTAAAAATGAGATAACACAAAGGATTCATAGTGTGATGTGTTGATGTGGTATGTGGATTTCCAAAAGGCATTTGATAAAGTGTCACATAACAGGCCTGTCAGCATAGTTGGAGCTCATGGAGCTCAGTAGAAGTAAGCGCACTTGCAGTTGGGGCAGTCATCACCTGAGTGCGACAGTCCGAGTGAGTATATTTGAGAATTTGGAGCAAAGTGGGAACTCAGTACAGAGGGGAAGAGGTGCCTCTCTTACTTTGCTTTTTTCTTTCTAACTTTTTCTCCTTTCAGAAAGCAGTACTTGGTGAGTATTTCAGCTATTGTGAAGCAGCAGCGGGGGTACAAACAGACAACCATGAGATCACAAGAAACTGGCAAGTTGATTGGCTGGTAAATGCTCAATGTCAGGGACAGTGTGTGAAAAACCTGCATCTGGAATAAGGGAAGTTAGGACCTATTATAGTATGGTGATATAAGTAGTTTAGAATTTAAGAGAAGCACCCTAGGATTTAAAACAGTGCACAACTAGGTGGTTATTTAATGAAATACAAAGTAAAACACCTAAATAAGCAAATATTTTAATTAATAATTATTTAAAACACATTAAGGATGGCAGAACAGGTGATGATAAACCGGTATAAAATATGGATTCAGCCTCAAATGGAATATAGTGTCTAGTTCTTGTGACCACACATTGGAAAGGATGTGAAGACATTGGAGACATTGCAGGAGAGACTAATTAAAAAAAAAAATGTTTTCATTCTCCATTTTCACATTTTCCTTCAAGATTTACACCCCAATCACAAACAGTAAAGGTAACAAATACAAAATCAATCCCCTTAACAATACCAACGATCCCATCCTCCCACCGCCCCAAACAACGGCCCACCTGTCAATATATGCATCCAATAAAACAAACCCTCCCACGGTGGCAACAAAAAAACAAAGGAGAAAAAGAAAAAGGAATCCGGGACCGCCCATGGTCACCATTGACCTATAGAGTCCACTCCCCCTCCCCCCCCCCCCCCCCCCCTACACTCAACGCCCTCCAACCTCTGAAAGAGTACCATACATGATACCCAAGAGTTGTACCCACCCCCCCAGTCTCCAACTACTCCTGTCCACTGCCTCTTGTAAAACTCCTCCTCCCAATTTCGATTCCTTGCCCCCAACTTTCCACCCCAGCTAGACCACTCGGACCCTGTTCTGCCAGGCTCCGATGGCCGCAGCCCCTCACTCCCGTTCACTGGCTGGCTTAAACGGGCCAGCGTGGAGGCCCCCGCCCGGGTCCCTTTCCCGGCCCTAGGAAAGCCCAGAAATCCCCTTTTAGCACACAAACCCCGCATATCCACCTACACCCCAAAGATTTTGAGTGAAAGTCCCATCACTTCCCTTGTCCAAATATATACAACATTGGCTCCTTTAGCCCATACACCCGCACGCAGTGAAACAAAAAAGAAGAAAATACAGTCATGAGGTTACATCGGCACATGGCCATTTCTCAATTTCTCAGTTCTGCCAGTCCTTCTGCCTTCACAAACTCCTCCGCTGCTTCCGCCGTTCCAAAATAAAAGTCCCCGAGCTTGTAAGTCACCCTCAGCTTCGCTGGATATACAATGCCGTACTGCACCTTGCTAATGTACAGTGTCCTCTTCACCCGGTTGAAGGCAGTCCGCCTCCTCGCCAGCTCCACCGTAAAGTCCTGGTATACACGTATACCAGCTCCAGTCCACTGCACCACCTGCTTCTGCTTGGCCCAGCTCAGGACCTTCTCCTTCACACTGTACCTACGGAAGCACAGAGTCACTACCCTTGGCGGCTCACTCGCCTTAGGTACAGGCCTCCACGACCGATGAGCCCGATCCAGTTCATATTGGGAGGGATCCTCCCCTCCCCCAATAGTTTCGCCAGCATCGCGGCAAAATACTCAGTCGGCCTCGGTCCTTCAACTCCTTCGGACAGCCCCACAATCCTCAAATTCTGTCGCCTGGTTCTGTTTTCCAGATCTTCCATTTTTCCTCGCAGATCCTTGTTAATGTCCATCACCTTCCGCATCTCCTTCCCCATCGAGGCAAGTTGATCACCGTGCTGCAATACAGTCTCCTCCACTTCCTTCAGCGCCTCTCCTTGCTCTCGCACCTCCGCCACTGCACTCGCCACCGGGTAAATCGCCTCCTCCACCAGCACACTCAAAACCTCTCTCATCTCCTTCCTCATTGTCTCCCTGTATTTTGTAAACTGCCTTTCGAATTCCGCAGCCATCACCTTAGTTATTTCTTCAGCTGTGAGCAATGCGGCCTCCCCTGGTGCTCCAGCCTCCATTTTCCTTGGTGACCCCGTGATGACCTTTCCATCCCCGACGGACCTTCAGCTGTTTTCCTTACGGACGTTCATTTGCTCACCCTCGACATTTTTCTTCACTGTGCCTTCACTCTGCCGCCTCTCTGCCTTTGCGGACTCCGTGGACCCTGGGACCGGGCTTAAAGCCCCGAAAATGCCGTTCCCGAACGGGAACCCTCCATTTTGCGGCCGCCTCCCGCCCGCCATCCCGGAAGTTCCCTGCAGGAAAGACTCATAAGGATGGTTACAGGGATAAGGAGCTTCAGTTACATGAATAGATTGAAGATGCTGAGACCTTGTAATTGGAGAAAGTAAAATTAAATGATTTAATAGTAGTGTTCAAGATCAGGAGGAGTCTGCAGATGTTGCAGCTGTACAAAACTCTGGTGCGGCCGCATTTGGAGTATTGCGTGCAATTCTGGTCATCGCATTATAGGAAGGATGTGGAAGCATTGGAAAGGGTGCAGAAAAGATTTACCAGAATGTTGCCTGGTATGGAGGGAAGATCTTATGAGGGAAGGCTGAGGGACTTGAGGCTGTTTTCGTTAGAGAGCAGGTTAAGAAGTGACTTAATTGAGGCATACAAGATGATCAGAGGATTAGATAGGGTGGACAGTGAGAGTCTTTTTCCTCGGATGGTGATGTCTAGCATGAGGAGACATAACTTTAAATTGAGGGGAGATAGATATAGGACAGATGTCAGAGGTAGGTTCTTTACTCAGGGAGTAGTAAGGGCGTGGAATGCCCTGCCTGCAACAGTAGTGGACTCGCCAACGCTAAGGACATTCAAATGGTCATTGGATAGACATATGGACAATAAGGGAATAGTGTAGATAGATTTCATAGAATTTACAGTGCAGAAGGAGGCCATTCGGCCCATCGAGTCTGCACCGGCTCTTGGAAAGAGCACCCTACCCAAGCCCACACCACCCTATCCCCATAACCCTATCCCAGTAACCCCACTCAACCAACACTAAGGGCAATTTTGGACACTAAGGGCAATTTAGCATGGCCAATCCACCTAACCTGCACATCTTTGGACATCCCATAGATGGGCTTTAGAATGGTTTCACAGGTCGGCGCAACATCGAGGGCCGAAGGGCCTATACTGCACTGTAATGTTCTATGTTCGATATAGTGAAATTGTTCCTCTCGGTGGAAGGATCATACTGGTTTGGATCTGGAAAGCACTGCCTTAGAGGGCTCAGGGGCTGGTTTAATAATGGCTTTCAAAAGAGAAAGGATAATTATCGGAAGAGAAAATTAAATTGCAGGGCTGTGGGGAAACAGCCCAGGTGAATTGCTCTTGCATGGAGAGGATGGGCTGAATGGCCCCCTTCTGTGCTGTAACAATTCAGAATAATGATCCTGAAACCTACACCAAGCTACGTGTGCAGGTTAGGAAAACTGGACAAACACGCAGCAGTGCTATTTAAGTAAAATAAACTAGAAACATCAGAGGTGCAGACAGAGAAGCACAGAAGCACTAGATTGATGGAAATCAGTAACCTGAAAAAGAAATGTAAACGCCTAGTTAACCGAAAGAATTACACCACAAGATTAACATTTTAAACATAAAACCTAACTGTAACAAGAGTTAATCAAAGTTCTACTAACTTCCCAGAATATTTTATTCTTCAAGCCCAAAAGTCTGAATAGGACACTATTCCCTCCTCCACTGTCAAAAAACCCTATACTTTGCAAGACCTGAAGGGTTCCTGGGAACAAACGAATATGTGCCACAGCTCTCAGGATTTCACTTCGACTCCCCTAAGTGTTCCCACTATTCTACAAGGTATGAGATTTCTGACATCTGGCTAGGTGACCCTTCAACTATTCTTGAGCATTTCAATATTGCAGACAGCCCACCTCAAGCATGGCCACCTCAATAACTCCAAAAATCAGAAAGCAACCATGGTTTTTCATAGGCCTCTGCAACTGGTCTGCAGCTTCCAGCAGATTTTCCCTCTCTGCTCATCTCAAAATCTGTTTCCAGGTTCCAACTCTGCGATAAATTACACAGCTATACCCAAAACAAAAAAATCCCTACCACCTATTCCCACGGCGAAGAGACACAACTGGGATATCCCAGATGGAGCGCTAGAATAATTATCTCCCATTCCCTTGCCTTCCCTATGTTCTAGGACACCAAAAGAATAATTGAAATCACAAGAAACTCAGAAAGGGTCAGGCATTGTTTTATATTCCCCACTTCTAACTCTGACCTTATTAAATAAACACAGGCCAACCTTTGAATTGCAGTTAATTTAGGTTAATTTACCAGCTTCTCATTGGGAGGCTTTTCATTTATCTTGCATTTTTAAAATTTCAACCCCAAATCTAAAGATTATACTTGTAAAAGATAGGCAACACAAGATCAGACATTTTCACAACTGCAAAGAGAAATGAAAGTCAGAGAGGGACCCAAGGTGTGAGGTGATTCATTTTGGAAGGAATAACAGGAAGACTGAGTACTGGGCTAATGGTAAGATTCTTGGCAGTGTGGATGAGCAGAGAGATCTCGACGTCCATGTACATAGATCCCTGAAAGTTGCCACCCAGGTTGAGAGGGTTGTTAAGAAGGCGTACGGTGTGTTAGCTTTTATTGGTAGAGGGATTGAGTTTCGGAGCCATGAGGTCATGTTGCAGCTGTACAGAACTCTGGTGTGGCCGCATTTGGAGTATTACGTGCAATTCTGGTTGCCGCATTATAGGAAGGATGTGGAAGCATTGGAAAGGGTGCAGAGGAGATTTACCAGAATGTTGCCTGGTATGGAGGGAAGATCTTGTGAGGAAAGGCTGAGGGATTTGAGGCTGTTTTCGTTAAAGAGAAGGAGGTTAAGAGGTGACTTAATTGAGGCATACAAGATGATCAGAGGATTGGATAGGGTGGACGGTGAGAGCCTTTTTCCTCGGATGGTGATGTCTAGCACGAGGGGACATAGCTTTAAATTGAGGGGAGATAGATATAAGACAGATGTCAGAGGTAGGTCCTTTACTCAGAGAGTAGTAAGGGCGTGGAATGCCCTGCCTGCAACAGCAGTGGACTCGCCAACTCTAAGGACATTCAAATGGTCATTGGATAGACATATGGACAATAAGGGAATAGTGTAGATGGGCTTTAGAGTGGTTTCACAGGTCGGCGCAACATCGAGGGCCGAAGGGCCTGTGCTGCGCTGTAATGTTCTATGTTCAACCTGCACCTCTCCGGACATTATGGGCAATTTTATCAAGGTCAAGCCACCTAACTGGCACATCTTGGACCACGGAAGGAAGCCAGAGCACCCGGAAGAAACCCACGCAGACACGGGGACAAAGTGCAAACTCCATACAGACAGTCGCCAAAGGCCGGAATTGAACCCGGATCCCTGGTGTTGTGAAGCAGCAGGGCTCACCACTGTGCCACCATGCCACCCCAAAATTACAGGTAATAATCTTGAAAGAACATGGATCTATGTTTAAAAATTATCATCATTGGCACATTTCTAGACAAGGGACAGCCAGATAAGACTTTATAAGCAACCAAATTACAACTCAACTTATTGTAGTTTTCAGCTGCTCAAGACACACCTTCAAATATCTTCAATAAGTTATTTTTTCCATAAATATATATTCTAAGCTTAACATACTAAGCTTAATATTCAAACTATAAAATTACAAACCATCAAACCAAGAGAAAATATCCAAGCATATTTGGATAATTCTCTTCCAAATACATACAGCATGCCCACTGAAAGTCGACATCCAACGTGACAATTATTTAATTGCCCAGGTTTGAAGGGAACATATGTCACATAAGGGCTACAACATTACTGGCCAAATTCTACAATACATGTTCCCATTTTGTGCAGCTCCTTGCTAAAGGAATGAAATAGCAGATTTTTTTAAATTTTTTTTTTTAATATATTTTATTGAAGTTTTTCAAAAAAAGATTTCCCATTTTTACAACTTAATAAAGGAATATACATTAAACGTTATTTAAATAATATATTAAACTAACAACAGATGGAAAAAGAAATAAACAAAAAGCAAATATCAACAACTAACTAAGAAAAAACAAGAACACGGAATAATCCTCCCCCCCTCCCCCCTGGGTTGCTGCTGCTGTCTTTTCTGTTTTTCCATTATCGTTCCGCGAGATAGTCAAGGAACGGTTGCCATCACCTAGTGAACCCCTGAGCCGATCCTCTTAACGCATATTTTATTCGTTCCAGTCTTATGAACCCTGCCATGTCGTTTATCCAGGCCTCCACGCCCGGGGGCTTCGCTCCTTTCCACATAAGCAGAATCCTTCGCCGGGCTACTAGGGACGCAAAGGCCAAGACGTCGGCCTCTTTCGCCTCCTGCACTCCCGGCTCTTCTGCAACCCCAAATATAGCCAACCCCCAGCTTGGTTTGACCCGGACCCCCACCACCTTTGAGATCACTCTTGCCACACCCTCCCAGAACTCGTGCAGTGCCGGACACGACCAGAACATGTGTGTGTGGTTCGCCGAGCTTCCCGAGCACCTCCCACACCTGTCCTCCACCCCAAAAAACCTGCTCAGTCTTGCTCCCGTCATATGCGCTCTGGTTAGAACCTTAAATTGAATCAGGCTAAGCCTGGCACACGAGGACGAGGAATTTACCCTACTTAGGGCATCTGCCCACAGCCCCTCCTCAATCTCTTCCCCCAGCTCCTCTTCCCATTTTCCCTTCAGCTCCTCTACCATCGCTTCCCCCTCGTCTCTCATCTCCCTGTATATTTCGGACACTTTACCATCTCCAACCCATGCCCCCGAAATCACTCTACCCTGGACCCCTTACGTCGGGAGCCGCGGAAATTCCCTCACCTGTTGCCTCGTAAATGCCCTCACTTGCATGTATCGGAAAGCATTCCCTGGTGGCAACTTATATTTTTCTTCCAATGCTCCCAAACTCGCAAACGTCCCGTCCACAAACAGGTCCTTCAGCTTCCTAATTCCTGCTCGTTGCCAACATTGAAATCCCCCATCTATCCTCCCCGGGACGAACCTGTGGTTATTCCTTACCGGGGACCACACCGAGGCACTCGTCACTCCCCTATGTCGTCTCCACTGCCCCCAGATCTTCAAGGTCGCCACCACCACTGGGTTTGTGGTGTACCTTTTCGGGGAGAACGGTAGTGGCGCCGTCGCCAGAGCTTTTAGGCTCGTTCCCTTACAGGACGCCGTCTCCAACCTTTTCCACGCCGCACCTTCTTCTTCCCTCATCCACTTACAGACCATCGACACATTGGCGGCCCAATAGTAGTCACTCAGACTCGGCAGTGCCAATCCCCCTCTGTCCCGACTGCGCTGCAGGAACCCCCTCTTTACCCTCGGAGTCTTTCCCGCCCACACAAAGCTCATAATGCTCCTGTCTATTTTTTTGAAGAAGGCCTTTGTAATCAGGATGGGGAGGCACTGAAACACGAAAAGAAACCTCGGGAGGACCACCATTTTAACCGCCTGTACTCTGCCCGCCAATGACAGGGGCACCATATCCCACCTCTTAAAGTCCTCCTCCGTCTGCTCTACCAATCGCGTCAGGTTAAGTTTATGTAGGGTTCCCCCAGTTCCTGGCCACCTGAATCCCCAGGTATCGAGAATTCCTTGCTACTCTCCTCAGCGGCAGAGCATCTATCCCCCTGCCCTGTCCCCCGGGGTGCATCACAAAATGTTCGCTCTTTCCCATATTTAATTTGTATCCCGAGAACTCTCCAAACTCCCTGAATATCTGCATTACCTCTGGCATCCCCTCTACCGGGTCCGCCACATATAGCAGCAAATCGTCTGCATATAGTGACACTCGATGTTCCTCTCCCCCTCGAAGCACCCCCCTCCACTTCTTAGAGTCCCTCAGCGCTATGGCCAATGGTTCAATTGCCAACGCGAACAGGGACAGGGGGCACCCTTGTCTTGTACCCCTATGTAATCGAAGGTATCCCGATCTTTGCCTGTTTGTAACGACGCTTGCCACCGGGGCCGCGTACAAAAGTTTAACCCATCTAATGAACCCCTCCCCGAACCCAAATCTCTTCAGCACCTCCCACAAATAGTCCCACTCCACCCTATCGAATGCCTTCTCTGCATCCATCGCCACCACTATCTCTGCCTCCCCCTCCGGTGGGGGCATCATCACCACCCCCGGCAACCTTCGTACATTGGCATTCAATTGTCTCCCCTTAACAAACCCTGTCTGGTCGTCATGTACCACCCCTGGGACACAATCCTCTATCCTTGTCGCCATCACTTTGGCCAGCAGTTTGGCGTCTACGTTTAGGAGGGAGATGGGCCTGTATGACCCGCACTGCAGCGGGTCTTTGTCTCATTTCAGGATTAGCGATATCGTCGCCTCCGACATTGTCGGGGGTAATGTCCCCCTTTCCTTAGCCTCATTAAAAGTTCTCGCCAAAAGCGGGGCCAACAGGTCCATATATTTCCTATAAAATTCCACCGGGAACCCATCTGGTCCCGGGGCCTTCCCTGCTTGCATGTTCCCAATTCCTTTGATCACCTCATCCACCTCAATCTGCGCCCCCAGACCTGCCACCTCCTGCCCGTCCACCCCCGGGAACTCTAGCTAGTCCAAAAAGTGTATCATTCCCTCTTTCCCCTCCGGGGGTTGGGACTTGTACAGCCTCTCATAGAATGTCTTGAACACCTCGTTCACTTTCCCTGCTCTCTGCTCCATCTTTCCCGTTTCGTCCCTAACTCCTCCAATTTCTCTCGCCGCCCCCCCTCTTCCGAAGTTGTTGGGCCAGCAGCCGGCTCGCCTTTTCCCCATATTCATATGGTATCCCCTGTGCCTTCCTCCACTGTGTCTCTGCCTTTCCCGTGGTCAGCAGGTCAAACTCCGTCTGTAATCTTAGTCTTTCCCTGTATAGCCCTTCGTCTGGGGCCTTCCGCATATTTCCTATCCACCCTCAAAATTTCCCCTACTAATCTCTCTCTTTCTTTACCCTCTTGTTTCCCCTTGTGGGCTCTGATGGAAATCAGCTTTCCGCTAACCACCGCCTTCAGCGCTTCCCATACTACTCCCACCTGGACCTCCCCATCGTCATTGACCTCCAGGTATCTTTCGATACATCCCCTCACCCTTCCACATACCCCCTTGTCCGCCAGTAGTCCCATGTCTAATCGCCTGAGTGGGCGCTGGTCCCTTTCCTCTCCTAGTTCCAGCACCACCCAATGCGGGGCGTGATCTGAAACGGCGATGGCCGAGTACACCGTTCCTGCAACTTTCAGGATCAGTGCCCTTCCCAAAACAAAAAAGTCTATCCGGGAATATACCTTGTGGACGTGGGAGAAAAAGGAAAACTCTTTACCCATCGGTCTGGTGAATCTCCACGGATCTACTCCCCCCCCCCCCCATTTGCTCCATGAACCCCTTAAGCACCTTGGCCGCTGCCGGCCTTCTCCTGGTCCTGGATCTGGACCGGTCCAGCCCTGGGTCAAGCACTGTGTTAAAGTCCCCCCCCCATTAACAAGTTTCCCACCTCCAGGTCTGGGATACGTCCCAGCATTCGCTTCATGAATCCCGCGTCATCCCAGTTCAGGGCATATACGTTCACCAGCACAACCGCCTCACCCTGCAATCTGCCACTCACCATCACATACCTGCCCCCACTATCCACCACTATGGTCTTAGCCTCGAACGTTACACGTTTCCCCACCAGTACTGCCACCCCTGTTTTTCACGTCCAACCCTGAGTGGAATATCTGTCCCACCCATCCTTTCCTTAGTCTAACCTGATCCGCCAACTTCAGGTGCGTCTCCTGGAGCATAAAGAGACTGAAGGCGGACGTAGTTAAGTGCGCAAACACCCTTGCCCTCTTAATCGGCCCATTTAAACCTCTCACATTCCACGTGATCAGCCGGGTTGGGGGGCCATTTACCACCACCCCCCCGCCCCCCCCCCCCCCCCCCCCCCCCCCCCCCCCCGTCGACTAGCCATCCCCTTTTTTAAACCATCTCCTCACCCAGGTCTCACGCACCTGTCTGTCCCCCAGACGGCGCCATCCCGCCCCGACCATCTTGTCTCGTATCAGCTCCCCCTTACTCTCAGCAGCAACCCAGTTAATCCCCCCCCCCCCCTCTAGCTTGATTACTCCCCCCATATTGCTTCCGGAAGTCAGCTAACTCTGGCTGACCTCGGCTTCCCCCGTTCATCCTTTGACCTCCCTGCGTGTGAGGCTCCCTTCCTTCCTGCGGCCTTTTTCCCGACAAAGTTTCCATAGCGCGGGAAAATACCCGTGCCTTACTCTCGGCCCCGCCCCTAATGGCGCAGTGCCCTCATTCCCCTTCCGTCCCCTTTTGCACCGGCGCCCACATTTCTTCATGTCCCCCACATCGGGGGGAGAAAAATTCCCCGTCCAACATTATTATACATTAGCCCTCCCCTCTCCCCACTTTACATTTCTGTGCCACCACCTCGCTACCCCTCTCCGGGCGGCAATTTCTCAAGTCTAGTCCAATTTCTCTTCCTGAATAAATGTCCATGCCTCCTCCGCCGTCTCGAAGTAGTGGTGTTTGCACTGATGTGTGACCCACAATCTCGCCGGCTGCAGCATCCCAAATTTGACTTTCTTCCTATGGAGCACCGCCTTAAACTCGCCCTCCTTCTCGCCACCTCCGCACTCCAGTCTTGATACACGCGTATCACCGCGTTCTCCCACTTGCTACTCCGTGTCTTCTTAGCCCAGCTCAGGACCATCTCCCTGTCCCTGTAGCGATGGAACTTCACCACTATTGCTCTTGGTGTTTCCCCTGCCTTTGGTCTTCTCACGAGGACCCGGTACGCTCCCTCCACTTCCAGGGGGCCCGTTGGGGCCTCAGCTCCCATTAGAGTATGGAGCATCGTACTCACATACGCCCCAGCATCAGCTCCCTCTGTTCCTTCGGGGAGACCTAAAATCCGTAGGTTCTTCCTCCTCGAGCTGTTCTCCAGGGCTTCCAGCCTTTCTATGCACCTCTTGTGTAGTGCCTCGTGCGTCTCCGTTTTTACCACCAGGCCCTGTATCTAGTCTTCGTTCTCGGCTGCCTTTACTCCACAGAGCTCCATCGCCTGGACCTTTTGTGTTTCCTTTAGTCCCTCGATTGCCAGTAACATCGGCGCCAGCACCTCTTTCTTGAGCTCCTCCACACATCGTCGGACGAACTCCTGCTGTTCCGGGCCCCATACCATCTGGGCTCCCTCGGCCGCCATCTTGCTTCTCCCTTCTCTTCTCTGCCGCTGCTCCAAAGGATCCTCCGCAATCTGGCCACTACTGTCGCTCCTTTCCATCCACACCTGGGGGGACTCCTTCCTTTGTCACCTCACACTGGGTTTGGCCGCAAAAAATTTCCGTTGGGGCTCCCGATAAGAGCCCAAAAGTCCTTTGAAACGGGAGGTGCCGAAACGTGCGGCTTAGCTGGTCATCGCCGCAACCGGAAGTCTGAAATAGCAGAATTAACCGCACAACACCAAGTTCATTCCATGTTTTTATATAAACATTGTGGGAGCTTTCCCTTATCAAAACTGCACACAAAGGGAACAGAATACTGAAGAGCTTTTAATGGACCAACAATGTTTACTCTCCATTTGAAGTAACGTTTCGCTACAGCAGCTTTATACATGTACTCTCAATGCTATTTACAAAACAGAATCAAGAAACTCACCATTTTGTGCTAATGGGGAAGGGTCTGTTTTCTGTGCCAGCTTCGTCAATGCCGAGGCAATTACATCATCTCCTGGCACCTTCGGGCTTTCCACATATTTCAACTTCCTGATTGGGCCTGCATGAAGAAAAAAATCTTTTCTGTTAACTTCTGCAACACAATCTTTTTTTAAAATATATTTTTATAAACAGATATTTCCAATATAACATCTTAACATCCATACATGTACAAAAGTTAATATTTCAACCCTTCCACACCCCTAACCCCAACCCCCCCCTCAAAAAAACAAAAACAAATCCCTATACCCCCCCTCCTAACATCGACCAACTCTCTGAAATAAGAAATAAATGGTTGCCATCTTAGGTGCAACGTTTCAGCCAACCCTCTCATTGCATACTTGATCTTTTCCACGCACAAAAAATCATTTAGGTCGCTTAACCATGCTGTGGCACTGGGCAGGGCTGAAGACTTTCACCCAAACAAAGGTTGCCTTTGTGCTATTAAGGAAACAAAGGCAAGGGCATCCGATTAGTCCGAGATCCAAAGAACAGGCCCCAAAGGGCATGGTTCCAAATCAACCCCAAGAATTCTTTGCATGATCCTTAAGGGGACCCAGAAGTGCACAAGCTCAATGCAAGACCAAAATGTGAGAGATGCGCTGGACCCCTAGAGCAGTGTTTTTCAAACTTTTTTGCCCCGGATCCATTTTTATCAACCAGCCATCCTTCGGGACCCACGCCGGCCGACCTTCGCGACCCACCATTTTCTCTTGCCTTTAATGTGAGAGGTGAGCCTGCTTGCTCCTCAATCTCACTCCAATCAGGTTCACAGGTATAAAGGGCTATGCGCATATCAGGTGCGGATTCAGCTGGTTCCTTTGTGCTGTCTTCATCTTTGTGAGGATGGAAAATCCAACCTAGCACATGTAGGTCATTGTGAAGGGCAAAAGCAACAAAATGCTTGTTTTACTCAGCGCTGAATACTCCTTGGAGACGGTACTCCAGAATGTTGACAGCCTCATTGACTTGTGCCGTGTTTTTGATGTGCTGTCACAGCGGAGTCAGAGAAGTTCAGTTTCTTCATTTGGAGTTAGCTGCAAGTTAACAACCGATTCTGGGGTCGCAATCTCAAAAAGGACTTTCCACCCACTTCTTCTCTCAAAATCTTAAACTTCTTCTCTGGAAAGTAGCAACCAAAATTCTTGATCAGCACAGCCAGGTGCGACAAAATAAGGTTTGCCAGTCCATTTACTTTCCTTACTAATGCTGTTTTCTTCGATGTGTCGTAGCAGTGTGGGGAACATGTAGTAATTTTTGTTTGCACTCGCAATTGACAAACTTTCAATTACTTTTGGAAAGCTTAGATTT
Organism: Scyliorhinus torazame; assembly: GCF_047496885.1. Classification (NCBI taxonomy): domain Eukaryota; kingdom Metazoa; phylum Chordata; class Chondrichthyes; order Carcharhiniformes; family Scyliorhinidae; genus Scyliorhinus; species Scyliorhinus torazame. The sequence continues at coordinate 99,720,110 of NC_092708.1, forward strand.
CTTCACAGTGCCAAAAGCAATCATCATCCTTCCCTTGCAATTTGAGGCTCAGTTCATTTAGAATTGAAAAGGTGTCTGCAAGGTCAGACATAGTTAGCATCCAAGTTTCATCAGCAAACAAATCAGCCAGAGAGGACAATTTCTCGAGGAGGAAAGCGTGGATTTTGTACCTCAGTTCGCAAACTGAGTAACACCTGACCCCTTGACAGCCGACATACTTGTGTGTGGAACAATAAATGTGTGTGCTTGACCCCCATATCGGAACACAGTCTCAAAAAGTCTGGTATTGAGTGCGCTGCGTTTAATGAAATTCACAACATTCACAATTCCTTTCAACACCACTTTGGAATTCCTTTTGACGCCAGTGCCTCACGGTGAATAAAACAATGATTCCAAGCATTGTCCTGACCAGCTGCCTTCTTAATCCTTCTTATAACTCCGCTGTTTTTCCCTCCGCTGTTTTTCCCAGTCATCCTGGCTGCTCCATCGCTTGTGATTCCTCTGCAACTAACCCAGTTGAGCGCACACTTTGCAACCACATAACTATTCAATGCTTCAAAAATTTCTGCGCCAGTCGTGTGGCTTGGAAAAGTCAGGTAGCACAGCAAATCCCCAACAAATTCATTGTGCCAAACATACCTAATGTAAACTAGCAAGGTTGCACAATCTGAAACATCTGTACTTTCATCCAGTTTTATTAAGAACTCCTGGGCTGATTTTAAACGAGAAATAAGCTGGGCTTCTAAATTCTCAGCTATATCACAAATTTGGCGAGCCACTGTGTTATCACTAAGTGGGATGCATTTCACTTTTTCAACGAACATCTGATCTATGACCGCACAAACTACATCTAATGCTGCAGGGAGAATTAATCTCTGCTACAGTGTGGGGCATTTTCTCTTTAGCTACATGATAAGCTACTATGTAAGAGGCTAACTGTACTTTGTCATTCAATGTAACAATTCTGCTGAGGACTTCAGCTAACAATTTAAGTTTTTGTTGCATCCTTTCAAAAAAATCAAGAGGTTTGTCCTTGAGTTTGCTATGCTTAGTCTTCAAATGCCTTTGGGGTTTTTAAACTTTAATTTGCCAGTACTTTCCTGCATATAACATACATGGACTTCACATCCAGATTTGCATTAACACAATTAATAAATCCATACCTTAAAATATCTTTATACTGCTTTGTGCCCGATTTCAGCTTCTTCTTAATGGACTGTTCTCCTGAGCCACATTCTCCAGCAGGAGGTTTAGTTGTGAGATCCTGGTCTGTTTGTGTCTCTGGCCCTCTCTTCCTTATTACAAAACGATCAGTTTTAAACTTTACAGTCCTGTTGCTGTTTGCTGCTGACAAAATGGAGGAATCGCAATCGCACCCAGAGCACGTGGTGTCAGTGTTCGGGGAGCATGACCTGCTCTCTGCCGTCACTTCAGGCAGGAAGACGGAATTGAATTTTTAAAACAATCTTCTCCTGGGTCAGCGCGCTGACGTCTCTCTGGGCTCCGGGCATGCACACTGATGAGCGGGCACGCATGCACAACGCGCCCGCATTCTGAAAGCCGGTCGCAGCCGGCATTTTTAAACGCATGAATTACCGTGATCGGGAATGCCATGAAGGATGGCTCCGCGACCCTCCCGCGATCCACCAGCAGGTCACGACCCCCACTTTGAAAATGACTGCCCCAGAGAATCGCTCATACCTGTCCTCTACATCAGCGAAAAACCCAGTCATTCTGTCCTAGTCAAATGTGCTCTATGCACTACCTTGAATTAAATCAGGCTACACCTAGTGCACACAAGGATGTAGAGTTGACTCTATAAAGAGCCTCACTCCACACCCCTCCCTCAAACTGCAGGCCCAACCGATCCTCCCACTTCCTTTTAACCTCATCCAACAAGACCTGCCCTTTTGACACCAGCTAACCACAGATCTCCGACACCTTCCCCTCCCCTGATCTCAATGTATGGCCAGAGGCTCAATTGCCAACAATAGCAAGGATGGCAAATACCCCTGTCTTGTGTCTCTCTTAAGTTGGAAGTATTTTGAATTGAGAGCATGTGTGTGGAAGCTTGCAGTGGGGCCCTATACAAAAGGCATGACCTAGATATAAATCTAGGCTCAAACCTCCCCAAAAGCTCAAACAAATAGCCCCACTCCACCCTGTCAAACGCCTTCTCCATATCGAATGAGATGAACACCTCCGTATCAGGAGATGGAGAGGGGAACAAAATATTAAGCAGCCTCCGAACATTAGCCACCAACTGCCTTTTTCTTAACAAACCCCATCTGCTCCTCTGATAGGACCCCTGGGAGGCAGGGTCCCATGCGCCTAGCCAAGACCTTCACCAACACTTTTACATCAGTGTTCAATAATGAAATGGGGCGGTGCGATCCACACTCCCGTCAGGACCTTGTCAGTCTTTAATATAAAAGAGATCATCGCCAGCGCCAAAGAGGTCGGTAACATCCCCGAGCTATAGAATCCTCAAACATCACTGGGGCCAGGAATCCGGCAAACTTTTTATGAAATCCAATCTGAAACCAGTCCGGACCCGATGCCTTCCCCAATCTATCAAGCTCACACACTCCAATACATTCCAAAAGTCGGAGGAGCAAATTCTTCCCTTTTCACTTGTTCCACCACGGGAATATCCAAACAGTCTAAAAACTCTAACATTGAGGACCCCAACCTTTGGGGTTCAGATTCATACAGGTTCCGATAAAATGCTTCATTAACCTTGGCCAGGGCAGAGACCAGTCCACCCCCCACGTCCCTTACCCAAGCAATTTCCCGAGAGTCCATTTGTCGCCTCAACTGATGCACCAACAAGCGACTAGACTTTTCCCACCGCGCTCATAAAAAGCCCCTTAAATGTCGTAACATGCGCACCCACCCTATCCGTAGAGAGCAGCCCAAACTCCACCTTCTTCCTACTGGACAGCGAGTCCAGTGTCTGATTAATCGAGTATTGACGGTCCACCTGCAAGATGGCGTCCGACAACCTCTGGGTCTCTAGACTTTCACTCTACTCCTCGTGCGCCTTGAAAGAAATAATCTTCTTTCTAACAACCACCTTCAATGCCTCCCACGTTGAAGAAGAAATCTCCTCACTCCTATTAAATCTCAAATACTCAATGGCAGAGGAGACCCGCTCACAAAAGGTCTCATCCACCGGGTGGGAGGTGAGCAGGTGGTGAAGACCAAGGAAAAATGGGAAGGGTGCTGGGAAGGATCAATTGGGGAGTATGGAGCGAGGCACTGCGCAGAGTACACGCAACCTCCTCGTGCGCAAGGATGAGCCTGAAACAGTTTAAGGTCGAACACAGGGTACATATGACTCAGGAAAAAAATGAGTGGGTTCTTAAGGGGATGGCAGATGAGTGCGAGAGGTGTGGGCGGGGGCCGGAGAATCACGTGCACATGTTCTGGGGCTGTGAAAAGTTGGAGAGATTCTGGGTGGGAGTGTTTGCGGTCTTAGCCAAGGTGGTGGGGAAGGAGGTGGACCCGGATCCTTTGGTGGCGATATTTGGGGTTTCAGAGAAGCTGGAGCTCATGGAGAGGAGGAAGGCAAATGTCGTGCCTTCACCTCTTGATTGCCCGGCGACGAATCTTACTGGAGTAGCGGTCGGCATCGCCACCGGGCAGCGGCTTGGTTGGGTGACCTGTACAATTTCCTGCGGCTGAAAAAGGTAAAGTATGAGCTAAGGGGCTCAGCAGAGGGGTTTGAGACAAGGTGGGGGATGTTTGTGACAGTGTTTGAGAAGCTGTTCGTCGCAGGGAGGGGGGGGGGATGAGAAAGGGGAAAAAATTGTACAAACTGTATAGTTGACTGTTGGGAAGCATGTTTCCCGAGGTGTTTATGTGTTGTAACTTTTTTGATATATGTCTGGAATAAAATAAGTTTTTTTTTTTTAAAAAGCTCTTATCCGCCAATAGCGAAGCATCAAACCTCCACGGGGTACGCCGAGTGGAGCCCAACCCAACCACAATGTCCACATAATGCGACGCATGATCAGAAATCACTTGCCGAGCAGAGTATCCTGACTCAACCGCATCCAGCAGCAGGGTCCTACCACAGAAAAAAGATTAATTCTGGAATAGACCTGGTGGATATGAGAAAAGTACAAAAAATCCTTCTCCCCTGGGTGTAGAAGCCTCCAAGGGTCAGCTCCTTCTATCTGCCCTATGAAGGTCAACAGTGTCTTCACCATCCTAGAAGGCCTCAACTTACCCAGTCAGGGATTTAATACACAATTAAAGTCCCCACCCATGATTGGTTGGTGCGAACCCAAATCCGGGATCAAAGACAACAACTTACTAATAAAAGTGCTGTCGTCCCAATTTGGAGCATATACATTGACCAGCACCACTGGTGCACCCGCTAACAGCCCACTAACCACTGCATACCTCCCATTCGGATCCGTCAAAATCTTCCCCGCTGAAAAGGTTACCTACTTATTGATCAGGATCGCTGCTCCCCGGGCCCTACCATCAAACCCCAAACGAAGCGCCTGTATCCACTTAACATATTCCTCTCCCAACCCAAATCTCCGCAACACACAACCCAAGTGGTTCCATTCCTTCTGTTCAAAAACTTTCTTTGCGTCCAAGGGAATCACTAACTCATCCGATGTCTGCTTTTGAATGAAAACTCCAATGGGTTCTTGCTTGTCTTCGTATTCAAAGAAATATTCACTTCAGAGTGTCAATGGTAGCAGACCTGCCTCAAATGAATGACAGTACTTACCAATTAACAAATCTATTAGTAAGTCATTAAATTCCCTGTAAAACCACGCCCAAAACCATCCAGCCCAGAGGCCTTAGTCGTTTGGAGTTCCCTCGTGGCCACAGCCAACTCCTTTTTAGAGATAAGAGCATTTAGGACCTCTGATGCTGTAGGAAGCTCGAGAGAAGAAAAGAAGCCCTCCATGCTTGTCAATATATCTCCACCTTACATAACGCAGCATAAAAATGCTTTATTAATGTCCACAGTTTTAATTTATCTATTAGCTCTGGAATCAGGTTCAGAGGGGATAGCCCCAGAGTCGGCCCTCTTTCTTAGTTAAGAAAGCCAAGTATTTACTTAGCTTGTTCCCGAACTCATAAAATTATTGCTTCGCAAACTTTAAACTCTTCTCAGCCCACTGGGTTGGCAAGGCATCAAGCACCACCCAAGCCAAGTTAATCTCCCTCAACAACCTCTGGTTGGGGTTCCTCCCATACTTCTCCTCCACTTCAGTCAATCGAACTTCCAACTGGCATGACTTTCCAGTATTCTAATCCTTTTGTTGACTGAATAGGAAATAACCTGCCCCCTAGCATAAAGGAAAGGAGTCACATCAAAAAGGGAGTTGAGACTTCCGGTTGCGTCTATGCGGAGCTAAGTCGCACATTCGGCGGCTCCCGCAAAAACTGACTTTTGAGCTCTTTTCAGGGCCCCCAACGGCACTTTTTTGACGTTTCCCGGTGTGGGAAGGAGTTAATAACAGCTCCCCGTCAGTATATGGCTTTAACTAGGAGCGGGGCGACAAAAAAGGTGGTGGTGGACCCGAAGAAGGGAGGGAAGAAGGACAAAATGGTGGTGGGCAGAGACCAGGCAGCGTGGAGGCAGTGGGCGGAGGAGCAACAGGAGGGTATCCAGCGCTGCCTCTGAGAGATTAAAACGGACCTGCTAGAGCTGATGAAGGCTTCTATTGATAAGCTGCTGGAGACACAGACGGCCCAGGGGGTGTCGATCCAAGAGGCTCGACAAAAGATCTCTGACAATGAGGACGAGATCTTAGGCCTGGCGGTAAAGGTGGAAGCGCACGAGGCGCTCCACAAGAAATGGCAGGAGCGGTTCGAGGAGATGGAGAATCGGTCGAGGCGGAAGAATCTGCGGATTCTGGCCTCCCAGAGGGGCTGGATGTGGGGCCTATGTGGTCACCATGTTGAACTCGCTGATGGGAGCGGGGTCCTTCGAGGGGCCCCTGGAGCTGGAAGGGGCCCATAGAGTGTTGGTGAGGAGGCCCAAGGCTAACAAGCAGGCGGTGCTGGTGCGGTTCCATCGGTTCGTCGATCGGGAGTGTGTGCTCAGGTGGGCCAAGAAGAAGAGGAGCAGTAGGTGGGAGAACGCGGAGGTTCGGATATACCAGGACTGAAGTGTGGAGGTGGCGAAGAGGAGGGCCGGGTACAATAGAGTGAAGGCGGTGCTGCACAGGAAGGGGGTGAAGTTTGGCATGTTGCAGCCAGCGCGACTGTGGGTTACCTACAAGGACCGGCACCATTATTTTGAGTCTCCGGAGGAGGCGTGGGCCTTTGTTCAGGCCGAGAAGCTGGACACAGACTGAGGGTCGGGATGGACAATTGGTGGATATGTTATGCCTATTTTTTGTTCGGGGGGGGGGGGGGGGGGCTTCGCAATGTTTTGGGTTTCTTTGTCTCTGTGTTTTTCTCTTTTGGGTTGGGGAGGGTGGATGGGGCGGGTTGGGCACTGTTTTGGGTGGTGGCGGGGCCTGGTAGGTGGAGAGCGCGGGCTTTTCCCCCCCCCCGCCGAAGACGGGGGGGGGGGGGAGCGAGGATTGTTTCCTGCGCTTAAAACGGAGGGGGAGAGCCTGTGGATGGGGAGCGGGAGAGGAGGGTCTGCCACACAATGGGAGGAGTCGAAGGGGAGGCGGGAGTGGCCGGGGTCAGCTGACTTGCTGAAGTGCACTGGGGGGAGTAAACCAGCTAGGATGGGTCCTCGCCCGGGGGGGGGGGGGGGGGGGGGTCGAGTTGCTGCTGCTAAGGTCAAGGAGGAGCTAGAGCGAGTGGGGGGTGCGGGCGCGTGGCTGGCCGAGGAGGGGTCATGGCTAGTCGGCGGGGGAGGGGGGCGGGTAGCAAATCACACCCATATGTTCTGGGCATGCCCAGCGCTGGAGGAATTTTGGAAGGGCGTAGTGAGGACGGTGTCGAGGGTGGTAGGATCCAGGGTCAGACCGGGCTGGGGGCTCGCAATATTTGGGGTGGCAGAGGAGCCTGGAGTGCAGGAGGCGAAAGAGGCCGGAACTCTGGCCTTTGCGTCCCTGGTAGCCCGGCGAAGGATTTTCCTTCAGTGGAAAGGTGCAAGGCCCCCAAGCGTGGAATCCTGGATCAGCGATATGGCAGGGTTCATTAAATTGGCGAGGGTGAAATTCGCCTCGAGAGGGTCGGTACAAGGGTTCTTTAGGTGGTGGCAACCGTTCTTAGACTTTCTGGCAGAACGATAGACATTGGTCAATGGCAGCAGCTGCTCGGTGGGGGGTTTATTTTATTTTTGTTTTTGTTATTTACACTGGAGGGTCGGAGGGGGTGTATACAATTTATTATTTATGTACGGGGGGGGGGGGGGGGGGCGTGTTGGGGGGTTGCTTTTTTAGATTGTGTTTTGTACTTAACCCTGTTGGGTTCTTTTTTCTCTCATTTTGTTATTGATATTTTATGAAAACCTTTAATAAAAATTTTTTTTTTTTTTTTTTTTTTTTTAAAAGGGAGTTGATGGAGTAAAAACAAAAATAGTGCAGGAGGATACCAAATGTCAGATTTATCTAGGTATGAAGAAAAAAATCAATTCTAGTGTATGACTGATGAAGAGCTGAGAAAAATGTGAATTCTTTGTTTCTATGAGCGGCATGGTGGTTAGCACTGATGCCTCTTAATGCCAGGGACCAGGGTTCAATTCCAGCCACGGGTGACTGTGGGGAGTTTGCACTTTCTCCAGGGTCTGCGTGGGTTTCCTCCGGGTGCTCCGGCTTCCTCACACATTCCAAAAACGTACAGGTTACGTGGATTGGCCTTGATAAAATTGCCCCTTAGTGTCCAGGGATGTGCAGGGAGAGTGGGTCTAGGTGGGGTGCTCTTTCAGATGGTCGGTGCAGACTCGATGGGCTGAATGGCCTCCATCTGCATTGTAGGGGTTCTAGGATGTAGTGTTCTCCATACATCCAAGTATCCCACCTCTTCACAAAACGCCCACAGAAGAATTCGCTGAGGTCAACTCCACAACGCGGAGATGCCGGCATTGGACTGGGGTGGGCACAGCAAGAAGTCTTACAGCACCAGGTTAAAGTCCAACAGGTCCATTTGGTATCACTAGCTTTCAGAGCGCAGCTCCTTTATCAGGTGAGTGAAGACTTTGGTCACAAACTCTGAGAATGATTTGGAGGGCCTTACACATTCATTATTAAAACAGATTCTCCATAAACAAGACTCCTTAATCTCACATCTATTCCTCCTTACCCTTCAACACAGTACTCCACCTTGAAGGGAATATTTTTATTGACCAAAATTACTACACCCCGACTACTGGTCGAGAACGAGACGAAGAAAACCGGCACCACCCATCCAGCTTTAACTTTTATGTATTCCTCGTCATTCAAATCAGTCTCCTGTAAAAAGGCTATGTCAACTTTCTCCTTTTTAAGGAAGTACAGGATTTTTTCCTTTTGATAGGATGATGAATTCACTGCATATTCCAGGAACATAGTTTAAATTTAGCCATTGCATAATCCACCAGAAGAAATATAGGATAGAATTTACACGCCACATTTGGACATGCACCAAAACACACCTCCCCATTTCAAGTCACACCAGAGGCACCATAAAGTCCCAACAGCATTCTTTTCTCAGATGAGAGACCTGTCTGCACCATTGCAAGGATTCAGTCAACACCGTACAAACCCCAACACAACAAAAATACAAGAAAATCGTGACCACAATATTCTACGGGGACATTTTTCAACACAAGTGAGGACCTGTAAGGCCATAACCGTATGAGCAGCATGGTAGCACAGTGGTTAGCACAGTTGTTTCACAGCTCCAGGGTCCCAGGTTTGATTCCCGGTTGGGTCACGGTCTGTGCGAAGTCTGCACGTTTTCCCTGTGTCTGCGTGGGTTTCCTCTGGGTGCTCTGGTTTCCCCCCACAGTCCAAAGGTGTGCGGGTTAGATGGATTGGCCATGCTAAATTGCCCTTAGTGTCTAAAACATGTTAAGTGGGGGTTACTGGGTTAGGGGATAGGGTAGATACGTGGGCTTCAGTAGGGTGCTCTTTGTAAGGCCGGTGCAGACTCGATGGGCCAAATGGCCTCCGCCTGCACTGTAAATTCTATGATTTTATACCGCTATCATCAGGAGACATACTCCACGAAAAGGAGATGAGATCAGCCAAAAGGAGAAAGGAAGTGCATTTTGGGCACACCCATGAAGACCAAAATCTTTCATCCACCTCCTGGCAATGGTGCCACTCGATTCTATCATGATTAAAGAAAATATAGTAAACAACCAGTGTTACTATCATAAAGATATGGATAAGAGGAGAAAATGACAGATAACTGACATGCGGCACAGCTATCAGCAATGAAGGTCCCCGAGATCCCGGACAATAAAACAATTCAGTACTGCTCAATTGTTAACACCTCCCAATAAACATGATATATGACAAGATCAGACAAACGGTATTATAAACGGGGAGAAAGTCCAAATTTTTCAACGACCTGCAGACAGTCGGTCCAAATCCTCGTCTTCTATGGACTTTACGAATGGCAAGGCACTAGCCAGATTATCGAAAGTCTTAACGGAGTTGTCAGATATCATCCTCGGGGGTGCACAATAAAGCAGGGCCTTTTATCTCCAACACTTAACCAAAACTTTTCTAGGAACACACTATGGAGCATTAACTCCCAGATTAGGCAAGCATGTGCCACGCAAACAGGATAAAAGGATTAAAAAAGGAGTATGGCCAGAGCTCGTGGAAAAACTGCTCTTCACGTGATATATCCTCCTGCCCCCCCACCTCCCCTATTTATCCGCCCCCCACCTCCCCTATTTATATCTTTTAACCAGGTTCAGTCTGCCCAGGAGTTTTGGTTTTCAACCCTTACTTTCCTTTTGTTTCCTTAGAAACCGAGAATTAATTACCTCTTCAGTTCAATTTCTGTTTTCAGTTAAGCCTCAAGTAATACAAACTTTAAAAACACAGATTCCCTCACAATTGCACAAGCGACAAATAGATAATTCAGCTCAAATGGATCATTCGGTTCAACTAGTTTATGTCAGCGTTTCTACACCAAGCAAAAAAATAGTTTTAAGCACATACACACTGTTCCAAGATCCTATTTACCCCTTTGGGCTCCATTGTGGTCCAATGGCAACACTTTCATCTCAGAATCTCACTTTAGGAACTCACAATCAAAGGATACAGTACAAAAAAATATGCTCATGTCCAGCTCTTTACGTTAGCACTGCAAGTCTTTTCCCTTCAATCGGTTATTCAATTCCCTTTTACAATTCAATCTACTCCCATCACCCTTTATTTAAAAAACATCCAGTCACCCCCGATTCATTTGCCAATCGTCATAAATCTGGTCACTGAACCTCCTGCCACACTAACAGTTTCTCCTTATTTAATCTATTAAACCTTTATGATTTTTAACACCCATTATATATTCCGTCATAACCTTCACTGCTCGAAGGAGAACAACCCAAGCCGCTCTAGTCTCTCCAAATCCTTTTACCATTCTAGTAAATCTCAACTGCACCTTCTCTAAGGACTTGACATGCTTCCAAAGTGTGATGCCCAAAATTGGACAAAAGTATTTCAGCCAAAACCTAAACACTGATAAGAATACAAGAATCAGTAGGAGTGGGCCATTTGGTCTTTTGAGCCTCGTTGCTATCTCCGTAGAGACTGTCAACTTTTAAAAATAAATTCAAACTTCCAGTTGACAGTGGAAAGAATGACAATAAGACTTCACTCTTTACGACCTTTATTGTAATAACCCAACTAAATGTATTATGATTAAACACTATTTTTTGTAGCCAATTGGGGCAGCACGGTGGCACAGTGGTTAGCATGGTTGCCTACGGTGCTGAGGACCCGGGTTCGAATCCTGGCTCTGGGTCACTGACGTGTGAAGTTTGCACGTTCTCCCCGTGCCTGCATGGGTTTCACCACCACAACCCAAAGATGTGCAGGTTAGGTGGATTGGCCACGCTAAAGTACCCCTTAATTGGAAAAAAATAATTTGGGTACTCTAAATTTATTTTAAAAACATTTTTGTAGCCAACATACTTTACTTTAAATTACAGAAAAGAACTTTCCCACCAAAAAAAAACTAACCTAAAAAACCCAGGTCACAGTTGTGCTTTATACTATCCCTTAAGTAGTCATTTGATTTTCTCAGATGAAGCCCAATGTGTTTCTTAGCTCCCGAGGATATATTTCCATTCCTCTCCCAGCCTGGTAACATTTAAATCCAGAACTGTCATTTATCCAAATCCAGAACTGTCAAAAGAGCTGGTCATTGACTTCAGGAAACAAAGTACTGTACACACCCCTGTCAGCATCAACGGGGCTGAAGTGGAGATGGTTCGCAGTTTCAAATTCCTAGGGGTACACATCTCCAAAAATTTGTTCTGGTCCACCCACGTCGAGGTTACCACCAAGAAAGCACAACAGCGCCTATACTTCCTCAGGAAACTCGGTATGTCCACATTAACTCTTACCAACTTTTACAGATGCACCATAGAAAGCATCCTATCTGGCTGCATCACAGCCTGGTATGGCAACTGCTCGGCCCAAGACCGCAAGAAACTTCAGAGAGTCATGAACACAGCCCAGTCCATCGCACAAACCTGCCTCCAATCCATTGACTCCATCTACACCTCCCGCTGCCTGGGGAAAGCGGGCAGCATAATCAAAGACCCTTCCCACCCGGCTTACTCACTCTTCCAACTTCTTCCATCTGGCAGGAGATACAAACGTCTGAGACATGCACGAACAGACTCAAAACAGCTTCTTCCCCATTGTTACCAGACTTCTAAACAACCCTCTTATGGACTGACCTCATTAATACTATATCCCTGTATGCTTCACCCGATGCCGTTACATAGTGTATCTTGTGTTGCCCCATTATGTATTTTCTTTTCATATACTTAACGATCTGTTGAGCTGCTCGCAGAAAAACTTTTCACAGTACCTCGATACACGTGACAATAAACAAATCCAATCCAATCATTCACGGTGATGGTTTCTCTGGTGATCCTCACTCTACCACAAGCTAGATGAATCTTCCAGCCTCATTGCAAGTCCTCATGAATTTTGGCTACTCAAGTTCCCACACACATTCATGCGTGATTATCCATAAAGTTTTTTTTGGCCTCTAGCTGTTCCCTCTCTCTCAGGCAAACTACCTATACTTTGAGGGATCTCATAGAAACCCGTCCCATCTTGAAGACAAGAGATAGATAGGTTGATTAATAAGGGGATCAGGGTTTATGGGGAGAATGGGGATGAGAAAAATATCAGCCATGATTGAATGGCGGAGCAGACTCAATGGACCGAGTGGCCTAATTCTGCTTCTATGGGCTGTTTAGCACAGGGCTAAATCGCTGGCTTTGAAAGCAGACCAAGGCAGGCCAGCAGCACGGTTCGATTCCCGTAACAGCCTCCCCGAACAGGTGCTGGAATGTGGCGACTAGGGGCTTTTCACAGTAACTTCATTTGAAGCCTACTTGTGACAATAAGCGATTTTCATTTCATTTCATGTCTTGTGGTCTCAAAACCCATGTCAAAGTGAATCACATTAGATTTGTCACCTGTTTCAAGGTACAGCAAAAAGTGTTCTGCATATAGTCCAGGCAGATCGTTCGATGCATTAAGAAAAACATAGGAGGGGTGGCACAGTGGTTAGCATTGCTGCCTCACAGTGCCAGGGACCCAGGTTCAATTCCGCCCTCGCGTGACTGTCTGTGTGGAGTTTGCACATTCTTCCTGTGTGGATTTCCTCTGGGTGCTCCGGACAGTCCAAAGATGTGTAGATTAGGTGAACTGGCTATGCTAAATTGTCCCTAGGTGGGATTTATGGGGATAGGGTAGGACCTCAGTAGGGTGCTCTTTCAGAGTTGGTGCAGACTCAATGGGGCGATTAATTAATAGAAAGCAAAGAGTGGGGATTAATGGGTGTTTCTCTGGTTGGCAATCAGTAGCTAGTGGTGTCCCTTAGGGATCAGTGTTGGGCCCACAACTGTTCACAATTTACATAGATGATTTGGAGTTGGGGACCAAGGGCAATGTGTCCAAGTTTGCGGACGACACTAAGATAAGTGGTAAAGCAAAAAGTGCAGAGGATACTGGAAGTCTGCAGAGGGATTTGGACAGGCTAAGTGAATGGGCTAGGGTCTGGCAGATGGAATACATTGTTGACAAATGTGAGGTTATCCATTTTGGTAAGAATAACGGCAAAAGGGATTATTATTTAAATGATAAAAAATTAAAACATGCTGCTGTGCAGAGAGATCTGGGTGTGCTAGTGCATGAGTCGCAGAAAGTTGGTTTTCAGGTGCAACAGGTGATTAAGAAGGCAAATGGAATTTTGTCCTTCATTGCTAGAGGGATGGAGTTTAAGACTAGGGAGGTTATGCTGCAATTGTATAAGGTGTTAGTGAGGCCACACCTGGAGTAGTGTGTTCAGTTTTGGTCTCCTTACTTGAGAAAGGACGTACTGGCACTGGAGGGTGTGCAGAGGAGATTCACTAGGTTAATCCCAGAGCTGAAGGGGTTGGATTACGAGGAGAGGTTGAGTAGACTGGGACTGTACTCGTTGGAATTTAGAAGGATGAGGGGGGGATCTTATAGAAACATATAAGATTATGAAGGGAATAGATAGGATAGATGCGGGCAGGTTGTTTCCACTGGCGGGTGAAAGCAGAACTAGGGGGCATAGCCTCAAAATAAGGGGAAGTAGATTTAGGACTGAGTTTAGGAGGAACTTCTTCACCCAAAGGGTTGTGAATCTATGGAATTCCTTGCCCAGTGAAGCAGTAGAGGCTCCTTCATTAAATGTTTTTAAGATAAAGATAGATAGTTTTTTGAAGAATAAAGGGATTAAGGGTTATGGTGTTCGGGCCGGAAAGTGGAGCTGACTCCACAAAAGATCAGCCATGATCTCATTGAATGGCGGAGCAGGCTCGAGGGGCCAGATGGCCTACTCCTGCTCCTAGTTCTTATGTTCTTATGATTGGCCTCCTTCTCCACTGTAGGGGTTCTATGACATATGATAAATACACAATGTAAATGCATAGACATAGGGTGAAGCATACGGAGTATAATGCTAACAGTAGAGACGATGTGAAGAGAGAGCAGTTCAGTCCATAAGAGGATCATTCAAGAGTCTAGTAACAGCGGGGAAGAAGCTGTTTTTGACTCTGTTAGTGCGAGTTCTCTTTTGTATATTCAGCCCGATGGAAGAGGTTGGAAGCGAGAATAACCCAGGTGGGAGGGTTCTTTGATTATGCTGTCCACTTTCCCAAGGCAGCAGGAGGTGTTGACAGAGTCAATTAATGGGAAGCAGGTTTGCGTGACGGTGTGGGTTGTGTTCACGACGCTGTAGTTTCTTACGGTTTTGGGTTGAGCAATTACCGTACCAGGCTGTGATGTAGCCAGATAGGATGCTTTCTATGGTGTATATATAAAAATTGGCAAGAGTCAATGTGGATATGCCAAATTTCCTTGCGTTTCCCGAGGAAGTATAGACGCGGTTGTGCTTTCTTGGTCATAGCATCCACGTGGGTAGAGCAGGACAGATTGTTGGTAATGTGCACACCTCGGAATTTGAAGCTGCGAACTATCTCCACCTCAACACCATTGATGCAGACAGGGGTGTGTACGACACTTCGCTTCCTGAAGTTTATGACTGGCTCCTTAGTTTTGCTGACATTGAGGGAGAGATGGTTGTTGTTGTTGTACCATGACACTTGGCTCTCTAGTGCCTTGTGTCCATTAGCTTTGTATCCAGGTAGAAATACTGATCATCTACCTTCAAGAACTCTCATCTTGGAAGTAAAATGAAAGTTTCAAGTATAACTGTTTATGCTATGACACTCAATGCTTTCCCAGGACTTGAGACCAGTAGTCTAACCATCATAAACAGAGAAGCTGCTGCCATTGTCTTCACAAGAATGATCACATTCCACCTTCTTTCCTGCAAAACAACCAAATTCTCCCTTTAAACTTTAATAACTAAGCCACTCATGCTTGTTATCAGACAGACTTTAGAGCAGGTCAATGGCCCCCTTCATTTTCTCCAAATTAAAGACAATTGTAACAATTTTATAAACATTATTGTAACAACCTGCAGATCATGGCTGATCTTATTGTGGCCTTAATTCCACTTTCCTGCGATTTTCTTTTCTCCCAATAACCCTCAAGTCCCCTACAGAGCATTTAACGTCAAAGACCCAGCCTCAACTGCATGCTGGGATACAGAATTTCAAAGAGTAGTAACCCTGAAAGAAGAAATTATTCCTCATTTTTGTCTTAAATGAGGAATTTTAAAACCGTGCCCCTGGTTCAGGATGAGTGCAACTCCAACAACACTTAAGATGTTTGACACCATCCAGGACAAAGCATCTGATTGGCATCCCATCCACAAATATTCATTCTCTTCACCACAACGGTGGCAGCTGTGTCACCATCTACAAGATGCACTGCAAGAGCTCACCAAGACTTCTTAGGACCTTGCAAACCCATGACCACTACCATCTAGAAAGACAATCGCAGCAGATATGTGGGAACACTAACAGTTGGAAGTTTCCCTCCAAGTCACGTCCCCATCCACACTTTGAAATATTTTGCCAAACCCTTCACATGGCCAGGTACCAGAGAACTATTCCAACAAGGGATTAATCTTTCAAAAACTGGCCAGAAGAAGTTAAAGCAGAACCTGACCAGATGTAAAGTTTTTTATTGAGCTCCAAATGCAGCATTTCCACAGCTATTAAAGCATACCTTTGGTCTCTTATTAAAAATTTATACCTGGGGACCTTTTGCCTGTCCATGCATGCATCGTAAATGGCTGGCGAGGCAAGAGTGGCGAGGATGGCAGCGACATGGACACTCCTTTAGACACATTTATTTTGTATATATTCTCTTGCATGGGAAACTGGCCAGAACCACCATCTGAAATGCCAACTTGCCCAGAACGGTCAGAGTAGGAATCGCCTGTTGAAACCAAACAGTGTACTGTAAACATTTGCTAAAAAAGGAGACCGACAGCAGAATAGATCTAAATAGTTTAAATATGTCAAAAAATAAACTGGAACAATTGGAGGAGGAGGATGAAAGGAGGTAGACACAGGAGGGAAAGAAGGACAGGGATAAGTAGGAGATGTGGGCGGGGGGCGATGGAAGGTGTAGGAGAGCAACAGGACACTTAACAATGAGAGTCAAGAGATAAGTGAAAGAGAAATGGAGAGAAGATGACAATGGTGCAAGGAGGAAGGGAAAGATAAATGCTAATGAAAGGAAGAGGAATAGTAGCCCATTGAACCGGTTGACCCGGTTCTGCTATTCAATTAGAATGTAGCTGGTCTGTAGTTCAACAATACACATCAGCCTCTTCTTCATATCCCTGGATACCTTTACCTAAAAAAAAAAATCAAGAGTTTAATTTTGAAAATTCTAACCGACTTACCATCCAAAGTATTTTGGTGAACAATTCTGGATTTCCACAATCCTGTGTATGAAAAGGTGCCTTCCAATTTCACTCCTAACTAGTCTAGCTCTAATTTTTACATAATTCTACAATGGTTCTCAATTCAACATCAAAGGAAATAATATGCCCATATCTACCCGACTGAGTACCAATACATGGATAAAAACAAATTACTGCGGATGTTGGAATCTGAAACCAAAAGAGAAAATGCTGGAAAATCTCAGCAGGTCTGGCAGCATCTGTTGGGAGAGAAAAGAGCTAACGTTTCGAGTCCAGATGACCCTTTGTCAAAGCTAAAAGACATAGACAGTGGGAGATATTTATACTTTAAGGTGAGGGAATGAAAGAGGAGTTAGCCACAGAAACAAGGGAAAAAAGTGCTAATAGCAACAGAAACCAAGGAAACGAGTGCTAATGGCAGTCCCCAGAGAAAATAAAAGGTGTGAAAGGCTAAACAGCAGAGAAACTAAAATCAGGGGGCAAGCTGTGACAGATGTAGGGGGAAGGGGAAAGCAAAGGGGAGAAAAGGTAAGGAGAGGGGGAGGGATAAGATGGGGGGGGGAGAGAATATATTTAAAGAAAGACAAGAAAGAAATAAAAGGTAAAAGACAAGATAAAATGAAATGGAATGAAAACAAAGGGGTTGAGGTGGGATAGAGCTAATCATTTGAAGTTGTTGAATTTGATGTTGAGACTGGAAGGCTTAGGGTGCCTAACCGGAAGATGAGATGCTGTTCCTCCGGTTTGCGTTGAGCTTCACTGGAACATTGCAGCAGGCCAAGGACAGACATGTGGGCATGGGAACAGGGTCTTGGCAAGCAACAGGAAGGCAGGTTCCTGACTGCGTACAGACCGAAGGTGCTCCACCAATACATGGGGACTGGATACTGCAAAGGCTGTGGTCCTGACAATATCCCGGCAATAGTATTGAAAACTTGTGCTCCAGAACTGGCCGCACTCCTAGCCAAGCTGTTCCAGTACAGATACAACACTGGCATCTACCCGGCAATGTGGAAAATTGCCCAGGTGTGATCAGTACACAAGGAATCGGACAAATCCAACCCAGCCAATGACCACCCTTTCAGTCTACTTTCCATCATCAGCAAAGTGATGGAAGGAGTCATCAACAGTGCTATCAAGCAGCACGTACTCAGCAATAACCTGCTCACGGACGCTCAGTTTGGGTTCCACTAGAATGGCCACTCCTGACCTCATTACAGCCTTGGTTCAAACATGAACAAAAGGAGGCTGCACAGCAGCAGAGTGGTTAGCACTGCTGCCTATGGCGCTGAGGACCCGGGTTTGAATCCCGGCCCTGGGACACTGCCCGGGTGGAGTTTGCATATTCTCCTCACGTCTGCGTGGGTTTCGCACCGACAACCCAAAGCTGTGCAGGTTAGGTGGATTGGTCATATCTTTTAATTAAAACAGTAAAAAATATATGCAAGGCCAAACGGTACAAACACTAATTTTGTGATAGAGAAACTGGGTACCCTCCCCTCAGTGCCAATGTATGGGGAGGGGAGGGGGGGGTGGATATTAAAACAGTTCACAACACGTTTCTACAAAAACAAATGGTACAAGCACTAAACTTTGCGCTGAAGAGACCAGATACCCTCGTCTCTGTACCAACAGAAGGGAAAGGAAGGGGGATGGGGAGAGAGGGGAAAGCAGCGTGGTGCGGAGGGAGGGAGTCGAAGTGTTGGTGAAGGGTGGGGGGGGGGGCAAACAGGGCACTGCCTGAACTATCTACGGAGACAGAAAAATAAAAGAACCTTCAATTATGATGTGTCAGGTTCCGGGAGTCCCCCAGAGGGGGTGAGGGGCGACAGTGTCAGGCACGAGTGAGACCCGCACCCCACTACAGAGCGTTTTGTGCACCCTGTGCTCCCAACACTGGGCGGCTGACAGCCTTCGGACAGTCGCCCTTCGGGCCCGAATCCTCCACCACACTGAGTGCGGTGGGCGACACGGGCCCACTAACCAACTCAGGGGCTGCCTTGATCCCGCCATCGGGATCATCAACAGACGGGATCTCCTCAGGCTCCTCCCAAGGCTGGCTAAATTGCCCCTTAATTGGAAAAAAAATAATTGGGTACTCTAAATTTAAAAAAAAAACATGGATAAAAGAGTTGAATGCCAGAGGTGAGGAGCAAGTGACTGCCCATGACATCAAGGCAGCATTTGACCACGGAGGAGGTTTGTGCAGGGGGTCGGGATTGAAGGCGCTAGCAACAGCACGCTCCCGATGGCCCCGGGGAAATACTCAGAGTCCAGTAGTAATAGTTTTGTTGAGAATTTGGAGGCAGTTTCGGCCACACTTCGGGTTGGGGGCAGGGTCAAGGGAAATGCTGATTCGGGGGAACCACAGATTTGAGCCAAGGAAGTGGGATGGAAATTTTTGGAGATGGGAGGAGAAAGGAATTAGGACACTAAAAGATTTGTGTCTTGGGGGTCGGTTGGTAGGATTGAAGGAGCTGGGAGCCAAGTATGGGTTGGAGCAGGGGGAAATATTTAGATACATGCAGGTTCAAGACTTTGCCAGAAAGGAGATACAGAGCTTTGATTTGATTTGATTTTCATTGTCACATGTGCCGAAGTACAGTGAAAAGTATTTTTCTGCAGCCAAGGGAACGTACACAGTACGTACATAGGAGACAAAAAGAATAATCAACAGAGAACATTGACAAATGGTACATCGACAAACAGTGATTGGTTACAGTGCGGAACAAGGGGTCAAACAAAGCAAATACATGAGTGAGAGCAGTCATGAATAGTGTTCTTACAGGTAACAGATCAACCCGGCAATGTGGAAAATTGCCCAGGTGTCAGTACACAAGGAACCGGACAAATCCAACCCAGCCAATGACCGCCCTATCAGTCTACTTTCCATCATCAGCAAAGTGATAGGAGTCTTCAACAGTGCTATCAAGCATCATGTAAGCAGCAATAACCTGCTCACGGACGTTCAGTTTGGGTTCCACTAGGGTCACTCAGCTCCTGACCACATTACAACTTTGGTTCAAACATGAACAAAAGGGGGCTGCACGGTGGCACAATGGTTAGCACTGTTGCTTCACAGCTCCAGGGTCTCAGGTTCGATTCCCGGCTTCGTTCGCTGTCGGTGGCGTCTGCACGTTTTCCCAGTGTCTGCGTGGGTTTCCTCAGGGCCCTCCGGTTTCCTTCCACAAGCCCCGAAAGATGTGAATATTAGGTGAATTGGACATTCTGAATTCTCGCTCAGTGTACCCGAACAGACGCTGGAGTGTGGTGACTACACTAGTGTCACACGGGAGGGTTTAAACTAGTATGGCAGGGGGGTGGGCGCGGGAGCAATAGGTCAGAAGGTGAGAGCATTGAGGGATAACTAGGGAATAGGGACAGTGTGGCTCTGAGGCAGAGCAGACGGGGAGAAGTTGCTGAACACAGCGGGTCTGGTGGCCTGAAGTGCATATGTTTTAATGCAAGGAGCATTACGGGTAAGGCAGATGAACTTAGAGCTTGGATTACTACTTGGAACTATGATGTTGTTGCCATTACAGAGACCTGGTTGAGGGAAGGGCAGGATTGGCAGCTAAACGTTCCAGGATTTAGATGTTTCAGGCGGGATAGAGGGGGATGTAAAAGGGGAGGCGGAGTTGCGCTACTTGTTCGGGAGAATATCACAGCTATACTGCGAGAGGACACCTCAGAGGGCAGTGAGGCTATATGGGTAGAGATCAGGAATAAGAAGGGTGCAGTCACAATGTTGGGGGTATACTACAGGCCTCCCAACAGCCAGCGGGAGATAGAGGAGCAGATAGGTAGACAGATTTTGGAAAAGAGTAAAAACAACAGGGTTGTGGTGATGGGAGACTTCAACTTCCCCAATATTGACTGGGACTCACTTAGTGCTAGGGGCTTGGACGGGGCAGAGTTTGTAAGGGGCATCCAGGAGGGCTTCTTAAAACAATATGTGGATAGTCCGACTAGGGAAGGGGCGGTACTGGACCTGGTATTGGGGAATGAGCCCGGCCAGGTGGTAGATGTTTCAGTAGGGGAGCATTTCGGTAACAGTGACCACAATTCAGTAAGTTTTAAAGTACTGGTGGACAAGGATAAGAGTGGTCCGAGGATGAATGTGCTAAATTGGGGGAAGGCTAATTATAACAATATTAGGCGGGAACTGAAGAACATAGATTGGGGGAGGATGTTTGAGGGCAAATCAACATCTGACATGTGGGAGGCTTTCAAGTGTCAGTTGAAAGGAATACAGGACAGGCATGTTCCTGTGAGGAAGAAAGATAAATACGGCAATTTTCGGGAACCTTGGATAACGAGAGATATTGTAGGCCTCGTCAAAAAGAAAAAGGAGGCATTTGTCAGGGCTAAAAGGCTGGGAACAGACGAAGCCTGTGTGGCATATAAGGAAAGTAGGAAGGAACTTAAGCAAGGAGTCAGGAGGGCTAGAAGGGGTCATGAAAAGTCATTGGCAAATAGGGTTAAGGAAAATCCCAAGGCTTTTTACACGTACATAAAAAGCAAGAGGGTAGCCAGGGAAAGGGTTGGCCCACTGAAGGATAGGCAAGGGAATCTATGTGTGGAGCCAGAGGAAATGGGCGAGGTACTAAATGAATACTTTGCATCAGTATTCACCAAAGAGAAGGAATTGGTAGATGTTGAGTCTGGAGAAGGGGGTGTAGATAGCCTGGGTCACATTGTGATCCAAAAAGACGAGGTGTTGGGTGTCTTAAAAAATATTAAGGTAGATAAGTCCCCAGGGCCTGATGGGATCTACCCCAGAATACTGAAGGAGGCTGGAGAGGAAATTGCTGAGGCCTTGACAGAAATCTTTGGATCCTCGCTGTCTTCAGGGGATGTCCCGGAGGACTGGAGAATAGCCAATGTTGTTCCTCTGTTTAAGAAGGGTAGCAAGGATAATCCCGGGAACTACAGGCCGGTGAGCCTTACTTCAGTGGTAGGGAAATTACTGGAGAGAATTCTTCGAGACAGGATCTACTCCCATTTGGAAGCAAATGGACGTATTAGTGAGAGGCAGCACGGTTTTGTGAAGGGGAGGTCGTGTCTCACTAACTTGACAGAGTTTTTCGAGGAGGTCACTAAGATGATTGATGCAGGTAGGGCAGTAGATGTTGTCTATATGGACTTCAGTAAGGCCTTTGACAAGGTCCCTCATGGTAGACTAGTACAAAAGGTGAAGTCACACGGGATCAGGGGTGAACTGGCAAGGTGGATACAGAACTGGCTAGGCCATAGAAGGCAGAGGGTAGCAATGGAGGGATGCTTTTCTAATTGGAGGGCTGTGACCAGTGGTGTTCCACAGGGATCAGTGTTGGGACCTTTGCTGTTTGTAGTATATATAAATGATTTGGAGGAAAATGTAACTGGTCTGATTAGTAAGTTTGCAGACGACACAAAGGTTGGTGGAATTGCGGATAGCGATGAGGACTGTCAGAGGATACAGCAGGATTTAGATTGTCTGGAGACTTGGGCGGAGAGATGGCAGATGGAGTTTAATCCGGACAAATGTGAGGTAATGCATTTTGGAAGGGCTAATGCAGGTAGGGAATATACAGTGAATGGTAGAACCCTCAAGAGTATTGAAAGTCAAAGAGATCTAGGAGTACAGGTCCACAGGTCATTGAAAGGGGCAACACAGGTGGAGAAGGTAGTCAAGAAGGCATACGGCATGCTTGCCTTCATTGGCCGGGGCATTGAGTATAAGAATTGGCAAGTCATGTTGCAGCTGTATAGAACCTTAGTTAGGCCATACTTGGAGTATAGTGTTCAATTCTGGTCGCCACACTACCAGAAGGATGTGGAGGCTTTAGAGAGGATGCAGAAGAGATTTACCAGAATGTTGCCTGGTATGGAGGGCATAAGCTATGAGGAGCGATTGAATAAACTCGGTTTGTTCTCACTGGAACGAAGGAGGTTGAGGGGCGACCTGATAGAGGTATACAAAATTATGAGGGGCATAGACAGAGTGGATAGTCAGAGGCTTTTCCCCAGGGTAGAGGGGTCAATTACTAGGGGGCATAGGTTTAAGGTGAGAGGGGCAAGGTTTAGAGTAGATGTACGAGGCAAGTTTTTTACGCAGAGGGTAGTGGGTGCCTGGAACTCACTACCGGAGGAGGTAGTGGAAGCAGGGACGATAGGGACATTTAAGGGGCATCTTGACAAATATATGAATAGGATGGGAATAGAAGGATACGGACCCAGGAAGTGTAGAAGATTGTAGTTTAGTCGGGCAGTATGGTCGGCACGGGCTTGGAGGGCCGAAGGGCCTGTTCCTGTGCTGTACATTTCTTTGTTCTTTGTTTGTTTGTTCTTTGTTGACTAGGGGATTTTCAGTGCAGTGTTAATGTAAGCATACATGTGACACTAATAAAGATTATTATTACTACTCGATGACGATATTTCATGGGCTCTGTTGTCAATGTTGAGAACTCCCAGGGCCACTCCCTCCCGATTATACACCACCTGTGATGGTTGTCCTGCTGGTTGGGCAGGATATAGTCAGGATAGTGACAGAATATCCAGGAGACGGACTACGGTACGATTCGGCGACTATAGCTACGTCAGGCTGTTGCTGGGCCGGTCTGTGGGACAGCTCTCCAAACTTCGGCGCAAGTCCTCAGATGTTAATGAGGTCTCTGCATGGTCCAATGGGCATGGTGTGCTTTTATCAATGCCTAAATCGATGTCAGGTGGACCATACAGCGTAGTTCCATTCTTATTTCCTCGGTTTGATACAATGGAATAACTTGCTCAGCCATTTCAGAGGGCAGTTAGCCACATTGATGCGAGTCTAGAGTCGCATGTAGACCAGGCTGGATCAGGATGGCAGATTTATTTCCACAAAGGATATCAGTAAACAAGTTCTCTCTCCGCAGATGATGTCAGACCTATTGAGATTGTCCAGCATTTTCTGTTTTTGTTTCATATTTACAGTGGGATTCTATGATACCAGCATCTGCAATAATTTGCTTTCATCTTAGTAAACCGGACGGCTTTTAAAACCCAGTAAGTTTCATGGTCATTAATGAGACTTTAGTTTCATATTTTTATTTAATTATTTGAATTTAAATTCCCTCTAGCTGCCATAGTGGGATCTGAACACCAGGCTTCTGGATTATTGGTTCAGTAATATCACCCCTATTGTACTGGTCCTGTAAAATTGCATTATTTAGTTTGTATTTCTAATTTCTTACACAAGTTCATGTATAATATTTTACTGTTGTTTTTTTGATATTTTGCAGCAATAACTATGATAATGGCAATAAATGGACGTGGCTGAAGTCAGAAATCTTCAGATTACGCAACCAGATTACGCAATTCATATTGTGGCAGGTGCCTACTCCAAGTGAAAAATCTGACAGTGATTTTATTGTGTAATTTTCTCATTACTAACTGGTGCAAAGTCATTGCTCTCATTGTGACCCAGTGCAATCCTCAACACGAGATTTATTCTAATACCACTCCATTGTGACCCAGTGCAATCCTCAACACGAGATTTATTCAAATACCACTCCATTGTGACCCAGTGCAATCCTCAACACGAGATTTATTCTAATACCACTCCATCTAAGTGCACCACCGGCAGACAGGAATACCCGTTCCAACTTATTTAGAAGCTGTGGACAAAGAATTCTAACACAGTGATGTTAGTGTGAAGACCTGACAAATTGAGCTCCCACCCACAATTAATTTTCAATATTCCTAGGGCAATCCACCAGAGTAATAAAAAGGAAGACATGCCATAATCAGTGTACTCCTAATAATTTGAAGTCATCTTCCGTGCTGAAGTAATGGAATTATCAATAATTTGAATTAATGCATTTAGCTAACCTAGAAAAGAACCCTGGAAAATAAGAAGATAGCTAAAACTTTCTGATCAGTTTTTTGTTAAGTAGTTTCAAACCAAGTAGACAGTAATCAGAAAAATTAAACGATCTTTAGGTTTGTGTTTTGAAAAGGGGCCCATGCCTCACAGGAGAACTTATGTAAGATTTGCTCAAACTTTGAATAACCCATTTCTATGTTACTAAAGTGGCACATAGCGACTCACATCTAAATTAAATAACACCCAACAATTTTAAGATACATAAAGTTACACGTTAAGTGACTAGCGAGACGGGACTTCAGGTGGCGGCCATGGAGTGAGTGGTCGCATATGCAGCTCACACTCATGGTGGTCTTTTTGTGGCCTTTACGCCGGTTTGTAGCAGGAATTTTGTAGGAAAAGGTTGCAGAAGTGAGAGAAGAGAGTGACCCCTAGTATATGGAGCTGCGGTCCAGACATGCCCAGAAAAAAAGCAAACCAGTTGGTTGAGGCGACTGAGGAGCGGCAACGCATGGGGAGATGGCGGACGGGCAGGGTACGGCCTTGCCGGTTCAGTGGTCAATGGACCAGATGGTGAGCTTCCTGAATGAGAAGTTCACCCAACAGCAGAAAGATAGTTTGGAGGAGCTGACCCGGGCAGTGGACTCGAACAAGGCAGTGGTTGACCGCGTGACGAGACTGACAGCCCAGGGTTAGGCGATCCAGAGGTTGGAGGAGCTGGCGGGGTAAGAATGAGGAACAGTCCACCTCGACAGCAGCAGAGATGGGACTGATGCGAGACCAGCAGAAGCGACTGCTGGAGAACGTGGAGGACCTGGAGAACCGTTCTCCTAGGCAGAACATCCGGATTGTGGGCTTGCAGGAGGGAATCGAAGGAAAGAAGCGAATCGCTTTTTTCTGGGAAGATGCTGGAGAAGCTGCATTTGTTCGGCCGTTGGAGGTGAATCAGGCCCACAGGGCGCTGATGCGCAAGCCCCAGGGGGCGGGCCGCCGAGGGCGATGGTGGTACGATTGCATCGGTTCCTGGATAACGAACTTATATGAGGAGGGCAGGCAGACAAAGCGATGCACCCGAGAAGGCGTCGAGATTCAGGTGTTGTAACCTGCTCGCCTATGGGTGAACGATGGGGGCCAGGAGCTGTACTTTGGCTCGGCTGAGGACACAGTGGACCTCATGAAGGCGAATGGACTGGCAGGAGAAGGAAGACCTTGAACTTTGATTTAGGAGAAATGAAGTGCATGTATGGTACTGTAAAAAACTTTGGGGGGTTTTGTTGTTTGGGATTCTTTCGTTTTTTCCACTTTTCTAATTTGTTTGGGGTTAGGCTGGTTAAGGGATGAGGGGTGGGTCACTGTGTTTGGACCGTGGGAGGGATTGTTTGTTTGTTTTTTACTTCTTGCCTTTGTTTTGACTGCTTGCACGAAGACCGGGAAGGGGGGAATTAATGGGGGGTAGGATGCTAGGCGCCATGGGCGGGGGCTGCAAGGCTAGCTGGGCATGCTAGTTCACGGAAGCAAAGTGGGGGGGGTGAGCTGAAGGTCGATGTGGGGGGAGGGGGGGGGAGGGAGAGAGAGAGATGGGGACTTTCAAAGCGGGGGAGGAGGGTTGATGACAGTTGTTGCCTGAGGGCAGGCCAGGGGAGGTGCGGGACATGGGCCTGGCCTAGGAGATGTGATGGTCGATTGGCGGGGGTGGGGGAAGGGTGCCCCCCCACACTCCCCCGACCAGGCTGGTCACATGGAACGTTCAGGGACTGAATGGGCCAGTCAAAAGGGCCCGTGCGTTCGTGCACTCAAAGTGGACGAGGCCATGTTGCAGAAGACACATTTGAAGGTGGGAGATCAGATTAGGTTAAGGAAGGGATGGGTTGGACAGGTGCACCATTCGGGGTTAGACAACGAGGGGGGTGGCGTTCTTGGTTAATAAGCGGGTTGCAGACTTCCGGGTGCGGCGATGACCAGCTAAGTCGCACCTTTCGGCAGCTCCCGGTGGAACGGACTTTTGGGCTCTTAATAAGAGCCCCAACGGCAATTTTAACGGCTAAAAGCACTGTGCGGTAAACCAGAAGGGAATCCCCCCTGGCCACGGATGGAAAAAGGAGAGGAAAGTGGCCGGATTGCGGTGGGTCCTTTAGAGCAGCGGCAAGGAAGGCAAGCAAAAACCTAGATGGGCCCTGAACAACACAAGTTCTTGAAGCGCTGCGTGGAAGAACTTAAAAAGGAGATGAAGGAGCAACTGTTGGCCCCGATATTACAGGCGATTGAAGGGCTGAAGGATGAGCAAAAGACCCAGGAGCAGGAGCTTCGGGTTGTGAAGGCAAAGGCTGCCGAGAACGAGGACGATATACAGGGCCTGGTGGTGAAGACGGAGATGCACGAGGTACACCATAAAAGGTGTGTGGAAAGGCTGGAGGTGCTGGAGAATAAGGCGAGGAGGAAGAATTTAAGGATTCTTGGTCTTCCCGAGGGTGCAGAGGGGGCGGACGTCGGGGCATATGTGAGCACAATGCTGCACTCGTTAATGGGTTCGGAGGCCCCGACGGGTCCGTTGGAGGTGGAGGGAGCCTATCGAGTTATGGCACATAGACCGAGGGCTGGAGAAATTCCCCGAGCCATAGTGGTGAGATTTCTCCAATATAAGGACAGAGAGATGGTCCTCAGATGGGCAAAGAAAACTCGGAGCAGAAGGTGGGAGAACGCGGTGATCCGCGTATATCAGGATTGG
Source organism: Scyliorhinus torazame (assembly GCF_047496885.1). NCBI lineage: Eukaryota > Metazoa > Chordata > Chondrichthyes > Carcharhiniformes > Scyliorhinidae > Scyliorhinus > Scyliorhinus torazame. The sequence continues at coordinate 99,747,172 of NC_092708.1, forward strand.
AGTGCGGAGGTGGCGAGAAGGAGCGTGAGCTTCAATCGGGCCAAGGCGGTGCTTCATAAAAGGAAGGTCAAATTTGGAATGCTGCAGCCGGCAAGACTGTGGGTCACACATCAAGGGAAACACCACTACTTTGAAACGGCGGATGAGGCATGGACATTTATTGTCGAAGAGAAATTGGAATAAGTGGGTTATATTAAAAAAAAAGAACGTTTGAGACAAAGTGGTGGGGCGAATATGGGGGGCGAAGAGGGGGGAAAAAGGGGGGAAGAGGAGAGATAATTTTTAAGTTGTTAATCCTGCCACCCGGTAACTTTTCTCTCTTCCCCTTGTTGTGGGGGAGGGAGGGAGGGAGGTGGAGGAGCTGGGGGCGTCGGCCATTGGGGGCGGGGCCAAAAGGGAAGCGCGGGCTTTGTTCCCGCGCTATGATAATTATGGCGGGAACAGGGAAGCAGGAAGGAGGGGGCGTCGCACAGTGCGAGCCGAGGTCACGGGGGAAGCCGAGGTCGGCCAGAGTTTGCTGACTTCTGGGAGCAACATGGGGGGTGAAATTACGCTAGTGGGGGATCTAGCGGGGGGGGGGGGGGGCGTTAACTGGGTTGCTGCTGCTGGGGAGAAGGGGGAGATGGTATGGGGTGGGGTGGGCGGGGGGGACGCCACCTGGGGGGGGACACAGCTACGTGGGAACCGGGTGAGGAGCTGGTTAAAAAAAGGGGATGGGTAGTCGACAGGGGGGGGGGGGTAAAGAGCCCCCCAACCCGGCTGATCACGTGGAATGTGAGAGGGCTGAACGGGCCGATAAAGAGGGCACGGGTACTCGCACACCTAAAGAAACTTAAGGCAGATGTGGTTATGCTACAGGAGACGCATTTGAAACTGATAGACCAGGTCAGGCTATGCAAAGGATGGGTGGGGCAGGTGTTTCATTCGGGGCTAGATGCGAAAAACAGGGGGGTGGCTATACTAGTGGGGAAGCGGGTAATGTTTGAGGCAAAGACCATAGTGGCGGATAGTGGGGGCAGATACGCGATGGTGAGTGGCAAATTACAGGGGGAGGCGGTGGTCTTAGTGAACGTATATGCCCCGAACTGGGATGATGCCAACTTTATGAGGCGCATGCTAGGACGTATCCCGGACATAGAGGCGGGGAAGCTGGTAATGGGTGCAGATTTTAACACGGTGCTGGAACCAGGGCTGGACAGATCGAGGTCCAGGACCGGAAGGAGGCCGGCAGCAGCTAGGGTGCTTAAGGACTTTATGGAGCAGGTGGGAGGAGTAGACCCCTGGAGATTTAGTCGACCTAGGAGTAAGGAGTTTTCGTTTTTCTCCTATGTCCACAAAGTTTATTCACGGATAGACTTTTTTGTTTTGGGAAGGGCGCTGATCCCGAAGGTGACGGGGACGGAGTATACGGCCATAGCTATTTCGGATCACGCTCCACATTGGGTGGACTTGGAGATAGGGGAGGAAAAAGAACAGCGTCCACCCTGGAGAATGGGCATGGGACTATTGGCGGACGAGGGGGTGTGCTTAAGGGTGAGGGGGTGTATTGAAAGGTACTTGGAACTCAATGATAATGGGGAGGTCCAGGTGGGAGTGGTCTGGGAGGCGCTGAAGGCAGTGGTTAGAGGGGAGCTGATATCAATCAGGGCACACAAAGGAAAGCAGGAGGGTAGGGAACGGGAGCGGTTGCTGAAAGAACTTCTGAGGGTGGACAGGCAATATGCGGAGGCACCGGAGGAGGGACTATACAGGGAAAGGCAAAGGCTACATGTAGAATTTGATTTGCTGACTACGGGCAATGCAGAGGCACAGTGGAGTAAAGCACAGGGTGTACAGTACGAATATGGGGAGAAGGCGAGCAGGTTGCTGGCCCACCAACTGAGGAAAAGGGGAGCAGCGAGGGAGATATGGGGAGTGAGAGATGAGGAGGGAGAGATGGAGCGGGGAGCGGAGAGAGTGAATGGAGTGTTCAAGGCATTCTATGAAAGATTATATGAAGCTCAGCCCCCGGATGGAAAGGAGAGAATGATGTGTTTTCTGGACCAGCTGGAATTTCCTAAGGTGGAGGAGCAGGAGAGGGTGGGACTGGGAGCACAGATTGAAACGGAGGAAGTAGTGAAAGGAATTAGGAGCATGCAGGCAGGGAAGGCTCCGGGACCAGACGGATTCCCAGTTGAATTACATAGGAAATATGTGGACTTGCTGGCCGTGCTACTGATGAGAACCTTTAATGAGGCGAGGGAAAGGGGGCAGCTGCCCCCGACTATGTCAGAGGCAACGATATCGCTCCTCCTAAAGAAGGAAACAGACCCGCTGCAATGCGGGTCCGATAGGCCTATTTCCCTCCTGAACGTGGACGCTAAGATTCTGGCCAAAGTAATGGCAATGAGGATAGAGGATTGTGTCCCGGGGGTGGTCCATGAGGACCAAACTGGGTTTGTGAAGGGGAGTCAGCTGAATACGAATACGGAGGCTGCTAGGGGTAATGATGATGCCCCCACCAGAGGGGGAAGCGGAGATAGTGGTGGCGATGGATGCCGAGAAAGCATTTGATAGAGTGGAGTGGGATTATTTGTGGGAGGTGCTGAGGAGATTCGGCTTTGGAGATGGGTATATTAGATGGGTACAGCTGCTGTATAGGGCCCCGATAGCGAGCGTAGTCACGAATGGACGGGGGTCTGAATATTTTCGGCTCCATAGAGGGACGAGGCAGGGATGTCCTCAGTCCCCATTACTGTTTGCACTGGCGATTGAGCCCCTGGCAATAGCATTGAGGGGTTCCAGGAAGTGGAGGGGAGTACTCAGGGGAGGAGAAGAACACCGGGTATCTCTGTATGCGGACGATTTGTTGTTATATGTGGCGGACCCGGCGGAGGGGATGCCAGAGATAATGCGGATACTTGGGGAGTTGGGAGTTTTTTCAGGGTCTAAATTGAACATGGGGAAAAGTGAGTTGTTTGTGGTGCATCCAGGGGAGCAGAGCAGAGAAATAGAGGACTTACCATTGAGGAAGGTAACAAGGGACTTTCGGTACTTGGGGATCCAGACAGCCAAGATTTGGGGTACATTGCATAGGCTAAATTTAACGCGGTTGGTGGAGCAGATGGAGGAGGACTTTAAGAGATGGGACATGGTGTCCCTGTCACTGGCAGGGAGGGTGCAGGCGGTTAAAATGGTGGTCCTCCAGAGATGCCTTTTTGTGTTTCAGTGCCTCCCAGTGGTGGTCACGAAGGCTTATTTTTAAAGAATTGAGAAGAGTATTGTGAGTTGTGTGTGGGCCGGGAAGACCCCGAGAGTGAGGAGGGGATTTTTGCAGCGTAGTAGGGATAGGGGGGGCTGGCACTACCGAGCCTAAGTGAGTACTACTGGGCCGCCAATATCTCAATGGTGTGTAAGTGGATGGGAGAAGAGGAGGGAGCGGCGTGGAAGAGATTGGAGAGGGCGTCTTGCAGGGGGACTAACCTACAAGCTATGCTGACGGCGCCGTTGCCGTTCTCACCGAAGAAATACACCACAAGCTCGGTGGTGGTGGCTACACTGAAAATTTGGGGGCAGTGGAGACGGCATAGGGAAAAGACGGGAGCCTCGGTGGGGTCCCCGATAAGAAATAACCATAGGCTTGTTCCGGGGAGAATAGATGGGGGATTTGGAGCATGGCAAAGAGTAGGGGCAACACAATTGAGAGATCTGTTCGTCGATGGGACGTTTGCAAGTCTGGGAGCGCTGACGGAAAAATATGGGTTGCCCCAAGGGAATGCATTTCGGTATATGCAACTGAGGGCTTTTGCGAGGCAACAGGTGAGGGAATTCCCGCAGCTCCTGATGCAGGAGGTAGATAAGTTTTTTAAAAAATAATTTTTATTAAAGGTTTTCATAAAATATCAATAACAAAATAAGAAAAAAGAACCCAACAGGGTTAAGTACAAAACACAATCAAAAAAAAGCAACCCCCCAAACTCCTCCCCCCCTGTACATAAATAATAAATTAACGTTAACACCCCGACTTAACACAACAGGTGTATACACCCCCTCAGACCCTCCAGTGTAAATAACAAAAACAAAAATAAAGTAAACCCCCGCCGAGCTGCTGCTGCCATTGACCAATGTCTATCGTTCTGCCAGAAAGTCTAAGAACGGTTGCCACCGCCTAAAGAACCCTTGAACCGACCCTCTCAAGGCAAATTTCACCCTCGCCAATTTAATGAACCCTGCCATATCGCTGATCCAGGATTCCACGCTTGGGTGCCTCGCATCTTTCCACTGAAGGAGAATCCTTCGCCGGGCTACCAGAGACGCAAAGGCCAGAATTCCGGCCTCTTTCGCCTCCTGCACTCCCGGCTCCTCTGCCACCCCAAATATTGCGAGCCCCCAGCCCGGTCTGACCCTGGATCCTACCACCCTCAACACCGTCCTCGCTACGCCCTTCCAAAATTCCTCCAGCGCTGGGCATGCCCAGAACATATGGGTGTGATTTGCTGGGCTCCCTGAGCACCTAACACACCTGTCCTCACCCCCAAAGAACCGGCTCATCCTTGTCCCGGTCATGTGTGCCCTGTGCAGCACCTTAAACTGTATGAGACTGAGCCTCGCGCACGGAGAGGAAGAGTTCACCCTCCCTAGGGCATCTGCCCACGTCCCCTCTTCGATCTCCTCTCCCAACTCCTCCTCCCACTTACCTTTCACCTCCACCACCGAGGCATCATCCTCCTCCTGCATCACCTGGTAAGTTTCCGAGATCTTCCCCCCCCCCCCCCCCCAAAGAGGACCCTGTCCTGTACTGTGTGGCAGTAGCCGCGGGAATTCCACCACCTGCCGTCTGGCAAATGCCCTTACCTGTAAGTGTTCCCCAGGGGAGCCCGTACTTCTCCTCCAGCTCACCCAAGCTCGCGAACTTCCCGTCCACAAACAGGTCCCCCAACTTTCGTATCCCTGCCCTGTGCCACCCCGAAAACCCTCCACCTGTTCGTCCTGGGGCGACCCTGTGTTCCCCAGTAATGGGGTCCACGCCGAGGCCCCAACTTGCCCCCTATGCCGCCTCCACTGCCCCCAAATTTTGAGGGCCGCCACCGGGCTTGTGGTATACCTTCCTGGAGGGAGCGGCAGCGGTGCCGTTGACACCGCCCCCAGACTCGTGCCCACACAGGACGCCGTCTCCAGCCTCTTCCATGCAGCCCCCTCCCCCTCCATCACCCACTTGCGCACCATTGTCGCATTGGCAGCCCAGTAGTACCCACAGAGGTTGGGCAGTGCCAGCCCCCCCCTATCTCTACTCCGTTCGAGGAACACCCTTCTCACGCTCGGAGTCCCTCGCGCCCACGCAAACCCCATTATACTCGTTAACCCGCCTGAAAAAAGCCTTCGGGATAAACACGGGGAGGCACTGGAAAAGGAACAAAAACCTTGGGAGCACCGTCATTTTGATTGACTGCACCCTACCCGCCAAGGACAGCGGCAACGCGTCCCACCTCTTGAACTCCTCCTCCATTTGCTCCAGCAGCCTTGTAAAGTTAAGCCTATGCAGGGCCCCCCAGCTCCTGGCCACCTGGACCCTCAAATATCTGAAGCTCCTCTCCGTCCTTTTTAGTGGGAGCTCGCCAATCCCCCTCTCCTGGTCCGCTAGCTGAACTACGAACAGATCGCTCTTACCCATATTGAGCTTGTACCCCGAAAAGTCCCCGAATTCCCCAAGGATCCTCATTACCTCTGGCATTCCTCCCACCGGGCCCGCCACATACAGCAGCAGGTCGTCCGCATAAAGCGACACCCTATGCTCCTCCCAACCTCGCACCAACCCCCTCCAGTTCCTCGACTCTCTCAGTGCCATAGCCAGGGGTTCAATTGCCAGTGCGAAGAGCAGGGGGGACAGGGTACACTCCCGTCTCGACCCTCGGTGCAACTGAAAGTACTCGGACCTCCTCCTATTTGTGGCATCGGGACTTCATAGAACAGCCTAACCCACCTGACAAAACCCTCCCCAAACCTCTTCAGCACCTCCCACAGGTACCCCCACTCTACCCTATCGAAGGCTTTATCAGCGTCCATCACCACCACTATCGCCGCCTCCCCCTCCCTCGCCAGCATCATGATAACGTTCAAAAGCCTCCGCACATTCGCGTTCAACTGTCTCCCCTTCACAAACCCCGTCTGGTCTTCATGGATGATCTGCGGCAACACAATTCTCAATCCTCGTGGCTAAGACCTTCACCAGCACCTTGGCATCCACATTTAGCAAGGAAATCAGTCTGTAAGACCCACATTGCAGGGGATCCTTGTCCCGCTTCAGGATCAAGATCAGTGCCCGGGACATCGTCGGGGTAAAGCCCCCCCCTCCCTTGCCTCATTAAAGGTCCTAACTGACAGCAGGACCAAATATTTTTTATAAACTCGACCGGGAAACCGTCCGGCCCCGGTGCCTTCCCCGCCTGTATGCTTCCTATCCCTTTGATCAGGTCCTCCAGCCCAATCGGAGCACCCAGTCCCGCCACCAGTCCCTCTTCCACCTTTAGAAACCTCAATTGGTCCAGGAAACGGCCCATCCCTCCCTCCTCCCGTGGGGGCTCGGAGCGGTACAATTCCTCGTAGAAGTCTCTGAAGACCCCATTGATGCCAACCCCACTCTGCACTACGCTCCCTCCCCTGTCCTCAACTCCCCCAATCTCCCTAGCTGCGTCCCGCTTCCGAAGCTGATGTGCCAGCATCCGGCTTGCCTTTTCCCCATACTCGTAGACCGCCCATGGACCTTCCTCCACTGCACCTCCGCCTTCCTGGTGGTCACCAGGTCGAATTCAGCCTGGAGGCTGCACCTCTTCCTCAACAATCCTTCCTCAGGCTCTTCCGCATACCTCCCGTCTACCCTCAGCATCTCCCCCACCAGCCTCTCCCTCTCTCCCGCTCCTTGTGGGCCCCAATGGAGATCAGCTCTCCCCTCACCACGCCTCCAGTGCCTCCCATACCATCCCCACTTGGCCCTCCCCATTGTCGTAGTTTCCAAGTACCTCTCTATACTTCCTCGGACCTGCTCGCTCACCTCCTCGTCCGCCAAAAGCCCCACCTCCAAGCGCCACAGCGGGCGCTGGTCCTTCTCTTCCCCCATCTCCAAGTCCACCCAATACGGGACGTGCTCCGAAATGGCTATTGCCGAATACTCGGTATCCTCTACTCTCGCTATCAGCACCCTACTCAAAATGAAAAAGTCGATTCGAGAATAAGCCTTACGGACATGTGAGAAGAATGAAAATCCCTAGCCCCCCGGCCTTGCAAATCTCCAAGGGTCCACCCCTCCCATTTGGTCCATAAATCCCCTCAACACTCTAGCCGCCGCCGGCTTCCTACCCGTCCTAGACCTGAAGCGATCCAGTGCCGGATCCAACACCGTGTTAAAGTCTCCCCCATTATCAGGCCCCCCACTTCCAAGTCTGGATCCGACCCAACATATGCCGCATAAAACCCGCATCGTCCCAGTTCGGAGCATACACATTGACCAGTACCACCCTCTCTCCCTGCAACTTACCACTTACCATTATGTACCTACTGCCATTATCTGCCACAATGCTCGATGCCTCGAACGACACCTTCGTTCCCACCAAGATCGCCCACCCCTCGATTTTTGGCACCTAGCCCAGAGTGAAACACCTGACCTACTCACCCTTTCCTCAGTCTTACCTGGTCTGCCACCTTCAGGTGTGTCTCCTGGAGCATAATCACATCCGCCTTGAGCCCCTTCAGGTGCACGAACACGCGGGCCCGCCTTAACCGGCCCATTCAGTCCCTTACATTCCAGGTTATCAGCCGGATCAGGGGGCTACCCGCCCCCCTCCCCCACCGACTAGCCATGACCCTTCCTCGGCCAGTCACGCGCCCGCACCCGGCCCGTTCCCCACAGCGGCATACCCCGTCTCGACCCCCCCCCCCCCCCACTCGCTCCAGCTCCTCCTGACTTTAGCAGCAGCAACTCGAGTCCCTCCCACCCACCACCCCCACCGGCTAGGACCCATCCTAGCTGGTTTACCTCCACCCCCCCCCCCCCCCATTGCACCTCCGCAAGTCAGCTGACTCCTGCTGACCCCGGCCACTCCCGCCTCCCCTTCGACTCCTCCCATTGTGTGGCACACCCTCCTCTCCCGCTCCCCATCCACCGGCTCTCCCTCCCCCCTCCGTTCTAAGCATGGGAAACAATCCTCGCTCCCTCCCCCCCCGACCCCAGTCTTCGGTGCGGGAAAAAAAGCCCGCGCTCTCCACCTACCAGGCCCAGCCACCAACCAAAACAGTGCCCAACCCGCCCCATCCAACCTCCCCAACCCGAAAGAGAAAAACACAGAGAAATAGAAACCCAAAACAATGCAAAGCCCCCCCCCCCCACCGAACAAAAAATAGGCATAACATATCCACCGCAGTTCCCAATCACCCATCCCGACCCTCAGTCGGTGTCCAGCTTCTCGGCCTGAACAAAGGCCCACGCCTCCTCCGGAGACTCAAAATAATGGTGCCGGTCCTTGTCGGTAACCCACAGTCGCGGCTGGCTGCAACATGCCAAACTTCACCCCTTCCTGTGCAGCACCGCCTTCGCTCGATTGTACCCGGCCCTCCTCTTCGCCACCTCTGCACTCCAGTCCTGGTATATCCGACCCTCCGTGTTCTCCACCTGCTGCTCCTCTCCTCCTTGGCCCACCTGAGCACACACTCCCGATCGACGAACCAAAGGAACCGCACCAGCACTGCCCGCGGAGGCTCATTAGCCTTGGGCCTCCTCACCAACACTCTATGGGCCCCTTCCAGCTCCAGGGGCCCCTGGAAGGACCCCACTCCCATCAGGGAGTTCAAAATGGTGACCACATAGGCCCCCACACCCGGCCCCGCCAGCCCCTCCGGGAGGCCCAGAATCCGCAGATTCTTCCGCCTCGACCGATTCTCCATCTCCTCGAACCGCT